>NC_044358.1:36935337-38279978 GCF_007364275.1 Archocentrus centrarchus | reverse complement strand
TTATGGGGAAATTAACGCGTTAAAAATTTTAACGCATTTTAATCGCACTTTGCACCGTGGAACGTTTCTCAGTGCGCGAGTTCCCGGCATACAGATTATATCGACGCACAATGTCCAAATTAGGGGCCGCATCCTGCGAAGGACCCGGCCCACGTCTTTCGCAGCCCACGAACGCCACAAAGGCCGGAAGTGAGCGACTAGCCTTCATATCAGCGTCACCTGTCCTCACCTCTGCGCCTAGCAACCGTGAGTGCGAAGCACAGCTGTGTAAAAACAGCTGGTTAAACGGAGAATGAACTTTTTCTCCTTTTTGTGGTTTAATTTTAAGTCTTTATTCAAAATAAGCTGTTAAAACAAGCATGACACATTTCAACATCAAGGAATACAGCTGAGCGAATGATTAATTTCCAACTATATTAAGTGAGACATTAATGTTGAATAAAACTATCCAGTTATGATGCTTAACTTTAATTTCAGGTGTTTGCTTATCACAGGAGCACTTCCACCTTTCATTGGTCTGTGTAGTAGACTGGTGGGAAAATAAACAAAATTTTGAAGTTTAAGCTTATGTATACTGATTTATTCATCAACTAAACTTAAATTAATATTTCTCATGTCAAATATTGAAATGCGATTAAAATGCGATTAATTTCGATTAATTAATTACAAAGCTTGTAATTAATTTGATTAATTTTTTTAATCGAGTCCCACCCCTAATATATATATAAACTAAGCACCTAGGCATACAGACTGCTTCTACAAGAATTTTTGAAGGAATGAGTCACTTGTGAATTCCAACATGGTACCGTGATCGGATGCCACTTGTACAACATATCAGGTAGCAAAATTTCCTCACTACTAAATATTCCACAGTCAAAATCACTGAGGGGTGGCCAACTTACTGCAGAGTCAATCACTACAGAACTCCAAACTTGATGTGGCCTTCAGATTAGCTCAAGAACAATGTGTAGAGAGCTTCATGGAATGGGTTTCCATGGCCGAGCAGCTTCATCCAGTCCTTACATCACCAAGTTCAATGCAAAGCATTTGATGCAGTGGTGTAAAGCACACCACCACTGGACTCTAGAGCAGTGGTGACGTCTTTCCTGGAGTAATGAATCACAGTTCTCTGTCTGGCAATCTGACTGATGAGTCTGGGTTTGTCATTTACCAGGGATACTTGTCTGACTGCATTGTGCCAAGTGTCAAGTTTTGGGAAGCAGAGATTATGGTGTGGGGAGTATCCAAGATGGCGCCGGTGAGGTCAGCAGCCGTCGTACCTGCTCCTACACTTTGTTTGTATATATTAGGTTTAGCTCTAATTTTTGACTTTATAATTCCGCCTGCTCTGTGTCATATCACGTATGACAGACAGACTCTTTTTAATATCAGAATACAGCACTCTGGCTGTATTCTGACACCTTTTTCTCCCGACCCGACTTGGCCTCGGGAGATCCAGCGTTTCCAGTGGGCCAGCTCAAACAAAGGACCCAGGTCACGGACAAGGCCCCGAGGGAAAAGAGCCGGCGTAAGAGAGAGGCTGAGGCGCAGAGCGCACCAAACGCCACTGCCGAGCATCCTGTTGGCTAATGTCCAGTCACTGGATAACAAGCTGGACGAACTCAGGGCCAGGATACAGTTTCAGAGGGACATAAGGGACTGCAACATCATCTGTCTCACGGAGACATGGCTGACTCCCCTCATACCGGACCACGCCGTACAGCCGTCGGAGTTCTTCAGTGTTCATCGCACGGACAGAACGAGTGAGTCTGGAAAATCAAGAGGAGGAGGTGTGTGCCTAATGATTAATAACAACTGGTGTGACAGTAGGAATGTTGTCCTTCTGAAACAATCATGTTCACCTAACCTGGAGCTCCTAACCCTGAAATGCCGTCCCCACTACCTGCCCCGCGAGTTTACTTCGGTCATCTTCAGCGCCGTCTATATTCCACCTCAGGCGGACACAAACACTGCACTATCCGAGCTACATGAGGCTATTTCCACCTATCAGGCTAACCAGCGTGATGCGGCTCTCATCGTAGCCGGGGACTTTAACAGTGCAAACTTGAAAAAGCTGATACCGGAATTGATTCAACACATCGACTGCCCCACCAGAGGAGAGAGGACCCTAGACCACTGCTATTCTCCATTCAAAGATGGCTACAAAGCAAAGCCTCTTCCGCCTTTTGGGAAGTCTGACCACACCTCTGTGCTTCTCATGCCGAAATACAAACAACGGCTCAGGCAGGAACCCCCTGCTGTGAGAGAAGTGACACGGTGGTCTGATCAAACAGAGGCCGCTCTGCAGGGTGCGTTGGATTCAACCGACTAGGACATGTTTCGCAGCAGCGCGGGCGGAGACATCGAGGAGTTTACGGAAACTGTTGTGGGATTTATTGGGAAAGTTGTTGAAGACACTTCACTTAGGAGGACCATCAGGACTTTTCCCAACCAGAAGCCGTGGGTGGATAAATCTGTCCGCGACGCCCTGAGGTCCCGCACCGTTGCCTACAACTCCGGCCTCGCCTCTGGGAACATGGAGGACTACAAGGTTGCATCATACAACGTCCGCAGAGCGGTGAAAGAGGCAAAACATCGCTACGGCCGCAGACTGGAACAGCAACTACAACAGTCTGACCCCAGGGGACTGTGGCAGGGACTACGCACCATCACGGACTACAAAGCACCACACACACACCCGGTGAGTGCCGACGCTTCTCTGGCTGATGAACTCAACATCTTCTTTGCGCGCTTTGAGTCGGGAAGCCGACAGCCCGCTGCGCTCCCGGCCGGAGGGGCGGAGACACTCACTGTGACGGAGCGCGACGTGAGGAGGGCGTTTAGACGTGTAAACACCAGGAAAGCGGCTGGACCAGACGGTATTAGCGGACGTGTCCTTAAGACCTGCGCTGACCAGCTGGCACCTGTGTTTACAGTGATATTCAACCTCTCACTGAAACTGTGTGTGATTCCCACCTGCTTTAAAAAGTCCATCATAGTCCCTGTCCCAAAGAAACCACACCCCAGCAGCCCCAATGACTTCAGGCCCATAGCACTCACCTCTGTGGTGATGAAGTGTTTTGAGAGACTCATCAAGACATTCATCACCTCCTCACTGCCCACCACCCTCGACCCACTACAGTTTGCATACCGGCCAGACAGATCCACAGATGACGCCATATCCTTCCTCCTCCACAAGACCCTTTCACACATAGACACTGGAAAGGGGAACTATGTGAGAGTGCTGTTTGTAGATTACAGCTCAGCATTCAACACCATAGTTCCCTCCAGGCTGGTCTCTAAGCTGCTGGACCTGGGCCTGGGCCCATCCCTGTGCAGGTGGGTTCACAGCTTCCTGACCAGCAGACCACAGGTGGTACGAGTGGGTCACCTCACCTCATCCTCCCTCACCCTCAACACTGGATCCCCCCAAGGCTGTGTGCTCAGCCCTCTGCTGTACTCACTGTACACCCATGACTGCGAGGCCACGTCAGAGTCCAACGTCATCATCAAGTTTGCTGATGACACTGCTGTTGTGGGACTAATCTCTCACAATGAGGAGACAGCCTACAGGAGAGAGGTCTCCCGCCTGGAGAACTGGTGCCAGGAGAACCACCTCCTGCTCAACGTCAGCAAAACAAAGGAACTGATCGTGGACTTCAGCAGGAAGCAGCAGAGGGACTACCATCCACTTGTCATCAGTGGTGCTGAGGTGGAAAGAGTGGACACCTTCAAATACCTGGGAGTGACCATCTCACAGGACCTGTCCTGGACTCATCACATAAACATCACTGTGAAGAAGGCCAGACAGCGTCTCTACCTCCTCAGGCGGCTGAGAGACTTCAAGCTCCCACTCAAGGTGCTCAGGAACTTTTACACCTGCACCATTGAGAGCATCATGCGTGGGAGCATCACCACCTGGATGGGAAACTGCACCAAGCAGGACTTCATGGCCCTAAAAGGGTGGTTCGTTCAGCTGAACGGACCATCAGAACCACCCTCCCCAACCTGCAGGACATTTACACCAAGCAGTGCAGGCTGAGGGCCATGAAGATCCTAAAACAGCCCAGCCACCCCGGACACTCTCTCTTCTCCCTGCTCCCATCAGGCCGGCGTTACCGCTGCCTGAGGGCTAAGACTGAAAGGTTGAAGAAGAGTTTTTACCCACAAGCCATCCGTCTGCTCAACTCTGAGCCCTAACTGGACTATTATTGCACAGTGTAAATATTATAATTTAAAAAGTGTGTATAGTGTATAGTATATAGAGTATAGTGTATAGTGTGAATTACTTTTTTTTTTTTATTTTTATTCTTCTTATTTACATGTGTGTGTATATAAGGTTGCAGGTACAAAATACATTTCACTGTGCATTGTACTGTGTCTAACTGTGCATGTGACAAATAAACACTATCTTATCTTATCTATCTTATCTTTTTCAGCAGTTGGGCTCGGCCCCTTAGTTCCAGTGAAAGGAACAGTAGGTAGAGCAGGTCACCTACTGATCGGAAGGTCAGCGGTTCGAATCCTGGCTACTCCGGGCTACGTGCCAATGTATCCTTGGGCAAGATACTTAACCCCAAGTTGCTCTCCGACCGTTCTGTCGGAGTATGAATGCGTGTGAATGTTAGGTAATTAAAAGCACTTAGCTTAGTAAAAATGGAAGTGCTTGTATGAATGGGAGTGCATGGGTGAATGCAAAAACAGGTTGTATAAGCGCTTTGAGTGCTCATACTGAGTAGAAAAGCGCTATATAAGAACTAGTCCATTTACCATTTAATGCTTTAGCATTCCAAGGCATTTTGAGCAATTTCATGCTCCCAAATTTGTGGGAACCGTTTGGGGATGGCCCCTTCCTGTTCCAGCATGACTGCACACCAGTGCACAAAGCAAGGTCCATAAAGACATGGATGAGCAAATTTGGTGTGGAAGAACTTGACTGGCCTGCACAAAGTCCTGACCTCAACCCAATAGGACACCACTGGAATGAATTAGAGCAGAGACTGTGGGCCAGGCCTTCTCATCCAACATCAGAGTCTCACCTCAAATATGCTTCTGGAAAAATGGTCAAAAATTCCCTTAAACACTCCTAAACCTTCTGGAAAGCCTTCCCAGAAGCATTGAAGCTGTTATAGCTACATAGGGTGGGCTGACATCATATTAACCCTATGGATTAAGAATGGGATGTCACTTGAGGTCATTTGTTCATACATATTTTTGCAACATACTGCCTCATTTATTATTTCTGCCCCTCTGCATTTCCTCATAATGAACACAGATGGCTGACAAGTTTCTGCTACTGTCTGTATATTTAAAAAAAAATTCAGCATACAATTTTAATGTATTTGAATAATATCAACACTTAACAATAAATCAGGAAATTAAAAAAAAAAAGTTATGTGTCATTCAGGGCAGCACAGTGGCACAATGGAACAGCAAGAAGGTCCTGGATTCAAATCCACCATCTGGCAGGCCTTGCTGTGCGGAGGTTGCATGTTCCCCCCGTGTCTGCGTGGGCTCTGTCTGGTTAGTGGCATTAGGTTAATTAGTGATTCTAAATTGCCTATAGGTGTCGATGTGATGTGCGAATGGTTGCGAATGTCTCTGTGTTAGCACTGAAACAGGCTGGCTACCTGCCTCTCACTCTATGCCAACTGAGATACGCTCCAACCCCCCACCTCCACCCCAGCTCCCCATGGCCCTGAAATGGATAAGTAGAAGAAAATGGATGGATGGTTATGTGTCATTTAAATATGTTAGTTTTTTTTTTTTGTTTGTTTTTTTGTTTGTTTTTTTTGTTATTGCTGAGTCACCTCAAATGCTCTGGCTGGCCTTCACCTGTAGAAAGTGTAGTGCAGGCTGTCAGTCCACTGTTTACCTCAGCTGCAAAATGCTGAGTGTAAAACACTGATATCATTTACTGTTGAGGTGGCTGTAAAACTTTGTGAAAGGAGTCCAATACAGCTCAGTGAGTCAATGAGGCTCACTTCTGATCAATGGCAGTAACACTGAGGTGAGATATTACTCAGGTAATTAGAAAATAAACTCTCATATGATGTGAGAATGTAATCAAACTGCTTATCAGAGGGAAAGTGTGGCTTTTAGGATACTCAAGCCTAATGCTGACTGACATAATATTAGCTTACAACCAGCTGTTGTTATAGTCAGCTTGTTGTCAGCTCTCCAGAGATGGGAGGGTTGCATGTCTAATCTGCAGACAATAAATAACTGTGACAATACTGGGAATAAATAAACATATTTATGCATGTTTTCTTGTGTTAGAGCCCTGACTTCAATTCAGGAGATGGGGCTTGAGGTGAGGAGGAAGAAGATGAGGTGGAGAGGTGGAGATGAGGTAGAAGAGAACAGTAGTAAAGGAGGCAGAAGAAAGGGAGCAGGAGGAGGAGAAAGAGCAAATGGCAAAGAGATGATGAAAATATAAATTTACAAATCTTAAAATGGTCATATACTGTAAAGAGCTATTTGTGATCTTTAAATTAAAACTGATTTACAATTGATTCAGTGGATTCATTCAGTAGTTGTTTTTTTTTTTAGCTGAATATAGGTGTTTCTAGTGTTTAAGATTTTCCCTTTCTTTTTTTCTCAGGAATCTAATAGAATTCAGTTGGATTATGGAGGGTTAACTGAGGCCCAAAAACAAATAAATCTGTAATTAGACTTAAAGTGACAACACGTGCGATAACAGACTGTAAGTAAATTTCTTATCAACTGATTGTTTTAGTAATGAGATTTATGTTGTTGTGCCTTCAAGCAAGGCACTCAACCTAGTCACTTCAATAAACATACACCTGAGGAGATTAATAACTATTCAAATTCAAACTGTGATGAGCGGCCTCAGGTAAGGGCATCTTGGGGGGGGGGGATATGTGATACAAAATTCTGCAGAGAGACAACACACACACACACACACACACACACACACAAACAAGCAAACACAACAGCGGAACACCTGACCACACAAAAACAAAAACACTCCTTAAGTCAATGTCACATTGGAACTCACTGTATTAAAGAAAAACATTAGACATTTAAGGGAACAATTTCAATTTTAGTTAAATTTTATTTTATTTACAAATAACAACAACCTCAGTGCACTTTGTATTGCAGGATACAGACCCTACAATAATAGAGAGAAAATACAAACAATCAGACAACCCCCTACAGTATGAGCAAGCCTTTGGTGACAGTGAGACGGAAAAACTCCCTTTTAAAAGATGAAACCTCCAGCAGAACCAGGCTCAGGGAGGGGCAGCCACCTGGTGCAACTGGATGGAGATGAGGGGAAAGAGAAGAGAGCAGAGAGAGACATGACAAAAGGCACATAGGACAGAACCAGAATTTAAAATTAATTACTAATAACTAAATCCAATTGTGGTGTAGAAACACCTGGAGAGTGAGGAAGAAACAGTCAGTGCATCATGGGAAGCCCCCAGCAGTCTGTGCCTATTGCAGGATAACTAAGGCCTAGTTTAAATAAATTAACCTTGAGAGTAATAGCATTGTATGCTTTTCTTTATTTAAAGGGTATCAACCTAATTAACTAACTATGCACTGCCACGAATGTCAGCTGAACATAAAATAGCAAATAGTATCCAGTTTAACTGTACTTACGTCTACAACCAATAAATATGCCGCTGTATTATCTATATTGTTGTTATACTATATTAAGTCTACATTCTACAGTTAAAAGAAAGTCTTCTAACCTACCACAGCTGTGCTTTGCATGTCTTGAACGTAACACTTAACCTTATTACAAATTAAGTAACTTGCCAGAGATGTGGTTTAATTTGTATATTCTCTCTTTTCCTCTAAAGCAAACCATGAATTTGGCTTTTTGTTGAAGCAGATGGCTTAAAAATCTTAAGACCATTTGGTCGTCCTAAGCTTGTTTAAAACCCAGTGAAAATTGCTTTCTAAGAATTAAACAGAGATGTAATCTGTGAAATTGTGACATAAATTTCTCCAGAGATCATCCATCATTAAAATTATGAACCATTCTGTGAGTGATGCTCACAGAATGAACACTGACTGCTGCACATCAACACAAAGACAAATACACAGACTTTCTCATACCTAAAGGTCCCATATTACATTTATTTTGACAAGTGAATGTAAGCCTCTATGTCTCCAGACGGTGTTTTCCAGAGTCTGTGCCCCAGGTTTTTAGCCCGATTCCATATGGGATTTTTCAGTATCTGACAGGGTTGAGTAGTCAGTAGGATGACTGTAACACATTTGGCAAATGGCTAACAGCTAAGGACCCTTGTGACCCTCCAAGGGGTAAAGCAGGTATAGCTATTGAATGGAATTATGAATGTTTTATAATCTGACTGCAACACTGCATGAAAAGTGGAATTTACATCAGTACGAAGCCCTGTAAATTAGTGTGAAGAAGCGGGTTAATGACTCTTGACAGGAATTTGGAGTAAGCACAGAGAGCTCCCACTGGCAATTCACCCCTCTTGCCCTGAGGCCTAGAGGAAGCTTTAACATGTGAAATGTATGTGTAATCCACTGAGTTATACAAATCCAAATTATGATAGTATGAAAGCCACCACCATTGCAGAGATCATACCATTTTTCTAAGATACAGTATCACTCAAAAGACTGGACACACTTTCTCATTCAGTGATTTATCATTATTTAAAAATTGTCTGCATTTTAGATCAATACTAAAGTCATCCAGACTGTGAAGAAATACATATGGAATTGTTTAGTAAGCCAAAAAGTGTTAAACAAACCAGAATATGTTTTATATTTTAGATTCTTCAAAGTAGACACCTCTTGCTTAGCTGACAGCTTTACACATCTTGGCATTTTCTCAGCCATCTTTATGAGGCAGTCACCTGGACTGGCTTTCAGTTAACAGCTGTGCCTTGTCAAGAGTTAATTTCTTGCCCTCTTAATGTGTTTTGGACCATCAGTTGTGTTGTGAAGCAGTAGAGTTGGTGTACAGTGAATAGCCGTATTTGAGTAATGTTCTGATCCATATTATGGCAAGAACTACTGAACTAAGTAAAGAAAAATGACCAGCATTACTTTAAGAAATGAAGGTCTTCAAGAACTTTGAAATATCCTCAAGTGCAGTTGCAAAGACCATGAAATGTTATGATGAAACTGGCTCTCATCAGGACCGCCCCAGGAACGGAAGACCAAGAGTTCCCTCTGATCACACACTGTAAACCCTGATAAGTTGAATCTACTTAAAAAAACCAAGGTAACTCATTGCCTTAAATTTCTCAAGTAACGAAACAGTTTATTTAACTCAGCCTGTTAAGTAAGCACTACTCCATTTCCAGTTGAACTAAATTGTATGTTCTCATTGACCAAACTTATCTTTTATAGTTCATGAAAAAATAAAATGTCTTTTGATCAATCCCCCTATCCTTTTTATAGTTGTGTTGGGGTGGTGGGGGCTGGAGCCTATCCCAGCTGACAAGGCAGTAAGATGCAGGGTACACCCCATGCAGGTCACCAGCCTGTTGCAGGGCTGACACAGACAGCCATTCACACTTGTGGGCAATTTAGAGAGACCAATTAACCTAACCCCAGTAACTGCATGTCTTCAGATTGTGGGAGTAAACCCACACAGACACAGGGAGAACATACAAACTCCACACAGCAAGAGTCCCAGGCTAAGGTGGAATTGAACCCAGACTATCAGATAACTATTCTAGCTGTGAGGCAGCAGTGCTAACCACCACACCACCATGCTGCCCAGTAACACAAATATTTTTTACAGTGTTGAACTGTGTCTGTTTAAATTTGGTAAATAAACATGATAAAACTCAGCCCTGCTGAATGCTGGTACATTAACATTTACAAATAACATTTGTCCATGGAACAATTAAAAAACTACACGAGAGAGCGTTGTGAACAAAAACACCAAATGCCAACTATTCCAAACAGTGAGAGGCCTGGGCCAAACCGGAATTGAACCCAGACCTTCTAGATGGCATTCTACCTGTGAGGTAGCACTGCTAACTATCATCCCACCATGCAGCTGCGCATTAATCCAGTCTGTTAAAACTGGTATAAACTAGATTTTTAGCAGATGCAAAACTTGATGATATTAAGTTGTTTGAACTCAAACAAATAATTACAATAAGATAGACCATCAAAAAGTACAGTCTACTCAGCATTAACAAGTAATGTTCACATTCTAGGCAATTTTAAGTAATATGAACTCAATATTTTTAAGTGGAATCAAAATCTGGGTTTACAGTGCAGGATGAGTTCATCAGATTTACCAGCCTCAGAAACAAGAAGTTAACAGCACCCCAGAAAAGATCTGCGAGAAGACTGCGAGAATCAGGACTTTATGGTCGAACTGCTGTAAAGAAGCCACTTCTAAGGAAGAACAACAACAGGAAGAGAACGGCTTGGGCCAAGGAACACAAGGAACACAAGGAGTGGAAATCTGTCCTTTGGTCTGATGAGTCCAAATTAGAGATTTTTGGTTCCAAACGCCATGTCTTTGTAAGACACAGAAAAAGGTGATTAGCTAGTTCCTACATGTGTAGTTCCCACCATGAACTATGGAGGAGGAAGTGTGATGTATGGAGGTGCTTTGCTGGTGACACTGTTGGCGATTTATTCAAAATCCAAGGCGCACTTAACCAGCATGGCTACCACAGCGTTCTGCAGCAACATGCCATCCCATCTGGTTTCCGCTTAGTGGGGCCATCATTTGTTTTTTTAAACATGACAATGACCCCAAACACACCTCCAGGCTACAGAAGGGCTATTTGACCAAGAAAGAGGGTGATGGAGTGTTGGGTCAGATGACCTGGCCTCCACAATCACCTGATCTGAACCCAACTGAGATGATTTGGGATGAGTTGGAACGCAGAGTGAAGGCAAAGCAGCCAATAAGTACTCAGCACCTCTGGGAACTCCTTCAAGCCTGTTGGAAAACCATCTCAGGTGATTACCTCATGAATGCCGAGAGGGTGCAAAGCTGTAATCAAAGCAACAGATGCCTACTTTGAAGAATCTAAACTCTAAGACTGTGTTTAACACTTTTAAGTTTACTGCATGATTCCTTATGCATTCCTTCATAGTCTGGATGACTTCAGCATAATTTACACTGAATGAGAAGGCATGTCCAAATGAATGATTAATCATTGCTATTTAATACACAATAATAATAACAAACAACAATAATCAAAATTTTTATTGAAAAAAATCATTATGGATGTTGAAACAAAATGGAACATAAAACAAAAGGTATGTTTGTGTGTCTCAACATCAATGCTATCCCTTGACATTGCCATAAAGGCACAGAGTGCAGCATCCCCAGGCTTCCCAACATGAGAGGATCTATCTTCTGTTGGGCAAAAAAACAAACAAACAAAGAAATATGTACACATACAAAGGTGCCCAATTCTTAAAATAACCTCTGACACTGGATTAAACTAACAACTTCTTCTGAGCAGTTCTGACAGTTGACACATTGCTTCTGTTAGTCATTAAGAGTATCTGTCAGTGAGTTATCAGGGTCACTGACATACATGCTGTATTTAGTCAATGTGGATCTGAAGTCACTAAAATTCCACAGAAAATAAAGTGCAAAAATATATAGACTTGTAGATCTGTGCCACATTTTGTAAACACAGAGTGAAAATTGAACTTTTCAGGGTGCACTCATGTCAGAATTACATTTTTTACACTTTTCTGCTGCTGACAAAAGAAAAGAAAATGCTTTTTTGTGTACTCTAGATGGTTTTTCTGTTGAGTCCCTAGCTTGTTCATTGCCTCCTTTCTGAAAATGTCAAACATGTTTTTGATATATAATCTACTCAAAAAAATTGAAGGAACACATCAGACCTCAATGGGGAAAAAAATCATGCTCGATATCTATAATAATGTTTTAGGAATGAAAGAATGCCACATTTGATGGAAATGAAAATTATCCACCTACAGACGGCTGCATTCAAAGTGAAAGACACGCTGCAGCAGACTAGTCCATTTTACTCAAATTTAATTGCAGCAACTCAAAATGGCACTCAGTAGTTTGTATGGCAAATGCCAATCAGGCTCCACGGTGCCGGGCAGAGAGCACGGGGCTCACTATAGGATGTTGGGCCCTCAGGCCACCCTCATGAGCTCTGTTTCTGATTGTTTGGACAGAGACATTCACACCAGTGGCCTGCTGGAGGTCATTTTGTGGAGCTCTGGCAATCACAATTTTATTTATATAGCACATTTCGTTACATGCAAACTCAATGTGTTTAACAGGGAAAATAAAAACATAAAAAACTACAGGTCTATAATGCCTTAAGGCAGTGAAAACAGCTAAATATAATTAAAAAAAACAAAAGAAAGAAGTGTATAAATGTATGCACAGATGTAATTGATCTCAGGTCAGCTGGCAGCTTGTTCCACAGAACAGGACCACAATAACTGAAATCACCCTCGCCACACTTAGAGCTGATTCTAGGAGCATTTGAAAGATCTGCACCTGACCTAAAAGCTGCTGCTGAGTTTAATGTGGGCGGACAAACAGCATCACAGCAAATCACATGTAAGCCAATCAAACACTTATCTCATCAGTTAACTCAAATGTAGTTACAGCATCATCATCACATCTTCAAATATCATCAGCCTCAAATTTTAGGTAGCATCTCTAGAGAGACTAATTAGACTGAAAGTGGTGTGGTTGATTTTTAGAAATTGTTTACACTGCTTAAACATGAGAATTCTTTCTGTTTCTGCTTTTGGCAAATATTTGATGTATGCAGATTGTTTCAGTTTTCTTTATAATTCAAAACATTTAAAGTCCTAGTTTTAGTTCTAGCTTTCCTAGTATGGAAGAAGCAGAGAAGCCAATTTTTGGTTTTCTGCCACTAGTTGATGCATAATTGTGTCACTGCCCTACTGGGATGATGAGGCTGTATTGATTGTAGAAAAAGCTATGGTTTAGTGTGTATATGAATCCATAGATCCAGTCCATGCAAATTCACTAAAAACGAAACATTTGAGAAGTCAGAGTTCAAATGAAGTTGAACAACATCAGCATAGAAGCCGTGTTTTCATTCCTCCCTTGCTGCACAGTTACACAAGACACCAGTCATTTTCAACCCCTCTCTCTCAGGCAAACACATAGCATGACACAATAATTTGTGTGCCACAGTACAGAACAGAGTGGAGTCAAATTTTCACTGAGAATAATCTCTGCTGAAAACAAATGACTTTCTTCATTAAACATTGTGGGATATTTCTCTTTCTGAGCCTCTCTGGGATTTTCATGTCTAGACTTTTGTGATAGAAGAAGTTTCTGTTTGCGTATAATGACAGCATTTAAAACTCACAAATCTCTCTGCATAAAGCATACACATCATACAGGGACCTGATCACAGTAAAAAACAAACAAAAAAAAAAAAAAAGCTGCAAGGCGTTGCAATGCTTCGCACTGTTGCCTCAAAGTTTGCATGTTTACATGTGGGTTCTTTCTGGGTCTTCTGGCTTCCCCCCACAGTCCAAAGACATGCACTTAGTGGGGTTAGGCTAACTGGTGATTCTATTGCCCATAGGTGTAAATGTCTGCGACGGACTGGCGACCTGTCCAGGGTGTACCCGGCCTCTCTTCCTATGGCAGCTGGGAGAGGGTCCAGCCCCCTGTGACCCTGAAGTGGATAAGTGGAAAAAAAAAATTTGCTCCACTTGCTATGTAAAACCAGTTGACAAGTGTCTGGTGCACATATTCAACATTCCTATTAGCAACCAATATAGTCATTCTGTTGTTGTGCCTTAATTTGAAGGATAAGAAACTAAATTATTTCATTGACTTCTTTATAATTTTCTCTTTTTTTGTAAATTGACAATTCCCTGGTGTCTCTGCTTGCACGTATCCATCAAGAAAAGTCAAATGTATTTGTATAGCCCTACTCAAACACATGTTGATTCAGAGTGCTTTGCAGAGGCATCAACACAACTGGCAACACATGTTTACATTAAAATGTCCTCCTAAGTATTTCTAAGAAAATTGGAGGAAACCTCCAGAGGTATAACTAAACACAGAAAGACCCCAGAGAAAGAACGCTGTGCAGCAACAGTGCTAACCTCTGCACTACTGTGCCACACCCACTGTGAAAAAATAGGTATTTATTGGTGCATATTACCTACAAGTGATTACTGGAATAGTGAAGTTTATCTATAAAATTCATTTTTATTGTGCATATATAATATGTGTTAAATATGTTACTTTGTGGAGTAATAATACAAATCAAATAAGTAGATAAATAAATACCTCTCTGCCATTCAACTGACTATATAACATGTCTTTCTTCTCTCTGTGTGTGTGTGTGTGTGTGTTAGCATCGCTATTTTTTTCTTTTCTTTCCATCTGACTTGTTATTCAGATGTTTGAAGAAAAATCAGAATTCAAAGATGACAGGATAACAGAAGACGTCATGCTCTACTGCAAAACACTAAAGATCTCCACACAGGTGAGGCTTTACTTTAAGGAGAGTGTAATAAAAGAGGAAGCTGGCTGATAGTCTGATCATAGGGTTTTATGAAGTTTTTTGCTTTGAAACAAGGTGACAGTAAAGTCTCCTGGAAGCAAACAAACAAAAAAACAGCACTGAGTTAGAGTTTTTAAAGGCACTCCTGGAAGGGGGATATGGGGCAAACCTAAGGGTTTATATATATATATATATATATCAAGTATTATCAACACTACCAAACAGAAGTAATTGAGAACTTCAAATGTGACAAATCCAACATTTACTGCTGAATATAAAACTCTTATTTACTTTCAAAATGATACAATGAAAACAGCTCCTAAATCACTTGTTTGTATTTGATGTAATATTTTATTTAGAAATTGTTAACCCATCATTCATGAAGTTTTTTCAAAAACTGTCATTGAACATTAATGGCAAGGATTAGTAAGTATGAGAGCTACAATCTGGGAGGAACAGGAAGAGGAACTATCATGGACAACCAAGCCCCTGCATGGGATGTACCATCAACAAATAAAGCAATGGCTCACATCAAGGAATCCTACCAGTTGCTAGAAAAGGTCTGTTTAAAGGACAACGCAGAGATGCTGATAATGGCAGCACAAGAACAGGCCCTCAGCACCATATCCATAAAGACAGGAATCTACCAGTCCCCATGTGCCGATGGGAGACACCACCAAAGGTGGCTGAGAACAACAAACAACCAGACATGGTGGTCGTTGACAAGGAGCAGGAGTCCGCAGTTGCGATAGCTGTGACAACCCCAGCAGAGAGCAATGTCAGGAAGAAAAAGAATGAAAAAACAGAGAAATAGCAGGGGCTGAAGGACCAACTGGAATAAATGTGGAAGGTAAAGTCCAAAGTAGTCCCAGTGGTAATAGGAGCATTAGAATTTGGAAGAGTGGCTCCAGCAGATTCCAGGCACAACATCTGAGGTCTCTGTCCAGAAGAATGCAGTCCTCATAACTCCCAGGCCTCACACACACACCACTCCAGGGCTATATATATTTTTTCCTAGTATTTCTATGTTGTTTTAATTAACTTTCTGTCTAATATGCTGTCATTAATCCCATGTTTGAGAGAACAACAGGGACATTAGAAAATGAAATACTACTACTGCTACTACTACTACTACTACTAATAATAATAATAATAATAATTAATGCTCCATTTCTCATTGTTTTTTCTAAAAAAAAAAAAAAAGGAATCTGAGAAATGCAGCATGACAGATGTCATGATTAAATTTAAATGAGGAAACATGTCAGCCTAACATTCAAAACACTGAGCCTGAAATGTTCTGATCGAGGGGAGAGCAGTTCTGTAGGAATTATTCTATCTTCTCACTGTCTGTCAGTAGGACAAATTAAAAGTAATAGAAAAATAACAACACATGACGAATAAAAACAGAAAATAACACAACATGCCAAAAAATAGAATCCTGTTTGCCATTTGCCCTTTTTCCCCCCTAACATTTCATCTTCACTAAATATTCATAAGACTGCTGTCAGTCAAATGCTCAAAGGCTTAATATGTGTCTGAAAGTGGTTTATTATGAGACTCAGTTCATTTTTAGAGTCAGACTATGAAGGCATTTATTTCTACAGTCAGTGTAATTAGGTTCAGCTATAAAAGCTATGTAAACAATTTCATAAGTTACATATACAGCCACTGTATCCTCACAAATATATTAACATTTATCTTTATGCCAAATTTAATATAATTATTTAATTAAATGAATTTGTGCTGTATGCTTTAACCTTCACCAACTTCCACCTTCTTGTTTCCAGTGGGAGGGCGGTGCATTGTCTCTCTTTTACTATCGCCTGCTTCACTCACTGAGATCAACAGCAGGCTTTCAGATGTTGAAAGTCAATAAATATCAGAAAATGATTTGCTGTCTCTGTAATATGTTTTACAGTATCATGGACCGCTGGTTGTTAAGTTGTGATTCATGCAGTAAATGACTGTCAGGTCATTCACATAGAAGAGTGCTTTATCAGCAGCTTTGCCATCAATTGCAAAGCCAGTAAGCCCCAAGAGTAACATTTCTTCAGGTGACCTGTATATCAAGACTTTCTACCAGGATGCCGCACACAGCAGTCCCAGTCCATGCCTCAACTTAAACAAGATGAAATACAAAGACGAAATTTAAATACCACAGAGAAAACCCAGGTTCACCGACAGCTGTACTGTGTGTCTGGTAGCTGTCATACTCCAGTGGAGGCGGCTAGCACAGTATGTTACAATGGGAGCAACAGTGATCTCAGCATATCAGTCTGTATGACAACTGCACAGTGCTGAATAAAATATCACCTGTACATCTATCCTCTGGCTCTGCCTCGTCCAGCCAGTCCCTCTGGGACTGATTCAGCTCCAGAGCACCAGGATACTATTTCAAACTTCTAATACTTCCGTTGCCAGTCTTGTATCTTACCTTTGGTACAGATTATGGCTCTTTCTTCCCCGCCGCTTCCATCCCAGCTTCTCTTTCTATGACAGAGTGCTTCTTTTCCTTGGCCATGGATAAAAGCTCTTTGTGATAGTCGGCTGGTTCAGTGGTGGGATTCTTTTATTGTTGGTTGCTGTCAGCCAGCTGAGTAACCTCTGGCAAAATAGCAGTATTCCTGTTTGTGTGCCTATGTGTGTGTGGAGGTGTGTAACCTTGGCAGTGCACTGAGACGTCTTTGTGTCTCCTGGACTCCTGCCTGCTGTCTCCCCCTATTTGTGGGTCACATCCACTCCCGGTTTCTCTCCTGACACTGGTGGCATAACACATGACATTAAAACGACAAACCATGCAGCCCACAGAGAGTGAGCCTTGAGTCATTGTCTAGCAAGCTGTCACTATGTCTAATGTTTGCTCTCAGCTCACAGAAGTGAAATGTTTGTCAATAGGCACAGATCATCATATTCAACGTCACTAAACAAATTTTAAAAAAGGACATTGTTTTAAACTGCGGCAGACTGTAATACACCTTAGATGCAGAGTGACAGGGAATGGTCTAAGCAAAGATCCAATGAGGTTCATGAATTTTTATGGCCAAACATTGGGGTGGTTGTGGCTTCGGAGGTAGGTGGTTCAATGTCTGCTGTTCCAGTCTGCATGCCAAAGTATCCTTGGGCAAGATACGGAAGCCTGAGTTGCTCCTTATGCATCCATCAGAGTGTGAATGTGTGTGAATGTAGAAAGGCACTTAAACAAAGAAAAAGGTGCTTGTATGAATGTGTGTGTGAATGGGGGAAAGAGACATGTAGTATAAGACCTTTGAGGGCTCATGACCAGAGAAGACAAGAACCACATAAGAACCCGTCCATTTACCATGGGTGGTGTTTGTCTTTGTATTACTGGGTTTTGAAATCAATACAGCCAACAATTTATGATCTTCACAATTTGTGATATATATATATTTGTGTGTGTGTGTGTGTGATAAAATGTAACAAAAAAAATCATAATCACATTGACTCAATTTACCATACAGACATGTTGATGTCAGTGTATTTAATCTGGATTTCAACCTGAGTGCAGGTTTCTTCCCCTCAGTGGGTGGATTAATATGACAATCCGCTTGGAGCTCTCAGCCAGTTCTGAAACATCTCCAGCACTGACTCAAGGTGATTTTATAGGAAAAGAGACTTCACATTCTCCTTAATCTTCTTTGCTCTTTGAATATTTTTGAAGTGTCTTGCATAGCATTTTGATCCATATATTAAAGAGATTGATTGGTTTCAAAACAGTGTTACTCAGAAAAAAGGTTGAGCAACGGAGAGCAGATGGAGAGAAGACTGGGAGGAGTTAATCATCCGCAATCTGGTCAGTGTGAATACAGTATCTATGTGGCTCTGAATGCCTGGTCAACTGAGGGGGCTCTGTATGTCTCTTTATAACCAAATTAGTACAGAGAGACCTACAGTAATATGAAAATCCTTACACATTGTAAATTGATAAATATTTGCTTCCAGGGAAGTGAAACTTGATTTAGAGCAGGTTTTTAAAATCTGAATCACTTTCAAGAAAGGGCTGCTAAATATGAGAGTATTTATTTATATATTTTTTTTTCTAGAAAATGTACGCCAATATTGTTTTAATGCAGTACATGCTCCAAGTAGATGTGAGTTCAGGGGTGGTTATAATAATACACTGACCAGACAGACACATGGAGGAAGAATGGAAAGTGGGAGGAAGGTGAAACCTTCATAGATTGCCTCCTGTCAAGACAGATCACTATCACTGCACAGAGCCAGAGAAGCAAAGAGTCAACTACTGTCTGACCCTCAGAGCTTCTCCTACCTCCGTCACTGCTAATACTCACTGTTTCCAAACATCCAGCTGTACTGAACTAAGCCGACCCTACAAAGAAATATAATATTCAAAAGCTGACAGGAGAACAACAGTGGAACCAAGTCTCATTTCCGTACTTCCTTACAGGGTAACATATGGCTCAGCACATGTTACTGCACCTTCAGATAGAAAAATACTATGCTCTTTGTATATTATACTCTTTGTCTAGGTATTTTCACTTTGTTTAAACCATTAGCCACGCTCAGGGTGTATCCCCTGGGATAAAGCTGGGATAAAGTCCATTGATTTAAAACTTGGCACCAAAATATTTCAAGAATCTTAGGGAATATGTGTTTAACAATGCTGTTGCTAAATCATTTTAAAAAGAACGCTCAGGGAACAAAAGACGACCTTTTCAGAACAGTTTTACTGAACAGAACATTTCTAAATGGCTTTATCTCTGAGGCATTTAGGTCTTGCAAGTGGGTCCTCAATCTAAACACTGACAGTGTGCTGCCAAATGGTTCTCCTCCAAACACAGCAAATGATGATGAATTAACAGCTGACCTTGTTTGTGAGAGACAGTGTGGTCAGAACAAGCAGTTACCTGCTGCAATTGCCTTGACACTCAACAGAAAAAGAGCTGCTCATCCAGTGCTTCAAATGATGAAAAACAAAGTTGATTAAAATAAAACATTCCTGGAGTTCATTACATTATTAATCCTAATAAAGCTGGATTTTCAAAAAAAATGTGAACAGACTCTCACTGGCAAGAGATATTTCCCTTAGAGCTCTTAGTAACTGCACACACACACACACACACACACACACACACGCACACACACACACACACACACACACACACACACACACACACAGAATGTAGGTGGATAAGCTGCTGAGCTGTTGAAGATGTAAAAAACTGAAACATAGACAGAAAGAGGACATAGAGGCAGCAGCTGAATCCTAAATGTAAAGTAATGAAACTGAGAGATGCACCAAATCCATGGCTATCATCGTCATCATCATCATCTAGGATGAAGCAGCTAGCAATGAGGCACATCATGAGCCAACGCAGTTCACTGATTGCTTTAATTACTCTGTCAGTATACCAGCATGACTGTATTTTATTTTTTTTTTCCAGAATGAGAAAACACTTGAATGAGAAATGTGTGTTCATTTGCTAAAGCTGCATCCAAAAAGTGGGCACACATGTATAAACTGTGAGAGAACTCACGATAAGTTCAAAAGCAAACTCAAGACAAATTCAAGAATAGTGGCAAGCTCCGTGTGACCTGAATCACAATAACACATGAAGACGAAGAAAAGAAGAGAACAAATAAAGAGTAACAAAATAATAGTGGAGACTCAGATAGTGTATCACTATCTGCTCTAACACTATGGCATTAGAACTATAAATTCACTGTTATCGATACAGTCACTATGTGACTGCAGAACAGGATGTTCTTCACAATGTAGTGAACAAAAACAAATAAAAAATATATACTATAACCTATATATTACTATAGGTGAAGGTGGGCGGGGGTCTTTAATCAGTTTCAGTTGCTTTGGTGTTAATGAAATTAACAACAGGTGCACTAGAGGGGCAACAATGAGACAATCCACAAAGCAGGGTTAGTTTCATAAGTGGAGGCCACTGACATTTTGCCCTCCTCATCTCTTCTGACTTTTTTTGTTCACACTAGTTTTGCATCTCACTGGGGTCAGTGTCACTGCTGGTAGCACGAGGCTATACCTGGACCCTACAGGGTTGCACAGGTAGTCACACTCCTCCAGGATGCCACTGGTATCTGCTCCTTTGTGTAAGGAGGAACAGGATGAGCACTGCCAGAGCTACAAAATGACCTCCAGCAGGCCACTGTGCTCACTGACTGGCACAATGGAGCCTGATTATCATATGCCATAGAATGATAGAATTGGCAGGTCCACTACTGGTGCACTGTGCTTTTCACAGAAGAGAGCAGTGAACATGTGATACACATGAAAAGGTTTGGAAAATCTGTGAAGAATTTTATGCTGTCTGTAACATTGTTCAACATGACTGGTTTGGTGGTGGGTAAGTGTTGGTCTGGGGAGACATAGCCATGGTGGGACGTACAGAACTCTACAGGATAGGCGATGGTACCCTGACTGCCATTAGGTATTAGGATGAAATCCTTGGACCCAAGGTCAGACCCTACGCTGATGCAGTGGGTCCTGGGTTAATCCTAGTGCATGACAATGCCCAACCTGGAGATGGCCCCCATGCTTGCCTGACCTAAATCCAATAGAGCTCTGGGACATCATGTTTCAGTCCATCCGACACTGCCAAGTTGCACCTCAGTCTGTACAGGAGCTCAGTGGTGCCTTTTTAAAAAAAAATTTTAACCTTTATTTTACCAGGTAAAATGTTTGAGACCCAGTTATCATTTCCAAACATGACCTAGCCCTGGTCCAGATTTGGGAGGAGATCCTCCAGATCACCATCCTTCATCTCATTAGGAGCGTGCCCCAACATTATCAGGCATGTAAGCACATGAGTACCATTTTGAGTTCCTGCAATTAAATTTCGGCAAAATGGACTGACCTGCTGCATCATTTTTTTTCACTTTGATTTTCGGGGAGTCTTTGAAATCAGCCCTCTGTGGGTCGATCATTTCCATCAAATGATGTGGCATCCTTTGTTCCTAACATTACCTAGTCCATATCAGTATAGATACAGAATGATTTTTTTTTTTTTTTTGTCTTCCCATTGAGATCTGATGTGTTTTCAAAGTGTTCCTTTAATTAATTAATTAATTTTTTTGAGCAGTGAATGACAAAGCAATTTTGTGACTTTATGTGAATGTACCACTCATAAATTTCACATGTATTATGTTTGCACCTCCATGAGAAATGGAAGTTTGTTCTCACATGAAACAGATTTATCAACTGTGGCACACCAGTGTCTCCAAACCACCCCACCTCAAATCCCCTTCTACACAACATTACCATCACTCTATTCTTCACTCACATCTTAAACATACCGCACTATCACATAGGAAAAATATATATGAGCAGAGTATTGCTATGAATTCCAAAGGGGACTTTGGGAATGCAAAATCTGCATATGACGCTTTAATTCTGGATGTCCAGGGCCCATATGCATTTAATATTTTAAATTAAAATATGTATTTGTTTTTTCTGCAATTGTTGGAAAAATAAAGTCATTCCTTTTTTTTGTGCCTGCGTATGTAAATCACACAGTATTACGACATTCATCATAAAAAAGACATGTTTTGAGACATAAAAATTAATGTATATTTTTTTTACTTGACACATTTACAACATTTTGTATCCTTCAATCACCTCAAATACTAAAACATAAATGAATGATTACAATAAATAACTAGAAGCACTCAGAGAGCTCAAACCTCCACCAAGGCCATAGGGTCACTGACACTGCAATACATGTATCTAAATGCTCTGAAATAATCTTGCATCTTTCCTAGGATCATCTGAGCAGTAAACAATAAAAAAATGATCGTCACCTCACTATGTTGTTTGATAGAACATGTGACTATGTTACACTCTAATTTTTTTCAGGCTTTTGTGCCTTGTGTTTCGGAGTTAGAAGCTAAATTATTAAAATCCCCCTATCCCTCAATAGTAAAGAATCCTTAAAAAAAACACAAAAACAACAACAAAACAGCAAAAGTTATTTGCTGCAATGAATTATGTCAAAATGCAAATTAGAATACATGTATTCTGTGACAAAGTTAAATATGTATGTGTTTCATTTTGTTATTTCAAGAGTTTTAAATGAAGTAGGTACAAATGGATACAATTATTTTTGTTACAAGCTAGCCTTTACCATGGCAGTGTCTTTGCTTTATCTTGGGAAATGGTTCAGTGCTGAAACATCCACTTGACATTTGACATTTGGCATTTTGCAATATTATGTTCTATCAGAATATCTTCAATTCAAGTATTACATCAAATTGCTTGATTTTATTTCACTGGGACCCCTTCAGTGACAGTCTAATAAATGGTCTTCGTTACATTCAGATCAATAAGTGTTTGGACAATGACACAATTTCTGTTTTTGTACACTTTGGCTTTTAAATAAGACAGTCATGTGTCAGAGGTGCAGACCTTCAGCTTTAATTCAGAGGCTTTAATGAAAGTATTGCATTAACTGTTTAAGAATAACTGACGTCTTTTTTATTTTTAGAGCAACAACTGACTGACAAGCAATTTCATTGCCAGTTGAGACCTTTTCTGTCATGACTTCATGACAAATAAACGAGCTGGAGCTGATTCCAAATACTGAACTAACATTTGGTAGCTGTTGACTGGAATTCATATTTCTAATTAAATATGAGGTCCAAAGAGATATTGATTCAAGTGAAGTATATCTTATTGTTGTTCTAGAGTCACAAAAGAAGTTTATTATATTTAGTTGTCTCCAACTCAGCATACAGTGTTGAGAGCAGCACAAATTCTGATTGCTGAAAAATTACAAATATTGACAAAAATATTTGGGTAAAAATATTACCACCACCACTCAGTGTATTCATAAACTAACAAACACCACAATAGGCCTCAATACAGCAATGTGTTCTTTGTGGTTCTCGCTTTCATGATGTTACTGCCAATTTTCTACAACCCAATTATTCCTATCAGAGCCCAAACTCATTCTAAGTTGTATTAATCTTATACATATTGCCTTCCACCTAGAATCTGTTCATTTTTGCTACATTCAATCTGCTTGATTCAGCTGGATTTGACTGAAGACCATACAAAAAGGTTCTCAGGAGTACAGCTCAGGTGCCTGACAGATCTCTATGGATCTGTTTGCTTGTTCATGTCTTCATCTGCTGTCAAACCAACTCCTCGCTCCACACTGATAGCATGGACCTTGTTTAACTATCCGTGTTTCTGATGTGGAGTGTGATGAAAAACGGGGAGTCTCTTTTCTGGTGTGCTGAATACTAATTGTAGGAAAAAAATCTCTTGGGGGTTTGTTAATTACTGATGATTGTCAACTGTCTGGAGAAGCAAGGATAAGCTCAGTGAAGTAAAAGCTGCCAGTAAAATCCTGGTTGAGGACTGAGACAGATTGAAAACTTATTTAACCTGTTGTCAGGGCTGTGGCACACAGAAGGAGGGTGCTGTTCACAGCTTTTAGTTATACATACTGTAACACTAGCATCATTCCAATTTTACAGTTATTATTATTATTATTCATTATTTTAATTTCAGCATGTGTCCACCTTAATGTGTCCACCTAATCAATATAAACAAATAGCATGGACACCCAACTTTGTGAGCATGATATTTTGAGAACAAGGCGGTGCAGGATTTTCAAACTGATACCATAGGTACATGTATTAAAAATCACAGACAAGTTCAAATCTCAGCGACTTTGACCTCAAGATCTAGGTCAGAGATCAAGTTTACTGAAAATCTTGTGAACATGATAACTCAATAAACCTAGGGTTTTCAAATTAATACCACAGGTACAGCTACTAAAAATCTCAGACCAGTTTGAATATTGGTGACCTCAAGGGCAAGGTCAGACCGTGACATCAACCCAGCAAAAACGGCATCAAAAAGGTGTTTCACTTACAAACAACCAGGATTCTCGGGATGTATAAAATGGGTCTAAGAAATTGCTGGATGTATATGTAATAGCTTGTCTGATTAGTCACTCTAGTAACTCAGCTTTCAATGTTATTTCCCTGGCATATACAACTTATAAAAGCTAACATGTCAGTTGAGTAGCACATTAATCAACAACCCCTTCAGTCATAAAGGATTGTCCAACTATAATTCTTAAGCAAGAAACAACAAAAAAAAGGGTCCACACACTGGCAAAGCTCCTGAATAATGTTTAATCTGAACAAACCTTAACAGCGAGTGACGTTTCAGGCCACAATGCCCTTCTTCAGACTTAATGTGGAAATGTAGCGCACATGTATACATACCCGCCCACCATTCAAAATGGCCACGTGGTTAATAATGTCCGATGCCCAAATCAGGGAAGGGTACAGGTGTGGTCTTCATACAGACTGGAGAATAGTCTAAACTTAATACATTGATACCAAAAACATAAAAGGATAAGTGAAGACAATGTTTAAATAGACTATACATCCTAAATCATGCATCAAAAATACAAACATGTGGACTGCAAATCAGAGAAGGCCTAAAATGTACATAAGGTAATAAGATAATAGAAAATAAGTAAAAAAATATTCAATAGTAAATAGTGAATACAAGTCCATCGTTTTTATTCAAACTATAACCACAGAAAAAAGCGACCAGAGTTCTCGCAAGTAGGTTTTTGTTAATCGGTTGGGGAATACGTTCCAAGTGGCAGACAAGTTAACATCACATGGTTAGTGGTCATGTGTCTGTAAAACCTCAATAGCTTCTGCATCTGCCATCCAATTATTTTGTGAAAACTGGTGCTAGTTGGAACTGTGGCTGTGTTTACCCTGACACACATTCCCGGAAATATCTACAATATATTTTCTATGATGTACCACTTTTTTGTGTTTTTCAAAGCACGAGCTGAATCTAGTTCACAAACAAACACACACGTACACACAACAACACACACGCACGTCACCATGGCTGATAGAGCCATGCTGTTTCTCTGTAATCTCTCTCTTTGTCCTCTGCAGCTCTAGAATCAGTGGAACTAGAAAAACTAGGCACTGTAACTCTATTTAAGTAGGTTTCTTAAAGTCAAAAGAAATGCAAATTGCTGAGTCTTGGATCTGATGATTGAATTCTATAACTGGATAAAACATTAGGTTACTAAATACAGAAGAAAAACTGCATTATCAGCCAGCTCACACACGGGAACAAACTTCAGTGCAGCTTTATCATATGCCACTTCTTGCATTACAGTGTGTCATACATTTCACTTTTTCAGGCAAGAAAATTAGGGTAGTGGAAGATTAAAACCAAAACCTAGTAAACATCCTGGACCCAGTAATGACAAATGAAGATAAGAAAATGCCAATGCTTATCTGATTTCAAACTGCACACTGTTTTCACCAAGATCTTGCATGTAATCAGTTTGAATATTACTGCTGTATCCTAGGAAATTTATGTGAAATTCAATCTGTACATCTGTTTGTATCCTTTATAAAAGGAAATCATCTTTTTATGTAAAAGCTTTTGTTTCTGCCTCTAAAATAGTTATGTAAACAAGGTGAGCAACCAGTCTGCTTTTATCTCAATTGTATCTTTTTTAGGCTCTGGCCAAAAAAATTAGATCAGCAGATAACTCATGAGAAAAGGAAGTTGTCACAAGCTGGCTTGTAAGGCCATGACAAAGGGTGGACACACCGTTCAGCAGTTTAAGAAAGTAATTTATCAAGTAAACCTAAAAAGCTTGAAGGTTTGCATGAATGTGAAGATGTGTATGGGTTGTAAATGCAAAAATAAAGAAAAACTAATGGTGGCATGGTGGCAAGCAAGTAGGTGAGCAAGAAAGAATAAAGTGCCTGCCACAGCTTTGTAGTCTGGGAAGACAGGACTTAGGTGTTCCCAGTTGGCACTGATGAGCCCTGCCCTACCCATTAGCAGCCTGGAACACATACAGAGAGGAAAAAGCTGAGAGCATATAGGCCAGGGGTCGTCCCTCCCAAAAAAAAAAAAAAAAAAAGAGAGAAAGGGTCCCAAAGGGATACAATTTGGTATTCAGTATGTCATATTCATTATCAGAGAAGCTCCATCATTACCTACACTGTCCCAGCAGCCCTACAGCTCAGCAACTGGATCCTGTAGGAAAATCCAGAGAATTTTAGAGTGTGAAACAGAAAGGCATTAATGATAACCCCCAAACTCATAAAGACTTGCTACAGTGAGGTACAGGACAACGCATTTGCCACAATATAATCTTTGACCTTAATATACACTGCTCAAAAAAAAAAATAAATAAATAAAAATAAAATAAAGGAACAGTTTTTAATCAGAGTGTAGCATCAAGTCAAGTAAACTTCTGGGATACTGATCTGGTATCAGAGGGGGTTGTTAATCATTTTCAGCTGCTTTGGTGTTATTGCACTAGAGGGGCAACAATGAGGCACCCTCCTCATCTTTTTTGAATGTTTTTTTCTTACTATTTTTCCATTTTGCTAGGGTCAAAGTGTGGTAGCACTTGGACCCTACAGAGGTTGCAAAGATAGTTCGACTCCTCCAGGATGGCACATCGATGCTGCTATTGTTAGAAGGTTTGCTGCGTCTCCCAGCACAGTCTCAGGAGCACGGAGGAGATTCCAGGAGACAGATAGTTACTCTAGGAGAGTTGTACAGGGCCATAGAAGGTCCTTAACCCATCAGCAGGACCAGTATCTGCTCCTTGCAATGAGGAATATGATGAGCAGTGCAAGAGCCCTACAAAATGACCTCCAGCAGGCCACTGGTGTGAATGTCGCTGGTCAAACAATCCAAAATAGATGTCATGAGGATGCCCTGAAGGCCTGACATCATCTAGTGAACCCTGTGCTCACTGCCTGGCACCGTGGAGCCCAACTGGCATTTGCCATAGAATACCAGCATTGGCAGGTCTGCCACTGGCACCCTGTGCTTTTCACAGAGCAGGTTCACCCTGAACACATGTGACAGACATGAAAGGCTCTGGAGAAGCCATGGAGAAGGTTGTGCTCCCTGTAACATTGTTTAGCATGACCAGTTTGGTCAGTGATGGTCTAGGAAGGCATATCCTTCCTCTACAAGCTGGGCAACAGCTGCCATTAGATATCGGGATAAAATCCTTGGACCAATTGTCAGACCCAACGTTGGTGCAGTGGGTCCTGGGTTAATCCTGGTGTATGACAATGCCCGGCCTCATATGGCGAGAGAATGCAGGCAGTTCCTGGAGGATGATACCATTGACTGGCCCCTAAGCTTGCCTGACCTAAATCCAATAAAACACCTCTGGGACATTATGTTTCAGTCCATCCAACCTTGACAGGTTGCACCCTCAGACAATAAGACACACCTCAGCCAAACAGTCTTTCAGAGCCATAATATGGTCAACATCAGTGACGTGCAGTCAGGGGAGGCAGGTGAGGCACGGCCTCACCTGTCATCGTGGAAATATAAAATTAAAAAATAAATTAAATGGTTATATTCATTCAGTGATTTGTATTTTAAAGTTCTTTTCCATTTAACTACACCATTTTTAGATTAGTTTTTTCAAAATCGCTGAATTTTTGCATTTGCAGGTCAAATACTAAGAGACGAACGGTGAGGCACCAGCCCGGCGAGCCGCACCACGGATTGCGCAATCCGTGGTGCGGCTCAGTATAGTCATTGCCAATGACTACTAACTGTGCTGGCATGCTATGCAGTGAGACCGGATTACTTTCCCTTTGCATGTGGCTATTAAAATGTTCTAACACTTTTACTATATGAACTAAATTTCTATATTTTAGCTGGTGTATATAATGCACAGTTTTTTTGTTGTTGTTTTTTTCATTAACAACTGTATGTGTGTAATGCATTCTTGTGTTGAGCGATCATGAAACTGCTGCGAAGAGACACTAGGTGAGGCACGCAGTTCTCGTGCCTCATGGTAGGGGGCGCTGGTGATCCCAGGGACTCTACGACTCCTCGGCGGCAAGCTACCATAAACAGTTAGCAAGGCCAGTTAGTTTTTCCTGTTGCTTGGCCTTATGTTCAACATGGAAGATTACATAACTCAACTGAAAGAATTTTCTAAACTGGACTTTCAATCGAAGCAGAAGATAATAATTAAAGGAAGACCAACACCAGAGCTAAAAGGTTTGCTTCAGACTATGTTAATGTTAAACAAAACAACTGTTGCCAATCAAATGGTGAATAAGCTATATGTTTGTAAATCTGATGTGATGACGTCAGTGCCTCACCAGTCACGACCCTCACCGCACGTCACTGGTCAACATGTATATACCATAAGTTGCTATATAATATCACAGCATCCAACTACATCGCACACCCTTCTAGCCCGAACACTACCACGTTCATTGCACGGCGGAAATGTCACAGATGTATTCCAGACCATGTTCTTTTTATGAAATGCTGTGTTAGTTTTATGCCAGATGTAATGGGACTCGGCAGCACGGTGGCGCAGTGGTTAGCGCTGTTGCCTCACAGATAGAATGCCATCTGGAAGGCCTGGGTTCGATTCCACCTTGGCCCAGGCCTCTCCCTCTCTCTGTGTGGAGTTTGCATGTTCTCCCCGTGCTTGCGTGGGTTTCCTCCGGGTACTCCGGTTTCCTCCCACATTCCAAAGACATGCACTTACTGGGGTTAGGTTAATTGGCTATTCTAAATTGCCCATAGGTGTGAATGTGAGTGTGAAAGGTTGTTCGTCTCTCTGTGTTGGCCCTGTGGCAGGCTGGCGACCTGTTCAGGGTGTACCCTGCCTCTCGCCCTATGACCGCTGGGATAGGCTCCAGCCCCCCCGCGACCCTGACCAGGATAAGCGGAAGCGAATGGATGGATGGATGGGTAATGGGACTCAGACCTTCCAAATAGTTTAACTTTTGTCTTGTGGACTTTCTAGTTCTGTTAGGGTTTGTGTAATGTTTATATTTATTCCACATATTCATTAGCATACTTAGTTCTCAGTTCCCAGTTGGTTTAGTTTTCTTCCTTCCTCTGTGTTCCTCCATCCTGTGTCTATGCTTTTGAATTATGTTCATTCATATGTTTGCCTTCCCTATGTTCCTCAGTGTGCTTGACTCCCTGTGTTATGACAAGTCTGCATTTCTGTTTCCGTGTCTACCTGTTTCCTGTTTTACTTTCTCAGCTGTTGTCTCTTGTGTTTGTATTCAGTTTTGCTTCCCTTTTCTTGTTCAGCTGTGCTCTTTGGTGTGTCCTACCTCCTTCGTTACCTCTTGTGTATATATCGTCCACGTCTCCCTCAGTTCCTTGTTGTGTCGGACCCTCATTTGTTGTGTGGTGTTCTGTACCTGCACATCGCCTTGATTCTAGTTTCTGTCAACCCTGTTTGTATTTTGTTTGAAGAATAATCCTCATTAAAGTGCGGTAGACTTTCAGTCACTTTTGTCTCCTGAGCAGTGCATTTTGGGTCTGAACCTGCCTGCATTCATTGCACATTATGACAGGATGCGCTTTTGGAGTAATTTTGGTAGGCCGGCCACTCCTGGGAAGGTTCGCCACTGTTCTGGTGAGTTCTGTTTGTGAATTCTGTTTCTCACTGTGGTTCGCTGGAGTTTTAGAAATGATTAAACTAAACTCAAGTCTGCTCAGATGAAGCTTTTTCTTTCTCTCCTCTTCGTCTTCATCATCACCTATAATAACCACATGAGCATTATCATATGTGCAAAGCTGTGAAGTAAAAAAAAACAGACCCAATTTCCACCTTTAGAAGAGAGCAAGGTATTTTAACGGTACTCGTTAACTATGATGGATGGTGCCAAAACAGATCCTCTCAGAACTCTAATTGCATGTTCGAAGGCAGACATCTCCCATCTACAGCAAGCTTTCCTATTTTCAGCGTGACCCATAGTGAGATTTGTTTTATCTACACCATTGTATGGTGATTAAATGCAAATATTGGATTTGCCAGTTATTTTATTTTAATTCTGCATAATTATTTAAACATAATATAAATATGACCAGGCTCCAACATCCCAAAATGAGTGTTTCTTGGTATATTTAATTTATTCATTTAGTTCACTTTGTACCTTTATTTCAAAGAAATATTCCAAGCCATGATTGCCTCTTAGGAGTGCTAATGCTGTCAAATACTGTTAAGCTCTTCCTCTAACACTCAGATAATCTGACAGCACTGATGACGTTTTGTTTGTTCTTGCACTGACCACTGCTTCCTTCGACTGTCTGACTATATTTTCTGTCTGTTTTCATCTGACCCACCTGTCTGTTGTTTCTATGCCTCTGACATTACAGCTTGCATATGTTTATACTCTTGTTTTATTGTTGAGGAGGAGATAGGAGCGAAAGAGAGAGCAGTAAAGAGAGTACAGAGTATAGTAATGAACCTTCAATGAATGGATTAACTATGCCTATAAATTTGAGAAAGAGAAAGGCCTTAGATCCCTGGGTGAACCAGGAGACACACAGCGGGCACTAGAGACATAATTACTCACTTTGGTTGAAAAGTAAAAACCCCACAGTTTCACAGCCACTTATTCTTAGACTGACTTTCCCTTTTTTATCATTATTATTTTCTTTTCACCCATAGATTTTGACCAGCTCCTTTAGCCATTTTTTTTATTTTATGCTCATCATGTATTGCACATCATGATGCAGCCAACTTCCTGAGATCCCAGTGAGATTTCATTATGTAGCCATCTGGTTCCACTTCAGAATAAAACCATTAGCTTTGCCTTTCTTACAACATTCAGAGGTAGAATCTCAAAAGAAACTTACTTAGAGTGGAAGAGATTTAGAGTAATGGAAATGAAAACCAATCAGCAAAGATATTGATCAATATAGCAAAACATTATTACATGAAAAATCAATAGCTAAATTTAAAGGGTTAATTAGCCAAATGTTGCCCTCACTGACAGAGCTCTACTATCTTAGCCTCAAGGGTTGTGTTTTGGAAAAAAAGAAACAAAAAAACAATCGGTGACTCGCAGCTCCAATAAATGTAACATTACATAGGTAGTTGATGAGTTCTGCTGTAAAGGAAACAGGGAAATTTCACAACCAAATCATTCATTACATTATAAACAATCGTGGACAACAATTAACTTTACAAGCAAAAGATCAGAACTAAAACTACTGCTGTGAGGGTGTTTACTGCTACATAAAAAAAAAGAAAAAGAAAATACAGAAAAACAAAGGAGAATTTTCTCCTAAAGAAAGAATAATGTATCCTAGGATAAGATCCTATATATAAGGTTCAATATTTGATAAAGAAAAAAAAAACTTTGGGGAAAATATATTAATGTCTGTTCTTCTGTTGTCTATTCTACTTCTCTTAGAACTGTGCCCTTTTCACAAAACCCAATTCATAGTTAGACTTACTACACACAGTATGTATGTGTAATCACTGGAAAGAATAGAGTTAGTGAAGGGCACAAAAAGATAAGTTGCATTTCAGAGATACTTCAAGCTGTTTTTTAAAGAGTACCAAAACAAAAAAAATCATCTCACTGTTTCCTTTACAGTGAGCTGTGAGTTGGTTAAAGGTTAGTCACATGTGAACAATTTATCTGGTAAAACTTCAGTGTCATGGGTGAATCAGCATAACAAACATAATTAACATAGCAAAGAGCTTTAACCATGCGGAAATGAAGGGGATGCCTGCTTAAACCAAAGAGTGAAGAGAAAGGTTGGGGGTCATCACATGATGTAATTGTGTATTGATGTCTTTGTGAAATACGGGGAATTTTAATTTTGCGCAGAGCTTTCATCTACTTGGACTGAATCTGAATCGCACACAGTGATTATATAAAAGTGGCAAACAGCATAATCTTATTTTTAGAAAAACTGAAGGATCACAAGCAACACAAGGTTAAAGAAGATGTCAGTATGAGTTAGATGTTTTAAATGGAGATCTTAAATACAACTTAAATACAACAATTTCTAAGTGAAATTATGATTTAAGTTATACTTATGCAGAAATCTGGAAAAATTGAATGAATTGAGTGCCACTGTATGTAATCTCCAAGGACCTGATTCATTCTTCTAAGAAGCAGAAAATTCACTGGGAATAGACAACAAGGACAAGCAGTTTTCCCACTGTCCCACTCATTAATGCAAACTCCTCTATTGAAAGCATTAATGATAACTTCAAATTTTGGAAAATAGAATTCATTTTTTTTTTTTTTCAGTTCAGTTCAATTCATTTTTTTTTTTTTGTTTTGTCACACAAAAACAATTGATCCACCATAAATGCACATCTGACAATCAGTAAGTGAGACCAATAGCCAGAAGCAAGTGTTTATGTGCCAAACTCAAAATTTACGTCCATTTACCAGTTTTATCTTTGATATAAGAAAAGAAAATTTAAAAAAAAAAGAAAAATTTTTTTGCAACCTTCATCCTAAACCACATATTCATTCAGTCATATAAATATGTAATATATATTGCAAGATTTTCTTGTTGAAAAGAAATAATGAATTACATGTTTTCATATCTGCGCTAACATTATTCCACAACTGAGCGCCAAGAGCAGACGAGCATCTCTGTTTTAATCTTTTATTTGGATTAGGTACAATAAGCATATATTCATCTCTTAGATTGTTTTTCATTTCCTGAAGTACAACATATTTTTGTATACAGTCTGGTAGAATCACTGATTTTGTATTAAACATTATTTGAATTATTTTATAGTAAACTATGTCTTTAAATTTCATATGACTGGATTTTAGAAATAATGGATTTGTGCGTTCATAATAGCCTGCCTTATTTATCAGGTCTAAAGCTCGTATTTGCAATAAAGCTATAATTGACTAAGGTTTTGAAAGTGGACCCCCCACAGTTCTACACAATAAGTCATATATGGAAGTATCAGTGTGCAGTACATTATAAATTAGGCATAATAAGTAAGTAGATAAACAGTTCCTCTGATGCCATACTTCAAGTTTTTCCAGTAAATTTCTATGATCAATAGTATCAAAAGCTTTTATTAAATCTATGTATACACCTTTTTAAAATTCACTGTCAGGTGCAGAGGTAATCTCCTCTAACATATGCATTACTGCATTTGTAGTGGTCCAGTTTTGACAGTCTAAAGTTTTCCATAATGTGTTTATCACCATTTTTGAAAATAGGAATAACCTTTGCTGCCGTCATTTGAAAAGACTCCACGCTGGAAAGACTTGTTACATATTTGAGTCAGAGGCTTGGGAATGAGACCAATAACTTCTTTAATTATTTCCATATTCACAAGATTTATATCAGTTGATTGTTTCTAAATGTTCTAATGGTCTGAATAACATCTGCTTCAATAACACCACCTGAAAATTTTTTGTGAATATATTATCCATAAGGGTAGCAAGTTGTTGACTTATTCTACTTAGTTTACCAAACTAAACATTTAATTTATAAAGTCACTATTTATTTTATGTCTTTTATTTTAATGCATCAGTATTGGAATACAACATACAAAAACTGATTTCCTATTATTTAGGTTACCTTTGGTAATGAGTAATGAGTTTTTTGTACATAAAATGCTACACCACCGCCCTTTTTATTTTTAATTAAAACCTTCTAACATAAACTGATCACTAATTTAATCAGTTAACCAAGTTTTCCATTATAGCAATAACTTGGGGGATGGACGTTAAAGATTTTAAACATTCCTTGATTTGAACAGACTCCTACTATTAGCATGAATAAGTTAAAAACCATCCAAAAATACATTTTTAATTGATCCTCTGAATAATGTACAGCATTGAAATTCTGGTCTGTAAATAAATAAGCTTCAGGATCAATATCATTATCAAAATGAATTCTTGTTAGATTTAAATAATTTAAATTCAGTTCCTCACAATGGCTTTCAACATAACTATCTTCATGCTGTAGAAGATCAATATTATCCTCAACATTAGGAATACAAAAATAAAAAACCTTATTATTCATTTTCTAACGAAATTAAAAAGACAAAGAAACAAAAAGAAAGCAAACCCTGAACCTCTCTTAATCTAATTTACACAATTTATAAATGTACTAATTCATCATTGCCATTGAATATGAAACATATTATAAACATGGCAATGTTTATAATATGTTGGTATGCAGCATACCAACATACTGTACCATATGCAGCCCGGATACAGCAAGTCTTTTGTATTGTTCCAATTCCATCAATTTTTAAATTTTTTTTTTTTATCATTATCGGCTTGATTTGGTCTGATCCATTTAGTCTTATGTATATGTTTCCATTTCTTGTCTGTGCAGTTTGGATTTTGTTTGTTTTATAAGAATATGACCACATTTTGCTATTTCAACATTTTTCATTCTAGATCAATCTAGAGTGTTTAATTTGTAAACTGTATCACTACAGTTGACTTGGCCTTGTGGTCACTGTTTGGAAATGTATAACAAGTAGATGTTGTTTTTTAAGACAGATACTGAAATACTACTGAAATAATCCAGGATTTGTTGTTCAAGTTCTTCTGGACTCATTTACCCCAGCAGAAACCCTGGCATAGCAGCAGTGTTGTGTCTTCAGTCCAGTGATAATAACATCCCTGGCCCACGAGTGGTTCTCCATATGTCCTGTATCATCACTCCTCTTTTCCACTAGCTCAATCCTTTCATCCTTTTGCATTAGTCAGCTCACGCACCTCCTCTATTAGGCCAGTAATGTTGGCTTGGTGCTTTACAGTTTTGCTGATCTCCTCACTCATAAAATTCAGAGATTTCTTTTTTGTCTTCAAGTTTCTCAGCCAGTTTTTTTTTTTCTTTCAATTCATTTCAATATTATTTATATAGCACCAAATCACAACAGTTGCCTCATGGCACTTTGTATTGTAGGGTAAAGATCGTACAACAACAGGAGAAACGTTTAAATACCTTCCATGCATCATCTGCAAAGGACATTACTGGGACCATTTCAGTGACTGCTTCGTAAAAGTTGGTTAGCTTAAAGCTGCCAAACCAGAGCTCTACTGGATTACAAGTTCAGAGCTGCCCAATAAGCATTTACACTTCAGGTTCATCAGTAAAGATGGGATCTCATCAAGGTCTTATGACTGAGCTGTTTCATACTGTACATCAGGAGGAAAGAAAACAGTAAGATGCTTTGTTTTTGCATATCTGCTGAAAGCAAGTCCACAATTACTTTACTCAGATGTTATTAGCCTGACTTTATTCATAAACACTACTGAATTTAACTGTCATGCATATGCTTTGAATGTATTGATTTAAAAGGATGGACCACAGTATGGTCCACCCTGATTTTTCCCTGTGTCACGCATAGTTCGCCTTTCTGTTACGAGAAAATGGAAAAGCAAGCTATAAAGTCCTGAATCACCTTGTGTCGGAATAGTGGTATACAAATAGTCATACTACTGAACAAGAGAATTGAGAATCTGCTTCTAAACTTGCAGAAGCAAGGGGAATTTGAAAGCTGGGGTTATGAATTTTAAACACCTTTTATAGAGGTGACATATAAAATCAATCAGACGCCTTGCTGTTTAAACATTTTCAGCAGACTGCAAAGGCTTCAGGCTGCTAAGTCAGGAACAGTTGGGGCTGGATGTCTCTCACTGTGCTTCCTGTCCTCCCACCTCTCAAAACCCTACACCGTGAATGTGTTTTCAAACTTCCTACAATTCCACACCTGTTTACTCTTCAATCAGGTAGCTGGCAGCTCTGATCAGGTGATGCAGCTCTTGAGTCATTTCCTGTGAAAATCAGTAGCCTCAGTTAACCAAATGGTTGAAAGCTAATGGATTTAGTGAGGCTTGGGGTGGGTACAGCTACAGCAAAGATAGCTAGACAGCAAAGATAAGTGAAAGCAGATGTCCCTCCTGACAAAAACAATCGAAGGGCATTTTAACACAGGAGCAGATTCAGCAGTGGTAACATGTCTTTGAAATTTGAAATTGAAATTACATTTGTGAAAATATGTCAGAGTTCTTTCTGTTGGGCTGCAAGCGTCTGAACTGTGTGAGTCTTGAACAAGAAGAGTGGGCAACTTGGGTGTCGGTTAGACGCTGCCCACCCAATCGGAAGTTAGAAATGGTTCCATTTTCTTTTGCTCTGGATGAGTCTGAGTGTCTGATTCAACAGCTGCCAATAGCTCCCAGTAGGATGGATGATAACATTTGCAAAGCATAAATAACAATCAGCAACAACATGACAGGCTTATTGGGCTCACAGTGTTGTCTGTTCCTTACTACAGTCACTAGTGCCAAATACTTTAGAGATCAGTATGTGTGTGTAGGAGTGCGTGCGTGTGTTTCACTTTTTGTGTAGCTCAACAGTTCAACAATTTAGCTGAACAATCCCTCAGCAGTTATTTCACTTAAATACGATCATTTTCAACCAGGCCATGAAGTTTATGTTTGTGAAAATGCTGTAGCCTGATGCTGCTGCTCTGGACACCGTTCCACACAGCATCCTTCTTTTGCATCAATCATAAATGGCTAACATCCATGACCTGCAGTTCTTCTGCAGTTCATTTCATCCTCTCTTGCTCGTAGTGTAAAAAGTGAGAAAAAAACTCTCTGCACTGCAAGCTTACGATGCTGTCTGTTTTGTTTCATTGATTTTTAGTTTTAATCTTACGGCCATGCAGTTCTTCAACCTTTGATTATTTTATTAACATTGTTAGTATTGTAAAATATTGGTTACTTCTAACATTTTTCTGTGGTTGCTTCAGTTTCGTGAACAAAGTGTTTCATTGGTGAGGCAGCAAGATATCCCTCTGATGTGCATGATGTGAAAAGCTATACGATATCACTGATTGTTCTTGATTAATGCATCTGATGTTTATCAAGCATCAGTTTGAAGATGAATTTGAAGATGTTAAAAAAAAACAAAAAAAAAAAACACACATAATCACAAGACTTCAAAGTTAAGCCTTATTTTACAGTGATGACTGTGAAATATTTTTAAGGGTTGATAATGCTTAGAATTGACTGATTTTTATGAGAGATCTGCAGTGAAAATGGCAAAATGTTAAAGGCTGAATAAGGTACAGAAGAGGCAAACAGCCCAGTCTCGCTTGGCTGAGAGCAGAGAGACCAAGCATATGGATAACACATGATCTCATCTAGTAGAAGATTCAGCAATATTGGCATTAATAATGGAGCATTTTAGTGTCAATGGGGCTACATGGTAAGGCTACACAAGACAAGGGAGGCATGCAATCCATATTTTATTGGAATACTGCTGATAGGAAGATATGGCAGCTTCCAGGGGGCAGTAATAAACCAGCAGGGCTATCCTATGAGTACCCTTGGATGTTTTTAGTGAATGTCAGAACACTGATCTTCCCATTACGCTAAATGTGATGACACAGGATAAATAATTTACCTAGCAGCCTAGGGCTTCTTTAGCACTTTGTGCACCAAGTAAACATGCAAACATGGATCCATTTTTATGTACCACTGATTTTTGTTTTCATATATTAAAAGCTGAGAGCAACAAAAACTGGCAAAGTGATGATCTCTGCTTCAGAGCGAGTCAGTGGTTGAGCATATAAAGAGGCTAAAGAAACATCTCTCACATTTTTTTTTTTAAATAGACCTTGCAGCTACAGAAAAAAATTCACAAAAGGCTTGAAAAAGTGAGAGAAATAAATTCTGGGTGCAGCATCTGGACGGAAATAATACGTAATGGTAGACATGGGTGTAATAAGGTGCAATAGATTATACGGATAATACAAATGCTTTGATTAAATCTTATTCACGTGTCCTCTAAGAAAAAACTAACCTGTATTTTGGTACCAGTTATGCATGCTCGTGTTCTAGACTCTGCTCATGCTTCTGTTTGTTCAGACTTATCAGATAATGACCCCTCCTGTCAGTTGGATCCAGAGATAGCCCTCCAAAATCAATCTGCGCTTATGATATTCCGAAGTCTTATAAGAGCACGCTTCTGTTTGCCAAGCCTGTACGCCCTGTGCACTGGTCCCTCTCAGCAACCAACTGTCTTTCCAGATTCCACCAGTCTGTCATGATCATCATCCTGTGTGTTCCTGCTCAATATTGAACTTTAAGTTATTAAATGTACCAAACAAGTAGTAACTAATAATTTGACAGTGAAGAAAATATAAATAGATGGATAGACAGATAGGTAGCAAAGGCCAATGTCTCATTTAACATATTATTGATTAGGAAAGTTCAGAATGAGCTGAGGTGATTGGGTGTGTGCAGTAGAGCTGTTGATAACCCGGAGGAGGATCAGTCTAATCTCTCTACCACAGTTCATTTACCCTTTTAATTAACACTTAATCTCCAGACGTGAAAGACCTCATAACCAAATTCAGAATTTGATTGGCTGCTTTGAAGGCTTATGTATGTTATTAAGATGCTGACTTTATTATTCCCCATCAAATGCCTCCGGAGAAGAACAAGAAGCTGCCTTGTTGCAATGCATTTTCTTCTTAGTGTCAGACGTGTTACTAGAACCTAGTCTCATTTTTCTTTGGCCTTTAACCAGTGTTGCAAAAACAGCCTGAATGCAGCATAATGGATGTGAGTAATGAGATAAAACTTTGGAAATACTGAAGAAAGTAAAAGAGCTTTGATGCGCCTATCTATCACTAGACGAAGGTGGTATCAGCAACAACTTTATTACACTCAACACAGTTTTTGCAGTCCAAGCTCCTCAAAAGGGGCGAAGATTAACTTCCTATGGCTGGAATAACATTTTGCTAGTACTGCTTCACATAGTCTGCATTTAGCTGAACTATGAATCAATCACTTATGCTTTAGTTTTTAAGCCTTTACAGCTTGTTCTAATATCACTAATGTCATAGTTTGTATTTTGGGAGTATGGGATTTAAAAATAACACAGTTTTAATAAATTAGGTCTTCTGGTTCTCTTGTACCAGAAAGGAAAGTTCAGTTTCAGGATGAACCTAGAAGAGTTTTCAACCATCTTCCAAAGCAGTGAGAGTTTCATGGCTTTCTTGTGTGTGTGTGTGTGTGTGTGTGTGTGTGTGTGTGTGTGTGTGTGTGTGTGTGTGTGTGTGTGTGTGTGTGTGTGTGTGTTTCCACTGAAGGATAGATCCATTATTGCTCTGATAAAACTATACTGGCAGGTATTTTATCTAATATCTGCAGGTGGGTAATTGAAGTTCTCTCAGTTTGTTATGAACCTGTGATGAGACTGAGGTGGTCAGCAATGTTTTACATTTAAATCAGGCTTTTATTACTTTAAATTGTAACTGAATGTCATTCAACCGAATGATTTTGAGACAAACTTGAGACATTATACATTCATACTTAAGATGAACCTTTAGCATATTTAATTCATTATAGAGAAGCTATTCTATAATCTTCTTATTAATTGACTTATACTTGCCTTGTTGTATGATACAGACTCCCACTGGAACACAGGAATGAGTAATGCAAGATTGCATGTGTGAGAAAGGGAGTGCAGAACATGCAGGATATTGTCTCATACATCTTTTACAAAAAAACTATACAAAAAAAAAAAAAGCACATTATCAATTTAATAAAAATCAAAACACCAGCAATGATTATGACTCATGTCATCTTTGACTAAAAGCTAAATTTTTTGTCAAAAACATTCTGGCTGTTTGGTTTGACTTCTTTATCCAGTGCTCTTTTTATACTTTCATTATATTCTCCTGCCACATTTTTCAGCCTTATTAACAGCTGAACCTCTTGTGTGAGGAATGAAAGCAGGTTCAGGTTTCAGTGACATCTAAAATGTCAGCATGTGTTGGTGGGACTCGTGTCAAAAGTGGCGGTTAATGTGCTCATTAATCTTTGATTGCTTGGAGGATCTCAGTTATGAGCAAGACAGAAATGTCAGATCATCCAGGTTACACGACTACCACCATTCCCTCCGGGCCGTCTTTTCTACAGACATTTAAGTCAACAGTTTGCAAAAGTAGAGTAGTGTATTCACTCTTAAGTAGGCTTTAAAGTAAATCTAAATCTACTTTAAAACTTATACTGATTAACACTGAACAGAGAGGGTAGAAAATGCAAGATAGTCCCAAAGTAGAGATGATCTGAGTTTGTCCATTTGGATTGTCTTTTTTTATTTTATAGGACTCTGGACAGTCTCTTATTAAAGTGGTCACACTTCATACTAAATTCAGCAGCTTTTAGGACCTCTTGAAAAGACCCAAAGAAAAGGCTAGCAAATCTGTGTACAGGTTAATTCAGTGGTTGCCTTTTAATCTGGGTAGGAAATGATACCAATCATGTTGTTTACACAGCAGTCAGTTTCACTAATGCTGATCGCAAGGAATAAGAGATAGCTGAAGCTTTGTTGCCATGGGGATAAAGATGTTTTTCATGATTTTGCAAATGTAGTAACAATATTCCCATAATTAAATGATGATGATGATGATGTGATGTCAAGAACTGTATGTGAGAATACTGCAGAGGTATGTACAATTTTCCTATTGCAGTTTAAAGCGAGGTTGTACACATTAAGTGTGAAGCTGTGGGCTGATAGCTAATAACATTGCTACTATATAACTGTCATGCCTAGCATTAGACAGCTTAACCCCTCATGAGTGAAAGTGTGAGTGAAATGACTGACAGCTTGGAGGCTGCAGATACAAACAGATGATGAAACTCAGGTTGTTGAGTGACAGCTTATAAAACCTGGGAAGATGCTAAATCAACCCACTGAGCCACTACAATTCACAGCCCACTTCACATGGCTCATTAATCATATACAGTCACATGCAACAGCAGAAACATGCTTGTCTTTCAGCTGATATTGAACAGATATCCTACTCATTACAGCATGTTGCACAGTAAATCCATTATTGTGAAACAATAACATTGCTAGAGTTAGCAGCGATTCATCATGCTAGCAAATAGCTTCGACCGCCATTGACATTGGTCTAATTGTACACAAAAGATTTCCCACAACACATTAGGTAAACTGTGATTAATAGTGATTTGGCTTCACTAACAAGTACTTCAGCAAAGTGTTTTGGTTCAGAGAAATAACGCATCATAATATTCCATGTCTGACCCCCATTACTTTACTTTTGAAATATTTAGGTGTGGGTGGAAAATTGGGAAATGGGGCCTATCATTCAGTGAAGGCCATAGTAATTATCTTCTCAATCTAAGCAAGGTCTAATTAATGCCTTCTTTGTTGATCCATCAGATGTTCAGCATTTAGACATGCCAATTTTACTGTGCAGTAAGGTGCTCAGTTATCAGATAAATTCATGCTCACCCTGTCTGAAAGAAATAAATGACAGAGAAATATGTCATAAGAGTCAAAATGATTTATAACAACAAAAAGGTTACAGAGTTGTGTATGACTAATGAAGCTCTTCTCTGGGCGTCTCTAAGATGAAATCAAGCAGGATTTCTGAAAGAAAAAAAATGTATTGCCAACAGCCAAATCCAATTTATTACATACCCAGATTGACTCTACTGTATATTGATTTTAGAAAGTGCAGACATCAAAAAAAGCACATGGAATGTTATTTTTGCAAATTAGAATTTAAATGTGGTTTGAAATGCAGTTGCAGTCGGACTTCTACAGAGTTACCTCAGTCACCATTTTTGCACACATCTCAGGAGAGAGTTTGGCCCGCTCCTCTTTACAGAAACTTGAAATCCTTTAGGTTTCTTGGCTGCTGCTTGGCAACTTGAAGCTTCAGCGCCCTCTACAGATTTTCTACAGGATTGAAGTCTGGAGACTGGCTAGGACACTGGCTTGACCTTGCTTGACCTTGCTTCTTTAGCCACACCTTTGTTGTCTTGGCAGTATGTTTTGGGTCACTGCCATGATGACCCATCCATTACCCATGTTCAGTGTGCTGGATGGGAGAAGAAGGTTCTCATCCAAGATTTTATAGTACATGGCCCCGTCCATTGCCCCCTCAATGTGATGAATTTGTCCTGTACCCTTAGCAGAAAAGCATAATGTTTCCAGCTCTGAGCTTGACTTGGCGTTCTTTGGGTCATACTCAGCATTTATCTTCCTCCAAACACAGTGGGTCGAGTTGATGCCAAAGAGCTTGATTTTGGTTTCATAGACCACAGCACTTTCTCCCAAGACTTCTCTGAATCAGTTAGATGTTCACTGACAAACTTACGATGGGCCTGTACATGTGCTTTCTTGAACAGGGGGACCTTGCAGGTGCTGCAAGATTTCAATTTATTACAGTGTAGTAGCAAGCTCCTCCAGTGTCGTTTTGGGCTGATCCACCGCCTTTCTCATGGTCATCCTCATCCCATGTGGCAAGATCTTGCATGGAGCTCCAGACCAAGAGTGATTGTTGGTCATTTTGTATTTCTTTAATTTTTGGATAAGTGCATCAGCAGTTGTCATCTTCTCACCAAGTTTCTTGCTGATAGTCTTGTAGCTCATTCCAGACTTGTGCAAGTCTTGCCTGTGCTTTGAAGAGGTTGGAATGGAAGAAATTCTTCTGTGGACAGGTGTGTTTTATACACATAAGTTGATATCAGGAGTATCTGTAATTTATTGATTGATTGTAATCTGTGTCCCACATGGGCACACAGCAAATTTGTAAGAGCCAGAATTCTGGCTGGGTTGTATTTATGTCTATAATGTAATGTGTTTTATCTGGGTTTTTGGATGATATCCTGTTTCTCTCCATTAAAATCAAAGTACCACAAAAATTAAAAACGGTTTCTTTGTAAATGAGCAAACTTACAAATTCAGCAGTGCATCAAATAACTATTTTCCCCACTGTACTTTATGGTATATCTTAGAATCACCACTTAACCTAACATGCATGCCTTTGGACAGCAGAATGAAGCAAGCACATGGAGAACATATAAACTCCGTAGAGAAAGGTATTACCCAACCAGGAGATTCAAACCCCAAACCCTCTTAATGCAATGTGACAGTATTAACCACTGCACCATCATGGAGCTCCACGCCACCACACCACTGAAAAAGTACAGCACTATCTCTTCATCTGCTCATCTATAAATAAACATATAAAAGAACATACTGTTAAGCTAAAAGAGTGAGATTTTCCCCAGCTGTAATTTTGTTAGTTTTAATATCCTAATCTCTTTTTTTCAACCTTGGAATTCATTCATTTTTCACCAACAAGTGACAAACTCTTCAGTCTAAGGAATTCATTTAAACACAAATCCACATGCATAACAAAGTCATTATTCACAACTGGATAAACTGTTTAAATGAAGGATTAAGAGAAACTTAATATGTGGATGTGTTTTATTGGTTAAATACTTAAGGCAAGCCAAAGCTTTAGTCCTGTAATCCCATAATACACTCACCTCTTTTTATTGACTTCATTGACTAAGAAAACAATTGTTTAGTGATTTATTTGGGTGGTGTATCAAAAAAGGGTAACACTTTCAAAAACTATGCTGTTTTCTTGACAAAGATGGGGATTGGGACTTCATGACATGCGACTGTATGAAGTATAAGCCTTAAACTAAAATTGAATCTTTACAGGGATAACATGCAGCCAAAGAAAATGTGTTAAAATTGCATATTCAGATCTTAGAACTAAAGGTATGTGGGTGTATTTAAAAAAAAAAAACAGTAATCAATGGACGACTGCAAATTAATGAACGTTCTGCCCAACAACTTTAATTCATCTGTATAAACTATCTCATATAACAATGTGTTGCTGATTCATCAAATCAACTAAGATATACAGTTCTAAAGAACGTGCATCAAACGAGCTGATTTAAACAGCCCTGGAGGCCTTTAGGGCTGTCATATAACTATATTTGTTCAAGGTCTTTTTCTTGATCAAGATCAGGCATTCTGCTACATCTAAAGAAGTTTCTAGTGCCCTCTGCTTAGCCTACTTTCATCCTACAGGCAGGCAAGTAAAGCAACAAAAAACTTTCCAGACTGGATACATAGATTATAACCTAAAGGGTTAGAGACTCCTAAAGTCCTGAGCCATATTTTCAGAATAAATATTCAAAATGGAAACAAGTTTAATCAGTAAATGCAATCAAAACATATCTAGGGTGAAATTTACTAAGCAGGACATATTAGCATTTGGCTGCAGTTACAGAAGAAACAAACAAACAAAACACCAACAACAAAAGCTTATCAAAGTGGAAAGTTCTGCAAGAAATTTAATAATAAGAGACCAAATGTATGTACACAGGTGCAGTTCAATTCACAGCACAATCTACCAAGAGCAGTTCAAAATGAAATGAAATGAAACCTAAATAGTTTAAGCTTAGACTGAAGCCTGCATACAGTGTAGACTGCAAATCCAGGCAATTTCGATCAAAGGGAAGCAAATTAAAGGAAATCCTCCATGGAAAAAACTGCAGGCATGTTTTATGATCAATATCTACATTTCAAAATAAAGTGACCTCAAGCAGTCATGTGTGTGAACAACGTGTTCAGGTTTCTCCTACAAATCCTGAACAATAAGCAAATATGGATTTCCTCAGATTTCTAAAAAAGTCTACGCAGACTAAATGGTATTAATACAGGGGTGTCCAAACTTGCGGCCCGAGGGCCGCTTCCGGCCCCGCCCACTTCCGGCCCGCGAATTGATGTCAGAAATAACATACAATTTGGCCCTTTAAGTTACTTTTTTGACCTTTAACTTAACCCTCTCAATTGGAGGGGAAGGCGAAATGTCAGCTTACTCTGGACAAATCTGACAGGTCAGGGCGAGCCCAGAAATTTTGTAGGGAAGGGCTGCTTTATGGCTAACAAGCCTGCTTTATAAACCTGAAATCTATGAATAACAGATGACCTGCTGTGTTACTACTGTGCCACATGCACAAATGCACATCACTCTCTTTATTTTTCCTTATGCCACATGATGCTGCATGTATTTTTTTTCTTTAAATTGACAAAATGATCTCACCACTTATAAGTAAGATATTTTTTCAAATGACCTTGAACAGCACAGGAACAGCATCTTGCATGATTTAGACATTCTTCTAAGTCTGACAGAAGCCATTTAGTTCATTTGTGATGCTGGAGAGCTAGGTCTCTGTGCACTGCTGAGTAAAGTCACACAGAGGTTTTAGTGTTCTTTGCAGTTGTGATTATTGGCCAAGCTCTAGGTCAAAATGAGAGAAAAACTGGAAGCACTAAGAACTACTCCACTCACTGCAAACAGTAACTTTTTTTTGGCAATGATACTTTCATGGCCTGCATGAATCTTTTATTGAGCAACTATTATTCCCCCTCCCTGTGACTCTCCACATTATTGCCTGTTGTGGTAGTGAATCATGTTTGTGCTCCCCCAAAAAACTGTGCTCTGAAAAGGAAACTTTTACAAATCCATATGTAATAAAGCCAACTGCAAATATAACTGTGCCAGGCTTTTCAATCACTAACTTCTGTGCACTGAAACTGTACCAAAAGATTGTTTTTCCACTGGCAGACCTTTTTAATAAGAACTCTATGCAAACATTAATATGTGAGAAAGCTCTAACTTAGACAGAAACAAGAAAACAGCAGAGGAGCCTGAAACTCAGTTTTCATGATAGGATTTAGCTAAAATCACCAGTGGAGACTAGCTGGATGCACACAATCTTCAGCTCAAATGGCAGACACTGTCATCCTAAATCAACCACAGCAGAGCCATAAAGTCAGATGCTACCACCCATTAACACTATGTTTCTCAGTGCTTTGCTGTGGATCTAGTAACAAACAATACTCGGGTGTATGCTGCATATATTATACATTTATTACAGTTATTGAGAGCCTCAACCTGCTCTGATTTATTGAGAGGTTAGACTCCAAAGTCTTTTCTTTCCTGTTAGCTCTAATTGACCTTTTCTTAAATTTTATACATATGCATATGTATTTATTGAGCTCAAGTGTCAAAAATAAAATTGAAACCAACCAACGCAGTGCAAACCAACTTGCAGTTTATTGTTTGGCAGCTGGCCTTGCTAGAGTGTGAGAGTGAGTAGGCAGAACAGACATTTTAAAGAAACGCTACGCAGAAAATAAATACTTGTTAAATCAAAGGAATAGCTGAGCTGCTTTAAATCCTGCCAGCATGCACAAGTATTAGTTTCATTTAATTAGTCCTTTCTGTGTCTTGCTTTCTTTTTTACAGACAGGGCACGTGACTCTAACCAGTGCCCAAACCCGACCAAACGGTGAGTTAAACAAGACATATAGCAGTGAATGAAAACACAACTTAAAGATAAAAATAATAGCTTATCAGTGATTATGCACAAACTCTTCTGTGTGAGACTCAGGCTTTTTTTTTTGTCTGACAAACTGGAAGCACTGCGTCTCTAACCCTAACCCTAACCTGCGTCTCATGCCCATGAACAGGAATTAATAGATCTTTATGAGTGTGAAAGACACTGCGTGTATGCACGCACATGGAAAAACAGTACATTTTGTGTCCATATCAATAGATTAGAGTCTGTTCCTATTTGCCAAACTGCCATGAGGCTGTGCTGTATCAGTACAAACCCCTATCCTAATAAGGGCAATCACAAGACCTTTGCGTTTCACATGACTGCGCTTATGCACAACAAACTCAGGATAATGTACTTCTCTCCGCCCCTACAAAGCATACTGCCCCAGCAGATTTACTTTTTATTTCTCACCCTTGCTAACTGAATAATTTTTAAGAATACTTCTGCTGGCGAATCATTCAGAAAATATCCTCGCATGTTAGTGTTAAAGAGATTATCTCTACTGTAACTGGAACACAATGCCTTCAACCTTGAAAGGCTGAACTTTGGATGCCGAGCTACCGAAATTCAAAGTCATAAAGCAAAAGTAGAAACCGATTAAACTGAGTAAGTGTTGCTTACATCACACAGGGCAGTAAAGTACTCCACAGACGTGAAGTGCACATATTTGTTCAGCAGCTCCTTTATGAAGTAGGATTACATTTTTTGATATTTTCAAACTCAAAAAAAAAAAAAAAAAAAAAATAACAAAACTGTTACTTGGAGCAACATTTAAATATTATAAGTGTATCCTTCATCTGGGTTTTCAGTTTTACTTTCCATCTGTGAAGCTTCCACCCACAAGGCATCATGGCACTGTTGGACTGTGCTTGCGGGGTTTATTTACATCCCTCACCTGTTTCCATCGTCCTGCTCATTTGCATGTTAGGCTCAGGAGAGAAAAATACTGTTTCCATTATATTATGCCGGCAGCAAGATAAACAAAGAAAAGGTCTGTGCACTAAAGCAACAATGCAAAATAAGTGAGGGTGTTGATTGCCAAACTAAAGTCAATTCTTGTTCCATTTTTGAGTCAAATAGCCAAAGTTCTGTTGGGTGGACAAAATGTGAAAAGTGATTTCTGCATGTAATCATCTGTAACTCATAGCCATATGAGTACACTCTCTCTCTCTGTCTGTCTCTGTGCATGTGTGTGTGTGCTTCTAGTGAGGGAGGGGGGGCTTAATGTTCAAATTTTGGTAACAGACTAATAATGGTATTCTTCAGTCTGGACCAAATCAATAAACATGCTTTAATCACTTTGTGATGTTGTTGTGTGAAAAAAGTGTAAATCACGTGCGCGGTAACACATCCAACATTATGCCAATAACACATTAGTTTAAATGGATTTTGAGCTATGGCTTTATACAATATAGAGCAAAAATATGCAAAATTCCCCACAGCATAATCATAGTCAAGCAATCATAATCACACGATGATTGCTTAAAACGAGGGAAACTTAGAAGTTTATATCAAGCTACAATTTCAGACAATTTCTCCAGCTTGATCAATACGAGAAATAAAGTCACAGCAGCAGGTTAAAGGAATCCTGACTATGTTCCCTTCATTAAAGAGGGAAATTCTGATTCATTTAACTAGAGTGCAGTCCAGTCATGTTTTTTACTGAACACTCAGGTCAAAGCTTCTAACCTTCAGGTGTCTTGATTCATAATTAATTTCCATCTCACTTTTTTTTTTTTTCTGTCCTCCAGCAAACCTTTGGATGTCAGCGTGAAAGCCTCAAGATAAAACTGGCAAATTTGTGGCTGCATTGACAGCAAGGAAAAGATGTGAGATCTGAAGCAAAAATCAGGGAATATATGTGAAGGGTATCTGGGCATACTGTCCGAGACACAATCTAGGTGTATGCGGAATGCTAAAGTAGGTTTAAGGAAGAGAAAAAAAAAAAGGTGAAATAAGTAAATAAATGGTTGTCAAAAGGTGTATGAAAAAAACGCCAAAATGAAATATATACAACATCACCATCAGACGGTAAACCCAGAGAGACAATTCACACTCACGTCCACACCGAGGGCTAAACTAGAATTACCAGTTAACCTAGCAACAATATATGTCTCGTCTGGACTGTGGGAGAAAATCCACATGTACACAATAACATGAAAAATCATCAAAGTGTGCAACACAAGCAATAAAGTAGGCCAGCAACTTGAACTACAGTAACACATTCTGTAGACACAAACACGCTGCTCAGGCAACACAAGTGATGTGGTTCCAGTTACACATTAGCAGGCATCTAAGGTATGGGTTAGAGTTTGTGGGACAAAATTGGGTTTGTGTGTAACAAACATTTATGTTAATGGCAGTAATGAGTGGTGTAATTAGCTGATATTACCTCTATTACCCCTATACTGAACTTGAAACTTGATTTCCCATCCAGATTAAAAAAAAAAGAAAAATGTTTCCACCACCTTCACTTTTCAAGACACATCAGTCAAGACACTTTTTTTTTTTTTTTTTTAATTTATGCATTGATTTAATTTCTTTTTTTTTTTTTTTTTTAGCCTGTCATGTCTGGCAGATCTTGCAAACAGAACTGGGATCTGAAAGCGTTGTTGTGCCAAACATATTTGCTATTTCAAGGTGAGCTCTATAGGTTCTCTATAGGCTTCTCTTGTGAGTGTGTGACCCTTTGTTTTTATTTGAATTATTTTTAGCATACTGTGTGATGAATTTTGCCAGAGCTGACAGGCTTAAGAAAAAGAAAAGAAGAAAAGAAAAAGGGATAGAGAAAGAGAGAGTAAGACCTACGAAGACCCGCGGCCACTCATTCCAAAGACAACCGCACACCCACCCCAGGAGACAGGGGAGGGAGGTCTCGGATGGAGCCCCCCCAGTCAAGGAGCAAGGGCACGAGAGAATCCGAGGCAACGAGAACCCAGCCCCCCCCACATGGGCCGGCAGCAGGCCCCCGCCCCCCCGAAGAGGCCAATGCAGCCCCGCGCCACAGCCCTCAGGGGAGCAGGTCAGGTCTCCGAACATCCAGCCCCACCCAGGAACCCGGAGGTACCCACACCCCAGGGGGCAGGGGGAACCAGCAAGGAGCGGCCAGGAGGCAAGGCACAGGCCCAGACCCAGGTCCAGCCAAACATACAGCCCCACGCACACCCGCAAGCACACCCATGTACACATTTATGCACAAATACATATACATGCACATACACACTCACTCATACATATATAAACATATATAAACATAGATACACCATACATATACATCCACTCACCCACCCATACTCACGAAGACTATGACAAATACAAAGACACACATTCATTCATAGCTACCCACCCTCTGACGATGGGGCGAGTGGAAACCACCCCAGGGCCAACAGTGACCCCAAGACACCGCCAGCCCGGTCCCCAAGGAACCACCCGACCCCCACCCCGGGCGAGGTGTAAGAAATCGGGGTGTGGGATGGCCCACCCCCCCTCTCCCCGCCCAACTTGTAAGTGAGTGTGTTTATGTTTGTGAATGAATGAGGTGTATAGGGTGCAGTTAAAATTGATGGGGCAGTTGTGCCGCAAGCACCAACTGCTGATCATCAGTGCTTGCCCACACTGCCCCCCCAAAACCCTCCATGTCCAAAGTGCAAATAAAATTTGGGGACAGACAGTAATGAGGATCTGAATGGGGCCACCTCAGTGGCCCCATCTCATCAACCTCTGGGTAACATGCCTGCCCCAAAGGTCCTATGTGTATCGAGTAGTATGTGTGTATGTGTTATAATGACTACAGTATAGTGCAATTAAAAAGGAGAGGCAAGTGGCCGCGCGGCTCTCCTTTTTAAAAAAAAAACAACCTGGAAGAAGAGAGCCAGCTGTCCACTGGCTCAATAGGCACCCCGATCTCCCACACCCCAGCCCAGGGCAGGGGGGGGGTGAACCCAGGGCCGTGGTGACAGCATCCCAGAGCACTGCAGCACCTGAGACTGGTGCCACCGCCCCCATCGCAGAGGGTAGCCCACTCACACTAGACGCCCATTCACTCCACAATAGACACAAACAAGCGACAGGACATACTGGCCTGAGTTGGAAATACGGTGCCCTGTCCCCACCAACCACCCCACTGCGGCCCCCACCCCCCACCCCACCCCCCCGCAATGCAGGCGCCCCAGGGCCCCAAAAGCGCAGACCGGACATCCAGACGCAGGCCAGGTCAACCCACCCCACCTGGTGGCACGCCCGGGACAGCAGAGACCCCCCCCCAGTGCCAGCGGCGACCCACCGGGAGCCGGCACGGCCCCAGGGCCCAGGCCCCAGACCCCGAGCCACAGAGGGAAGACCAGTCAACCGTCCGAGGGCCGGCACCCACCACCCCAAGCACCCCGGCCCACACCCCAGGACCGTAAGGCAGCACCATCCAAGCCCCCACCACCATCAACTAGAACAGGCACACAGACATCATCAGAAGGTCGCCCCAGGACTCCAGTCTCAGGAGGCTACCAGCTACACAGGCCCCCAGAGTCCTCACCCGACCGCCTACAAAGCACATCAGGAGCAGAACCCACAGCCAACCACCCCCACTAAGTAATGGAGCTGATCAGTGGGAACCAAAGAGAGTCAAATTCCTCCAATTGATCTTTAGAAGAAGCAGACATTCTCTCTAAACTAAAATGATCTATTAATAAATTTCTGTATTGAGTAATACATAGTTTATTTTTTGACTTCCAATTCATGAGGATAGTTTTCTTAGCGATGCACAAGGTGGTAAGAACAATGTGTGATATATTTGACTCCATAACTAATTCACTAACATCACCTAAGATGCATAGCCTGGGGGAAGTTGGGACACAACAGCTAAACCAGTTGGATAGGTCTTCACATATCGTCTGCCAAAATCTCTGAACAGGTACACAAGACCACAGAGCATGTAGATAATTCTCCTCTGAATTGCTTGTACAGTGGGTGCATATGTTTGAGTGCGTAAGGCCCATTTGGAACATCCTTTGTCCAGTATAGTGTGTTCTATGTAGAATTTTATATTGTATAAGTTGTACTTGGGGTCTTTTAGTCATTTTGAAGATATGTAGCCCCTTAACTGGCAAGGGCCCGGTGACGGGCCGTTTGTAGTCCCTTTTATATGGCAGGCTAGACCCTCCCATTTTTATTGACACGTCATTCGGCCAATCATGTAACTGGCTGCACCAAATCACCTGACAAAGCTACGTGACGCCCTCTGAGTATTATTGGCTCTGGGAAACCCATTTCTTAACATGATTGGCCGAATGAGGTGTCAGTCAAAATGGGCGGGTCTAGCCTGCCATATAAATGCACTTCATTCGGCCGGCGGACCAGACGCAGCCAGTTAATAGGCTATGAAATGGGTTGTTCAGAGCCAATAATAACCAGAGGGTGTAATGTAGTTTTTGTCAGGTGATTTTTTTGCTGCCAGTTAAGGGGTTAAACATATTTCTGTCCATAAATTTTGATCCAGGTTAACAGAATGATCATGCTCCCATTTTGCAATTGGGAGGGAAACTGAATCATCAGTTTTTAGTAATAATTTATATAATTTTGACAACAATTTTGGGGTACAGAGGTTAAGAAATTCTGTTACCCATGTAGGCATTTCTAGATTCAGTTGATTAAGGTTAAATCTTCCCTGTAAGATGGACTTAAGTTGTTGATATTCCAGAAATCTACCGTTGTTAATTCTATATTTTGATATAAGTTCTTGGAATGTAATAAGGTTGATTTAATTTCTAAATATGACACCACTTTGCATTGCACTCCTTTTGCAATAGTGGATATTTACATGACATCTACAGAAGCTCTGTAGCATTTATACTCTTATGCTAACGACTGTTGGGGTTTTAGTTTCTCACTTCCTCCACTTTTGGAGATTCTGTCCTGAATAAAAAGCTATTCATTTCTGTCTTTTTCTAGAGACTCCACCCCAGTGATTTTCACCACACCAAAGTCCAATTGATTGCTACTGAGAATGTTTGATTTATGGCTGTTTTGCTCTTATTAGGCCAGAGCTGTCTCCTGCAGCACTGCAGTTCTCAGTTGGAGTGAAGAATCTATGAGCGTTTTCCTAAAGTTTGATAACACTTTGCTTCTGACAGACACACAAACAGGTCCCATAAAATGTGGTGGATTCTGTCAGTGGACCTTTACTCCCAAGAGAGAGATGAATGTCGCTATTCATAGTGAGATCTGTAGTATTTATAGTCCGATGTGCAGATAGGACCTACACTAAAGGTTGTGAGACAACTCTCTGCTGGTTAGCTATTAAAGATGAAAGTAAGTCCATTTGGAGATGTTGGAGCAGGATCAGAGGAATCAGAAAATCTATGTTCAGGTGTATTTACAGATAGCTTACTGGTCATGATGTTGTTATTATTTTGTCATCCTTTAATTGTTAATGTGCCTTAACATAAAAATCACTGAAAAAAAATCCACGCACACAATCTGCGCGCACCAATTCAAGCCATTTTCTTTTTCTGTACAAACACACTTGCACATAGCAGGTAGTGTTCCAGCTGCTTCCTTTTGAACGATAATGAGGAAGCCACTGATGATGACACAGTGACTCTCAAAGTGGAACTTAACATGACATTTAAATGTGTGTAAAAATTGAAAGATTATCACACAACAAGGCCGGTTACATAAATGATGACAATAGGCTGTTGGATATCACACATCACCAACCTGCAGACAGTTGACAACATTATGCAGCACATCGGTGTCATATAGATAAAAACACGTCTTATGAACTGGCTCTTCCTGCATGTTACCTTTCAAGAACGGAGTCATCTCGTACAGTAATTAGGAAAGCAATTAGGTGGAGTGGGGGGCGGGGGGGATTTCACAATGCAATGAAAGGATAACAGAAAGGACAGACAAGAGGACTGTCAAGGTACTGCAGTGTGGCAGGCAGGATGTGGGCACAGATGCAAGACTCAGGAAACAGGACGTAAATGTCAATTTTATTGCTGAACTCTCTCCAGATACAAAACCACGGGGATGCTTTACAGGGTGAATGAACAGCAATAGCTAAGAACAGACCAGAGGAAAAAAAAACAGGATCATGACACGGACAGAGTGAGAGGAAAAATAAATGTGGGAACTAGTGACTCAGCACAGATGAAGAAAAAAAACATCTCAGCTTTCTTCACACAAAGGAATCAAAAACATTTTCAGTAAAAACATTTTCAGGACAAATGCAGTTCACACCTTCAACTCACGGCCCTTTAAACAGTTCCCCAATAATGTCACAACGTGTAAAGTGTCGGTGTGAGGACCCAATGTAAGGTAAGCTGCTGGTTTTTGCTTTAATTTGTCACCTATCTGTAATTACTTTGCCACGTTAACATAAATTAAGTCCAAACACTACCACTACAAAACAGAATACTTAGCTCAACCGATTTAAAGCCCATCTAGTTCAGCTCATTGGGTGATTTATTGTACTTTTTTTTTCTTTTTTTTTATGATGAGCAGTCGTCTCCTCACCATCTGCTAAGATACAGCGCTGATCTGCTCAGCAGACATGTTGTGGCCTAATAGGATTAGACAAGTGGGGAGACATGCTGAATAAAAACAAGTTCTGCTCAATGAACGAAGCTGAATTGGACATAGAATGCCAAGTAATCATACACCACTGCGCTAACATGTAAACAAATCTGTCTCTGTAGTAGGAGTAGTTTCACTGCCAGAACACAGAATTAAATTGCTTTTGTAAATCAGAAAAAGCAAACTTATTAGCTGCTCTAAAAGTTCTTGACCTGGGGAAGGATTGGCCCTGGAGCGACATGCTCTTGCTTGTGATAACCGAGTAAAGTACAACCCACCTACCGACTACCAACCCACTCACCTTAACTTTAAACCAAATCTGCACTAACACATGATTCACAGCACAGACCGGCTTTTTGTCCCCAAAACAGAGGCATGTCCCCCACATACTGATTCTTCGTCGGAAAGGTTAGCAACAGCTGGATTTTTAAAAAGTCATATGACAAACAATGTGAACTTCAGGACTAATGAGGAAATATGTCAACAGCCCGAGTGACTTTGATTCTTCAAACCTCTAAGAATTAAACAAATGAAATGGCTGAGGGAAGGTCTTTTTTAAGATAAGATAAGATAAGATAGTGTTTATTTGTCACATGCACAGTTATACACAGTACAATGCACAGTGAAATGTATTTTGTACCTGCAACCTTATATACACACACATATAAATAAGAAGAATAAAAATAAAAAAAAAAGTAATTCACACTATACACTATACTCTATATACTATACACTATACACACTTTTTAAATTATGATATTTACACTGTGCAATAATGGTCCAGTTAGGGCTCAGAGTTGAGCAGACGGATGGCTTGTGGGTAAAAACTCTTCTTCAACCTTTCAGTCTTAGCCCTCAGGCAGCGGTAACGCCGGCCTGATGGGAGCAGGGAGAAGAGAGAGTGTCCGGGGTGGCTGGGCTGTTTTAGGATCTTCATGGCCCTCAGCCTGCACTGCTTGGCGTAAATGCTTGGCGTAAATGTCCTGCATTTAATTTTATCCTTCAAAAAAATTTCCATTTCAAGGTTGAATGTCAGAGGACTTATGAACTAGTGGGGCTGCAAAAGCACTTCACAGCCTTCTTTTAATGTTATAACCCTGGTAACAAGACCTAGCACAGTTACATATTCTATGGAACAAATTACCACGATACTACTCTACTCTGATTGAAGTGGACTCCTTGCCGGGCACTAGAATACGAGTCAGTAATTATGCTTTAAGTGTTAATGTGTTGTGGAATCATAATGCATACATGTACTGATACTGATTTTCAATAACAAGGGTGATGTGCAGAACTGTAGTAACTGCAGAAGTATAAAGATGATGAGCCATACCATGAAGCTATAGTAAAGAGCTGTCAAAGGTTAAGAAGAGAGGTGACGATCAGTGAGCAACAATATGGCTTCAAGCGAAGAAAGGGCAGTACAGATGTGATGTTTGCTTTGAGAGTGTTAATGGAGAAGTATAGAGCAGGGCAGAAGGACATTCGTGGATCTAGAGAAAGTAAATGATAGGGTGCCAAGAAACTATGGTGCTATAAGAGGAAGTTAGAAGTGGAAGAGAAGAATGTGAGAGCAGTGACAAAGGCAAGACCGTGAGACAGTGGTGAGGTATGTTGTAGGATTGACAGATGGGTTCGAGGTGGCGGTGGGATTACATCAGGTCTGAGCCCCTCCTTGTTTGCAGTGGTGATGGAGAGGCTGACAGATGGGGTCAGGCAGGAAACTCTATGGACTACAATGTTTACAGATGACAATGAGAGTAGGGAGCAGGTTAAAGAGAGCCTGGAGAGATGGAGGTATGCGCTCGAGAAAAGAGGAATGAAAGTCAGTAGAAGCAAGACAAAATGGATGTGTGAGTGAGAAGGATACAGGTAGAAAGATGCAGCTCAAGGAGAAGAAGTTGTGAAGGTAGATGGCTTTAAGCACCTGGGGTCAATCATCCAAAACAATGGACAGTGCACAAGAGACATGAAGAAGACAGGGCAGGCAGAGTGGGTGCAGGGTGGGTGCACGGAGACAAGTTTTAGGGGTGATTTGCAGCAGAAGGATAGCAACAAGAGTGAAAGGGAAGGTTTACAAAATGGTAGCAAGACCAACTATGATGTATGGTTTGTATACAGTGGCACTGAGAAAAATACAGGTGGCTGAGCTGAACATGTTAACCATCACTGGGAGTAACCACAATGGATGGATTTAGAAATGAGTATTTCAGAGGGACAGCTCAGGTTGAAGGTTTGGAGTCAAGGTTAGAGAGGCAAGGCTGACATGGACTAGACATGTGCAGAGGAGGGACAGTGGAGATATTGGACAAAAGATGTTAAAGATGGAGCTGCCACACAGGAGGAAACAAGGAACACTACCGAGGAGTTGTTTTTTTTTTTTTATTTATTTATCTTGTAGTCTACAAGGAAGGTAGGCTCAGCTCCCTTCAGATTGTTGGAGACAGAACAGAGATTCTGTAGCACTGAAGTGAAATCTGAAAGAGTAAATGTTAAGTTGTAGCTAGCTGTTGACTGAAAAATATTCAGGAATTTAGCTGCTAACTCGAAATGCTCCTTGATGGACACCAGTGTCTGAGTGAAAACTCAACATCCAAGGCACTGTTACAAGAAATGAAATGAACCCAGTGTACAGATCCTGATGGAACACGAGCAAACATTTATTTTGATTCAGTGTGTAGAAATTGCTCTCATTATGAGTTCTGTAAACATCTTCTGATATATTAGCTGACACTTTTGCTAATAAAGTGAGAAATTTCACACAGTGAGGAATCGACGCTGCATTTGATTAGAGATTCCGTCTTGACTCTTTTGCTGAATGGAACGCCTTTGAATAATAACGATAATCACGTTAGAAGAGAAAAAGCTGAACTAGATCAAATGCTCATTAATCTACCCATGCATATTCTCCTTCACAGCTGTTACCACATTAATGAGTGGAGTGGTTCCCCTGTTATCTGAGTGAATCACACTTTCTTCCTACGCCCTGTACCACTTTTCCCTTGATGTTGCTTTCCAAACAGAAATGCAGTATGAAATTATTCAGAGTGGAACCACTGAATCAGTCTATTATCTAAAATTACAGCCTGAAAGGCTGCAGAGGGGATCATTGTACTAAAAGTGAGATCTCCACTTATGTAAGAAAAAAAGAACACTGCTTGTATACTGATTCAAGATCAGTGTGTTTCTAAAGATGATTACTTGATTCTCTGTCTTTCTCGTAGGTGGTCAGAAACCTATCTAGGTATTGTTAGTATGTAACTCTGGCAGTGGCTCAGAGATCTGTGCCAGAGACTGAAAAAAAAATAAATAAAGGAGTTGCCTGTGTAATATTATGTAAGGCACTGCTGCCAAAACAGCTCTGACCCACAGAGGCATTAATTCTACAACACCTCCTAAGATATCCTGTAATATAAGGCACCAAAACAGCAGATCTTTTAAGTCCTGTCAGTTGCAAGGTCTGATGAACTGGACTCATTTTTCTAGTCCATCGCGCAAACACTCAGCTGAATTGACTTTACACTTTGAACCCAAGGCCCATTAAACCATTCCCCAATATTGTCATGGTGTGTGAAGTGCAGGAGCGAGGACCCAAATGCATGACACAGGAGGCAGCCTGGGTAAACAAAAAGCAAGCCGTTTAGGCTGATGCACCAAATCTAAAAGGCGAGCAAATAAAAATCCAGAATGACCACGGGATTGTACATATGGGGAACATAATCAACAAACAAGAGGTAAAACTCAGGACAAGACACAAGAGATACTCACTGACAAAGCAAAACAGGAAATAACCCAAAAGATACTAACTAACCGCAGAGGCATGAATGGAACCCTGGGAAGGCTAGCATAATAAGGAAATCAAAATGGGCATTAACAAATACAAAAACACAAATATGTAGCCTATAATTACTGGGACAAAGACAACAAAAAATAAATCAATAAATAACAAAACCCAAACCAGAAACTCAGACTTAGAAATATTAAGAAATCCAAACAAAAAATAAAGATTTAATCTGGCAACCATGTCAAATAATTTTTTGCAATGTGGCAGAGCGCACGACTCTTCTGTAAAACAGCACTGCCATCAGGAAATGCTATTGCCATCAAGGGGTATACATTAATGCTGAAGCTGATATGTGTCAAAGTAACACCCACATAAATGCCAAGACCCAAGGCTCCCAGCAGAGCATTACCCACAGCATCAGACTGGCTCTGCCAGCTTGCAATCTTCCCATCATGCTTCCTGCTGCTATCACTTCCCTGGGTAAATGATGCACTTATATTGCTCCATCATCCAATTCAGATGCTCACATGCCCACTGTAGCTGCTTTCAGCAGTAGGCAGGGTCAGCAGGGCATTCCAACCAGTCTGCAGCTATGCTGTGATGCAGTGTGTGGTCAGACACCTTTCTATCATAGCCAGCATTAATATCTTTTCAGCAGTTTGTACAATAATACGTCTTCTGTGGTATCAGACCACACAGGCTAGCCTTCTGTGATTTCATTTGATTTTGTAATTGTTATAATTTGGTTTAATGCATTGGTGATCTGGTGGATTGTTTTTCTGCTTAGCATTATAATTTTTATAGAGAAAAAGGCTTTAATAGAATAGAATAGAATAGAATGCCTTTATTGTCATTATACAGGATGTACAATGAGAATGTAATGCAAATGCACTGTGAACTGTCCTCTAAACTGAGGCAGGTTACTTTAAAAATGTATATTCCCACAATCCAAGTACACTAGCACACGCTATGTTCACTTTTCCTACCTTTTTTGAACGGAGGATTATAATTTTAAAGTGTCCAACAAAGGGAGCCAGCATAACATGGCAGCAGATGGTTTTCACTGTTGCTGTTATCCATTTATTCTGCAGAAATTTATTTTTTAACACACACCTCTCCACCTCTTATTTATTTAGATGCTAGGAAAATGGGAAACAGGTGTAGCAATTTATTGAAAGATGTGCAAATGTATATGGAAATACAATATATAAGGCAAGATCAGTTTTTACATTTCTAATGAGTTTGAAAGTCAGAATTTGGTCTGAACATTTTTATTCTTCAACACAGCCCGAACTCTCTCAGGCAGCTTTCTTGTAATTTCTTTAAGTAGTCTCCACAAATAGTTCTCCATTCTTCTTAAAGGACATTCAAAGCTCTTCTTTGGATGTTGGCTGCCTTTTCTTCTGTTCTCTGTCAGGATGATCCCACACTGCTTCAATAATGTTGAGGTCTGCACTGTGGGGAGGCCAATCCATGGCACAGAGACCATTTCCAATGACTTTTATCATCACAGCAACACACCCCCGCAACTTCTGTAGGAGTGTGTGTGTGAGAGAGGGAGAGGCTGCAACAGTGGGCGTTGCTGTATATACTCAGTCTAATTAAACTGTAATTCAGTGTAGAGTACTACTGTACAGTTAAAGACCTGAACACCAATCATTATTTACAATCTCTCTGAAAAGGAAGAGGATCAGCACTGCAAGGAGAAAAAAAAATCCACAATGAAAGCTTTAGTAACGAGCTTGTGATGTTATTATTGCTTTATGATTCATTTGTGTTATTTATAAGATGTATAAAATATAGAAGAGTGAGGCACTTTGTATTTATGTGTATCTGTGGAGAAAATGCCCACCTGTCCACTGGCTCAAAAACCATACAAGACAAGTTCTAAATGGTGTATTTATTTGAATGCACTGGCTCTTTTCCTCTTCTCAGTGCTGCTAGACTGTACCAGGTACATAAATGAAGTGTCAACAGATTTATTTATCACGCAAATCTGAGCCAGGGCAGAGCTACACTCACTCTAAAAAGTCCAACAGCTTGGAGGTAATGAAGTAAGGCTGGACTGTTCAGGAGAAATAAAAACATCTAGAAAAGCAGTTCAGCTGGTCATTGGAGATCCACCAGAAGTTTTTAACAAGGTTAAAGGTCATCCTCAAGGGAAAGGGATACTTTCAATATGATAGCTTGAGGAAACTGTTAGTAAACTTGGAGAAAAAGGCTCACTAAAGGGACCATTACTTTAGCTGAGAGAGAATAAAACAGAGAAGGGAACATGATTACTGTAAAAGAACATGTTGAAAAACTATAGTAATATTAGTGATAATGACAGTAATATGTGTCGTACATGTGTACAATTTTCAATTCTTGAAAAAGGGCACAACATCTGGAAGATGCTTCAAGTACTAAAGTATTCGTTAACATTACATAACATAACAATACATTAAATTAGCTCTGTGTTCCCATTTTCTCCTTAAAAAGGGCTGCTGTGACTTAGAGTGAGCATGTGCCTTGTATCATAATCTCATTTGTTGCTCTTCATTTGTTGCAAGCCTTTCACTTCAAACACAGTGATAAAGATTCTTCTAACAGGGAGGTATGATGATTTTTGGAAAGTGATGCCCTTCAGGTCTCTGCTCAGGTGTCTTTTTTTGGATTTGTGGAGACCTCAGTTCCATCCTGGGTACCTGCTATAGTATCTGATTTGAGAGGACCACATCATCCTCACCTCATCCAGTAGACTGATGCAGATGTATAAAAGTTTCTTGTTAAAAGACAGCCTTCAGAACTGGATGACCATACTTCTGGTCTGTTTAGCATATTCCTTGTACTAAGTAATACACGCTACGGACTCCCCTGAAGTGTAATGCTTGCATGAGAATAAAGCTGTCCAAACTGCATTGTTTACCTATTTAAATGTAAATTATATGTGGCAAAGGCAAAGATTTGTTACAAAAACGACCTCTAATACTTTATAAAAAAGGGAGCCATGTGGGGGGTGGGGTCTTTTACCTCACGGCAGCCTAAAATGAAGGTTCCCTCTTTTCTCTTTTTCACTATCTCTTGGTATATTTATCTTGCTTCCCCTCTTGCATACCCACTGATTGTTTTTAAAGTTCTCATTAAATGTGGAAGTAAATTAAAAGATACAGAGCCCTGCACTAGTCACAAACAAACACCAATGATTGATGGAGGAAACCAATTTCCCAAAGTTCAACAGATAGGTGCTTCCTTGCCTTTAGCAGAAAAAGATTCAACAAGGAGGACAGAGAACACTGCTTTCTTTCTTCATCTGTGACCACTTAACACATGCTGCTCAGTTTAATTGAGTTTAATGCATTAATTTACCAATGGAAATGTCCATCTCTCAATGAAATTTCCCTTCCAGGAAATATCCTATAAACAAGGGCGTGACAGAATTCCATCCCCGAGGATCTGTAAACAGTTAGGAGACTGCTTCACCCTCTCCTGTTTTATTCAGAGGTTTCTCAACACATCTTCTCCTGATAAGCTCATACATGTGGCTTGGATAAACCATGAATAAGATAGTAGCGTGGAGGGCTGGGGAGGATCTCAAAAAGGCAAAACAAATAAAATAAAATTATAGTAGTAATAATAATTTGCCAAGTATTTAAAATAATATGTGGAAAAGTAATCTGAATGTACTATCTAGTCAATAAATCATCCTCTTACACTGATGATAAAACTGACTAATGATGGTTCATCCTTCCAAAACTTATTGCTTCTCCATCAAGCCACCTACAGATAAGCTTTGATTTAAAGCACAAAATTAATCTCAGACATCAAAAAGAAGAGTGATGACTTTTTTTTTCTTAGTTAAGTGGGAAAGAAGATAATGAAAGAAAAAAATGGTTAATTTTGCTAAAAGGAGCACACTTATTTTCTTCAATTTTCCTCCACTCAGGTGATGTTCATGGAGCCTCTCAGCAGCTCTTGTAAGATGATGAAAGAGTAGGTGGAACAGTGGGCTACTGGAGCTTTGTGATTGTAATGATACTCAGGAGAAGCCGATCACTTACAGACTGAATCATATAAAGGAGTCGAGCTTAGGCAAATGCACAAACTGGATCTTGAAACATGGTATTAAATTTTTTAAAAAAAGACATTTTTACTGCTTTTGTTGTTACATTTGTTCCGTGTTGTTTTTATCAAAAAGTATCAGTCACTGTTTTTCATTTAAATATCGACTTTGTGTTTAGATTAAAAAAAGAAAAACTACACCTGATGAAAATCAGCGATAAAGAATTGCATTTGCTACTGTGCATGGATTTGCTCTATGCTAGTTCTTTCCATGTAATTTCATTTTAATATGGCATGAAAATGTATTAAAAGAAGCATTATAAATCATCTATAGTCTGCTCAGACTAGGCATACTTTGTTATATTTATAGTTCAAACAAGCACAACAGAACAGGCATGCAAACTGAAAGTGCCATAACCCACTCTAGTGGAACAGAAAGCTTGCATACATTTTTTAACAAAGTGAAAATCTCATAGCTTCAGTCTCTGTTGTACAGCTTGCTGGAATAGCTACACTGCGTTCTGTAATGACTTTCAGACCAAAAAAAAAAAAAAATGTTAGTACATGACCTTTAAGATGTGAAATTGCGAGAGGGAAGAAATTTTTATTTGACTTAACTGACGCCCCTGACATGTTAAACAAAGCCACAGCATCGTACATCACGTGTAGTTCTACGCTTCACTGCTTCCTCACAAGGTGACTGAAATACTGTATACTTGGCATGTGGAAAATGACAGATTCCCATAGTTCTGAGTGAAGACTTTTACTCACTGATCGTTTTCTAAAACATAACCCAGTAAATGCTCTGTGAACTACAACACCTCCTCCACATACATATTCACATGGGGCTCCTTTCACTGGTGAATACAATTATTGTTAAGAAGGTTACATGATAATAGGAGATAACACTTTTACCTACAGGGCTGTACTGATAATGGAAGTCGCAGTTCTTGCTTTAAGAAGGTCTAATTATTAATTTCTATGCAAATACAATTTTCAGTGTACTAACACTTGGATCTGCTGCTCAGTTACTGATAAATTACAAATTAAACTGCAGTTCTGTAGTTCCAAGTTCCAAACTAAAAATTTATATATATTACACCCCTTTATGCAACTTTGTGTTGACTATTTTTTAACCAGTCATATTTTAACCAAAATTCTATTTTTGCCTAAATCATCATGTTTTTTATATTACAGGTTTAACCTATTTTTTTGACTTTTCTGAAAAACCTGAAAAAATAACTTTGAACAATATTTTAAGAGGTTGACGATGTGTTTCCTCGATTAAATGCAATGCTTTTTCTAGCTTTTGTGAGCACAGCGATATATGTGCAAATACTTATCATACTGTAAATTTTACAAACACTTATTTACATGTCTGCTAGAAGTCTCCAGCTGGTTTAGTTTCTGTTTATTTCTGATAAGAATAAACAATAATGCACGACTTACCACATCTGTAGAAGTACTTACAACTGATGATGGTTATTCAGTGGGTATTCAGTGGGATAACAACAAGTAGGTGACTAATGGTGTTAAAAATCCCAAACCGTATAATAATAGTAATCCTATTAAGAAATCATTATTATTGTTTTTGTGAGCTTGTGTGTGTATGAGTGTGTGTGTGTGTGTGTGTGTGTGTGCGTGTGTGCGCGCGTGTGCGCACGTATGGCTGGTCCTGGATCTGGGGCTTCCTGTGCCTCTCCCCCTGTGGGACATGTTTGCTCCCCACTGGTTGATGCTGCCCACCCAGGAGGTGGGCACTCAGTGGTTCCGGGGCACGAGACTGGGTGTTTTGGCTTGGTTGTTGGCCTGCTCCCTTGGGGGTTGCGGTTCGTTGTGGAGATGACCGGCTTCTGGCGGGGGCAGGTGCCCCTCGTCACTGGTTCTCTGGGGCTCTTGCCCTTTGGCCATGGGAGCCCCAGCTGGGACCGCCCTCCTCCTTCTCTTGGGTTGGACACACGGTTGCCATCAGGATGTGTGGTCTTGGGTCTTCAGTGCTCATGGGGGGCTGTTGGCAGCCTGGGTTTCCTGAATCTATCTCTGTCTTCAGGGGTAGTTTTTGCAGCTTTTCACCCTCTTTACTGAGTATGTTTCATAACAAATGCACACACACAAGCAACAGAACAAGAGTATTGTTGTATTCTTTTCTTTCAGATGCTGTTTGTTGTGGGGTTTTTTTGTGTGTGTTTTGTATTTTATTACAGATGCAGCGGTTGGTGACAATTTTGCTTGCTTAAGCTTCCAGACAAGACAGATTAAAAAAAATTTATATAGAAATCATTATTGTCCTTGCTACATGCATGACATTCATATACAGTATGTCGCTGATATCATGTTTGGGTCAGGGCACAAACTAAGGCTTTAAATCCTCTGGTCATATGTGATTGTAGGAGACTCTCTGCTGCATTTACAGTTAGGGATATCTTCTAACTTAGCTGTTGATCATCTCTGTATTTCTTTTATTACCGCTCCATTATCAGGACACCATGTCGGGTTAAGTAGCTTCTGAAAAACATCATTAATGCTGACATTCAATTACAGCAGTACACAGAAGAGAGGGGAAATAAAAGTGTGCCGTCTTCACTACCTTTATATTAATATTTGTCTTCACTTTGCTGCTGTTTTCACAAATAAAGCTGGTCTAGCTCTCAAAGCTCTTTTAGGAAACAAAAAATAGAAATTTTAACGAGGGAAAGCCGAGCCTGAACGGTGCAGATCTACCAACAGTCATCAGCGTCACTAGCAGTTCAGATGACCTTCTCTATATTTCTTCATTTTAACATCAATTGTTCAAAATATGCAAGAAGTATAGACAAACACAATGTCTTACACACAACTGCCATTTGAACACCCACACTGCATTCACAGGAACACCCACAGTGCTGATGGAAAAATGAAGTGATGGATTACCGATCAAGCCACATTTGAGAGGGAAAACTACCAACTAAATCTTTCTGGAATCTGCGGATCAAACCTGTGCAACACCGCAATGGTTTCAAAAATGCTTCAGCTCAGCAATATTTCTAGGAGATCTGCTGTGAATTATTCTGTAGATGTAATCCCATACCATCTCCACTGTAAATCTGCTGCAGCTTTGTTATACTTATTTAGAATCATCCTGCTGTATTTGCATGTCTGAAAAATAAATTATACACATGTAGAAAATTTTAACAGGTTCTCTCTCCTGGCTCTGTATTTTTTTCAGATATGAACAGAGACATACATTTACAGTTTGTAAACACATGTAAGTCCAAATATTTCCCACAAAATTCCACGTAGTTTAGTGTTTACTAAGAAATGTGTATGTTGCATTTCTGTGATAGCTTGTTAATGTACTGTTACAGAGGGAAATGGGCAAGAGGTTTTAGGAGGTGCAATGTTTACTGATTAAATATACATTTTCAGTGGACCAAATCCAGTCTAAACTGTGATGACACATTTTAATGTTGGCACTGATGGCACCCAACAGGAAGCATGTAATGACATGGACTATAAATGAAGTGGATTATAAAGGCACGTGCATCAGTGGTTAGTGCTAAATCTTAATGCATGCAGAGTTAATGTAATTCATTTTCTCCCAAATGCCCAATCATTTATTTGTAAAGGCTAATACTTCTGACTTCAATCCAAGTCCTGCCTCACAGTGTTGCATACCTTTTTTTTTTTTTTGTAAACCTGATTAGCCATCTGATTATGTGATAGTGGACCTTTTGCATCTCAAGTCACAAAGGGGTTGCCATTTGGTTTTACTTAATACCAGATGGAGCTCCCAAAGGCCAGTCAGTGCTCTGTGCTGTTCTACCAATATTAAAGACTGATTAAAGGTCAACTTTTAACCTTTCAAACACATTACACACATTCCTCCCTTCCACAAAAACACATTTTAGTGACTTACATTCATTCTACATCCTATTGTGTCATGTAGTTCAGTCGTCCTGATTCGGAATCCAAAATCCAAAATGGACTGGATATTGACTATAAATTGCATGTTGGAACAGAAGAGCATCTCATAGTTTGAAACACCAAATATCTCCTTTTCACTGTGTATGAAGTAGCTGATGCCACTGGACTCCTCGAACTATGTTTTGATAGAGTCAGTAATTACAATTAAAATTAATTTAATGTTAAATTAATGAAAAATAAATGACACCTACTGTAAGACACCTCAGAAGATCAAGTTTTTCTACTTCTTAGTGAGTCAACTGATATCTATTGTATAATTTTCTATATTGTTTCTTGTGATTGATGGCTGAAAGCCATCATCATATTACCCCTCAGCCTGAATGTAGGGACTAAACCACACAAAATTTATGGGAAACTCTGTCTTAAAATGTAGGAACTGGCTGAAGCCCTTCCTGGCTTTCATAAGACTAAGAAAAATTAACACATGCATGACATGATTTCAATAGGAGAGATCACTGAGAGAAACTGAAAAAGATTTATTGATAATACAAATAGTTGTGTGGCAACTAGACTGAAGTGAATCCCAGTAGAGATAGGGATTAGGCAGGACACCCCCTGGAGTCCAGGCGCTGGTGGTGATGGAGACTAAGATGGAGGCTAGGAAGGAGCTCTTGGATGGTGAAGGGGAGGGGGTGGGTTGCACGAATGAATCTGGAAGGGAAAATGACAGGTAAGCAGTGATTTTTAAAGCACACTGAGCGGAGGCTGATTGGCTCCAGGAAGGCGGACAGAAAGATGATTGGACTGGAAGAGATGAGGTCAGCATTGAGTTTGACAGCGTGGGAAAGTAGAGGTGATGACAGACAGAGAAATGGCGAAACACCTGGGAAAGACAGTGCATGAGTGAATTCAGATCTCCCTTATTCTCTCACACCTAAGCTTCATTTCTAAAAGGTGTTGCCTAGATGTCGTAACACTAGTTTTACTAACAATGTACAATACAGTGAAGTGTCCACACTTTTGGATGAAAAAATAAAGAAAGAAATTAATAAATAAAAAAAATATAATCTCTGGTAAATATCTACAGTAATTTTAAGTGCAAAAAAAAAAAAGAGATTGTAGTCACTCCAAACCCACCATTATGAGGTAAACAGTGACAGCGTACGCTCACTAGATCAATGCCGACCAGAGCATTTGAGGTGACACTGGGGTAAAAATATAAAATATCTCAAACTATCCATTTTTTAAACTGCCATTTGGTTACTGAAGAACAGCTAAACGTTGTGGGGCGTGACGGGGGCAACAGAGAGACATCAATATTGATAGTGAATTTTGAAATCTGAGAGATTTGTGACATTTTGCATGTTTGGAGTGTATAGTGTGTAGTTTAGTGTGTTATTTAGGTTTGCTCAGTCAGAGAAAACAGAGCTGAGAACACAGAGTTTTGTTCATAATATCTTGTTATCTTGGGGGCAATTGTAAGAGCGTGGATTCTCCACAGGGAAGAAAAAAAAACTGAATATCAAGTAGGAAAACCTTAAATTTAGTTCACATTGTAGTTTAGACACAGTTTTACTGGCAGTCTTCTAATGTCCCATTTTCTGGAGGGTGCCATGAGGTTGCTTTGTTTGTGAGTGCCTTGCTCAGTCCTGTCACACATTTCCAAAGACATCATCCCAGTCCCCACAAAACTCAGCTGATCAGAGTTACACACCCCACCCACCATAAATCAAGTTAACACTGATCTAATATGCTTTAATCTGCATGGTTCACTCATTATGCAGTACTTGAGCTATGACTTCTTTATATTTTACAGGAAATGGGTGCAGCCATTCATTGAAACATGCAAACATACATGGAAACACAGTTTACAAACAGAGCTTGAAAGTCAATATTTGGCATGATCACATTTATTCACACTACAGGTTCATATTAACCTTTATTCTTCAACACAGTCTGAGCGCTCTGAGGCAGCTTTCTATAATGTCTTTAAGCAGTCTTCAGGAACAGTTCTCCACCTGACAGTTCTCTGTCAGGGTGATCCCGCACTGCTTCAGTAATGCCGAGATTCGATCTCTTGGGAGGCCAATCTATGATTAATTGTTAAATTATCAATAGGCCTATGTCATGTTTCTTCAGACTTCAATCTTCCAATCCAATAAATGACACCAAACAAGAGTCAAAAGCAGAATAAGCTGTTTGACACTGGCAGAGAAGACTTGACAAGATTTTCATGGGTGCATATTCAACACCGCTGCTCAACCAACAAATGTATTTTCCTTAAAAATATGGTACAATTTAAGCAGAAATAAACAGGCTTTCCAACATTATAGTTGGAAATGGTTTTCATAAGGTACCCGTCACTTTTTTTTTTCCTGTGTTGTAGGCTGTGGACTCCCTGTCGACACATGTTTTCACACATTTTCAAGTACAGGAATTGCAGCCACACAAACATAGATTACATTATACATGCTTTTATACTCACATCCTACTTTAACTATTCACTGCGAATACATACCAGACACCATCTATGTATATGTGAGATCTGCACATTTTTCCCTTATTACCTGTGTATGTGTGGAGAAAGGAATTCATATATTTGAGAATACATTGTTTATCCATCCAGCCCCAAGTGTTTGCACATTATTCATCCACTTCAAGCTCCAAATGAAAAAATACAGGTGGTATAATTAAAAAGTTGAGCAGCTATTAGCATTATATTAGATTACGTCCTCTGGTGTCTCGCTGAATCCCCCACTGTACCCCCCCCCCCCCCCCCCCCCCTTTTTTTTTTTTTTCAATGTAGCTGTAGTAGTTAATTGGTAATAATAGAGTCAGCATGCAATTTAGTGACCAGTCTTTTGAGCTTCTTGATTAGATGACTGATTTCCAACTGATTACTGCCAATTTTCTGGTTTCATCAGAAATGATTAATGACCTGTAATGAAATAATTGAGGGTGTAAGTATATGTGGGTGAAAATACATATCTATCTTTTGTGGACACTTCCATCCATTTCCATCAATTTTCTTCCACTTATCCAGCTCAGGGTCATGTGAAGTCCACACAGAAAGGCACCAGCCTGGATCCAAACCACAGCACCTTCTTCCTGTAAGAGGTGCTAACCAGTGCAGCACCTCTGTGGATATTGTTTGTTAAACTGTAACTTTTAAGGAGATGAGAAATATTATTAGAATTGTTTCAAATGCTGTTTGATTGTTTAACTAGCAGTACAAACTGAAAGTAAAACACAAGTTTTAAGAGATAGCGAGATGCAAGAACAGCAGCAATTTATTAAAGTGTAGAAAAGCATTTAATTTTAACTATGCCAATCACTAGTCCTGGTTCCCAAATCACCCGGGTTAATGAATCCTATCATCCGACTGAATCACAAATCACCACTGACTCAGGTGATTCAGCTGAGCTGAATCACTGACTTCATGCACACGCTTTTTTCAGCTTGGTTGTTTTTGTTTATATAGCTATTTAACAAATTTTATTTTTAGCCTGTTTTCTAATTTGCACAGGGCATTTTTTTTACTATTTATATCTCTGTATTTTATTGTTTTATATTCAACTTACACACTTTGCACCTTTGGCATTTTTTACTTTCATTTGGCTGTTCTACATTTCATTTTGGTTATCTTGTAATTACAATTTCAGTCTGTTCTTAAGTCTGTTCTTTTGGTGTGTGAAATTAAAATTAAAATAAAATGTAAAATAAAAATGTGCAACCTAATTAATCATTTGGGGGGGGGGGGGGGGGCGCTTACGTGACTCAAGTGAACTGGATCACATTAATGAGTGACACAGATTAACCCGAGTTTTCCTCCACTACCAATCACTGGCAGAGCTATTTACTATCTAAACAATAAATGTGTATCCTATTTGAGGCCAACATGGCACTTCATACATCCTATTAATGCTTTGGGAATATGTGCTTCATTAAAGCAGATGTGACAAGACTACAAATCAATCAGCATAGGTCTTGTCCGTACTTTCTCCCTGTCCCTCTCATTATGAAAACAGAAAGCAAGGAAATCACTCATTAAAATGACAAAGTTTAATTTGTTCTAATTAATTAGACCAGTCCTTTAGAAAACTTGATGAACAGTGATATAAAAGGCTACAAGAGAGCATCTGTCTGGGGAAAAGCAGTGAAGCATAAAGGAGTTGCAGCTTGGTATCAATTGTATATGACAAAAAAAAAAAAAAAAACACTACGCTGGTAAATAGATTTTATATACACCAATTAGCTACAACAATCAAACCACTGACAGGTGAAAGTATACAATGCAATATTCTGCTGGGAGACAATGCATGTTGACAACCATTTGAATGCAACTTTGACACGTACTAGACATGTAATCGTCGTTGCAGAACGAGCACCCCACCGGTGTGTCCCGGCTCGACAAAAACTGTTCAAATAGAGATTGAGAAACACAACACAGAGTCTGAGGCATTGATGGGGATTACAAACTTTGTATGCATTTAATAAAAGCCCTGCAGGAAAGAGTGTGGCTTAAAGTGTCAAGCTCTTTGCTCAATAAGATTTGAAAAGCACTACATGAAAATGAAGTCCATTTGCGGCTTCTCTCAATTGATGTGCGTCATGGGAACAAAAGTACAGAGAATATGCAAGAGGAGGCCCTTTATTGAACATCATATACTGCTATTGTATATAAAGACTGCTGGCAGCCTAAATTATGCAATATAAACATCCTCATTAACTATGTAACCTTAAGGTCCATTGGGTGTTTCTGACCAGAAACACTGTGGACAGACAGAATGCTTCCCTTGTCCTTCGCAATACTGAGCAAAACAACACAAAATGATTAAAAATGATGACGACAATAATAAAGCAATGTATACATTTAATGCATTGTGACCTTTGTTGAAAGTATTCATAAATGCGTCACACACTCAACTCAAAGATGGCATGTGATATGTCATCCATGCGTAAGAGGAGTACAGGTTTAGCCATGGGAAGGATGACGGCGAGTTGTCTTTACAGAGCCTGTCAATATTAAAGCAGGCAGCATTAAACTGAGGATCCAGTCTGTCTCAAGCAGAATGATGAAACATCTTTGAGGTAGGAAACAGAAATCTCTCCAGCGCTCATGAAAAAGGGAGGTGGTGTACGTGCCCCCCAACCCCCAAAACAGCTGCCTATCTTAGTATGCAGAGATATTTCTGGTCTTGCGAGATGTAAAGATGGCTGTGAAAACCCACTTATATTAGCTGTGTAACTTCCCTGGTGTCACTGACTGTAACAAAGGAAAGAAAAATCCACTTGTGCTGTATTTGTCATTTATGATTTCCATTGATATGGATACCATTTTAAGCAGCAGCTTATTAAAAGGAAGCCACTTATGTGAGAAGATCCAGTGCAGTTTGTGTAACAAGGCAGAAATGAACCTGCAGGTCATCAGTGGTTTGTCACTTTTAAATTAAATATACAAAGATTTGTATTGTTATTTTTCATTGTACTGTGCTCAGAACTGTTTTCCTCACAGTTTCCCTCTGTTGGCCTTCAAAATCAGACCTTATGGTAGATTTTATTAATTTATATTCTCCTCTTGTTTTAAAATACTAATTTGTATTGTAGACTTGTAGGAAAGGGTACTGTGTTCACCATAATGTGCACAGAGGTGAAAACAACACAAATTTAATTAATCAAGTACATAATCACGTTTCTGTTACAGTCAGAAAAAAAAAAGAGCCTGCTGTTTCACAAAGAGAAGTGGCTGTTGGTCAAACATACTGTAAGCAATGTATACACACTGCCTTTGAGACCATCTGTGCGACAGCTAAAGCTTGGCCCAAACCGGCTAACGCAAAAGGAGATGCCAAGCACGGCAGCAAATCTACAACAGAATGGCTGGAAAAGAAAAGAATGAACGGAAGCAACATTGTAAAAAAGAGAGAGGGCCAAAATTCCTCCACAATGAAAAACAAATACTTCAAGGTACTTCAATTTATTGCTGCTAAAAGTTCTACAAGCTACTGAATCATGGGGTGTGCTAGTTTTTCACACACACTGAATTTTGACTTCGTTTTTGTCAAATAAACAACGACAGTGTAAAATGTTATCCGCTGTTGATGTGTTGTTTTGTTGTTGTTTGGAAACCACATTGTTTTGTAGGTAGTACTGAACTTTGCATTGTGAAAAATTATACAAAAGGAGCTCAGCCAAAGGCTGATGTTGTATGTTATTATATAATAATAGTATGATGACATCTTGTTCACACTATTTGAGTCATAAAAATATATTGACATTTGAAATGGTCACCTGGCAGTCTAATTGAAAAGATGTTTGTGCCATAGGAAAAAAAAAAAACACTTCAATAAATAATTTAGGCTCAAACAAGTGAGTGTGTGACAAGATGTTCTTAAATAAGCGGCCTAACCAGAGGGAAAAGAATTGTAATGCTAGGGTTGACTGCACATATCTTTTTTCCCTTTTTTTTCCTTCCCTTTGTCTAAATATGATTGGTTGCTTTGAAGTTTTTTTTATTCCCCTTAAGGAAGCAAAAATGTGGTAATAGGGGAGACAAGCTGGCAAATGTTAGACAGAACTTTAATTTTCTCCCCAAATGGGTTTCATTTAAAATATAGCGTTGGAGTGACAGGGAGCTTTTCTTAGTTTGTTTTCGGAAAAACGGTTGGTTTTGAAGGAAAAACTGTTCTGGAACGTTTTGCTAAAAGTTATTACTGAATTTGAACAGAAACTGTTTTGTCATTCATCGTTTATTGTATGTGTTCCGAATCTTGTGTTCAGTGATTTGCGGTGTGTGACAGTTGGTCTGTTTGTATTTCTTTGTGTTAGGATCAGTGATTAGACAGTCGCAAATGCTGCAAACAAACCTACTGATTAACATTATTGACCAAATCAATCCTTTTACACTATTGTTAATGCTCCTGCAAGTCCATGGATTGCTACTAAATATGAACCCAAAACAGAGCACGAGCAATGGCTTCATGTCTTGGATGTAAACTACTCTCAAAGACATGAATACACACTTATCAACAAGCTTTGTTCTTTAAATACAGTACTTCAAAAACTTTCAAAAACACACAACAAAGCATAAGGGATAAACAGTAAACATCTGTATTGTTTTTGTAATTAATATCACATATTCAAAGATTCATTATTGTCATTCACATTGCATTTGCATGCAGTGGACTCCAGGTGGGTGAGCGCAGTGTGAACCACAGAGGAGATGGCATCCTCTGTGGACTGGTTCTTCTAGTATGCATATTGGTGTGGGTCCACATATGCACCTTAGCATTCTAACTGGAGCATAAGCTAATCTGCATCTGATTTTGTAAACGTGAGTAACATCAGTGGGTTTCTGTCTCTCTGTCTTGTTACCGCTGAAACACACAAAAAGGAGCTCTGAGCTGAAAAGCTCTTAGGACCTTTTAAACAGCCCACACTCTTCAATCACTCTAGTGTCACTAACACAAAAGCTACGTACTAACCCAGCACGCTGAGAATTATGATGCATGGAGAGATAAGTATGTGAAAAAAATTTCTCCACTCTTTTACATTCTAAATCTTGCTGTGATGACCCGTCCTATACGCTCAACCTTTTCCTCTGCATGTGTTACAGGTCCCTGGTGGTCAGGCCGGACTTGTCAGCACCAACTGGGAACACTTGGACCGTGCGTTCCCACACTGTAAAGCTGTGGCTGGCATTTCATTCTGTCGCTCGCTCACCTACCTGCCTGACACCGTGCCATACATCAAATTCTTTACTTTCTTCATGTAATTTTTTGCATTTAAAATACACACACACACACACACACACACACACACACACTCATGTACACCCTACACCCCTGATCATACTGATTTGCGCACCTCATTAGCTTTGCAGTTAAGTTTGCTTACAGTACACTAAACTATTTTCTTAAACTGGCGGACAGTGTGTCCATCCTTTGGTTATTGCAAACACTAGATGAGGACAGATGTATTAAACAAATACATGGTATAGATAAGACATTGGGAGAGAAACTCTGCTATAGTTCTCTACTTAGAGATTTAAATGATTTTTTTAATTTTAAATTTTTTTTTTAACTGTAGCTTCTTGGATAAAAGTCAAAATCATCTTGTTTTATGGGTTTTCAGCTTCAGCCCCTCTGGATGGAAATTACAGTCTTAAGATGAACAATCAGACACCAGACCTTTTCCTATTGTTAAGCAAACTGCTTCAATAGCTGCCTAGAGAACACGCTTACCTTATGAATGTGAATATTTTATAGTGATTATCAAATAGCAATAAGCAAGTATGTGGTTCATTTCTATGAAATAATGTGGATTATGAGGAAACCCCAAAAAGTTCCACACTTGGAGCGGACAGGATCATGGTATAGAGGTTGAGGATTCATTGCATCACTTTCTGAAGAGGAGTTACACTTAGATTAATCTACATTTTCTTATCAAGCCCATCTGAAACCAGCTTATGTCTGTCACACGTTTGTTTCTCACTGTGTTTAGCAACATAATCATCAACCTGTTGCTAATGCTATCTAGAAATAGGCATTATTAACACAAGATTTAAGCAGCACTAGGACTCTTTCTCATTAGCATCCCATCTCTCTCAAACCTGCACGTGAGTGTGCAGAGATGCACAGTGCTGGAGTCACATCCATTTGATCAGCAGAACTACAGCTGCCCTGCTGATTTACAATAGGTTGCAACAGATTGCATTACAAAGAGTGATGGATGGCATCATTGTGTCTGAAGACTCAGAATTTGTTAGCATTTGATACCCAGAAAATGGACACTTCAGTACAGGTACTTATTACTGAAAGACAGGAATAGAAGCAGAGGAAAGGATAAACAGAGGATAATACATAACAATATTCTTATGTGCTCAGACTGCTGACTCTATTTTTCTCCAAAAGAGAGACCACAGCTTGAATCATAATTAGCTTCTTTCCACTTTCATAAAACTACCACAACATCAAAGCAGCTCCATCCTGCAAACTGAAACGGACTGAAGATGGATTCATAGTGACAGAAAGATTATGCTGAAGTAACAAGCAGCAGGAGAATATTTGTTCTCAGTGGGAGTAAAAATAGAGCCATGGCTGTGAGCATTATCCCCGAAATACAGCATAATTAAGATTTTGGTTTCAAGAACACCAGCGTGAACCAAGTTAAAAAGAACAGAACCTGTTTGTGATCTAACTCATAGGTGCTACTAACACTAATTACTGTACTTTAAAAAAAAAAAAATTACTGTGCTTGTTGTTATGGAACATTTTTAAGTGTCTCTCTAACTGTGTCACAGGTGTAGAGGATGTAATTTATTGCTTTAAAAACACCAACCTACATTTCCTCTTTCTTTTGGAATTCTCTGGAATCTGGGACATTCCAATAGAGTTCTATCACAATAGAGGGTTAATCACATATGATATCAATGATAAGTGGATACATAGATAAACTGTTTTGTTTGCTTTTCTAATGACTAGCAGATGTTCCAGAATCCATGCACTTGGTGCAGCATTTCAGGGAAACTGTGACCGTTTCTAACCATGGAGTCTTCAATCAATGCAGCAATGTGTGACTGTGGAATGAGTGAAATTGCTCATTTCATGGAAGAATAGTCATCAGGAAGACCACTTTCTGCCAAAAAGCACAGTTTAATTTCCCTCTGACCTTCAATAAAGTTTCACATGATGCGAGTGAGTGCAGTCTAATTACTATTATGAGATGATCAACACACCTAAATTTAACAGTGCACATTGGTTACTACTGGAGATTGTCATATATTTGGTAACTCCCACACATTCAGCTCTCTCACATGATCACACACTCCAGTTTAATGTCTACGTACGATAGCAGCCTTTCAGTACTAAACTTCGCAGTGCAATCAGGAACAGAGCGTTGCCTAACAGCCACTAATAACCACAGCACGTCTGTCCATGTGGCAATTTTTCCTACAGTCAAGCCAAACAGCCAGACTGAGCCTCTTTCACTGCTGAGTGTCAGGGCTGTAAAGGAGCAACAGACAGGACTGTCGGCTAAAGACAGCTGGCATAAACAAAATACAACTCAGCAGGAAACCAACCAAGATAAAAGCAATCAGAGACAGCACTTCTGTTCCCAGCAGGGATCCTAAACATAGAAATTTGGCACAAGGGCAGAAGGACAGTTACATCAACCTGCCTTCAACAACTTGTCAAACATCAGCAAATCAACTGTCAAATTCTGAAGCTTCTGTCTACTTGGACTACACTTGGATATAGTTGAGATGTTTAGAAACACCAATTAACATAGCTTGCATGTCTCTGGTGTATGAAAGGAAAACTATATAGGCACAGGGAGAACATGTAAACTCAACACAGAAATTCTTAGGAAGATTCAAACCCAGAGCCTTCTTGGTTTAAGGCAACGCTGTACAACTCTGCAGTGCAACTGTATTAACAAGGAAGATTAGATGAGAAGACAATCAAATAGCCAGTTGAATTAGAATCATGGGGTTTTGGTGTGACTGCTTGTCCTTGTTTCGGTATCTGAAACAACAGCATGCTAAGAAACACAACCACTCATCTGACGCTTGCATTATTAATAAAGCTGAGTTTTCAGAAATTCTCACTACAGTGAAACTCTGTCAAAAATGACTGAAATTGCTTCAAATTGCTCTGACTGTCTGACGCAATGCCTAACTTCCACTTCAGCAATAAGGATATATCATCAGTCTTACAATATCTTGTCAAACACTACGACTTTACAGTGACTCCAAATAAATTATTTTGCTGGAAATTTGTTGAGGCAATTATGTGGTAATGTGGATCCAAAGCAGACCATAGCAATACAGTGTGTCTCTCACAAATTACCCCATATAATACTGTAGCATGGAAGTGCCTATGATTTTTCTGCTGCCATGTTAGAGACAACTTGTGGCACTATGAATTATACTGCTAATATAGTGCCAGCTTGTATCACAACTTCTGCTTCCTAGCAGTGCCCTAAAGCCTTCAGCTCTAAACTCTCTGATTTACCTCACTCATACTGTAGTCACAGCAGCAAACAAAAGTAAAACCTGCTTTCAGGATTACACACATAATTTAGCTTTTCACATAAATAGGATTTTTGTTCCTGGGAAAACTTTTCAGTTATTTTTATGGTAGAATTCAGAAAGAGGACAGATGCAGCATCATGAACTATGACAGCTGAGATAACATGCACACATTACAAGCACATCAAACTACTAGTGCATCTCAGAAAATTATTACATTTTATTATATAGTAATAGTATAACAGTAGTAACCAAAGGTACAATGTGTAAATCTGACCACGAAATGTCAGTGAATTGCAGATTAAAGTCAACTGAATTCTGTTTTTTTACCCTTAATGATCCTAGCTACGGTGGCTACTGTAGGACAAACAGCTCTGGCCACTGTTCATCTATAGTGAGCATCAGCTGTCAGTCTGCTGACATCAGTGACTGCAGTGTCATGGCCCACGTCCACATCCATGTACTCTGGCGGAGGCTGTAAAACTTTGTGAAAGGAGTTCGATACGAGTCAAAGAGTCAGTGAAGCTCACTTCTGTCCGATGACAGCAATCAGTCAGCAAGTGCTGCTGTTTTTGGCAGCATCAGCTGCTGTTAGCTGGCATTAATGAAACTGTCGTTGAAGTGGACGTAACATTGTTGGACTCGCATATTTAGCAAATTAGCTAACTATTAGCTAATTAATTAGGAAATGAGGGACGAGGAGAAATACGTAATTAGATGACGAAAATATACATGTATAAATGGTCATAAAGAGTTTGAAAGCTCTATTTTGGATCTTTAAATTAAAAATAAGGCATACTACGCATGAAGCCACACTCATAAAATGCAATTGCACGGAAGGCGGTGTCCATTTTGGCCATTGTATTCAGCAACATGGCGGCTTCCGCAACCTGGTGCCTGCTCCAATCGAATTTAATGGTTTAATTCTAAGTTTATGAGAGTCAATCAATCATTAATTTGTTGGAATACATAGTTAAAATCAAGGTATATTTATGAGTACAAAACTTTTTTATTCTATTAAATAACCTCAAAAAAACACTTACTGTACCTTTAAAGTCTTTTTTATGTTAGTCTTAATGATATGGTCATAGCTCATGAAAATCAGAAATCCAGTATCATATTAGAATTAGTTTCCTAATACCAATCAAACAAGTATTTACAATACAGAAACGTTCAATTTCTATAATGTATATTTTCATTTATACCCTCAGTACTTGGCTGGAGTGCCTTTCCTATAAAATACTACATTAATGTGGCATGGCAGCGAGGCTGCTAATCTGCTTCAATATAGCACTCTTCAAACAGGCCGCCTTTTCAGCAGTCACAGTCTGTGGCTTGTCCTCGTGGAGGATGTTGGAGAACATCAGCCGTACAACTGTCAAATCAGCAGTCTTATCCCTGACTGTGGCTGCATGTATTGAAGTAGACAGAGAGACAAACAGTATTTACAGAGTTTGAATTTGAATTTGCACAAATTTGAAATTAAATATTTTAATAATTTGAGCCATAATCATCAAAATTAAAACAAAAGAAGGCTTGAAATGTTTCACTGTACATGTAAAGAATATATGCAAGTCTGTCTTTTTTAATTAAATCAAGAAACAAGGCAACGTTTTCATGATATTCTAATGTTTTGAAATGCACTAGTACTACACTCACTGTATTCCCTTTGGTCTTAATCAGCTTATCAAGCTTCTGGATATCATTATCCAAATACCTCCCATTCCCATTCCTCATCACTGGAAGAGGTCCATTAGTAGTGTAGGATATAAACAGCTCTTATGTGAGCTTTTAAACTTCCCCCTGCATCAATTAACTCATAATCATAAATTCACAAGACAAATTATCTCTTAAATGATTGGAAACTCATACTCAAGTGGAATGTAAAATGACAAAAAATGACTTTCATGTTTTAAAAGTTAGTAGTGTGTTTGTTCTTATACTGCATGTATATTGTTTATGTTTGTTGGTTCTCTATATATTTCAAGTGTAGGAAATATTACTATGAAATGTAGTAGAAACATTTAGTTTTGCACTTTGCAGCCCTGATTACTGGTTATTATACGTTAACTACTAAACATACTAAATGGTAATTGTCAGACTTCTACAAGTTTACTTTAATAGGTTATTAATGTGGAATTAGATGGAAATGGGAGGTTTTGCATGTTTTGCTTTTTTTAAATTGCACAGAAACTACCACATGTTTCCAGGTATTAAGCCACAACATAATATTTACATTATTACCTTCAAAGAAAGAAAAATGCTGGGGACATGGTAGGTGGGCTTAAGTCCAGTATCATACTATGGTAACAGTATTCTAATATTGTCACCCTCCTAAAATAATGGCCTAAGTCATTTTTTTTTTCAGTTTTTTTTAGAAAACACACACACAAAAAAACTGAACCAAATCTTGTAAATATGATGATATAATCAAAATTAAAATTTTCATTAAGCAATGATTTAGGTCATTATTTTAAGAAAATAACGACAGGTTAAAGCATTATCAAGTGATACCTTATTATTAAGAGGCTATTATGACAAGTCAGTATATAATTGCACAGATTTTATCAATCTATTGCTAGTAGGTTATCATAATATTACCGACATATTACTCTATATACTACTATTCTATATATTACTTTACAATTACTAACTGGTTTTGTCTCATAGGCATACTTTTTTCTGCATTACTAACCCAAGTTTTTGTCCTGCTATTACCCTGTTATTATTCTATTATTATTATTATTATTATTATTATTATTATTATTATTATTATTATGCTGTATAAATATTTTAGTCTAATATTACTGCGCTATTACAACTGTTGATACAAAATAATTACTTGGACATTACTTTGGTATTTAAGAGGTCATAACTTGCTATTTTCCTATTATCAACTTTTCACCTAAATACCCCCTTATTACCACATTATTACAAAGCTGCAATAGCTACAACAAATCCCTACACCATTAATGTGAGTTATCAACTTTATCGCATCATTGAACATTTCTACCCTGGGGATATCATCTTTCGGGATAATGCCCTCAACCTTAGAGGTGAATAGTTTGATGAGCATGGCGATGATGCGCATCATATGCTTTGGCCTTTGTGATCTCCAAAGCTCAATCCAGTTAAATAGTTTTGCACTGATGTGCTACACAACACTCTCCACCATCATTATCAAAGCACCAAATGAGTAACTAAATGAGGGACTGTAAGAATAAGGCTCACTCCCTCCAGTAGTTTCATAAAAATGATAATCTTGTAGATTAAATGCCAGGGGACAGTAAAGCTGTTCTGGTGGCGACGTAGTGGCTCAACACCTCACACAGACACTTGGGGTAAGTTGATTTTCAGCACTGTTGTGACACAGAGCAGCCTGCCATGCCACAAGCTGGCTGGATAAACCACAGGGAAGAAGAAAAAAAAAGAAGAAGAAAAATGAAACTCATACATACTCAATCTGCAGTGCATTATTTAGGCATCATGCAGAAACTTTGTCATGAGCAGTTTCATATAGGACCTTTTCTTTCTGCTGTTTTTACTCAACAGCCACAAGAAGGTCAGACAGAGGACAACATTAATGTTTACAACCTGTAAACTGCCATGAGGATGCGCCTTTGTTCACAGGCGCATGCTTCCTTTACAGAGTGAAGCTTTGTAGGTGGTTTTGTGGATTTTATTTTTATTAACCAGGGTTATTAATTTATTTTTAAAACCTTTTTATAATTTTTGACCATTTGAGCACCAAAAAAAAAAAGCACAATATGGTTGAGTCCCAGGAATCCATCCAGCTGGAATCTCCAGAGCTGGGCATAGATAGTCTTAGATGTTTGAAACTATAGGCAGAAATTATGTAAAATTTGATTGGGGGGGGGGGGGGGGGGGGGGGGGGGGGGGGGGGGGGGGGGGGGGGGGGGGGGGGGGGGGGGGGGGGGGGGGGGGGGGGGGGGGGGGGGGGGGGGGGGGGGGGGGGGGGGGGGGGGGGGGGGGGGGGGGGGGGGGGGGGGGGGGGGGGGGGGGGGGGGGGGGGGGGGGGGGGGGGGGGGGGGGGGGGGGGGGGGGGGGGGGGGGGGGGGGGGGGGGGGGGGGGGGGGGGGGGGGGGGGGGGGGGGGGGGGGGGGGGGGGGGGGGGGGGGGGGGGGGGGGGGGGGGGGGGGGGGGGGGGGGGGGGGGGGGGGGGGGGGGGGGGGGGGGGGGGGGGGGGGGGGGGGGGGGGGGGGGGGGGGGGGGGGGGGGGGGGGGGGGGGGGGGGGGGGGGGGGGGGGGGGGGGGGGGGGGGGGGGGGGGGGGGGGGGGGGGGGGGGGGGGGGGGGGGGGGGGGGGGGGGGGGGGGGGGGGGGGGGGGGGGGGGGGGGGGGGGGGGGGGGGGGGGGGGGGGGGGGGGGGGGGGGGGGGGGGGGGGGGGGGGGGGGGGGGGGGGGGGGGGGTGCCTATCTATTTAATGAAAATTATTTAACATGACAGGGAAGGTCTAAGATAATTCCACAGAAAACACAACAAAGAGGTAGGACCACCTGCAATCATATCACCCATATTCATACCCTTAAAATGAAAGCAAGTTTTCCATTAGATGCATCTTTCTGAGGTTTAGTAGTATTAACAGACTTTCTGCTTCCAGTTGTAGTTACATATGTGAGGTCAATGAACCTACTAATGCTCCTCTGATACCTGGCATGTTCACCAGAATCACTTGCATGCAGCTGTCCTGACCAGCCGTCTCTAGTTTGGATTCATTGTCCATTCATATTGTTGCTTTCCAGCATTTGGGAAAATTAAATTAAAAATCAGGTCTAAGTTGAGCTTTTCAAATGATCCTGTAATGCTGTTGTGGTCTTACTAAGAGGTTTAGTTGGAACTTTCTAATTTTCATAAACGCGGTGTTTATGTGCTGACACATTGTGCATATTGCATATTATTTTTGATGATTAATATTAAATTTCCATTTATACAATCTTGTTACTTTGGAATAATGCTCAGAGTTTTGTTTGATCATGTGTAGTAAAGTTTTGTGCTTTCATTACACTAGTCAACAACTCAGTGGACTTGAACACAGGAAAGCTATCATCATGAATTTGATCTTGCAAAAGAGATTACTGTATCCAAAAAAAAAACACAAACAAAAAAAAAAACCCTATACTGAATGATGGGAAAAGTTCAAAGCTTGTTACAGAGGGTGCAAAAACATCTGGCAGTACAGTGAGAACATTGAATGTGCACAGGTAGGTCTACTCTGTGGTGAATATGTCTTTGTTTTATACATGAATCTGAGGTCTTATTGTGCTTTCATTTTTTGTTGTATCAGCAGCAACAGATCATTATGATACTAATAAAGAAACTCAAAAAAAACCTCTTCCAAAAAAATAAATAAATAAAAGAAAAACAATTATTCTCATGAGGAAAGTCATTTCAAGAGAATAACATTTAGCTCTAATTATATCTTTGAGACCATTAAAAAACAAAAAACATCAGCAGAAGCTTCTCTCACTTCTTGACCTATAACTGCAGAACAAAGCACAAAAATTATAGTCCTACTTGAAATTATATCTTTTTTGTGAAAAACAATGGTTCTGCTTTTGCTGTGAGTGTAGAAATTTGTCTTACACTTAGGAGCAGCCTGTGCTTTTCCATTAAGCATGCCAGTCATAAATGTGCTCAAATGTTATCATCCAATCAAGTAAAAGCTAGCCTCTGACATGTAAAAAACACACAAAACACAGAAATCAAATTAGTCAAGAGAGACTCGTGCATGATTATCACCAACAACCAGGGCACATGCATACACTCCATACTAAGAACTTTGTCCCAATGACATGACGGATGGTGTCCTGGGGGATCTCCTCCTATATCTGGACCAGGGCATCACTGAGCTTTTGAGCAGTCTGAGTCTGAGGCCTGAGGTGGCAGTGTCAAATGGATGGAAACATAATGTCCCAAAAGTGTTCTATTGGATTTAGGTCAGGCGAGTGTGGGGGCCAGTCAGTGGTATTCATTCCTTCATCCTCCAGGAACTGCCTGCATACTCTTTCCACATGAGGCCAGGCATTGTCGTGCATGAGGAGGAACCCAGGAGCCACTGCACCAGTGTAGGCTCTGGAAATGGGTCCACGGATTCCATCCTGATGCCTAATTTCTGGCTCTCTTCCACAGTGTATCTTTTGTCCTGTCTCCCTCTCCTCACCCCCAGCCTGTTGAAGCAGATGGCTGCCCCTCCCTCACCCTGGTTCTGCTGGAGATGGAAGATGGAAAGTGCTCACAGGGGGTCATCTGATTGTTGGGGCTTTCTCTCTGTTATTGAACGGTTTTTACATTGGAATATAAAACACATTGAAGCGACTGATGTTAGTGATTTGGAACTGTATAAATAAAATTAAATTGAATTGAATTAAAGGCAGTCAGGATGCCTTTCCCAGCCTGTAGAGGTCTGTGAGTCCCTCCATGGATATGTCTCCCATCACTGGCCCACCACAAAACTCTCTCTCTGAAAGGCTCTCTCCAGACCCTTTCACACCTGTCACATGTGCTCAGGGTGAACCTGCCCTGTGAAAAGAACAGGGCACCAGTGGCAGACCTGCCAATTCTGGTATTCTGTAGCAACCGCCAATCAGGCTCCACGTTGCTGGGCAGTGAGCACTGGGCCCACTAGAGGATGTCAGGCCCTCAGGCCAGCAAAGACGAGAAGGGGGAAAATGTCAGTGGCCTCCACCTGTGAAACTATTCCTGTTTTGATGGTTGTCTCATTGTTGCCCCTCTAGTGCACCTGTTCTTAAGTTCATAAACACCAAAAGCAGCTGAAACTGCTTAACAACCCCCTCTGCTATATGATTATAAAGTGTTCCTTTAATATTTTTTAACAGACAGACTACTGTTACTGTTGCCCAGAAAGATATCTACCAATCTCTAATCTAAACTGCAATACACAGGGGCTCTTATTCTATTGCTTTGAAAATGCAGTTTCCATGTATAAGCAGCAGGTTTTGTTAGTAATACAATGTGCTTCTGACCTGCTCTTTCACGGATTATGAATATTATTATGAGATTTTATTCCCTGACTTGCCTGCTACCTGTTATTATATTGTTCAAAAGGATTTACTACCCCTAAACACAGTTTTCCACAGTAGTGCTGATTAAGTGATTAACTTCTCAAGTCTAACAAAACACTAAAAGTGCCACTATAGACACTGTTCTAGTGTCGATTCAGTGCTGAAACAAATACCTCTGTATCGCACATCAAACTTTACTTTTCACCACCAATTTGTTACTTAGTGCACAATCTAATTAAGCTAATTGAAAATCATTGCCACCACCCAGCAAGCAACTGAGTGGTCAGCTTTTTAAGCCTGTTGATTAGATGACTTGTCTGATTACCCACAGCCCCCTGGTTTCCTCAAACAAGAAATTATCTTGTTGCTGATCTATGTTCATTATACAAAAGAAAGACATCTGATCAGAATCTAGTGGCTAAAAGAGTAACAGCAGACAGAGTCAACATTTAACAGGATTTTAACTATTTTGGTTTTGTATGCACAAAACATGAACAGCATACAGTATAAATACAGTAACTACAGTGGTGATGCACCCCAATGTTCATTTCTTACTGGCAAATTTTACACAGTGTGCACAAAAAAAAAAGAAAAAGATATCTTGGAGAAGTTACAAATGCAGTTTTGCTATTCAAATTATGATACTCAAAGTTGATTATAGAAAATTAGCGGAACAACGGATTGACGTTGACACTTGGATTGTGCTTATAAAGGACATGCTCATAAAAGGACAAGATTTTTGAAATAAAAATTAAATTTATATTTCACTGTTCAGGCATGCTAAAGCTCTCTGAATATATTGCTAATGCACAGGAAAAGGACCCACCCCCTTTTTTAGATTATTGAAGAACTTGTAAAATACAAAAGCATAATTGTTTGATTAGTAAATGTAAACAATTTAGTACAGTTTTTTATTCCATTACTGCATTACATATAAATGTAATGTGAATATAGTTTAAAATATAGTCACTTTGGAATGAGATACACCCACTACTTACTATTTCTGAGTAGAGGGGAAAATTTTAATGAACATTGATGTTACTAAAATCTCTTTAGGCAACATCTGTAGTCTCCTTCATGTTATTTGCAGTTTAGCAAAAAATAAATATCCATCCATTTATTTGTAATACAAACTTTGAGAGTTTGAACTGTAACCGCTTTCAGTTCTTGACTGCTGTTTTTAAACGACCAAACTATCATATATGTGGTAAACTTTGTTTAGGACAGATAAACACTGAAACCAAAAGTCTATACAGAATTCCACTATTTCCATTAACCAATTGCCTCTCCCTTGTTTCCTCTCCCCTGTAAATAGAGATTACAGGTGCTGGTTGAAAATCCAAACAACATTCTTTTATGGAGCTCATCTGATCCCAGAATCATCTTTTAGGAACCTTAACCTGCAGTATATAACACAGTGCTGCTGGTTTTCAGTCTGATGACTTGCTTGCATTTTCTTTGTTGAGTTTCTGCTGTTTCGGCACCCAGCTTTCTATGTGCTTTGCTTCAATGAATAATGTATCTAAATCTGCATTCATCTGAACAGATAACATACTGTTTGGCCTGTAATTTATCTGTTATGCCATTATGCCAAATCTTTTTTTTTCTAGAAAATCTATTTAAAATGGTGAAAAATTTGAAAACCTCAAATGCGTCTACATGGAGTTTAAAATTATGATTGAATTAATCTGGAATATTTTATCACCCATCTGTCTTGCACATCAGTGCTGTGACTTTGCGAGACTTTTCACATCTGCTTCTTGACATTCTTCACCTTCCTGCATCTTTCTCCAAGTGATATTTTGCAAAATACAAAATCACATTATTTAAATGTCTTCAGTCAACATTTTTTCCCATCTTTATGGTCACTAATTATAAAACCGAACGTGAGAAGCACTGAAAAATAAAGAAATATTTGAATTAATTGTTTTGTAAGCCTACACTCACAATAATGAAACAAATGATCTGCTAATATTCCTCGTCTTCTTTTTTGTTGCCGCTGTTCTTTCCTTGGACAGAATCAGCCATGTCTCATCTATCCATCAGGAATCTTTATCTTATTAGTCTCATCATCACTGTACTACTGTATCAGCCTCCATGCCTGCACCTTATAAAGTCTCCTAATATTTTTCTTCATCAGTTTGTTAGCTACTTTCAGTTTTATGTTCTTGCACTTTCCTCATTTCCCTTTTGCCTGCTGACTCATTTTCTGTTGGGTGTTCTTGCCCACCTGAAGCCCATTGTAAACCCACATAGCCTGTGAATACACCAAATTCTCCATTCACTATGTTCACAATGTCAGTGGACTAGATGATGGCACATTAGCAGACACAGCTCTAATCATGTGAAAGCGTGGTTTCTGTGACTGCGATGTGGATCACTGGCTGATCACATGTTCCACAAGCTAAATATAAATATGCCGTTGAGACTTTTGTACTTTTAAAGGAAATGCTAAGCTGAATTAGGATAAATAAAGCCTGCAGAGCACTTGATTTGACAGACTAAGGATAGGATCATGAAACAGCTGAAATAGTATATATATCATTCCCTTTTTCCAACAAATGGCCTCACTCACTTTTAAGCTCGAGCTACTTTGTTTCATACTCACACAGCATCGTGTACCAACCACACCCTCGTAATTTGGTTTGGTATCCAAGCTACAAAACCTACCATCTCTCCCTGTAACCTCAACCCATCCATTTGTAGGCTCCAGCAGAACACTCAGTACGCTCATTGATCCCCAATTTTAGATGTAACACATTTGTGGGGAGCTATGAGCTCTTAATCTAAATGCCAGACTCTAAGTGTATTCTGTTGCAGCAATATATCATTTCTAATGAACACTGACTGAAATACAATGTACAGTGTCAGTCCTGTGAGAAACAGTATTCTGGCCATAGTAGATCAAGGTTCTTCACTGCTGTTCAAGCAAATACAACAGCCAAAACACTTTAAATTTATTAAGATCAATATTTTATCCATTTTAATACCAATTCAAAAAGTACCAAAAGTTTTCCCTTCAAACACAACCTGTTCCAGCACGCAGCATCAAGGAAACCTCTTTCAACTTTTAGCAACACATTATCTACACTCTGCTGATGTGCCTTTTTTGGGTACCTTGTTCTTTCTGCTTCCTTTCACTTTTGTACTTAAACTAAAGATGGCTGGAGAAAGTTGACCAGAAAAAAACAAAAGAAGTGTCATTGACTGGGAACAAGAAAGGATAAGGAAATCTGAAAAAGTAAAGGGGAAAAAAGTGTGATACAAACAACTTCAGACTACTTTTTTATTTTATTACAGTTTTAGCAAAACTGATAAAATTATTTAGCCCTTGGATAGGTTGGCAACCTACATAGGGCGTACCCAACCTTTCACCCTATTACAGCTGGGATAGGCTCCAGTCCAACTATTACCCTGAATTGGATATAACAACATAAAATTTTATTACAGAGATTAGAGCATACTATAGGTATTAAAGGTACTGTGCTGCAGTGGTTCAAATCATATTTATCTAATAGACTCCCATTTGTTCATGTAAATGGGGAATCTTCACACACTAAGGTTAATTATGGAGTTCCACAGGGTTCTGTGGTGGGTCCAATTTTATTTACAATATACATGCTTCCCTTAGGCAGTATTATTAGAAAACATTGCAAAACATGCTAGGCTGGAATATTGTAATTCATTATTATCAGGCTGTCCTAAAAGCTCCCTGAAAAGCCTTCAGCTGATACAAAATGCTGCAGCTAGAGTACTGACAGGGACTAGAAAGACAGAGCATACTTCTCCCATATTGGCTCCCAGGTAAATGCAGAATAGAATTTAAAATTCTTCTCCTCACATACAAGGTCTTGAATAATCAGGCCCCATCTTATCTTAAAGACCTCATCTTACCGTATCACCTCAATGGAGCACTTTGCTCTCAGACTGCTGGCTTAGAATGGGAGGCAGAGCCTTCAGCTTTCAGGCCCCTCTTCTGTGGAACCAGCTCCCAGCTTGGATTCGGGAGACAGACACCCTCTCTATTTTTAAGATTAGGCTTAAACTTTCTTTTTGATAAGGATTATAGTTAGGACTGGATCAGGGTCACCTGATCCAGCCCTAACTTAGTTATGCTGCAATAAGCCTAGGTTACTGGGGGGTTTATTTGATGCACTGAGTGTACTCTGGTTATACCCCACTCTGCATTTAATCATTTGTTATTATTAATCTCTGGCTTTCTTCCACAGTGTGTCTTTTGTCCTGTCTCTTACCTCAGTCCCAACCGGTCGCAGCAATTGACTGCCCCTCCCTGTGTCTGGTTCTGCTGGAGGTTTCTTCCTGTTAAAAAGGAGTTTTCCTTCCCACTGTCGCCAAGTGCTTGCTCATAGGGGGTCGTTTTGGCTGTTGTGTTTTCTCTGTAATTATTGTAGGGTATAAATAGAATAGAATAGAATAGAATAGAATAGAATAGAATAGAATAGAATAGAGGCAGCACTCTGGCATGGTGCTTAGCACTGCTGTCTCACAGATAGAATGACATGTAGAAGGTCTGGGTTCCAATCCACCTTGGTCCGGGCTTCTCTGTGTGGAGTTTGCATGTTCTGCCCATGTCTGCGTGGGTTTCCTCCCACAGTCCAAACACAAGCAGTTACTGGGGTTAGGTTAATTGGTCACTCTAAATTGCCCATAAGTGTGAATGGTTGTCTGTCTCTGTGTTGGCCTTGTGACAGGCTGGCGGCCTGTACAGGGTGTACCCTGCCTCTCACCCTATGTCAGCTGCGATAGGCTCCATCCCCCTTGCGACACTGAACAGGATAAGTGGAAGTGAATGGATGGATGATAAAATTACTTATTCATTTTCTTCTTCTTTTCTTAAAGCAGAGAAACAGATCAGGTAGCATCTCTATACTTAGATCTGATTTTACTATTGGTTTGAAAATGCAAATTAGGGTCTATCAGTCTTAGTAAAAAGTCGAAAACAAAGTCTTTTAAAACACTAAGTATGACTATAACCTTCCAGTTCATATTTAATGCTACCAGTATCCCACTTAAATATATGCATAAACTTACTCTGTATTTCTAAATTCAATTAGGGAGAAATGATTTCAGGGAAAGTTTTTTTTTTTTTTTTTTTTTTTATTTGGGATTTTTTTTTCCTTCTAAAAAATAAAATAGTTGTGATAGTTTCAGCCCTTGAGGAATGCAGTAATAGGATTTAGAAACTCAACCAAACTGAGTCCATGACCAGCTGAGCCCCCAGCACTTTAATCACATAAGCTCATTCTGGTAAAGACAGTGATTTCAAAAGGACAATAATAAACACTAATTAGATTTTCTCCTGTAATCCACTTAAAGTACATTAGCTACTGTTGTGTCTTTACAAATGTAAATGAAGACATGATCCAGCTTGAATAAACTATTTTCACTGAGAGTAGCATATAGCTATTCTGCCACAAGGCTTTAGTATACCTGGGGAGGTCTATGTCATCTAAAGAGGCTTTAGCAGGTCTGTGTTTTTTGTACAGAGAGGGGAGGGTTTGTTGGTATTTACTAATTATAAATGGTGACTGAATGTAGAGCCTGAGAGTGAATCTCTTAGACAAAACAGATTAATTATTTAAGGCATGTGACACATTGCCTGTGTCCACATCCCTTCTTTTCATCCATTTCTGCCTATATTCATCATTATGTACTTCCAAGCTCTCTCTCTCTTTATTTTCACTAAGATTTTACTTTAAAATCAAATCAAATTCTATTTTAAATTATTTTAGAGAATTGTAACAAAATGTGACCTTGCCCACTAATTCAAATCATGTTTTTTTGTTTTGGCTGCAAACACTGCTCAATCCCCAGTTTTACAAGTTGAATAAAACGTGTGTTTTAAATTTGATTTATAGGTATGTGTAGTTTGTAGTTTCATTGTTATGTATGCTCCCTGCCAAAGGCGCAAAGCAATAAGTGATGTTTGCAGACAAGCACAAGAGTCAGGTTTAGGAGAGTTAACACTCCTCTCTGTGTGCATGTTATTTCCTGTGAATAAATGTAAATGATGTTGCACCTCACGGGGCAAAACAACTTTCACAAAAAGAGTGAGCAGTAAAGGAGCAAAAAACAGGTCTATGTAAAGTTCAGTATGGCTCCTATAGCCATCGCTCGTATGAGATACCATTATATTGCTGAGTTCAAGGATTATTTTTTTTTAATGATACATCAGTGATGACATAAATAAATTTAAACAGAAATATGAGAGACGGGAGCCTTTGCAAAAACAACAAAAAGAGGGAGAAGGCCTTGAATCAACCATGCAGTGGGCCACAAGCTTCTCCAAAAAACCAATGTAATAACCTAAACACATGAAACTGAATCTGGTATCAATCACTTTTTTTATAAACACACACACACACACACACACACACACACACACACACACACACACACACACACACACACACACACACACACACACAGGACCCTCCACCCCATCATCAAAGGATGATGATCTATACCAGCCCCTGCACCAGCTGACACATATTGGGGGGACAGATGCATTGGCCACTGACAACAATTGTGTGATTTTTAAATTGAGATTTTAGATCTTATTGGGATGTAACAGATGGCTGGAAGTTCCTAGAAATCATTTATTTATACCAATAGATGACAAAGCTGACAGCTACAGAATGGAGATTACAGGTAGTCTAAAGAAATGCACCTACAATTGGCCTTGGCAAAAGGACAGGCTTTCAGAATGTTTTAATGGTACTGTATTATAATTATTAACCAACAGGAGGAGAAAGTTTCCATACAATAGCATTAACCTTGTGCCACAGTCTAATCAGAAAACAATAAGTGGGCTCTAATCTTATTCTAAATCCTTTTCTTAATAAATTGCATTCAGCAGTAGGTGTGATGGTGGCTGATGACTTGGAGGGAATATTCACTGTGAGGTTATGAAATTACTTTTTTAATGGGTTCCACCTTTTTGTCATCAATGTGCGTGACCACCTCAGGATCACAAAGGAAGTCATTCTGCCTCAAATGGAAATATGAAGCATTCTGACTGAATAGTGGAGAAGAAATCAGGACAGATTCTACTGAATCTTTTCAACACATCGGTACATTGGAACTGAGACAGAGGTAGGTGTTGATCTCTCCTGTCTAGCACTATGTCTATTACAATATGTCACAAAGCCTGCTATTGTTACTCTGACAGCGACATAAAGGGTAAATATCACAAACTTACATTATCCTAGACTTTGTAATTAGTTACATGGTTTGCCATATCTGATTAAACATTTGCTGAAGCAGCAAAGGCAGACAGAAGCAACCTAGGTAAAGAGCCTTGAAACCACTTGTACTGCTCAAAAAGGACAAGTGAGAAGTTACACCCTGTGAGTTACACTTCCCATTACAATTACATCAAAATGTAGATCATTTTGCACTTTTTTTTTTCATTGGTGGAACTCTTACCTCGATAAGATTTGTTGTTTTTGAACAAATTCGCTGGGAACCAACAGTGTGTCATACAAAACTCCAGTAAACTCTTTTGAGTTTACTATTGAGTCATTATATGCTATTCACTTAAGTTTAAGTCAGCTAATAGATGATGATTAGAAGATCATAGTCTACAAGCTCAGTTAGCAACAGAAAGCCTCAGCAGGTACTGTATGACTCAGAGTCACAACAATGAGATCAGTGGATAAGGTGTATAAATATAATTTATTTCATTGGGCCATTTGAATATCATTTGAGGTGAGTGCAATCAGCTCAATGGTGACAGAATTTGAATTCGGAGTCTTCAAAAGGTAATTTAGTTATTATCCTTATAACAACCATCCTGGGCCCAGATTAAGAACTTGAAAGGATCTGTAATCTACAAACCCTTATGAATGAAACTTGTGTTACTGTGAAGGCACAACTGAGAAGTGATAATGAGGAAATAAAACAGAAAAACAAAACACTAAAGAAAATCAGACATTTTAGACATTAAGACACAAGATTGTCAGAAGTAGACAAAGATTTGCATGCATTTGTACCTGCACTAACACAGAGACATGCTAACACAGGTTGATATCAGCTGAGAGTTTCTATTCTTGAGGAAAATGTGTTGTAGCACACATGCTGAATACAAATATGCTTCTTGAAACATACTCAAGGTTACTGAAAGGAATGATGGAATAAAGAAAGCAAGACTGTACAACACCCAGTACTCCTATACAGCAATCATTCTTCTTTTACAGCACCCATTTTTTTCTTTTATTGGGCTATTTTTTTATCCCCAGTCTTCCAGTATTGACCAATGGGAGTCATGCCAGAAAGATTTATTCTAGTAACTGCCCACATAAAAAATGTGTTCTTGCTATAGAGCAAAATTGAAAGAGAAAACTATATATATATATATATATATATATATATATATATATATATATATATATATATATATATATATATATATATCGACAATTTTGTAAAATGTATAAAAGGTAAGTTAAAATTTTTAATGTATGGTATCAGTAATAATATAATAGCTGGATTATGAAAAATAATGAAACATTTTCATTACAACTATAATGCAAGAAAACAATCTCAACCGGTAACTTTTGACACACTTATGCTCCTAAAGGTTAACAAGATCAATATCAGGTGTTGAGAAACGGGTACATACTAATGATAAGTGGGCTACTGGAACAAGAATGTGGTATGTGACAAGACAAGACAAGAGATGAAATTAGTGACCTGTTGGAGTGCTACTACACCCCAGTGAAAGGGGTAATATGAAGAAGATATGGGACCTATGGATTTTTCAAGACCCAAGATTGGGATGGGTATAGCTTAGGAGCTAGGTCACCTACTAATTAGAAAGTTGGTGATTCAATCCCTGGCTGCTCCAGTCTGAATGGGCAAGATACTGAACCCCAAGTTGCTCTCTGATGCAGTGTGAACGTGTGTGAATGTTAGATAGAAAACAATTAAGAAAGGGCATGAATGGGTGAATGAGGCATGTTGTATAAAGTGCTTTGAGTGGCGCTCAAATAGAGTAGAAAACCACTATATCAGAACCAGTCCATTTACATACATCTAGACTAACATTGAAGCAAGTGGTGGCTCAGTGTTCCAACATTTGCAAAAAGCAACTGCTATCACAACTCGAGATTAATGAGGAAAAAACACAAATGCTTTGGCAAGGGAGAGCCACACGGTGAGATTTGCTACCAAGCCCCAAGAACAACGGGTACACTGAATGCCAGAGCAGCTGACATGAAAACCTGGACCCTCCATGGCCGATTACCAAGAATACATGAAGTACCCTCTGAAAGTTTACTAGAAGATGTGAATGCAGTACTACTATGACCATCACTGAAACAAACCAGCTGATTTACACCACAGCAACAGTGATCCAGGAGATGCTTGGCTATAAGATGAACAACAGCAACAAGGAGCAGTGCCCTCCATGGAAAACAAGACTAGAGGCAAAGCTCAAGGCAGCACTAAGGGAAGTTAGCCAACTATCAGAGCTGCAGAAAGGTGTGATGAAGAGAGAGGTGCCTAAGTAATACAACAAGCTGTCCATACCTGAGGCCTTAGAAACTGCCAAGCGCAGACTCACAGTTTTGGCTAACCATTTGAAGAAGTATACCAGAGACATAGAAGTACTAGAATAAATTAGATGTTCTCCACTGAACCATCCAAGGTGTACTTTCAGTGACAGGGGAACAATATAAGAACAGGCCCACCAAGGCTGGAGACAGAGCAAAACTGGAGGAGCATATGGGAAAAGGTTGTCACACATAACAGCAATGCTCAGTGGCTAGCGGATCTAAGAGCAGACCGCAGCTACCTCCCTGAATACGATCCAGTAACCATCACAGTACCAGGCATCCAGGAAAGAGGCTCAGATATGAAGAGTTTGACAGCACCAGGCCCTGACATGATTCACTATTTTTGACTAAAGAAGCTTACTTCACTCCATGAGTGCCTGGCAGCACAAATGAACTAGCTGCTAATGGATGAGACACACCAGGAATGGCTGACTGAAGGCCAGACCATCCTGATCCCCAAAGATCCTCAAAAGGGACCAGTCCCATCCAAGTACCAGTCAGTAACTGGTACTGGTAGATAGAGCAGTCACTCGAGACTGTAAAACCAGACTAACCAACCTGTGCACCACCTGGACTGGCTACAAGAAAGCCTATGACTCAATGCCTCATACATGGATCCTGGAATGCCTAGAACTATACAAGATCAACAGGACCCTAAAAGCCTTCATCAGCAATTCAATGGGGGATATGGAAAGCAAACACGAGAGGCCAACTTCAAGCCAACTGCACAAGTCACCATCAAGTGTGGGATTTACCAAGGAGAACCCCCTCAGCCAGATCATTAAAAAGACTGGCTATAGTTACTGACTACAGAATGGAGCAAACATCAGCCACCTTCTCTACATGGATGACATCAGTCTGAACACCAGGAGTGAATGAGACATCAATTCAGTGATCCACACCACTACGATTTACAGCAACAACATCAGAATCTCATTCAGACTGGAGAAGTGTAGTCAGATGGTAACAAAGAGAGGGAAGGTAGTCAAAACGGAGGGAATTGTACTACCAGAAGGCAACATTGCAGACACTGAAGACAGCTACAAGTACCTTGGCATCCCAAATGGCAAATGGGAACCATGAGGAGGTTGCTAGGAAAGCTGCAACTGCCAAACATCTGCAGAGAATAAAGCAAGTCCTGAGGAGTCAACTGAATGGGAAGAACAAGATCCAGGCAATCAACACCTATGCCACTGACATCAAGACAAGAAACCTCATTCCCATTCATGGAGGGTTTCAGCCCAAATTCAGTACCTTGAGACTCTAAGCGGAAGGAAGAAGTCTGAGGACTAGTGAGTAACAGAACAAGATCCAGGACGAAACAACAAAGATCCATGGAAGGGATCAAGAAAATAGCCATAGCTCATCATGTACTTCCTGAATACCTCAGGCAGCAGAAACCTGCAAAAGAAGAGGATCAAGAACAGGAACAAGCTCTAAGCACAAGATCGATAGAGGCTCAGATCTACCAGACCAGGCAAGACTCCTAGTGTAGTCTGGGTAGAGATGCCTCTGAGACAATCTAGTGCATAACAGCAAGGTGTAAAAATTAGTAGGCAGGGCATATACACAGGGTATTTCACCAACTTGTGTATATTCAACTTTAAAGTGTATGCATGAGAAACAACAGTGATTTGTTTTCCCTGAGGCCTTTTGAAGTATCCGGTTACAGATACAGGCACCTCTTCCGTGGCTGTGATCTTGTCTGTTCTACATTTTCAGTCTCACTGTGCTATTGAGAGAATCTGCTGCCAGAAACACAGTAAACATGAAGCACAAATCAAATGTGTCTTTTATTTATTTGATGTCCCTGTCTTCTCTATATCAATGACATACTGTCCCACAACGGTCTAATGGAGTTTAGAGGTCCTAGTCATGACAGCACATGCTCTCATCCTCTGTGTATTACAATCTGTGTCACTGCTTAGATGTGGATGGGAAACCGGAATAAAATTGTCTTCTACAAGATACAAAATGTTACCAGCAGCATGTTACCATACTGTAGTGACACAGCTAAAGCTGCTTTGCAAAAAGGACATTCACATAACCAAGGACATTTTAACAGCCTCCCCCTCTGCTCAGATGCTTATTACAAGAATCTATGAAGCAGCACAAATCACTTCTGATCCTTGTACCACTGCAGTCATACAGGAAGACTGTAGAGAGCAAGTCCAAAGTGAAGCAAAAATGTGACCTCTGACTTTATAGTCCATACATTTTATGGTTTCAACAAGAGACCGAACACCTAAAAAAGAAAAGAAAAAAGTTCCAGTAGAAAAAGTTGGGACTTCATGTATTAAAACTCATAAATGATACTAGATGGAGAGTGCACAGAGTACAATAGCAGAAATAAATGCTTATAATCATGTATGCATTCTTCTCTTCATCTTCAGAATATGGAGAAACACCAATATCGCACAATTGATTTTTATAATAAAGATGTCTAAAATTAATATGTGTGGTTTCAAGCCTTACGCCTTATTAATTAGGACTGATCATGTTGGATATATGCACATTTCATATCACCAAAGTCATGTCTGTTGCAATACACATAGCACAAAGTTGTGATGAATAAACTATGCCAGAGCTACACAATGTAAGATTTATTGAATTCCTGTATATGGTGTATCTACTACAGTTCAAAGGGAGTATTGTCAATTTATTTGGATAAAGTTGAAGATTCTAATACAAATCCATGATTGTACCATATTAACTAACTGAAACATAACTACATTAAAGGGTGATTATAGTCATGTCCCATGTTTTGTTTTGTTTCTTTGTTTTTTTAATCAGTCTAATCTTAGAGCACTATGGTCTGTGTCTCAAGTACAAACCCTGTGAGTTCTGTTGATGAATTACTCTACAGGGAGGGATTTTTATCTCACTACTTCCACTTTATTCTCATCTCCAAAACAGCTGTGATTAGACAACATAAAATAATATGACTTTTTGATATATAACTATGCTAGACTCATTGAAATTCTCTTGGATGACTTCATATTATGGGGCTCTGTTATTACACCAAAGTGGATGATTTTCTTTCTAAACTGGAAACCACACTCCTGGGAAAAGTTTGATTAACCCTGAGCATGTTAACATCACTGAGTACACTGACAGCATCAGCACTTCACTGACATGTCAGGACAGCAGACTGTGTTTGCTTCTTCACAGCACGAGCCGAAAAGAACAGAAGCACTGAGCCTTTGGTGTATTTAAGAGCAGAGGTCATAGGCATGTGAGGCATGCGTGCGTCTGTGCATTGACATTTTCTTGATGCTGCAGTGTCTGCTGGGAAAAGACACTGACAGAATCACAAAGCTTATCCAGAGAAATATCTAAATATGTCTCTGTGTTTTTGGGTGTGTCTATAAGAAACACATAAAAAAAAAAAAAAAACAACTCAAAAGTATCCAGCATTAAGCTTCTTTACCTGTGCAGTAAAAACAAGCTGCATGTATTTATTTATTTTTCATTAAAAGACGCATGCATTAACACAAAAAAAAAACACACACACACACACACAGCATATACTTCCCCTAACAACAATACAAATTTAATTTTAGTGTTGACATCTGTTGGAAATGTAAAAAATATACTATGATCTACAGCTGTTCAAAAAAAAAAAAAAAAAAACCAAGCAACATCTGCCTTTTTGCAAACAGTAGCAGAAAATAATTACAGTCACCCTCAACAATGAACTGCACAGTCTCTATCTGCACAAAACCTGCACAGCAACTCCTCTCATTTTGCTACAATAATAATTATTCTCCGTCTGTTTAAACAGCTTCATAAATAGTTACTTCACACATTAACATGTTTCACTTTAGCCAAACCTACAGCCTGTGTATCCAAAAGATGTGCAAGCACGTGTACATTTAAACCTCATGAAATGATTCTTCACACCATCAGCATGCACATCAGAGCTGCTTTGCTCGCAACTGACTTGATAACACCCAGAAAAAGAATGCATACACCATGTGTAAGAAAAGAGTTAATCATCTTTTACCTGCATTTCCAGACCCATGGCAGAAGATTCAGGATGGAGAGGAGTCACGAAGCATAAAACACAGAGAAACACAGACAAGAAATACAATTAAAATACAAATGTGTGTATTTGTAAAGCTTTTAAACCATTTCAAGTTTCCAACATTCTATCATGCTTCAAAAAATGGATTCAGTTATGTTTTTTTGTTTGTTTGTTTTTTCCCTCATCAATCTAATCACAACTCGCCACAGTGACAAAGAAAAATATTTAGTGCAAATTTACTAAAAAATAAAACACTGACAATCCAGTTTGGGCTTTCTTAATTGTATTCAATTCAGCACGTACTCCAGCCAAGTTGTATAAGCATTTCTAGGATGCTGTATAGCTGCATATAGAGCAAGTTCAACTCATTGCAATAAAAAAAAAAAAAAGTTTCACAGAAATTCTTTTATTTATTTATGAAATGAAGCTTATGCAGAGGTCCAGTCAGGATGATCTATATTCACTAGCTGGCCTGCATCCCTATTCTTTACATCACTTTCCAGTGTCAAGCTCACTTCTGCCATCACTCTGATTTAGTTAATTTTCTTGCTAGTCACTTTCTGTGACTAGCAATGGTCAGTCACAGAGCATTATCCAGGCCTCCAACCGCTTCATCTCCACCACCTGCAGCATCTGGATTCCACGGGGTCCTGCCCTACTTCCTACCACTGTTGGGACTTTGCTTTGCTGTCTTTCTTCATCAGTCTAACCATAAAATAGTTTATGATTCAAATTGTCTGCTTCAGTACACTTTTTTATGGTCTCCCATCGCTGAAAGGTTTGTGGGGGAAATGCGTACACCCTTGGTTGTAATTTGTAATTTCCAACTCCCATAATATCATCTTCTGGTTTGACTTTTTTTCCCCCCATATCATCTTTTAAGTTGACAGCTGTGAATATTACTCCAAGGTGTGCTTTTGCAGCTCATATGTTAACTTTCTGAAATTGGCTGAGCTTATCATTAAATTAAGCATGAAGTTATAGTGTTCATCTCAGCTCTTTTTAAGAGCTGATGGTACAAATGTCAGCCAAAGGGGGGGAAAATAGAGAATTGATCAGATACAGGGACATAAGAAGCAGATGAAATTAGATACCTCTCTCAAGGGAGAGTTATCTGTAAAATTACAATTTAGTTACAAATTAGATATCTATAAAACTTGGAGGGCTCTTGGCTCAGCTCACAGACTGGAAGCTCTGGTTTGTTTATCTCCAGTTGTGGCCTTTGTTATTGACTAATTAGCTATGTGTCCTGTAGTAAAATGGGGTAAGCAGATCTGGTCCACACCGGGCTGAGACACTGCGCCAAATTGTCCCTGTAGGTCCGAGGCTGGCTCGGGGTCAGATTAGATCAAGAGAGCTTGACTCTATGTGTCCATAAGAGATGTTTTTTTTTGTTGTTGCTATTTTTTTGTTTTTTAATATTTTAGAAGTAGTTGAGTATTTAACAGAAAAGTACCCAATGCACACATAAAAATCCAGATTTTAAAAATCACTAGTATACTTTGTTGACATAAAACATGATTAAGTCTTCATTATTTTTTTACAACAATAAACAACTGGTGCGGCCTGTGAAACTGAAACCATCTCTCTGTTCTTCAAGAGAGACACAAGCAACTCACACAAAGACAAAAAAAATGCTACTGCATGAGTATATATGTATATATAAGTAGAAGTACATTATCCAAGTTTCATAAATAATGGGCAGAAACTCTTGAAAACTGCAGACAGTGTTAAGCAGAGAGAGAAAGCAGAGTGAAACAAAACAACACACACACACACACACACACACACACACACACACACACACACACACACACACACACACACACACCAAAAATGAATCTGCAGAAATGAATTGCTTCTGTCATTTTCCTCACAGATAGATGTCAGGCTATTTGGAAGCGTACAGCGCATTTCCTATTACAAGTCCTAAATGAATACATGAAAAGAAATGTGCAACATGTCACCAAGACCTCACAGCACAGTCCAAGAATAAAGAGGGAAAGAAGAGAGGACAACTTTACATCAAGAATGACTCAGAAGGAATTAGTTTAAAAAAAAAAAAAAACACTTAAATTATAAACAGCAGTGAGACACTCAGAACAATAAATCGTGGTTTAGCATCAGAAGTAATCATGATGGGTTTACTCACAAAGATAAGTCAGAACAATATTGCATCTCTAGTGTTGTTTGCACTTTTATCATTATAAGAATCTCTGTAATGCTTTGGATGGAGATGTACAAATTGGCTGAACAGAAAAAAAAAGTTCTAAAATAAGTAAATAAGTGCTTCTTATGTTGATGTTTGGAAGTTGAACTTCTTTGGTCACTTAAAATTGGCATCACAACAGCTCTCACTTAATCACTCCTAAACTGCAGTATACTGATATAAAGATTGTTGTCATTAAGTAAACGTTAGTGTCTCTACTGGACATTAAAACCCTTTTCACTAGAATTATAATTAATATAAAAGCCAGCATGGAAAGATTGTTGGCTGCTGGTGCTAAATAAGGTAAATTAAATATGAGAAGAAGCAATTATTACCTAGTACCTACTTGATTTTTGATGAGCTTGTGCTACTAACAAATACACAAGCAGACTCTCATATACTCCTCAGTGAGCTGTGACATTATTGCAGCAATCCTGAGAAGTCAGAGAATGTGTCTGGATCATTGCAGAGTCAATTATAGCGGAAAAACAGATGCTCTCTATATTAGGTCTTACTCTCAAACATAATGAAAAGTCACTGCACCCTGTTAACTTTTCATTCATGCTGAAATACTTTCCAGCTCTGTCAGCGAGGTATCATGATGCAGCTTATATGCGCACTATTTTCACTTAAACCAGAAGATTTGTCTAACTGACGTGACATCAAAAAATATAGAAAACACAACTATTCATTGAAGGAGGGAGCCAGGTTGCTTTGGAAAGCCAGCTAACAGTTAATAGAGCTGAGACACTATAGTTCAGCATGGCACACAGAAAAGAGCAGCACAGCTGGACACAACATGAAGTGACACGAGTGGCATTATTGGGTACTGAGACTGTACATGAGACATAAATTACTGCCACTTTACCACTAGCAAGTTAAGCTGCAGTGTACATCAATCTCTGTCCAGACTCATAACTGCTTCACACACACAATACTATCAGCACCGTTTCAAAGTGGACAACTTAGTGTTCAACCAAACGTGAAATATGGTCACAATCTGTTTCTGTTCCCGAGTTGTCTTGTTCAATAATGGCAGAAAAGTGTTCCTGTAGAATATTAAGATTCAACATTTTAAGATGACCATTGACCTTTTAAATATAAAATGTCATTTTACTATTTTATTCTATCAGACATTTATGAAATGTCATTATTGACATTATTTCTTGAGTTATAGCCAAGAACGTGTTTTTGTTTGTTTTGTTTGTTGAGGTCACAGTCACCTTTGACCCACAGTAATTCACTAGTCTATGTGTGTCATGTTCTCACCTTTACAGTAAACAGATTCAAACAATTAGGTACATTGTCAGGAGTTTATTTACAAAGCGCAAGTGTGAAGTGAAAGGCACCTACGGTACAACAATACAGAAAAAACAATCATAAATGACCCCCTGTGAGTAAGCACTTGGTGACCGTGGGAAACTCCCTTTGAACAGGAAGAAACCTCCGGCAGAACCAGGCTCAGGGAGGGGCAGTCATCAGCTGTGACTGGTTGGGGGTGACGGGAGGGAGACAGGACAAAAGACATGCTGTGGAAGAGAGCCAGGGATTAATAATAACTAATGAATAAATGCAGTGTCTTGCTCCATGAAGGGAGGGAAAGGAATTAGGACCAGCTGATAGCTGGAAAGTCCACAAAGGCAAACAGAAGAATTCTTCTGGTGGGTTGCAGATCTGGGATTAATCGTAGTGAATAATACAGTCTGGTGGTGAATAGCATCCCCAACTAGGTGATGATGATGATGGCTTGGATGTGCAGAGAACAGAGAGCTCGGGAAGGCACCTCAACCCGAAGGCAGAGGCTGTGAAGGAGCCATCCAAATCCTCCTGGAACCACCCAGCCTGCCCTGGATCCTGACAAAGTGAACATTTGTAACTAATTTGAGTCTTCTGCACAAACTGAATTAATTGAGCAAAGCTTAAACTAGTCACAGAAATTATCAGAACAGGTGCTGCCGTTTGTTTCTAGCGTGACAGTTGAGCCCTGAAACTTGAAACTACATACATTTAAAGACTTCTTCATAGCTTAATGAAGGGGACAATGAAATCACTTTAATTTGTCACCAGATGAAATTAACTTAACTGAACAGGTATTCTGATCAATCAAAACTGATCAATCTTCTTCTCTGTGTGCTAGGTGAAACAATAGGTGATGCACTGCTGGTGGTTTGCACTGTTGTATGTTTACAGTTGGGCTTCATGCAGTGATGTTAAGGAGCGATGGCTAAAGGTGCATATGTATAACATATTCCTTCAGCAGAGAACCGACATCACAATTAAAGGAAAATGTAAATAAAGGAATGTTGAGCTTCAGTAGGTTTTAACCAGAAACTCTAAATATGGCACAGGTTGCGTTTTCAGCATGCATCCACCACTGCTTTTAAATACTCAGGTTAGCTAAAGTTACTAGTAGTAAAATAACAGGTCACTGTTCTGCAACTGTGTGCTGTAGTTACAATATAACAGATCATAACAAGAAAAATGAAATAAAATAAATAACAAAGCCTGTGTGTGTGTGTGTGTGTGTGTGTGTGTGTGTCATACATAAAGAAATGAATAAGCTAAAGAAATGGATCATTTTGTGATGGCTCAAATTCTGCCTCATGGACGAGCTCCTGGATTTTAATTCTTATCCATGACTGCTTTGGTGGAACAAACTCCTCGTGGCTGGAGCTAATCTGAGCAAGAAGTGTGTTGTGTCATCCCTCCGGGCTCCCTCGTTCTCTCTCTCTCTCTCTACCTCCCTGACTTCCTTCCTCTTCAAATACTCCTCCAACATCTCGTCACTACTCTTCCTCTGTGCCTTGCCTCTTCTGGGGGTCACTGCAGTCCCCTCTCCTGCACTCTCTGCCTGATCAGATAGCTCCCCTGCTGCTTCTGCCTCTGTCTCCTCCTCATCCTGCCCATGTGGATTGCACTATGTGGCCAGGATGAGGAGGAGACATAATCTTTCTCACTGTAGTGTGATGGACTGCAGAGCAGCTAACTGCCAAAACATCTACTTTCATAGGGCTGCTCACGACCTCTGGTGAGCAGTTCATCAGGTGTATTTGACTATCAGCTCCTGGCTGTCACTTTCCTGCTTAATTGCCATGAAAAAATTAGGGCTATACTTATTATGACCCTGCATTTTAGCTTTGTTTACTAAATAATGACACAGTCTAATGTCATGCTGTTAATTTGAACTTGGATTTAAAGAAGTTTACAACCTGAAAAAGACCAGAGGATTTTTTTTAGAATATAATGACATGTAAAACCTCTGAATTGAAAGAGGATGTTTTTCTTATTTCACATGAGTATCTGTGGCAGCATCGAGCTTCAGCACTGCATCGATCCAGCTTTGTTTTGTGTTTGTTTTCTGGCTGCAGAAAGGATCGTGCCCGTCCACAGTGAACACCTGATGGTTAACACGGGTCTGCAAGCTGAACTGGTGACAACACGCGGTTTAAGTTCCAGCTTCATGAACATCATGTCCATGTGTGACTCCATCCCATCCTGAGTACGCTCTTCAGTCATACCTGGACTCTGACACTCTTGATCAGCCAGGCAAGTGGCTACTTTTTTCCTGTTTGTTCAATGCACCATGGATTTTATTCATATTTATGTGGACACAAACTGTTTTAAAGAAGGTCTCAACACTGCCGTACCTTCATACTGGACGAGTGATTGGATCAGTTAAATCTTTTTCACAAAAAAGTTTTTTAAAGTTTAACAGTGTGTCTTTGTGTGCACTGTGCTTTATCTGTTATTTTCTTCTTAATTAACCAGAAGCAGTTGTTGATTGTAAAATGTAAGCCAGCCAGCTTGCATTTCTCATGTGTTGTACCATATTTTTTACTGTGTGTGTGTGTGTGTGTGTGTGTGTGTGTGTGTGTGTGTGTGTATATAGAAAGTATATAACTGCGCCCCTGGTCGAGAGGCAGGGTACACCCTGTATATGTAGGTCGCCAGCCTGTCGCAGGGCCAACACAGAAAGACAGACAACCATTCACAGTCACACCTATTTGCAATTTAGAATCACCAATCAACCTAACCCCACTAAGCACATGTCTTTGGACTGTGGGAGGAAACTGGAGTAAACGGACAAAACTCACGCAAACACAGTGAGAACATGCAGACTTCGCTTAGAAAGGCCTCGGCCGAGGTGGATTCGAACCTGGGACCTTCTTACTGTGAGGCAGCATAAGTTACCATAATGACACTGAACACTCAGACTTACCAACATAGCTTGCTAACCCATTACATTACATTTCATAGTACAACCCCTTTATGATACTTCTTGTCTGTCTGTACCAACAAATCCTTTCTTAATTTCATCCTCTAACATGAAGCCAAGTCCTTAAGATTATTCCCAATATCTTTTTTTTTTTAACATTATTTTTTGGCCTATTTTAGCCTTTATTCTGTTAGGACAGTGGAGAGAAGATAGGAAAGCTGAGGAGAGAGAACAAGGAAAGACATGTACTAATGGCTCTGGGGTAGATTTGAATCCAGGCCTCTTCAGTAGCCTTGTGGCATACTCCACAAGCCAGTGTGCTTAACTGGCTCCCTTGGATATCTTTTTATAAAGATACTTAAGGCTAATGCAACAGACAGTGAATGTAAATGTGTTACACACTCGATCTGTAGAAGAGTCTAGCTGCTTGACAGTTCACATAAAAATGAACAATTATAGTGAAAGATAAGATTCAAGCTCTGTTAATTATGAAATGAGTGTGCATAAATTATCTAAAATTATCATAAAAGGTGAGCAATTGTTCAACATCTATTTAGCATACTGTAACATTTCAGAGTTAATATTTCTGTTTTCTAATGTATTAAGATTTACTTTATAGCCATTCAGGTAAAAAAAGGAAAGAAAAGAGAGAGAATACTGACTTAACATTAAACTTGATTTTTAAATATATTATGTGCCTCTCAACTCCCTGAACCATATTTCCTTTTTTTTTTTTTTTTTTTTTTTTTTTTTTTGTTGTTTTTTTGCATTTTCACTTTATTAAGGCATTGTGCCTGGACACTATATTATATTGGCAGAGCTGGGGTTACTCTTTATTTTGAAGAATTTTGGTTAAAGGTTACATTCTGCCAATTGACTAGCAGCTGGTATAACTTGAGATTTTATGGTGCTGGTTAAAATGTTTGAACAAAATGTCCCCAGAATTCCAGAAAAGGATAATGACTGTGTGTAGATCAATTTTTTTAAATACTTTCTACACATAATTTACACCCTGCCTTTACTTCATAAGTAAAAACAGAGTGTTGAACCTTTTGTTGTTGTTGTTAGATTTGAAACTATTTTAACTGAAGTGATTAGTGTCAGAAAGATCTCAACATTGGTTGTGCTTGTGACTGACATGAACTAATAACGTTAAAACAGAAACATATGTAATGTCAACTGTACCAAAGAGACAGAGTAAACGCTACAACAATACACAACTTTGTACAAACCTTTTTAATTTCAATTGAACTGATCAACTTATGTACTAGGTGTTCTATTGGGTTGAGGTCAGGACTCAATCAAATTCTTCCACACCAAACTGGCTCATCCATGTCTTTATGGCCTTTGCTTTGTGCACTGGTGTGCAGTCATGTTGGAACAGGAAGGGACCATCCCCAAGCTGTCCCCACAAAGTTATGAGCAGGAAATTGTCCAAAATATCTTGGTATGCTGAAGCATTAAGAGTTCCTTTCACTGGAACTAAGGGGCTGAGCCCAACTCCTAAAAAACAACCACACACTACAGTATACTCCCCCTCCACCAAACATTACACTTGGCACAATGCAGTCAGACAAGTACTGTTCTCCTGGCAACTGCCAAACCCAGACTTATCCACCTGATTGCCAGAGAAGCGTGATTTGTAACTCCAGACAACATATCTCCTGCTTTACATCACCGTATACAGAACTTTGCATTATGCTTGATAATATAAGACTTGGGTGCAGCTGCTCAGCCATGGAAAGCCATGAAGCTCTCTACGCACTGTTCTTAAGCTAATCTGAAGGCCACACAAGTTTGGAGGTCTGTAGCGATTCATTGTGCAGAAAGTTGGTGACCCTTGCACACTATGTGCCTCAGCATCCGCTGACCCTACTCTGTCATTTTACGTGGCTTACAGTACCACTTTGTGGCTGAATTGGTGTCATTTCCAATCACTTCCATTTTATTATATTACCCCTCACAGGAAATTTCATGATTGGACTTGTTGCACAGGTGGTACCATGCTGGAATTCGCTGAGCTCCTAGGAGCAACCTATTCTTTCACAAATGTTTATAGAAGCAGTCTGCATTTATAGGTGCTTGATTTTATACACTTATGGCCATGGAAGTGATTGGAACACCTGAATTCAATGATTTGGATGGGTGAGTGAATACTTTTGGCAATATAGTGTATATGTGATTATATGACCATACAGAAAGACACTGGAGGAGGGGGAAGTTGAAGGTGAGATTGCCCAAGGTCAAAATAAATCATAACCTTTGACTCAATACTTTGCTGCATTTTAGGTTTTAGGTTAGGTCTCTCATGTGCTTCATTCACAGTGTTAGCTTCACAAACAAAATCTCTTATAACCAAACAAGCAAAACAAGCGGGAGTCATGTGTTGGAGAATGTAGACATGCAGCATATGGGTTCTACAACCTTCATCATTTTTTTGTTCTTATCAACCACGGTGGAACAAACTGTTTTGTTTTCGAAACTTGTCAATGATTTTCTCAGTTTGCAGTTACTTTGTCTCACTTTACCTACTTTAGCGAATGCTAAGACCAGTCATTGAGCCATGAGGAAGATGAAAATCCAAGATCAAACACCAAGCATTTGCACTTTTCTGAAAGCAGCTGGCAGTGACAGTTGCACAGGAATAAGTGCAGATTTCATCAAAACATATAAAACTCCTTTAGTCTTCATATCTCTCACTTCATCTCCGCTGATTTTCAGATCGAATCCACTGCAGCACTGGACATAATAAATGCGTAGAAAAAAAAATAAGGAATGCAAGGAACGCCTACTATAATATGATGCTAACAAAGAACACGCATGTTAGTTGATTATACTACAAAATGATAACTAAGACCACTTGTGTGGACACTGGCAAAACAGTAACCTTTAACATTTCTACAGAGGTGAGCGTCACTGAGCATGTCTAATTTTAGTGGATTCAGAGCTGGTCTGCATTGCAAAAAAAAAAAAAAAAAGTCTACGGTGATTTTTGTAATGTTTTCAGTTGCAGATTGCTTGACAGGCTCCTTAGACTAAGGCAAACAATTTTTTAATTATGCCCTGAGGTTTGAATCTCCAGTGAGCACTGTAAGCACTGCAACACAGTTAAGTAAAAGTGATTAACCTATGTTTCATTTGTAATGATCCAAAAACAGCAACATATACAGATATTCCTCAGCTGAATTTGTTCATACCCTCCAAACAAGTTTAAGACTGCCTGAGAGAACACAGGTACATAAATAATGAAAACTGTTTGCTTTTCTTATGACATAGTGCTAGGTGATGTCAAAGACCAAAACAAAGAAAGAAAATAAGTAATTTATGACCATTTTTTTTTTTCATCAAAATAACTACAGCTATCAAAATATGTAATTTTAGGTCACTCAAATTAGGATTGTAACTTTTGCCCATCTCTAGTTTTAACGATAGTGACAAACAGGTTGCTTTCGATTGTTTTATCTTTATTTATTTTGTTTTTATTTATTTATTTTTGTTTGTGGGTGGCATAAATTGGCTGTTTATGTATACAGTAACTGTGAATTTGGCTTAATTCTTAAATCTGTTAAGAATTTACCATTTGTAAATATATTTTATTGGGCTACATGTTTTAATCTTTGAATTCAGGTGTTTTAAGTCCCAGGTCCCAGGTACCACAGTTGTATAAAATCAAGCACCTAGTCATGCAGTATCCCTTTACAAATATTTGTGAAAAAGATTCAGCTGGCTATTTGGCAGACCATATAAAGTTACAAAGTGAGGTGCCAATTGCTGAGGCGCATAGTGCAATAAAGTTGCCAAAGCTCTGCTGACTCAGTGACCGCAGAGATTCAAATCTCCCCTAGCATTAACAAAAGCACAAAAACTGTGCTGATAACTTGAGATGAGTTTCCATGGCTGAGCAGCTCATGTAGTTGTATTGTGTACATGGCCCAGTACTCTTCTCCATATAGTTTAGCTATAATATGCCTTTCTATTTACAATGATCATCATTTACACACAGGGAGTCTAACAAACTTTGTCAGTGTACACACTTTTCTTGAGTGGAAAGTATTTCTGCACCCCACCCCACCCCCCACCAAAAAAAAAAAAAGCCTATATATAAATATACATATATATACACTGCTCAAGAAAATAAAGGGAACACTCAAATAACACATCCTAGATCTGAATGAATGAAATATTCTCATTGAATACTTTGTTCTGTACAAAGTTGAATGTGCTGACAACAAAATCACACAAAAATCATCAATGGAAATCAAATTTATTAAACAACGGAGGCCTGGATTTGGAGTCACACACAAAATCAAAGTGGAAAACACACTACAGGCTGATCTAACTTTGATGTAATGTCCTTAAAACAAGTCAAAATGAGGCTCAGTATTGTGTGTGGCCTCCACGTGCCTGTAGGACCTCTCTACAATGCCTGGGCATGCTCCTGATGAGGTGGTGGATGGTCTCCTGAGGGATCTCCTCCCAGACCTGGACTAAAGCATCATCCAACTCCTGGACAGTCTGTGGTGCAACGTGATGTTGGTGGATGGAGAGAGACATGATGTCCCAGATGTGCTCAATCTGATTCAGGTATGGGGAACGGGCGGGCCAGTCCATAGCTTCAATGCCTTCATCTTGCAGGAACTGCTGACACACTCCAGCCACATGAGGTCTAGCATTGTCCTGGATTAGGAGGAACCCAGGGCCAACCACACCAACATATGGTCTCACAAGGGTCTGAGGATCTCATCTCGGTACCTAATGGCAGTCATGCTAGCTCTGGCGAGCACATGGAGGGCTGTGCGGCCCTTCAAAGAAATGCCACCCCACACCATTACTGACCCACTGCCAAACCGGTCATGCTGAAGGATGTTGCAGGCAGCAGATTGCTCTCCACGATGTCTCCAGACTCTGTCACGTCTGTCACATGTGCTCAGTGTGAACCTGCTTTCATCTGTGAAGAGCACAGGGCACCAGTGGCGAATTTGCCAATCCTGGTGTTCTCTGGCAAATGCCAAGTGTCCTGCACAGTGTTGGGCTGTGAGCACAACCCCCATCTGCGGACGTCAGGCCCTCATACCATCCTCATGGGGTCAGTTTCTAACCATTTGTGCAGACACATGCACATTTGTGGCCTGCTGGAGGTCATTTTGCAGGGCTGTGGCAGTGCTCCTGCTGTTCCTCCTTGCACAAAGGCGGAGGTAGTGGTCCTGCTGCCGGGTTGTTGCCCTCCTACGGCCTCCTCCACGTCTCCTGGTGTACTGGCCTGTCTCCTGGTAGCGCCTCCAGTCTCTGGACACTATGCTGACAGACACAGCAAACCTTCTTGCCACAGCTCGCATTGATGTGCCATCCTGGATGAGCTGCACTTCCTGAGCCACTTGTGTGGGTTGTAGAGTCCGTCTCATGCTACCACGAGTGTGAAAGCACCACCAACATTCAAAAGTGACCAAAACATCAGCCAGAAAGCATAGGTACTGAGAAGTGGTCTGTGGTCCCCACCTGCAGAACCACTCCTTTATTGAGTGCGTCTTGCTAATTGCCAATAATTTCCACCTGTTGTCTATTCCATTTGCACAACAGCATGTGAAATTGATTGTCAATCAGTGATGCTTCCTAAGTGGACAGTTTGATTTCACAGAAGTTTGATTTACTTGGAGTTATATTGTGTTGTTTAAGCATTCCCTTTATTTTTTTGAGCAGTGTGTATATATATATATTTTCTTGTTGCATGACCTGTTAGACTTTGCTATATTATTAATGCTACACCAGTCCAGCTGAAGTTGCTTTCTTTACATTATGGCGGCTGCCAAACACAGTTTTTTAAGCAGTAGTAAGCCCACTGTGTCTCTCTGATCTGCTTCTAAAAAGAAAATAAAAAGAAAGTACGTCCTCTCCGGGTTCTAGCCAGAAATGGCTAATGCTAACCCCTTGTTTATTTGAGTGATGGGGCCTACGTATGTAACTGGAATGCACCTATGAAGGCTAGGTGGTAATCACAGTTTTTGTGGACGTGTAGTTACATTTCTCAAGGTGCATGTCAGGTTAGATTCAAAGAGGATTTTCAGTTATGTACGTAGGACTGACGCAGAACTCTAAATCAGGCCTTATTAGATAGAGTGATAATTTTTGCATATGATCCAGAATAGTTACACTTATATATCATGCATTTAATGTGTCCCAGAGTGCCGTTTCTCTCCACTAATGGGTTTGCAGAAATCATGTAAAAAGCATACACAACAAAAACATCATCCAGATGTTTTAACGATTAGCTGCTAAAAGCATCAGCCACCATGTTGTGAGCATAAATTATCACGTTTTTAATGTACCATCATAAAACATCATCTTGCTGGGAACTGTAGTTTTTTTCTTGAAGGCCTTTCATAGCTCCACTAGTGCTAAAAAGTAATGTTGGACTATGGCTTTCTGAATTCAAGTAGGGATGCAACTATTGATTATTTTAGTAATCGAGTATTCTATCAATTACTCCATCAATGAATCAAGTAATTGGATAAGAAATTATTTTTCGTATTAACGATTCATCTGCATATTTTAATTTCCGTATTGCAGATTTTTCTCTGTGTGAAACCAACAGGCTGGATGGAGCAGCTACAAAGTTCTCTTTTCTTCAAGTTGCTGATCAGGTGGTTGATGAAGGACCTCCAGCTGTTTTTAAGTTGGTTACAGGAACAAGTCTGCTTTGAACGCTAGAAAAAGGTCTCCTTTCGCTCAACCTGAGCTCACCGTCTCAGTAAAGACTCCGCCTCTTTGCACTTGCTGCATGTGCAGACAGACTGCACATAAAACAGCTGCTGCTGCTGGGGGCTGCATGTGCTTAATGCTGTAATGCTTTTTATTCACAAGCATCCTCCAAATTACGTTTCTACTGCAGGTCTATTTTTAGTCGCTAATCAGGGATTAAAGCATAAAAAATATTCTGACGGAGCCTCTTGGTACTGAAGAGGGTGGTGGCTTCTGGCACCGAATGATCACTAGTGCTAATTTCTAAATGATGGAAATTCGGCGCAGACAGAGAACTTTAATGACGCTAATATGGATGAAATGCTCCGCTTACACGGAGACACCTGAGCTGCAAGGTTGAAACAAAACATTGAAGCAACAAATTTATGTGGAGGATTTTTTAATAATTGAATTATTTGAGTTACTTGAGGAATCGTTTGCATAAAATTTTTAATTTGTGTATCAAAATACATGAAGTTTGGTATTTACCTTTCATCCTGGGATTTTTTTGTTAAATTGGAAGCCAGAAATTTTCATTTGATCCTCATTTTTCCTCTTACTTCTCCTCACGTTCATGCCAGTTGTCATTTCGATTTCTGTAGCCCGCAAAATCAAGTGCAGGCACAACCTTAGCAAGATCAAACGTGCACATTATCACATTGTCCAGCCATTCTGCTGGACAAGTTAGGTCTGCACTGTGTCCCAGTAAGAAGCAAACTACCTTTGTAATACACTACCTTTGTAATACACTGAAAACCTCCATGAAACCAGGAGCTACCTTCTTAAGCCCCTAATTCTTATTTGTAGTTGGGCCTCCAGAGTGATTTCAGGCAAGTGGCAGCCTCCTGGGCTTTAAAATGAAACTACTGCAGAAGTGCCAAAAACTGCAGTTCCTTGAATGGCCACAGAAGACTGTCTCCAATTGATGATTAAAAGCACATTACAACGATAAGAAAGAAAGAAAGACATTATTATAGTTACAGAAGATGAAAATAGCTTTTTTCAGTAGGTGTCTAATAAGTTAAAGCTAAGCCTAGCAAAGCTGTAAAAAAGGAAATTTCTGTCCAGTTTGTCATGTCGATGCCTCTTTGGAGCATTTTTAATGCAACTATGTAACAAATGATGTTTTGCCATGTGATTAATTATACTAACTGCTTGTCAAAGAAACCAGTGTTTGTAGTAATTTAGCCCTAATTAGCAGGTATCTGTATTTGAGGCTCAGAGAGAAAAAACATTCTTTTAATGGGTCTCCCATTCTCTCAGATTTTGCACACACAGCAGAGTGAACTCTGCCCTGCTGACTGTGTTGGTGTGAGAGGCTCCATATTTCACATGATGTTTTATAAGTCGCACTGTGTCATAAAATAGACTTTTTTTGTACACAGGCTCTATTTAACAAGAGAAGGGAAACTCCAGAGATTGAGACAGACTCAGTAACACCCATCTGTCAAACATTTAGTTTGACACAGTACACTGTAAATGAGAGGATGAGTGTTTTAGAAAATGCTTTTGTTTGGAGGAAAAAAAATTGTAGATTATGAATCACTGATAACAGTGTGATGATGATAATAATAATACCATTTCCAGCTCTTGAGTTAGAAAACAAGGCAGAGAACAGTGAATGCTTATAATGGAGGAAAAATTACTTTTCACATGTCAATACTAAATATTAATGAGTAGCAATTAAGTCAGAGTTCCTTTGACAAGAGGTGTGAGTGGGGAATGAGGAATTAAAGCTGAGGAGTCTCAGTTTCTTATTTCTTCCTTGTCTAGTTGTTTATTTCTACTGGAAAATTATCGCTCACTCAAGACAGGTTTTTTTTGACCAGCTTGTAAATGACCAATGGGGCATAGATCTCAGAAAGTAGAAGGCTGTTTTTCTGCTGTATCGATATATAAAATGAGATTTCATTACAAGCACGTTGTTCACAATGCTTTGCCCTCTTAATTCAGCAGTGGTGTGTAGCAAACAGAGTTGTAATTTCTGTCCACAAAAATCAAGAAGGGGGTAAAAGGAAAAATCAATACAATTCACAGAAGAATATCTGAAGAGTTTGCGCTCAAAGAACAAGAACGTAATGTGCACAGCTGCTTCAGCCATAGTCACTCTTTAGTTATATCCACATTCTGTATAAAAGTATCCATGATTTATATAGGTTTCCTATGTCAATGAAGAGTGGGTTAACAGAGAATCTATGTAACAGATTTTTTTTTCTTCGGGTAGCTTTCCACACTGACACTGGAAGAAACAGCTAAAAAACAATCTTTAGTTTCACTGCTTTCCAGTACAAGATTCATACATTTACATAAAGTGATATTTGGGGGGCGAGAGAAAATGATTGTGAGGAATATTGTATTGGGAAATCATTGTCCTTCCATTTCTTCACTGCATAATAGCTTCCTCATGGACCATTGAGCCTTTGTAATAACCAACCTGGAAGTCTCATCATCATTGTGGTCAGTCATAAACAGCTGGAGCTGACATTACAGTTTTTCATAGTTTTAACCAGCATCCCACTATGCGTACCAGACTGTAGCTCCCCTTCAAGAAAACAAAATGTGAAAAAGAAAGCATTCATTATTAATCGGGTAGCACAATTCTCAAAATTTAGAATGCTTGCTGAGACATTTCCTCTCACAGCAGGTCAATAAAAACAATGCTTCATGTAGAAGCATCCCTATGGAAATATTTCATTATTAGAAAATTGATTCTGGCAACAGACAATTACAAGAAATGTAGCCTTTCCTGTCACTAAATGGTTAATGTAAAGCAACTGTAATGAATTACATTTCAATAAATAAATTAATAAAGTCTAGAGATGTCTCGAGCATCTAAAGCTATTCTCTTCCTTTGGCAACCTCAGTAAAGAGTTGAAAGTTCTGATAGTCAGCAAATATAGAATGAAAGCAATAAATAAAAAGGATCTTGTAGGTTGCAGAAGTTAAGTTGCAGAATTTAACCCGTATGGTACTAACCTGTACTGACATGCTTATTAACTAACGGGCTGCTGTGGTGGTGCTGCTCATCATTAAACTCACTGCCACTATGGATAAAGTCTGAGAAAAACAACAGCAACAACAAAAAAACATGACACATGCAAACACTTTTGTCACTCAATCTTAATTTCCTGCTGTTAAAAATGCACAGTGCCCCCATCCTCTGAACATACTCATTTATTGATTGATTTTTTTTCCGCGAAATGAGAGAAACATATTAATATTGTATTGCTGTATGAAGACAATACTGTAAAATTTTCAGATTTTTTTTTTATCTTACCACTGTTCACTAACATCTGAACTTAAATGTTAGTGAAGTCCCTCACACATACACACACATACACACACACACATGACCAGAAAAAAACATGAACGTGTCTCCTCCCCTCCAAACTGTATCCATCCTGTCTCAGTGGAGCAGAAAGTGTTGCTGTTTTCAGTTCTGTGGGAGAATGTTGGTGTAGACAGACTCACAGATGTCACAGTACCTAACAGCTGTAAATTCAGGTTAATTCAGTTTTATTTATATAGTGCCAAATCACAACAGTCACTTCAAGGTGCTTTATATTGTAAGGTAAAGATCCTGCAATAATACAGCGAAAACACCCACAATCAGACGACCCCCTATGAGCAAGCATTTGTGACAGTGGGAAGGAAAAACTCCCTTTTAACAGGAAGAAACCTCCAGCAGAACCAGGCTCAGGGAGGGGCAGTGAGGGGAGAGAGACGAGACAAAAGATATGCTGTGGAAGAGAGACAGACATTAATAATAACTAATGCTTAAATGCAGAGCGGTGTACAAATGTAGAGTGAAAAGAGGTGAGGGAGAAAGAAATGCTCAGGGCATCAAGGGAACCCCCTGAGGAGCCAAGGCCTATTGCAGTGTAACTAAGGATCAGGATCATCTTATCCAGCCCTAACAAAGCTTTATCAAAAAGCAAAGTTTCAAGCCTATTCTTAAAAGTACAGCAGGTGTCTGTCTCCCGAATCCAAAGTGGAATCTGGTTCCACAGAAGAGGGGCCTGAAAGCTGAAGGCTCTCCCTCCCATTCTACTTTTAAATACCCTAAGAACCACAAGTAAGCCAGCAGTCTGAGAGCAAAGTCCTCTATTGGGGTGATATGGTACTATGAGGTCTTAAAACTAAGATGGGGTTTGATTATGTGAGGAAACTGATTTTAATTTCAATTCAGGATTTAACAGGGAACCAATGAACAGAAGGAATATGGGAGAAATATGCTCTCTCTTTCTAGTCCCTGTCAGTACCAGTACCTGTCAGTACCAGTACCTGTCAGTACCAGTACCTGTCAGTAGCACTTTAGATCAGCTGAAGGCTTTTCAGGGAGCTTTTAGGACAGACTTATAATAATGAATTACAGTAGTCCAGCCTAGGAATAATAACTGTATGAACTAGCTTTGGAGCATCACTCTGAGACAGGATGTTTCTAATTTTAGAAATATTGCGCAAATGCAAGAAAGCAGTTGAAGGACATATCCTGATCAATAATGACTCCAAGATTCCTCACAGTATCACCGGAGGCCAAGGTAATACCATCCAGAGTAAGTATCAGGTTAGACACCATGTCCCAATTCCACTGGAGTACATTATATATATATATATATATATATATATATATATATATATATATAATTACAAATTCTGTTTCATGGAGTTTTCGCTATATTGCAGGATTTTGCGGTATATTGGTATTTCTGTAACACCCCATAACTATGTTCATCACTCGGCTGAAGAGATAAGCTACACCTACGCCTTTAGCTGAAATAAGTAACGGCCGAGGGCAAAGATACTGCACCACCTTCATCGCCATCAGTACTGCACAGCTACATAATTCATCATCTTCATCATTCAATTTGCAGTAAGAGAGTGGGAAAGGTTTATAGGAGTGTGGTAAGGGTTTATAAAGCCTTAATATATATAAATAATAAAATAAATATATAATAAATATAATGCTGCTACTTCGCGGATTTTCACCTATTGTGGGGGTCTCTGGAATGTAACCCCCAGAACAGGTGAGGGATCACTGTAATATATGCCCCTATTGCAGTGAAAAAAAGGGTTATGACTTTTGTCTCCAAAATAATCTACATAGGAAATGTCTGTGTAGGTTTTCAGTCATCCAGGTTATTGTAGTCTCTGGGGCTTGAAAAAAGGCAACTGGACTTCTTTAAGTTTCTTGAAGACATTTCACCTCTTATCCAAAAGACTTCTTCAGTTCTTCAGAACTTCAGAAACATCTTCAAGAAATTTAAAGAAGTCCAGTAGCCTTTTTCCAAACTCCAGAGACTACATAGAAAATGATTTACATATTTTAAGTGAACTTTGTGATTTGTGGTTTGGGTTTAGTGGGTTGTGGAAAAGAGGTGGAGGAGGATGCATATTTTCAAGCAGAAAATGAAGATGATCTTTGGTGTGGAGAAAAGGCCAGCGACTCATCAGTGTAAGCTATAATGTTCACTGTACACTAAGCGCATCAAACAGCACCCACGCAAACACATCAAGAGGATAGTTCCTCCCTGTGTAATATCGCTACTGACCCTAAATGAACACAATGCTGCTCTCTGCCAAGTCCACCGTGCTGCACTCTTTCAGCTAAAGGGTTGATATATAACATAACATTAACAAAAAGCTACAACACAAGATCAGCACTCTGATAGCTTTGAGGCTAGTGCAGACATCTGCAGAGTTCTTTTATAAGAGACCTGATGAAGCCAGCAATCTTATCCAAACAACAATGGATGAACTATCATTAGTTATCTTTATATAGCCTATCATTAACAAAACTCTGTGTCCGTTATCATTTTAACAGCATCCTGGACAATTTGCAGTTACTTAGAAATTATTTGGAACTAAAAAATAACAAACCAAGTTATCTAATTACAGCCAGAAGACACGTGCCAGAGGACCTGTTCGTATTTTGCTGGACACTCTGTGGATTGATGTCAGGTCTGGAAGGTGTTGCAGACGGCGGCGGGAGAGGAAGCAGTATCAGGGGTGCAGGTCCAGCCTTATGCTAAGGCTAAAGAACAAACCACATGAGTCACCTCTGCCGAGCCTGTATCTCTCCACTGCCATGAAACATAAAACAGATGACCTAGAAATACAGCTAGCTGGGAATCGCTAAGTTCATGACTGCTGCACACTCATTATCACTGAGACCTGGCTTCACCCGAATTTCACTGCTAGTGTGCAGCTAACAGGTTGCACTCTGCTCCACTGGGGTCGAACTGGGGACTCCGGTAAGAGCACGGGAGGAGGTCTCTGTATTTATGTACATGAGGACTGGTGTAACAACAGAACAATCATAGACAAACACTGTTCTCCAGACCTCGAGTACATGTCTGTAAGATGTCGGCCTTTTTTTTTCTACTCAGAGAGCTAAAGATAGTGATTGTCACAGCTGTTTACATCTCTCCCTGTACAATGTTAATACAACACTCTCTCTCCTGGTGAACACCATAAACGAACAGCAGCGGGCCCACCCCGACGGTGTACAGTACACATTATTGCTGCAGCCTTTAATAAAGCCAGCTTGAAGACTGTATTAGACTACATCGAGCTCTGTATCGGAAATGTGATTGTGGACAAAAACATTTGGGTTTTCCCTAATAAGAAACCCTCAACGACCATCCAGGACACACGATACTGCCTTCAGGTCAGGCAACAGAGCTCTAGACCTGAAATGAGGAATCAAAAAAGCCAAGGATGACAATAGGAGAAGAATAATATAGCATCTTTATACTCTACTTTGATCACTCAAAGCACTTAATACAACATGTCTCATTCACCCATTCATACATACAAGCACTTCTTTCTATGGCTAAGTGTTTTTTATCTAACATTCACATACATTTATTCTCCAGTGGTTGCATCATAGAGCAATTTGGGGTTCAGTATCTTGCCCAAGTATTCTTTGGCATGCAGACTGGAGCAGCCAGGTGTCATGTCCTGGGCCGGTGGCCCAGTGTTTTATGTTTTCTTGATATGGTTTCCGTTTTCTCAGGTTGTTTTGTTATCTGTTATAGTTGCCTTCAGTTATTTCTAGTTCCTTGTGTCTCTCTGTATTCTGTGTCAGGTTGGCGTCTCTGTTCCCTTGTCATACTTCCTGTTTTATTTTGATATCCATCTGGCCCCTGTCTGTTGTATTCAGTTTTGCTTCCCTCTGGTCTCGTCTTGGTTATCAGTGTCACCTGTGTTCCCACCTGTTTCCTCTTCCCTCATCAGCCCGTCTGTGTATTTAAGTCCTGCGTTTTCTCTGCCTGTTGTCGCGTCGTTGACGTTATTGTGCCTGCGTGTTCCTGTGTTCCCCGTGTCTTCCCTTCGTCTCCCTTCCAAGTGTTTTGTATTTGTTTTTCCCTACATAAATAAATACCTTTAAGTTATGCCACTCTCTGGAGTCCCTCGTGTTGGCCCTTCCTCGCCCGTTTCCTCCCCGGCCATGACACCAGGGATCGAACCACCAACCTTCCAATTAGTAGGTGACCTGCTCCACTCCTGCATGACTGATCAGATTGATGACGTATAACACAATTGCTACAGCAAGGGGGAACCAGGACATCAAGTCGGGGGGGGGGTATAACATCATCCTAACACTCCGAGATTGGGTACCTAGTCCCAAGAACAACTGGTGCATTGAATGCCAGAGCAGCTGACTTGAAAGAGAAGATGCTGGACTCTCTTTGCCTGATCACGAATACTATGTGAAGTACCCTCTGAAAATGTGAATGCAGCACTAAGGACAATCCCTACTGTGACCATCACCAAAACCAGCCAGTTTTACTGTTCACCACTGTGGCTGTTACTGGATCTTGTTCAGGGAGGTTGCTGCAGTCTGCTCTTAGATCTATTAGCCACTGAGCATTGTTGCTATGTGGTGTATCCTCCTCCCATATGCTCTTCCAGTACTGCTCCATCTCTGGCCTTGGTGGGGTTGTTCTTATATTGTTCCCCTGCCACTGAGAGCACACCTTGGATGGTCCTGTGGAGAACATCTGGTTTATTCTCCTGCTTCTGTCTCTTTGTTATACCCCTTCAGGTTGTTACCTACTGTGACTGTTTGCTTGGCAGTAAGATCAAGATCAAGAAGGCACAGACAGATCCTTTATTAATGAAAGGGTTTACAACATACTGTAGTGAAATGATTGGTGAAGATAGTGTAGTGAAGATAATCAAAAAACTAAATAGCAGTAACCAGTTGAAATATGGAATATGTAGTCAAAAGTGTCTCCAGTGAACAGTAAGTAAATGGAAGTAATTAGGGAAGTGGACCATTTTCCAAATTAAGGTTGGATGAATTAAAGAGCAGATGGACAGAAGGTTGAATTGTAAGAGAGTAATATTGCAAAGATGACCATTTAAAATTTAGTGTGGCTATTTTTTAAGCTCAATATTCAAGGTTAGCAGTTTTTTTTTTTTCACTGAAACGTCACCATTTATTTCCAAAGCATGATTTCAAAGCACAAATTGAGTATTCAGTGCTCCCGTTGTTCATGCCCTCTGCAATATAATAAAACAGCCTTTTGGGATTATGTTTACAGCTCAAGAAACACAAATACTGTGTGATATGTTCAGGAGTCACACAGTAAAAGTGGACACAGTGCAGAAGCAAAGCACAATTTTTACATCATATTTGTACAATTTTCTCATTATGTGGTCCACTGCATTAAGCCCTGCGAAGTCCAATCTACAAAACAACCAGCTCTCACCAAGTTTAATTTCCCATGTCAATAAGCAGTGGCAGAAGAGTATCAGTGGTTAGTTGTCATGTAACGCTGTGTGACTGGCAGGATTTGGATCCAATATGCAGGACTCAGGAGATGAAACATTAACTCAAAAACAGTTTTAATGCAAAAATACAAATAATGGCAGCACTGGAGACAGGAATGAAAACACTAGGAGTCAAGGGAAGTCCATGGAGCAGGGATGCATACTACTGAGAGGAAAAGCAAGAACTATGTGAAACAGGAGGAGGAGGAGGAGCACACAGCACTGAGGGAGGATGACAAAGGACAAGGGTAGATGCAGACAATTTCTACACAAGGTATTGAGGCAGGAACAAACCAGGTACAACAAGGGAAGTCAAACTCAACACAAAGCACATGAGATGAGAGACTATCAAAATAAACAGGAAGTAACTAACAAAGGACGTGTTACACAGACAGAGATTTAATGGGAAAAACAGGGAACGCTTGGATAATCTGAAACTCCAGGAATCAAAACAAACAATCACTACAAAACCCAGAATACAAAAGTACAATAACTAAAACTAAGCTCAAAGGCATAATAAGGAAAGAAATATGAATAGGTAAGTATGTCCAAACCTTTGAGTCGTACTGTATGTTGTATGTTTTCAATTACATATAAATCTCAGCATTCTTTTTTTATTTACATTTTACACAGCAGCCCACTTTTTCTGGAAATGAGGTTTAATGTCTTTAGGATGCCAGAGGTACCAGAAGAAGATTAATAACTGGGGCAATAAAAAAAAAAAAAAAGAAAAGAAAGTGTTTCAAACTATGTAACCATTATCGCAGCTAAAAGACTGTATTTCATCTTCCTGGAACCTGAACTGTTTCCCTCTGTGGCGCACACTAAGACCTGTCACCCACCAAACTAGAGAAGAAAATGTTATTGTCTGGCAGAGACACCAGGCTAAACATCTCTCTCACATCTTACCTCTTCTAAGTGCCTTCACCTAACTTGGAGTCTCTTTTCTTACTCTTCTCTCTGAAATGAAAAACATCATTTTACCAGAGTACTAGTTTTCTCTCTCTTAACACTCATGAAAGTTTGTCACGTTATCTCATAGCTGCTGTTCCATCTCGTTCCATTTACAACTTACATAACTGTGACTGTTTCAGTACGTGATGCACTACTAATCCAAATGTCACAAAAATAGACCAAGACCAATTTAAATAACAGATAACCCTTTTCATATTTGCGTAGCTGGCAACTGTGATAACTACAGCTGTGGGTTACTAAAGCATATTTTAGCATGAGAATCAGATATCGAAATGACTGCATAATTATATTAAACACAGTGGACTGGAACATAATAAAGATATTTTGTGGAAATGTCACCATTTTAATGAGTCAAGATGGTGAGTGTGTGATTGTTAAGTGAAGCACCACTTTTTTTCCATTGCCCACTTTGTACCACCCAAACCTCCACACTCTCTCAGCTCATTATCAGTTATTTCCTAATTTTCTCTTAATCTCTAGTCCAAAATAGGAATGCAGCACGACAACAGTGAGAGTGGAGCCAAAGAGCCTGACTGAAAGGCTTGAAGGGAAAAAGCTACTACTGTATGAGGCAGCATCGACCAAGTCACTCCAATCTGAAATTAAAGTAGGTTTGATGTACTGACTTAAAGAAAAAAAGGATACGTATGATGTAGCATCAGTTACAGCAGGTCGCTGGGGGATGTCATGAAGAGAGAGAGAGAAATAATGGCAATAATGTTTCCACTGAGATGAGAGTGTGGCTTTTGAAACACCAAATTTCAGATCTGTTGAAACCTCCAGAGATCAGGAATGCTCTGCTGGCTGATGGCCATTTTATATGCTTTCAGCTGCATTCAGGTAGATTTTAGAGAAATGCATTAAAATGAATGACTTTGCTCAAATCCCAGCCCAGAGTTATCTATAAGACCTCTGCAAAGTGCTGATTAAAAAGCATCATCTGTACATCTGCCCCAGCTTCCTCTCTCCAAGCCGGACTCCAGCTGGATGTATTTATGAAATTTTGCCTTTCCCCTCCTGCTGCATTGTCTCATTTCTAACCAAGGGTCCAGATTTTTATATTAGTGCAGATTTATTTTATCAGCTGTCTCAGTTTAAACTTGTTCTATTATATATTATTTTTTCTTTTTCCATGTCTAAGGATTGACTGAATATTTCTCTGTCTCCACATGTCGTCTAGCCAGCCTCTCTCCTCTGACTGAGTCAGATCCAAAGTGTCAGGTTCTCAGTTTAAACCTCCATTACGGTTGGTGTCAGAACTCTATTGCACCTTTGGGACAGACTTTGGCTCTCTCTTTGTGCCCCCTGGCTCCCACCATGGCTCTTCATGCTATGACAGACTGCTACTTATTCTCTGCCTTCACTAGAGAATTTTAAACGCAGACAGTTGTTTCAATGAAGACAAAAAAAAAAATCTTTCTACCAGCCAGTTTACTAACCTGTGGCAACCAGCAGTGAGTGAAGCAGTGTTGGTGTGTAACCTTGGCAGACACAGGACTGTGTTACACTGCTCTCTCCTGCTGTGTCTCTCTTAACCTTTTCAAGGGTCACATCCACGCTTGGAGCCTCTCCTGACACTGCCAGCATGACACTGCATAACATTAAAACAACTGAACCTGGAGAAATAAAACCCAAGAAAAGTGGAAACTGGTTCACAGACAGTGTTTAGACAGTTTAGTTGTTTTTTGTTTTGTTTTTTTGCTCCATTTCAGGGAACAGCAAATGCATTTCTGAATGTAAACTGAGAGATATATCTAATTGTAAACAAGAAAAGCCCACAGAAAAGTTAATCAATTTTTGGACTCCACACTGATCCACAACACTTGCAGTCAAATTATTCTCTAATCTGCATTACAATCAGAGACAGTGCATGTGTGCTCTGTTTGTCTCTTTCTACCTCCAGGCTTATTGCCTGATTTGTCTCTCTTAACCCATTTTTTGCATCACAAAACTCTGAAAGCCTCAACGAGCATCTCCATAAAGCAGCCATCTTGACACTTACATATAATCGCAACAGCAGACCCAGCAGACACAACACAGATGTGGACTGGGTGTTTTGTACAGTATGAGTTCAGTGTCTCCTTCACTGTACAGGATCACATCACAGTCCACCATGTAAGTGCATTAACAGCAGAGGTGGGAAGTAGCAAAGTACAAATACTTCATTTACTGTACATTCATACATTTTCAAAACAGGCTCGTTACTTTAGGTTTAACACGCCTCAGGGAAGTTTTTATTTCTGGTCACTGCACCTTCAAACATCAAACTGATCTGAGCCTGAATGACGGAACAATAACACATTAAGGGACACTCGTACTGGTGTACCCATCCCCAGGGCTTATCGAATACAAAGACTTAAAACCATATAATTTATGTATCCTTTATGTATATTTATAGTGCTGTACTCAGGGGTTTCAGTGGGCCGGACCGAATGCAGATGTCCATAGTTGTGGTTGCGGTACTTCAGCGTCTGGCTAGCGCTACAGAAGAGAAGTAAAAATAAAGGGAGTAACATGTTGCAGGTAATTTCAAAAGCAACATTTCTAAATGCTCAACAAATATCAGCAAACACACAAAGTGTCTGCAGTTTGTCACACAGTGTGTCTGTTAGCCAAAAGAACAACTGCTGTATTTCCAGGGAGAGAAGTGTGAGAGAAAAAGATGTAAGAAAGAGGACAGGAGAGGAAGAGGAAAGGTTAGATTTAAAGGTAAGGGCTGCTCAGTGACATCTGATAAACTGGACATTTAAAGCTTACATTTTAAAATCAGATATTGGATCTGTATATGATGTGAAGTTGTGATGTTTTGTTTTTTCATGTTGTGAAACATCCTGCAAAACAAACTGAGGTGCACTAACTTTGTGTTATTCAAAGGTTGCGTGGAAATACTGCAGTTCAGTGCAGGATAAACGGGTTAGTTTGCTGTACTGTGGTGAATTTGTAGTAAAACTCAGTGTTGGACTGGTGCACAGCAGCTGTGATGTTCATGCTTATTGTTAAGTAGCTTCAAGTGTAGCAGAGATTAGTTTGAATTTAAGTTGATGAACCTTAGATTCATTCACTGAATTCAACCTTTATACCAACTGCATACTGTCCAGTATAAAGACAGTATAAACATATACTGTGAGTATAAAGACAGTATAAACAGTATACTGTCAGTGTAGAGGGTGAAAATCAGCTAAGATAGCTCATGAAATACTGGGTCACATCTTGTTGAATTCAGGTGTGTAAATCCACACAGAGCAGCAGCAGCGCAGGTCAGCTGATCACAGCCTGACACAAAGAAAATTTAGTGGAGCTCTCAATAGAAATTATTGTGAGCTGGGATTCGTTCCTCCACGCTGAGCCACTGCAGCTGATCATAGGGTCCCCCCACCTGTTGAATCCCACTGTAACCCCTGACCGTACTCATCTTCTTGTTTAGGTGAGGCAGAGTCACCCTCTACAACGTAGGTAACAGCAAACAGAGCTTTTGAAAAATTCTCTCTCTTATTCTCTGCTCATGTTCTACATAACAGTGTTCAAGCTGAGTGCATTCATTAAAATTTGAATTTAGATTGAAATAAAGTTTGTATTCTTGTGTAATAATATTGTTTTATTATACTAATATAGCATTGGGTTCAGTTAGCCTTGCACAAAAATAGATGGCAGGAACGTCCTCCAAAGAACTACTTTTACTTTCTTATTTTGAGTGAATTTCACAGCCTGTACTTTTTCACTTTTACTTGAGTAAAGAAGTTGAATCAGTACTTCAACTTTTACCAGGGTATTTTTTTTTTCACATAAGTATCTGTACTTCTACTTCAGTGAAAAATGTCTGTATTTTTGCCACCTCTGATTAACAGTGAGCAGTGTTCACCTTGCCTCTCTAACAGGCCAGAGAAAAGACAAAACAGTGAAAACACAGACAGCTTTTTATGTGCAGAGAAAAAAAAAAAGCTCCCTTTGGACTCTTTTTGCTTTTATTCTTTGTTGTATAAATCGCCTGCCGCCAACATTGTCTGGCCTTGGAATAAAGGGTTTTACATCTGAGGGAAAAAACTGGTATGAGGTCTTGGTCAGCGGTCTTGATGTCCAGTGTATTTGAAAGTTCTGACCTGACAGGGATGATCCTGAACTAAAATAGACCTTGCTGAAATATTACAAACTTGATTTTAAACCATATGTAGAGAGAGAGAGCGAGAGAAAGAGACAGACATCTAGACCTCATCATCTAGTTTCGGCAATCAGGTGGATACCACCGAGTGAGAAAATCTGCAATAATTTTATGGAAGAAGCAAAGCATTCAGCCGTTGAAGCAGCCATTCCATTTTATTAGGACAGCCTCAGAGAGCCAGCTCCATAACATGCAATTGTTAGTATTTTACCACTTCAGAGCCATTAAATATTCTAATGGATGGCAGCCATCAGATTAATGCTTTGATAATGCATGACATCCTCAATTGTAAGACTTTATATACAGGACAAATACTCAATATAGCCATTTTATTAATGTGACTCACAAGGAGCCACAAGGTCTGTCTACATAAGATATTAATCATCCTTCCTGTTGACTTCTGTAGATAACTGTAACTCATGACTGTGACTAAATAATCATATTACACAGGTATTAATATAGTTTTAAAAATACTCCTCAGAGTAAGAAATAATTATCATCAAGAATTGTAAGTATCATGACCTGCACTGAACCAACTTTTTTTTTTTTTAATCTCTTTTTAAAAATAAAAAAAGGATGAAGGTAGTCTGGAGTGGCGAGTTTTCTCTCTCTACTTTTCAGGTGGAGGTGTGGGCATCCGAGGTTCCCGCCCATGGGCGGAGTTGACATTTCCCCACCTAATTGTGCATACACATTGTGCAGTCCATTATCATCCTGTGTATTTAAGGACCGGCAGGAGCTGTGTTTTGTTTTTTTTCTGCAACCCACCTCCCTGCCCACTTTCCACCATCAAGACCTGGCCCCACACCAAACTCGGCCTCCCTGCCAACACACCTTTCACCAGCTATTCTCCAACATCTCTCACATAAGAACACTCCTCAGTCACATTATAAGCCTTTGCATTTGCTTCCTCCCTACCAGTCATCGCTGAAACCTCCTCTCTCTTTTTTGTAGACCGTACCGGACTACCTCAGTCTCTTGCTGCACACTACCATTGAATCAATTTATATTAGCAAGTTTCTTTTGTGCAAATAAACCTTTCACACTTCACACCGGCTGTTTGAGTCTGCTTTCTGGGTTCAGCCATAAGCAAATCTTGACAATTCTGCAGGATGTCAGAGGGGGATTTGTGTAGAGGCAGCTCAATCTGGCCCACGATCTGGTCCATGTTGGTTGCGCTGGCTACCTGCTCCAAATGTCGCAAAGTTTACATTTAAGAAGAAGAATTTTAGGGGCAATAGTCAGGAATTTTCCAATAATTATAAAGACATTAGTAAAATCAAATTCCATATTTTTCTATACTCTGTAAGAACCTGACACTGAGGTTCCTGCTGTCACTTAATTCTCCTGTATGCTTATGCTGATGCACAGTCTTTGTGGTCCAACTTTTATAACTTTTCTTCTTTATAGTGTTCTATCAGGATCCCTGTGTTTAACAGAGAAGGGAGCTCAACTGCACACATACTGTACGTCTGTATCCTCCCCACTTGGAAACAAAAACCCATTAACCAGTCACACTGTGCACCTGACATCTGTGTTGGAAAGTTGCCTTGATTCCAGTGCATTTTATACTCATCTGATCAGATGAGTTTCGACACTGACACACAAAGACACACAGATGTACCCGCCTCAGAGGAGCCAAGCCACTCCAGCATATTGATAAATATACCACTCCACTAGAGAAGTGTTTTACTGCCACTTATTGCCTCCCACTCTGAGCATTTTATATAAATGTTATTGAAAAAATAAAATGAGGAGAGGAAGAGAGAGGACAGGATCGTGCCACCTAGCTGTTGCACGGACATGATCTGCGATTATTTCCGACATGATGACCAAACTGCATGTGAGCCCACATGGATGAAGCTCCACAAACTTCAAACATTAACATACAATGTCAACAGTGAGACTCCAACAATAACAAATGTTTAAGCATGTATTTAGTAATGTTTACTGTTAGAGTGAAAATCCTCTTCATTCCAGAGCAGAGCTCCCACTGGGATTAAGAATTTGTACGACTGCAGGGATGAACGAATAACAGCAGCATTTTTGTTTTATTCCTTTTTTTTTCATGCCTGAAAGTGTGCTGGTTATGCTTGTTTGCTGTTTTTAACTTTTAACTTGACCACTGGAGTAATTGCTATTTTCACAAACTTCACTGAATTTCCAATAAACTTGTTAATCATACAACATGTATCTCTGAGTTAGCTTATGAAAAATACAATATTTTTTGTGGCCGTTTGTTACAGAGAACAAGGGCTTTAAAAAAAAATCCCTATTTAATTACATGCTCGCCTTTCAGTCTCATTAAAAGCCTCCCTGCCAAACAACAATAGTTATAATAAATTAGGAAACAGCCTTGTAAGAGAAAGCCAGCAGCGACCAACTGTGGTGATGATGATAATGTGATTAAATCGCTTTCACAACATATTTAAATATGTATAGAGAGGGACAGTATCTATCTATCTATCTATCCATCCATCTAGTCTCGAGTCACCACTCATTTCTTTAGATTTTGCATTTCTTTATAAGCAGCCGGCCTTTCTCATAATTTTTAAGGCTATCTTGAATAATACTTCTCCGGGCTTTCTGAAGGTCTTAAGATCAGTATTTTTCTTTGCACATTGTCTGCTTTTTCAGTTCAGTCATACCTGACCACTTAGCATTGACCTGTGAATCACTCTAGCATAAAGAGGCACTTAAGTAATTTAAGTCATTTTAAGTAATTTTAAATTGTATCTTTAGGTACTTTGTTACTGGCAGCCTGTTGCAAAAATACACAATTTGCTTCCATTTCTTTAGCTGAATCTATGAAAAAGGCCAAAGATAAGCACTGTCAGTCATGGATGGACCTCCTCAGAGCCAGAACCTCAACATTATTGAAGCAGTGTGGGATCATCCTTAGCGAGAAACTACTTAAAGACTGCTGAGACCAAATTTAGTCAGCCTCTCCAGTCATGTGATCAAGGTCTTTTTACTGCTCTTATTTTAATCCAACTATTTCCCATTTTCCTAGCAAAATATGAAATGAAGGGTGACTGTATCTTTTGCACTATATATATATATATAATCATATTGATTATACTAGATTATAATATTTTTATAATATTTTTATTTTCATTTAGAGAGTTTGATTTTTTGTTACATGGCACTGAACAGGAGTGGCCCTCCAATCTCATTGCCTTTATTGTCATTATACAGGATGTACATTCTATTCTATTCTATATATATTAGGGGTGGGACTCAATTAAAAAAATTAATCGAATTAATTACAAGCTTTGTAATTAATCGAAATTAATCGCATTTTAATCGCATTTCAATATTTGACATGGGAAATATTAATTTAAGTTTGGTTGATGAATGAATCAATATACATAAGCTTAAACTTCAAAATTTTGTTTATTTTCCCACCAGTCTACTACACAGACCAATGAAGGGTGGAAGTGCTCCTGTGATAAGCAAACTCCTGAAATTAAAGTTAAGCATCATAACTGGATAGTTTTATTCAACATTAATGTCTCACTTGTTATAGTTGGAAATTAATCATTCTCTCAGCTGTATTCCTTGATGTTGAAATGTGTCATGCTTGTTTTAACAGCTTATTTTGAATAAAGACTTAAAATTAAACCACAAAAAGGAGAAAAAGTTTGTTCTCCGTTTAACCAGCTGTTTTTACACAGCTGTGCTTCGCACTCACGGTTGCTAGGCACAGAGGTGAGGACAGGTGACGCTGATATGAAGGCTAGCCGCTCACTTCCGGCCTTTGTGGTGTTCGTGGGCTGCGAAAGACGTGGGCCGGGTCCTTCGCAGGATGCGGCCCCTAATTTGGACATTGTGCGTTGATATAATCTGTATGCCGGGAACTCGCGCACTGAGAAATGTTCCACAGTGCAAAGTGCGATTAAAATGCGTTAAAATTGTTAACGCGTTAATTTCCCCATAATTAATTAATCAAAATTAACGCGTTAAAGTCCCACCCCTAATATATATATATATATATATATATATATATATATATATATATATATATATATATATATATTACTATGTTAGTCTGTTAACTAAAGGAAATGCAAAGAATAAATATGCATTGCTTCTGAAAAAGAAGTGAGTATGCATTTAAATGAAAAATTTTATGTGATTTTAAGATATTGACAGCTTTAGCACACCAAAAGATGACAATATTGTTTTTAAGTTACCATACATCTTTTCTTCAATTAAAACAAAACAGCAAAACAAGTGAAGAACTATCAAAATTCCCTTTACTGTGTTGGTTATACCTCTGGATGTGCATGTGTATCTGGAATTATTAATAAGAATGTTAATTGTATCATAAGTCTGTCAAATCATTAGGAAAGTGTATACAGTGACTTGACAGAGCACTATAGGAACAGAAACACTGCATCACAGCTAAGTTCAGAGCTCTGTAGTCAGATCTGCTGTATCCACTGCAGTGTACACTGAGGAGTTTGTCCCTTGCATGCCGTCAAAAGTGCTCAACAATATGAATTCTCTCAGACTGCATGAATGTTCAGTTCCAGTTTGTAAATGTTAAAATATTGTTGAGTTGTGTCCACTACTGTAAAAGGCTCTTCTGTATGTGACACAAAGCTCAGCAAATATCAGTCTGTGATTTATTAGTGGTTAACAATAGTTGTATTTCTGTGGGACCAATTATTCCACAGACTTTGATAGAAGTTACATGTTAGCACTCCAGAGTCTTACACAGATCCTATGTAAACATTGTTATCACTGAAACGGATCACTGCTCAGTGGCATTGAAACATGCAATTAAACTGGCTAACTACTGTGTTTGACACTATGTGTCAGCAGAAAAAAAAAGAAAGAAAGAAAAAAAAACACTCCCATCAATTCTGCTATGTTGAGGAGAAAAGAAAAGAGGCCAACAGAAGTGAAAATCTTGTAGTAATATTTAGTCTTGTTACAAAAAATAAGGTTAGCCTGCTGTGCCTTTGAACATCAAATGGGAATTTCTTTCAATTAATATCTCGCACGGTGTGTGTGTGTGTGTGTGTGTGTGTGTGTGTGTGTGTGTGTGTGTGTGTGTGTGTGTGTGTGTGTGTGTGTGTGTGTGTGTCACTGTGAGCATTTCAATGATAATGGAAATGGAATGGGACCGGTCAAATCCACATCCCACTGTGTTCTACAGAGAACTTAAAAGTGCCTCTGACAACCTACAACTCTTAAAAATATAAATGAACATTGATACAACATAAAACACCCAACTTCTCACACCACATGACTCTAACCAATCACGTTGCAACTCACATGATATTAAATACATTGCCTCAAGAATAAAGTGCAATTCACCTTCTTTATTTTTAAAATGTAAATGTCATCCATCTGAGACTGCTGAGTCATTGCATAGAATAGTGTCTGGTTAAGACCTATTGTGGCTTGAGTAATTTGGCTAAATGAATGGTAATTATTTCAGACCGCTGTATTCCTTTGGCTTTTGAAGAACCAGTAGTTATTATTTAGTGACGCAGAGGTTAGCTGGCTGGGACCTTTCTCTGCAGGGTTCGATAATTTTCTCTGGGTGTTCTGGCTTCCTCTCTCAGTCAGAAAAAATGTAGGTTATGCAAGAATGTGCATTACCTAGAGTGTGGCTGCCTGTCCCTATGTGTCACCACTGATTCACTCCATCCTTTGTGAATATATTATTCTTAAAAATGATTTGTCTTTGTGACTACTAAACCCCAGACCACTGACTCAAAGTATTTGTACAGCTCAAGCAGGCTAACCAAAGCCAGAGAAGAAGGTTTATGATGAAAGATCCAAACAATATTTTGAAATAAACATGGCCACCAGGAGCACGGATTTTATTTATGAAGTGAAAATTTCAGCATACGGTGCATAAAACAGGGCCAACTAGCTCAAACTAACAAGAAACAAGACAGCTACAACATAACAGCAGTCTCAGGCCAATTATTTTGCTCCTGATCAGACATTGATATGTCACCTGCTCATAACCTGTTCTGAATAACAACAAAACAGAGCAATGTGAGATGCCAAAGATACAAGGAAGCAGCCAGTCTCACAAATCAGGAGACACCTGCTCTGTAAACAAAACTCACATGACCTTTTAATTTCCTCTCCCTTGGCAAAGCATAAAAGTTTTAGCTTATCTGTTTGGTTAACCTCATTAGTGTGGCCATAGTACCAAAATATGAAGGTGGTAAATCTTTATTGTTTCACTTCCATGTAGTTTTGTGTTTCTGGTTATAAAATATAATCTCAGTTTATGTTAGCTAATTTGTTTTATTGTCTTTTATATGAATGTGCAATGGATGCTTTGTGTTTTGCAAGTTGACTTGTGATTTCTACTTGCATCGTCACACTCTTGGCAATGGAAAATCATCACCTACTGGTTATGCCAGGAGTTCTAGTTTCAACAGTGAAGTCTTTGGTCCTGAGCTTTGAAGGACTAAAGGAGGAAATTTCAGAGCTAGATCTAAGTGGAGGGTTAAGTAAGTCCAGTCAGTCATAACATTATGACCACTGACTGGTGAAGTGAATAACACTGATTATCTCTTCATCACAGCAACTCTTAGTACGTGGGATAGATTAGGGAGCAAGTGAACATTTTGTCCTCAAAGCTGATGTGTTAGAAGCAGGAAAAATGGGCAAGCGTAAGAATTTGAGCGAGTTTGACAAGGACCAAATTGTGACGGCCAGATGACTGGGTCAGAGCATCGCCAAAACTGCAGCTTTTGTGGGGTGTTTCTGGTCTGCAGTGGTCAGTACGTGTCAACAGTGGTCCAAGGAAGGAACAGTGGTGAACCAGTGACAGGGTCATGGGCAGCCAAGGCTCACTGATACACATGGGGGAGCGAAGGCTGGCCAATGTGGTCCAATCCAATAGACAAACTCTTGTAGCTCAAATTGCCAAGAAAATGAATGCTGTTTCTGATAGAAAGGTATCACAATACATAGGGCATTGCAATTCGTTGTGTATGGGACTGTATAGCTGCAGACCAGTCTGGGTGCCCATGCTGACCCCTGTCCACTGCCCAACACCAACAATGGAAATGTGAGCAACTGAACTACAGAGCAATGGAAGATGTTGGCCTGGTCTGATGAATCATATTTTCTTTTACATCATGTGGATGGCCGGATGCATGAGCGTTGCTTACCTGGGGAACACCTGAAACCAGGAAGCATTATGGGAAGAAGGCAAGCCGGGAGGAGGCAGATACTTTGGGCAATGTTCTGCTGGGAATCCTCGAGTCCTGCCATCCATGTGGATGTTACTTTGACACGTATTACCTACCTAAGCATTGCTGTAGACCATGTACATCCTTTCGTGGAAACGGTATTCCCTCACGGCTGTGGATGCTTTCAGAAGGATAATGCATCCTGCCACAGTACAAAAATTGTTCAGGAATAGTTTTAGGAACCCAACAAGTTGGAGGTGTTAACTTGGTATCCAATTTCCATTTGGAGTAACTTGATTTATTGAGCTCTTCATTTTTTCTATTTTCTATTTCACTGAGGCTCTTCTTTTACTGAGGTTTTTTTTTTTTTGTAACATTCTGATCTTTTTTATTTCATGATATTGTATTTATTTTTATTGAGCTAAGCTGCTTTGGTGGCTATGACACAATAACTTCTTGGATAATTAAGCCATTTATGTGAGTAAGTAAGTTATTCTTAAACCAACCTCATAAAGAGAACAAATTAAAATTCATATGCTCACATATTTTCAAACACCAACAATACTAAAAAAGAAAAAAAAAAACAAATCAACCCCTAATGAAGCACTTGCAGGATCTGTGTGCAGACAGTAGTGTTCACGATGGAGTCCGCATTGCAAAGTATGTCCTCGTATAGTCCTGTGAAAAATTAAGCCCACTATATGATTCATTAGCTAGAATTACCATTAGCAGCAATAACTTAAGTAGTTGTGAAAGACTTTATCAGTCTTTCACATAGCTGTTGAAGAATTTTGGTCCATGCACGTTTCTTTACAGTGTTGCTTCAGTTCATTGAGGTTTGTGGGTTTTACTTAAGCAGAACTCTCTTAACCCTTTAACAGCGGGCGATTGGCACCTATTCACCTGTTATCTGTCCTTACTTGCTGTGAACAGCTGGTTAACGCAGAGTGTATCACAGCTGAGATGTCTGATCAAATGCACTTTGAATTACTGTAATTATGTGACCATTTGTCCTGTTGGGAAAAATTCAAACAGTTTCTGAGAAATTGTGCTTCACTCCCAACATGGGGTCATTATAATAATTGTTGCTGGAAGTCTGCGAATGGCAGCACTTTCGAAGTTCACGCCGGCAAGCCCATGGTAAATAAAGGGCTAAAGTCCCCCCACAGTATTTCAAGTGGGTTGAGGTCTGGACTTTGAAAGTTTGATTGCAGCACCTTGATTCATTCCCTTTTCAGCCATTCTGTTGTAGTTTTGCTGATATACAGTACTATGGTATACAGAGGAGTTCATTGCGACCTTAATAACTACAAGGTTCACAGGTCCCTAACAAACAAGTCATCACCTCTCCACTGTCCTGTTTAACTATTTAACTATAATGAGCTAGTCTCCTGCAATCCTTACAAATAAGCCATAACTGTTCAGATTTTTTTCTAATTCTACTGTCATCATTTTTAACATTTCACATGCTAACTAAAGTCTGTAGAATCTGAGATGTAGCTCTTGGATTATTTTCAATTTTTTGCAACTTCTCTGAGTGTTGCATGGTCTGATCTTGTGGTGAATTTGCTGGGATGCCCACGCCTTGAAAAACTGGCAGCTGTTCTGAATGTTTTTCATTTATGAATAATCTTTCTCAAAGTAGAGCTATGGACTTCAGATTGTTTTGAAATGACCTCATAACCTTTCTGAGATTAATGGGCAGCACCAATTACTTCTCTAAGACAAATGCTGTTCACCTTTGTCCTTGGAATTATGGTAACACACACCTGAATGGTCCAGACCAGTGAAGTGGCCAAATCCTCTGCTTTTATAAAGGTGCTCACACTTGCTGTGCATTTGATCAGCAGTACCTACTGTAGCTGCCACTTACTCATTTAATTCCTATGAGAGTGGCAAGGGTGTACGTAGTTTTTCACAACTGCTTAGTCCTCTGAAAACTTTTTTCTTCTATAGTTGTACAACTAAACTGTATTCTCAACTATGATTTTTGTAGCTAGAAATCACTATGTCCACAATATGATTTTAAATTACCCTTTTTTTAATACATGAATTTCCCATCATTGGCTTTCTATTGCTTTTCATTTGTTAATTTGAGTCAGAGTTTGGCATCTATATTTCTTCTTCCATGACGCACCTTGTGACCTCATTAGGAAAAGTGCAACAAAAAATACTAGTGCTAAATTAACTGCTGTAACAGAACAATCTTTCAAATATGGAATTTAAAAAAAGCATTTCGACATGGAGTAGCATGAGAATGATTAGCATCACTGGTTGAGATGCTACATTAAGTTTGTGCATTTCTATCTCACATCTGATATATATTTCTGTTAGTTAAAATCTGCATCTGAGATCCAGCTTACAGACTCATCCCGTATTTCTTCAGGTGAGTCCATTTCAAACGATACTATTCAGATATCTTTGCCTTTCACATGAAAGGAAGCTGGAGTATAAAACAAGTCTAAAGTGTAGGTGTAGTGCAGAAAAAAAATCTATTGCTCTTTTTTTTTTTTTTTTTTCTTGTTTACCCGTTTGAGCATCTGATTCCTAATGCAGAGGAACAGAAATGATGGCATCATGGGTCAAGTTTGGGTAAGAGTGATGTGAAACACTTTTAAATTATGTATAAGAGTTGATGGTCTTGGAAAGGGAAGCTTTTTGTTGTATAACAAGAGGTGACGGGAGATAATGTTTGTTTTTCCACTGCCAAAGACCTGTGTCTCATGCTGAGGTAATGTCCAACAACGATGCTGGAAAATAAAACTTTTCCCTTTTTGTTCCTCCTAACAAACAGTTAGGTTAATTAATGATGAAATCTGTCACCATGTAACAATAGAAGCTGCTTTAGACCAATCCAGTCAATAATTTGTTGATTAAAGCTAAATAACATCGGCACATTGATGGTACCCGTCCCAAAGAGAGTCTGTTTTCACGAGACAAGTCATTTTCAAATAATGACTGTGGCAAATGTACAGTGTGACGTGATCATTTGTGTGATACAGTGCATTAAAGAGAGAAGCATGCCTTCACTGAAAATAATCTCCACTGAAAACAAATGACTTCTTCCATTAAAGGATAAAAATGCAGGACTGGCCTGTGCAGCTTTCACTGGAAGTCATTTCCAGATCGTCTCAGAGGATTTCAAAAAAATAAATAAAAACTTGTCGGTGTATATCACTGTTTCATCATAAGCCTCTTCATTGATTCTGCATGCTTGCTGATCCAGTGTTGTTTACATGAGCAGTAACCTTCCAAATCACCCAGCAGGAGGTTATCATGCAACGCGCTTTTCCCTCATCGCACCTGCATCAGAAAGTGTCTCACTGATATAACTACAGCTTCAAGTGACAACTTGTTACCACTTTCAGAGAAAAATGTTTTCTGATAAAGAAATCGCTTCCCATGGCACTGGCTTAGTGCACTAGGTTGAGCAGGTGACCCGAATGCTGTAAGGCTAATGCAGTGACCCTGGCTTAAATCTTCGTTGTGTCCATTTACTGCATGTTGTCCCCCTGGTCTTTCTTCTAGCATTCCTGTCTTCTCTCCTCTGTCCTATCAAATAGAAGTCCCAAAAATATATTTAAAATTGCTATGAATAACATTAGTTGATGCTTACAAAACTGACTATACACCAAATACCACACAAGAAGCCTCACACACTAGCCAAATGACTAATGGACCAGGCCTTGCACATAATGCTGTAGAAGCAGATGTCATTCTAGCAAGTGGAGCAAACAGTACCTAACTAAAAATAAAGAAAAGGCATCATATTAAAGACAATAATATTGCTTTGTACTATCTTCTCTTCTTTGTCTTTTACAAATAGCCTCCCCTTTTGTGGATATCATCATATTAATCAGGGCTCAGCTCACATCTGATTACGAAGCCCCATCACACCTGACGAGATGGAGCCGAGCATTTCACACCGCAGTGACCACACAAGAGGCGCAGGGCCAGAAATCCCTGTTCACCTCTGCTTCCTTCTGCTGCCCCCTCTGTACACCTACAGCCATATTACTTTCAGTGAACATATTACAGCCATTAAATTGCTGATGTAAGCTGGGATGATACTACACACTTAGCAGCTTCTAGTTTTAAGAACACAACAGTTTACTTCCTGCATGCGGGATTGTGCTGTGTATTGGTCAAACCACAGTTTGTCTCTGGGGGAAATTCACTGAATGCATGTAATGGATGACTGTCTTTGAGTGTTATTTAGTCACAATGCTAATTTAAATTATTCAGATTATTGAGTATCTGCATTTTCCCCATGATAACACTAACTGCTCTCTTTATTGCAGATATTATGCATAGTGAATTTGTCTGTAAAAAGTGCAAGGCTTGCAGAACTGGAACAAGAGGCAGCCGGAGACCTTCAAGGAATCTGCATGAGCCTAAACTTGAAAAACAGAATGAATTCAACTCCAATAAAGCAAAACTATGAGAACATGCTTTACCCAAACTTTTCTCTTCTGAAGCATGCACTGATTTCTATTAAATCAGTGGTATTCAACTCAAACCTGCAAGCAATTTTTTTCCTGTACTGTACATTGGCAGTATGTATTTAATCGTCCTTATAAATTCATTGACTATAAAGGTCCAAAAACAGTAAGACCCACTGACATTCTTAGGCACTGTACCTTGGGCCCAGATGTACTGCTCTTTGCCAACAATTGTGTCTAATATTAGCACTTATTTTACTGCAGCAACACAGCCATCAACACACTGAGAGGAAAATATTCAGTCTCACACAATCACACAGCCAGCCAGAAAACTATTTTCCTTTCCTTACCGGGACAGATCACGATGTTGAGGCAGAAAGAAATGTAATGTGGCATTTCAAAGCAATGACAGAATAAAAGATGATATTTGCCACAATAGAGCTGAGGTTCATGAATTTTTACCTCCTAGTATTGCCGGAAGATTGAAAGTCCAAAATTTGTACCTGGAAGCCAAAAGGTTGCAGCACAGGCAAAATAATGGCAATGCACCACCTCAAATACTCCCATGGGCTAGACAACCCCCCACTCAGCCACCCTTTTCTGTCTTTTCACTGTGTTAAACATTATAATGTTAAGACGTATAAAAGGAAAAAATAAGTAAAGATTTAAAATAGCTTGGTAGTTAAATATTTGACTTCTTTTTGCTAAGACAATAACATGTAAACCATTAGGTCCAAAAAGTCCAAAAAAGAGAAATTAAAACATCATAGCAGAGTATTTGATGCACACTGCTGTTTTTAATCTTCCATTGATCTCTTCCACCCACAATTCCTCTCTCCATCTATCAGAATTTCAGCAGCTCTAATCATGTTGTGTCAACTCGGTGTAATCAGTAGGTACATTTAATCTAATGGCTCCAAGCTAACGGTACTGGGACTTATGGGGTAGCCACAGAGCACTGCCTTAGTTCAGCATGAAAGTAAAACTGAGTGACCACACCTCAGATTTATCTGTGTTAGGAGACCATAGCTGAAACGCATCTTAACAGGAGGAAAAAATGTTTGTGAGTTTATTTGTGAAACACTACTGAAATACACTGATAGGAGATACAGCAAAAGTAGTAAAAGAGGAACCAGGGCTAGTTCACACTCTTTAGTCTTTAAAACTGATGGGACTGAGTTTGAAAGTGCAGATGAATAATGGCCAAAAGCACACGGCAAAAGCAACCCAAGATTTTCCCAAAGCAAACAATAGGATATTTTTAGTGGTCAACTGACAACTATGAGTACATTTCTTCTGTTTTCTTTCATTAATTCAGTTCCATGTGCAAATATTTCCAAAAAAAGCATAAAAGAAGTGCAATAATTGTCTAAAAATATGCACAGTTGCTATAATTATGCTTTGATAGCCTAAACAACAGCATGTGTGTGCACGCCACTGAGACAGTCAGTGCTGTTCTCTTGCTCTTTTCTGGCCTTCTGTCAGTTGTGTTGCTGTTGACCTCTTTGCGAGCCACCTCCTCTCTTTACACAGTGACCAAGCCCACAACAAGACCAATATGACCCTTATCAACAGCAGACCCCATCCACATCTGTGGCAAAGCACCCAGCTCCTGATGAAGGTGTGAGTGCAATGATTATCAGTTTGCATTATGAGCATGCATGCTAATTTGTGCCACATACTACCAAAATTCAATTCACTTTAACGATTAAGAGCAATATTAGAGTCCATTTTAATTTCTTAGATTTCAACTGAAGAGGCACAAAATAAAACTTTTATACTCTGGAAGTAATTAATGTTTGCAGTAACCTCTGGCCTCTGATTTAACATGCAGTGTATCATTATCTCACTACAGCAGGAAAATTCTTGAGGTATTTTACATAAGAAGACAATAGTCCTGCTGACTCATTCTTCTCTCTTTACAAGTTTACAGCTACAGAACAGCTGACAGCATGTTTTATTTGTTCTTATAAGCCTCAGCCAGAGCAGCAGGAATCATTTCACATCACTCAAATCTGATGCCGCCTGTCCACTGAAACTGAAGCAACATATGTTATGTGCCGCAGTTCAGAGATTGGAGAGATTCTGTGGGCGGAGGGGTGGGGATTTAGCAGGAAAGTGAAATGCCTGTTATAAAGTAGATGTGAGTATTTTTTTCATTTTTCAACACTGACAGCGTGACATATCTTGAGGCATGTGTTTCACAAAATGTTTTATGTTGACTGGTGATTTGTGGTATATGGAGAAGATATGGCACCTTTCAATTTTGAATTAAATGATGTATATTCGTGGGGGAGTGTTGAATATAAATACTATTATGTTTATATTGTGAAGTTTTAAAAACTGCTAGTTGTACAGGAGCTTTATGCATATAGAATGAGGCAATTGTGACAACTCTTCCCTTTTAAAGATGTAAACCTATAGTTACAGTTGCACAAAACAATTTTAAAAATTAAAATCAGTGACTTGTCACGGTGAGGTGCTGTGTGCGGAGGGAAGGACCCAAATGCAGGACTGACGCAGACTTAAAATAAAACTTTGTTTTATTTGCAGGGACTCAAAAAATACAAAATACAAAAACTTGAAATCTCAAGCAGGGCAAAACAAAACGGAAGCCTGGGAGAAAGCAAAAACCAAAACACACAGCTTAAGAGGGGACCACTGGGAAAAGCAATGGCGATGACGCGACAACGAACAACGGAAGACTCAGGGCTTAAATACACACAAGGGAATTAGGACAAGTGGAAACAACAGGGGACAAAAGGTGAACCAAATGAACCTAATGACAAAGGGGAAGCAAAACTAAACACAAAGCACAGGGAACACGAGACTGTCAAAATAAAACAGGAACTGACTAAACATAACAGACGCAGACCTAACACTGAAAACTTGACAAAGGGAACATACACAAAAAACAACAAGGGAAACTAAACAGCATACTCAAACAATATATAACTATAAGAAACACTAAGGAACATAACCTAAAAAGTATAACAAAGGCGGCTACACAAAAGAAACTCAAAATGCTGGGCCACCGGCCCAGGACCATGACAAGAGGTGCAGCCATCAGAAGCTGTCCACCACAATTTTCTTGTCACAGAAATTACCCCAAAATCTTCTAGTATCAATTCACAAACTTTGCTACTCAAATATGTCAAAATATCAGGCGAAATCTAATCACATGTTGCATAATTGCACGGCCAAGCTACACTGTGTGTCTTATTGTGTCAATGCTTCAAAATTTCTTGTTACCAGTAAGAAATGTTTTATGTATGAAGCCATTACTTGGATATTTTATCTGATTTCCTTGGTTGCTGAGTTAAAATTTAATGTTCTAAGCTCTTTCTAAGTCCTAACCGTCACCATGTAAGGTGGCTTACTAGTGCATCAGGGGCCGCTCGTTCTAACTGCCAATGATGCCCATCACAGCAGCAGCACCATCACTTGCAAGGCCAACAATCCATCCACATAAAATTTCTTGAGAGATGCCATTCCTAACTGCATGTTATAGACCCCATTCCAAAGCTCCAGTTTAACAAGCTGAAATAAGAACCTGTAGATTTCACCTTTTAAGTGACTTCTGATGCAGATGACCAGGTATGCATTTGACACTTGATAGGAATATTTCTAGAATTTTTGTTAAGGTCCTCTAAAATATGATGATCTGAATCCTTTTCATTTCTTTTTTATTTAGTTAGTGGTCCTTTTTATTTTGCAACAGCAGCAGTATAATAGTGAAATGATGAAAACTTGAGATCCCCACCAGAAAGTCAAAACTTGGTAACACATTCAAATCAAAATCTGTTAGAATGGCAAACTAACAAAATAATCCAAAAGCAGAATTGAACTCCAGTTTCCCAGACCCATGCTGGACTTCCTGTACAATAAATTGGACTCCACATGATTCCAACACAACTGCACAACAAGAGTTTAGAGAATCACGTGTCTTTGTTTTCATGGCGACATGGCTTAAGACCAAGAGTCCTAGACTATTCAGCCAGAATGGTCTGGCCTCATTCTAGGTTGATAGAATGAATTGCTTTGCTGTAGGACTTTTGGTGGTATGTTTGCATCAAAAATGAAATCATGCCAGGACTCTGTGCAAGGCAAAATAGTTTTTTCACATACCTAATTGTTTGATACCCAGCTTATAAACTGTTCTGATTAAATGCAAAAGAAGCTTTTAAATCAGAAATGCAACACTTTTTTTTTACATCATAGCAAAGTACATAAATTTGCTTTAGTATATAGAGTCTGTTGAACAGAAATAAAAATGCAACATTATATTAATTAAGTTATTTACAAAGAACACATCTTAAAATTTGTGAAATTAATCAATCTTTCCATCCTAGTCATTCACTGGCAGTCATCAGATTAGATAAACAATAACTAGTAAAAGCCACATGCTCACTGAGCCTTGGAGACTCAAAGGACTGAACTAAGCCAACTCTGAATTACAGTCATAATTTTAGCATCATGTTAGTTTGATTAGAAAACAAGTGTGCTATTCAGAAATTGTCAGTAAAGCTGTTATTTTTAATTAATATAAAATGAAATCAATGTATTCATTAAAAATCAGAGAAAAGAAAAACTGAGAAAAAAATGGATTTTGAAAGGTTAATACTGTGGTCAAGATGAATGAAGAACACTAAAACAATTTTGGTATAAGATCACCTTGAAGTTACCTGCATATTCAAGTAAAAAAATGTTTAATATAGCATTAACAATTAGATGCATAATTTGTTGACCACAATTTTTCCTCTGTAGACTGTAAACTCTGTAGAGTTGCATTAAAAAACTCAAGATGTGATCAAAATGCAGACTTTAATTCAAGGGGTCTGTCTAAACTTGTGACTGATACTGTAGCTTTTCACTGTAATTTTAAATATGCAGCTCAAAGAGATGCCAGTGCAAGTGAGGGAGGCCATCAGTAAGCTAAAACCAAAAAAAAAAAAAAACAGACCTATCAGAGACAGTGAAAACTTCAGGAGTGGCCAAATCAACAATCTAGAAAAAAAAAAAAAAATTATTAGATTAACTTGTACCAGGATGAGGGGAAATCAAAACTATGGAGAACGAAAAAAACAGCAGCATCTCTCAAACGTGGTGAACACAATGTATAGTAGCATGGGCATGTATGGCTACCAGTGGGACCAGTTGACTAATGATGATGTGACTGCTGGTAGAAGCAGCAGAATGGTAGGAAGCAGCAGGATGAATTGTACAGATCTATAAGCTCTGCTTACTTGACATTACTTGGAACAAGACATACAGGAGCAGTGGTCGTCCGGAGTCACAGGATATTACCACACTCTGTGATGAGAATAAATATTACAGTACTGACGTGCCACAGTTCAAGGTGTGTGCTTATTTATTTTTTGTTCAGGCAGTGGTGGATTGATTGATTCAAATTTATTCTGTTCTAGATGGAGATACACAATAACAATTCCTCCATATCCATATCGCTGACCCAAACACAAAGTGTTATGAGGTACTGGTGGGATTGTCAGTTCAGCTCCTGAGACTGATGACAACAAGTAGCTTTCTCAGTGAGCTTCCAGGTCACTGGAAAAAGCACCCAAAAAAAATAAAGAAATTAAAAAAATAAAAAAGTGAATTTTTTGGTTTTACAAGTAATGTATTTTGTCAGCTGGTGATATAATTAGCTTGCTAATGCTAATTAGCTTGCTAATGTTAAACCCTGAATGCTGGGCTCGCTTACTAAGTGAGTGATGGTGAACAGGTTAGATTGATAATTCTTTATGCAAATAAACCAGAAGAGTTACACTTACATTTGTGTCCCAGAGCGCCGTTTCCTTCCACTAATGGGTTTGCAGAAATCACATAAACAGCATACACGATAAAAATATTATAATCCAGGTGTTTCATCGATCCGATCTGCTGCTAAGACTATTACGTTTTTAATCCAAGCCACTATGACAATGGGAAGTCACATCATTTTGCTGGAAACTGTAGTTTTTTTCTCCAAGGCCGCTCATGGCTCCCAAGATTTTATGTTTATTATTATTTATTTTATGTTTAATAGGAAGCCTGAAATTGTTCTTTGAGCTCCCTTTGTCCTCTTTTTCCCCCTCGCTTTCATGCTGGTCCCCATATTGCTTTCTGTAGCCACGCGAAATCAAGCCGTCATGAAATCGTGCATGCACATTGTGAACAAAACTGGCTGCATCCGGTGGTAGATTACAAATGGCTTTGAAATAATACTATAGCGCAGCGATCTAGCAAGAGAAAACAAATCAGAGTCTGATATCAGCAATGGGGCTGAGTGCGCATCTGCTTGCTAACTGCAATGACATTGAAGAGTTTCAGTTTCAGTGAAATTTTCAGCTTGGCGCAAGACGACCTCAGTATGGCACGGCGCCAGGCGATCAATATAGCAGAGATAGACAGATCAATATCTGGAGTTCATATGTGATAAATGCTACACAGAGTTAAAGGGTCTTTATCCAACTCTGTCTTTCCAAAAAACTTGGACAGCAATCTGTATTACAGTATGACGTGAGTGGTTGCACAGCAGCCATGCTCTGTATAACATTATCGTTTCTCATAGAGCAATTTCTATTACAGATGTTCAGACAGATACACAGACATTCGGAGAATGTGGAGGAGCTATTGAAGGGTATAAAATGGAGAAGACACATTTACAGGAAGGAAACCAGTGAATCCCACATATGATAATGACATTCTGAATGACACATCAAGCATCTATCATCATGTCCTCATCTTGGATGGCTCAATCAGCAAATGACGCCTATCACCAGACAACACAGTCTAGTGGCAGTGTTGATTACATAACTGTAGTCATGTGTTGTTCATCTTCCAAGTTCAATGTGTGGTGATTTGTACATGCATTTGAATTTGGTAAGCCTCAAAGTGTGTATACAGGAAACATTATCACAATTGTGAAAACAAGACAGTTGGGCCAACTGCTAACCCTGTAAAGACGCCAAATAAACAGTGTAGATTGCTACTTATATACATTGCGTTACACATCAATTTGTAGCAATTGTTTAACAAGTGAATACAGACAAATACATTGTACAATACAGCTGCTAATCTGAAAAATGTCTAATAAGTTACTCGCTGTTCTTCCATTGTTCATGGACAGTTTTAGGCAATTAGCAAGGTTCAGCGATGCTCTGTTTAATAATTTGCACCTTTTCCAATGTGACATGTCAAAATGTTTCATAAACAAAGAAGCCTTTGTAAAGCCGGGAAAGGTGTAACTTCAGCTTTGTCTATCTCTTTAGACTCTTTCTTTGAAAAAGGACATTTTGACCAGTGAAAAGCATGTGTAACAAAGGATCCCAGAATTATACTGGCTCATCAGAACATTCGAATAAAAAATAAATGAGGTACTAGTATGGATTACGGATGTTATTTTGTTGCTGCAAGACAAAAAGAAAGTTAAAAAAAAAACAAAAAACAGCTGTAATAACATTAACATACAAGGCTAAAAAGGGGAAAAAATATATACAAAGAAACTAAACCATGAACGGTGTTCATGAAAAAGTTTGCGGAGTAGGAATGCCACCTCAGAAAGAAAGAAATTTGCTTTATGCTACCATAATTCATGGAATAATGGCCTTTTGAGCAGTCAGGTTGTAGCATTACTAAATCACAAGGAAAAACAATTTGTTTACACTAATTACACTACAACAGGCAAATTTTCCTTGCATCACACACAATTTTTAAGTTAAAATAAGGCTATACAATATGTGTGCAATCAAGAGTGCTCTGTTTTCACAATTGCAATTTGTAGGTAAAGGAAAAAAATCCGGCTTGTCTGTCTGTTGCGCTGCGTATTAACTGCTGATACTGCCAGAACACATGGGGAGAAATAAAAATAAAAACACTGAAAATCCCCCCAAGGGACAACAAGACACACACTAGTGAACACAGGAAACAGAATGCAAATATAAATAAATCCATGCACAAATTATGAAATTCTATGTTCATTTTCCTGACTTAGCATTTGTTCTCTTCCCTTCTCTTGTCGCCAGAGACAACTGATCCAATAGCTGCCCCACTTATTCCAGTAGCACATATCTGGCTCTGGTCCACTGAATTCTGAGTAAATCCATGCCTCTTTCACTCCGCTGAAAGAAAGCAGTACAGATACAGACCTAACCTGAATCGATGGAGTTTAATCATGTTGTTTCTTTTTCTATCTGTTCTTTAGTGACCCCTCTGTCTTGTTCAGTCTTAGTCATTCCACAGGCCGCATTATATCCCTCTATCACTGATTCTTTGATGGAACAGAAATCCATCACAAGCAGCAGGGCAAGTAAACTTGGAGCCTGATGAGTTCCATTGTTGTCATTTGACATTTTTGGATTTTTGTAAAAGGTTTTGACACATCTTTCATGGATTTTAATAAAGTTTTTCAACAATACCCTTTACTCTTGTACAACTATTACAACTATCAGGTAAAAAAAAAAAAAAAAATCCTTCTTATACTACATAGGACTTCACCCCAAGAATAACTTGTCATACCTTATGTGATCCTTTGAGTTTTCATGTAACAAATCAGATAAACGCTTTATGAATTTTCAGCCTTGTAGAAATTACATCATCAACATATTAGCATTGTGTCTGTTGGCATATTTACCTGCCAAAATGATAATTCAGCTCAGAACACTATATTGCCTGAGTAATTGCAGAAACAGCAGTTTTTGTATGGACTCCCAGTTTTGCCAAATTGCCCCAGTGAGGCAAACAACCACCTTGTCAAGTGAATGCTCTATTTTTAGGAATTCATGAAGTGTTTTGCATATCCTAAAACTGCATCTTTGCAGATCTGTCAGCATTTATTTACAGACTTAAGATTACTACTTAAGACTATAGTAGATTATAAACTCTACTTATTGTAGTTTAGCTAACTGGAGATCTTGACCAATCGACCAAATAGTGCAGTACAAGAAAACCACAGTCATAACTCAATGTTCTCTGTAGAATCACAGTTAATCAGCTGTGGGTCAGATGTGATGGGAACCACTGGGATAGAATCACTAGAAATGAACATAAAAGTATTTATATGAGGACAGAGACATATAGGAATGAAAACTAGAGCTCTAAAAGGCATTAGCACCAGAGTGCAACAGCCACACTGTATGTGCATATTTACTTGAAAGATCATTAACATTCAACATCTAAATGAAACATCCTCTTAGTGAGTGGTACATTAGTGGTGCATTAGTAACTGCATTAGATATTTTTTTTTTTCCAGTTTGTTATTTATTCTTATACTTGATGAAAAGTTACCAAATACATAAAAATCTATGTGTAAAAAAGTATAGCCAAACATATGGTGTGCAATATGTAATCCATACTAAAACCAACGCTCAACAATAAAGTCACAGCTCAGTAACAACCCAGAGATAAGTTTCTATCAGGAAGAGGTTATGAACCTATTACCCAAGCCCTAATGGAAAGAAAGAGAGAGGGAAATGTGTGAAGCAGGTGATTATTGTCATAGTCTTCACTGGTCAGCCCTTGTTTTCCTTTACCACTAACACTTTTTGTTCCTGCTCAGCATGGCAGGACTCCCTTTTCTCGCTTTTCAGCCTGCACATCTATTGCTCATTATTCCATCACCTGCTGTACTTAAGGACCAGCTTTCAGTCTCCGCCAGATTGTCGTAGGACCCCGAGTAGTAATTAGGCTCCTCCATGGCTTTAAGACTAACCTGCACTAACTTCCTTGTGTTTCTTCTCTCTAGTGATTCCTTCAGGAACTCCTATTTATTTGTTTCTGCTGAGCGGGTCTGCCTTCTCCCAAGTAAGAGCTCACAATTGAAACTTGAACCAGCCATTCTGCTCGCAACATTGCCATTCACTTATACTTTGGACTGGGTCTAATACTCATGTCCTCTTTCCCAGGGATGTCATCCCAAGTTGCCAGAGAATTGCCTTTTTGTGTCCATCCTGTTTTAATGTTCCTTTTATGAAAATACCTTTTATGCCAATAAAACCTGTGAACTTTGAGCTCTTGTCTCATGGGTCCTACCTAAGAGTCCATTTCCTGGTTACACTTTTCATTTGTCAAGAAAGACAAATTAAAAATGACCATGTGATTACTGCTAATATTCCAGTGCAGTGAATATTTTCTATGAATCCAATGGGCATAAAGGCCATGGAAGGGTATCAAAACTACAAAATACAATCAATGCAGCTTTGTTCAGAATTATATATGTATGTGTTCATTAAACAGAATATTTAATTAAATGTTAGGTTATTTTTTATTTATTTATCTAGGTTTGATATTCTCACCAACACTGCCTCAAGGCTGTCATGAGAGAATGAGGACAAAGCTCCCTCTGTATTAGTTTCTATTAATGAAATGTTGTGAGCTGTCATTCCTCCATTTTTATGTACTTCCTCACATCTCTGTGCTTTTTTTTTTTACAGCCTCTCTCTCTCTCTCTCTCTCTCTCTCTCTAAGTGTTTAACATGGAACAAATTCACAATACTTAGGAAAGAAAGATGTGCTTCTGTTGGCTTAATTTAAGCAATGACTGCCAGCTTGTATTGAGGCAGTCTTCAGTTGAATGAGACGAGAATTAGCACCTCCAAATCTCAGACTCTGCTGGACATAGATGGAGTGCCTACTTTGTGTTGGGAATGAGTTGCTGCCTCAAGCAGGGGAGTAATGGGTAATTACTGAAGGAATGAACTCATGGATACAAATGGTAGAAATGAGCTTCCTCCAGATGGCGTCTGGGCTCTCCTTTAAAGTTAGGGTGAGGCGTTCAGTCATTCAGGAGAGGTTCATAGTAGACCTGCTACTCCCTCACATCAAAAGTAACCAGCTGAGATGGTTCACGTATCTGATTAAGATGCCTCCTGTATGCCTCATAGGTTAAATATAGTAAGTGAGGTGTTTCAGCCATATCCAGAGGAGGCCCCAGGGTAGACCAGGACACATTTGAGAAATTCTTTTTCAACCTGAAGAGTGGAAGAGGTACACTCTCACCAGGTCACCAATCTATGCAGGGCAACCACACGGAGACAACCATTCACACTCACGTGGTGAACGGTATCACTGAGGTGACAGCGCTTACCACCACACCACCATGCTGCGTCTCACAAAGATGGCATTTGAAACTTCTTCTTGTGCAGTATTTTTGGACATAACACTAATTTAATACAAGTTACCAAACAAAATTTATAGTTCTGCATGTCTGTCATTCTCTAAATGAAAGGCATTACTGATCTATGCTCTGCTTTGAAATAGGAGCTTTATGCAGTCGACAGCCTGAAACACACTGCTTTATAAGAGCTCATTTGGCACCATGGGACATGCATCTCCAATCTCCAATGGGGCAGTCCTACTGTGGTGCCTCTGTGTGTGTGTGTGTGAGTGTGTGTATGAGTGACAGTCAAAATGAGAGTGAGTGACTGAGTGAGAGAGAGAGAGAGAGAGAGAGAGAGCGAGAGAGAGAGAGAGAGAGATAGAGAGAGAGAGAGAGAATTTAAATTTAACACAGACTTTTATTTCCAATAGATTGTTTCTCAAAATAGAAAATGTTTTAGTTTAAAAACCTTTGATTACAACAGCACAAACGAGACTAATGAAAAAAGAAAACTCGAAAACAGAGAAATTACATAAAAAATGCAAGACTGAAGAGTTCCCCGTGACTGAACACAGCACATCTTGCAAACATAAATTAACTAAAATGTAAGTTTTTTTCCTCAGTCTGTGATATTCTTATTCCAGCCTCAGCTGAGCTGCCAAGAGCCCAGTCAACATGAAGACCACATCATCTGACCCTTCAGCTCGGCGTTTAACACCATCCTTCCTGGCAGACTGGTGACTAAACTGTCAGATCTGGGGATACCACGCTCCACCTGTCTTTGGATCAAGGACTTCCTGACAGACCGTTCCCAGAGGGTAAGAGTAGGTCCCCACCTCTCTTCAGCCATCAGCCTCAGCACCGGCTCTCCACAGGGCTGTGTGCTGAGTCCCCTACTCTTCACCCTCTACACACATGACTGCACCTCCATACATGCCAGTAACTGCATCATTAAGTTTGCGGATGACACCACTGTGGTGGGGCTCATATCAGGCGGGGATGAGTCAGCATACCGGGACGAGGTGCAGCGGCTGTCAAGGTGGTGCAGTGAGAATAACTTGATCCTGAACACCACTAAGACAAAGGAGATGGTAGTAGACTTTAGGAGGACAACACATGTCATTCAACCTCTGTTCATCGAGGGGGATGAAGTGGAGCTGGTTTCAGATTTTAGGTTCCTGGGAGTACATCTGCAGGATGATTTGACCTGGAGTATCAATACGACCAGCATTTACAGGAAGGCCCAACAGAGACTGCATTTCCTGAGGGTTCTTAGGAGCAACTATCTGACCCAGAATCTGCTGGTGTCCTTCTACCGTTGCTGTGTAGAGAGCATCCTGACCTACTGTCTGTGCGTGTGGTTCAACAGCTGCACAGCAGCAGACAGGAAAACACTCCAGCGAATCATCAACACGGCTCAAAAGATCATAGGCTGTCCCCTGCCCTCCCTCCAGGAACTGTTCAATGCCCGCTGCCAGAGGAGGGCACAGAACATCCTCCAGGACCCCTCACACCCTGGACACTCCTTGTTTCAGCTACTGCCATCAGGCAGACGTTTCAGGACAATGAAGGCCAGAACAAACAGACTGAGGAACAGCTTTTATGCCAGGGCTATCATTGAACTGAACTCTGTGTGGTTTGGACAGTGATGTGGGGTGGTAGTGCTGACTGTGTGCGTGCGTTGGTGTGTGTATTGGGGCTAGATTCGTCTGTTAATTTACTATTGTGCACTGTATTTTAGTAATCATTTTTATCACTCATATTTTTATTATTTTATTATTTATTGTCTGAGGCACCTAGAAAGGAATGCATTTTAAATTCCGTTGTGCAACTTCTGTGTACAATGACAATAAAGATTCTGATTCTGATTCTGATTCTGATTCACCTCTTACACCTCTTACAGAGTATTTTCTAGATTTCCATATAGCCAGTTTGACCAACCCTGAAATGAAATGTATATGTTCAGTACTTTAAGTGTTTTTGCTATAACCCTCTACTGCATAGGGATCCATCAGTGAAGTGATGACATATGCATGTGAGGTGTGGAGGGGCAGCAAATGCTGGAGTGTGTTTAATTTTTTTCATCCTAAGTCCTAAAGCTGCTTGTTAGCTTCCCGAAGTACTGTAGCTCCCACTCCAGCGCCTCACTGGAAATAAATGGGTGAACACCTGATATTGTGACCTGGGTAGACGGCAGTGTGAGCAGGTACACCTGCAGAAAAGTCCAGTTCAGGGAAACAGCGCTAGCTACCACCCTTCTTTTAAAAACACCACCACACCTCATTTCATTCTGGAAGCCCGGCACAGCTTAGCGTGTCTTACAACATGTCCCACTGACAGGAAAACTGTCTCTACTGAAACTGATGGGTCAGGCTGAACCCACACTCCATGCATCGAAGACATGAATGACATTTCAGCGGACACGTCCCTGCTCTCTGTCCACCAAGGAACACCAACACCACAAAAATCACACTACCAATATACATAATTACTGGAAAACAAACAAAACAAAATGAAACAAAAAACTCTTAGGCAGACTCACCACCTTCCCATACTCTCTGCCACCAAACTCCCAGCATTCATCAGAGCGAGAGAGAGAGAGCGAGAGAGAGCAAATTAATGAGTGAATCTGGTTAATTAGGAGTCCATAGTTAGGAACTGACAGATTGTCTAAACCTTTTATTTTAATAGAAATATATTTCAAATATATCACAGAGGAGAGCAAACATATATATTTAACAAAAAGAGTAAATAAAAACATGAATAACAATATTATTCAACATTTAAGACCTTTAAAAAAATGTTTAAAAAAAAAACATGAAAATGATTTGAAAATCTGTTGCAATACAAAGCTATACCATCAGCATCGAATAATCAAAACACAAACACTTTCACTTAGTTTGCACAAAGAGAAGGTTGATCAAAGAGCACGAACAAGTCAAAATTAATGAATCATTTTCTGCGATTCTTTATTTCAGATTTTTAGGGGCCTGACAGGCACAAAATTACCATAATAATAAATTATTCAGCATTCCAGTCACTTGACGTTCATATACTTGAAATGATTTTGCGTGACATTAGAAAAATAAAGGATCTGCAGACAAAGTAAGATGATATGAGATCATTTACTTCACACGTGTTTTTTTTTTCCTCTTTGGTTAAATTAGTCAATTACTTTCTCTCTTTCTGAGAACTAAAAGAGGAAAAGTCGTTACTTATTCAGTGTAGCTTTAGTTCTGAAGTACTGTTTTAATGAGTCATTTACCAAAGTCATAATGGGCATAATAAAAACCTTAGAAACTTAATGACTCACTTTCAATCAGAAGAAATACAGTGGTAGGTGAAAATCTAAATCTTGAAAAAAAAAAAACACTTTTGTTGATGCATGGAGAATTTATTGACTAATCTGTTCTTTTCTTAGTATTACATTTCTATATGTAGTGAATTAAAAAAGTTTGTGCAGGATAAAAAGTATTCTTCATGTGTTGCATTGATAAACTAAATCCGCTATGAGAACCACATATTTAAATACTTAACGGGCTTAACGGGGCTTTCTCCAGCTTATTTTTGCACTCACTATAGCAGTCATAGTCTACAGCTGTATCAATGAAATTGATTGTGGTATAGGAATAACCTTATCCACAGCCAAAGATTCAAGCATAAATGGTGGAACAGCTGCAACTGTGCTCACAGCCAGAGGCTTTGTGCTCTGACACTACTGTGGAGGGAGAAATGAGTAAAAAATCTATAATTTGAAATGTCACATAATCTCTTTCTGTACTGTCTGTGCAGGGTTTTCCTGAAAAAGCTGTCCAATTCAGAGGTAATGTTAACATTTTTTTTGATTTTGTTTTGATTGTCTAGGTAAATCTGTAATATATTTACTACAGTGTCATATGTCAATCAACAGTAGTCTGTGCTCTCATTGGTAATAGCTTCAGTTTCTCGTTTTGAAGTTGGGAAATGTTTATCTCTTAAGCCAGTCGCATGGCATCACCAGCTTTTTTTTTTTTTCACCCATAGTAGCTTGAAGTTGCCAAATGACTTACTATGGTTTTGAGTCACCACATCGCTACAGATCCCTTCTTGCCTCCTTGCCTATGCCTCTTAGCTTGGGAGCAACAAAGGTAATGTTTAAAATTGTAAAATGTTTAACAAAGCTTGAAGAAGGAGAGTAGTTTGGAAAAACCTCATTTAACAAACTTTTATGTTCTTAGCAGCAGAGTAACAACAACAGAGTCTCTTAAATGAAACAAGTTCCTTCACCAATCACCCGACTTCAATCTGCATCCACAATTGTCTTGTACAGATTTATCATGTAATAGTTTAAACCACAGTTTCAATCACATGAATCTGAAGGCATTTATAGTAGACACATAATTACATTCATCAAATGGTGAATGCAGATTGTCATTTTTTTTTTCTTTAGTATGTCAGGGGGCTGTAATGGATTTAAATCAGATGGGGCTTCAAACTGATCAATATATTCATCAGATCTTCAGCTCTCAGAGTGCTACTGTGTAGCAAATACAACTGTGTATTAGCAGATACAGGAATATAAAAAAGGTGTTGGAAAGTGTGTCTGTGTTGGTTTATATGATAAAAGAACAGAGTTAGAGCCTGAATCTACAGCTTAAAATAAAGCACAACTCACATACTATGCAGCCTGGAGAAATAAACCTTTATGATGTGATAATTAATAACATTTCAGAGAACTTAAAGAGGAGCAGTAAAAGTTCTTTAAGCACAAACCCTACTGGATGAGACATCACTTGGGATATAAAACTCTCCAATTTTGGCAGTGCTTCATTCTAAAACAGTCAGCCAGGTGCAGTGCTTTTCAGCAAACAATCACATTGCAAGTGCCTGTGTTAGAGTGCAATCTAAACAGTGGTGACTGAAAATCTAAACAGTAAAAAAATATATATTCATAAAGTATGTTTGTTTGTTTTTTTTCAATTTAACTTCTGGAATGCATTTTTACTGTGCTGTCTTATTTACACACTTATGCCCGAATAGTCGACCATGCAAGGCACTGGAGTAGCATTGGGAGCAACTTCCTAGTTTGTGCTTAAGCGAAGGCCTTGTGGATGAACCAGGAGATCAAATGGCTAAATACTGATTAGGAGACTACCTGAGCCACAGTTTGGCAAGGCACAAAAGAAATTCCATTGTAATGGATCATTTCTTCTTGTATCTGTGTTGGTTATAGAGACAAATTGATTTGTGTCTTCCTGAAGGGGGTTTCTCATTTATTTCCACCTAATTGGCCCACTCTTAAAATGCTCTTCTTAAAAACATCTATGCTAAATTAGCATTAGGTCTTGTTAGAGGAAGACTGAGTAGACACAATTACTATTTTTTTTCATGCTTCTCTTAAGGGGAAACAATAATAAACAGATTTAAAAAAAATAATGAAGCAGCTGCCTCCCACATTACGCACTCTAACTTACATTTATGTGTAAGCCCAAATTAAACTTTTATGTCACTTAATGTTCCGTGCCCCCCCCAAAAAAAACAAAAAACAATAAATACCGTAAACTGAGTAAAACAACACGCATTCCTATTGTTTTAGCAGGAGTAATTTGCAACAATTAAATACATGTTGACATTTTCTTTGTTCAAGTATGTCACCTATCTGTTGGAACTACATCAGACAGGAACAACTATTTCATTGGAAAAAAAAAAAAAAAAAATCTCTCTTTGAATCGCCACCTTATCGTGGTGGAGGGGTTTGTGTGTCCCAGAGATCCCAGGGGATATCGTGTCAGGGGCATTTTGCTCCCTGGTACGGTCTACCAAGGTAAATTGGTCCAAGGTGAGGGGCCAGATTCAGATGATCCTTATGAGAGGAAGATCAAGGGAACAGTTTACCCTGCCCGAAATAGGGTTACCAAGGCCCCACCCTGGAGCCAGCCCTGGGGAAGGTGCTCAAGGGAGAGCACCTGGTGGCCTTAGCCCATTGAGCCAGGCACCCCAAAGAGGAGACATAGGCGTGCTCTCCCATAGGCCCACCACACACAGGAGGTACTGTAGGGGTGGGGTGCAGTGTGTTGGGTGAATCAGTAAGCTGAAAATCAGTAAAAGGTGAAGCAAAGGAGGGCTTTAACTAACGAAGAACTTTGGCGACTAATGGAAAATGCTGCGCGTTTTTGCAACCAAACACAAATCTGACTGCAAAAGAAAATGTAAGTCTTGTTGCTAAAAGGAGATGACACACATGAAAGTGTCAGGGGTAAGTACACACGCAGTTAGGTGCTATGGATAGGTAACGTTACCAGAGATTATATATATATATATATATATATATTTATTGTAGCTGAATTACTGAAAGAACTTTCATACAAATGACTCACACAGATAAAATAAATCAATGCTAAACATATCACCCAAAAACTGGGACTGGGTGGCATGCCAGTTAAAAACAAAGACCAGAATGAAACTAAGAAGATGTCATTCATAAACTCTGCAGGTAGTTTTAAGCATGAACCCACTAAAATTGTGAAACAAATGTTAATGTGTTGAGGATATTGTGTTCTCACGGATATCGGTTCTAGTGTATGAAGAAACCACTTCAGCCCCCAGTGAAAATGTCTCTCCCATCTGTCTCCTGCTTGCCTCAACATTTTAAGACAGATATCTTGCACTTTTATAACTATGGATGAATTTCTCTCTGAGTTTACTAGAGTGTACTATATGTATATGATTGAAAATATGCATACTTTTTTGTTTTTTTTTTTAAACCCCCTTTTCAAGTTGGTTGCTCCTCCAGAACATATGGTCTACTACCAAACCTAAGACTGAGCTAAATGGAGGAATAAATTATCACCTTCTGCACGCAGGATCGAGATACAACTCCTGGGAAAATGAAGTTTGAACGTACCTACTTGAGAATGTTTTGCTGCAAACACTTCTTCATGGAAGAAGCTGTGGAGGGGCATATGCAATAATTTACACTAAAATTGAAGATTATGTCTAAATGAACATGAATACCTGCTGCAGAGAGCGATCGGCCCAAGTGGGTTGGAAGGCGATCAGGTGGAATGATTGGGCTGAGAATTCGAGCTTGGTAAGACAGATTGGCCAGACAGATTTGGTCGATGTGAGTATTGAACTCAATTATATGGAGCCTGGATTTAGTGGAAAGGGTTTATGATGGGTCTGCTAGAAGAAAATATTCCAACCATATTTAAGTGATTTAAGTGTTTAGTGATCAACACTAAACAGAGCTAGATAAGTGACTAAACATTACAATTGCTCTGGAAAACTGTGCAGTGTCCTGAAAAGCCAACATCCACCAAAATTCACCTAAACACATAACCCTATGCAGTTAAGGATCAGAGGATTCAAGAAATGCTGTATTTTTTCCCCCAAATCACAACCTGAGGATGGCAGCAAGAGATGAATCAAATTGACTTTACCTTGCAGATTCTTGAATGCTTGTGTTAAGATGAGAAGAAACAAAGGCAGACTGTTAAGTCAAGGGTGGCCCAGTGAGGGAGAGATTTTGCAGTGGACTGTGAAAACAGAGGCCACCATGGGGAGACTCTAGCACCACTCCCAGTGTAGAATGATGACTGAACGAGAGATCTGTAAGGGGAGCGTCCTAAGTGCTCACCAGAATTTATAGATGGACTGTAAAGGCTTGCAGATGCAAAAAGACTAAAGCGAATTCTTGGAATTGCATAGCACTGAGACTGGCTGCTGGGTTGACATTGCTGACAGCAAGAATTGACTGAGAGAAGGGTAGGTTGTGGCCCTGACATAAGGCAATGCAGGATCTGCGATTCCTGATGTTACACAGGAGAACTTTCTACACAGATCATGATGGGACTGAGGATGACGCTGCCTTAAATTGAACTGAATGAAAAGGCAGCTAGTAGCACATAAAATGACAAAGACATGGACATAATTGCATGAATGATGGAAGAACACTGAGATTTAAACCACACAGAGTGGAGGCTGACTGGCTGAAAGAGGTAGCGATGTAAACAACAAACTAGCAGCCGAACACCTAGGAAAGCAGGCAGATGAGTGATTACAGAACTTTCTTATTGAACTTATGCATAAACTTCATTTATTTTGACTGTTTGCATGTTAGGGGTAATTCAAACTGAATTTAACTTTCTGATGGAGGTGCATGGTGAACAAGAATTCTGACCACTGCAGTGTGTAGAACTTGAATATTACCATATGAAAACAATAGTTGTACATAAGAAAGCCTTTAAAAAAAATAAACACAAATGTAGAGGCTGTGTGATTCAGCATCTAAACCTTGGCAGATGAAAGACAATTACAATTTGGAGAACACAGAACCAACTCAGTGAGGCTCACAGTCACATGCTGAAAATCCTCAGCCTGTTATGCCCATCTAATTATTACAGATGGATCTTTCAGCTGTGACCAACTTCGTCATAAATTCATTGGCTTTGGTTGTTGTGTGTAATTGGTCTCCAGTTACCTGCAGTGCTGTGAAACTGTTAGCGAGCTGACAGATAGAGAATCAAGCTGAAATTGAGAAAAATCACTATCTCTTATAGGCTTAATGAGAAATCAGCACAGATTAAAATATAAAAATGAAAGCAGATATTACGTGTTTTATACATTTAGCACAATACATTTCTATCAAGACATTATCAACCTTCCACATATACTGAACTAAGCCTGTTAAGTAAGGGTAACATCTCTGTTAACAAGAGTGCTGGAAGAGGAGAAGGAAGACTGGAGTTATGTCCAAAACTATGGTGTAGAAATAAATACTTTGTATTTTACACAGTGACAAAATTAAAGTCTAATAAGAAAATCAAAGTACTAAGTGGGGTTTCTCACTGTAGTCACTGTTCTTCTTCTTAACCATTGATGTATATATTGCTAGCAAATCTTCACACGCTGTAGGGAATCAGAGGAGATAACTTTTCAAATAAAATCAAATCAAAATACTTTTTTTATGCCCAAGGGGCAATTTGTTTTGCAGCCAACAGCAAGAATGAATAAATCAATCAAACAATCAAACATACAACACATAGAACCAGGGACACAGAATCATCTAAAAGGATTCAACAGTTAATAGTGTCACTCTCTTATCTGTATTATTAGCATGTTATTGTAGGAGTTAATGTTCCCTCTTAATGATCTGAAGTTTTTTTGTGAAGGCCTTCACTACTAATGTGCTAAAGCACTGGGTAATATGTGTACTTGCTACTGCTTCCTGTGTTTCTATATGCATGGGCCATGTATGCCAGTCTCTCGTCAAAGAAAACTGGCTTTTTCACAATGTGCATTGACAGAGATGAGTCTCCTTTAACAATGTAAATGATTTATCTTTTGGCATGCATGCATTTACACTTATGCCACTTTGTATTCAGTGGTGTTTGATACACATAAAAATTCCCCACTCGCCCTGTGGACGGTCTTTATCCTCTAAGCTCGGGTCCTCTACCAGAGGCCTGGGAGCTTGAGGGTCCTGCGCAGTATCTTAGCTGTTCCCAGGACTGTGCTTTTCTGGACAGAGACCTCGAATGTTGTTCCTGGAATCTACTGCAGCCACTCTCCCAATTTGGGGGGTCACTGCCCAGAGTGTTCCAATTACCATGGGGACCACTTTTACCTTCACCTTCCTCATCCTCTCAGTGCTTCTCTCAGCCCTTGGTATTTCTCGAGCTTCTAATGATCCTTCTTGTTTATGTTGCCATCGCTTGGTATTGCTACATCTATCACTATGGCTTCCTTCCTCTTCTTGTCCACCGCTACTATATCAAGTTGGTTGGTCATCACAAGTTTGTCTGTATGTATCGGGAAGTCCCAGAGGATCTTAGCTTGGTCATTCTCTATCACCCATGGGGACGTATCCCATTTTGACCTCAGGACTTCCAGGTCGTATTAGGCACAGATATTCTCGTGTACTATACCAGCTACTTGGTTATGGTGTTCCATGTATACCTTGCCTGCTAGCATCTTGGACCCTGCTGTTATGTACTGGATTGTCTTAGGGGCATCTCTGCACAGCCTGGACCTGGGGTCTTGCCTTGTGTGGTAGACCCCATCCTCTATCGATCTTCTACTTAGAGCTTGTTCCTGTGCTGTGATGATTAGTGCCTCTGTGCTATCCTTCAGCCCACTGTGGTGTCTGTACTGCCATGCTAAAGTCTGTGTTAAATGCATGTATTGTCTCTTCTTCCTGAAGGGTTCATGCAAGGGAAATTTGATTTAAACATCCTGCACAAAGAGGCCCCTTTGCAGGCTCTCTTACTTCCATATAAGGCATTGTCCATATGTCTACTATAGGTTAGGGGGTTGAAGTTGTTTTTATAACCATATATGGGAGTTAAGAATGTGGTGGGTTTGCCAACATTATGGTATATAACCTTTGTTTCTTCTTTAATCTGGGAGCTAGGGCGATTAGAGACTTACCCTCTCCCAGGCCGCGAAGTGTTTTGACACTGTCTGTTTCTTTGCAATAAACTTTTGTATATATGCATTAAGACTTTGTCAGTGAGGATTTTTCCCAAGAACACATCACTGAAGACTCCTCACCACCTTTGTCCAGCCATTGGTAGGATTTTTCAATATCAGCCACTTCGTCTACCTACCAGTGGTACACGTTCAATTCAATTCAATTTTATCTATATAGCACCAAATCACAACAAACAGTTGCCTCAAGGTGCACTATATTGTAAGGTAAAGACCCTGCAATAATTACAGAGAAAACCCAACAGTCAAAATGACCCCCTATGAGCAAGCACTTGGCAACAGTGGGAAGGAAACACTCCCTTTTAACAGGAAGAAACCAACGGCAGAACCAAGCTCAGGGAGGGGCAGTCATCTGCCGCGACTGGTTGGGGCTGAAGGAAGAGAACAAGACAAAAGACACACTGTGAGAGATTAATAATAACAAATGATTAAATGCAGAGTGGGGTATAAACAGATTAAAATGAGGTGAATGAAAAGCAACAGTCAGTGCATCATAGGAATCCCCCAGCAGCCTAGGCCTATTGAAGCATAACTAAGGGATAGTTCAGGATCATCTGATCCAGCCCTAACTATAAGCTTGATTAAAAAGGAAAGTTTTAGGTCTAAGGTGTCTGCCTCCTGAATCCAAATTTGGAGCTGGTTCCACAGAAGAGGGGCCTGAAAGCTGAAGGCTCTGCCTCCCATTAAACAGTACTCTTAAGTATCCTAGGAACCGCAAGAAAGCCTGCAGTCTTAGAGTGAAGTGCTTTATTGAGGTGATATGGTACTATAAGGTCTTTAAGATAAGAAGGGGGCCTGATTATTCAAGGCCTTGTATGTGAGAAGAATTTTGAATTCTATTATGGATTTAACAGGGAGCCAATGAAGAGAAGCCAATATGGGAGAAATATGCTCTCTCTTTCTAGTCTTTCTAGCTGAAGGCTTTTCTGGTAGCTTTTTGGAAAGTCTGATAATAATGAATTACAATAGTCCAGCCTAGACGTAATAAACGCATTAATTAGCTTTTCAGCATCACTCTGAGAAAGGATGTTTCTAATTTTAGAAATATTGCACAAATGCAAAAAAGCAGTCCTACATATTTGCTAAATATTTGCATTGAAGGACAAATCCTGCTCAAAAATGACTCCAAGATTTCTCATAGTGTTACTGGAGGCCAAGATAATGCCATCCAGTGCAAGTGTCTGGTTAGACACCATGTTTCTAAGATTTGTTGTGCAGGGGCCTGTCCTTCCATAATGGTTCCTGTTCTTTCTCCTCTCTCTCTCTCTCTCTCTCTATATATATATATATATATATAGAGACACAAACAAACAAAAAATAACATTAAAAAATAAAGAAAAAAGTCACAGAAAACTAAGTGATGCATAAGTAACTAAGACCATAACATCATATCAATTTACTTTATATAACAATTCCACAAAAAGAGGAAACTTATTTTTTTCAAGTTTCCTAGTGCCATAACCCCTGTTTTTATTCCACTGTTGAATTCTCCCATTTCCTTTTCTCCTTTCCTGAGCTGTTTCACTCAAGCAAATCAACTGTACATCAGAGCCTAATTGTGTTCTTCAGTGCTGAAATTTTCACGTTGCTATTTGCTGTACTTATGAAGTTATGAAGGCTCAAACATGTATCAGCTGATTTCAGATTGTATAGAATGGAACCCTTCTTCTTGTAACTGATGGTTTAATAGTTTGTTTTTTTTCCCTGCCTTCCAGAAGGTCCTCAGCCAAGACTGGCTGAAAAGCAAAATAATACAGCCAAGTGCAGTCAGAAAAGCCAAGTGGCACACAGGGTGCTGGCTGTGATATCGTGTTTTTTGCTGCCTGAGTGCCTATCAGCTCAGTTCTTTTCAGCCTGCATGCTCTAAGCTGAACGCTACCATATTCTATGATGCAGCCTCATGGTGTATAACTGGCTGATGAACCCTTCTACATTGAATCTCAAGATTCTGCAGCTGAGTTTGAATCCCCTACAATATCTTTAAAATCTGCAGCATATTTACATGAAGTATAGCATTGTGTATTTGCACCATGGCCCCACTGAGTATAAGATGTGAGACACGGTGCTCTTCAAAAGTTTCCGGGGGGATAGGAGAAATTTTAGCCTCACTAAGAGCAGGAGAAGCAACAGGAGACCCAGGAACAAAATTATGAATATATAAATGTGTTTGTTTGCCTGAGGCATACTGGAGGAATTGAACTATGCACAAAATGCTTTCAAAAGAAAAAGCTATCAGAGTAAATATAACTGTATCAAGAGTACTGAGCTTGTGGTCAATGCATTCAGCGTCCACACAATATTGCTGTGTGTGATTGGCTGTTTGAACACAGGTGATCCGGAAAAGTGTAAGGAATTGTAGCCAGGATGACAAAGAGTTGGAGCTTTGTTGGGCTGAGTATTCCTTTAACCTTAACTAGTAATGACTTCATGAATTTATACCATTAGAAAAAAACATGTAACTATTACACAGATGTATCATAAAGTGCAGCTACTTTCAGTACTACTGATATTTATTTAGACTCTTTCTCTTTAATTGATCTTTCTAAATTAACTTCAATATCGACATGTCTATTAGACCCCATTCCTACCAGACTGCCCAATGAAGTCCTAAAATTAATTAATGCTTCGATCTTAAATATGATCAATCTATCTCTATTGAGTGGCTGTGCACCACAGGCCAACAAAAGAGTAGTTGTGAAACAGCTAACTGACCGTAGCTGCCTTGTGTGCTGCCATTACTTTGCAGACCAGCGAGGTGAGCACTCGCACACGCACACAGCTGCCCGACGGCGCTCCCAGCTTAAACTCGGAGAGCGGAAAATGATCAATCCACAAGGCTTTTAAATAAAATGACAAACAAGAAAGGGAAGGTCATTTTATCTATCATTTCAGTAAGTTTTAGTTAGTTTTTTAAACTCACAATACAGTTTTAGTTAGTTATCCTTTTTTCCTTTTAATTTTAGTTTTTATTTATTTCAGTTAACGACAATATTTTTTTAAATTTCAGTTTTCGTTATTTCGTTCGTTTTCGTTAACTATAATAACCCTGCCCTGAACCCTCCCAAAGTTACACTGCAATAGGCCTAGGCTGCTTAGGGCTTCCCATGATGCACTGTGCTTCCTCTTCACTCACCTCTTTACACTCTCTGTGTGTTTATACAACATCTTCCATTTTAAAAAATAGTTGTAATTAATCTCTGGCTCTCTTACACAGTCGTTTGTCCTGTCTCCTTCCCCTCACCCCCAACCACTCTTGAAAGCGGGCTGGTTCTGCCGGAGGTTTCTTCCTATTAAAAGGGAGTTTTTCTTTCACTCTGTTGCCAAGTGCTTGATCATAGGTGGTCATTTTGATTGTTGTGGTTTTCTCTGTATTATTGCAGGGTCGATACCTAACAAATAGTAAATTACATAAACATAAATCCAAAACAACACAAAAGGTTTTGCAGACATTCAAGTTTTTAAGAGAATAGATCCCAAGGACCGTATTACTTCTCCTTTCACAAAGTTTTGATTGCCATGCTTTTGAGTGGAATGTTCCAACACAAATTGGACCGAATGTCACCCTGTTGGGACTGCCACTCTGTCACTCTGAACATCTCAAAGTACCACTGTCAAGCTCTTCATCTTGTTAATTATGCTCTCTTCCTTACACTTTCTGTTTTCCATCCCTCAGGACTCCTTTTTCATGAAGAGAACCTTAGAGAATCAAGTCTCTGACAACTACACAGGCATACACATATTCTTTGGGAAATAACACTGATTTTTTTCCCTGCTCCCAGGACCAGGACAGCACTAGTCACACTGACAATTAAAACTGATTGAGTAGACGACCAAGACCTTTATGACTCCAGTTATTTTTAGCAACATATGTAGCTGTGTGTGTAAAGAGACTGGTTTCAATATGGAACTTGTTTTACTGTTGTTCTGCCCAAATTAAAAATGGCTTTGATCACATGTGTCACACATGCGTTGTAAGAGAAACTATGTATGAAAAACATGCAGAAAAACATGGAAAAATGTCTTGTCACCAACATTACTTAATGGAGAAATGTATTTTATTTATTTGTTTATCTCAGTCATTGAGGTTTTTCTGCCTTGACAACTATGACAGTCCACAAATAAACAAATCAACAATTTTGTACTAATACATGAATTGCTTTCACCACTTTTATTAATAATTTTATTAAAAGAATATTTTTTTTGTCACAGTATAGATCATAAAAATAAACCTAGCATTTAACTTTAGGCTTCTAAAGTGCTTGAATGAATGAGAATATCTGAAGTCTAATTTAGTGGTCTTTAAAGAACAGAGACATACATTTAAGTTGTATAAAAGCACATTAATAGACCCCAGAAACACATGTTTAGATATGAATATGTGTTATACATGTATATAAATACGTCCACACATATGCCAGTCACCCATTCATGTGAATGGGTGAGCGTGTCCAAACTTTTGACTGGTACTGTACCTGAAAACCAAATTTCATCACAGTGGATGAAAAATTCACTGACATGAATATTCAAATTTTGCCAATGACAAGAGAGGGACTTTTTACATTCCTCAAAATCTTTTGGTGACCTTCACCTTTGACCTTGAATGAAATATATTCATATCTTTTGGAACCGCTAAGGAAAATCAATTTTGGTTCAAAACATTCTGAGTTATATTGCTAACAGACAGACAGTCAGACAGACAAACAACGAAACAAACAAACAAACAAACAGGGGTGAAAAAAATAACCTCCCTCCACCTATTGGTGGGCAAGATAATAAATGAAAAAGTGAGGTTATTGACTGATAATTTGATGGGATTTATGTTATTCCTTAAATTTCTGAATGCAGGATTGAAAGAAGGTTCCACACAAAAACCAACATGTTTTATGTCCCATATCTTTGATCTGATTCCACATTTGAAAAAAAATAAAATACATTTTCTGACATTTTCATGGCCCAAAGCCTTTCACGCTTCAAAAAATTCAAGGTCAAATGAATGACTTTGTCTTAATTTTAACATCCAATTACTGTGATAGATCCAGTGTGATCTGGGCAACTACCATGTGAAAACAGGAAAGGCAAAGTTTGAATTAATGAATAATATACTGACAATGTACTGCACACAAAGTGCTTGGAATCAGCTATCTGGAATCAACAGATACCAGAGTGCTAATTAGCAATCTTTTGGCAGAAGGATGACTGGCATAAAACCAAAGAGAACTGTGTCTGTGTAACGCTCTTCCACTAAAATATGGATCACCCTTCTTCTTTCTATTTAAAATGTACTGCTTTTTCAGTCAGAAATATTAACAATAAATTATAATACCATGGACCACAAGTCTTTTATTAATATAAATTAGATAATAATGAATGTGTAAATATGTCCCTGCAAACCTAAGATGGATAAGAAAGTAGATGAGTCTCAATTAGTTACAAATTTAACTTCATCCCAACTGTGTTTAGTACCAATTGTGCCTAAAATTTTAAGTTCTCATGTGTTCCTCTTTCATTTTACAGCTGGAGTCATTTCTGGTGGTAACAGTCACAATTCTCTAGTTAACCCTACAGGTGCAACATGTTATTGCTGGTTAGTAATATCACACCTTTGCTTTGTGTATTTATTTACAGTCATGTCCATAAGTAACTGGGCAATAAAACACTTTTAGTCATTTTGCCTCTGCACACTACCACAGTGAGTTTTAAATCAAATCAGTGAAGGATGTGAATGAAGTGCAGAATTTGAGCTTTAATTTAAGGGTTTAACCAAAGTTATACTGAACAAACTAATATGATTTTAAATACACGAATTGCTTTTATTTATAAAATATTATTATTGGTGATTGAAAAATATCCCATTTTGTTGCCTTGATAATCTTTTGAGTTGCTTTAGCATTAAGACTTGGGAAATGATCAGGTTGCACCGTGTTTTTTGTTTTCTGGGAAAGTATACGTATGTCACATGTTACATGTTGACTGTTCGCCACTCAGGGAGAGTGACTGTGACAACATGGGTCATACACTTCATTAACTCATGTGTTTTCTATATCAATTTAGATTGGATATAAATATAGGTTCTTGTGTGTTTGTGTGTGTATGTTTGTCCATCCAAATAGTTGAATACTTACTACTTGTTACAAATCAGTACTGATTCAATATGCTTCTTATCAATTTTCATTCCTTGTCAACAGAGGTGGGAAGTAACGAAGTACAAATACTTCGTTACTGTACTTAAGTAGATTTTTCAGGTATCTGTACTTTACTTAAGTATTTATTTTTCTGACTACTTTTTACTTTTACTCCCTACATTTTTACACAAGTATCGGTACTTTCTACTTCTTACATTTTCAAACAGACTCGTTACTTTTTAACGTCAGAGAGAAGTTTGCATTTCCGGTCAGTGCGCCTTCAAACATAAAACAATCTGAGCCTAAACGGAGGAATATTAACATATAAGAGACAATCGTACTGGCGTATCCTCCATCATCGGGGCTTATCTCGTACAAAGGGATTAAATACGCAAACCCATATAATTAATGTATCATTTATAGTGCTATAATCGGGCCGGACCGAGTCCGTAAGTTGCGCTGCGGCACATAAACAGATTAGCTAGCGCTACTGAAGAGGAGCGAGCATGAAGGGAGTAACGTGTGGCAGGTAAATGCAACGTTTCTAAATACTCAACAAATATCAGCAAACACACAAAGTGTGTGCAGTTTGTCACACAGTGTGTCTGCTAGCTAAAAGAAGAGCTGCTGTATTTCAGGGAGAGCAAAGAGAGAGAAGTTCACTCAGAGATGGAGAAAGAGGACAGAAGAGGAAGAAGAGAGGTTAGAATTAAAGGTAAGGACTGGAAAACAAACTGAAGTATGCTGACTTTGTGTAATTCAAAGATTCTATGAAAATGCTGCAGTTTAGTATGTAATAAATAGGTTAGTTTGTTGTACTGTATTTACAGTAAAGCTCTGTGTTGGACTGGAGCGCAGTGTTTGTGTTCATGGTCAGAGTTACAGGTTACATCAGTGCAGCAGAGATGAGTTTGAATCAAAGCTGCTGATGCTGAGATTCATTCACTGAATCCAACATTTCTACAGCCTGTATGCTGTCAGTGTAGGGGATGGAGATCAGCTCAGATAGCTGTGAAATACTGGGTTACATCTTTGTGAGTTCAGTTCATCCACACAGAGCAGTAAACCTCAGAGCAGCAGGTCAGCTGATCACAGCCTGCACACCAGCATCATTTACTGCAGCTACAATAGAAAGCTGTGATTCTTCTCCCCATGCAGAGCCACTACAGCTGATCTTAGGGTTCCTCCAGCTTCTGAATCCCACTGTAACCCCTGAGTATCCTCATGTTGGTGTTTAGGTGGAGACACAGTCACCCTCCACTATGGAGGACACAGAGAATAGAGCTGTGTTTAAATTCCCTTTCACAGTTTGTGTCCTACATAACAGATTCAAGCTGAGTGCATTCATTAGAATTTAAATTTAGATTGGAATAACGTTTGTGTTCTCATGTACTATTTTATATTATTACAATAATATATAATGAGGTTCGTTTGTTTTACACAAAAATAGCAGGTAGAAACATCCTCCAAAGAGCTACTTTTACTTTCTTACTTTGAGTACATTTCAGAGCCTGTACTTTTTTACTTTTACTTAAGTAGAGAAGTTGAACCAGTACTTCGACTTTTACTAAAGTATTTTTTAACATAAGTACTTGTACTTCTACTTAAGTACAGAATGTCAGTACTTTTGCCACCTCTGCTTGTCAAGATGATGTTGAGGTCTGGGTGGGGAGGCAAGTCCATGACTGGTAGTGCTCAATTTCTTTTTTTTTTTTGTATGCTTTTATTGCATTGGGATTGTGTTTGGGATGTTGAAAAATGAAGCCATTGCCAGTCAGATGCATTCCAGATTATTTTGCAAGGTATGATGATACGTTTCTTCATTCATAATTCCATCAGTTTTGACAAGATCCCCACCACCATTGGCTCAAATCCACCAAACCAAAAGAAAGCCACCAACTTGCCTGTTAAGTGTAGAAATTACAAAAAAATCAGGCTTCTTGGAAGCACAATATAAAGAAATGTGGATTGACTCAAGACTTTTGCAAATGCTGCAAAAAAGCAACCATATTCCATTTTGGTTTTAGAACCCTTTCATTTTTGTGAAGGACAAACACATAATTTTTGCCCATGCATGTCGCTTCAAGAGCACCTACAGCTGCAGATTTTGAAATACCTGTGCAAGCATTTTGGCATCTGCACATTCCAAATGCTGATGAAAGCAGACCTTGGTCTTATGTCTTATCACCAATACAGTGCAATGTTCATTTTGAACACTCAGCTATACTGAACTCCTTCATGCAGTGCATATGATCCTCTCTCCCACTACAAGAAAGCGAGCTGACTATTTCTACTTAAAGACTCTAATATGTTGATCTGTCAGGTTAGTGAACCATATGATAGTTAACGGTATGTTGCTTAAAAATCATGATTAGAATTAAAACTTATTTATTTGTTTTTTAGAGGTAGAGGTAGTTGAAGTGAGTTGGGAAACAAATGCCCTTGTTTAACTTTTTCAGCTTTACTGAAGGCTTTATATTGAGAATGTATGGTCAAATGTAAATACTGAACTGATTCTGTTTGTGTTACAAAAATAATTTTCATCAAAGAATTTCCATTTGTAACAATGTAAAAACTGTGTCACTGTCATTAGATCCAATAAAGATCAGGTAGAGTCAAAGAAGTTGTCCATATCACCTGTTAGTGTTAGTACAGGTTGGTCATTTCAGACACCCAAGACACTGCAAAGCACACTTGCCAAACACTGTGTAAAAAAAGAATATGATAATGAAAAGTTTAGAGTGTACATGCTGTCACATGTGAAATTCTTTGTATTTTAATTTATGAAGGGGTAAAAAGTATTTTATGTCATAAATAAATAATACAAAATATAGTATAATTGTTATCTGTAATGTAGACATAGGTACAGTCTTTGAAGCTAATGGAAAAGAAACAAAATTCATGGGAGTATGCAAGTGTATGCAGAACTGTATTTAATTCAGAGACCTCATGCAAATTAAGTTCTTGAAGAAATAATTAAAATACCCCGAGGTCTCATGTGTTCTCCAAGATTTCTCTGTTTTATGTATGCATTCTGACGTATGCATAAATATTTCTCCACCACTTTTCAGGAGAAGTCTGACACGCTCATTATGTTTCAAGGGTAACAGAAAATGCCTGACTAATTTATCTTCTCTTTCTCCTCCTCTCCGTCTTGTACAGCTCTGATAGATGTCTGACCATGGTGGCCGAAAGTGTAGATCTAAAGCTCTATGGCAGAAACCTTTTTACCTTTATTAAACTGTCACACCACCATTCTTCATGCAGCTCATAGTCATCAAGGGTTTTAACAAGGGGGCTGGGAATGACAGAAGGCTGTGCTCATATTAAACCTCCCCCAGTCCCTGTTCTGGTTCACCTTTCTCCTTTTCTGCATCATATGATCTCTCTCCTGTGGCCTGTTAGACATTATTGATTGTATTAAACAGCACAAGGAGATTAAATAGCCTCTTTAAAAATCAAATAATTTTCAACCCTTACATACTGGTCAGGTCAAATTTAACCTGTTTTGACATTTGACACCAGTATAAAAAATACCTTAAATGTCATTCTTTTAGCCTAAAAATTTTATGACATTTTCCAACGTGAGCAACAATACACAAAAATTTCAAATGTTTTGTAATGTAAGACAATTTAAACAATAAACAAATTAGAATCCATTTATTTTGAGCTAAGATTAAGGGTTGGAGGTCATGAGATCATACAGTACCTTAGCTGTCACTTCAGTGAGTGTGGGAAATTTGCAAATCCACACAAGGTTTTTTATAGTTTGCAAGTTTGCAATAAGCAAGTTTTGCATTCTAAGTGTTAATTAATATTGAATTAATATTGATAATTATAAATGGCAGTTATGAGGGTTTTTATGATACAGAAGTGAGGACAGTGTTTAAAAGTTGTAATGGATAATAAATCCCTACAGTTCTAGAATTTTCTTGCCATTTTTACTTTGAATAAAATACATGTATACCAAATCATCATGTCCGTTATGTCTCCATGTCTTAAGTAAAACAGGATATGATATTTGTCTGACAGACTTAGGACCAACTGGCTGGTTTTACGTATGACTCAAGTTGACAGCCATGGCATAGAAAGTGTACACTGAATTCCTAAAGTTAAAACAGCTGAAGTTTGGCAAGAACTTCAGAATATCTCATTGTCATTAGAGATTTCTGTATTCCTGCAATATTGATGTAAGCCAGGGAACGTCAACTGGCGGCCTGCGGGCCACATGCAGCCCGCCAGAGCTTTCCATCCGGCCCCCTGAATAGTACTGCCACAGGTACTATACGCCAATTAGTGGTCATAACCCATTAAATACCCATCTCTAACTAGTCTGAATCATCAAAAGCCTTCCAACATGATTTCCCATTGCCCATAAATGCCACCATGTCCCTAGAACCAATCAGAATGCAGGATTGGACCATGTGACTTCAAGCATTTTCTGGAGCTGGCTTTTGTTGGTGGTGATCATTCCTTGTTTGTGTAGAAAAAAATCAGTGATCAAACTTGTCTAACTAAAGGAAGTAAAAGTCGTAATGAGATTTCCGTCAGTGAACTTGCAGAAGGATCGTTACTGGCTGCCGAGCGTACTCCTCAGTCTGCGCGGGGCTCCGTCTCCTTTACTGTGAGGGTCTCTCACACGGTCTGCTTGCGGGGGACTGGACAGGTGGGTGGTTGTCACCAACCCCGCGGCCTAGTATCTACTATTCTGTTATTATTAAAATAAATGTGCTGCCATTTTGTGCCATTGCAGTTGTACTGTGTGAATCTATGTAGAAAGCTTTTTATCATAGTCTGATATTGGTGCCTTTTGCCTTCTTTCACACTGGCCAGAGGATGTACTGAAGATTTTGCTGGTTTTGCCCCAAAACAAAATGTTATTTATTAAAAAGAAGGTAAATTATGTATTTACATTTTTGAAAAAAAGGCACCTCACCATTACCTGTGAAATGAAATTACTAAAATTTATCATAAGATTCAGATAAAAAAAAAAAAAGCTCTTTTAAAAGAAGTGTCCAGACAGATTTAGAGGGTTTTGCATCTGAACTCTTCATGTTTTTATATTCATTAAAAAAATCTACAACAACAACGCCTTCTGAAAAGTAAATTGTGCATAGATAAACCTGTTACTCTCATGTAACATTTTATTGTTTCCCATGCTCTTTATAGATATAATGAGCATGGGAAACATAACAGAGAAGAATATGTACTGTAGAATATGTAATGTAAAAAGGATACATTTGAAAGGAAAATTGATATATCAAATAATAATATATTACTTAGAATATAATATTAATTTTATTTTAGAGCATCTGGACCTCACACTGTCTGCCGAGAAAAATTCCGGCCCTTGGGCAAATGTAGTTGATGACCCCTGATGTAAGCCTTTGACAAAGCTGCTTTTAATTCATAGGCTAGGTTAACACTGTGGCCTGAAGTGACTCAAATCCGATTTTTTCGCCTTCACGCGACCTGTATCCGATCTTTTCATGCCAGTCTGAACAACACAGATTGGATTTTTTTCAAATACGACCCAGACCACTTGGGCTACATTCACACTGCAGCCTGAAGTGACCCAATTCTGTTTTTTTGTGAAATCTGATTTTTTTTGTGTGGTCGTTCACATTTCCAAATATATGCAACTTGGGTGTGATCTGTGTGTGAACAGCAGACGAACCTGAAAGTGTCCCACATGCGCAGTAGAGGACGCGAAAACGTCACATGTAGCGAGCGCGCTCAATGTTTGCGGAAGTCACACACACATCCGCGTAAGAGGATGCAGAATAGTGACGTTTGTCGAGTATCAATGACGTGCAGGTCGGATAAATGCGACCTGGCCGTACACACTCAGGTCGCATTTGAAAAGATTGGATTTAGGACCACATATCCAAGTGGGCTGGGTCGCATTTGAAAAAATTCAATCTGTGTTGTTCAGACTGGCATGAAAAGATCGGATACAGGTTGCATGAGGGCGAAAAAAACGGATTTGGGTCACTTCAGGCTGCAGTGTGATCGTAGCCTTGGATATGTGGTCCTAAATCCGATACATATCCGATCTTTTCAAATGCGGCCTGAGTGTGTACGGCCAGGTCGCATTTATCCAACCTGCACGTCATTGATACTCGACAAATGTCACTATTCTGTGTCCCATTACGTGGAAGCGGGAAGGAAAACATGTGAGACTTCCGCAAACATTGAGCGCGCTCGCTACATGTGACGTTATCGCGTCCTCTACTGTGCATGCAGGACACTTTCAGGTTCGTCTGCTGTTCACACACAGATCACATCCAAGTCGCATATATTTGGAAATGTGAATGACCATGCAAAAAAAATCGGATTTCACAAAAAATTGGAATTGGGTCACTTCAGGCTGCAGTGTGAACGTAGCTATAGAGTAATCCCTTTGAAACAGGAGAGCTCATCTTTGGTAGAACATCTGTTAGTTTATAATGTATTGATCAAGAAGAGCCATTGGGTCAATGGCACACATCCTGTTTTGTGAACAATCAATAATCTGTCAGGTTTGAGTTACTGGAGCATAAACTGATGAACAAAGAAAAGCAAAGGAAAGCAAAAAAATAAAATAAACAAATAAATAATGATGTGCAGAAACTGGCCTCAAGATGTGGAACCTTTGCATCAGTGAGCAAAATGAGGAATGTTCTGTTCTTTAGCAGTTTCTTCAACATCTCTGCCAACATAAAATCATAGCTCAACCTTTCATACATTACCCTTCACCTGCACACACATCTTGTCTTCCTCACTCAACTAGATTCAGCCACATTTCCTGAACTGACTAAAGAGGAAAAAAAGAGTTCAGCTGTTCCCCTGAGGATTCTCCTTTCAGGTCTCTACTGACTTTTTACCTTGTTCACTTCAACATCTCTTGTCAGATCAGGTGCTACCTGCAGATTAAGACCACTGACCATGCTGGCTATGTCAGTCACGTCCAACTTAATTTCTGACATATATCTTCTATACTTTATCTGGGTCTGTCAAATAATGTCATCTCAACATGTCATCTCAACTTTCAAAGGTTGCAAGGGTTTTTCAGCATGGGTTAAAATCTTAGTTTATAGTCCAAGACTAAGGTTTATCATTTCTATAGTATTTTTTTAATGCAATGCATGTCCTCTTAGAGGAAGACCATGACATATATATATATATAATATAAACATAGAAAATAGAGATACATTGCAGTAATTGTGTACATCTTTCAGTATATATCAGTCATCATGAATAATACCATTTCAATATCATAAAGTGCTGTTAGACGATACTGCAAGACTTTTAACTATTGTGACTTTTTTTCACCTGAAAAAGGGTAAAAAGTTCCAGTTAAGCTCATGTAATAAAATATACTGCTCAAACAAAATTAAAGAAACACTTTGAAAACACATCAGATCTCAATGGGAAAAAAATTAAAATAATGATGCATGCTGGATATCTATACTGATACGGACTGGGTAGTGTGATAGGAACAAAAGGATGCCACATTATTTGATGGAAATTAAAATTATCAACCTAGAGAGCATGTCTTTTGCCCTGTCTCTCTCCCCTCAGCCCCAACTGGTTGGGACAGATGGCTGCCCCTCCCTCAGCCTGGCTCTGCTGGAGGTTTCTTCCTGTTAAAGGAAAACAACCTTTTCCTTCCCACTGTCACCAAGTGCTTGCTCATAGGGGTGATTTTGACTGTTGGGTTTTCTCTGTAATTATTGGTCTGTACCTTACAATACAATGCACCTTGAAGCAACTGTTTGTTGTGATTTGGTGTTATATAAATAAAATTGATATTGAAGTTAAATTCAAAAACACCCCAAAATTCTAAGTGAAATTAAAAACAGAAAAACAAACATACAAACAAACAAACAAAAAGAATGTGGCAGGCTAGTCCAATTGACCATAATTTCATTGCAGTGACTCAAAAACGGTATTCAGTAGTTTATATGGTCCCACGTGCATGCACCTAATGAGATGACGGATGGTGTCCTGCGTCCTGACTGGACTGAAACATATTGTCCCATCTAATAATGTTCTATTAGATTTAAGTCAGGTGAGTGTAGAGGCCAGTCAATGGTATCAATTCCTTCATCCTCCAGGAACTGCCTGTATACTTTCACTACATGAGACTGTGCGTTGTTGTGCACCAGGGGGGAACCTAGGACCCACTGCACCAGTGTAGAGTCTGATGATGGGTCCAAGGATTTCATCCCAATACCTAATGGCAGTCAGTATGCTGTTGCCAAGTCTGTAGAGGTCTGTGTGTCCCTCCATGGATATGCCTCCCCAGACCATCACAGACCCACCAACAAACAGGTCGTGGTGAACAATGTTACATAAAATTTTCCACGGCTCCTCCAGACCCTTTCATGTTTGTCACATGTACCCAGTATGAACCATCTCATCTGTGAAAAGCACAGGACACCATTGGTGAACCTGCCAATTCTAGCATTCCAAGACAAATGCCAGTTGGGCTCCACAGTGCCAGGCAATGAGCACAGAGCCCACTAGAGGATGTCAGGCCCTGACACCACCCTCATGAAGTATGATTGTCTGGTCAGAGACATTCACACCAGTGGCCTGCTGGAGGTCATTTTGTCGGGCTCTGGCAGTGCTCATCCTGTTCCTCGTTTTAGAAAGGAGTAGATACCGGTCCTTCTGATGAGTCGAGGACCTTTTACAACCTTGTCCAGCTCTCCTAGAGAAACTGCCTCCATACACTTGAGACTGTATTGGAAGACAAAGCAAACCTTCTGGCACTGACATGTACTGATGTGCCATCCTGGAGGAATTGGACTACCTGTGCAACCTCTGTAGCATCCAGATATCGCCCCATGCTACCAGTAGTGACACTGAAACAAGCCAAATGCAAAACTAGTGAAAAAAGTCATAAAAGATGAGAAGGGAAAAAAAGGGTCCGTGACCTCCACCTGTAAAACCACTCCAGTTTGGATAGTAATTTCACTGTTGTCCCTCTAGTGCACCTGTTGTCATTTTCATTAACACCAAAGCAGCTGAAACTGAATAACAACCCCCTTTGCTACTTGACTGACCAGATCAGTATCCCAGAAATTAAACTGACTTGATGCTATACTCTGATTAAAAAGTGTTCCTTTATTTATTTATTCTTTTGAGCAGTGTATACTGGACACTGGTCACAATTGACTAAATCCTATGCATGGAATGGAGAATAGTTTCAAGCTGTTTTTGTTATAATTCTGATCTCTGAGCTATAAAGATTTCTTAAGGAAAAACATCCAGACCTGAGACCAACACCACTCCCCCATGTTGGTCTCACTGAAGAACTTCCGTGTGAAGCTGACTAAGGCTGAGCAACACTGAGCATGGCAGAAATAATTCAACAGTCTTTTTCCATTAGACTGATTCTCCAACTACATGCTGCTTATTATGCATTAGCTACACTGTTGTGCAAATTAAATGCGATGCTTGACCAACAGTTAAAAAGTCACAGCAGAGCAAAATCTGACCTCCACTCATGAATACTGACAAGCTGCTCGAGGGATGTTGTCTGAATATCTTTTGACTAAGACCTACCTAGGGCAGGAAACACAGGACCCTGCACATAGACATTTTAAGCACTTTGAAAATTAGATCTGTTATGCATCCATTAATATGATCTTTGGGTTTATGCTATCAGCTGTTCTCTTGCCAATGCAGTTGAAATTGGTAAATGCAATTCATCACACCAACAAAAACTAACCATAAGGCTGTCACTGCATGGAGTGAAATAGAACAAAGAAGCAGCCACAGGTCAAAGTTAATGCAATGCAGTGCTGAAAGTAGGACTATAATGATTCACTGTCCACCCCTTCAGAATAAACACAGAGGGGAAAAGCAAGTTGTTTGACAACCAATGAATCCACATGTGCGCACACACACACACACACACACACACACACACACACACACACACACACACACACACACACACACACACAGAGACACACATGCAAATGCATGCACACAACATTTGAACTAGTTGTTTTTTACCTGCATTTCGGGATTTGAAGGTTCAACGTGAAGCAGGTGAGAAAAACAGAGAGAAAAAAAAAAACACATTAACAATCAATGACCAGGATGAAATTTAGGTGTATAAAAGTCAGTTCAGAAAGTCAGTTCAGCGGAAATCATTTAAGAAATGTAATCAGTAAAAGGTTGAAAATACTTGAAAAAACTGACAGGAAATTCAGAAACTCCAAATTAATGGCTTAAGAGTTTCCTCCCCTTTTGAAATAATTGTTTAAAACTGTATGCATTGTAATTATATATATGTGACTAAAAACCATAGGTTTCTAGAATTAACAGAAAAGTTAATTGCTCACAGCAGACCTCTGATAAGAACAAAAGACAAAAATTTTGCATTTGCTTAATCATATGGAATTGATCATTTGTATTTTGCGATTTATTTTATAGAGACAGTGACTGAAAATACAAATTTTATCAATAAAATGATTGGACAGGATGAAAATGACAAGCTTTGAAAAATGGTCATAGCTGAGAAATGGTGAGAGAAGTAAACTGCTGTCTATTCTCTTCTGCCCTCTTTTCCTTCACACCAGAAGAGGAGATGGTCTGTGTGGTGTTTTCTGCAGTTCCATTTGGCTTGTTAATTAGTCTGTCTGTCTGCCAGATGCTTCTTTATTTTCTGATGATTTTTGCAATTCATTCTAATTTGTTTTTCTTTCTTTTTTCTATGTATTTGACCCAATCCTTCGGTGGTTTCTTTTTTTCAGTGCAAAAACAACAAAACAAAGGAAACAATATTTTTAGGTTGTCTGAAATAGTGCTGTGCTTCTGGTGACTTGGTAACATATTTCCATTGCTGATCAAATAGAGCTGGTAAGGTAGATAGCCACTGTTTTTGTCTAGTTGCTGGCAGACGTTTCTCTGCTTCTATCTGAGACGTTAAGAGAAACATAACACTTTTAGACAGAAATACCTGCAGTATCCTGCTAAATTAACATCATCTAATAATGTTACAAATGAGCAGGACTGATAACATTTACTGCTTGGCACTGACATTAATGTTACTGTTTCAGTATTAGCCATAGCTGGTACCTTAATGATAACAATTGGCTAACATGACTATTGAGTAATTTCTAATAGTTAAACTGCTAATGTTAACGTGTGCGCAGGCCTGATTAATATTTATAACTCTTTAATACTTGAAAGTTGGTGAAACAGGAACTTTAATGACCTCTCAAAAAACCTCAAAGTGTTTGTTTATTGTTAATGAGGTTGCATACAAGAATGGTCGCATGTCTGCAATGGTGCTATATAAAGTTGTGTGTCAACTGGAGGAGGCAAAGATGGCACTGTTTGTATAGATGCTTTTTTAAATGTCTATGTAATTTTACTGTTGCAAATGAGTATTAATGTTCAATATAATTTAGTATCCGAGTATTTTTTTAGCAACCCTAGAACAGGCATTAACGACAATGTACATGACAGTGATTAAGTCAGAAATAGCATGAATGCCACGAAATGCGGAGGGTGGGTTTGCAAAGTGGTTTGCAGATGCAGCAGCAATTGTATGCATGCTTAAGGAGTTTAAGTAGTGCAGTCGATGGGATATGCAGAAGGGCAGCAGCTGATCTATCATCTAATGCTATGCTCAGCTGAGTGTGGATACCTGGAGGAGCTTTTCACTTTGACTTTGTTATTAAGTACAAAAGCTGACTAATGGTGAGTCACTGTGCTAATGGTTTGATCTCAGACGTGTTTTAAAGACCAAATGGAAATGATTAATAGTTGCATCAACCCAGGCAAATTCAGGCAATCAACGGTAATCCATCATTGGCCATTCTTCACATCGTATCAGTCATATTGTTTGCCTATTTTAAGGCTAACAATGATACCATAGCAATAGATTAGAAGGAAATCAAAGTAAGCAGTCTTAGCTCAGTGGTGATGGATGAAGCTCTTGGAAAATACCAAACCCTGTAATGACACAACTTTTTCAGTTCTAATAATAAGCTTGTGAAATGGTTTATTGCCTTGAGATATCAGACACAGTTTTCCCTCTCAATGAGACCTTTTAAATGGCTGGCTAATGAAAGCCTCTCATAATGAACCTGCTAATCTGAACTTTTGGGACACTTTGTTTCGTAAATCTGTATTATATGTACACATCAAAATTTGTGTCTCTAAGGTCTTCTGCAAGTCACTTTGATGTCAGATCTCATTCAGGTCTCATGACCAAAAACACAATTCCACATTACAGTGCAATGTGGGATTTACACACCTACCTGCATTGGTTTCTCTAGCATGATATTCAATACAGCATCCATCCTTATCCCAAACAAAATGCATTCAACATTATGAGGAGTGTGCTGAATAGATTGCAGGGTTACTTTGGAGAAAAGCATTTGTGTTTTTAAACCTTGTCACTGGATAAGGACCTGACGGTACATCTAGTTTAGTTGAACAACTAATATTGAGATGAACACTAAGATGATATTAACTATCACACCTTCAATATTTAAATGGGCGTTTCTGTGACTGGTTCCATTGTTAGTGAAGATCCCACAGATTCTAACTCAAAATTGCCCTAAACTTTTATTAAAATACTTTTAGTCACCCCTAGGTTAGTAAAGATATAATAAATATTCCAATTGCACATCTTTGAAGAGTAAGTAACACATATGCCAAATTTCATGCTTCGACACCTTGTGGTTTTACAGTCTATAGACTGGAAAGGTAGAACCTCACCAACGAACAGACGGATGGATGGATGGATGGATGGATGGTATGACAACAATATCCCCCTGCTTTATTTTGCACAGGAGGATAAAAATAGCCAAAACAGATCAGGAGGGAAAAAATGTCAGTGGCCTCCGCCAGTAAAACCATTCCTGCATTAGGGGTTGTCTCATTGTCAAGCTTTATTGACATCAGCTTGCCATTAGAACCAGAGGTGGCAAAAGTACTAACATTCTGTACTTAAGTAGAAGTACAAGTACTTGTGTTAAAAAATACTTTGGTAAAAGTCGAAATACTGGTTCAACTTCTTTACTTAAGTAAAAGTAAAAAAGTACAGGCTCTGAAAGTTACTCAAAGTAAGAAAGTAAAAGTAGCCCTTTGGAGGACGTTTCTACCTGCTATTTTTGTGTAAAGCTAACTGAACCTTATTATATATTATTGTAATAATATAAAATAATACATGAGAACACAAACGTTATTCCAATCTAAATTTTAATTCTAATGAATGTACTCAACTTGAATCACAAAATGTGAAAGTGAATTTAAACACAGCTCTGTTCTCTGTGTCCCCCATAGTAGAGGGTGACTGTGTCTCCACCTAAACACCAACATGAGGATACTCAGGGGTTACAGTGGGATTCAGAAGCTGGAGGAACACTAAGATCAGCTGTAGTGGCTCTGCATGGGGAGAAGAATCACAACTTTCTATTGTAGCTGCAGTAAATGATGTTGGTGTGCAGGCTGTGATCAGCTGACCTGCTGCTGCTGCTCTGAGGTTTACTGCTCTGTGTGGATGAACTGAACTCACAAAGATGTAACCCAGTATTTCACAGCTATCTGAGCTGATCTCCATCCCCTACACTGACAGCATACAGGCTGTAGAAATGTTGGATTCAGTGAATGAATCTCAGCATCAGCAGCTTTGATTCAGACTCATCTCTGCTGCACTGATGTAACCTGTAACTCTGACCATGAACACAAACACTGTGCTCCAGTCCAACACAGAGCTTTACTGTAAATACAGTACAACAAGATAACCTGTTTATTATGTACTAAACTGCAGTATTTTCATCCAATCTTTGAATAACACAAAGTCAGCATACTTCAGTTTATTTTCCAGTCCTTACCTTTAATTCTAGCCTCTCTTCTTCCTCTCCTGTCCCCTTCCTCCATCTCTGAGTGAACTTCTCTCTCTTTGCTCTCCCTGAAATACAGCAGCTCTTCTTTTAGCTAGCAGACACACTGTGTGACAAACTGCACACACTTTGTGTGTTTGCTGATATTTGTTGAGCATTTAAAAACGTTGCATTTACCTGCCACACGTTACTCCCTTCATGCTCGCTCCTCTTCAGTAGCGCTAGCTAAGCTGTTTATGTCCTGCGAGCATAATTTACGGATTCGGTCCGGCCCACTGTGACCCCTGATTATAGCGCTATAAATGAGACATTAATTACATGGGTTTGTGTATTTAATCCCTTTGTACCCGATAAGCCCCGGTGATGGAGGATACGCCAGTACGATTGTCTCTTATATGTTAATATTCCTCCGTTTAGGCTCAGATCGTTTGATGTTTGACGGCGCACTGACCGGAAATGCAAACTTCTCCCTGACGTGTTAAAAAGTAACGAGTCTGTTTTGAAAATGTAAGAAGTAGAAAGTACCGATACTTGTGTAAAAATGTAGGGAGTAAAAATAAAAAGTACTCAGAAAAATAAATACTCAAGTAAAGTACAGATACCTAAAAAATCTACTTAAGTACAGTAACGAAGTATTTGTACTTCGTTACTTCCCACCTCTGATTAGAACACATCATCATACTCAGATTTCAATTCCTACTGGATAACCGCTCTCGCAGCATTTTTCTGGCGAGAGTGACAAGAACCTCAAAGTAACCAATATCCATGAAGAAACCTACAGGATTTTTTAATTCTCAATTGTACACAAAGAATACAAAAACTGCACTCTTGCTGACTTCCTCTCACACAAACTTAGCAGGTCTAGGTGGAAGCATTATTCATACAATTACTACGCTTTCAGTACTGCCATGTTTTGCCATCAGCAGTAGAAATTTTAGCAAAAATATTTTCTCTTAATGGTCAGACAATGTTTAACATTCATAACAAGCAGGTTGTTGACAGAAACAGTGTGCTGAAATAAGGGGAAAAAAACAGCCTCTGGGATATTGTTCATTGTGTTCACTGTGAAAAACTATTATATGTACAGCACAGTAATGAGAGTGACATTCAAGCTAAGGGAACATTGTTTAACTACTCAAATATGCAGCAGTATGGTGCACTCCATAGGAATATAAATAAAGATTTGTTCCTAATGGCTCTCAGGTCTCCTCTGAAAGTTTCTTTCCAGGCACTTGTCATACGTCATATTTTTACCACAAACTCTCCAATGTGTTTTTCTATAGTCTCTTTCAGACTAGGCTGCATAATTAGAGTGTGAGGAAGCCTGCTAGATAATCAGATAGTGATACGGTCATATGGTGGAAGTGTCTCAGTGTTGTTACAACCCATAAATCAGAGTTGCAGTTGCAAAATTATTCCAAAGTGAGTGAAATGTGTTATTTAGCTTCAGTAACAAGATGCTCAACAATTACAGGGAGGGAGGGAGACAGAACCTCAATATGCCCCTACCCATCTCTGTTCAAAATAAAGCTCAAATGCAGATTAATTATATCCATGCTCATGTCCCCTGTTGTTTGCATGTTTGCTTCCCCCCGCTAGAGTAAACGTGGTTGTGTGCATTCTTCTCTCCACCCTCCAGATATGTGTGTGTGTGTGTGTGTGTGTGTGTGTGTGTGTGTGTGTGTGTGTGTGTGTGTGTGTGTGTGTGTGTGTGTGTGTTGGCTGAGACAGGTAGATACTGCTGATTGGCTGGTCTGAATAGGTTCCTGAGTCCAGATTGGATGATTGGATGGACAGCAGCCTCTTATCCTCCATCTGACAGCCACCTCGCCCCTCTCCTTGTGTTATCTACGCCCAACAAACAGCCAACCAGCTGCTAGTAGTTCTGACTGCTTGCGTGAGAATCCTGAACAAAACTCTTCAGAGAATAGTGTGAGGTTATTAGTAGTCCTGCTATCGTTACTGCAAGCCACAAGCTTTTTGTAATTAAAAAATTGTGAATATTTATACACTGTATATATTGAGCACTGCACTTGTAGAAGTGAGGAGCCATATTTGTTGAAATCCTTTTTCTCTTGTTTATTGGTTAGGTGCACAAGTTAGAGAACTATCTTTTGTTTACTTTTTAGTTTTGGGTAGGGAAGAGTAGAGAACATTAGAAACTTTCTTCTTGGGAGTGGTTGGAGCGATGAGTACACCTCATGTTATGTTCAGGTTACCCCTAGGCCGGGGACGTAACATGAATTAGGGTTTGTCATCATTGTCATCATAAGCTGAGCAAATTGTCTTCTGTTGCCTCTACTTTTCTGGTTGACAGATTTTTTCTTGTGTGGGGGTGTGGCAGTATGGATTTTAAACTGGAGGACTTTACAATAAGTCCACCAAAGGAGAAGCTGAATAGGTGCAAATTTCTTTGATGTGCCATTGCTACTAAATGTGAAGAAAAAAAAGAGCTGAAGATGCTCCTGTGTGCAAAGCTGTGTGAAAGGGGTTTGTTTGGTGAGCCTGCTCCTGCAGAGGAAGTTCAGTTGGGTGCTGTTGCTGGTGTCCCTGCCTCAATGCAAAATCTCGCTCCACAAACTGGCGCTTCTACAGAGGGGCTACATCTAACACTGCACATAAAGGAGGTGGAAGCCATGCACGTAAAGGTGAGAGTTGTGGAGATGGAGTGGGGAGCGGCTGCCTCTCACTGTCTTTCCATCCCTTGGTCAGCTACTCAGTCGCCCTAAACCAAAGGTCAGCTTTGGTGTGGGTAGGCACATCGAATTAGTCCCAACATTTAGGGAATCTGAAGTATGCATACTGTACAGCACTGCAGGTGAACTATACTGGCCAAAGAATGCGTGGTCTATTTCAACTCTTTCAACTAAGGACACTTTAAACTATGACACTGTGAAAGCCACTGTCCTGCGTCCTACGAATTAGTGCCAGAAGCTTATAAGCACAAATGTAGACATTTGAAAAGAAACTGCCACACAGACTTTTGTAGTGTTTGCAAGGGAGAAAAAGATACAGGCTAGCAACGATAAACCCTTAGATGATGTCCGTGAGCATGTGGTGTTAGAGGAATTCAAAAATCAACTTCCAAAAAAAAAAGAAAAAAAAAAATTATATATATATAAATAAAACCTACTTAAATGGACAAAAGGATACAACTCTTGCTGCAGCTGCTGTACAGGCTGATGAGTTTGCTCTGACACACGAGTGTTCTTTCATCTCCTGTTCATCTCAGGTTCCATCACACCACCACTGCTGCCAGTGGAAAGAAAAAACTGTAACAGTTATTGTATGGGATAACTGCAATCAAATCTATGTTGAAAAAATGAACTGCTGCAGACTCTGAATAGATGACCCTCTGTATGAACATGAATCAGTGTTGATTATTATATTATGGAGGTCCAGTTGAGGTCATTGACTGGTTCTGAAGACTGATCTAGTTTTTATTGACTGCAATAACTGAGAGCAGAGCAGCACTGCACTGTCAGCATCTTCTATATTTGCGCACAAGCAGTACGTTTTTCTTTCTCTTCATGTTGTTCAGTCCTTTTATTCAACAAAACTCTGTTTTAGTCAGAAGAACAGTTGAGAGGATGAGTGGAGATACAGACAGATGGATAGTTGGACTACACAAAACTATCAAATGTATCTGGTTTATGATTGTGCAAACAGCAGAACGATAGGGGAATGTATCAGTGCAGCATCTGACCTTTTTGTATGTTGGGTGGGTGAGGACTTTATGAACTGGCCTGTCTGCCTGTCTGCTTGTCAATAAAAAAAAAAAAAAATGAGACAGATTTGAAAACTCCGTAATCAAGGGTGTGAACAAAGGGCCTATGAACACCACTGATGCTGAATGCTGAGTGACAGCTTCCATTCTCAGGCAACACTTGAGCAGCAGCATTTTTTTTCTTCATGCTCAGCCAAATCACTCTTGATCCAGCTGCTCTGGATTTCAATTTTCAGCTTTAAAAGCTGAAAACCTTTCAGTCTCATCCAAAAATTTATGGAAAATCTGAACTGTGCTCGAAAAGAAGGTGTAAGTAAAATGAGAGAAAATGGAAGGAAGCAAGAGAGAAAATTTGAGTTATCACCCATGCAAACCTGAGCATTTTTTTCTTCTTTTTCACCTGCACACATTGTGCTTTCGCTGTCTCACATGATTATTAAGTCTTGTGTCTCCTTCTATATTTATCCTTACCTTTCAGTCAAAGTTAGTGGAATGTATAATTAAGCTTCAGTACATGTTTAACTGCTCAATGGATATGAAGTGCTACATGTCAGAAAATTCTGGGCGAGTTTCCAGGTAAATTTCCATCAAATCAACATTAGAACTGTGTCCAAGAGTTGCAATTAGCCACTAATAGAAACATTTTATCTTTCTGACCATTTTTCAACTGCATTTCAAAGTATCTCTTATTGATAAAACATTAAATATAATATATTTTAGATTCTCAGTCATCTGAGTCATGGTAATTCAAGAGCTTGAAAAAAGTGTCTTCTTTAAATTCTTTAGTAAAAAAAATTTAAAGAAGTCTAGTCACCTTTTTCAAGCTTTTGGGACATTGACTATGATAAACATATATGCATGTAGTCTGTGTAGATTCTCAGTTATCCAGGTCATAGTAGTCTCTGGAGCTTGAAAAAGGCGACTGGACTTCTTTTTGTTTCTTGAAGACGTTTCACCTCTCATCCGAAAGGCTTCTTCAGTTCTCAACCAAATGGTGGAGAGACCCAGGTATTTAAACCCCTGTTTAAATACCTGGTTTCAACTGAAACCACTGATTAAATATGACCCACGCCCCCTTCACACCTGGGCACATGTGTTCAAGCACATGATCAATAGAGGGTCATAACCACCTCCAGGGGACTACGCCCACAGGGGTTTAAATACCTGGGTCTCTCCACCATTTGGTTGAGAACTGAAGAAGCCTTTCGGATGAGAGGTGAAACGTCTTCAAGAAACAAAAAGAAGTCCAGTCGCCTTTTTCAAGCTCCAGAGAAATATATGCATGTATATGTGTATATTCTGAAAGAAAATAACATAATTTCATGTGGTGCAAGTAATCTCTGCTATGGGGAGAGTACACTATAGTTTCACAAAGGTTGTGGCACATTACATCATTTGAGATTGCACATACTTCATCTGGCATTTTATCTTTTTTTCTTGCACTCATCCAAACAGTCAACCAGGACACATAAACAGAACATACTTTTTTCTCCTTTTGCCTTTAATCAATGTTTGATTAATTTAAAATATAGCAAAAAACAAAACTATATGAATAACAAATAGACACTACTTTAGCAAAACTGAGGAATAAAAAGGAGCCATCACGATGATATCCATTGCTGGAAAGCTGGTAAATCATTTGGGAACTATGAAAAGATGCATATAAAAATGGACATAAAGAGGAAACAGGAATGATGACAGACTGCTACATGAATGATCAGACTAAGAAGTACCATTAAGACTCTCCCTGCAATTGTCTCTCAGCTATTCTTCTCGAGCTGCCCGGCTCGGCATCCCTCCAAGCTAATCCTTTTCTGTTTCGCATTTCCACAAACTATTTTCCAAGTGACAGAGCTCCTAGAGCTAGGAGCCACGCTCAATCACTTCTCTCAGCAACACATCACATGGGAAAACAAGATCAGGAAGCATGGGACAATGTATTATACACACTCACGTTAAAATAAAATATGCACAAATTAGTCTCAGACCAGAACTAATGTAGCAAACCTGTCACTTAGGTCAACTTCAGCTGAAGCCTAATTAATTTGTCTCTGATAATTCAAATGGCCTTTTGTTTTTACATTTTCATTCCCCTGTGCTATTATGTTTTCATTTGATTCCCTTCTTGTCTTTCCTGTCAGGGGAACGTCTTGTGTGAGAAAAGTAAGACTATCTGGCTTCAGTAATATCTCAAATGTCATGGTGGGTTATTAGGAATAGTGTCAAAACAAAAGGAGTTAATGTACTCATTAATCTTCGATTGCTCCGAGGGCCTCAGGTTTTGGGAACAACTGAAATGTCAGACTAACCGAGTTACACATTGTAAGTCACATCATTCACTCCAGATTGTCTTTAGCAGACATTTAAATCAAAAACTGAGCTTCCCTCAGTTTCCAATTACAGTGTAAAATACTTTATTTCTGTATAACCAATCTTGTTTAGGGGCAACCTCATCGCTGGCTGAATTATGATATACAGGACAAATCTACAACTGAAGCATCACATTAACAAACTAGATCATAGTAGCAGGAGGTGGTTGGGGTAGATGAGTGTGTGTATATATATACATACAGTGGCTTTAGGTCTGGACTTTGACTGGGCCATTCTAACACATGAATATGTTTTGTTTTAAATCATTCCATTGTACCCCTGGCTTTATGTTTAGGGTCGTTGTCCTGCTGGAAGGTGAACCTCCGCCCCAGTCTCAAGTCTTTTGCAGACTCCAACAGGTTTTCTTCCAAGATTGTCCTGTATTTGGCTCCATCCATCTTCCCATCAACTCTGACCAACTTCCCTGTCCCTGCTGAAGAGAAGCAGCCCCAGAGCATGATGCTCCCACCACCATATTTGACAGTGGGGATGGTGTGTTCAGAGTGATGTGCAGTGTTAATTCTCCGCCACACATTGGCCAAAAAATTCAATTTTGGTCTCATCTGACCAAAGCACCTTGTTCCACATGTTTGCTGTGTCCCCAACATGGCTTCTGGCAAACTGCAAACGGGACTTTTTATGGTTTTCTTTTAACAATGGCTTTCTTCTTGCCACTCTTCCATAAAGACCACATTTGTGCAGTGCACGACTAATAGTTGCCCCCCCACCCCCCCTATTTTGACCTCGGGACTTCCAGGTCATCATACTCAGCACAGATGTTCTTGTATACCATGCCGGCCACTTGGTTATGGTGTTTCATGTATGCCCTGCCTGCTAGCATCTTGCACCCTGCTGTTATGTGCTGGATTATCTCAGGGGCATCTCTGCACAGCCTCCACCTGGGGTCTTGCCTTGTGTGGTAGACCCCAGCCTCTATCTATCATGTGCCCAGAGCTTGTTCCCTTGCTGTCATGATTAGTGCCTCTGTGCTGTCAGTTCAGCTTTGTCCAGAAATTGGTAGGATTTATCTATGTCAGCCACTTATTCTATCTGCCCGTGGTACATGCCGTGCAGAGGCCAGTCCTTCCATGATGGCTCCTGTTCTTTCTCGGGCTTCTGCTGCGTGAGGTACTCACTAAGCACATGATCTTTTGTGGCCAGCTTCCTGATGTATTCATGGATCTTTGTTGTTTCATCTAGGACAGCGGTCCTGACACTCACTAGTCTTCGGCCTCCTTCTTTCTGCTTAGCGTTCAGTATCATGGTGTGTGTGTATATACAGTTGTGTTCAAAATAATAGCAGTCCAACATGAGTAACCAGATCAGTCAATCTTTTTGGTAGAAATCATATTACTACATGGCAAAAATTTACCAGTAGGTGTAGTAGAGTCATAGAAAACAACAGACCCAACATTCATGATATGCATACTCCCAAGTCTGTGTAATTGAATAATTAATTGAAAGGAGTGTGTTCAAAATAATAGCAATGTAGAGCCCAATCAGTGAGTTCATTCATTCTTTGAAAAAGCAGGCGTCAATCAGGTGGCCCTTATTTAAGGATGAAGCCAGCACATGTTGTACATGCATTTCTCACTGAAAACCTGAGAAAAATGGGCCGTTCCAGACATTGTTCAAAAGAAAAGCGTTCTATAAACTGTTGATTGAAAAGGAGAAAACATATAAAGAAGTGCAGAAAACGATAGGCTGCTCGGCTAAAATGATCTCCAATGCTCTAAAATGGAAAGCAAACCAGAGAGAAATGGACGAAAATGGAAGACTACCATTGAAATGGATCGAAGAATAGCCAGGATGGCAAAGACTCAGCCAATGATCAGCTCCAGGGTGATCAGAGACAGTCTGATGTTACCTGTGAGTACTGTGACAATTAGAAGACACCTGTGTGAAGCTAATCTGTCAGCAAGAAGCCCCCATAAAGTCCCACTGTGGAAAAAAAAGGCATGTGCTAAGAGGTTACAGTTTGCCAATAAACACATTGACTGACCTGTGGAGAAATGTAGAAACATTTTGTGGACTGATGAAATTAAGAATCTTTGTTTGGTCCAAGGGCCCCAGACAGTTTGTCAGATGACCCCCAAGCACTGAATTCAAGCCACAGTATGCTCTGAAGACAGTGCAAGCATCATGATATTCTAATGTTTCTCTTACTATGTATCGCATACCAGGGATCATGGATCAGTTTGCATATATCAAAATACTTGAAGAGGTCATGTTGCCTTATGCTGAAGAGGAAATGCCCTTGAAATGGGTGTTTCAACAAGACAACGACTCCAACCACACCAGTAAGCAAGCAGCATCTTGGTTCCAGACCGACAAAAATTAAAGTTATGGAGTGATCAGCCCAATCTCCGGACCTTAATCCGATAGAAAACTTGTGGGGTGACATCAAAACATCAAAACAACCAACATTCATTTTTCTTCATTTCCTGTTAATTGGAGTGCCTGGAAATAAAAACAATTTAAGGATTCTGAACTTTACTGGTGCTTTTAAATGCACTGCTATTATTTTGAACACAACTGTGTATGTGTGTGTGTGTGTGTGTGTGATTTTTGTTTTTTAGAATACATATGGTTATTAACATATTTTTGTCTGCACTGGAAATGACGACAAGATGAATAATGTTATGTACAGAGTGGACAGCTGTGTTAATGCTAACAACAGGGGACACATTAACGATAAAGAGTTGTTTGGTGCTTTGCTGTCGTGAGCCTGCACTGGCTGGATAAATATGCCTAATATGAATGTATTATGCAAATCTAGCTCCTGTATTCCCATTGCTCTCTCTCTCTCTCTCTCTCTCTCTCTCTCTCTCTCATGACGAGGACAATGAGGTTGTATATAAAGACATTAAACAGGAATGTGTGAAACTGTTGAATGACACTAATATTATTATCACTATCTACTGTATTTCCTAACTGTTACGTAGAGGCATTAGACTGCTGAACCCCTCATGAGTGAAAGTGTGTGAGAGAGGATTGACAGCTGGGTGCTGCAGAAGCGAACAGCTGAAGCTGAGATTTTGGATTGACAGCTTATAAAAACCTGCCTAACATGAGACTGAGAGACCATTAGTCCACTGAGCTCTATTTTAACATGCCAGTACCCACAGACCATGCTAGCTGGTTGTCTCCAGTCAGTCAACAGAGCAGAGGGATGGCTGTCATTCAGCTGATGTTCGATATGTTGCTCAGTAAGTCCATTACTGGAGTTGGCAGTGATGCATCATGTTAGCAAATCGATGCTTTGACCGTCATTGACATTGGTCTAATGTTGCACTGACAATTTTCATAGCACATTAGATAAAATGCGATGAATGTGACATTGTTAACAAAGGCTGTGGTGTAGTGTTTTGGTTCTGAGAAGCAAGCCACCATAAAAACATTATTCAGGTTGGAGTAAAACTGGGAAATAAAGCCTAACAGTCAAATCTACAATAGTGACTGCCTCAGTTTCAACAAAGTCTAATTAATGTATCTCTGCTGGTCATTCAAAACCAATTTGTTGTTCACTAAGGTGTTGAATTATTTAATATAAATTAATGTTCACCTTGTGGGAAGAAAATATATAAATCACAGTCAGAGAAACATGTCACAGGAGGCTGAACCGTTTATAAAACAAAAGCTTACATAAGTTATGTTTGACTGATGAAGCTCTGCTCTCTGGGAAACTCCTAAATAAATCAAAGCATTTGAAAAATGCTGCCAGGTGCAATGCGGCTCTACTTTGAGCAGATAGGAGAGAATGGAGGGCATTCATATCATGATATTGTGAATGAAAATATGAATGCACACAGGAAAAGATGCAAAAAATATATTTTGATTATGACTACAAGGGAAAATCTTGACAATACCAAGCCTTCTCTGAATTATTTAGGTGTTCACTGGCTAACTTAAGACAGGCCTGTAGACCTGCCTTCTTGAGCAGGGGGTGCTGCAAGATTTCAGTCCATTACAGCGTAGTGTGTTACCAATGATATTCTTAGTGTCTGTGGTCCCAACTGCCTTCAAATCATTAACAAGCTCCTCCCGTGTGGTTTTGGGCCGATCCACCACCTCCACCATCATGATCATCCTCATCCCACGAGGCAAGCTCTTTCATGGAGCTCCATACTTAGGGCGATTTAGGGCGATTGATGGTGTGATTATTCAGAAATGGAAGAAATATAAAATGACCAACAGTTGTCCCCTTCTCACCGAGCTTCTTGTTGATGATCTTGTAACCCATTCCAACATTGTGAAGATCTATTGTGCTTTGAGAGAATAATTAAAAAAATAAATAAATAATGAAACTGGCCTGAACAAAAAATTATGGTATTTTTTTTAATATTTTGCTGCACAACCTTTTGAGGCAAGCCCTGCAAACAAGTGATCTTTTGTAACTCTCAGTGAGACCTCTGCACATGTCAACAGGTATTTTGGCCCACTCCCCACAAGAAAACTGCTTTCTGACACTGCAAAGCCCCCAGAACATAACCAAGCCTCCTCCATGTTTCACAGGAGGTACAGTGTTCTTTCTTTGTACATTTCAGTTTTGCATCTGTGAACATAAAGCTGATGTAATTTGCCAAAAAGCTCAATTTTGTCTGCCCTGTCCAAAGGCCATTCTTTCTTTATTATTACTTTTGTGAGTTTCAAGTTATTTCAGTGACCACTGTGGGTTTTTCTTTCTTTAATGGAAGGGTACCAACAATTTTGTCCACATCTGTAACTGACTGATTGCGTGATTGATTGTAATCTGTGTGCCACATGGGCACACAGCCAATCTGTAGGAGCCAGAATTCTCACTGGGATTTAGGGGCTCAAATACAAATTTATTTCACTCAGTGACATGCAAATCAACTTATAAATTTTATGCAATGTGCTTTGTTTTTTTTTCTGTATTTTTGGTTAATAGTCTGTCTCTCTCCATTAAAATGAAGCTACAAGAAAATTAGAGACTGTTCATTTCTTTGTGAGGAAACTTACAAATTCAGCAGGGGATCAAATAATCATTACTCAAACTGTAGGTGTTAATGTTATTGTTACGCAGCAAGGTGTCTAAAGAAATAAAAAATAAAATCAGATTAGTCATTTGATTTGAAAAAAAAAAAGTTCCCTTTGTTCCTGTTTGTCCCACAGCCCCTTTTTTGATGTGCATAAAACTGCAAAAACAAAAGACATCAAAGACTCTTCAACAAGGTATTCTTGAGGAGGGGGTTCAGTATGAGAGTAAAGGATTGAGAAAAGTTAACCAAAGCCTATTTAACTAAAGAACAGCCTACATAACTGTGGGCAGTCATTAAATCAAGTAGATAAATCTAAAACTGTAAAAGAACAATTTTCTGAATTCACAGGCAGTAGCAGTACATAAATGTGACAAAAATGGTATGATTAATAATGAGAATATTAGAAGGCCACCCATGTCTAACAGGAGATATATAAAGCTTAAAAGTTAGTGAAGCAAAAAATCTTCAGACACCTCCCTAACATGATGTAGAACTGCTCTGTGGAGAATATGAGACTGTGTTAAACCTTGTCTCATTAAATAGAAATGAGCCTGAGCTGTCACTATTGCTTTAGCCATGCTGCTCCGCTTTACTGTCTACTATTAGCTGTAGTAATAATAATGGAGACAGCTTGCTAATGTGAAGAGAATTTGTGTGAGGATAAAGTTAATATCACATCTCTTCAGCAGATGTCAGGCTTCACAGAGTAACTTGCTATGGTGAGTCAAGTGGACACAATATTTTGGCCTAATGGTTTTTCTTTGTCAGTGAAGACGTTCTGCTCTTACTAAAATTTTCTGATGTCAGCACATGTTCTTTGGACAAAACAAGAGGATTTCTGTCATTTTACAGATGATATATTACTAAGCCTACAGATGCATAGCCATGAGGACGAGAGAGAGACTCTGTATCATTACTGTAGAGCAGCCTGCCATGACTGTGTAATTACGGACCAATCAGTGGATCCCTAATCTAATTCTACAGCGTTCTCCTCCATGAACTGCATTAGGAGGTAGATGTGATGATAGCTGATGGAGACTCGTGATCAACAACGCTCAAGAAAATGCAGAGAGGAAGAGATTCTCTAAAATATCACAGACTGATTTAACAAAGACACTTGCACTTTAGATGTGTGGGAATAACTGTCACACCTCACAGACTTCTAAATGTATACATTGCACACATGTGTGGCATTCTTGACTATTTTCAGACAGTTTGTGTTTGTGTCCAAACTTTTGACTGGTCCTGTGTAAATTCTGGATAAACCAAAACACTATATGAGTGACCATGTCACTGGCAACAGTGATGCATCATTCATCCAATTACAATGTTGAGATAACATCCCTCAAGCTGACAGGTATAAATAAATAAATTACAAATTATTGTAATTTTGTTGGGAAAAGAGTTTTTCTTTTTGTTTGAATGTTACCTCTAAGACTCTTACCAGGGTTCAAGCCAGCAGGTGATTGTCCGGTGTTACGCTGGGCTGAGGTACTGTTGTGTGAATTTCACTGGTTCGCTATCGGAACTGTTCACTATTACCACAATTAGCAAGCGGGCGTGGCTATTAGCACTAGCACGCGGTCGGGAATGGTCTAACACTGCGTATCTATAGAAAACATCTTTGAGAAACTGTCCCAGGGCTCCGTATTTGGTGCATGACCAGTTCAGGAGGGGCAGCTTCTGTGTCGGTAAAGTAAATCTGCGATGTGGCTGAAGGCACAGGAAGCCCAACTCAGATTTGATCATTTTCACACACATCAGCACATTCAGGAACTTAAACTGAGACAAGTTGCCAACCTCTACATCTCCAGAGAGTTTGCGTTATACGATAACACTCAAGGCAATTCAAAGCACCCTGCAAAAATAAACATATATTAAAGAGCTACATATGACACACTCGTCTCTCGCTGGCTCTGGGCTGTAGACACAAAGTATGGAGGTCAGTTCTCAGGGATGTGACTCAACATGTCATTAAAGTCATTCATACATTTAGCAGCACCAGCACTCGGATCCGCTCTGATAAGCACAAACCAAAATGTTTAAAGACAATGTGAAATACCAGTTCTGGCAAACTGTTACCAATGATCTCTCCTTGTTTTTCCCAACGCGCATTTCTTATGACATCGGACGGTGTGGGTTGCCAAATTTCTGATAGTGTATCAACAGCATTTATTAATTCAATTTATAAAAGCAATGCATTCTTACAGCATTATAAGAAAATGACTATAAGTGCAAATAAAAAAAAAATCTCTTCAGAGAGGCTGAACTGAATGCATTAATGTTTCCTCTTTAGCACAAAACTCATGAATTGTGATAGTAAAGCTCCTCTAACTTTGGCCCCACTGTTGTCCTGCAGATCCAGACTGAACTACTCTAAAATCTCTCTCTCTGCAAGTCCAGCATGACTGGCAGCCCACCTCATACAAAATCCAATCTGGGGTTTTTGGACAAGCAAAACATCAGGATCACAACTGAAACTAATTACTGCATTTGGCTTTGATCACGACAGCATCTACAGAGTGTCCAGCAGAATTTGCAGGATTTTCACACAGATTTGGTAACAAATGTGACCATATTATTTCCAGCTCTTACTTCTGGGCTTCATAATCTGCTGTTAGGCACCATTAAAACCTCATATTATTACAGTGCTACATATTCAAATTTTCATCAGAATTCGTTTTTAATTAAGAAAAATCTTTTTCAAACTACTTTTGGCCTCAGGACCCAGAGAAATGTACTACAAAGCAAATTCAGTGAGCAGATCACCAGTACCTAAAATCCCAAACACAGATCATGGATATAACGACAGTGATTATTAACCCACGTTTTCTTCATCGGGGTGTGTGCGCACTCACAGGAAAGTAGGAACTGTGATGTGCCATCTAATACATCTGAAAAGTCTAACTTTAAGCTTAACCCTTCTGGCATTTTGTAAACATCTTTGTTAACGTTGTAAACATCTTTGTTAATGTTAGCAAGACACAGTATCAGAGGCGTTATCTTTGACCTGTTCAAACAGGATTATCTGTTTGAAAGAAGCTGGCAAACAGACACGTGGTGCCATGGACAGGCACTTAAATTAAACAAAAAGCTTGAATCCCTTCTTGCTTATGATTTTTATTGCCTTTTAAATATTGCCAACAACAAATATTGCCAAAGATTAGTTTACTGTCACAGAAAGCTGCACTGTCAGCACTTTGATATATGCTGACAGAAAGTCTTCAGCACTTCACTGTATTCTATTCAAGAAATAAAATAAATAAGAGGATAAATGAAACTGCAAATTGTCCCACACTGACAGATTATTTTTTTTTTTTCTTTTGTCACTGTTTTTCTTAGGGCTACATGGTGGTACAGCTGCAAATTGCCAGATTTTATGAGGTCTTTTGCATCAACAATTACTGTGTCCATTACAGGAAGCATGTGCTCATAAAAACACACAAAAGTTTTCAGTCATGCTGTGATATATAAATAATATCTTTACACCCTCAGTTTCATGCTTTAAAGATTTTTTTTTCAGTAGAACATTAACCATATTGAACAGAACTTTGCTGCTATTATTATTATTATTAATAATATTATTATTATTATAAATGAATATATACGTAAATGCATTGGTTTTCCTTGATGAGAAGCAGTAACTGTAGAAATACTGGTATCAGTGTAACCCCAAGTCCTTCCAAATGTGACTCAATATGAGGCAGTATTTTATTTTATTTTTTTAATGCGTTGTTTGTTTTTCAGTTGCTAAACTTAGTGTTGATAATAAATGAGAAGCCAAACAGAGCAGTGATGATAAATTAGAATTCACACTTTAGCAGCTGGCCTTGTTAGAGGGAGAGAGAGTAGGTGGAACAGGAGTCTATCTTTGTAATTAAAACGGATGCTTAGCAGAAGATAAATACTTGTTAACTGAAAGTGAGCTCAACACATATTTAAATAAGAGGATAAACCTGCACACTGAAGCTTTTGTTTGACACACACATACAAATACATTACTGGCTATTTCATAAAATCTGTTCTGGCGATGTTATTCATTGGCTGCAGTTTGAAAAGTCGGCAGGAAACGGTGTCAATATCCAAATCAATTGAAGCCACAGCAGATGACAGTTTGAAAGTAGCTTTGCAGAGAGATGGCCATCACTGCTCCTCTCAGAGGAAACAGCGGCTCAGCCTGCAGTTAATGATTTTACTGTCTGACATGTGCATTCAGCATTGGAAAATAATTCCAAGACAGAAAAAAACAAAGAAAATGATGACTTTGAATCACAAGAGTCATGATATAAGAGGTAATGGAGGCCAAAGATGAAGAAGGGGATATTGAGGAACTCGTGAGTGAAATTTATATGCAAATAGATGACAAAAAAATTGGAGACATGATTCCATATTAGTCTATATTTATATGAAGCACAAGTGGGAAGCAGTGACATGTATGGTTTAGCCACACGCCCTGTGACTTAGCCTACACGTCAGCCTACGATATAGGAGAACTCAGACTTTTAATCTAACAGTGTTAACCCATCCTGCAACTATTTTGATTGGCTACCTTAGTAGTAATATGCTGTGTAAAAACAGCATGTTGAAGGATAATGCCTCCTTGAACCAAACTGTAATAGGCTGTAACTGTAATTGCTCACAATGCTAACGCAATCTGCAGTATTCTGCCAATGTAGACATATGCCAAATGCTCGGTAGATAACTTCATAACAGAGTGAGGCTTTCTTCTTTATCTAGGTTTCAGTAAAATGATCTGATGAAATATTTAATATTAATTCCAGAATGATGAATTCATCAACCACTTGTGTAGTCTTTGGTGTAAGCTCTGCGCGGCTTCATCTCGGGATCATAACAGGGAGGGAAATCAGAAAAATTGTTTTTGCAATTTGGCAGGATGCTAGTTTCAAAAACCGCCACACCAGGGGGCCACTCAGTAATGACCTCAGAAATGGATTTCTTATACCAAAAAAAAAACTAGAAATGGTATCATAAAATAATTTTTCTGAATTCCCTTCTCACTATCATAATCAATCTTACAAGATTTCTTGGCAAATATACTATGCTATATATCTGAAATCACTCATGCAAATAATTCACTATTCATACTGTAATATTATTAATAATAAATGACAAACGTTGATAAACTTATCACAATGAAGTTTGTTTTTTTTTTTTCTGGAAAACATTGATCCAGGCATGTGAACATTATTTCAACGTGTATCACCCACCCAAATGTTGCATAACTACAGTCCCTGATGATAGCAGACTACCTCAGAAGGACAATGCACAATGCACCAACAGGAAAAACTGCCTTGAGGAACACACCAGGGGTTGACCCGGCCAACAAACACCCCATATCCCAATCCCATCAGGCATCCACAGAATGCGTCAGAAAAAGTCTGATTCCGAGGCTGTACTATGTAGCCTACAGGACAGAATGGTATTGTGCAGCATGTCCATAGACCAGCCATTCCCAGAATCAAGAGTGCTGCGGCCCACTTAAAAACCAGAAAATCCCCCCCTGTGGTACCTTTGTGGCCCCCTGATGTGTTGTGTCCCACACTTTGGTAATCACTGCCATAGACAGTAAAATCATGGATGTAGCCGCCGTGATGTCCCCCATTAGCATTTCAAACCAACATGTTGTGTTTTTTGGAGCCAAACGTGACCTTATATGTATGAAAGGTTAGAGAGCTAAGTTAACAGCTAACAGTAACTAGCTTGGTTAGCAAGCTACACTCATAAAATATATAGGTGCAACACAGAGACACACACATTGGATAAAAAGTGCTAAGCAACAGACTAATAAAATACAAGCTTTTCAACCACCAAAACTTAAGCACAAACATCTTGAATTGTCTATACCGCACAGCAAAACATATTGTTAGTCTGATAACCCATTAAAATGTTTCCAAAGCAGGAATGAAGTCCAGTTTAATGATAGGAAGTAGGCCATGAGCCCTAGTAGACTCTGACTGGAACATCTGTCAGTCAGCATGCCCCTAATTCAATTATGAAAGGGGAACTTTTCCATAAAGGCCAACACCAGGCTGTAAATATGCTTTTTAATGCTGTAAAGCTGGGCACGCGAGTCTTTGCAGATTGACTTGAAACCAGCGCCAAGTGGCACCTGCAGGAACTACAGATTTTGCCACATCCACACCGGCATCCTTTTCCAACTCCAGATGCTGCACCTAGCCTAATGCCACAGTTCCCTCCCAGAGCTCCTGTAGCCATGCTCTTATAGATGAGAGGTGCAGGGAGACATGCACAGTATTAAGTTGGTAGTTTTAATGCAGTGGTTAATCTTTGTACTTTCTCAGCAGTATGGTAAAAATGCTGAACATGGAGCGATATCAAGTCGCTGAAGGTGGCATCAGTTTATTTTGGTAAATGGACTAATACTTAACACCTTTCTACTCAATTTAGCACTCAGAGAGCTTTCTAATGCATGTGTCATTCACCCAATCATACAGCACTTTTATCTATGCCTAAACACTTTCTAACATTCAGATGGATGCATCAGGGGCAACTCACGCTTCAATATTCTGCCAAGGATACTTCAGTATGCAGACTGGAGGAGTCAGGAATCGAGTCACTGCCCTTCTGATTGATAGAGGACCCGCTTTACCACCTGAGCCACAGCCACCTTTGGAGAGGCATTAGATGCTTGGGAACGTAATGTATGTATATGTATATAATCTATGTGTGTATGTGAGCGTGTACCTGTGCTCTGTCCCCTTATTTCTTCTGTTTTCTCCTCCTTTTTTTTTTTGTTCTTATCCTTTTCTTCCTTCTTGTCAGACCTGGCATCACGATATTATGTGCACAGTAATAGAAAAGAATGAATAAATAAAATAAAAAACATAAACAAGAGGAGCCTATGGAGAATTTATAGAGTTCTTCTTGTAAAAACAAATATGTTTGGCACAACAGTTCATTCAGATAATATTCTGTTTACTGACAAGACAGGCTTTAAAAAACAAAAAAAAAAGGAAAATAAAGAACATGCAGCGGGAAAATGGTGATGTTTTGGATTTTTTGTTCTGTTAGTGAGGAAGACACAAAGTTCACCAAACCACAGGAAAACTACCATGAAAATGTTCATAACAACAAACCTATTCAGAAACTTCAATCATTTTCATTTAATTATATGTACCCTTTTCCCAGTAGCAGAGTATTTTATTTTCAGATGTTTACGTGAAAGAAGATCCTGTATCTTACTACAGTTTGGAAGGAATTGTAATTATTTATTTTATCATTAAATTAATATTTTGCTTTGAATAAAAGTTGATTTTTATTGAATGTGCTGTTAATTAGAGTTCTTAGAAAGAAAATCCCAATCATCAAAAATCGGTATAGGCACGTGGTGCATCTCTACATTAAGCAGCATGTATAAGTGAATTTGTTAAAGAAAAGTTTAAAGTATATGTACAGTATGTGTTTAAGGTAGATTAGCAGCTCTGATGCTCATCTTTGCCACCTCAGTATGTTCCAGAAATCCTTTAACTACCCGAATTCCTCTCAAATTCAAACTAAGCAGCTTCTGTCACCACTCTGCTCCCAAACATTCACACTTCCTTTAGAACTGATCTAATTACAATCCGGAAAACATCATGACTACAGAGCAGCGCCAGAAAGACCGCAATAGGTCATAAATGAATGATCCAAACTGACCTATGAAGATGTTAAAATGTTAGAGTAGCAGCAGGCTTAGAACTAAAAAGACAGGATACTAAACCAATTACTTTACACTTTTTCTACCGACAACACGTACACAAACGCGCACACACACAGAGAAACAAGCATACCCTACTGTTGACAGTCCAACAGCCTCCGCATGTTTCTGCAATACTCTACTACTGTGCTGACTCCAGTGAAGCTGTCAGCGGCATCAGCCTCCAGTGCTGCTCTTTTCTGTGTCACACGGTGCTCCTGTACGCAGACTGCTGTCAGCTCAGCTCCGTGACACTCATCACTAACTTTATTTAAACCAAACGGAGCTCTACTGTAACAGTGAAAGTGAGCAGCTTCACCGTGAGGACTGCGCACCTCTCTGCCCCGTCAGGTGTTTCAGGAAGGGAAGTCTCTTCACATACCTTCATAACTCGAGTCAGCATCGGACGGACAGACGCACATTAATTATCCACTGAAGGTGTAATTTTCCTCTTAACTCCAGTGTTTCCTAGTGGAAAACGAAATGAAAATAATTAAACGGTCCCTTGCCTTGAAATCCAAAGAGGAAAGCGATGCCGGTGATCCACGCGGTGTGTACCCAGAAGTAACCCATGGTGTCCTTCACTCAGCTGCAAAAGCTCCGCGCTCCTCCGGATGAAGCTCCAGCGGTAAATTTAAGCGCTGCGGATGAAGCCGAGCGGAGGAAGAAATCCCAGTCTGACCGAAGCTGATGAACCAGAGAGCTGGAGGCTGCTTGTACTTCTGCCATCCGGACATTAGCGACCCCTACCGCAGGTCTTACTCAAGTGACAGGGAATCACCCACAGCACTATCACCCATCACCCAGCGTTCAAGTCACCGTTACAGTATATGCCTTTAACCATTCTTAATTAATAAGGGACATAATTTGGGTTCATATGTACATTCAATACATGTATTGTATACGACTCATAATGTTCTATTGTGTGTTGTTCTATCCAGGTATGCTTTTACTGCATTGGCAGTGTGTTTGGGTTCATTGTCATCTGTTGCTCATCAGATACTTTCCAGATGGCCTTGCATGGTACTTCACCATTCCATCAGCTGACAAGATCCCCAACACCACTGGCTGAAATGCTGCTCCAAACCATGACAGAGCCTCCACCATGTTTTTATTACCTTTGTGTATTTTCTTCAGTGCATTTAATCTCAGGTTCCTGGTTGTAGTAGAGCGTCGTTCTTCGCTCTATATCGCCTTCTGTCATTTCTCCTATATTCATTCGTTTCTGTATTTCACATCTCACTTTTCTGTAAAAAGGAGTAGTTCAAAATCCCTCCTAACACACTGGCAAACCTACAAGAAATGTCTTACTGCTGTGTTTGCCAACAAGGGTTTCACCACCAAGTACTAAGTCACATTTTTTTCTTGGGGATCAAAAACTTATTTTTCACACTGACATGCAAATCAATTAAACTTTCATGTAATGTGTTTTTTTTTTTTTTTTCCTGGATTCCTGGTTGATATTCTCTCTCTCCATTACCATAAAAATTAGAGAGCATTCATTTCTTTGTAAGTCAGCAAGCTTACAAATTAAGCAAATAATTATTTCCCCCACTGTACATGTATAGTGCCCTCTTCCCCTTAGTCTTTGTCAGAGTGTCTATTTGCCCTCCCAGTGTGTTCCCTAATGTTCTTCCTGCTGCTTGGTTTCTTTATTCATTGATTTTTGTTGGACTTATTTATCCACCAATAAAGGTGCATTTTCTGTTTACTCCTTCTGCTTCGATGCATCTGCATCGTCACACTCCACATGCTGTGTAAAATCCACAGCCCATGACACCCTAAAGTTATTGGGGAGCCAGTGCAACTGAATTAGCAACAATGTGACTGCTTGGAAGACTTAGGCAGAAACCTCACAGCAGTGTTCTGAACAACCTGTAGACGTGACAAGGAAGCTTTGTTTAGACAATGAACAATGAATTACAATAATCCAGATGTGATTAAATGCACGCATGAATAATAATTTCCAATTCAGAGCATTACACAATGGAAATCAACTTGGCACCCAGAGGTTCCTGATAGATTTAGCAAACGTGGCAAGAGGAACTAGAGTTTATAGTAATAAGACTTATTATTATCATAATTATTATTATCAATGTTATATATTCCTGGTAATTATGAATATGTTTTTTTGGATCTGAGTCATCGCACCAGAAAAATCACACCTGCTTATACTTTGTGTATTTGGGTTCTCAGTTTTGTTTCCTTTTAGTTTCCATCTGTGAAGCTTTCACCCATGAACACTGGGGATTGTGCTTAGAGAGTTTATTTACATTCCCCATCTGTTTCCACCTTCTAGCTTTTTTTTTTTGTATTTTACACAGTTTTCATTATAACCTGCCAGCAGCAAGAGGAGGTAAAAGCAAAGGTTATAAGGTGTCTCACCAAAAGAACACAAAGAAAAGTGTTGACTGTCAGAGAGAAGTCGTGTTTCATGTTAGAATCAAATCGAAAGAAAAAAGAAAAAAAAAATCAACCACCAGGTGGATGAAAAGTATACCATGCCAAACTTCCATGCATTATTCATGCTACTTCCACATGAGATCAGATGTCTCTGTGCACCTTGGGGATCATAGATTTCTTCAAATTTACAATGTTTCTCAAAGCCTAGAAATACATTCATGATGCCAATCATCAATTTAAGTCCACCCTTAACTCACTGTACCAACCATCTCTCAGCTTGCTGTTTGAATTATATACACATATAGAAATAAAAACTGAAATTATAAGATTATGAATTATAAGTCCACAAAGCAAACTACAAAACATTCTGGTTTTCCACATACTAATCTTTCTAATGAGCAATTCTGTGACAGATGGTGGGAACTGATTTCACATTAGTTAGTCATCAACATCTTGGTTAAAGTCGAGTGTTGCCAACACTGGGAGCAGACATCAACTTTGCATGAATCAAGATATGAGGCAAATAAAGCAGTTTGATTCACACTATAACTTTGGAAAATGTTGCCACCTTTTGCAGATGCCTAATCAGTTAAAACAAATAATTTTCACCACCGTACATTAATTAATAATTCATATTTGCTTAACAGGGAGTTCAGTCCACTGATGTCTAACACACTGAACACTAAGGTCAAAGCTCCTCAAGTGTCTTGATCCATAATTAGTTTCCAGCCCAGAGCCTTTCCATCCTCAGGCAAACCTTCGGCTGTCAATGTGAAATTCTCAAGTAAATGTTGATGAATTTGAGGCTGTACTATGAGGAGAAGATATGGGATCCTACTGAGGAAGAACTTTGGAGTCATGTTGGGATGATAGACCACAGGTACAGGATTATCCAGGATACAAATGGACAATCCTGTACCTATAGTAGAGTGTGAACATGGAAATGTTAACTCTGAAAAAAAAGGTTGTCAAAGCTAACATTTCTGCTAATTTATCAACACACCTCAGAGTGCAGAGAAAGGAAATGAAACAAGACATGAAAGAAGAAGACTGATGGAAAGGTTAAAGAAATAAAGAAATAACAATACAATCAAAAAAGTAGCGAGAAGGGAAATATATTAATTATCTGGTTACATTTAATTGATATCTTACGGTTCATATCGAGACATGCGTGACATCGCTCTGTTTTCCACAGTAGAGTGCCAGCTTTTCTAAACTGGGAAGTTCCCAAGGAAAAAGTCTATATAATGCTGGATTCCCAGGATGTGCAAACAACACTAAAAGTAGATTCAAGGCTAGCAATTAGGCAGAATCTGTGGTGCCCCCTGCACAGAAACATATCCTACTACCCACTAGATGTAAAAAAGTAACAAAAACAAAAATTATGCTGACTTGATTTTCCCCTAATTGTCTAGAGTTTATGTGTGATGGTGGCTAATGAGTTTAAATGTGTGTATCCCAACATTCTTATAAATATCTGTGGTAAAACCACATGGGGACCAAAGTTCCCATCACATCTGACAATGCTCTTCCTAAAGTGTGAACTTGGCTTTCCATCAATCAGGTATCAGGCTACAGCCCAGAAAAGATATGGATTGATTTAACCTCTAATATGACACCACATCACACAGCACTCTCTCCAATCTGCGCTGTGACCTCCAGAAGTGGCTCATTTACAGTAAAGTCACAGATGTCTGTAGGATTTATACTCTGATGCTAATGACTCTTAGAGCTCCAGTTTCTAGTTTCATCCACTGTTGGCCTCCGTCCTGAATAAAGAGCTCAGCTATTTCTAGTGACTCCACCCCAGTGTTTTCCACCACACCAGTACCCAGCTGATTACCCATGACTGTACTAAGAATATTTGATCTATGACTATTATACCTGGGCCCTCTGCTGAATGAAAAACTTCCCTCAAGAACATTTTGCCTCTAACAGAGAGCCAAATGTTGGCAGAGCAAAACATTATTTTCTAGTGTGTTGGACCTTTATTCTTCACAGAAATCTGGATCTCATTACTAACAGACATAGTCGCAAATGTAGAGAGAGCAACGAGAAGAAGTGAGCATCAACAACTACAAAATAAAAAAAAAAAATCGAATGAATCAAGAGTTACTAGAGAAGCAGTAATTAAAAACATTCACTTTCCTCTTCACTTCCTCTCTGTTATTGCTGTTTCTTTGCTATGAACAGAGGCACCAGGTATAGTGTTTACTTCAATGAGTTTAATGCTTTGTGTTTATGTTGTGTCCATTTGTAATTACATTATAATCAAGGTTGAAATTTATGAAAACAAGTCTCAAGTCACGGCTAACCTTTATACATTGATACTGTATATTTTTCCAAGACTGACATTAGTTCGTCTCAAAACTAACTGAAATTAACTGTAGCCACATACACCTTCAGATAATCATAATGGCATTATTTTGAAAATAAGCAATTCCCAGGCTGCCAGAAACATCTTTCTAGTCTATATTCATACACTTTACCTCATCTATAGAGCTCTAACTACAATGGATAGCTTGGAATAACACAAATGAGTTTCAGCTGGTTAGACTCAATACAGATCTCCACAATGGTAAAAGAAGCTGGAAATTTCTGAACATTCAAAGCTCTTCTTTGAATGTTGGCAGCCTTTTGTTCAGTTCTTTGTCTAGATAATCACACATTGCTTCAATAACTCTTGGATCCTCTTCTTGGATTTCTCAAGTGCTGTTAACACCATCCAGCCCCTTATGCTTCAGGATAAACTGAACAGGATGAGAGTGGACCCCTGCCTGGTCAACTGGATCTCCAGCTACCTCACCAACAGGCCGCAGTATGTCAGGCTGAAGAACACCATGTCTGAAACTGGAATCAGCACCCCAGGGGACAATGCTGGCTCCTCTTCTCTTCACCCTGTACACTGCAGACATCTGCTACAACTCTGAATGTGACACAGCCTCACAATGGCTGTGTCATCAGCAAACTTCTGATGACACAGCCATTGTGGAGTGTATCAGGGATGAGAGAGAGGAGGAGCATAGGATCCTGGTGAGGGACTTTGCTATCTGGTGCCACAGGAACCACCTGCAGCTCAACACTTCAAAGACCAAGGAGCTGGCCATGGACTTTAAGCAGTCCAGACCAAAGTCACAGGCAGCAGCCTGAGCCTGAGCCTGACCACAACACAACATAGCAAAGAAATATGTGTCTGTTTTATTATTTATTTATTTTTCCATATGTTTGTTTATCGTGACTTCTGCTGTCTTTGTGTCCCTATTTTATTTGTAAAAGGGGCTACTGTAACTTTAACTTTCCCTGACGGAAAGGGATTAATAAAGTTTTATCTAATCTAATCTCTCTCTAATCTAATGTCAGTAGGTTCTGGGGAAGCCAATCCATGAGTCATAGTGTTCCGTGTTTTTTATATACAGGTATGCTTTTACTGTGCTGGCAATGTGTTTGGGATCATTGTTATCCTGAAAACTGAAGCCATTCCCAATCTGACCCTTTCCAGATGGTCTGACTGCAAGTTTGACAAGATTTCCAACACCCCCCGGCTGAAATGCAGCCCCAAACCACAACAGAGCCTCCACCATGTTTTACAGATGGCTGTATAGAAATGAACCATTTTACTGATGCTTTGAACCAAAAATTTCAAATTTATATTCATCACTCCAAAAGGCCTGTTACCACTGAATTTCAGTCCAGTAATTTGACACACCTGCTGTTGAAAGGTATGAGGACAGTGACGACCAACTGTGAAGAAAAAAATCAAAAGTATTTCTGGATTACTCTTTAAAACTTCCCCCATGCTTGTCCTGACAGATCAGCCAATAATAAGAAAAAAGCACACTAATTAATTACCACTAATTATTCACCTGACAGGAAGCGGGGGGGATGTAAAACATACAAAATACTGCAAAGGGGAAAATTTATTACACTTGATGTGCATGTTTTGGACAGTTTATTATCTTATTATCTGAAAAAATCTTTAAAAAAAAACATAAGGAAAGAAAATTACAGCTCCCTGAAGAAACAACAGCTATACCACCTTAACTTTCATCCATATGCAAATGAGTACTACCACATACATTCCTGCTCCCACCATTTCAGTTGCAAACAGTTGCATTTACAAACCATGTGAACAACATTTATCTGGCTACCAATTATTCAATGCTCAATACATCAAACTGAAAACTTTGTTTTAATTTATTTTATTTTTAACGCTCGGGTAATTTATGAAACGAGAAGCTCAAGATTTAGTCTTGACTAAATCCAGTACACACAGTCAGTGTAATAGGGAACCCCATCCTTCCATCTGTTTGCCCTCTTCTGTACCCCCAGCTCTGTACTCATGGATTGTGTAGACACCAGCCAGCATCTTGTTTCTAATGCCACTCATTAAAAGCAGACGGCTCTGGAGTGAACTCTCATTAACTAATCTCAAAGCAAAATGCTCATCTCAAATATTGCACTTTGTCAGAAATTGCAGGCAATAATATTGGATGCCATTATATCATGACCTTGCTTCAGAGAGCAACAAAGTCTGATTGAGGAGGTAGGAGGGGTGACGGTGGCATGAGTCACAAATTTCTCAGCCAAAGGAACAAGGCCCTGTTAGTGTTTAATGGCCAGCAGGGGGGAAACATGTGGCTCCAAAAAGGCTATGAGACAACAGTCCTCAGCTCTGACCTTAGTAAACACTTTTCTGATATGTTTGTGGGCTTAGTTACACTTTTCAAGTTATCCATGTCTATATTCATTATCTTCCACTTATCAAAGTCGGGTCGTAGTGGCAGCAGGCTAAGCGGTACTCCAGATGTCTTTCTCTCCAAGAACACTTTGCAGTTCCTCCTCGGGAATCCTGTTCCCAGGCCAGATGAGGTATATGTCTCCAGCAGATCCCAGGTTGACACTAGGGCCTCCTCCTGGTTCCAAAGGGAGGTCCCCAGGAGGCTCCTGATCAGATGCCCAAACCACCTCAACTGGCTTCTTTCAACATGAAGGAGCAGCAACTCTACCCAGAAGTCCTTCCAGATGTCCAAGCTCCTCACCACATGTCTAAAGCTGAGCCTGAACCTCGGAAACTCATTTCAACTGCTTATGTTTGCAACCTTAGGGGCTCGACACACGGGGAGCGACGTCACTCGCTCTCCATTCATTTCCTATGGAACTTGTGCGATGAGGTGACAATTGCTTTGCTTACTCTTTCAGCCATGATCCTTAGATCCTTAGATCCTTTTTACCTATAGATATGATTCTCATGTCTATAGGTAAGGGTTGGAATGTAGCTCTGCCTTCTAACTCAGCTCTCTCTTCACCACAACGGTCTGGTACAATGCCCGCATCAATGCTGATGCCACACCAATCTGCTAGTCCAACTCGCACTAAAAGAATTAGCTCATTTGTAAAAGCAGAAATACTATTATGCAGTTTCTAAAATGCACTGGTTCTTTGTCGTGACTATGCTTTGAGATCCTGTGCATGACAATCACAAACACGATTGGAGACGAGGGAGGCCCTCACTCACTGAAATCCGCTACTTGATGTCGTTTCAAGGATAAGGACACAGCACTCACTTTGGCTGTGTGAAAACCTGATCGCTCATAACAACAAACCCGAAACCCCTTCTGTAGTACAGACGTACCTCAGGAGCTCCTAGCCCGGTCACAGCCCTTCTCCAGGTCCACAAAACAAATATAGACTGGATAGTAAAAATCCAAACGGGATCTGCATTGCTCCTCCTGATTCCAAGGTTTGTGAAGTGGCTAAAGCACTGATCTAATTTCTATTATTAGGTGATTTAATGTGTGTGTGTGTGTGTGTGTGTGTGTGTTTTCCCATTGATGAACAGGCATCATCTCACAGTCTGCTGGATTACAGCTAAGCAGAGATGTTGTGGTCTAATAAGATGAGACAGTTGGGGAGACATGCTGAATAAAAAACAGTTCTGCTCCAGTAAGAGGAGTTGAACCGGACACAGGATACAGATACCTGCTGTCTCGATGTTACGAACACTAACAGAGAAGCACAAAGACATGTTCAGTAGCTGAAAATGTGTATTTGTTCTGATCAGTCTTGGCTTAAAGTTACTTTCATCTGTTTCCAAGCAGACTCACTGCTTCTCTACTAATGAGCAGTTTCCTTTACTGTCATTCTGTCCACCTCCTTCCTATCAGCCTCTACTAACCTTTACTAGGAGTACTGAAAATCTACACACTTGCAATTTAAATGCAAATGCAGAACTGATCAATTGATCATGAATGTACAGTATGTATGTGTGTTTGAGTGTGATTCTGTGTGACTCTTCACACAGAAATACTCAAACACTGTGTGTCTTTTCATATGACTAAAGTCAAAAATTCATATTCGCATCCACCTGCTCTGACACTGGGTAAGGAGTGTGTGAAGTGTGGAGGCAAACATCACACAGACTGATTTCTCCTCTCTGCTTGGTTCCACTCAGCTGCCTGTCACTGACTCGTCATAAGAAAATCTTAGAGATCTATTTATTGAAGCTGGGTCTCTTAACAGTCCTTATTTTGATAGAGTGAAATTTTATACAAGATGATGAAGAGTGTCGATTATCTAGATCTGCACGATTCTTCAAACCGCTCAGGATTAAACACACCAATGCTGAAAAGTGGAATAGAATTTGTGCTTCTAAGAGTTACATTTGGAAGCTTTGGGTAATATGAGACAAAGTAGCAAAAAATCAATCTGATTTCAAGCCCAAACTAGCTGATGTAAGTGTTAGTGTGTTTTTTTTAAATGCAGTATAATTTTAGCCACTTTGCACAACCTAATAATAGTGGATACACATACACAGACAGACAATAAAGGAAAGACTGTCATTATATATTAATTATCTTAATTATGAAATCATCTCCTCTGAACACCACAGTTGTAAAGTCAAGGATGTTAGAAATTTAAAAAAATATTGGGAGTGTTGCGTGAATATTAGTGCGTATGTTTGTGTGTGTGTGTGTGTGTGTGTGTGTGTGTGTGTGTGTGTGTGTGTGTGTGTGTGTGTGTGTGTGTGTGAACTACTTCCATCTTTGGGTTTAAGACATTGATGAGATAGTTCATCACTCCCTCTACTTCTTTCCTCACTCATATTGTGTCTGAACACCACATAACGACACCTCAAAGAAACTTTATGGTACAACAAAAAGAATAATGAAAATGTTCAGTTTCCATAAAAATCTTTTTTATTTTATATGTTTGAAATTCCTTGAAATATTTTGAGTGCAATAAATGTGATTTTTTTTTTTTTTTTTTTGCATACTGGGTTACCTGTCCTGTAGCACCCTGAAGGAATCAGGCAGTGAGGTAAATAGCAGCCTTATTGATGAGTTTAGAGCTACTTTATCACCCCAGAAAGAGCTGCTGGACTGTAACAACTTTGTCTTGTTGCATACAAATTGATTTCTGCTTAAATGAACAACTTAGTTCACTGTATGGGTCTAGCCTAGTCCTTCTGTTAGATGTTAGATTCAACTCGTTGTCTGCGGTCATGCAGCCAGAGACCAGCGCTACCATTAGGCAATGTGGTTTAAGTGTTTTGCCCAAGGACACCACGCAGCACAGGGACAGGGACTCGAACCAGCAACCCTCTGGGTGCAAGGAGAACACCTACCCACTGCGCCACTAACTGTCTGCTTCAGAACTAACTGATGTAATCAGCTGCGACTGGACGACTCCATAACAGCACAGACCATGGAGTAAGGAGGAACAATGAGAGAAAAAAATAAAGCAGAAAGACCTCACATTACGTTGCTTACTGTTACTGTTTTCATATAACACATTAAGGAAAGGCAAAAGATTCTGCAATGTTTTCAGTGCTGCTTGCCAGTTAATTAACCAACTTTGTTTAGGCAGAGAACATGTCAACTTATCCTGTAAACGCATAGATCGTAATAAAGACTAATACGTATTTCCGTCTCTCACACAGAAGTGATCAGTTGAGGTGTCACTCTTGACACTATGCAGAAGAAATTCCTCTGAGGTTCAATTACCCTGTCACGGTTAATCATTAGCATGGAAAACTGCTGTGACCTGAAATGACAGGATAGCAGCTAAGTCAATAAAGAGTAAAGAATTTGAAACCATTATACATACATCTTCAAAAAGTTAAAAATCAGTTCATCTAGCTTTAGTTGTTAAAATTATGAACATCAAGTCATTCATTTAATCTGCAGCTGCGTTCATAAATGTGAGTGAGCTAAAGTCAGATTAGCGGTCACTGCTAAAAACTACATCACCTTAAAACCTTTTTGAACTATGACTTTGGCCTTTGTGCAATCATGCCCACTGTTTTTCACCACAAGCTTTGTAGTGTGTGGTTCAGGGGCATCCTGGTGGATGGTGGCCTGAAGTCCTCCCTTACAGTGGTATGCTTGTAAACTAATGAAACTGTCATTTGCCATTCCAGTAATCTTGCAGCCAAGTCTATCATAATTACTGCTTAGTTGCAGTAGGAGTCAGTGCACAGTATTTTGACCCTATTATCCATTGCCTGATGACTCATATGACCCAAATGAAATAATGGCTCAATCAGCAACATTTATAAATGTCATGAACATACAGTGGATCATGGGATAGTGAGGAAAACTAAAGAAATGATTATGTGTTCTCCCAGTTCAGTTTCAGAAATGTATTTCCAACATTTAAGATGAAACGAGCAGATGTAACTAATAAGTAATTAAAGCTAGTCCGTGGCCATGAAGACCTTTAACAATATATGATTTTAATGCCACTGTCTGTGTTTTCCTACTGACTATCAGTGAGTGGATGTGTGTTATGCTTGCTAACAAATTGTTAAAGATGCAAACCTCAATGGTTGATGCCAGGTGGAGAGGGAAAGAGAATGAATTGCCAAAAGTATTCACTCAGCCATCCAAATCATTGAATTCAGGTGTTCCATGGCCAGTGTATAAAAGTGTATAAAACAAAGCACCTAGGCATGCAGACTGCTTATATAAACATCTGTGAACGAATGGGTCGCTCTCAGGAACTGAATGAATTCCAGCGTGGGACTGTGGATTTCCTTGCTACTAAATATTCCACAGTCAACTGTTATTAATATTATAACCAATGTGATTGTGATTCACAGCAACTCAGCCACAATGTAGTCCAGGGGTATTCAACTCCAGGCCTCAAGGGCCCCTGTCCTGCAGGCTTTAGATGTGTCCCTGATCCAACACACCTGAATCAAATGGCTGAATTACCCCCTCAGTATGCAGTCAAGTTCTCCAGAGTCCTGCTTATGACTTCTATATTTGACTCAGGTGTGATGTAGTCAGTCACATAAAATGACAGAGCAGGGTCAGTGGATGCTGAGGTGCATAGCACTCAGAGGTCACCAACTTTCTGCAGAGTCATTTGCTACAGACCTTCAAACTTCATGTGGCCTTCAGATTAACTCAAGAACAGTGCATTGAGAGCTTTGTGGAATGATTTTCCATGGCTGAGCAGTTCCAACCAAGCCTTATGTTAACAAGTGCAGTGCATAGCATCAGATGCAGTGGCGTAAAGCATGCCGCCACTGGACTCTAGAGCAGTGGAGACATGTTCTCTGGAGTGACGAATCACGCTTCTCCATCTGGCAATCTGGGCAATTCCGGGTTTGGCGGTTGCCAGGAGAACGGTACTTGTCTGACTGCATTGTGCCAAGTGTAGTTTGTTGGAGGGGAGGATTATAGTGTTGGACTGTTTTTCAGCAGTTGGGCTCAGTCCCTTAGTTCCAGTGAAAGGAACTCTTAATGCTTCAGCATACCAAGACATTTTGAACAATTTCATGCTCCCAAATTTGTGGGAACAGTTTGGGGATGGTCCCATCCTGTTCCAACATGACTACACACCAGTGCACAAAGCAAAGTCCATAAACATATGGATGAGCTAGTTTGGTGCAGAAGAACTTCACTGGCCTGCACAGTGTCCTGACCTCAACCTGATATAACCTTTGGGATGAATTAGAGCGGAGACTGTGAGCTAGGCCTTCTCGCCCAACTTCAGTGTCTGACTTCACAAATGCACTTCTGCAAGAATGGTCAAAAATTCCCACAAACACTCCTAAACCTTGTGGAAAGCCTTCCCAGAAGAATTGAAGCTGTTATAGCTTCAAAGGGTGGGCCAACATCCTATTTAACCCCATGGATTAAGAATGGGATGTCACTCAGGTTCATATGCTTGTGAAGGCAGATGAGCAAATACTTTTGGCAATATAGTGTATGTCAGTTTCTACAGCTTGGAATGCCCAATTCAGCTGCATTAGCTAATGACTCTCCCACATCAGCCAATTGCAGTTCAAACTAGAACCACCTCCAAGATAGTGGAACACTTACATAAATAAAGAATATCCTTTCTCAAGAATATCTTTTCAAAATTAATTCCTGTTCTGTTTTTTTTTTTTTTTTCTCTCTGCACTTATACACATTGAATTGTTCCCACAGTTCTGTTCCCTTTCATGCTGTTTCACACAATGTTGTGGAAGTGCCTCTTAACCTCCCGGGGCTCCCAGCAGTATAGGTTATCAGACCTTTTTTCACAGGAGCCATTTTGGCTTGTCGCTGCAGGACAAGAAAACATTTAATTGATAATACTGAAAATGATTGGAATTTATTTATTCTCACTGTCCTGGTATTGTGCACGCAGCATTGTTGTTTCTCACATGATAGAAGAGAAGCACTGTTAATAGAATTTGTTTCACATTTACTTTTCCTGCTAGGGTCCATCAAAATGTCTTTGGGTTTTAAATAAATAAAATATATCGTGCAGCATAAAGGCCCAGTTCAGACTCAGACCAGCAAATCTAATCGGCTGGGGGCTAAAAGTTGGCCTACTCCCAGTACTACAAATATTTACCAGCTCAGCCTGGCCACTAATTAGAAATGAATACAACTGCTGTTCCATTACTGGCAGAATGACATGTAGTTTACAGATGGTAGTATTTTCTTTTCCTCTCTTTTTTAATTTGCAATAACTGCACAGCACTCAGGGAAATTAGTCCAGTACAGTAAATGTCTATCTGGCAATCTTATAACCAAATGTAAGGACATACACTATTGTTTCTTTCATTGCCATGTCCCATCACCATGCAAAGCAGCTACCTAAACTTCAACATCACAGAAACGGATTATCTTAAGAGTGCTGCTGTTATGCATTGAGGGGTTCCTGGACACAACTGCAGACACAGGAGTAAAAGTTCAGGCAGTTTATTGAAAGACAACAGACAATGTCGTGATGATAGTATGAGTCCAGAAAGTGGTATGGCAAGGTTGGCAGGTGAAGGGTTTCTAGCAGGGTTTCCTGTCCATTCCCAGAACACAGCTCTTAGTCCTCGCGCCCAAATAACACTCACCTCTTAGTCTCCAAAACACAGTTCCTCTCTTCCAAGGCATGGGGAATCTGAACAGATAAATAACAGGTAAGTCCACAAAATCACTTCTTCTTCACAACAATGAAGAGCCAAGCTTGGATACCGCGTGTGGTGCACCAATCTGGCATAAAACGGAAAAAAAGCTTCCACCTTAAGTAGGTCACCAGTAACGAGCTCCAGCTACCATCAGGTGCATAATTGGCAATGCTCTGCAGGTGTGCCACAAAAGAGTGGGAAGCTAGGAGACCTCCGCCCCTAAAACACCTAAGCAGTCTACAAAAGTGCATACATACAGATAGAGGAGGAGCAGATAGCAAAAAGGTGAGAGAGAGAAACCACTGCTCTCAGGAGGCCGCCAGCAACAGCGAAGGTGAACATGACCCTCTGGTGGCCAGCAGTGATGGCGGCAGAGTCTCTCAGACAATCTCTTTGGTGCTCACAGAGAGAACGAAGCTTTGCAGGAGGCTTGTGATGAAGAAGACCCTCTTGAGGCGAAGGTGAAGGGGACCCTCTGAAAGCTGGAGACGAAAGAGCTTGACAGACGGAGTGCAGCAGAGGCAACGACCGTCATTCTTGGGCAATGCATGACCATCTAGTTCAGGCTCAGGATTGGGTGGCGTGGGACCCTCTATCTCAGGCTCAGGTTGAGGTTCGGGTGGAGCAGACTTGTCTAGCTCAGGTTCACGTTGAGGTTCTGGCAAAGCAGGAACCTCTCACTTGTGTGTGAGCTCTAACGGAGGATCCTTGAAGAGTTCTGGACATACCTGTCAAGTCTCCCATTTTGGCCAGGAAACTATCCTATTTTACCCCTCTGTCCCACCGTCCTCCTGTATTAGTATTTTCCCATAAATTTCCTGCATTATAACATAATGATTTTAAAAAAGCATTCCTGTGCCTCTCCAAACTGAATTCTGTCACTAGCCTCGCGAGAACTGCCACTTGCAGTAGCCTGGGTGGCAGTTTTCATGAGGTTAGTACCGACAGCGGGAACAAACCCGGAACAAGAACTGGACCTTGGTTGGGCTGGTGGGACAGCTCGCAGCGGGACGGCTCGCAGCGGGCGACGGAAAATTTCACTTATTTTTAAATACAAAACTTGACAGGTATGGTTCTGGGCGTACCTGATCTTCAACAGGCTCTGGCTATACAGGATGCAGCAGATCTTCAATAGACTCTGGCTGCACAGGACAATGCTCAGGGAATGCCGGAGGTTGGGACTGCAGCGGCTCTAGCTTGGGACACCCAGGATCCTTAGGACGTCCAAGATTCTCGGACTTCTCCTCTGACAGCTGGGGTTATGCAAGGCACACAGCTGACTCTGGATTTTGAGGTTGAAGCTGGGGCTTGGCTGTCCTCTCCATAGGAGCAGGGACAGATGTAAGGTGCTCAGTCTTTGATGAGACCGCAAACGGGGATAGAGTTTCTTGGGAGGCCAGCACAGATCCACAATACACAGTGTCTGGGAGCACAGGGTGTAAACCATTACATAACTGTACTACTCTGATTTAAGGTGCCCAAGGTGATGCCAGAACATGGATTCATGTGTTCTTCAACCCTTTATAGAGGGCTCATTGAAATACTTTTTAAAAAAAAAATTTTTATTCCATCTTTCCAATATTGTCAAAATTAGAATCATCCTGTTGCAGACTGATGCTGATAAACTAGTCCATGGATTTGTTACATCTAGGCTGGACTATGGTAAATGTCTATTATTAATTGCTATAAAAGCTACCTGAAAACACTTCAGGGGATCCACAATGCTGTGAGAGCAGTAGAAAGAGGACAAGAAAGAGACATAAAAGTTATCCAGTATTTGCTGTTCTTAACTGGCTCCTTGTTAAATCCAGAAATTAATTTGAAATCCTTCTCCTCACATATACAGTTCTGAATGATCAGATCATCTATGCAGAGTATATATTGATTGATAAAAGATCCAATTCATGATTGCATTGAATACATATACCATACATATGCTATTTTGAAAACGTTTATGTCTACATATATCTATATATCCATTCATTAGAAGCTGCCATTTTGAAGGAGCCGTAAGACGTGCATTTTTAAACAATATTTTTGTTGAAATAACTTATTAATTAAATTTCTGTTATTGCAATTTTGTGTTGTGATGCTTTTTGCATTTATTCTTCAGCTTAGTGATAGAGGATTTTATTAAAGCAGTAAATAATAATAAGTTACGCCCATAGTTTTAGGGGCTGCAGGGTATAAATTGAAGTGGTTCAGAATTATTATTTTTATTTATTTATTGTGGGCTGGGGGGGGGGGGGGGGGGGGGTCCAACACTTGTTACTGTGTTCCCACATTTTTCCCTCGTATTTCCTGTCATTCCCTATCTCACTTTCACATGCAGGGGTCAATCCCTAAAATTATCTAAAACTGTGACATGAACAAAAAAAAAAAATATTCTCAACAGCTTTCTTTTCAAATCCTTCACAGAACGTTACTATTTAGTTGTACTGATGTTTTCAGTGATTCCAACAGATGGATAATGTGGCGTTCTTTTTTACAGTTTGCTCATGCAACCATAAATACATAACAGGATTTCATCTGCAAATACTTCACCATACACACAACTTACAAAGGGACTTTTCCTCCATAACAACCACCTATGGTTAAAATTGTATTTCATTAAGGTGAGATCAGTTGTGCACACTAATTAACTCATCTATATGACACATTTTCTGAAAAAACTGATAAAAGATTGAATGATCCTAATTTAATCTATGAGTTTAGGTATAGTTTTATGTTTAAATGATGTACATGGGTCATGTTGTTATCTCCATTACTGACTTCTGTAGGCAGAGCGACAATTTGAAGTGGTATCTGAAATTCAAAAAAATGCAGGTTTATGATAGGAAACAAAATTTGCTATTTGATTCTATGAAACCGAGCGCTTCATAAACTGCAGTTGAAATATGTCTGGAAAATAACAGCTCATAAAAAAGCAATTTCAATAAATGAGATAGATTTTGGTGTCTGCAAATACATGTCTGCCAAGTGTTTAAATATAGATGAAAGTTGGTTGATTAGTTGGATGTGGAAAAACATTTTGTTTGTAAAGAAGACAATTTTAGCAGTGGGCTAAAGCCTGATAAATGGGAACCGGCGAATAAAGTCTCAAGACACGAAGCAAAGAAATAATTAGCGTTATACTCATGGTGTGGTCATGCAATATGTCAGTGGTGTTTGCACAGGACTAATTGTGACTGTATTAATTATCTAGCTTTATAATTATCAACATCAATTTGAAACACACTGTTGGTGGACAGTATACAAGACTGGCAACAATTTCAACCACAGGGAACAAGCTGGCATTCCGAAAAGCACAGAAGGTGTCAAGTAGCACGCAGCAGGAAGATGGAAACAGTATCTCAGTTGATGAATAAGTCCAGTTCTGGCCTACACTTCTATGATGCTCAGTGAATATGCTGCACAACTTTAACATGTGGACAAGGATGACTGAGAGAGGGAACAGCAGTGAAGAGCAGGAAAAACAGGGGCAGGTGAATGATAGATGAGAAGCCAATTTTATGAATCATAGCCTGGCAAAAACAGTTGTTTGAGTGAAAATGTCAAATGACAAAAATAAGGACTAAACTCAGGCTGCAATCTTGTGAAATGGAAATTTAGTAGCTTATGCTGCACTTTAGCAGATGTAAATTGATGTGTAGAATCACAGCAATGCGGTTTTTGTGGTTTGTTCTCCCAACTACAGGGAAGGTTCATTGCTAGTAATGTTAAGTTGTTGCAAATGAGATACCTCAGAGTTTAAGTGCTGCACCAACAATCAAATAATCCCTGGTTTTCATAAGCAACGCAGAGCCACCCTGCACTAAGCATAACGTTCACTCAGAGGAGTTGCCAGATCAGATGTTTATTTGTACAGCTTTTACTCTTCCTCCAAACCTCCACAGAGTACACATAAAATAAATGAAGTAAAATTCCAGGAGAGACGTTTTATCACAAAAGAACAAATTTTGATATGTGGCAAGAGTGCTGAGAACTGTTTTATTAATGAATTAATTTGTTTTATTTTGGAAAATATTATTTACTGCCAGATAAACTGTCATAACGTAACAGAAGTGTTAATGTCTGTTTCCTGCATGACCTGCATGTCACAGCATTTCAGAGACTGTCTCTACTACTGCATTCTTTTTGTCTATTTTCCTTTGTTTTACTTCACTGTTCACTGTCGCTAACCATTGTATTTCCACATTGAATTTCCACCACAGTATTTATGCAAGCAGATCATTTTTGTCCTACCAAAAATCACAAAATCAGTTTCTAAGTTTTACTTGAAGTTTTATGTATTCTTTTTTTCCTCCTACCCTTTGGTGTTTTCTGCTCTGAGTGATAAAGAAGGTTGATCCAGCTCCTTTCAGAGGGTTGGCGATAGAGCAGTCAGTTTTATAGACATTGTAGTGAAGCTGATATGTATCGGAAAAGTGAAACGGTGCTATGGTGTTTGGCTTATGACTGAAAAATACAGAGACTGGAGAGCTTTTGGCAAATGAAAACAATTTATTGAAGCACAGTGCAATTTAAATCCTTTGAGAGGGTTGATTAACAGCACATTTTAAGTAAAGGAAAAAACTCAATCAAAAGAACAGAGTCATGGATAGTATAATTAAATTCTAATTAAAATAAGTTCTGAGGACATTAAATGTTTTTTAGCTTTTGCTTTGTAATGGCATTAGCCCCAATCGGTCAGTAGGTCATTTATTAGAAGACTGAAAAAGCAGAGCAACCAGCTGCTGCATGATTTTTATTAAATGATGGATTATGTGGATTTTTATCTTTTTAACTCAGCCGCAGGCGGCCACAAGCTGGTCCCAAGCCTGGATAAATGGGGAGGGTTAGGTCAAGTAAGGCATCTGGCATAAAATCTTTGGCAAATCAAACATGTAGATCATTAAGGATGAGAGGAGGGATAGCAGATATATTGGACAAAATGTGTGCTGAATGCCAGGCAAGAAGAAAAGAAGAAGGCCACAGAGGGGACGTATGGATGTAGCGAGTGAGGGTTGGTGTTGAAGAAAATAATGCAAATAGGGTCAGAGGGTGGCAGATGATCAGCTGTAGTGACCCCTAACCTAAAACCAACTAAAAGAAGAAGAATGTAGGTTTCTGTCTTCTTTCTTTTAGCCAGTATTGATCAATGACAGAGCTTTCAGTATATAACTCAACTATGATAATAATGCACCTTCATCCACATGATAAAAAGTTACAAAAAAATCCTAACATTTGTGGCCAAAGCTTCAGCAGGTTTGAGTTAGTTGCTTTAGTTAGTTAGTTTTTTTTTTTTTTTTTTTTTTTTTTTTTTTTACAAATAAACGAGTCATTTAAATTCTATTTTCCATTATTAGGCATGTGGCAGCACTGGCTGCTAGCTGCTTGCTAAGCTGTACCTCACTTTATCAGTTACTGAACTGGACTTATTTGCTGTGTTTGTGATGTTGGTGTCATTATTTATGGTAATATTAATTGTATTAAGACATTAACAGTAAATGTCTGTGGCAGCAAAAGGTTTTCCTTGCAATATGTTGTCCCCTTCAGCTTTATGTCTCTGCATTGAATTGAAAATATTCAAACAGTTCCTGTGGGGTTGTGTAATCTACTATTTTACCAGGAAGATATCCTGAGTTTTTCAAAATTACTCTTAATGACTCCAGGGTTATGTCCAAGATCACTGCAAATCACATCATTTTCTCTCTTTTTTTTCCTTTCTCACTTTCTCTCTGACCCTCCTCTGGGCCTGAGTTACTAGAACAGAGTTCCAGGTAAAACTGCACTTGCCTTTGCAAGTGACGTATCTTACCTTAAGGGCAGATTATGACTCTGCGTTTCCCCCAATGTTCCCATCCAAACCTCTCCTGCTGTGACAAGCTGTTCCTTGTGCTTGGATATGGCTAGAGGCTAGTTATAGCAGCCAGTTGGCTCAGGGATGGAAATATTTACTCCAGATAGCTGAATAACCTCTGGCAATGTGAGTGTGTGCACATCTTTGTGTGCAAAGATGTGTGTGTTTGTATGGCTGAGTAGGTATGTGAATTTGGCAGTAGCTCAGAGATCCTTCAACAAAACAAATACCAGAGAATACTTGTTTGCTTACCAGACAAAGAAATTAGAAAACAAAGAGGTCATATATAACAAAAATAAACTACTTTTAGTTTTGTTGACGGTCTTAAGTAAATACCAAATTTGGACAAAAAATAAAAATGTCGGAGCAACCATAAAAATAAATTCATTCATTCATTAAAAAATTTACAAAATCACTCAAGAACACAGCTCTCACTAAATTTTCTCATTAAAATGTAAATTTAGTTTTCATTTTGTGTCATTTCAGACAAAATATCAACACCACCTGTGTTGCTGAGCACACAGAAAAAAATGAGACTAAGATGGGTTAATGGCATCTACGCAAAAAGTACAGTCTTATTATTAATAAGTGTTGATGAATCAGTGACCTGCATCACTGAGCTTTAAATACTGGTAAAGGCCAATTCCTGTTTGGCATACCTAGAGGATACACAATAATGCACAACAGCAGCTCGAAACACTTTCTCTCTATGTAGCTTTACGCTATTACATCATGATCCAGAGCAGGCAGTTTACTGAATTGCAAACCAAGTGCACAGCATATGCATTAAATATGGAACTCAGGCCAAACACAAACAGACTGTAAAGAACTGATGATGTTGTGTTTCTGTTTTTAATAATGTTTTGTTCATCACATTTACTCCTGAAGCCTCTCATGACACTGTGCGTAAACCTACAACACAGCCTGCACGACCTTTATCATCACAGCAGCAGACACTGTCTCCATCTGTGCCACAGCACCCAGCACATTATGTTGGAGAGTGAAGGAGAGGGCCACAGGGTTTTTTTTTTTTTTAATCCCTCAGTATACACCAATGAGGAATAACATTATGAGCTTTGACAGATGAAGTGAATAACGCTGATTATCTCATCATCATGACACCTGTTAGTGGGTGGGAAATATTAGGGAACAAGTGAATATTGTGTCCTCAAAGTTGATGTGTTAGAAGCAGGAAAAACAGTTGAATGTAAAGATTTGAGTGAGTTTGACAAGGGCCAATTTTGATGTATACCCTCCTGTTTTTAAACTCCTCTGAACTTCTCCAGATGTCAGCTACTGATTTTTAATTTTGGGTCAGAGCATCTTCAGAACTGCAGCTCATGTTGGGTGTTCCTGGTCTGCAGCGGTCAGTATCAAAAATGGTCCAAGGAAGGAACAGTGGTGACCCAGCAACACGGTCATGGGCGGCCAAGGCTCACTGATGCCTGTGGGGAGTGAAGGCTGTGGTCCTTTCAACACACGAGCTACTGTAGCGCAAATTGCCAAAAAAGTTAATGCTGGTTCTGATAGAAAGGTGTCAGAACACACTGAATCAGTTTGTGTACTGTTCTGCAAAGCCACAGACCAGTCAGGGTGCCCATACTGACCTCTATCACTTGCTGAAAGCAGCAACAATGGGCAAATAAGCATCAGAACTCCACAGATCAATGGAAGAAGGTGGCCTGTCTGAATCATGGCCAGGTGCATATGTGTCACTTACCTGGCCAACACCTGTTACCAGGATGCACTATGGGAAGAAGGTAAGCCAACAGAGGCTGTGTGATGCTTTGGGCAAAGTTCTGCTGGGAAACCTTGGGTCCTGGCATCCATGTGGATGTTACTTTGATATGTACCACCTACCTCAGCATTGTTGCAGACCACGTACACCTTTTCATTGAAATGGTATTCCCTGATGGCTGTGGCCTCTTTCAGCAGGATAATGCACCTTGCCACAAAGCACAAGTGGTTCAGGAATGGTTTGAGGAGCACAACAATGAGTTTTAGGTGTTGACTTGGCCCCTAAATTCCCCAGATCTCTGTCTGTGGGATGTGCTGGACAAACACGTTGGATAAAGGAAGTCTCACCTCACACCTTACAGGACTTAAAGCATCTGTAGCTAACATCTTGGTGCCAGATCCCACAGTACACCTTTAGGGGTCTAGTGGAGTCCATGCCTCGATGGGTCTGAGCAGTTTTGGCAGCAAAACACAATATTAGGCAGGTGGTCATAATATTATGCCTGATAAATGTATGTCCACATTAAGTTTAATTCACTGGAGTATTACAGTGTGTTCAATATCAAGCAACACAAACTGCCTGAGAACAGAGAGGAAAAAACAAAACATGCATAACAAATACTAATAATCTGTGCAGAATGTCATTATTATTCATAGTAAACGCTACTCTTCAGTTAAGGTGATTTTTTTTTTTTTTTTAAACACAGGGACATTGATTAACTTCTCTTGGCGACTGGACCAACTGTCAAGCTTTAGATCACAGCCATAGTAGAGCTCAGTCTCAAAATTCCCACAGCTCAGAGGAAATGAAATACGACAAATCTGTTGAAATTTTTTTACCACCACCAGCAGTTTATAATAAGATCAAATGTTGTTCTGGAAGGCAGCGTCTGTTTAATATGATGAAATCATTACAGAGTTGGAGAAAGACGCTCACTGAAAAAGTACTTTTTGTTAGTTGAAATGAACTAGAGAAAGGAAGAGTGCACTTTTACTAAGAGTGATGTGGATGCCAAGTAGTGGTTGTAATAGTGGTAGCAGTACTTGCAGTATGCATTATCTCACATTTTTAGATTGTAATATGATGTATGCCAACTAAAAAAGAGAAAAGTCTGGGAAAGCTTCACTGTCTTCAAATATTCAAAAAAGATAAAATGGCATAGTCAGTGTTCTTCTTAAATTATAGCTTTGAAATTGTATGTGTGTGTGTTTGTATGTACATATGTCTGTGTGTGAGTGTGTGTGTATGTTTGTACTGTATGTACATATGTCTGTGTGCGTGGTTGGCATTGAGCTCATAAGATGATCTGCTCAAACTATGGATGCTAATGAACATTTTGTTTTTGTTTTTATTGTCTAACATTTTTCTGCGTGTTAAAATGCTGTGAGGGATAACTAAGAAAATAAAACCTCAGTGACATTTTCTTGAATATCAGTCACAAATCAAAACCCACTCTATGGCGTACCTGATGAGTGTGCTTAGGCTGATGTTAGCAAAAGGCTCAGTTAGATGATGCCATGTGGCTTGCACATTTCAAATGCTGAGCCCTTTTGAACAAAAGTGGTAATAAGCTTCTACAGAGGCTAGTAAAGCATCCATAAACAAACTTGTAGGTTCATACAAACATTCACGTTTACTAAAATTTATAATAGAAATTATTCAAAACTGTATCAGTGACACAGATGAACGCCAAGTTCACAATGAAGGAAAAGTTGAAGAGATGGAAAAGACTTTGGAATAATCAGTGTACACACTCTTACTTTAAATCCGACATTCCAGGAAAGACAGTCAAACTAGGTGGTTTAAGCATGGCCATCTTACCTGTGAAAAAATAAGACGGAAAGAAAGAGAATTCTTATTTACTTATTTATAACATCAAAACTGTAAAACTATTACATCATTTCATTCATTCATTCACGCTACTTTTTTGTAGCGTTTCAAACGCTACAGCACATGATGAGGAACACACACACAAAACATACAGGACAGTACAAGCGAGTCAGATAAAACCAATCATAAAACCAACAACATCAGCATACAGCAGTAAATTAATGTTGCCGACTATAGTCAATATTAGTAACCAAAAGTCCTTGGTTAGGTTTTGGAAGCACCTAAAGCACCTTACATGTAAGTAGTCCCTACCACATTAGAAGCTTTTTCTCTATTTTCTCAATTTATTGGCTTGACGAGCCCATGACATCTAATTTATGACTGGCTGCAAGAACAGAACTCACAGTTTAAGAACAGTTACCAACATACCTGGGAGAAATCCCAAATGCTTTAAACTATGACAGAGAATGGAGTGTAGTTGGATACGAAAATCAGTTTTAGGTAACAGGGTTCCTTCCAAGGATTCATCTCTGTATGATAGAACTGCTAACCTTCTTCATTTACCCTCATGCATACTTCCATTTAGATACACACAAACACACATTTCCTTTTGGCTGTTACTGTAAGACATCTTCCAAATAAGAGGTATTTTCACACCCGTGGACTTAAATTACACGTAAAGTAAAACTGAGAGAAGGAAGCTCTTTCCTTCCTTCCTTCCTTCCTTCCTCAGAGTTTCTATGACTTTCTGTATCACACATACTGTATAACAAAATGGCAAACACATTTTGTTCAGATCACGTGTAAGACTATGTTTGAGGAAAGTGGATTAGCAGATGATGGGTGTGTGCACTGTGCAGAAATAATCTCCCTTGAAGAAACATGATTTGCATCCATCTGGACTGAGACAACTCCCTGAGCATGTACACTGACATGATAAGTTTTCACTGCATTCAGAATAATAATAATAAAGAGAACCCAATGGGCACTGTACTGCTTATGAGAGAATGAGTAAAAGCTTAACAGTAAGAATGGCAAAGGCTGGTAAAATGTAAAACTGTCAAACACCAAATATATAGTATCTCATGTATTTTAAGGACACAAATATAAACCATCTTGTCTGTCCTTTACGAACTCATTTTTTAATGTTATATTCATTCATTCAAAGATACATTAGATGTGATGGCTTACAACAATACAACCCCCCCCCCCCCCTACTTAATGTTCACAGCACTATATACCTATTTGAAAGCAAAGTTGAGAATTTTTGCGTCGAATTCTCTTTTTAAACAGGTACCTGGAAGAAAGGTAGGAAATTCACACTCTACAGTTCTACTCCTATACCTCTGTGCTCTTTATTTTATTTTTTAGCTTGCATACTTGATTGTTTGAATTTCTCATTAAATGCGGAAAGAGACAGACCTCTTGGTGGTCACAGAGAAATCACATCTATATGGAGAAAACCAATTTTACAGAGTGCAGCAGATAACCAAGTCCAGAGAAAACATTTGTCCCTTTCTTGTTCACTGAGCCTTAAAGTACCCACTGACCATTTTCATTTAACTAAATGCATCAATTTACCAGAATGAGGGCCAGTATAAGTGGGAAATCTCAAAGCAACGACAAAGAAAAAAGCAAAACATCAACATTTTTTTTTTCTCATGAATTTTCAGACAATTGAAAACTGAAATATTCTTTTTTTTTTTTTTTCCAGCAGCAGTATGGACATTTTGTAACTTTACAGTATGTTATCCAAAGCTAACAGACAACTTGAAAAAGCTGAAAAGGTCTGAAATGGAAAAAAAAAAAAAAAAAATTAACAGCTCATTCATTATCCGTCATTTCCATTCCATTTATATTTTATATATATATATATATATATATATATATATATATATATATATATATATATATATATATATATATATATATCAAAGCTATGTTTCACTCTGTTATAATATTACTAACAGTTGACTGTGGAATATTTAGTATTGAGGAAATGTCATGACTGGACTTGTTGTACAGTCACAGTACCATGCTGTAAGTCACTGAGCCCGTGAGAGAGACCCATTTTTTCACAAATGTTTGTAGAAACAGTCTCCATGCCTAGGCGCCTGATTTTATCCACCTGTGCCCATGGAAGTGAATTCAGTGATTTGGATGGGTGAGTGGATATTTTTGCCATTATAGTGTACATGTATACGTTCTCCTGGTCTACTAATTTCAACTAAACAAGAACAGAGAGGTGAACAAATAATAAGCAGATTGCAAGGTTTAGTAAATCATGTTTTTTGTGAAGACCATTTTAAATATATGTTACATATCCACTGACCTGAAGTTTGAGCACAGTCTATGACTCTCCAGTCAGTTCTATATTTGGAGTCTTACCATGACACAGAGCCTGACAGCAAGGGACACTGACAACTTTATGAGCTAATTACCTTGCTGTTCTGCCTCGGAGGATGGCAGATGTGTGGCCAAGGCAGAATTCACACCCAACTACAGAAGTCATAAAAGTGGGTTGATTCAAAATGAGAAAACCCAACTTTATATGTAGACTATCAGGTTTGCATTTGAAGCACAAGTTTTTAATTGACGAAATAAACAAAAACCAATACAAAATCTGACATCTTGCTGTTAAATTGTAAATTTGTAAAATGTATCTTAGGCTCTTTGTTATTAGAAACATGTCTGCTGCTGCTGTGTGTGGCAGATTAGCACTCCAATATGCAGATGCCAGAGAGAGATTTAAACTGAAAATCTCAGCTTTTATTGCTGATAAACACACGGAAACTGAACTGGGCCGGGCCAGCAGCAGAAACTCAGTCAGAGACAGCAAGGCACACAGCAGAGGAACACTAGGATGAGGACACAACAACAAGCAGAAGAAACACAGGACTTAAATACAAGAGGCCTGATGAGGGCAGTGGGCACAGCTGGGAAACACAGGTCAACAAAATAATACTAATGACACTAAGGAAGTAAAACAGAGCACAACGCACGGGGAACAGAAGACTGTCAAAATAAAACAGGAAACAACTAGACCGAGACAGGAACACGGACTTGACATATAGCACTGAGAAAAACCAAAAACAGCAACAACACCTGAGAACAGGGACATGACAAAGGGACAAAACAGACACTGGAGTACCACACCGGAAAAACACTGGGCAAACAGCCCAGGACCGTGACAGAAATATACCAAAGATAGAAGTGAAGGGCAAAAGATGTGTCAGGCTTAAAAAAAAAGAAAAAACTATCTACTCTAGATGAGCAGTATCTTAAGTATTAGGTGCAGAAAAGACCTTACACAGGACCCGTGAGATGTGTATGGCTCTCCATATGATCAATCTACTGTTCACTGAAGCATCATCAAAAATAATATCAAGGGAAGGCCATTTTTAAGGAAGAGAAACAAGGAGAAAAGGCTGAGGTACGCCAAATTACTCAAGAACTGGATTCAAAATCAGTGAGAGCACGTCTGATGGTGTAATGAATCCAAATGTAAAAGTTTTGGTTCAACTCATTGTCAGTTTGTACATAGGAGGTCAGGAGAGAGGGACAACAGTATGCAAAAGTCTTGAGCCCTCTCATTTCTTCATATTTTTCAAGGAAAATGGAAAGTAAGTGCAGCAATTTTTTGAAACATGCAAACACAGTATAAGGCAAAGAGAGCTCGTACATGTGTAACTTACTTCCATCTGTGGATTTATGATAATGACAATGTAGTCTTACAAGCAAAAATTTTCATAGTTACAGAAATATGAATGGATAAAATAATGAATATGTTTACAGTCACTGATTATCAAGTAACACTGCTTTGAAGTTTCAATAAGCCACCTTAAATTACAGCACAGAACAAAACTTAAACTTTACAATTGAGAATTTTTCAGTTATATTCATAGAGATATAAACTGTAAATGCAACATTTTTAGAAAAAAATTGTTTTGGATTTGCCTTATTATTATTTTTCTTTCACTTCAACCTTTACTCTGCAATCATCAGGCAAAGCCTGCTGAGAAAGTGGACCAGTGGCCACCACCACTTCTGTGACTATAATATTTAAGTGATGATGAACAGAGTGAAATAGCTCGGGGAATTATCCACATAAAAGAGACTTAAGCAGAGCTCAGACTTGGTGACAAAGACAGTGGTCTCAATTCACAGAAATACTTAGTTCACTTTGCTATTACAGACAAACACACACAATCACAAAAAACGGAAGTGAATTTATTTTGCCTTTAAGCAACTGTAACTGTGAATATACAGACCTACAAAATTACCTCCAGCAGGCATTTGGTGTGAATATCTCTGACCAAACAATCAAAAACAGACTACATGAAGGTGGCCTGAGGGCCCCATATCCACTAGTGGGTCGATTGGCATTTACCACACAATACCTGAATTGGCAGGTTCACCACTGGTGCCCGGTGCTTTTCACAGATGAGAGCAGGTTCACCCTGAGCACATGTGACAGATGTGAAACAGTCTGGAGAAGCCGTGGAGAACGTTGATATCTGCAGCATAATTCAGCACGACCAGTTTGGTGGTGGTCTTGGGAGGGATGCACAGACTTCTACAGGCCAGGCAATGGCACCCTGATTGCCATTAGGTATTGGGATAGAATCCTTGGACCCACTGTTAGACCCTAAGCTGTAGTTTTGTAAAACCAAACAATTTAATGGTTAAAGCTACACACTTAAGTGAAAATCATTAGTCATACACAACTGTCCAAAAGACCAAGTTAATTTTCTGCTAAAGTTGCCAATCCCAGTGCAAACCTATCAGGCACTCAGCATCTATCGATGAATACTTCAGAACCCACTCAGACCAGTGTAAGTTGTGTACTCATCTGGTGTCAAACATAAGAGGAACAGTTGGGACCAGCTGTTGTTCACAAAGACATATTGGGCAGTTTACATCACGAAGCTCTCAACATCCATCTGGCATTCAGCTAGAGAAACGACTCAGTCAGACAATGTTAACCTGCATCTCAGTATGCACAAGACAAACAGGTCCCCGATCATGAAATGAGAATCAGATGAAGCCTGAAATGCTTGATATTAGGGCTCTTTTTCTCTGCTGTCCCCTCAACATGATTTTCCACTTTTCAGAACTGTATTTTTTAATTGGGAGAGGATTTAATTGGAGGGCTCCTATGGTTTGTCCTGTGATATTTATTTACTAGTGTTGAAGAATTAATCATTTTAATATGTATTGTGTGTACTAGTGCATCTCAAAAACATAAAATATGGCATTTAAAAAAAATTAAAAAGGTCAATGTTCATATGTTCTATATTCATTAGACATAAACAGGAAAAATCAAGCCATAAAAAAATTGATTCTATTGCCTGTAGCTCATGAAAATCTGTAATCCAGCATAATAATTATTACAATATTTCATTTTCATTTTGTGTAAACTACTGTTCCAACAGTATAAATACCATGCATCTCTCAGTCTAGTTCAGTAAACACAACCACAATCATGGAGCAGACTGCTCACTAGACAGACGTCCAGATGAAGAACACGGACACCCTCAACAAGGAGGGTAAGCCACAGAAGGTCATTGCTGAAAAGGCTGTCTCTTTGCAGAGTGCTGTATCAAAGCATATTAAAGCAAAATTGACTGGGAGGGAAAAATATACTTGGAAAAGGTGTGCAAGGAACAGGGATGACTGCAGGCTTGAGAGGATTGCCAAGAAACGTTAACTCGCGCAAGCCTTACAAGGAACCAAAGACAACATCGGAAGCATCTTAGCTGGGCTAAGGAGAAAAAAAAAAGACCGTGCTGGTCCTCAGAGGATAAAAAGGTACTTTCATCTCATTTGAGATGAAAGTAAGTACGTTTACATTTTCTCCACGTGCGTGGGTTCTCTCCGAATACGCCATCTTCTTCCCACACACCAGAAACATGCACGAGCTTAGGTTAATCGGTATGAATTCATACATACTGTAGGTATGAATGTGAACATGAAGGGTCTGTGTGTTAGACTGGCAGCCTGTCCAAGGTGTGCCCTGCCTCTTGCCCCATGACAGCCCCATGCGCCTGTGCGAAGAAGCACTGATGCAGTAATAATCAGTATCAATATCATTAAAATCCTTATGATACCCATCCTTTGTTATATGCATGGTCCGTACTACCCTTACTTCATAATTCAGTAATAGAAACATATTTGAAATTTTGTAAGCACATTGGCACCACTGTTGCCAATTTATTTGGTTTGGTTCAACAAACAAAAAAACAAAATAAAAAAGAAATTGCAAAAGAGATGCTTCAATTACTCCAGCTAACAAGGTGGTTCCTTCTGAGTCTAGTAGACCTGATTGTTCATTTGCACTGACAGCTACTGTACAGTCTCTCTCTACACTCCAACTACGCTCCAACTGATTGGCTCTTCAGTGTTGCTCTCTATTACCAGGACACATTTTAGGGTTTCAATACTAACAGCTGTAATCATTGGAGTATCTTTAATGCTGGCATTCATTTGGAAGTAGACAGACGAGAGGGAATCAACAGTTCAACAGAACAGATGTTTTCAACTTTATCACTTTCAGTGCATCTTCTTATAGACAGAACGATATATATGTAAAATAGATCAATGTGTTCCCTGTTTACCTATTTCAGTTCAACACAGAAGTGAAAATATCTCATTAGTGATTTGGGACTGTGGGACTCATTAAGGACAGATAAACATGGAGCAATAAGTCTTCCTCCTGCTATCTCCTTGTATCTGTGTCTCTCATTGTTAACTCAGGAGGCAAGAAAATCACTCATTAAAATTACAAACTTTAATTTGTCCTAATTAACTGGATGAATCCTTTAGAAAAAGTCCTCCATGTTGCCTGATGAAAAAGACAGTTTGCAAGAGGGATTCAGCTTAAGGAGAAGTAATGCTACATACAGATCATGCAATGAGTGCAATGTTAGAAACAAACAAACAAATAAATTACACTTTTGCGGAATTTAAGGGTGAAATAAAGCAGACAACTGCTGCAGCTTCTTGGGGAGCTGGTAAAAATACCAGTTCCAAAAAAAAAAAAGGTACAGTTGACACTGTAAAATTTAAAAACAAAATGCAATGATTTGCAAATAAAAATAGTTATTTTGAATTAGATGACAGCTGCAAAAAAAAAAAAAGTTGGGACAGGGCCATGTTTCCCACTGTGCATCATCCCCTCTTCTTTAAATGAGTTTTGGCCAAGAGAATAATTCAGAGGTTCTGGATCATGTTTGCAGATGGCTTCTTCTTTGCATGATAGAACTTTGACCTGTAACCTTGATAAACCTCATTTCTGGAATAGTCCCTTGTACACAGAGATGTCTCCAGATTCTCAGAATCTTTTGAAATTGTTTACTGTAGATGATGAAGAATTAAAAATATTCAATGTAAAAATCCCAATTTTACACTGAAGAACAATATTCTGAAATTGTTTCAGTTTGCAGATACAGTTTTTTTTTTCAAAGTCCTGGGCCTGTTTACCAGTGGTTTTGAGTTTTTTGGACTTTCTAGCTTTTCTTTATTTAAATAATTATGTAATTTCTTCTTCTTCTTTTCATGTACTTTTTCCCTCTTAGTGTGATTCATCTTGTTCTTGGTCCCTAGTTATTTTTGAGAATTATTCTTCCCCTAGTGCTCCATCCTCTTGTGCCAAGTGTCCATCAGAGATGTTCCCCTTTTGTGTTCCCGTTCTCTTTCTCCAGTCCCGTCTCTGTGGTTGTCTTTCTGTGTCAAGTTTGGGTGCATGACTCTGTGTCTCTGTGTAAATTAGCTCCTGTTTTCTTTTGATAATCTCTTGTCTCATGTGCTTTGTAATGAATTTAACTTCCCTTGTCTTGTTTTTCCTGACTTGTTCCTGCTGTGTTCCCCACCCGTTTCCCCCAGCCTCATTACCTAGTACATATTATAGTATATATTGTCTGAGTATCCCTTTCACCTTGGTCACATCCTTCCTCTATATTGTGTGCTCCTGTGCTCCATCTTTACCTTCTTGGTTCTGTGCTCCCTTGTTCCATGGTTTCCCCTAGATTGCTAGTGTTTGTATTCCTGGCTCCAGCACTGCTTTATTTTGTATTTTTGTGTTTTTTTTTTTTTTCCTAAGTTGTTTTTTTGAGGTTACTTCTGAGAATGTCTCACTCTTATACCTAATATAATCATGTTACTGACCTGTTGCCAGTTAATGTAATCTGTTGCAGAATGTTCATCCAGCTATTTTTTATTAGCACTACTTGTCCAGTCTTTTGTTGGCCCAGTACAAACTTTTTTGAGGTGTTGTTACCATCAAATTCAGTAAAATATGGGTTTACGAGCTTTATAAATCATTGCCTTCTTTTTTTTTTCTTTTTTTAAAACATTTTAGACAGCAGTCAAACCTTTTTGGAATTCAAAAAATATTCATCACACTTGTGTTTTTATGAAATATAAAATGTAAAAAATAAATATACATAAAAGGAAAGAATATGAAAATGATTTATCAAGTCTAGCTCAGCAGCTAATCAATCACTGTGTGCTGACTCAGTCATCCATTAGCAAATATTTACATTTCCCTTTAGAGCTGATCTACTTACAGTCTGGAGAGCATCATTACTTACTGCTGACATTTAATTACAAAAGTAGTCAGGGACAAAGGCACAGAAAAAATCCTTATTTCACACTGCCTTCCCTTCTGTCTGGTTGTTTCTCATCAGCAGGTTTGACTTCTTGTTAACACAAATTAACAGGGCACTGTTTTCACATCGTGCTACATTCCTGTTATTTAAACCTTCTTTAATTAAATAAAGTGTTTGGATGGTGTGTTTATTCACCTGATCTAAGTGTACCTTTCAGAAGCTACATTTATTCTTTCCTTCCATTTATTTTACATACATAATTGATGTGAATAAAAGAAGTAGTCTCTGACAGCTCTGAGATCTCTCTATACATGTCATGGCCCTGGGTCCTTTGACCCCGCGTTTTAAGTTATATTTAGTTTCACCTGTGTGTCCCTGTGTTGTTAGTGTCATGATGTTCACCTGTGTTTCCCTGATGTGTCTGCTTCCCTCATCAGCCCTTGTGTATTTAGGTCCTGTGTTTTCCCCTGCTTGTTGTGTGTTCTTGTAGTAGTCATCGCTAGTGTTCGTTGCTGGTTTTCCTTGTGAACCCATGTTTGAGTTTACTCTGCTGGCCTCGCCCAGTTCCGTTCTTTGTTTTTTCCAGCAATAAAGCTGAGTTTTGTTTAGTTAATCGCGAGTCAAGTGTCCTGCATTGGCGTCCTCATCCTGCCTGCCACACAGCGTTACATGACAATACATACCTGTCAAGTTTTATATTTAAAAATTAGGGAAATTTTCCTCCGCCCGCTGTGAGCCATCTCACCAGCCCAACCAAGGTCCAGTTGTTGATCCAGACTTGTTCCCGCTGTCGGCACTAACCTCACCAGAACTGCCACCCGGGCGACAGTTCCCACGAGGATAGTGACAGAGTTCGGAGAGGCACAGGAATGCTTTTTTTTAATTATATTATAATACGGGAAATTAACAGGAAAATACTAATATGGGAGGACGGTGGGATAGAGGGGTAAAATACGGGAGTTTCCCGGCCAAAATGGGAGACTTGAAATGTATGTCTCTATAGGGGTTGCTCCTGCTCCCCGTCCTCTATTCTGCTACATTTTGTCATGTGACTCACACATTAGGATGGCAGAGAACTTTGAATTTTTGAATTTTACAGCTGTAAATGAAGACACTGAATACTCTTAAATGTTTATGAAGGCTATTTGCTACTGTGGCAACACCTCAATTTACACAAACACATGAAACACTGTGGAAAAAGTGAAATTAGAGTAAAGAGAAACAAAGTGAGGAGAAGAAATCCCTCACAGACTGAGACCCCCACACAATGACAGAGCCTGTTGGCAGAGTGTTTGCAAAGTCAAAGAATATCCAAGTGGCTTAGGTGACAGTAATGTTTCTGTGATGACTCACTTTAGATGTTCAGCATTATAAAATATCAATTGTTATTGGTTACCATAGACGTTAACCGGAAGTGTTTTCCAGGCAAGTACATTTATATTTTAAGTCTCCAAAACAAAAACAAAAAAAGTTTTAAAATGTGAAATGTTGTGAAAGGTGTATTTTGTTCTGTTAACTAAATAAAGTGGAAAGCAAAAATCACAGTCAGATTGAAATTTAGCATATTGATAATGCATTCACCTCATAAATCAGGGATCCTCAAATCCAGGCATTGAGGGCTGGTGTCCTGCACCTTTTAGATGTGTCTCTGCTTCAACACACCTGAGTCAAATGTAGAAGTCATTAGCAGGACTCTGGAGAACTTGACTGCATACTGAGGAGGTAATTCAGCCATTTGATTCAGGTGTGTTGGATCACAGACACATCTAAACCCAGATCTCAAGGCCTGGATTTGAGGACACCTGCCTTATAATATAATGGTGACTGTTATCATTTGGCGAATTGAATTGATTATTCACAACTGCATAACTAATTCTGCGTTAAAAAAAACATTTCAGCTCGATTTAAAAATAATTCCAGTCAGGGTCCAGTTTGAGTTGCAGTGATACAAACTTAGTGGCATTTTAGCCAAGATTTTAATCATATATCATCATAAGGAGCCTAAATGCCTAAAGCATAGAGTTCTTTAAATATCTGCAATATGAAAAAGCAAACATTTTCTAATGTGTTTAAATTCATGTATGTTTGCTTTTGCATCCTTGGTAACCTTTATAACTTCTTTCCCCTACTTTAGATAGGAATATAAAATAAGGCAGGAATATTTTACCTATCAAACAAGTTCTATGGAGATCCTGTTAATTGAGGGAAAGCTTAGGTAAAGAAGATCAATGTGATGTGTGAGAGATTCCAGCAAAATACTTTGTATATCTTTAAGAAGGCAGTATCAAAATAAAAAAGAACATTGGTCAGTTTTTTTTTTTGTTTTTTTTTAATCACTGCAAGGACCTCTGTCTTCCGAGATGTCTATTGACTGTCCAGAACTTCAGGCAGGCATAAGCTGTCAAGTAAAAATTAATGTTTCACTGAGCAAGTGTTAGCTAAGTAGTAACAACTAGTTGAATGAGTAGTCTATGATTGATATATTGATATATATGAAGAACAAAGAAGTAAAAGACTGACCAAGGTAGAGAAATTCAGTTAGAATGATTTCCTCAGGCAACTAAGGATAGTCATAATCAAGTGAACATAAGCTCATTCTGCAAATGATACCTCAGGGCAGATACTTAAAACTCCCTGACTGAAAGTAAAACGAAATTTCAATTTCTATTAGGTCATTAAATATTCATTTTCTCCTTTATGAACAATTATCAGATTACCATCTGCCTGGATTGGAGTGCTGATCACCACTGGCAGATGCGCAAAGATGATCTAACAAAATTGGAAATTGGGTGGAGTTGGCTTAAAAACAAACAAATAAACAGCAAGCAGACAATTCTGCACCAACACAAGCAGCAGGTAAGACAGACAGGTGTGGATACACAGGTGCTGACACTAAACAGGTTTGAGGTTGCTTGTTGGAAGTGCTTACGTACAACAGTGGTTGAGGAACTGGCAACACTGATTATCCCATTTCATTCTATTCATTTTCATTATATGGCTAATTTTTTTTGTTTAAGTTATGTATGTCATTTATGTTTGTTATAAGTGGCATACGCATAAAAAAACAGACAGGGTTTTAATTATTATTATTATTATTATTATTATTATTATTGTTATTATTATTGTTATTATGTTTCATTTCCTTTGTCTCTTGTTTTGTGTGTTACAGTCACAATCGAATTTGACTTAATTATTTCCTGTTTTATTTTGAAAATCACTTTTTGTGCGCATTTGGTTGTTTGGCTCCCTTTTTTAAAAAAAAAGAAAAAAAGACATTAAGGGATTTAAGTTATTTGAAGTGAAAGGACTGCACCAAGCAGACAACAATTACAAGTACCATAACCCATTTCCATTTCTGTAGCTTTCAATCAATCTATCAAACAATTAATACTGGATGAGTGGTTAAGAAAATGGATACTTTTTTTTAACAATTTGGTAAGTAATTTCCTTTCTTTAGCATTTACAGTGAACTATCAAAGTGAGAACTTAAAAACAACAAATAAATAAACAAATAAATTAACATGCACACACTGACAGAGTAACCACAGTAGATGGATCCACATGTTATGAACTATGAATTGTCACTGTCAAATCATAGCAACAGATTACATAATTTTTCCATTTAACTGTAATATAAGTACAGCAAATGTCATCAAAAAGATTCAAATGTTTCATTAATAAAATCAACATTAGATGCATTTTTTTTAATCTGATGTGAATGTATACTAAAATTACATTTTGAAAATTGTTGACATTACACTGGAAAGCGTCAAAATTACCATTCTGGTCTAATTCTGAAATACATCAAATTAAGACAGTTTCATCAGTATTGGCACTGTTGGAAATGAATTTATGATTTCACTTATGAATTTGAAATGCAAATGGGAAGTCAGACATCAAATGCTGCTCACAACAGTCTCCCAACATGAAAGAGCTCATATTTGCTTTTTGTCCCCAAATGATTGCTGGTCCCCACAATGTGTCCCTGTAAACAGATTCACACCTTTACAGTAAAAATAAAATAAAATAGTATAAAAGTATACCTTAACATAATATAACTCACCCAGTGAGGCAAGATGTTGCATGAAGCTCTAGACTAAGGGTGATTTTTTATTTCTTCCATGTCTGAATAATCACAGTTGCCAGCTTCTTGCTGATGATCTTGTAGCTCATTCCAACATTGTGCAGGTCTACAGTCACATCCCTGATGTCCTTTGAGAGCTCTTTGGTCTTGTCCATGGTGGTGAAGTTAGAATGGAAGAAACTGATTCTTTGGACAGGAGTTGAAATCAGGAGTAATTAATTTATTAATTGTAATCTGTGTGCCACATGGATTAATGTGGGAGCCAGAATTCTAGCTGGATTGTAGAGGATCAGACACGTCTCACTCAATGACACGCAAATCAGTTTATGACTTTTATGTAAAGTGTTTTCTAGATTTTTGGTTGATATTCTGTCTCCCTCCATTAAAATGTTTCCAGTAGTTGCCTCACTTAAATGGAGATTATGGCTGTTGCAAACTGTAAGTTCTCACTCAAGATTAAGTTCAGGCATTACATTCTGCACATAGTTGTGCGTGTATGCCAGCCCTGTGTTTGATTACACACTAAGTGGGAGCTTTGAAAAGCACACCGCAGCTGCCTGCTGGTAACCTGATGAGCTGCAGAAAGCACGGCAGAGCGAGGACACATAATACTGAAGACTGTCCTTCTGATCAAAACAAAGCTGCGCACCCACAGCAAAACAGAGCCTGCATTTCAATATATTGTCCAGACAGTTATGGTTATACTGCTGCCTCTCAAGCCACAGCTGTGCTAACCTTGTCTTTGAAGATGTAAGAAACATGCAAACCTGAATCAGTTAGACACTGAAGAAAGAAAAGCTTTTTACGGGCTGCACAGCGGAGAAGGAACAAAGTTTTTTCTTCTTCTTTTCTTTTTCTTCTGAGAGGGATAATACAAAAAAAAAGAAAAGAAAATCCCATCATAGTGTTCCCAAATTCTGTCATTTTGTTCACGATCCCAGCTTTAGTAAAATGTGATAACAGACAAAGAACCCACTGCAGACAGACAGAACTACCAAAGTAACACTGCTGATCATTGATACTTTGTTTCACAAATAAGCAAACGCCCAGTGCATTGTTTGGGATTTAAATTGTTGATATGCAAACACATAATCTGATGATCTCTTCTGACCATTCATAATAATAATCCATAAACTCTCTCTTTTTTATGATCCACCCATTCATCTGATTATAAAACTTTCATATTGTGAAGATACTATGTTGATGACTGCAAGCCATAGATGCTCAAATATAAGTTGAATTTCATATCGCAACAACACAGGACAGGACATTTAGCAGTAAGAAATAATGAGCAGTGAGCCAAACACAGAACGCTATTACGGGCTTAATTAATGTGTCTTTGTCTTATTATGAGCAATTTATGACAGCAGGTGAAGATCGCTACAGCTTTCTTTATGCCATAAGCCATATTAGTGTTCATTTACTGCCAAAAGGAGACTTTAAAATGGGAAAACCAGAATGCAGGACTTAACCTACAAAATCAGAGAAATCTGGAATGCATCAAACCAAGGCACTCCCAGAGCCGCTGTCACACTGCTAAACAGAAATTACAGGATCCTAAAGAAATATTACAATCTGGACTGCTGTCTACTTTGTCTCATCAGGCTGCATCAACACTCACTCACTACACTGGTCTCTCTGTTGCAGCTGAGAAGTGATAACAAAGAAAACTGTTACACCTGGTGAACCTGATGAGACCTGATCTCACTGAGCGCAAGATATTAAAGTCTGTAAGACAAATCAGATTAACAGGGACATCATTCTCTATTTAGAAGGGAAAACAATCCTAAAAATAAAATTAATTACTTCTAAATATTAAAGTCTACAACAAGTGGTGTCATGTCAAAGACATCTTTGGAACATTAAGCATTTTTCTTCATAACACTAACACAAAGGTAAATGTAGTTACCCAAAACCAAAGCAGTTTAGTACGGCCTAAACATGACCATATCAATCATACTGCCATATGTAAATGATTCAAGAAATCTACTTAAAATAATCAAAGATCAAAATCAAAATTAAATAAAGATCTGATTGCCAAAAACGCAGATTGTCACAGCATTTGATTGGTACAACTATCCTGCTGAGGCATCAACGATGTATATGACAGACAGGAAAGTATGTTTTTTTGCTGTCAGCTGGGGCTAAAAATGGCATCTATCTGTTCAGATTATCTGATAATTTAGTGTTTTTAAGAGTTGTTCCTTTGGAAGAATGGACTTAAAAAAAAAAATCTCTATTCTGACCATATGACATGCAGTAATAATTCTCTGTTAAAAGCAATTAGTCAGACCTTCTCCCCTTTGTCTTTCTTTGTTTATTTCTATAAAAGCAAAGAGGACCAACATTTATCTCACTATTAAATCAATAAATGTCTGTGTATATAAATAAACATCCACTTATTGTGGTATTGTATTTTTGCTGATGTTAACCCATGTGTGACAGTGAGCATCATTTTTTTTTAATTTATACAAATCAGTATGAAATATACTTATTCAAGTCATGTTTCTGAAATGTAATTACTTTTATAGTGTGTTGTCTTTGCTGAATATGGAATGTATTTGTTTGTTAAAAAAAAAAAAAGACTTCTTAAACTAAAATAATGAAGAAGTGGAGATGGTAATTTTTCTGCCACACTTCATTTGCCCTCTAATTGAAACTCTATCCAGAGGCTAAAAGGACCTCAGTAACCAAATGGAACATTTAGTGTGGTTCATTTCAAGTCACTTCTAGGAAGGCAAAGGTAAACGATATTAAAGGACTAAAAGTAGTGAACTAGTAATCCCAGTTTCTTAATCTGAAATACATTTTATTTAAATTTTATTTGAAAGCAGTGGGACAACACCAAAAAACTGGTCCAGATTAAGAGGTTTAAAGGTCAGTCCTCCCGTTCTCTTCTCTGCACTGAGAATTAAACAATAGATTTCCTGACTTACATAAGTTAGTTAACTTTTTTTGGAAATTAAGAATATATGCCTTTTAAGGGTCTTATATGGCCTTAATGTCTGGATCATGATTTTAAATATCATTTAGAAAACCAAAATCAATTTTCCTAGACAACTGGAATGTGTCATGCTGTAATTAAATTGACATGGCTATGTCTTAAGTATCTGAATTTTCTCTATAGGCTTTTGCATTATTATACTCTTGAGATAGTAGGTTATAGTTGTATGAATTAACGTAAGGGCAATATCTGGGGTCTAAGAATCTAAAATACCATGTAACCTCTAATTCCTGTAAAACTTAAGTTGCCATTTTATGGTAGTGTTGGAAATGTACCGTATTTTAACAGTATGGTTTTGATAACAATAAACTTGTGAAATATGTGGTGATGGCGCTCTACAACTACTAAGTTTTGGGCACCATATAGAGTTCTGGGGAAATTGCATTGGGTTTGGAAGTATCTTATTGAGATTTACATAAAGAAATTAATACTAATTGTATACATGCGAGTTCAGCACAAGGTGGACAGTGACTGCAGACTAAGGCTTCTGATTTTGAGGAGGACTGGGATCTGTTGGGGGGTGCTGTCACCAATGAAGCTGTGCCCATCTAGCCATTTCCTGTCTACTGGCATCATTTCAATTTTGAGGGAGGTATTTTAATGGACGGTATCCAAAACCTACATCAAGTACCTTGCCTCTTGTTTGGACTGTTAATGATTTACACTTGGACTACCCTAAAGCCGTGAAACACATTCGCATTTACTTAAAGACTGATGCTTGGTTTGGGACAGAAAAGACGAGACTTTCACCAAATCTGTAAACTTTTAGAATTATAGGCTTTCAGAGTTTGAATGCAACCAAAGAAATGTCTTCACAAAAGGTTTTAAATCATCACACATGAAACTAAATGATGCTTTGTCACTTTTCATATGTAAACAATGCCAACTTGTGCAGACTAAACCTTTTTTGTTTGTTTTTTTGCCATCTGGGCCTCCTGCACAATTTTTGTTACGTTATCAACAAATATTGCACTTAACTCTCATGCTGCCTTTCTACTGATACCTCCATTGATGTAAATTGCATTTTCAGATGAGTAGTGTCAGTGGTTTAGTTTGAATTGAATTCTAGTTTACTTGTGTACAGAGTTAAAATTACAAAAAAGTATACCTAATGCACTTACATGTAGATTTTTCTAGTCTTACTCTCCACTCAAAGCATCTCAGACCACAGCACTTTATTCTATCCACTTCAAGTACTTCACCTGCCTCACATTCATGACCAATTTAGAATCAGCGTTTAACCTAACATGCATGTCTTTGGACCGTGGGAGGAAGCTGGTGCACCAATAGGAAATCCATGCAGGCACAGGCAGAACATGCAAAGTCAACACGGAAAGGCCCCAGCTGGGGAACTTTCATGCTAATCACTCCACCATCACCCTGTCTCAGTGAGGAAAGTAAATAGACCCTGTGTGGTCACTACATTACTACACTACTAAGGCACTGATGGGTAATTTAACATTTGTCAACCCAGGTTAGGGTTTGTGGGGTTATTATTTTTTATGAATCACAATGAGCATAAGGCATCCACTTGTACATTAAAAACCAGCGGGGTATTTAATTTTGTACCATTTAATGAATTAATTGCTTCAGCAGTTACAGTGGGCAGAGAAATGGGAAAGAAAAAAAAAATCATGAAGTTGGACAATATTTAAACCAGATAAAATCGAACTATTTTGTGAAACACCACAGGTGATTTGGTGCCTTTCTGTGGCATGAGCTGAAAACGCAAGATGCATTTGTTGCCACAAGAGACTAAAACCTTTCTCCATAATATTTTGGCACAATCTATCACTGGGCTGATTAAGAGCTAATTAATGTCAGATTAAAGTGTGGCTGTTCAGTGATCCCATTAAAAACAGTGGGTGAAATAAATCAAATTTTCTCTGTGGAGGGATTCAGAGATCACAGTGTGAAAAAAAAAAAAAAAAAATATATATATATATATATATACTGTGGTGAACAGAAGAAACTGAAATCACAGGTAAAATTTTCAAAAAATCAAGAATTCATAAACCACCATGTTCTCTGATACATATTTAAGCTAGAAATGACCAGTGATACTCAAAAAGCACCAATACTATGTTTTCATGTTTCACCCATCAGGCCTTCATATTCTTTCTTTCATTCTTTTTTTTTTTTTTTATAACACAAATTGCTCCTGTGTGAGTTTGTGTGTGTCTGCTCTTGGCTCACTCCATGCACTCCTCAGTTGTCCACACTGCATGGAGGGACAACTAATCCCCACCACAATGAGAGAGTTGTTTTTAAGCTGAATACATTAAAGAGCATCCCTGCTGCCAAACTGTGATTGTTATGCAGTTAATCAAGAGTGGAGAAGAGGTGAGGAGAGGAGAGGCAAGGAAATCATATGTTTTTGCCTAACCTTCAAAATTGTGACCAGTTTTATGTCTATTTATTTTGTCTTTCTCTGTATCCGCCCTCTCTCTTGACTGACAGCTGTATCTTCATCGCTTCCAGGCTCACTAGTTCAGTCTCACATGTCACATCCATTAATGTTGCATTCTCATTACTGCTTATAATTAAACCTTAGTTAATGGTGGCAAATCTGCTAATGGAATTGGTAGCTGGGTCAAATTAAAGGGATGTACTTTAACTTTTAACAGCCTGACTGGCTCAACATTTGTATGGCAGGAAATGTGATTAGTTTACACTTTTACATCCTTTCACAGGCATTTTAATGTTTAGTAGGGACCAAATTTTCTGAATTTGGACTGCTGGCAGGATAGTTTAGCACTAGAACTCTTTGACATAAGATTCAAAAAGATTTTATTGACATTATACGTCAAGACATACAATGAAATTACGTTCCTGAACACCCATCCAAGAGACAGGTGTCTGAGGTCGTGCAGCCATTTTACTGGTGCTACCTTTGACATAACAGAACAAAACCATGCTGCGGCTTTTTGTTTGTTTGTTTGTTTGTTTGTTTTTGCTTCATTATGCAAGGCCTGACCCTGACACCCCCTCATATTACTACTGATACTGGAGTTTTGATTTTGTGATGATCTGTAGTCAGGGGGTTGGATAAATAGGATACAGTAGCAGCAGTGGTGGTGATATTGCAAAACATGAAATGAGGAACAACATGAGTTTAGAGGATGAGGGTTTAGTTTTGGTTGCCCTTCCTCACATCTTGGAGACAACAGATTGTCTGTGTCACATGCATTCTCACTATATGCAGGAGGCAGGTAACATTAACCCCACTTATTCTGCTCTGTCCACACATACTTAAATCCAGGTTTGGACATTTGCATTCTCAGATCAAATTCCTCTGTGTAAGGTCTAAAAAGCACAGGGAGAAAACAGTTACAGTCACTCATCTAGGGCTGACTTGTGAAATTAATGTCATTATCATCTGAAAAGCCACTCTCCCGCTGAGTGAGAGCTTAAACCTCACTTTTCAAAAAGACCAGTGCTGACCAGTTTCATACTGCCTGTCAAAATGCTTGATACATAATGAGCAACCACAGTTCAGTAATTAGAATGCACCGCTAATGATACAGAAACTAGCCAACACCTGCCACTCTAATACTTTCTAGTGACACAAAGTTCTTGCAAACAACAAACAAGCATCGCCATTAAAATCTAAAGTGACAACAAACAGTGGCAAGGAAATAGAATTATCTGCTGGATTGGCCTAAATTGCTGGTTTATGCCACTCACCTGGAATGGCTTCCACGTGTGGGTGACATTAGTTTCATATAGAATATACAAGAGAATCAAAGGTCAAAGCTAAGATTTAATATACAGATCTAATTAAGGATGGATCGCTGACAGTAAAGTGGATTTTTGAGGGCCTAAACATGTTCACATGTTCAGAAGCTCATGATGTTTTGCACATGCATCCGAAGTGATGAAAATTTGTAAATATTTGAACATGAGGGGTGCGAAATGACTAAAACATTTTAGCAGCCTCACACTATTCTGTTTCAAAGAAAAATAATGCAGAGGTGCTGTTTCTCAAACCTTTGGGAGGCTCATCAAAAAAAAAAAAAAAAAAGAAAACTACAAAGAGGTCTTTTAGACCAACTCAACAGAAAGTTCAGCATTTTGATTTTAGATGAATTTAAGATGTAATTGTGGTGCAGGGCTTTTTTGTTTGTTTGTTTGTTTGTTTCCAGGCATTGCAGTTTGATCAGCTTCTTCTACAGATTTAATCACATATTTGGTCAGTTTAAGCTAAAGATCTTTGCTATGCTAAATTACAAAGCCTCTGAGCTTTCATTTAATGGCATCTCCAAGACACCGTGGGCAATTTCAGTGTTTTGAGCCAGCAGAAGAATTTCTTCTTTAATACAAGGATTTGGCTGTGCACGATAATCAATCATTCATGATACATGATATCACCTTCTATACTACTATATGTCTGCCTGACATAGAGGACCCTCCCAGATATTATTATTATTATTATTATTATTATTATGATTATTTTAATTATTATTATTATTGCCTTGACAGAGTCCATCTAGCCTCCTGTAACTCACCCAGTCATTTTCTCCCTTGAACTGTGTAATTAGTCAAGTCAGCTTAGGAGATTATTCAGCCTCTCTGAGGCAGGCAACAACTACAGATCATCATTCCCTTCTCATTAATGCACGAAAGCACATGCCTATTAATTTCTATGAATATGTAGGCACAGAACGGCAAATATAAACACGAATGCGTATTGACTCCATACATAGCTGGCCTGTCTGATGATTGTTGTCATGATCATCACAGATTTAAGTAAATGACAGCTTCAGGCTGCTTGATAAGCTGGAGCTCAGAGCCCTTTGTTTCTGCATCCAGAAGTACTTGTTTGTTTGCACTGATACACACTGAAGCACTGCGGTCTTTTCATACTGACTGAACCTAAATGCTGAGGGCTGCTTGCAGTTTAGCACACTGCACTGAAGCTGTTTAATATTCAGCATGACAAAAATGATTGCAATTAAAGGTCTAATGGCTAACACTGACATTTGCGTGACAATAGAAAGTGTGTTTAAAAAAAAAAAAAAAAACCAAGGAATTCACATGAAAGTGTTTTTTGGGAAACACTATTGTACAAAAATTTGAATTGTAAAAGCAAAGGACTACAAAGCTTTTGATGTGACAAGACAATAACTTATCATGAGTGCTTTTATAATCAATCAGTTGTCAATATAAGAATGGAGACAGCAATTACATTGTGTATTATCATCTCAGAATCTCAGTTTTTCTACCTCTGTCAGGCTGTGGACAGTAATAGGTCCATTTAACTTGCTGTTCTTGCGAAAGGTGGCAAACAGCAAAAGTGACATCACATCTGCTGGCGCAAACCGTGCTTTGGTGTAATTTCGGTTGGTTGTGCACCTCCCAATTTTTTTTACTTGCCCATTTGAAGACATGAGTGTATGATCATGTTGGTGTTTACCACTATTATTTATATGTACATGCATATATCAATATAAAAGCTTAGACATTTATATTACATATTATATACATATTATACATATTATATTATATATATTATACATATTTGAGCTATTTAACCTTTATTTTGATAGAACAGTGGAGAGAAAACACAAAAGCTTGGAAGGCATGCACTAAACAGCCTCAGGGAAGATCTGAACCAGGCCTCTGCATCAGTTTTATGGATTGCCTACCAAACCCAAGAAGCTAAATCAGCACTTTTAGACATTAGACAGTCCTTAAACAGTTCTTATAAGTTCTATATAAGTTCTTATTGCCTTTACTGACAAAACTTTACATTAGACTTGGAATGCTGACCTGCACTTTTTTTTGGGTTACAAATTAAAAAAGTTACTATGACTCAGAGTTGACAATCTACAAGTTAATCAACTCAGAGTTTATGATTAGACTCAGAGTTTGTTGAACCTGCTTGCTGGAACAGGGCCCTGGGGTGGCAGCATCAGAGAGAGATGGCACAAACCATTAATGAGAAATCTGCATGAGGCTGGCTGCATTCCATAGTCCCCTACATGTATTTATTGCTTATTATTTACATGAAATAACATCTATATTGTTTTATGTAAGTTACAAATGCAAGTTCTGTTTCTCCTTTAATCCTACTTTTATTTATTTATTTAAATAAGAAAACAGACATCCAGGGAAAAAGAGCAAACCGAGGTTTACTTGCCCGTTCATTTATCATCAGCTCTACTGTATCTATGGAGCTCACGACAATAGAGAAGCTTGTGATTCCCTTTGAAGCTGGAAATTATGGCTGAGGTTTTTCTACCCACATATTGCATAAACAATCTAAATGACAGAGGAAAACAAAACATTCATCATTATATGTTTGGCTTCTGTACATTTATTTGTTACATGGTTCGCGGAGTTCAGCCCTGTCTAACTGAGAAAGATTTCTCAGTAATGGCTCACCGCCAGGCACAGTGTTTGAACTGTACAAATGAAAGTCTTAAAGTATAAACTGTGCAACCAAAACAAAATGACATTGGTGCATTTTTCAAGACTACCAGCATATAGACATGCTAACTTTTTCATGTTTCATTGATGTATGTAGGATTGATTGGAATATATGCGGGTTTACAAACAGCTGAAAAAAAAAAGTTGTAAAATTAAAAGTAACTGTGCCACATTGTTTCTTTATTGCAAACAATAGTAAAACTGAGTACTTTAGATAGTATGGTGGGTTTTCTAAATTCCAAATGCACTCTGTCATTACAGCACTATTAGTTTATTATCTCCATAAAAGTATTGATGCTGAGAGGAAAAGGAGGAAATAGTAGGGATGAATTTTTAGAATGTAGCTAATAGCTAACAATAATAATGGGTGGGTTTTCAATTAATTTCCACAATTAGCACTTACCCACATTAGAAACAGCATGCCTAATTTGATTATTAGCTCTGTGTAGGAGTCAAGCCATACAGAAGTCTGCAAAGAGAAAGATAAAACCAGCCAAATTAAGACTTCATTTTTAAAGCTTGAGGGGCGTACAGTTCCTCTTTAGCTGGCTGCTTTAACCTTTGTCCTTGCAAGATCTCACAAGATGGAATAGAGAAACTGAATAGAGTCTGTTAAACCTAAAATCTGCTTCTTCCCACACAATATTTGTGCTCCAAGTACTTTCACCCACTCATTTGTAAAATGTATGATTTATCTATTATTGACCTGAAAAGAAGTAAATACAGCTAAAAAAAGAAGACGGAGAATTGATTCATGACACTGGGCAATGAACCAAGAATGAGTCTGATTCAATGTAGAAACTTTGTCAAACTAACTTTGCACTCTAAGATGTTCTTCAGTGAATTGTCATTGTCGTTTCTATATGAAAAAGACTGAATTAATAAAGTGCTTTTATCCAAAGTGGTTACCAGTTTACTCTTTATTTACCCATTCACACACAAAAATGTCAGTGAGTTACCTTAACAGTTGTTGGCCAAACCATCAGGAGAAATTTTGGTAGTCGTTTTTTCTGGGGGGTTTATTTGGGATTCGCTTGTATTGTTGTAGCATTCCAGATGGCAGGTAATTGTTTAGTTGGAAGACTTGTTGATTTTGTCTGCCTCTTCTTCTCTTTGGGATTTGTATTTTGTAATTCTGCTCAGCTGCTACAGCAGCCATTTCTCAGACCACCTCCTCCTGATGCAGCTGGAAGTGATGTTAACTCACTGGAAGCTGTCAATCATTTTCTCTTTCCTCCCAGTTTTAATCTTTATTGAAGGACAGAGCAGTGTTGTGCTAAAAGACAGGACTATCATTCATATACAGTAGCTATCAGTCAGGGGCAACACCGTTCAGTGAAAGCTTTAAATGAAACCTGTCACTGTAGAAACTAGCGCAGTGGCCACTGTCATAGCTTTGTTAGCAGCACAAGTTACCACTGACAATCAGTGGGTATATTTTATAAAAATCAAAGAAAACACAAGCAAATTAATAGAACAGATTGGTGAAAATGTTAACACATTTGCTGAAAATACAACACAACCAACCACAAAAACATGGCTCATTCTGATGATTCTTCTTTGCTCATTTTTTAGCTGCACTTACATACTCCAGGGGATCACATTGGAGGTAATGGCATACTACTGTCTATAATAGGTGATGTTCATGGCAAAACAATCAAAATATGATGTTCAGCAATTTTCCTTGGTTTGGTCTTTGAATATACTCATACTCAACAATCTTCTAACAGCAGCTACATGAGAGCCTGGAGAGGATTCCTGGTTAGCTGGTACCACTAATCAGGTTAAAAGTTTCCAGTTAGCAACAGAAGCTAAAGACATTGCTCCGCATCAACAACAACATGTCATATATGGCATTCTCACTTACGCTGGTAAGTGAGAATGCCATATCTTGTGAGAACTGGATGAACCCAGAGTCTCAGTTTCTTCCTTTTCTTGTTTAGAGACATCAGGACAGCTCATCATCAACTTAATGTTTTTGCAGTGCATTTTTTGAGGACAAATGTTTCACAAAAACACAATGCTTTCGGTGCGTATATGTTACACCACAAGTTAAGTTGTGAAAAAGATGGAATTTTGTGGTGTTTTTTTTTCCAAAGTGCTCAGTGTGCTCACCTTATCTAATTCACACAAGCACTTGAGTATTTTGTCCTTGGATACTTTGGCATTCTGACTGGAATAGCCTGGAACTGAAACATTAGTCTTACAAATAACAGATCACTGTTCTACTGCCTGAACTACAGAAGCATTACCCGTGGACATGACCACAACACAAAGCCACGCAAAGCCACAGGTAGGAGTGCTAATTTTGGAAATGTACATATAGGTCCTATTTCAGGGCATGCAGAAAGAACGGATACTTACGTTTGGATTGGAGGACATGTTGTTGCTCCAATACAGTTCGGAAATAACTCTAATAATTCAGAAATAAAAAATATGGTGACTCTTCATCACTAAACCTCATTTGACAAAACCCCCTCAAAACTAAGATAAAAAAAAAATCTACTTGCAAAGATTAAGGATCATTATTATTATTATTATTATTTAAAAGGTGGTAGCCCCACATGGGCTCGAAAAAGGAAGACTCAAAAATTTTTGCTTTCTTTTTTCTTTTTTCATTCACTATACTTCTAATGTATAAAATAACATATTGTTCCCTTATAATTTATTTTAATATATAAAACAGCTACTTAAAGTTAGCACCAGAGACCATTAACATGAAGAAGTTCTGCATAGTCTGTCAACTTTTTTCTTCAATTATATCACTCCTTTAAGTTGTTCTTTTCAGGTAGTTTACCAACCACCCAGACTAAAGAAGTACTGGTCTATGTGGGATTTCTGCTGCCCTTGAGCTGCAATCTAATTCTTCTTTCCTTAGAGCTTTGCAGTAATTGACTGGTTGCAAGAGCTTTTTACTGGTTCTTTTTTGCTTTACCACCTGCAGCAACAGTCAAAAAAAAAAATGGCTCAGATCTGCTGACGCATGTCTATCGAAACCTATGAAATCAGTACATTGTGTCTCAGTACTGAGAAACATTACCTTCTCTGGTGCTGAAAGGGTGACAAAAAGCGCGGGAGAATCTGACAAAGGGACACATCTTTTTTAAACAGTAATGATTAAGGAACTCATGTTTTGAAGAAAATGTAGTTTACTGGCTGTGGAATTCAAGGCTGGGGTGCGGTGTGCCGGGGTGAGGGGACATGCAGCATGGGTAATGATGAATAAAACATGTCCATATCTGTTTATAGTCATGCATATCATAGACACACTCACTTACCAGAATTAACAGTATTTAAGTACACAACAGAGTATTATTCTGTGCAACCTCTTTATTATGGTTACAAAATCCCTGCAATTAATTAATCAGCGAACAGGTAAGTAGAGCAGGTGAGGTCAGAAAATAGTCAGACAGGTGGTTTCCCACAGCCCGATTGATGGAGCAGCTAGGAAAAAATAAACACTTCAGTAAAATTCTAGAAAATCCACTGTAGACAAGTTAGGAAAACGAGGTCACACTATGGTTAAACAGGAGAGATGCAATGAAAGGATCTGCAGACGAACTGAAACACTAAATTGAGTATGTGTCAGGTTTTATCAAAAATATACAAACTGAAAGCCACAGCTGAAGCTATTGGAAATATTCAGTTTAATTTTCCATTAAGATATGTGGTTCACTTGGACAGCTCAGGTAAAACAACCTGATACAGAGTATAGCTGCATCTGCTGTTTAGTGCTCATTTTCAACCTGCCATTAATCCAAATGTGATAGCAGAGAAGAATATTACCACCTGCAGTAACTGCAGAGATATGAAATGATTAAGGTTGTGAGATGTCAGCTGAAAACTATATTGAGGTAAAATATTAGCCTGATCGTAAATCTCTGGAGAATAATGTTTCACCCTCTTCAAAAGTGAAATGTGATCCAAATTGTTGGGGTCATATAAAGCTTTTATTTTCTTTTTTCTTTTTAATCAATATTAAAAAGGATAAATCATTAGTTTGAGGTTCATAATTTATTTACTATGTATAACACAGCATTTATTAAATATAGTTGAATATTATTATGTAAATATTACATTTTACTTGGGGATGACTATTATCAAGTACTGAATATTGTTGGTATTCTGTGTGCTACTTAAAAAAAAGAGCAGGTTGTGAGTTCACAGTCATTCAGACTAACCGTAAGTATGTTGACTGATAACATCATATCTTTGTGATATATAAGCATTTTTCATGGAACCGAGTAGAATAATTTTTCTCTTTACTCTGCTGGTGTACAAAACTATAAATGATGTAGAAAGAACTCCAGCTGGTTGTTCAGTGTGGGCTCATTAGTCATTTTGAAAAGTTGTGAGTTAATGAAAAGTTGATCAAAAGCACCTGCAGCCAGATATGTTTTAACAAGACTCCTTCAATCTTCTACAGTCAGGAAAGTTTCAGTCTGTTTCTCCTTATGGTGCATGAGGAAACTTTCTCTTTCACTGTCTCTGAGTTGGCCTCGCCATCAATATTCACCTTAAAGTATAAATTTTAGGTTTCATAATGATAAATCCACACTGAAATGTGTCACTGCTGAACCATTCATCTCTCATTGTTTAGACTTGAATCTCATTTTGTGTTTAAATAAAAAAAAAACAAATTAAATATATGAATCTTAATTGAATATAAATGACTTTTAGAATGTAATCTCAATTTGTACATTTAAGGAAAATCTTTTCACTTTCTTTTTGGGGTTAATGGTCAGGTCCAACTCTCTTATAATGCAATTAGCGATCGCTTATTGTTCTAAAGCATCTACTTACCTTGTTTTTATTATTATGATTTTTGCAACACTTTATGTTGTAATATGTCAAGTTATTGTTGAATTCTTTGCATTCTTGCTAAATTAGCAAATTTGTGTTTTGTAAGAATGACACTTATAGTTCTGACATTACCAATCTTTAATAAAGTTCTCTGTTTTTATTGGACTGTGCCACACTGTAGAAAAAACAATAATGGCTTACATAAACAACACAGTTTTAGAGTCACGGCCAAATGTTTTGGCAGTGACACCACTGCGAAAATTATTAATTTTTTTTTTGTTTGTTTCATTTAGTTTTTATAAACTTATAGGAGCCTTTTGATTGTATTTCATTACATTATAGAAACATCTAAAAAATAATCTAAACAAAAAATGAAGCAGCAGAGTCCATGAAAAACAAACTTTGTAAGGAGAGATTACTGCACTCAGACTTTCCCACAGACATTTAAAAAAGTCGACTCAAGGTGCTTTATATTGTGAGGTAAAGACCATATAATGATTAAAGAGAAAACCTATCAAGATGACCCCCCTATGAGCAAGCACTTAGCAACAGTGGGAAGGAAAAACTCCCTTTTAACATGAAGAAACTTCCAATGGAACCGGACTCAGGGAGGGACAGTCATCTAGGAGTGAGGGGCGGGAGACAGGAGAAAAGACATGATGTGCAAGAGAGCTAACAAGAAATAATAACTAATGAGTAAGTGCAGCATGGTGTATAAACAGAGTGAAAGGAGGTGAATAAAAAAGAAATACTCACTGCATCATGGGCACCTCTAAACAGCCTAGGCCTATTGCTGTGTAACTAAGGGAGGGTGCAGGATCACCTGATCCAGCCCTAACTATAAGCTTGATCAAAAAGGAAAGTTTTAAGCCTAATCCTAAAAATAGAGAGGGTGTCTGTCTCCTGAATGCAAGCTGGGAGCTGGTTCCACAGAAGAGGCACCTGAAAGCTGAAGGCTCTGCCTCCCATTCTACTCTTAAGTATCCTAGGAACCACAAGTAAGCCAGCAGTCTGAGAGCGAAGTGCTCTGTTGGGGTGATATGGTACTATGAGGTCTTTAAGATAAGGTGGGCCTTGAATATTCAAGGCTTTGTATGTGAGAAGAAGAATTTTAAATTCTATTCTAGATTTAACAGGGAGCCAATGAAGAGAAGCCAATATGGGAGAAATCTGCTCTCTATTTCTAGTCCCTGTCAGTACTCTAGCTGCAGCATTTTGGATCAGCTGAAGGCTTTTCAGGGAGCTTTTAGGACAGCCTGATAATAATGAATTACAATAGTCCAGCCTAGAAGTAATCAATGCATGAATTAGCTTTTCAGAATCATGCTGAGACAGGGTGTTTCTAATGCAAAAAAAGCACTCCTACATATTTATTTAGTATGTGCATTCAAGGACATATTCTTCACTTTTGATAGTGAGAGTACACATCTTGAGATAAGTTGACCCAATACATGTTACAGTGCAGTGACAACACACCACAGGTGATCATCTCTATTGTGAGGATTTTTTTCTTTAAATCCTGTCATGGCCGGGGAGGAAACGGGCGAGGAAGGACAAACACGTAGGACTCCAGAGATGGGTATAACTAAAGGAATTTATTGGGACCGGACAAAAAGAAATACAAAACCTTTTGGGAGGAAGACGAAGGGAGCACAGGAAACACTGGAACACGGGGACACAACATCAACGACGCGACAACAGGCATAGAAAACACAGGACTTAAATACACAGAAGGGCTGATGAGGGAAGAGGAAACAGGTGGGAACACAGGTGACACTGATAACTAAGACGAGACCAGAGGGAAGCAAAACTGAATACAACAGACAGGGGCTGGACGAATATCAAAATAAAACAGGAAGTATGACAAGGGAACAGAGACGCAAACCTGACACAGAATACAGAGAGACAGGAGGGACTAGAAATAACTGAGGGCAACTCTAACAGATAAAACAACCTGAGAAAACGGAAACCATACCAAGAAAACATAAAACACTGGGCCACTGGCCCAGGACATGACAGTACCCCCCCTCAAAGGCCGGCTCCCGACGGCCAAAACAAGAAAACAAAACCAGACCAGGGCGGGAGGCGGGGGACCAGGAAGGAGGGCCCGAAACAAAAAACAAAACCCAGGCAGGGAGCAACAAGGAAGAAGGCCCAGGGACAAAACCAAAACACTAGGGAAGCACAGGGGCAAGACCTAGAACATGAGGGCAAAAAGACAATAAGCAAAAAGAACAAAATAAACAAAAGCAATGGCGCAAGGCTGGAGAGCTCCACAGTCCAATACAAGGGTCAAAGTCCACGAACAGAGCAGGAGCCAAAACAAAACAAACAGCAAACTGCAGGGGAAAAACAGTCCATAGTTCAGGGGAGTGTATGGGAAAACCAAAACAAAACACAAGAACCCAAAAACAGGTCAGAAGAGTTCAGGGGAAGGCCCAAAACAGAAAACATATTTCAGGAGGCCGCACAGGCCAAGGGGCCACAAAGCAGAGGCTGGATGAGGGAGGCCGACCGCGCTCCCAGCGGCGGCGACGAGGACGAGTCACAGGAGGCCGACCGTGCTCCCAGCGGCGGCGGCGACGAGGAGCAGGCACTGGAGCCCGGCCGCGGGGCATGCGCCGGCGGAGACGGGCGACCCCGGGCTCTGGTGGGGAACCCTCGTGCGGCGCGGAGCGCTCGGACTGAGCGGAGACCCCCACCGGCTCGGACTGAGCGGGACCCCCTGGCTCGGAGCGCTCGGACTGAGCGGAGACCCCCACCGGCTCGGACTGAGCGGGACCCCCTGGCTCAGAGCCCTCGGACTGAGCGGGGACCCCCGGCGGCTCGGACTGAGCGGGACCCCGTGGCGGCTCGGACTGAGCGGGACCCCGTGGCGGCTCGGACTGAGCTGAGCCCTTGGGCTGAACGGGGCCTACATGGTGAGGCTCCGGATGCGCAGGCTGGGACTGCAGAACAGGGCACACTGCTGCTTTATTGAGCAGCAGGGGCTGCTCGGGGAATAGCCGAGGTGCAGGGGACTGCATGGAAGCTGACGCTATGGGCTGCGTGGAAGCAGGCCGGGAGACGACTGGCTGCGTGGAAGCAGGCCGGGAGACGACTGGCTGCGTGGAAGCAGCCTGAGGGCGAGACAGAGCTGCTGGCTGCGTGGAAGCAGCCTGAGGGCGAGACAGAGCTGCTGGCTGCGTGGAAGCAGCCTGAGGGCGAGACAGAGCTGCTGGCTGCGTGGAAGCAGCCTGAGGGCGAGACAGAGCTGCTGGCGCTACAGCTGACACTGGGGACTGAGAATGAGCTGACACTGGGGACTGAGAATGAGCGACTGGAGCTAGAGCTGACTGAAGGCGAGGGAGAGCGACTGGAGCTAGAGCTGACTGAAGGCGAGGGAGAGCGACTGGAGCTAGAGCTGACTGAAGGCGAGGGAGAGCGACTGGAGCTAGAGCTGACTGAAGGCGAGGGAGAGCGACTGGAGCTAGAGCTGACTTAAGGCGAGGGAAAGCGACTGGAGCTAGAGCTGACTGAAGGCGAGGGAGAGCGACTGGAGCTAGAGCTGACTGAAGGCGAGGGAGAGCGACTGGAGCTAGAGCTGACTGAAGGCGAGGGAGAGCCACAGAGGCTGACTGAGACCCTGCTGCTGCAGCTAACGCTGAAAACCGATGCGAAGGCTTGGACCTGGCTGCCCCCACCCGCGGAACAGGTACGGGTGCAGAGGTCAGCCCGTCCGTGGCTGCCCCCACCCGCGGAACAGGTACGGGTGCAGGGGAAGCTGGAGCTAAGGGAGCTGGAGCAGGGTGAGCAGAGGGAGCTGGAGCTAACTGAGGGGTCTGGGACTGCGACTGAGGGGGAGCTGGAGCTACAGCTGACTGGGAACACTGCGACTGAGGGGGAGCTGGAGCTACAGCTGACTGGGAACACTGGGAAGAACCTAAGGGAACTGACAGGAGTGGCTGAGAGGCTGCAGCAGTGGTCTGTGGTGCTGGCTGTAGGTGAAGGGTGGTGATTACAAAGTCTTTCACTAACCCGTGCAAGGAGTCCAACAGCCAAGGGAAACTGGCAATCAGGTCTTGAAGCCTGGTGGTGATGACTTCCTGTTCCTCCTTACACGGGTCAGATAACAAGTCCAAGCATAATCGGTCCACTCTTCGGATCAGAATTTTACTGCTCTCCTCTGAGAGGGAGGAAGCAGCAGAGTACATGACGGGCTGAAGTTGCTCTTTCCGCTGCTGAGAGCTAAACTTCCACCCCACAGAAGCGGGCTGTAGACTCGGCTGTGCAGACGGCTGGGATAGCCGCGGCGTTATACCACGCGGCGCCGGAAAAAACTCCTCCCGCAGCTGCCGGGAATCCCTCCTCCTCCCTTGCTGCTCCGTCTGTGAGAGGGAAGAGGGGCGAGCGAACGGAGAGGCAGGTGAGGGAGCGGCCGGCGCCAAAAACAGTCCGCCCACGCGGCAGACCTGCGGTTTAGGCGGGGGCGGTGAGCGGCGTCGCCGGGAACCGTTCAAAAAAGCTGGTCCCCCCAGCGCCAGGCGAGTGCCGTTGTAGCGGCCGGAGCTTGCAGGGTCTTTAGTATGGTCGCGTCGTTCTGTCATGGCCGGGGAGGAAACAGGCGAGGAAGGACAAACACGTAGGACTCCAGAGATGGGTATAACTAAAGGAATTTATTGGGACCGGACAAAAAGAAATACAAAACCTTTTGGGAGGAAGACGAAGGGAGCACAGGAAACACTGGAACACGGGGACACGTAGGGACACAACATCAACGACGCGACAACAGGCATAGAAAACGCAGGACTTAAATACACAGAAGGGCTGATGAGGGAAGAGGAAACAGGTGGGAACACAGGTGACACTGATAACTAAGACGAGACCAGAGGGAAGCAAAACTGAATACAACAGACAGGGGCTGGACGAATATCAAAATAAAACAGGAAGTATGACAAGGGAACAGAGAAGCAAACCTGACACAGAATACAGAGAGACAGGAGGGACTAGAAATAACTGAGGGCAACTCTAACAGATAAAACAACCTGAGAAAACGGAAACCATACCAAGAAAACATAAAACACTGGGCCACTGGCCCAGGACGTGACAAATCCATTAAACATGAATATAATGTTTTGAGCTGTGTTCATATTCTGCATACAATCAGAACATTGTGATTGTAACATAGTAGTTCCAAAGCAGTACAGCAAAATTGTGATTCTCTGGGACTACAGTATTTTATTTCAAATGAATATTATTCTTTCAACAAAGTGTAATTAACACATTTTGCTTAATAGAATCAGCTGTGCTAATGAAGTCTAAAACTCAACTCTAATAACATTCAAGCTTTAATGAGGGGGAAGCAGCATAATGAAAATCCCACCCCAGTCCAAGCCATATGAAGCCAAGCACCACTTTAAATAACTGTCCTTGTAAGAGTGAGTTAATGTGATTAGAAGAGCTATATGAATCTTAGATTAGATTTTCTAAAAAAGACAAAATTATCACTTCAGAAAAAAACAAACAAGAAAAAAAAATATATAATTCCGTTTATGCTGGTAAAGAAATACATTTTTGTAGTGATTGGAGAGGTTTGCCTTGTGTTTACCTGGGTTTTGTAATTACAGTCACATATGCTCATTTGACTGCGCAAAGTAAAACAGTGTACACAAATGTGGCAAAAAAGAGACAAACGATACAACAAGATAACTCACACACAGCAGGTACAAACAGCACCACCAGGAAAACTAGATTTTTAATTATTTGCAAATATTTTGTTTTTTGGAGACTTAAGAAATCATTGTGTTTGTTTTTCATTACTGTATATCATAGAAACAAAATAAAAATAATAATATTCAAAATAAAAACTAAAGTGGCAGACTGCATGAAAAGTAAACCTGCCATTGCCAGAAGTATTGGCTACAACTGGATTGAACAGCTCTGGTCATACACTTTCATGGCTGTTTTTTTGGAACTTCTACTCCCAGCTAACACTGGTTAAATTACAGGATATAAGCTGGGTAATTTGCCAGTCAGTCAGCTCTACTAGGAGCCTGTCTTGTGTGGTTTGGTTAAAGATGCTGTAATTTATATAAGCAATGCAAAGCTATGGCAATCCTATAACTTGTTAGTAACTCCTTTATTACTGTACCAAGATGAAATTATGCTAACTTGAGAACATGGACAGTAGTGGAAATGATGGATGAAAACTTATTATTATTCAACTTCCTAGTCTGCTTTAAGTCTGTTTGGATGACACATCCATATTTGGTGCTTTTGTAGTGTCATGTTTAAGCAGACATGTCTGTGTCGTCTGGTGATGAAATAGATGTCGAGGCATTTTCAAGACAGCTCAGAGAAATGATCTCTTCAGGATTTTCTGGGTCTCCTTTGGAGTCAGTCCATAGGACATGGACAAAATACCTCACCTAGGGGGCCTCCTAATCAGATGCCTGAGCTGGAAATCTTGAAAATTTCATATTCTAAGTAGTATAAAATAAGGTAAATTATTAACAATTCTATAAAGAATACTTCATCACCCATTTCTACTAGGAAGACCCCTGCAGTTAATACAGGCATTAAATGAAGCACTGATACAAAACCTCAGACACTACTTTAGGAAGTTCATCACCTGTTAGCCATAACCTCAAAGGAAACAAATGCTTTGGTCTCATGTGTAACTTGTTTTTTATGGTAATGCTTCTTTAAATTAGGTTTTTAAAAGCTGTCTGTGAGGAACATTACTAGTTTACCTGATTTTAATTGCACCACAGATCAGTTAATACTGATAAAACTTGGTTTGTCAGCCTTCTGTAATATGTTTTAAAATTATTTTATCCCTTAAGAATAATAAGTGTCCTGGCCCTGATGGTTTCATAAATGAATTTTAGAAACTAAAACTATGGAATCATCCTGTCTGATGCAATTATAGTGGTATTAAACAAAGAAGGTAAGGATCCCACTCATTGTGGTTCATATAGACATTATCTATGCTTAACGGGGATGTACGTATCTTGATGGGTATCCTGACTAGATTAAATGTCATTTCAACTCAAATCATACATCCAGATCAAACCGGGTTCATTGCTGGGAGGCATTATAGTAATAATTTGTGTCAGCTATTAAATATTATATCACACCAAAAAGAAAACAAAGTTTGACGGCTGTAATATCTCTAGATGCCCAAAAGGCATTTGACTGCATGTCATGGAAATATCTTATTCAGATGCTAAAGAGATTTAAATTTGGGCCCAGATTTGTAGCTTGGATACAGACTCTATACTCATCCCCACAAGGGGCTGTCAGAGTCAATGGCTTCAGATCGCCAAGGTTTAAGTTGGAACGCGGATGTAGACAGGGATGCCCTCTGTCATCCCTCCTGTTTGCAATTAGCACTGAGCCATTTGCCCAACTCATTAGGGACAATGATGAAATTAAGGGGATTTTGACTGGCACAGAAGAACATAAAATATCATTATATGCAGATGATGTTCTAATGTATTTGACTGATCCCACAACATCAATTGCATGCCTGAAGAGAATGACTTCTGCTTATGGATATTTTTCTGGCTATAAAATAAATATTGAAAAGACAGAGGCAATGGATGTTAATAGAAATGTCCCATTGGGGGTAAAACAACAATGCAGTTTAGGGGGCCTAGAGCAGGCATTAAATATTTAGGTATCAATACGCCCCTTTCTTTAAATGATTTGTTTCATGCCAACTACAGTAAAATGCTGGATATAATTAAGAAGGATCTTGAATTGAATCGGATGACTCTGCCTCTGTCCTTCACTGATCACACTCAAACCATTCGCATCAATCTTCTACCAAGATTATTGTATTTTTTCCAGATGTTGCCAATTGGAATATCAAAATGTTCACTGATTTGGATAAAATAATATCAAATTTTATATGGCAGGGCAAGCGCCCCCGTATAAAATATAAAACACTACAGAGTAGTAAGATAGAAGGGGGGGCTTAACCTTCCTGTTTTAAAATATTATTTCTGGGCAGCACAATTAAAGCCTTTAATTTCATGGATACAAAGGGATTCTCACATAAGATGGCTGAACATTGAAGAAATGATGTGACCTGAACCATTAAAGGTATTGCCATTTTTGGATATACCAATAAAGGAACTATCAGTGTGAACTAGAACCACATTAAACATTTGGAACATATTAAATCCTTCACTCCTAACTCCTTAGTCAAAAGTTTCACAAAATGGGCTAATCAGAGGATCATGTTTTTACATCAATCAATCAATGGAATAACCTTATGTCATTTGAAGAGTTATGTAGGTATTTTCATCTCCAGAAAAGTAATGTCTTTAGATATTTACAGTTACGTTCTTTTCTGACTAAGCATAGAGACTGGGAAAGAGTATTAAATCCCTCACCTATAGAGAATATTCTAATTCAAATCCAAAAACGTCAACGGATTAAAAAATTTAAGTGGCAGTGGCACAGTGGGTAGGCGTTCACCTTGTAGCTGGAGGGTTGCTGGTTCGAGCCCCTGTCCCTGTGCTGCGTTGTTTCCTGGGGCAAGACACTTACACCACATTGCCTTACGGTAGCGCTGGTCTCTGGCTGCATGACCGCAGATGCTCGTCTCTGGATGAGTGATCTGGAACGATCATTTCATTGTGTGCCTTGTGTGCACAATGAGTTGAATCTAACATCTAATTTCATAACAAAGTTGTATAAGGTGTTTCAGTCAATTAATCTTAATAGGCCCATTTGGACAAAACAAGGATGGGAGGCAGAGATGGCCACAATTACTTCTGATGAAATATGGGAGGGAATCTGGACTGAGGCACACCGGGCTACAAACTACATGGCGGGATTATTGATGGAAAATTATTAGTAGGTATTTCAGGACCCTGGATGTGGTTGCTAAGCTAGATCCTAACACACTAAGTTTGTGCTGGGGAAACTGTGGCTCAGCGGTGCCCAATCATACGCACATTTTTTGGTCATGCCCTATACTGCGAAAATTTTGGGATGAAGTATATAAGGCCATTAACCAGATTTTTCAGGAGGTTATACCAAAGGACCTAACAGTCGCATTACTTGGTGTTATACCTGCAGGTGTGCCAGGACGAGCTAAGTCATATCTTTTAAATGTCCTTTTTACAGCAGCCCTGACATGTATCACAATTAGGTGGAGGCAATTAGTACCACCCTCCTGGGTTCAAAAAGTAAGGGAATTGTACCAAATGGAATAGATAACATATTTGTTAAGACTTCAAAAATCTGTTTTTAGCCTACGGTGGGGTCCAGCAGAAGCCCTACTCATGTAAAAGTCCAGTGAGATGGGGTTTTGGTTTATGTTGCCTATTTTTTTTCCTTCCTTTCCTTTCTTTCTAGGATTGTATGATGATGCTGAACCCACATAAAACTGTAAAATGTTACGCTGAGATGTTTAATTGTGGAACATACATTATTAACATGTACGTTAATTGTTGCTGACGCTGCTGTGTAACTGCTCTGTTAAAAAGTTAATAAAAATTTAAGTTAAAAGAAATGATGGCCTGCTGCTAAATACAAAAACAGCATCCATAGGGCTAAAATATGCCAGTTGTACTGCAGCCTAACAGTGGAAATGATGCACCAGAGAGTTAATGAACCATCACAGTAGAGATGATTTTTTTTTTTTTTTTTCTACTCTGTTGTTCTCACAGACAGCTAAACACTGAAACCAACAGTCTGGAGAAAATCTCTGTTCTTCTTTAACTACCAATCAATCATCTCCCCTGCCCTCCTCATCATCTGTGAATAAAGATTTCAGCAGCTGCTTGTCAGTTGGAAACAATAAATATGAAGATGAAACAAACTCACTTTAAAGAGTCTTCATAAAACGGGATGCATTCAAACAAACACACATTATGCCGTGTGTTTTATGAGCACGAATGCAACTACATATGCAGTGTATCTCCTCAAAGGTCCAGTGTTGTTCTCTCATTTTTTTTCTCTCTGTATGTTTCAAATACCATCAGAACATTTCTCTCTGTCATACACTGATCAAGCATAACATTTTGACCACTGACTGGTGAAGTGAATAACACTGATTATCTCTTCATCATGGCACCTGTTAGTAGGTGGGAAATATCAGGGAGCAAGTGAGAATTTTGTCCTTAATATTGATGTGTTAGAAGCTGGAAAAATGGGTAAGTGTAAAGATTTGAGTAAGTTTGTCAAGGGCCAAACTGTGATAGTGATGTGTGATGAGGTTTACAGAATTACAGCTAGAATATCTGCATTAGAATATTTATCTAATGCAGAATACTGATCAGAGTTAAATAGAGGGGGTGTCCGGGGTTGTTGAGAATGATCTACAATTTGCTCCTCATACACCTCTCAAGGGTCCACAGTCCCTCCCAGCAATGAGCTGGCCACATTAGTTTGTCCAGATTTTTACTGTTTTTATCAGTGATGTTGTTAACCTAAAACAAAACGGGACAGAAAATGACACTGGTAACAACTGTATGAAAAAAGCAGCACGGCATTTCATTACACATGGTGAAGGATTTGAGCCTGAATGTGCCAAGTGTCAGACTATTATTTAATATCTGCAGTGTACTTCAAAGGCTCCAACATTGCTCACTGCTGTCCCAGAAACAAGTCTACCAGCTTAATAATCTGCAGTAATATCATTGGGTATGTATATATTCAGGAGGTGAAGGTGGACTCCAGGTAATTTATCAAGCTTGTCTCTCAAAATTTTGGGTTAAATGCTGTTAAATACACTAGACACACCAAAAAAATGTAATCTTCATATAGTACCAGGTTCACCCACAAAGGAATCAGTCCTGTGAAGCAAGTAAAGGACGATGTCAATCACACCAGAGTTTTCCTGGTATGCAATCTGTAACAGGTCCAGTGCATGCTGAACTGCGAGGCATAATCAGAGAGTGAGACAGAGATCATCTTTTTGTTAAAATCATACAGTCAAAACTGATATAAATAACAATTCTGTTTATCACAAAATTTTAGAAATAATAACATCCTTTTGAAGCACCAGTCAAAATACATGCAATTGTACTGTTTTATGTTGGTAATAACACTAGAAATACACCAGAAAGTTGTTATAACAGTATTTGACTGTGCATCAGGAGAGGTCCCCACTTTCTCTCCTTCAGTGATATTGTCTAGCTGCTGCCACCTCTCCTGATGCATTTAACAGTACTGAGAGTCCTGTTTACTCAAACCAGGATCAGGCTGCATATCTTCTATCACATTAATGTTTTCATCTGAAATTAGAAAAAGCGAGGCTGTTGTAGACTGTGACTGTGATAGAAAAAATGGCTATGAAATGAAAGATCAGCTGAGTATGTTTTTCTAGCTTTCATTCAAATGTATAAACAAGTATTCATGAACTGAAACACTGGCTGGGTGCATATGCATTTGCCTGTACCCTGAAATTCTGGTCAAAAGTTGCTGTATGGCGATGGGACTCGGACAGAGAGAAGGCCTAGGCCACTTCTACAGTGTATGGACTCAGGGGGAGGCTAGGACTGGGAGTGGTGGGGAAGGAAATGATGCTGCATTTTGTAGCTTTTTTTTTTTTTTTTTAAATACATAGTAACTGAATATTTAGGCTAAGGAAGGGCCTACAAAAGGTGTACAAACCATGATTTCGTGGGTGAAATGCAATCCGACCGTTTCATTTGATAGCCATTTTTTCTACCACAGTCACAGTCTACAACAGCCTCGCTACCAGGCCAGACATCCTGACACTGCGGTTACATATCTGCATACACAAACTATTTCCTGGGCTTTAGACTTGGGTTTTTCCAGTGCTAAGAAGCTGACCAGACATTATGGGGTGTCTAAATGCACTGCGCAGTACATTACATGTTGTAGGACTGTTGGCATCAGCTGAGGGATGAACTGTTTTTTTGTGTCAATCTAAGCAAAATGCACCCAGTGACAACTTTCACATGTTCAGGGACGCATAGACACAACTTAGTGCTACCCCTGCTGATGGAAGTCATGTTTTCCACAAATTTGGAACAAGTGTGGAGAGGCTTCACCAGCTGAGTCACACAGTCTAGCCTGGGACTTACCCCATCCTTTGCCTGAGTGCTCCCTCCTCTGCTTAGCTCTTACCTCATCCACTGTAAAGAACAGCTACACAGCTGAGGAGAAGCTAGTATATAAAGTGGTGCAGCTGTGGTATTGAGGATAGTTGTGGAGGAGGGGCTGGGGGCCAGGAGAGGTGGGAGGGAGCACGAGGTCAAACCTGTTATAGAACTCATTCTCCATGTCCACATATCTTGGAGGGTGGCTTCTTTCCCCCTTGAAGCCAGAGATGGCATTCATTCCCCTCCACACCTCTTTGATGTTGTTGCACTGCAGTTTCATCTCCAGCTTCCTTTTATAGTCCCCTTTTACCTAATTCAAGCTGCTTTTCAGGTTTTGCTGTGCCACCTTAATGTTTTCCTGCTCACCACCTTTAGAGCTTTCTTTTTCTCATTTGGAAGCCACTTGATACCATTAGTAATTCAAGGACTGTTGTTGGGAAAGCAAAGAGTTCTTACTGGTCTTGTTTTTGTGTCCCAGTCTGCTTGTACCATAGTGAAGCTGGACAGATCCACATAGGAGTCCTTGATGTTGTCAGCCAGGTCTCAGTGAAACACGTGAGACTGCAAACACAATAAACTAGCTGATTCCTCATATAGACCCCTAAGTCCTCACTCCTGTTTGGGATAGAGTTGATGTTCTCCCTTAGGACTGATAGTGTCTCCACCTCCTAGCCTTTAGCTTAGCTCTGGCTTGGCAGCCGCATAACAGCTTCATGCAGACTAACATATTTGATGCCATGTGCTGTTCATTGCAGCATAATGAGCCTATCCCTCCTATACATGATTTTACACATGAAAAATATTACACAAAGAACACACAACACACTGGAAACTGAGCTATGAGGACTTGTTGCCTGTCAACCTGGTGCATGCGCAATGTGCTAAATGCAGTATAGAATTAGTGGAGATGGAGCCACTAAATCATTCAATTTGCGAAAGCGGATGCCCTACAAGGCTTTTAGAACAAAATGCTGGAGACACGGAAAGGTCTATACAAACAAATGCTGACATCCTTTAGTGAAGTATGTTTCTGCCTGTGTTGCTGTACATTTCTCAGTGGGATGAAAGAATCTCAGCAGAATATTATAACATAACACTGATGATTATATTACCACCCAAGAGCTAATGATGACAAAGATAACGATGAACCATTAACTCAGACATCAAACAAATAAGTAAGTCTGCCTTTTTTCCATCTGCAAAATATTGCCAAAATTAGAAACATCCTATCTCAGAGTGATTCTGAAAAACTAGTCAATTAATTTATTATATATGAACTGGTCTATTGTTATTCTTTATTTTATAAAGCTGTCCTTAAAGCACCCTGAAAGGCTTTCAGTTGATCCAAAGCATTGCAGCAATTGAGCATTCCTGCACCACTCGGCTCTTTTCACTACCAGTCCGCTCAGATGCCATTGTTGCATGCCATTAACTTTTGTCTTCTCTCTCCTATAATTAGTTTTTTGTCCTTGGTTTCTCTATACTCTTTTTCTCCAGTCTGGATCTCCTGAAATTCTCTTCCAGTTAAACAGGACTTCTTCCTTTCAACCATCCCCAAGTACCCCTCATAGGAGATGATGTAATCGTAGGGATTCTTTCACTAGGAGCTTACCTTGCAATTCAAAGCTTAGAAAGTTTACAGGGATTCCTAGTGTTAAAAAGATGGGATGTACTGGCCTGTAAAAAAAAAAAGTCATTCTACTTGTGTGCCATATTGGTCTTTACCATTAATTCACACCCATATTTTGCCCCAGTTAAATCCCTTAATGTAGTAGAAGAAATGTGAGGAATGCTTTTTTTTTTTAATCTTTTTTTTTTTTTTTTAATCTGAGGAATACTTTTAAATAAAGCCAAATGTACCTCCACTAATTACTACTGTATGGCCCACCCACAATATTAATCATGAAGTATAATTAACATAGTTTTTGACAGTGTTAACTGAAAATCTAGACGCTGCATAAAGAGATAGAAGAAAAAAAAAAAACAGGGGTAGAGAACAATGCAAAGACTGGAGGAGAGATAAAGCATATTAGATTACATGCAGGGGAAAAAATAACATGGCATGTAAAAGCGAAGCAGTGGACAAAATGAAAAGAGCCAGCATTTAAATTATTAATAGGCCCAATTAGGCATTTGCGTGTCAATTCTATGCATCAACCCATGCAAGGCTGCCAAGCTGGACAGCAGAGTTTTACATGGACTGTACCCACCTGTATTAAATATAGTATCATTTTTTTTCTATTCCAAAACAGTGGAAAGTGGACAGTTTCAGTGACTGGAGATCCACAGATCTTACTCTCATAGTCAACAAGTTTTTTGAAGGGCTGGCCATCAAAACACTTGTCATCTCATTGTGATCATCAAGTCAAGTCTTTGAGTCCACATGCACAAAGGCGTGGCATGGGTTATTCACACAACTGCTGTTGTTTAAATGTCCCAGTGCTTCTACAGCTTTAGGTGTTTGGAGACCTTTGGACTGAGACATCAAATACTTCTAAAGCTTTCTGACAGGCTGCTTCACCACCAACAGCTACCATAAGGAGAGGGTGTTGTGCATGGTTCGGCACATCACTGCATATTAGCTGTATGTGTACACATAGCGATGCTTCAGGAAAACCCGGAGAATTTTAAAAGACAAATGCATCCACACAGTTGTCTGTTCTCCTGATGCCCTCTGGCAGAAGATACAGAATGCATAAACCACACACTAGCAGATGAAGGAACAGTTTTGTTTTGTTTTGTTTTTCAGAAACCATGAGACTATTAAATAAATGTGTACATGAGTACATTTTTGTGTCAATTCATAGTGTGCTAATAAATGAACAGACCTGATAAAAATGCATTAAAGGTCTCATTGAGTAGCAAGCTAAATACATCTGAGGCCTGACGCTACAATACCATCTTATAGCACGCTATATTTGAACTGGTTTTCTGAGTTCTCAGGTAATTTTCACTACGACACTGCCACAGGTTGGATTTCTGACGTCTGAAGCATGTCAAGAAGACCCTCTTACCAACATAAGTCAAAACTGCTTGAAAATATTGTTCATTAGCACTTTGATGGACATGGCAGGGTCTCTGTATGCTCAAAATACCACATAATGCATTGTCTGTGAATATCTCACAAAATGGTTAACCTGGCTATTCCAGCTATAAAAAATAAAGACTAAGCCTTACCGTGATTGGACTGGACTGCATTATGTAAAAAGGCTCTAAGAGGTCTGTGTTTTGTATACTAAGCAATTAACAAATATGACTGTTCAAGCTCATTGGTTGGATAGAACTTATAATGGAAATGGATGTGCACTCAGCAGATTGGGTTTATTATATTTGTTTGTTTTCTACTGAATTAAAGTAATATGGTCAAAAATGTTAATATATTTGCTCCCAAAAGCAGAGTGCAATTACCTGACATTAAATTTTGCTCCCTGTATAAAAAGGCCTGCGGCCAGATTCTGCCAGTTATGTGAATATCAGGATAACTAGTGATGGTACAACACTGTGTTTCTCAATATACAATTCTATGCTTTTCTGCTCTGAAATAAATATGGCTGTATTATTATACTGTGTGTTTTCAGCTCCACGTCATCTGTCACTGCTGCTGTCACTTTGTAATGTACACTCTTAAGCACCCACATATAGGTGACATCGAGAACAGTTCTGTGTGGCTGTCCTTCACCTGCAAGCACTGTTACTACTGTGCACAACTGTGACTTTTTAACACTCAGACAATAGAGAGATGGTGTTGCTGTCCCTTTTGGTTTGTTTTTGAATTCCTTTGTTGCAATTTACAATGACTAACATCAGCATCACCACTATGTACATGTTTTGGGATGGACAATTGTGCTTTGGTACAATGGAGTTAATTAAACACTGCCAAAATCGAGTCACTGCCATTGCTGTGATCAAGAAGACAGCTGTATAAAAGCAAGCAGCATGTAACAATTATATTGGAAAGGCAGAAGAGTTGGACAGCGGCAGCACTGTCTGTTTTGTCCTTCCCAACAGCAGTTTGGTGATTCTCATGTGGGGGTCAACAGATTTTGATTTGGATAACTCATCAACAGACAGTTGGCTATGGCTCTGAATGATTACAACCACAAAATGGACACTTTAGAGTGTCCAGTGTTTTAATTTGCAGATAAAAATATGGCATATTCAATTCTACAGATTTTAGTACAAAAATTAAAATGTATTGAGGACAATGTAATAAATATACTTAGTTCCACATAGCACACAACACCATCTCCAAATGCAACAGCAGAACCTCACTTTATTTATTTAATTCAATTCTGGCACAGAAAAACACGTAATATAGACTTTGTGTTGTGTATTCTGTTTTGTTTTTTTTTTATTTGTTTGTTTTTTGTTGTTGTTGACCAACTGTTTTACTCTCTATAAATCTAAACGTAATACACACCTGAAGTTTCATTGGTGTCTTTCTTAACATCAGATGAGAATAAGGACTGCTGTGAATACTGGCACATACAAGAAACAAAGTTTTCAGACATATTATATTCAATTTAAACAGACATAAAAGTGGCAACTTATTGCTCAGGTCATGAAATATACCAGAATTTCCATATTTTGAGAGAGCATGGTTTGCAAATAGAGAAGCCATACAATTATGAAAAATAAGCAAAAAAATTATACTGCAAAAAAGTATTTGACCTCGTTCCAAAGGTCTTCTGTTTTTGTCACAAATGTTCCTAAAATAAACAAAATTAACAAAGATAATCCAAGTAAATGCAAAATGCAGTTTTTGAGTGATAATTTCATTTACTGAAGGAAAAAGGCTATCCAAGCCTACCTGACTGTGTGGAAAAAAAATACAATAAAAAAAAAAGACAGACATGCAAATACAGTACTGTACACTGCTAAAAAAACAAAAAACAAAAAAAAAACCAAGGAACACTTTATTAATCAGATTATAGACTCAAGTCAGTTAAACTTCTAGGATATTGATCTGATCAGTTAATTAGCAAAGGGGGTTGTTAATCAGTTTCAGCTGCTTTGGTGTTCAGGTGCTTTATATTGTAAGGTAAAGACCATACATTAACACAGAGAAAGCACCAACAATCAAACGACTTCCTGTGAGCAAGCATTTGGTGACAGTGGGAAGTAAAAAATAACTCCCTTTTAACAGGAAGAAACCTTTGCAGAACCAGGCTCAGAGAGAGACAACCATCTGCCGCAACCAGTTGGGGGTTAAGGGAGGGAGACAGGACAAAAGACATGCTGTGGAAGAGAGCCAGACATTAATAATAACAAATGTTAAAATGCAGAGTGGTGTATAAACACATAGAGAGTGAGAAGAGGTGAGTGAAAAAGAAATACTCATCATGGGAACCCCAGAGGAGCCTAGGCCTATTGCAGCGTAACTACGTAAGAGAAGGGTTCAGGTTCATCTGATCCAGCCCTAACTACTTGATCAAAAAGGAAAGTTTGAAGCCTAATCTTAAAAATAGAGAGGGTGTCTGTTTCCCGAATTTAAACTGGGAGCTGGTCCCACCGAAGAGGGGCCTGAAAGCTAAAGGCTCTGCCTCCCATTCTACTCTTAAGTGTCCTAGGAACCACAAGTAAGCCAGCAGTCTGAAAGCAAAGAGCTCTGCTGGGAAGATACGGCACTTTGAGACCTTTAAGATAAGATGGGGCCTGATTATTAAAGTCCTTGTGTGTGAGAAGAAGGATTTTTAAATTCAATTCTGGAGCCAATAAAGAGACATCAACATAGAAGAAATATGATCTCTCTCGAGACAATGAGGCAACCTCCAAAACAGGAATGGTTTTACAGGTGGAGGCCACTGACATTTTTTCTGTCCTCATCTCTTTCTTTTTTCACTAGTTTTGCATTTGGCTAGGTCCAGTATCACTACTCGTAACATGAGGTGAGACCTGGACCCTACACAGGTGTGTGTCCAAACTTTTGACTGGTACTGCAGTCCAATTCCTCCAGGATCAAACATCAATGCAGAAGGTTTGCTCTGTCTCCCAGCACAGTCTCAAGAGCTCTAGGAGAGCTGGACATTGTCCAAAATGCATACAAGCACATTGGCGGGGTGGGGGGTCATACAAACTACCGTGTACCATTTTGAGTTGCTGCCCAAATGGACTAGCCTCCCACATCACTTTCATTTTTGGTGTTTCTTTAAATTCAGCCCTCTGTATAGTGATAATTTTCATTTTCATCAAATGATGTGGCATCTTTTATTTCTAACATATTACCTATTTTTCCCATTGAGATCTGATGTATTTTCAAGGTTTTCATTTATTTTTTTTTGAGCAGTGCATATTTACCACATCAACCACTGCCATTCATAAATGTAAAATGTAATAAAGCTCTCTATATCAGTGTTAATTTTGACAGCAATTTTTTGTCATAGTCTTTTGATGAAAATGTAATTTAGTTTTAGTCATCATTTAGTCATCTGAATAGTTTTAGTTTTAGTCTAGTTTTAGTCAACTAATTAGCGTAAGAATATAGTCAACTAAATCTACAGTCGATTCAGTCAACTAAAATATAAAGGGTGTAAAATGTAAACGTTTTTTCTTCAGTTCCCTTGAATTAGTCATTACACACACACAAAATTAAACATTTATTAAAAGTTATGGAATATTATTGATGCTTGAAAGACCAATACACACACAAACATACTGAACAAACAACATCTTTATTTACCTGACCTTGTTTATTGAGTATAACAACAAAATATTGATGAGTAGGCCTGCTGTGCCTGAAAAATTCACAGGCTAGTGTGGCCTTCCCAGGTTTAGATCAAATTTGTGCAACTCTGCATTTCATTGGATGTTTTCCTAACTTTTCCCACCCTTTAACAAAATTAAATAAGTTCTGATTGGACGTCGTCCCCGCCAAGCATTTTTATCTCGTTTTCATTTGTTGACGAAAGTGTCAATTAATTTCGTCATCGTTTTTATCCTTTTAGGTAGTTTTTATGTAGTCTCATTTTCATCATTAAAAAAAAGGGTCGTTGACGAAAAGTATGACAAAAATAGTTCGTCAACGAAATTAACACTGCTCCACATCCCCTGGCTTTAGTCAAAGAACCCTCTGTGATCCAAATGCAAACAGAATTGAATGAGTAAAAACACACTCATATTTATTGCCAAAGTGACTTTCTGCATGACTAAAGTAACCTGTTTTTCAATGGAAGGAATAGAGTTCTTTTTTTTTTTTAATTATTGCTGATCCTGCAGAGTATCCACTAATATTACTGAAGTTAGAGCTTGATGGAATGTTTCAGTGTTTTACATCTTGTAAAATTATGCATTTAGGTCTAAACAAATACCTTCTCCACTATATAAATGGGGAAAAGAAGTCCATGCTGCAGGTTCATGTTACATGAATGATTTATGACACTGAGATAGTGGACTCTTATAAGTACCTGGGTGTTCACCTGTACAATAAACTGGACTGGACTCACAACACTGATGCACTTTACAGGAAGGGTCAGAGCAGATTCTACCTGCTGAGAAGGCTGAGGTCTTTTGGAGTACAGGGGGCACTCCTGAAGACCTTCTACGACTCTGTAGTACGTAGCATCAGCCATCTTCTATGCAGCAGTATGTTGGAGCAGCAGCTTATCTGCAGCTGAGAGGAAGTGGTTAGATAAGCTCATCAAGAAGGCCAGCTCTGTCCTAGGATGTCCTCTCGACCCAGTGCAGGTGGTGGGAGACAGAAGGACTCTGACCAAATTAACATCAGTGATGGTCAAGGTCTCCCACCCCATGCATGAAGTTCTTACGGAACTGGAGAGCTCCTTCAGTGACAGACTGCTGCACCCTAAATGCACAAAAGAGTGTTACCTCAGATCCTTCCACCCAGCAGCTGCAAGACTTTATAACCATCACTGCTCCCAACAAAATCACAATCAATAGCACGCACATATTGTATGATAATATATAGTATATTGTAAATAGCCTGTCCTGTTCAAGGTTCAAAACACAGGCACACCATGTACATTTTTCAAGTTTCAAAACTGGAATATTTCTGTACAGTATATATTATTATTATTATTATTATTACTATTATTATTATTATTATTATTATTATTATTATTATTGTCCTGTTTTTCAACAATGTAAATTTTTTATATCTGTGGCTGCTGTTACACCTAAATTTCTCCTCTGTGGGACAATAAAGGCTGTTTCTTCTTCTTCTGTTTCTAGAACATCTTATGAAAAACTTCTTTATGTCAATATAAACAATCGCAAGATTTTTTTGATAACATAAATATCATTAGGTCTTTAATCTGTACCTCAGTGGTGCAGATTTATGGCACAGTGTCAACGTTTCTTACTTTGACTGTCTATGATTCTGCCACTCAAACCTCTAAAGCAAGAAGTTTGAGGTTTGGGTTTCAATGCAAAGAAGAACAAACACCTTCAAACACCTTTTATTGACAGAATATTTTCAAATGTACAAACTGGAAGTTTTCCCTTGTTACATTGACTTTGACCTTCAAACCAATCACTGATATTAAGGATGTATATCACATCATTTATTCATGTCTTTGTGTGTGGGTTTGTTTGCCTGTGCTCCTCTACTCATTCATTTCCCCTGTGGGCATTTAATATAACGCTCAACAGAAAGTATCCAATGACCAATGCAGGCAGCTCTGCTTAGTGTTCTTACATTTCAGTCTGACATCAAAGAAACGTGCTGCCTGAAATACACCAGAACAAGAGCTGGTTTTGTTCAGTGTTTCTGTGTGCACACTTTAAGAAACCTTCACACACATTTCCTGTATTTGTTGTCATGTGAGGACAACACTGTGAGGGTCATTATCAGTGATGAACCCAACACTAATCCTAGTCCTGGTTTGGAGAAACATTTTCTGCATCTGATTCCAAGCTCCTCTTGGTGTGCAGGTTTTCAAATAACATGCACAGCAAAATTCAATGATTTTTTTTATTTTATTTTTATTAAAAGAAATTCATCTTGTACAGTTATTCAGATTAGTGCCGGTAAATTAAATTAACTTCAGCACATTGCCCTTTTAAAGACAGAGTTCAGACTCAAACTTTAGTTCACTCATGCTTTCTGTTTAATAAAAGTTATAAGCCCCTGACCTCGAAGTGTCTTATTTTATAATTAATGTCCAGCTTACAGTATTTCTCCTCCAGCAAAACTTTAGCAAAGTTGCACTCATGATTAATTGTTATAAAACTGTAATTTCAGAAGAGGTACTTAATGAAGTTCAGACAGCAACAGACAGCATTTGGTATATATGATTATATGATGCAGCATTAAGACATTTTAATCATAAACATAAAGATGATTGGACTATAACATTCCATTTAAAAGTGGAAACTCTGTTTTACTATGTAGAGCATGGTCATCTATATCAAACACACCGACTAAAGTCATACATAACTTCTTATAATGAAATGATGGTATTTAGATCATATGTCTGAAGGACCAATTATTTCACTTGAATGACTCTACAGGAACATATACACATCTGATCTTTTTAAAGATTAACAATAAACATATAGCAAAAAGAATCAGAATTTAACATCCTTTATGGTTTGTTGAAGGTAAAGAGTCTCTCATTTAAAATAAGAATCTAATGGTTTTTGCTAGTTTTTTTTTTTTTTTAACTTTTTTTTTTTTTTAAATAATGATTTCGATATTTTGTTTGTCAACATGTTTAAAACTCAACTGAAGGTTGAGATGAACAACACCAGTGTTGAAGAGTCTCATCATACATGACAAAACATTGATAACAAGGCTAAACCACTGGCTCACTGAGTAAAGGCTTTGTGCCAATCCACTAGCATGTCCATATGGACACTACATGGATTGCTAATGGGAAACTCTCTCCTTTATCTCTACGTGTGCCTTCCAGTGTGATTTGTTAATTGGGCCCAGAGGTGTAAGAAATGGAGATGCTATCAGCAAACTGGCCTCAAGAGGAATACTGTCTTTTGATACTAGGCTACTCTGATACACACACCTCCTCAGTACTTAGGGCTGATATTACAGAATCTTATTAGCACACTGCCCATGTTTCATTCTGATCTTCTGTCACAGCCCAGAGAACACAGACTGCTGGGAACTGTTGTGTTTAACCTGTGCATGTTAACATCACTGAGTACACCATCAGCACTTCTACATCAGCACCATCTACATCATCATCACACACACACACACACACACACACACACACACACACACACACACACACACACACACACACACACAAAGAGAGGGTGATGGATGCCTTTGCTTTACTTAAGATCAGAAATTTTAGGCTTTAGCTATGTGCAAACAGTAGTGCAAAAATATAACTTCTCAATCTTCTCAATCTTTCAGTCAAGTTTGCAGAGCCTCTAGTATATGTACACATTTTTTGTCTGTTTTTCTTTTTTTTTGGGGGGGGGGGGGGGGGGGGGGGGGGGGGGGGGGGGGGGGGGGGGGGGGGGGGGGGGGGGGGGGGGGGGGGGGGGGGGTCACCATTTGGTTTGAGAACTGAAGAAGCCTTTTGGCTGAGAGGTGTAACGTCTTCAAGAAACAAAAAGAAGTCTAGCCGCCTTTTTTTTTTTCTTTTTCAAGCTCCAGAGACTACTATGACCTGGATGACTGGGAACTGACACAAACAACTGTCATGAAGCTTTTGGTCTTGTCCTATAAGCAGAGAACGCAGGTACAGTTGTATGAAATCCCATTTGCAATCTTGGCAGAATTAGATTGTGATGAGACAATTGTGATTACACTGAATTATGTCAACTTTGCATTTAGAACATTGTCAACTTTATTTATATAGTGCCAAATCACAACAAACAGTCACCTCAAGGTGCTTTATATTGTAAGGTAAAGACTATACAATAATGTAGAGAAAAAACCAACAATCAGACAAACCCCTATAAGCAAACACTTGGCGAGAGAGGGAAGGAAAAAATCCCTTGTAAGAGGAAGAAACCTCTGCAGAACCAGGCTCAAAGAGACAGCCATCTGCCGTCACTGTTTGGGGTTGAGGGGAGGGAGACAGAGGACACACTGTGGAAGTGAGCCAGAGATTATAACTAATGAGTAAATGCAGAAGGGTATAAACACATAGAGAGTGAAAATAGGTGAGTGAAAAAAAAACAAAACAGCAGCTTGGGCCTATTGCAGCATAACTAAGGGAGGGTTCAGGGTCGCCTGATCCTGCCATAACTATAAGTTTTATTAAAAAGTAAAGTTTTAAGCCTAATCTTAAAAGCAGATGTCTGTCTCCATGAAGTTTTTCAGCATCACTCTAATACAAGATATTTCTAATTTTAGAGCTATTACGCAAATAGAATAGAATAGAATAGAATGCCTTTATTGTCATTATACAGGATGTACAATGAGATTGGAGGGCCACTCCTGTTCAGTGCCATGTAACAGAAAATCAAACTCTCTAAAATAAAAATATTATGAAAATATTATAATCTAGTATGATCAATATAATCAAGAGATATACAGAAATAAAAAATGTGTAAAATATACAAAAAATAGCATGTATAAAAATATATACATACATTGGTGCATCTGTACATTGTAAGAAAAGTAAATATGTGTATACATATAATAATGAAGATGATGAATATTGCACTTGGTGAATGAATATTGCACTAGTGAATGAATACTGGATATTACACAATATAGGAATGTCAGATATTGTTCAGTATGAATAATATAATATTGCACAGTTACAGTGGGTGAGTGTGTGAGTTCAGGGTGTAAGACAGCATCCTATATATTTGTTTAATATGTGCATTGAAGGACATATCCTGGTCAAAAATAACTCCAAGATTCAGTGTTACTGGAGGCCAAGGTAATGCCATTCAAGTATTTTGTTAGACAATGTGTCTAGGATTTATAGGGCCAACTACGATAACCTCAGTTTTATCTGATTTTAGAAGCAGGAAATCAGAGGCCATCCAGGTCTTTATGTCTTTAAGACATTCCTGCAGTTTAACTAATTATTCTGTATTGTCTGGCTTCATGGATTGATAAAGCTCACTATCATCTGCATAACAATGAAAATGTATGTTATGCCTTCTAATAATACTGCCTAGGGGAAGCATGCATAATGTTAATAGGATTAGTCCTAGAATGGAACCCTGCGGAACTCCATAATTAACCGTAGCACATTATGTTTCTTATCAATGAGAATATCAGACATAAATTGGGATGAAGAAAAAAAATCCTCAACATATGTTAAAACCATAAAATAATAAGAGAAAGAACAGGAAAAATGTCAAAATAAAGATATTTGTATTACTATTCAAATTTAATAAAGTACATCATTTTGAAATTTAATATATTTAATTCTATGAATTTCAAAAGTCAGTCCTGCGTTCCTTGACTATTACTTTTTTCAAAAGAAAAAATACACCCTATGATTTTTGAACACTTTGACATATTATACTCCAGTGCTCAGCCTGTAAAAAGCAGTTCTATCATGTATTGTGAGGCACATGAGGAGCCCTGTCAGATTTCAGAAAATAACTATAATAATCTCATATTGAAGGTGTTAGGGTTAACATGGCTTGATCTCCTTTTGAGAGATCGGCTGCTGAAAAGGCTCTCCAGGGTGACTTGATACATTCCTAAAATCTGAGTGCAACATGTAGCCTGCCATTATGGCAGTTCAGAGTGAGATTTTTCTTCTAGTAAAACCCACTTTCACACAAACCTCAAAACACAGATAACCCTTAGATTTACAGAAGTACATGAAACTGATTTTATGATACTGAAATCTAATTCAAAGAAACCGTATATCCATCTCCAAAAAGAAGAAAAATAAAAATGTTGACTCCTGAACCTGCTTAAAAACATTGTCATATTTGTCTGCTTATTATTCGTTTTACCTACAAATAAAATGAATCACACATCTGTTCACGTTTCTGAGTGTTTTTCATCTGATCTATTTTCAAGATGAGTCAAAACAGGTTTTTATTCTGGGGTGTCTGCTGGCTCTGGGGGGCACTCATTTGCCCTTGCGTCAGAAGACGGGTGGATGAGTGTGGTCTCATGGTGCATTTGTCTTTGTCTTTGTGTGTGTGTGTGTGTGTGTGTGTGTGTGTGTGTTTGGAACAATAGGTCGGGGGTTCGAATTCCACCCAGGGCATGTATTCAGGAAGGGTCCCCAGGCTTAGACCCCCCCCCCCCCCCCCCCCCCCCCCCCCCCATACTACCTAAACCTACCAAGTGGGTACTGGACCCAGAATACGGCACAAGGTGGACACAAGATTAAAATAGGGAATTGTTGGAATGGTACTGCACATGTAACCCTAGTGAAAAGGGTTACCTGAAGATCTGGGGTCTAGATTATTCAACACCCAACATCCAGCCTGACATTGAAACAACTAGTAGCTCAGTGTTCCACCATCTGCAAGAAGCAGATGAGGTAAAACACAAATGCCACAGCAAGGAGGAGCCAGGACATCAGCTCAAAGGAAGATATTGTCATCCCCATACTCCTATTCCAGTCTACTAGAAGATGTGAATGCAGCACTACGAACAATCACTGACACCAACCAGCTGATGTATACCAAGGTAGCAGTGATCCTTGAGATGCTTGGCTATAAGATGAACAGCCACAAAGAGCAGTTAGTCAGCTATCAGGGTAGAAAAGTGTGATGGTGAAAGGGTCTCAGGTATAGGGACAGTCTGTTACCTGAGGCCTTAGAAACTACCAAGCAAAGACTCACAGACTTGGGTAACCGCTTGAAGAGATATACCAGAGAGATAGAAGCCAGGAGAATAAGCCAGATACTCTCCACTCAACCATCCAACGTGTACTCTCAGCGGTAGGGGAACAATATGAGAACAGCACCCCCACAAAGGCTGGAAATGGAGCAATACTGGATGAGCATATGGAAGAAGGATGCAACAGAAGGCTGCTGGCCCAGATGTTGTGTTTCCAAGGCTTCTCAAGGATTGTGCTGCCCAACTGTGTCAACCTCTCCACAGGATCTTTAACCTGAGTCTACAGCTGGGGCGTGTGCTCTCTCTTGTAAAACTGAGAGATGCAGAAAATCATTTGTACCCACAGCCTTCAGGGTTTTCAGTTCGATTAGCAGATGAGCTAGGTCAGACATATGAATTTCCATCTTATTCTTATAAATTACTTATTAAATTAATTTATAAACACACTAATAAAAACAGTTATTTCTGTCAAAAGAATGAGCAAAAATCATCCCTCCATTTATTTTGTTTCCTGTAACACTGCAACACAACTCTAAAGCATAATATTTCCTCACCCATGCTTAAAAGTAAGGGATATATTCTTTTCATAAGACACTATTCCACAGCTTACCTAGATATTGCTTTGGAAATGTCTGATGCTGACCTTTTTGGTGAGGTTGCAAAAAAGGTTTCCTTTTGATTACTCTTCACTGTAGATCCTGTTTGTGTATCACAGTTGCACATTAAAATGGTGCACTACCACTCAGCTGAACCTCCCTGTAGATCCTTTCCTCTTTTCTTTGCCTTTCCTCCAGCATATGTTTCTTTTTACTCACTATTTTTTTAAAGACTTCACTGGGAAATTACTTAGATATTTTTCCAAAGGCTTCTATAAGTTTGCAGACGTCAGGTAATTTTATTTTTTTTAATGTCAGTCGCTTAGAAGTATTGTGTTGTAAGGTTTAAAGCATTATAAGACATCAAGCACTAGCACGGTTAGTCACTGACAATTCAAGATGTTGTTTTTCAGCTTGCCTTACAAGTATGATGAAATTCTGAAACTTTCCAGGTTAAAAAAAAAGTACTGTACCTTATGCCAAAATATGAAATAAACCAATATTAACAGCACATTCAGATGTGGGAAAAGGGCTATTTTGACTATGTACTTGATTTAAGGGTTAGAGCTTGTTGCTGGTCTGGTCACCTCCTAGACTTACTTTTGTAATTGACACATGTGACTCAACCACTGTATGATAGTAACCATGATAAACAATATTCCTCTCACTGAGTTAAATAGTCAGGCTTTGCATTTTGCCCTCTGTCTCTCACTCTACATATTAGTCATTCTCTCATTCTTGTAAACAAGACAGTAACAGAGGAGAACACGGTCTCCGTGTCAATGCTGAACTGTGTCAATGCTGAACAGTCACAACGACAGACTTGGGTGTATCTATTATGTGATTAGGTAGACTTTTAAACCAACTGGAGATGGTGGTGTTTGTCCTGTCTCAATTAGAATCCCATTAAAATAATCATGGATGAAATTAAATTCCACAAAGTTTTGAAAATGTCAGTTGAGAAATTAATATGGCAGTCGTGTCTATAATCTCTTAAATAATATATTCCTATTCAAATGAAATAAACACTAATAATCTGTGCCTGTTTTGTGCTGTAAATCAGTTCACCATATGTTTAAGACTGTTGGTATTTAGCAGGATCCAGTCAGATTTACTGTGTCAGTGTAAGTTTCAACATTATTTAAGATACATGTAGTGTGTAAATATTTGCGTCCGTGCAGGCCTATTTTCCAACGGTACAAACTGGCACACCAGTGATTTTCTTTAGAGCACCATAAATTCTAATGGGGACACATTAGTGGGTGAGAACAAGGATGAACGTTGTGTTAAAAAAAAAGAAGAAAAAAAAAAAAAGAAAAAAACATTTTTAGAAAGGAAAAAGGTGGTTGAACGATGGTGCGTGCCAACTGTCCCTAATGACACTGGCTACTTTCCCAGCTCATCCCAGTCAGTTTTTGGCATGCACTCATCACTCTACAAAGGTATAAAAATGAAGAAGCACACTACTGGTAGTTCTAATTCACAGCTTCGGATGAGGGCTGCTGCTCTCAAACACAAGCCAATATAGGGCTGCAAAAAGCCACCACTTGAATGTACTCAATTGAATGTACTCAATTTACATGAGTAAATCAACCGAGTAAATCAGTCAATCAAAAGTCTGAAGTAAAGTCCTCTCAGTGTTGTGCAGTGATTTGTGACAGAAGCTTGAGAATTAAAAAAAAAAAAAAAAAGTTTGTGCAAACTACAATAACAATCATGATTGACAGTGTCTACTATTATGTTGTTTTGATTGGCAGCTGCTCCAGGTGTGGTCAGATATTCCTGTCATTCAGGAGGTGTTCATTATAAAGTCTACTGTACTGTCGCCCTAGGTGCCATCTACTCCATGAAGCATTGTTCCACTGCAGTCCTAACTGGAGTGCTGGAAAATATATATATATACACACAAACACTGCTGTGGATGCATTTGAAATATACACATGATTACAGTCAACAACAATTGGGCTTTGCAACATCTATAGAACAAAGAATTTTCCAGGAACTGAAATGATATTCTTTGTAAACCTCTCCTGTCTGATAGAGTCAAATATCATGAGGCCAGCATTTGTGAGCAGAGAGTACATTCATCTCTTCAACAGTCATTCTGCTGAGAAGGGTGGCATTTACAGGGATGACATTCACTCATGCTGTGAAGACCCACATGTAGTACTGTGATTTTGGATGAGATGTGGCCACTTCTTTTTGTCCTTTCAAATCTTGCATATACATGTGTTACACCGTTATAATCTTCCTCTTACTCTGACTGACTGAGGTTGATGGTTATACAATATTTCTGACTCACAGAGTCAGTCAGGTTTTGCAAGACAACAACGTGCAAAAATTTTTATTAAAAAAAAAAAAAAATGCAGTAAAATACAGAAGCTTTCCAATTCAGACTGAGAAAATATTTGACAGCTGCAATAATTTCCAATGTGTGTGTTTGTACCTAATGCACTGTAAAATGACAGCCCAGTAATGCCACCCAAACACTTTGAGTACATGATACAGTACACATGTGGCAAATGAAAGCTAATTCCTATTCTTGATAAAATTCCTCTGACTCCCCAATTTATTTATATCCCATCAGGACAAAATGATTGTTACTTATTATATTGTTTCCTTGAATTTGCTTTCCTCTGCAACTAAAGCACAGAGCATTTTCTGTTAACATAATGAGCAGACACTGTTACTGTATGATTTTGGTATGTCAGCACTGAATGTATCAATGTAAAGATTTATTTAGTTATCTAACTATAATTACTTTATTTAGTTTTATGGTTATAGTTAGGAGCCCAGCCCAGTATTATGTGATTGTAATTTTAAAACTGGATGCACAGAACCACTGGCACTAACAGGATCCTTAAAATGAAGTAACGTGCAGAATTTCCCAATCTTCGTATTTCAACCCAAATCCAATTAAAATTGACATTAAGCAACTGTAGATGAAGTTAGTCTTTGATTCAGCACAAGAGAAAAGCATGATGGATGACTCTATTGACAATAAACTGTATAAACAGATAGGTGATCCACAAAGCTCCCATGTTGTTTACCTCAATTGTGGTTCATAATATAGACTTTTCTCATGTATCTTATCCAATTAGGCAGCACTAATCAACACTGAGGCAGCTTTTCAGTGATAATGAAGAAATGAGGTTTCAGCAGCCAGGTTTATTAATGAAACTACATCTCAGCTAAACTGATTTTTGTCCCACTGCAAGAGATAGAAGCCTGTCCCTCCAGTGCCCCAAAGCTGCCAGCATCTCAGGGATAACCACACGGTGTCTAAAGCCATCGATACACTGGTCATGCCAACTGCGACAAAACACTCACTCCAAACTCGTCATATACAGTATGCACACTGGGTCAAAACTCCTTTGATCTGCATCCTTTGTTCCGTAATACAGTGTGTACCATCCATCCATCCATCCATCCATCCTCTAACTGGGTACCACTTAGTGTGATCTTATAGCCAGCCCACATGTGATGGCTCTACTGATACCTTAATACTCATCTTTTTCTCATAGGAAGACTTCAATTTGAGCTGTTTTAGCTTAAATATAGTTATTGATAAGCCACTTTGCAAACCCACCTCAACCATATATCATTGCTAATCATTCTATTCCTGACTTCATGGTCATGACTATTATAATTGGTGCCAGCTCAGTTCTGTGATCGAATTCTGTTCATTTCTTTCTTTTAAACTTACAAATGCAGCAAGGAATAAAAAAAAAATAATAATAATTTCTTCCCCTATAAATGATAATAGCTCTTTATATATCCGCTGTGCAGTAAAGGGATTATGGTTAAAGGTTTTTCATTCAAAACAGTAAAAGGCATCCTTTCAGTGACTATAATTTTTGTGAAATTGGGCACTTTTTTTTCACATCATGGTCAATTTCAAAAAATACGGTATCAGTGACACGTGTGTGAGATCAAAAAGTTTTGGACTGCATGAAAATTGGCCCAAAAAGTTTAAAAAAAAAAAAAAAAAGAAAAGAAAAAGTAAAATTAATATTTAGAGCTGATAAGGCTGCAGACTCTAAGGTAACAGTATTTAATATTATTCATTACTGACATGCATGTCATCTATCAAACAACTATGTGTCATCTGAATGGGTATGCTGGAGGTGCTGCACATCATAATTTGTCAAATAGCATGCTTTGAATTTAAAACAGAACAGACCTGCTGCTTGTTAGCATTAAAATTCCAGTTGGTTATTTTAATCGAACAGCAGAAGAAACTCTGTAAATAAATCATTGTCATCTGAAAGTATTAAGCTGCCCTCTGTTTATTTCAAGCAAATAACAGAGAATCGACCAAGATAAGAAGAAAGAAATTCACTGGAAGCACCTACCTGTAATATACTCAGAAAACATAGGTCCACATACTGTAATATGACATGCAAATTCACTGAAATAATTATTTGTGTTTATTGGTGAGGTATTAGATCTGTAGATAGATAGATAGATAGATAGATAGATAGATAGATAGATAGATAGATAGATAGATAGATAGATAGATAGATAGATAGATCTGGAAGACTTTCATCAGTAATAATCGGGGACATCCTTCTGCTTCAGTAATGATGATATTAACACAAAATGACAATCAGAGAAAGAGTTGAATATCACTGATCTGAAAACACTGTTATGTTATTATAGATATTTTTACCCCACTACACACAGAAAGTGACAGAGAATGTATTCGTTTTAAAATGCAGGCCTCATTTTTTTTTTTTTCTCTTGGAGTTCAACGGTAGAATCAGACAGAGACATCTCACCCTGACAGCGCCATTAGACTGATACAAGCAATTACAGATATACACCACAACACAGTATTACAGCTATACACAACCTTCATCTACTGGGCTCATTATTGCAGCCCACATCTGAAAAAGAATGAAATATTTTAAAGTGAATTTATACACAATAAAAAGAGGAAAGGCAAATAGAAAAGTCAATCATGTTAAATAAATTATCAAACAGATTTCTTGATACCGGCCTAGGTCTCATTTAAAATGGTTCCTAATGTGAGGAGCAGGTTCTTTAGATGAATGCACTGCAATTAGAACTAATAAACAGGAAAATATACTTTTTAAATATTTACAGATTTAAAATGAGTTCCTACTAAGTCAGAACGGTTAATTCTACACTGTTAAAAAAGGGGGACAACGTATGATGAGAGAGACACTGCTGAAAGTAAATCAAGAGAAATGACAGGGTGAAGAAGGAAGGGTACCATGGAGTCATTAACAGCTAAGACTGTATTTCTGTACCTGGACTGGATATCCCTGTGTGAGACTCTGAGACTTGTCTCACTCACACACACACACTCACACACACACACACACACACACACACACACACACACACACACACACACACACACACACACACACACACACACACACAAAGAGCAGAAACATATTGCCTGGCAGACACAGTGAGCCACACACCTCTCTCACATCATCCATCTTCCAAGTGCCTTCACCTGCCTTATTTCATATTCGTTGTCTTAATCTTCCTCATGTCCTTCCAGAAAAAAAGTATCACATTAGCACTAACATCACCTAGTCTCTCCTCCTCTCATGTGTACACTTTCTTTTTTATCTGTGGCCAGAATAAAACTGTCATTACTGTGAAACTAAAAGAAACATTTTCAGTTTGCAGCCCGGGGAAAAGGCTTTATTAGACAAGATCAGAAGCAGCTGATCTGCCTGTTGCAGGCACTGAGCAGCTAACTGGATAGTAAGAAGAGAAACTTTTGATTTATATAAACCAGTAAATAAGTGACAGTAAAATTTATTTACATTTTCTGGGCAAAGACAGGGTGACTAATGCCTCCTGTGTCTTTGAAAGCTGAAGAAAACCTTTCATTATGAGCCATAACTACTTACTGCTTACATCCTACATCCCCCTAACAACACTTTCCCCATCCAAGTACTGACAGTGTGTTGATTTTGTTTTTCTCCTTTCCTGGGATGGTGATGGCTGGGTGTCATTCCGCCTGCCATGTTACCAGTTTGCAAGACTCGCTGTCTCGTTTTACAGAGAATGAAAGCTTAAATAACCTAGGTGGAGCTGAAGTAACTTATACAGAAAGGACGTTCAAGAGAAGTTTTAGAAACAACACACTGCAGATTTGCTTTCAATTTCCACTATTCTTGGTTCATGGCTCTTCTTCCCTAAGGCAGGAAGCTGGAATGATTTCAGAGGATACAGCATAATGGATGCGAGGGGTCATAGCACACACAAAGGTTATCTGTAAGACAAGTGGGAACAGTAGAGGAAAATATATTACCTGTACATATGCCCAAGCTTCTGCTTAGATCTTTCATTCTGTCTTTCTGTGTCACCACTCTCCTCTCCTCTCAGGCTGAGTCAGACGTACTCTGTTATATCTCTGTTGCCTTTTATCCTTTGCTTAGAACAGATTTTCTCTCATTGCTTTGTCCCTGTTCCCTCCCTAGCCTCTCATGCTATGACACCCTGTTCCCTACTCTTACAGCCTCTCCTGACACTAGAAGGAATGAAATATAACATTAAAATAATGTTTCAACCTGTACTGAACTGAAACACAATATTCACCTGCCACAGATCTGTGTTCAAGTCAAGAAGAAATGCAATATAAAGGAATAATCATGAGCAAGAGAGGTGAGATTTGAGTTGTCCTTAAAAACAAATAAATAACTAATAGTATAAATAAAGCTCATTTGAAAAACAAAAAACAAAACTTGAGCTTGTAAATCTTCAGTTTCCTTTGAAGCAAAAATCAAAATCGTTTATCCTTACTTTTTGAAACAGTAGTGCAAGGAAATTCTCAGACTATATAAATTAATTATGAACAAACTGTTTTCGTTGTCTGGCAGTGCTTGTATTTCAGCTGTTCCATCTCTTCACATAATTCCATTCTTTTGTTTTTATGGCCTTTTACAGCTTTATTTGATAGATTACAGCAGAGAGAGACGGGGGAAGACGTGGTAAATATTGACAGGTCGGGACTCAAACCTGCGCCGTCCGCACTGCCGCGTGGCATATGTGGTCACCTGCTCAAACTCTGAGCCACTCTGGTGCCCGCATACTTCTATTGTTAATGTGGCTTTCCGCAATTTCCACATCCCTCTGTCTTTCTTGCTTCTAGGAAGCTATTATGTTTGATCACACCAAGCAATGCTTTCTAATTTCATACAAAGATGAATTTAATCTAATGACCTTCCTGGTTTGAAGGGCCAGATTGCTCTGTTTCAGGTCACAGTTAGACAGCAAAAAATAAATTAGTAGAGGTACATGTCTTGAAGTTGAAAAGCATCCAGCAGGGACAATGCTTGAGATGTGAAACAGCTGAGATTAGAGAAAAAAAAAAAAAGCTGCAATGTGACAGTTAATTATTTGGGTATAAAAATTTGAATTTATTTCAGTGAATTCAGTTAGTTTTAAACACGTTTATGACAGGTAGTCTAATCCATTAGGAAATATACACAAAAACAAATTCACATACACTGATGTTGTGACTCGCAAACCAAGGCCATGATGCCAGAGCTACTGACACCAATGTTATCAACAAAAATTGCAACATCATTTCATCATTTCAGCAGCTAACTGGATCTGTCCCATTATTTCAACACATGCAATTTGTAGACTTTTTTTCTTGATACATACAAACAAATAAAAAAAATAACACCAATCCCAATAATACAACATCCCATATAAAATCTAACAACATAAGAACAGCCAAAATGATGTAATTCACTGCTTTACATATTCTTAATTAAGTCCCCAAATCAGGTCCATCTAAAATTGCTCAGAAATCTTAGAAGTCATGTGACAAGATGGTTAACTATGTCAACACATTTCTTCTTCTTATTATCATCAACTGATGGTTTTAAAAGTAAGATTCATGCTGATGGGCCTTCAAGAAAGACACTCAACCTTCAATAACACTTCAATAAACATCCAGCTGAGGAGATTAATAACTATTCAAATTCAAACTGTGAGGAGCAGCCTCAGGTAAGGGCATCTGCAGGAGGAAAGTCCATGAGACACACACACACACACACACACACACACACACACACACACACACACACACAATGACCACATACATGCCAGCATTGAAAATAACCACAAAAAAAATAACCACATTACTCATTTAGTAATCCAAAGTCAAACTGAAAGTCACTGTGTTAAAGAAACACTGTCAGAATTAAAGGTATTACATCTCTGCTTAGTTATCAACTACTATATAGCAAAAAACAGTTAAGTTATTTGCACCCATCCTATGTTATCTCCTAATTTTCCACATTCTCATACGTACAGTGTTTTAATTCAATCCAGCTAGTAGTGATTGCAATCAAAGCAGGTATATTGTGAAACTGGCAGGTTATAACAATTTAATTTATTATATTTACATGTTTTATTGGATGCTGCTGTTTTTCTTTTCTCTTTTTTCTGGTTTTCCTTGTTTGGGCAGTAGGCACGCTCAACCACATGGCTCTGTCGAGAAGTGGGCGGGTATAAATAACGTGTTTCCTGTAAATTGTTAAGTCTGCAGAAGGGCAGCTGTAGCCCGAAACGTTAGTTCATCTTAGGTTTTTGTATTAAACTTTTTTTCATTCAGGAAAGATGCAAATCCGTCATATATTTACAGACTATCTGACAAGCACACTGATGAAGATAAGGAAATAGACCTCAACTTGATTCCCATGCCTGAGTCATTAGACATATGCATCTGTTTTCTGTCACTTCATATAGAGGTACATATGCAGGAGATAAAATAGTCATCAAAAATAGACTACTGAAGCTCCTTCTGTATCAGATCTTCTATTTCTATTTTATTTTATTTCATTTTATTATTTATATATTTTAGTCTGTGGTCTTTTTTAACTGCAGTGGACCCAAATTTGTCATAAGAGATAAGAACAAAAAGTAGCACTAATACTATAGGTATAAATACTACATATAAAGACAAAAAAACAAGTAACAGCAACAAAGTAACCACATCATTTAGATATTATCATACAGTGTGTTTCCCTACAGATTGGAAATGACAGTATAAAACAGCAATAAGTAAGAAAAATGACAAAAGTCCTTTTAATTTCCTGCCCTCACTCAGTATTGTGTTGTTCTTTCAACTTCAGTGCAGTGTTAAATAAAGGTCATCTCTCCACCTCTTCTAGCACAGACACAACCATCAGAGTACTTTCACAGACATCAAATTGAAAGTGAAGTGTGAAGAGATCCCAGAATACCATAGTAATTGATATGATGCATATATCCAGTATAATTATGCAACCTCAATCATGCAGCTTCAGAAAGCACACACGCACACACACACACACACACACACACACACACACACACACACACACACACACAGGTAAGAATCTCATAATCACTTCTGACAGCAGAGTAAATTGCCACCTTCTTCTGAGCAGAAGTTACACTTGAAACATTACGTCAAATAAGTTATTAAAAGTATGTCAGTGAGGTGATAGGGTCACAGACATACAGTACGTGTTGTATTCTGTCAAGGTGGATGTGTCAGACCAAAGTCACCAAAATAAAGTTATGAGGTGAAAAAAAAATTAATCTGTGACTTTTTTCCTTTCTGTTGTTTCTCCGATGCCTTTATACCCACAAATTCGAGGTCTAACATTATTTAGGGTTCACTACCATAGGGTTGCATTTTCGCCTCTTGTCTGTCTGCTTATGAGAACAACAGAAAATACTTCACGTGTTTTCTGTAGGATTCTCCTGTTGAGTCTCTGTGGACCTGTTCTTGTGCTCCCTGCCTGTTTTCTGACCACATCAAACATGTGTCTAACATGTTTACCAGAATTTTCTCTCTCTGCATCAGTCAAACTGTTCAATAATCCCATGTTTAAAAGTGTGTTATCTTCTAATCTGAGCTGACTTATAAAATAATGACCAATAAAATAATACATTCTCTTAAAGAAAGGGAAATTAAGCACACTATATTTAACAGTAGGGGTTGGGTGAAGTGTGTGTTGGGCAGCAGCCAAGGATGGAGGCCCTGATGGTCCAATCCATGGCTATCAAGGCTGGCTAATGAGACATGGAATGCCACCACTCTGGTGGGGAAGGAGCCTGAGCTAGTGCATGAGGCTGAGTGATACCAGCTAGATATAGTCGGCTTATCTCAACGCCCGACCTGAGCCCTGAAACCACAAGATCTTCCACTTGTGGGAGGAGTTCAGAGAGACCATAAAAAAAAAAATACTTTGGGACTGCCTTGAAAGGATTCTGGAAAACCATCAGGTGACTCAGTAGGGGAAAGCAGTGCTCTGCTGACTTAAACTGAGGCTATAGTTGGGCGGTGGAAGGAATACTTGGAGGACCTCCTTAATCCCACTGACACCTTCTGTAGAGGAAGCAGAGTCTGGGGATGAGGGGGTGACTTGCCCATCACTCAGGGTGAGATCACTGAGGTAATTAAACAACTTCTTGGTGGCAGGGCCCCTGGGGTGGCTGAGATTAACCTTGAGTACCTGAGGGCTCTGCATGTTGTAGGGCTGTCTAGGTTGACATGCCTCTGTAATGTCATGCAGAGATCTGGGGCAGTGCCACTGGATTAGCAGACTGGTTAGGTGTTTCCCATCTTCAAGAAGGGAGACGGGAGAGTGTGCTCCAACTAGAGGAGAGTTGGACAATTAGTCAAACCTCAGATTCAAGAAAACAATGTGGTTTTAGTCCTGGTTGCAGAACGCTGAACCAGCTCTTTATTTTCTCAAGAAAATTTGAGTGTGCGTGAGAGTTTGACCAGCCAGTCTACATGTGTTTTGTGGACCTGGAGAAGGCATTCAACCACGTCCCTCAGGGTATTCTGTGGGGGGGTGCTACAGGAGTCAGTCTACATCCCTGCCCACCCCTATGGTCACATGCTTTGGTTTGTGGCCGAAATAACAAGATTCTGGATACAAGTGGTGGAAATAAGCTTTCTCTGAAGGGTGGCTGGCCTCTCCTTTAGAGATAGAGTGAAGAGTGCAGTCATTTGAAAGGGGGTCAGATTAGAGCTGCTACTCCTCCTCACTGAAAAGAGTTAGATACTAAAAGTAAGTAGGCCCAATCTAAAACTTTTTAAACTTGGTTAACATTGCAATCAAAATGAAGGTGGAACATCACTTGCACCACAAATATCTTCTCATCTGGATGCAGAACATTAATGTATTATTTCAGTGTGTGTTCTTAATGTTTTCAGAAAAAATGTAACAGCTATGATGCATGATATCTAATGCTTAGCAGTACTGAAGGAGATACACAGTTTTGTCCTGTTTAAGGGACAGAAAATGGAGGTTAGCCTGTGTGCGGCATCTCTGTGTGAAGAAGAGCCACAAGAGAGCATCTCCAGCCCTCTGGCTCTTACACAACACAGAATGTAGAAGGGACAGCTGTTCAGCTTTAGATCAGCTCAGCATACGAGAGGACAGGTCCAAGGACTGGTCACTGAAGAGACATATATTGTCCCATTGGCTGCCCAAGAGAGCAAACCTTGAATTCCCGGTAACATAACATTCACATCATGTGAGGCAGGAGCCTTAATTTAAACTTAGGGCCTCAAGGTGCTGTCCTGCATAAAGTACATTTGCACTGACTTGCTGCACAGTATATATATTAAAAAAAAAAAAAAAAAGAAAAAAACTCAAATATTGTACCTTTTTATATCTGAGTACATGGACTTTTTGAATATAAAGAGTCTTAATAAAATAATTAAAGCTAGATAGAGAGAGAGAAAACCGAGGTCATGACATGGATTTCTCCAATGTCTAGTCTAAATACATAAGTCTGGTTTGCAAACTCTTGTGGCTCTGAGGTTTGATACATTGTGACTTCAGCAAACTGCAGTCTACAGCACATTAGCAAATGTTAGATGGGCAACTATACTACTACTATGCTTTCCAACCTGTGAACTTAGTATAATAGTAGAATTTGGCAATGATAGTAGAGGAGCATCCTCTCAAATGAAAACTGATGACTGCTTCCTTTGAAGTAACCAAACAGCAAACATGGACAGCCTGCACCAGGGCAAATTACTTCATTAATTTTAAATTCTGTTAAAGAAAAATAACAGTGTAGCCAAGAATGTGGGGTAATATGCCATGGTCCTGGCTCCAAGGTTTTAAGTTTTTGAGCTTTTTACTTGTACTTATTATTAGGTATTTCATGTTTGCTTTTTGGGTAATTTCATGTTCTTAGTTGGCGATTTAACCCTCTTTTACAGTAATTACATTTCTCATTCACATACCTTGTACTTTTCTTCCTGTCACATTTCAGTTCCTGTCTGTGTGTTTTAAGTTGAACCATCGATATGATTAAGATGATTTATTCTAGTATGGGTTCTATATCCTTGGTTTCTTTCCCTTTTGTTCCCCTTTGTCTCATCGTGCTGTGTCTCCCTCCTCTATTAAGTTCATTCATATTTGAGTTCATGTTACTCACTCATTGTTTTACTTTACTTTATGTTTACTGTGTTTTGTTTTTTATTTCCTCTGTCAAGTTATTCTCCTTTTTCCACTTCCCTGATTACCCCCATCGGTGTAAACAATGCCGCCTTGTCCTTTTTTTAGTTGTCCATTAGCCTCCCTGTATGATTCACTGCTGTAGTACCCTGGATTTGTTTTTTGTTTTTGTTTTTTTGTTTTTTTTTTGTTTTTGTTTTGTTTGTTTTTTTTTTTTTTTGGGGGGGGGGGGGGGGGGGTGCAGTTTTGGACTCTTTAGACTTTGGCCAGTCAAATAAACAGCTCACTTTAAGTTAACATTCACTTTCACTTTGCACACTTTCCTGCCAAACAAAGTAACAGCAAATGCAGTACTTGGTAACTTAACAAGCCCTACAAATATATTATCTTGCAGATAATGAAAATTTTCAATTTACACAGGGGTCACACACAAACACATGCTTCTTCCGGTACACTCTTCTTCCTATGGTAGGAAGGGGAGAAGTAGGCACTGTAAGACTGCAAGACGCACACACAGATCCACACACAGCAGTGTTTTAAACATGACAGCTATGAAACTGACGCAGTTAGAATGGAGTTAACAAACACAGCAGGATGCTGCTGCTACTTGAATGTGCGTCCATGTCAGAACATACCGTCCTACTAAAGCCTCTGACAGTTTGGCTTCCTTTGTTGGATCACTGAACTCAAGCACAGCGAGCTTCTGTCTCATGTGACTGACAGCTGCTGCTGAGTTCAGTCCAGGAAGACAGACCACATCACAGTAAAGCAACTGCAGTAATGGTGTGTAGAAATGGTTTGATATAATACGAGGAAAAACCCATCTCATTAGCTGAACTCAAACATGTGGATACAGGACCACGATCAAATAAGATCAGCCTTCAAGGTAGCAAAGACGTGACACAGTGAGCATGCAGAAATGTCCAACAACATTTGGAAACAAGAAATCTAAAGTGTAGGAAGTGTCTCTGCAGGCAGATAGGTTACTGATTAAAAACAACAATTGCTTTTGATGAAAATTTGATAAGCATGCAAATTGTTTCATAGCCTGTATATTTGCTCCAATCTTCCAGATTTATTTTGAAGAACTGAAAACTGAGACCTGAGGAGATGATGTGATTAAAGCATATTTGAATTAGTGAGGTATACAAGCTATCATTTGACTGCATTGCAGTTTTATGCATTGCAGTGTTTTCATTAGTTCAGTCAATAAATTAAAAGCAGAAAGTTATAAATATATACATAAGAAACAACATACAACCTAAAGATCACAAAAAAATAAATAAATAAACAAAACCTCAAAGTCCAAAAAACTTAAAAACACTGGCCAACTGACACCCAGGGTCCTGACAAACACAAAAGGTTTAATGACTAACAAAGAGTTAATAACTGTCCTTCTAATGAATGCTGGTTTGTGAATGACATGAAGAACAATAAAAAGGACAAGGAAAGGTTTTCGTTATTTTGCCAGTACTTGTTGCCCTGAATGGTGTAACAGAATTATTTATTCTTGTGTTGCAAAATAAAGATTGTAGTCTTTCTGAAAGTCAAATGTGTGGAATCACCGTGCACCTGAAGGTGAACAACATCAGCACAGTCACTGTGGTACCATTAATTACTTCCTATTAAAGTGAGACAGTCACACAAGACACACCAGTCATTTTCAACCACTCTCCTTAGCAAGCACACAGCATGGCACAGAAATGTGCATTCCACAGTGCAGAACACAGGGAAGTCAGGCTTTTGCTGACAATTATCACCACTGAAAATGAATTGCTTCACGAATGGAACATATTTTAGGAGTTTTCTCTTTCTTTGTCTCTCTCAGATTCAGATCTTTGAGCTTTTTGTCATAAAATAAATTCATATGCAGTTATCCCAACATAATATTAGGGAACTATTGATGCATCTTGATACATCCTTAGTTTCCAGCGTGAAGCACATGTGGCACACTGGGCCCTGATCACAGTCAAACCAAAATTAGAAGCTACGTCTCCTTACAGACACAGTTAAACATTTAACAGCTCTGAGTATGGCTCCCTGTTACTGACAAAGATCAATGCTGGCTGTCATCAAGGCGGAAATTTATCATTTTTGGTTGATGTGAATTGATCACATCAACAAAAGGAAAAAGAACTATTAACCCCACTCAAGTTCAAACCTAAAAACCCCTAATTCACCTGCGTTTTCAAACATGTACTGTAGCTGACAACAACATTCTGGGATAATGTTAAGAGGCACATTTTAATGTGGGCTGCAGTAAACTATGATCCTTTGAAAAGAGTCCAGCCAAGTCTGTTATTGTACCTTAAGTAAAAAAAAAACTAGCACTCGTTTTCCATATGCTGAAATTAGCACTCGCCCTTTTGAGTTGTCATTTTATGGAGTTTTGTTTTAAATAAAGGTGTTAGGTTTAAGCATCCTTCGCACAGGCAGCAGCTCTCTGTGTTTGATTCCAACCATATTTTGTCTATGTGGGGAAATTCAGTGAGTAAATGTAATGGGTGACAGTTTCTAAGTATCATCCAGCTGCATTAGTGACTCAGATAATTAAAAAAAAAAAAAAAGATCAAATTCTGCACCTTTCTCATGACACTACTAACACGTCAAACTGCTCTTATCTACAGAATCTGTCTGTAGGAATCTGCTTGAGCATAAAACTCATTTGCACATTGTGACATTACTAGTGTTACTTTGCATGTAATTACTGAAGGGTTAAAAAAAAAAAAAAACATGTTTTGTTGCTGCTAAAAAGGTGCTTCGTGCATTTTTTGGCTCTGGGATGATGTGTTTTTTTTAACTTGTTAAGAGGCTTTAAAAGTCTTGCTTAAACAGCTTGGATCACATTTTTAAAATCTTACATTTTGAGATTTCTATCTGATTAAATACCACTAAGAGGATCAGTGTTCACCTAATAGTTGTATAGTATACTTCCACGGAGGGTGACAGAGGGATAGTACAGCATGTTCCAGTGGGAACGAGAGATTTCAGCATATCAGTCTCTATGACTACTGCAAAGTGCTGAATAAAAAATCACCTGCACATTTCTCATCTGTCTCTGCCTCCTCCAGCCAGTCTCTCTCCTCTGGGACTGCTTCGGATACGAAACAGCAGGATGTCATTTCAAACCTCCACCACTTCCTGTGCCAGTCTTACCTTTGGGACAGATTATGGCTCTTTCTCCCCCACTGCTCTCCCCACTCTGTGGAAGGCTTGGCCGTGGATAAAGACAGATCATGCCAGTCAGCTGGTTCACTGGCGGGAATAGTTTATGCTGGTTGTCAGTCTGTGTCAGTGTGTGTATGTGTGTGTGTATGTGTGTGCAATAACACACTGTTGTTACAGCTGAGGCCCGTACTACGAAGCAGGATTTCATCTTATCCAGGTAACTTCCAGGTTAACCCTGGGTTTTCTGTATTACAAAGCTAGTTCATGTCTTACCGGGGTATATCACCATGGTAACTTATGCTATGAGGCTTACCAGGTCCAGAGCTGGGCCCTATATTACTTCAACATACCCATGGTATCTTTCTGTAATCTGGATTCACATACCCTAACACTGGCGATCAGGATGAATGCTCACACAAAGCTGGTTATCGACTAGCTGAGTTAACCCAGGGTTTCCCCTGCAGGTTCACATGAAAGGGGCAATGTTTGCTGCATCTAACAATCTAAAAGGGGCATTTCACGGGTCACATGACTTTTCTTTCACCGAAAATAAGTCCTGAGTGCCACCAACTCCACACAGCCACCTACTTCAAATGGTTATCAAGTAAAAAAGAAGTTTAAAAAAAATATACCAGTAAAATGCAACACTGTTGTAAAAAGTACACATGAGCCAATCGTTAATCTGGTGATTAAGCACGCAGTGTGGTAAAAGAAACATTTTAATTTCAGTTAATTAATTTGTTGCTGAGTGTGTCTCAGTGCTGCTCTTCATTTCTAAGGTGACAGCTGTACATTAAAACAGTGCAGTTTACTGTCCCACAGCCTGATAACGGAGACACGGAAATCACAAGTTTCTCTGCAGATCAAAGTGAAATTAATCTTACTGATTGAACAGGAATTCTTGTGTGTGCTCCGTGTTCCAGTAGCTGCAGTTCCAGCAGTGTAAAAGAGAAAAAGCAGGAGATTAGAATCAAACACTGTTTGTTCTATAAGCATATGATCCTAAAACAGGACACCTACACTGTACTTGTATACCTCATATAAAATTTGTACGTAGACTAAACCAATGTTTGAATTCTGTTTTTATATTTAATCTTTACTTTCAAACCCTTTAATGGCACTGAGTCTGCGGCTGAGAGAAGGAAAACTAAACTGTCAGGAGCAGGTTATGTTCAGAGTGTCAGTTTAAAATCAGCTGGAAGCGATACATTTTCACTGAGTCTTTTCTTCACATGTTTTGAGTGCAATATAGATTCCCTGCTGGGTGGGGGTGGGGTGGGGGGGGATTATATGTGCAAGTTGTTAAACAGTACCTTATTAAAACCACTGAATGAAGTGCAGGTCATTTGGTGAATTAGAAACTGTATAAAATATTTTTGTACAGTTTCAGTATGTTTTACACTGCTCGAAATGTAACTGCTGGAACACAAGAACACACACTAAGAATACCTGTTCAGTCAATAAAAGTAATTTCACTTGATCTGCTGAAAAACTAAAGTAATTTCCACGTTTCCTTTATTAGACTACAGGATGGTAACCTTTAATGTTTGAATGTATTGTTTTAATTTATCCAATTTAAAATGTCATAACGCTCATGTGCAGTATCTCAGAAACAAACAGCAGCACTGAGAGCACACTCAGCAATAAAAAGATGAAACTGAATTAAAATGCTTATTTTGCTGTTCTTGTGCGAACACTTTAACAATCCTGGATTTTTTTGGCAAATGTTTTTGGACACGGATATGGGCCCTAGTATTGTTAAAGGGCTAGGCCACCAGATTAACAGTTTTCTGCAGTATCATTGTCTGATTTGCAAAAGCATTGTATTTTACTGTTATATTTTTTATGTTCTTTGGAGATGGTTTATCATCTGATAACATCTCTGATTGGAGTAGGTGGCACTCAGAGGGATCATTTTCTTTGGAAGAAGACTCATATGACCCATGAGACGCCCATTTTACAGTAGATTGTTAGATGCTGCAAACACCACCCCTTTCATGTGAATGCACAGAGGAAACCCTGGGTTAACTTAGCCAATAATAACCAGCTTCATGTGACTGCCCATGTTACAGTAAGTGAAACCAGATAACAGAAAGATAACCTGGGTATGCTGAATTTGCTTCATAGTGCAGGGCTCAACCATCATTGGTTATAATCGCACTGCAGAGGAGGATTTCAACGCAAAAACATCAGTGTTTGGTTTTTGCTATTGTTTGTTTTTCAAATTAAGATGCTTAATGTCCATCTACCCTTCTTAAGCTTGGTTTGTTTTTAACTCACAATCACTCCAAAAGTTAGAAAATCACAGTTTTTAATCAGATGTTGCTATACTGAACCCATTAACTGGAAATCAATGTCTACACATAACTCAAATTCCAAAGCCCCAGTGATCGCTCCTCTGGTCCTGCCTTAGATCAGCGTCAGAAGCAAAGAGAAGTGCTTAATATCGACAGTTCTGACATTATCTTCTTTAGTTGATGAGCATCCTTAATCTTCATTTTTGGTGAATTAAACTGCTAACTTCCTTGCCAGTCACTCGGCATGGTTCACATTAACTTTCAGTGGCGGTTGACTTCTTCCTTTGGTCTTTCATAATTGGAAGATAACATGACTTTCAATGGGCTGCTCTCAGAGGATGGTATAACTTTTACAGAACCCACTGACTCTAAAACTGCCGACTGGGCCATTTCAGGCTCTTTGGCCTCACAGGACTGCTCACATTGATTAATCCACTGTGATTCATTTATAAGGTAGAAAAGAGTAAGTATGTCTGGCATCTGTATTTGGATTTCTATGTAGCCTTCCAAAACATTTTTGTTGTTTTTTGTTTAAATCTAGTGTGCAAATTTATTGATTTCAGGAATATATTAGCAGCCACAGACACCTGAGAAATGGTGTTGCTTATCAAATAATCCTGCTGATTTTTACAGTTTGGTCACACTGCTGTGTGCTACTTTTTTTTTTTTAAATGATGTAATCATCCTACGTTTTAGTGCAACATAATGACTCCATAAAAAAAATAAATAAATAAATACAACACCTCTCTTAAACCTCAAAGGTTTTACTGTACAAAGTATGCATTATATTTGATGGACAACTATATCATGTGATTGTTTCATAATATTTATCCACATATGTTTATGATATGTTTAAGTGCGATCTTAAAAAGAAAATATTTTACATATTATTGTTCAAAGATTTGGATGTTATAGGAAAGTTCAGTCACAGGTTGTTCAAGATATGAGAGAAGAAACATACAATACTAAAAATAATAAAATAGGACCTGAGATATTTTTAGCTTCTTCACTTTGGGTAAAAGCTTTGTTACTCACACCTATCTGATGTTTTGCTAAAAGTCTGCTTTATCCTAACACCCGCTAAGATTATTCTCATTTAAAAAAAATGAGTATGACCTTAGCATTCATTTAATATCTAATGTGCTGTTGATGGTACAAATCCAAATAAATCATTGGGTTTTCATTCAAATGACCCGCATATACAGTTGTCTACCTCGTTCTCATTAGATAGTGACACTAAACTTTTTTCCATCTCATTAGATGATCGCTTTCTATCACCCTTTGTGCCTTTGTTTTTTTCTTATGTTCCTTTGACAACCCAAACAGTGTACAAGGTGCTTGCGGGAGTCTGCCGTGTAAATTAGTTGCTAACTGAATAAAACAGAGAGAGGACAACAAAGGAAGGACTGTAAAGAGCAAGTAAAGAACCAGAAACAGCAGTTGAACGTGTCCTTGTTCTCTTTAATAAACATCAATTATATTGTCCACTTAAGTTTGGGGACAGGGAGCATTGTTCTGGGTCTCAGGGATCCTGCGACCTAGAACAATGCTCCTTTCACATTCACACTGTGGTGACCTCCCAGAAAGCCCAGAAACTTAACAATCCCAGTAGAACAGCTCAGTGGCCAGGAGCACCGTCATTTCCAAAGGTCTGCTTTGAAAAATTACAAGAATAAATAGCAAATAAATAAAGCTACAATACAACTGCACTGTCTTCATTTCTGCACAGATATGATTATCAGTTCCTTGTTTGATTGATTGATTCTTTCATTCTGTTGTCATGATCCCAGGTTTATGTCTATTGTTTTTTGTATTCTTTCTAGTGTTTCTAATGTTCCCAATGGGATTATGTTCCCAGAATCCCGAGTGTTTTGTTGTTTCATCTGCTTTGCAGTACTTCACGTGGGTCCTCTCTCTTGATCCTTAACTGTTCCCTAAAACAACTAATTTAACCTCCCATTTACTAGAGCTGGGAGAAAGCATAGAATGCTTCAACAACGAGCAATTCTAAGACACCAACAGTCTGGATGCTGTGTGGGCGTTCTCGTGGGCCTATGGCTTCCTTTTACAGTCCAAATACATGTTTGCTGGATTAAGAATGATTCTCAGTTGTTGTAATGGTTGTCCCCGTGTTAATGCTATAATGGACAGGTGACCTGTTTAGGGTGTAGCCCTTCTCTTGGCTTGCGATAGATATGAAAGGCTCCAGCCCTCCTGACAACTTAGCTTGGAAAAGTGGTTAAGAAAATGAATGAATAGCTACAGGTCCAAACTTATTGATAGCCCCTAGTGGTCCATGTATGTTTGATAAGTTTGAGTGGACATTTTTATACCCATTTCTTGCTATGGAATTTTGACTACAACTGTACAGAACATGCCTATGGCCCATTTCTATATCATTTTAATAAATTTAAAAAAGGACAAGGTTTATTGAAAATAAAAATCAACCTAGTGTTCTTCCACTGCCACACCATTTGCATAAGTCACACACATCTGAATTAACAGCTGTATAATTATAAAAAAAAAAAAACAGACCCAATGCTTCTTTCTCATGGATAGATGTTGGTCTAAAGGGGTGGTCTTGCTGCTGTCTCCCTCCACTGCTGTGTGAGATGTGATCAGACTCTCCAATGAGACTGATTCTTCTCTTTTTTGCAGGCTGAGAGAGTGTTTTCATCCCCTGCAGCAGGAGTCATAACACATCTCACAGATTCTATCCACAGAAAGAAATGCATGCAATGTGTCTCCATGTAGAGTTTGGAATTCTCTGAGGGTGGATAGGTGGAAATTTACCAGCAATGCCAAATACCTTCTGTAACAATAATAGCATGTTATATATTTTCAGACACTGAGAGCTTGTCATACACTATATTTCAAAGGCTGTGACACAATTATTTTTGATTTGTCTGATTAAGGTGAATGTGAAATAAGGTAGCAGGCCTGGCTTCTAATATAAAATATGGTAATACAATATCTTTATCTTTAAGGCATAAGTTCACCTGGGAAAATATTAAACATATATATTGAGGCAAAGGCATATGGAAAGCACGCAAGCATTCTGTCAAAATTGATAAAAGTGCACCCCCCTGATTTTCACTCTAAATACACCACATATATAAATGAAGACTAGTGTCAGTGTGCATAATCTGGAGTTCAGCTTGAGTGTAACTCTCTATAACTCACTGGAGTGGATCATTGTGACAAGCAGCTTGGAGCTCCCAGCCAGCCCTGAAACATCTCCAGCACTGAGTCAAGGTGATTTATAGGAAGAGATTTCATATTCTCCTTAATCTTCTTTGCTCTATGAATATTTTTTAAGTGTCTTGCATAGCATTTTGATCCAAGGAATATGGTATATTAAAGAGATGGATTTGGTTGGCTTACATTTCAAAATAGAATGCAGGAAAAAGTGAGCAGATGGAGAGAGGATTGGAAGGAGCTAATCATCCTCAATCTGATCAGTATGAATATTTATGTAGAACTGAATTGCTGGTCGAGTGAAGGGGGCTCTATATGGAGTTTAATTATAACTATATAATTGCAGACATGTCCCATATGGAAATAGCTGCACACTGATAAATAGCCAAGGTGCTTTTTTTTTTTTTGCTTCCACTGAGATTATACTTGAAAGCATCTTTCTTTGAGGATTACCAAACATGAAAGCAGCAGTAGTCTTCTATCAAACTAGTAAGAATGGACTTGCTCAGGTAAACAAACATAGTTTCTAAAACTGGCAGCACATGTAAGTGGGACACTGAATAGCATATTCATTTATTCAATTGGGTTTTCATATTATTTAAGGCCCCAGTCACACAGGCTTAGTCAGAGGATGGTTGGCGACCGCCTGGCAACCACCGATTGCTCAGGGAAAACTGAATATTACCCAGTGCTGGCGAGTGGTTGCTGGCAGTGTGAAATCAATTTACGAAGCTCCAGTCACACAGGCAAAAAGACAAGTCAGTAACCCTACAGTAACTACCAGTTTCAAGGGGAAAATTAATATTTCCTGATTGCTGGGGAGTGGATGCAAGAAGTGTTTAGTGTGTTAAGTGAAACTGGTTGCAAAGAGGTATACAATGCTGCTTTGATTGCTGGCAGATCGCTGCAGTTGCCTGACTATGAAAGAGTCCAGCTTGGCTGGAAACACTTGCCAACTAGTTACTCTGCTGTTGTGAAACTGAGTGCCATGCAAATGGGAAATGGAGTTCGTTCACCTTCAAAGTAAAAATTGTGCTATTAGAAACTTGTTTTCAGCCATAAGGCACAACTTTGACTTTGAAGGCCAGTGTGTATTGGACTTTTTCAAGTTTCACTAGTTAGAGAGTGTTTAGAAACAAGGTGTTGTACCCAGCTGCACGAAGCAACATCCAGCAACATCCAGCAACCCCTCACTAACAAGTCAGAGAGCACAAATTTTCCCCTGTGGCTTGAGGCTGCCAGTGCATGACTGTCAGGTCTTTAGGCCTGTGTGACTAAGGCCTAAACTTGAAGAATGCAAAAAAGTCTAATCATGCCATTCACAACTGTGAAGCAGGAAACCTGTTTGTTTCTTGTGTGCAAAACCTCGTTTTGGTTCATGTTCACTCATAGTTTCATTAGGATTAGGCATGAAAACTAATTGGTTGGGGCTAGGAAAATAAAACATTGTTTGGGTTAAAATGTGATTCCCAGCATTAACTGTGAATGTTGAAAAAATGTCAGTAGTAAGTGATACAGCAGCTCTACAAGAGGTTGTGATGGTGAGGGTGATTTTTTGTTGGGAGTCGAGATGGTACCGTTGTGGCTTAAGTTAACTGGCAGTTAATCAGAGATACTGCAAGATGGGAGAGATTTGGTTTTGGTTCAAAGTCTCTCATCTGCTCTCTTCGTGCAGATGAGAGACCTGTAATAAATAGTTTGATTACATTAATACATCAGATGTTTATTTGCTAATTGCTCTTCTCTGACAGCGTCAGCTCCACTGAAAAGAAAGCCTCAGAAACATTGGCTAACACCAGCAAAAACAACACAAAATATTTCATTGATACAGATCCTTGCAATGATGATGAATTAAAAGCTGGCCTTATTTGTTCTGACTTCTTTGTCTGTATAATTGTCTTGACAGACTGAGGCCCAGCTACTCATACAATACTTTATAAGATGAAAAAAAAAAGGATTTATAGAAAACAAGCCTGGATTATAACACTCAAGCATCAATCCAAAAAAAAAAAAATATTCAAAAAGAAAAGTTTAATTCTTGATGCACTGTTCTGGGATGAAGGACCAAATCTTCATCTTTTCAGGAAGATCAGCCAGTAATGAAGCACATCATGATCCAGCACAGTTAAGAGATGGACTACCCATCACCATATTTAAAAATGGTTTTCAAGTTATCAGAACTGGAATGACAAAGTACTGAGATGGGAAATCTCAGCTCAAAAAAAAGGGCAGTAATGTCTACCATGTAAAATGCTTCACAGTATTACCGAGTTAAAAAGCAAACACTCTGCTCTGAGAGGTAATATCTCACGAGCGTTTTAAAATTCAGAACAGGCAGCAAGCTTTATGTGAGCTGAATGAAAAGAGCACGTGTGGGCGAGGAAAGAAGAGTGCAGACACTTACAGAGTAACAGTCAGGGGAGACTTAAAGATATATTGCAATGATATATGATTAAAATTAATTCTAACTCATATCCCCAGTGCTGTAGTTTCTTAACTGGAAACATTTCTGGTAGTTTCTAATAGCTCTGAATCTGTGTTGCAACAAGCAAAACTACCCATTTCTATTTAATTTGTTAGTAATAATAGATGAACCCAAATATGATAAGATGCTTTTTTATGTATTTATCTCATCCCTTATTGACTTTCGTAATTCTCTGTTTTCTTAACTCACTAAATCTGCCCTTGATTGCTTGCAGGCCATACAAAATGCTGCCACTCGCCTGCTTGCCAGGTCAGACAGATGGCCCTATATCACTCCACTACTAATGTCCCTTCACTAGCTCCCTGTCACATTTAGGATCTAGTTTAAAATTTCCACCCTTACACACAGATTATTGCACAGTCAGGCTCTCTTGTATGGGGTCAAAAGCTTCTCCATTTCATTAATTCTGGCCAAACAATCTAAAATTATTGTTTGTTCAACAAACTCTCATCTAAGGCATCTAACGATACGTGGTGCTCTAGCTTTTGAGGTTTGTTTAATTTTATCATATTATTTTTATTTTGCATTGTTTTAGATTATTTTCTGTAAAGCCCTTTGTGACTCCAGTCTGCGAGAAGTGCTCTAGAAATAAATGTTGCATGCTTATATGGTAGATCTGTGTGGCAGAATGTTTACTTCCTGCCTCTTTGCTTTCTCAGATGGCTACCATAACCCTGTGAATCTCCAAATTACAACACTTTACTCTCTGAACTCTCCAACCACACACAGCTCTGCATTTTTACCCCAGCTTGTTATGCAAAAGCCACACTGCAGAATTACAATGCATACAGTGTAGGATGCATATTTAATATTTAAAAAGTCACAGCAGGTCCAAATCTGGTCTTCTTTCTGTGGAAAAAAGGCAAGCTGTTCCAGTGCTCCTGCCTACATCTACAGTTCAGATTCAAGAAGACCTTGAAGACACTCATGTGTCATTTAAATGAGAAAAAAAAAAAGTTAAAAAGTTGCATTTTAACTGTAATTTAAGTGCTACATATGAAGATTCAGGAAGGTAAAGACCAGGAAGCAGCACACCAACAAAAAGAAAGAAACAGAGAAAAGCACAACTGGGACTGGTTTAGGGTTGATGGGACAGAGAAGACAAAAAAAAAAAAAAAGAGTATTGAGAGACGAAGGGTAAAACACGTACTATAGGAGAAAGCAGACAAAAGTTAATGGCGTGCAGTATGGGTATACAAATGCAAAAAAGTGAAATGTTAGTGCATCATGGAAAGTCCAACACTGAACCTACAGCAGTTTTGAATTCTCTGATCCAGCCCTAACTCTAAGCTTTATCAAAAAGGAAAGTGAGAAGAGATGTAACAGGTTAAGGTTCTGCCTTACATTCTACTGTTGGAAAGTACACTACAATTACTACAGTAAGGTTAATGCTTCATTTATAGTATATAATTTTGTCCATTTGCGTACGTATACTAACCCTAAATAGGGATTTTTAACCTATACAAATGTGCTTGCGTGCAGTCCCCCAAAAGCCCAAGAGCACATAGCTTTACATGGATGATGGCATGCGTAAGTGAAATGCTGACTGGCTAAAAATGGGCTGGAATAAGGTTAGAGAGCAATAGTGGAATTCAAAAAAGAAATACAGCTGTACAAGCACAGATGGTGGCTGCAGTAGCTACTTATTATTATTTTTTTTTTTTTTTGTCAATTTCACTTCAGTTCTTTACATGTTATAATTCGGTCTTTTCCGTCGCTGGCAGAGACCAATGACAGCACAAGCAAGACTAGCCCAAAGATGGATTTTTTGTGATACTGCCCCCTGGTTAAAGTAACCAGCTGCAACATGCAGACAATGGTCTGCTGTGCGTAGGACCACCACAGAAGCATGTTGGAGCACAACGCCATATCACAAGATGTCTGAGGTGAATTTGTTGGGTACCACTAAAAGAAGAAAAAAAAAGACACAATGTGAAATTGATTTGATTGCTACTGGCAAGTGTGACTGCCTGATTCAAACCAAGTGCCTGTGATTTTGATTGAAATCTAATAAAAAAGATCAGCTAGTTCATCTGAAGGGTGGTTCTAAATCAAAGTCTTTGAGTGTGAAGATGGAAAAACACTTTGAATATAAAGACTTTAAATATAAGCCTTGAAATGTTGCAATGATAAGTATGAACTTTTTTCAAAGGCTGATAACGCTTAGAACTGATGGATTTTTCTGAGAGAGTCACAGTGAAAATGTCAGAGGTTGAATGAGGTGCAGAGAGAAGAAGCTTAGTTTCGAATGAGAGCAGAGAGATTTGGCATATGGATAAGACATGATCTCACCGAGTCGGAGCTTCAGCAATACTGATATTAATAATTGAGCTTTTTAGGGACAGTGGGTCTACACAGTGAGGCTAAACAAGACAAATAAGGCATGCAGTGCATCCATATTTTAAATAAATACTAAAGACATGAAGATATAGCAGTGCTGTCAAACTATACTTGACTGAAAAATGTGACATTTTACATTTTCCCCATTTAGTCACAACAAACATTCAAACTCCAGAATCCATTTGTAGTAAGTGAAGTATGGCAGATGGGCTATGGAAACATAAATGTACAGTTCTTAATGGGTCATATTTAGCTTTAAAGCACTGTATATGACATTTGAAGAATAAAAATAGAATTTCAATTTCTAATTTGTTTTTTAGCTATTGCTCAAAAGAGAATATAGAGCAGCCTGATAGAATCCTATAGGGGTATAGAGGATTAAGCCTTCCACACTAACTTTGGTTCTGCATCCTCTTGTTCTAGATTCCATTCACGTTCTTGTTGTTTAAACCTGTCAGCTACATTTGGATAATGAGCCCTCCTTTCAGCTGGCTCCAGAGGTACCACTCTTTTTTTGAGCATGCTTCTGTTTGCCAAGCCTGTACTCCCGGTGCACTGGTCCCTCTCAGCAACCAACTGTTTTTCCAGATGTCGCCCGTCTTTCAAGTTCATCATCCTGTGTGTTCCTGCTCAATACTGAACTTTAAGTTATTGCATTTATCAAACAAAGGGTAACTAATAATGAAGTCTAAATTAAAAAAAAAATTATAGCAATGTGTCAGTTATAGTTTAACATGTCGGTTAAGGTTTGCTGAGGTGATTGATTGTGTGTAGTAGAACTGTTGATAACCCAGAGGAGGATCAGTTTAATCTCTTTACCACACTTCAGTAACCTTGTTAATTAACACTTAATCTCCAGACATGTCCACACAGACAGAGCGTTCAAAATATAAAGAGAACCAGCAATGCTGTACATTATGAGTTGGATAAAAATATAAACGAATAAAGATATAAATTAATAAAATCAAGAGTGGTTGGGGGGGGGGGGGGGGGGGGGGGGGGGGGGGGGTCCTTTGTGGTCACTGCCCAGCGCTCTGGATCGCAATTGGCATTTGCCATAGAATACCAGAATTGGCAGGTCCACCACTGGTGCCCTGTGCATTTCACAGATGGGAGCGGGTTCACCCTGAGTGTATGTTACAGATGTGAAAGGGTCTTGTGAAGCTGTGGTGATCATTATAATTCCTATAACATTGTTCAGCATGACTGGTTTGGTGGTGGGTCAGTGATACCCATGGGGGGACGCACAGACCTCTACAGGCTAGGCAACGGCACCCTGACTGCCAATAGGTGTCAGGATGAAATCTTGGACCCATTGCCAGACCCTACTCTGGTGCAATGGGTCCTGGTGCACAACAATGCCAACATTGAAGGAATTCATACCACTGACGGCCTCCCACAATTGCTAAACCTAAAATCCTATAGAAGACCTCTGGTATTTCAGTCCATTTGACACCACCAAGTTGCACCTCAGACTGTTCAGGAGCTCAGTGATGCCTGGTCCAGATCTGGGAGGTGATCCCCCAGGACACCATCTCTCATCTCATTGGGAGCATGCCCTGACATTATCAGGCATGCATACAAGCGCACAGGGGACATACAAACTACCATTTTAAGTTGCTGTAATTAAATTTCTGCAAAATGGATTAGCCTGCCTAGTCACCTTTTCAATTTGATTTTCAGGGTGTCTTTGAATTCAGCCCTCCGTAAGTTGATAATTTTCATTTCCATCAAACAATGAGGCATCCTTTAGTTCCTAACACATTACCCAGTCTGTATCAGTATAGCTATCCAAGCATGTTTTTTCCCATTGAGATTTGATATGTTTTCAAAATATTCATTTAATTCTTTTGAGCAGTTTAAATATATATCATATCAGCATCATATAAGCTTTGATGCCTTAGTTGTTTTGTTTTATTTTTTCAAAGATGCAGACAGCAAAATAAATCTATGGACTATATTAAGACTATATTAATTATCATCCCAGCACAGGCACAGGTCTCTCACTAACTGATGTCTTTTGCTGAGTGACCGAGCACTTAGATTGAGGCTGTGCACTAAGAGAGAAAAGATAAAGTGAGGGCAATTCTGTTGCTTCTTAATTATTTTCTGATTGATCATTTTGTCTTTAAATATAGTCAATATTACAGCAGTGCTATAACTTTGGAGTTATGTATATAAGGTGATTTAGCTCTTTGCACCAACCAAGATTTGAATATTTTAATCAAGGTAGCTTATAGGCAAAGCTACCCAGAGCTGTTAAAAGAGCTTACACTAAAAGTAGCCAATGCACAGGCTAAAAAGCTTAAATAGCATATTCTCCAAAGATCAATCCTCGGTGGTGTGTGCTGGCATGGAGATCAGCTGTTATCAGACAATGCACTGTGACCTGAGATAAGCTTGACTTCAGTGCCTTTATGCACAATTTTATCCATCTGAGCAGGGGAATTTGTTACCACTGTGAACAATGCAATACTCTCATCGGTACTAATATATTTAGACTCAGGTTTTAAGATTATTGGACAAGTGTGATCAATAAAACAGCTTTTGGGCTGTGATTTAAAAAACAAACAAACAAATGATATGGCTGATCACAAGGCTTGGTTTCTATTTATACCTCCAGTGTATCAGGGTTGGAAGAACGCCAAGTTTAATCATGTTGTGGTCATCTGTGCTAATGCTGAGAGCAGGAGACACATTAAAGATGAGGAGTTGGTTAGAGCTTTGTTGCTGTGAGGCTAGATAAATATGTTCACTATTAATTTATTATGGAAATGTAGCTGCTATATTCCCATAGTTAAACCCCAAGTGAAAGTGTGTGATGTGAATATACTGTAGGTGTGTGTGCAATCATTGTGTTTAATGACCTTAATAACTGTATTGTTACTGCTTGAAGCATAAAGAAGAGTGTGAAATTGTATATTGAGAAGTAAATAGCTGAGAGTAAAGCTAATATTATCATGCAAATGGCTTATCATGCTAATATTATTATTATTGCATATTTCCTAAGTGAATCCCTCATGAGTGAATGTGTGTAAGAGAGACCGACGGCTTCGAAGCTGCAAAAACAAACAGATGAACTTTACGTTGTGGAATGACAGCTTATAATAACATGTTTAAGATGCTACTGAGCCAATACATTTCACGCACTGCTACCCAGCGACCATATCAACCAATCATATAAAGTCACAGTGAAAGGCAGAAAACATGGTCATCTTTCAGATGATGCTCTGTTCATTACAGCACACTACCTAGTCCATCCGTTATCCACCACTGGAATTAGCAGTGATCCTTTGTTTTAGCAAAGAGCTTCTTATGCTGCCACTGACACCAGTCTACCTTTATCAAGGTCTTTAACAACACATTAGATAAACTGAGATTAACAGAGCTACACTGCTAAACATTTCAGTGTTTTTTTTTCCTTCTAGTGGTTCCAAGAAACCCCCCCCCCCCCCCCCCCCCCCCCCCACACACACACACACACACACACACACAAAACCGTCAGAGTTTGACCCACATTAAATTATTTTTGAGGGAAATGAAAACATTATGTACAAGTAGGAGGACAACTGAAGAATGGAGTCTATCACTCAGTAAAGCCCACATTAATGATCTCCTCAATCTAGCCTTCCCTGTTGATTGATCAGCTGTACAACATGCAGACAGACCAATTTGCTGTTCAGCAAGGTGTTTAATTATTGAATACGAAATGCTGTTCACAATGTGTGAAACAAATAAATAATAAACAAGAGGCTAATCTAGTTATTACAACTAAAGATTACACAATTGTGCTCTTTTGAGTACCTCTTGGATGCAACCAAAGAGCATGTGAGAACAAAAGCTAGTTATATTCTAAAGCTATATTCAGCCATGTGCAAATGACTGATTTTAGAAAGTCCAGACAGCAAGGAACAGAGTTTTGTAGATCAGATTGAAAGAACATTTGGAGTTGGTTTGAAAATTGTCTTCTTATTACTACATGTAATCAGAGCAATGGCAATCATGCAGTCCACACATCATTCACACCCTGACAACCATAAACAGGATAAGACAAAAAAAAAAAAAGGTGTGAGACAAAATGATAAATTTGCATATGCAAAATAATCTGTGGCAGTCACAATCGTTAAAGACCGTTCCATTCAGGTGGTACTTTCAGTAACACCTATGACTTCTTCAGACATGCTCAAACACACTCGGTCAGAATAAATAAATTAAAAAAAACAATACCAATGTGTATAATTAAATAATAATAATAATAATAATAATAATAATAATAATAATAATAATAATAATAGTAATAATAATTAGATAAGCTCTGAATTGGAAAGTATATCAGAAAATCAGTGAAAAGTCATAAACCTGTACTTGTGTGACAGCTAGGTCCAGAACCAGAAAAATGACATAAATCTATTTTTAATAAAACCTTCCCTCAGGCTGCATGGTGATGCAGCTTTGTTCACACCTTCAAACTCCTCTGCAGTATTTCAGCCTATGGGCTTTTCGAGGCAATGTTGGGGAAAAAAAAGAAAAACATAGGACAGAGTACCTGTTGTCTTTCTCAATTCATCCCTTACTCTTTACTCTGTTTTCATATTGCTTCAGTTTATGCAATGTGAAACCCTTCGGCCAAACAGTCCAAGAGAGTGCATTACCTCTTTAGATGAGAATAGGACATTTCTTGCTTAAAGCATGCAGGAACAGCCCCTGTGGCACTCCTTTCAAGGACATTTTCTTCTACCTACTTCTGAGTGTCCCCCCCAAAAAAATTCTGCAATATTTATATCAAGGTGCAAATCACTGGTTATATCCAAGGGCGGGTAGACAAGATTAGATGTTCCCAGTAGTAGAAAAAAAAAATCTTTGGACAGAGGGAATCAAGACAAACCTGTACCAGAGCAATGGGAGGAGAAAAGTAGGGAGAAGGAGAGAAACAGCTCATGATCCAAAGCATACCACATCATATGTCTAACCTTAATGTGGGCATGCACGTGTATGTATGGCTGTCAGTGGAACTGGGTCACTTAGTGTTTATTGATGACATGATTGCTGATAGAAGTAGCAGGACGAACCTAAGAGTTTCTCAAAGTAAAGATATTCAATGGGATATTCAATGATCCAAAACAGCATCATTTTTCTACCTTACTGGAGACAAAACTGATGGCACACAGCAGTCAGAGTGCTGGCCCTTGGTCAACACGTAGTCCTTGTGATAGAGAACAGCTGTTTAAAGTTTGAGTGGTCTAGCTTGAACGTTATAGATGATTTTAAAGTTAAAGTTTTTGCGGAACAGGCACCACTGACACCAACACCAACACCGACACAGACACCAAGGCTATGACAAAAGCTCGACTTTTTCTTCAAACTAGCCAAGCTAGCAGGCCTTACCTTTAAAATTATGGTAGTCTGTATAGTTATGCTTGAGCCTGTGAAAAATCAGAAAATGGCTTTTGTCGAACTCCTTGAGTTGTTACTGAAAGTTTGCACTTCAATCAAAGCATAAAAGTTTGATCAAAAATCCACTGTGGTGGTGTACAAAGGCAAAATTATAGAAAAAAAAAACCTATGGTCTGATTCATTGAGAATTCTTTCTAACCTGTTAAATCTAATTGTGCACTGAGATAATCAGCTCGTAGATGTAAGTGTCTCAGACTGAACACGACAGTTGTGGATTATTTAATTTAATTACTTTTACTAAGTGGAGAAACTAAATGAGAAACCACCGAATGCAGGGGAAATCAATTATAATTCGCACTTTAGCAGCTGTGCTTGTTAGAAAAAAAAAAACAAATAAGTGGAACAGACTCCGTGTAAAAGAAATGTTATACAGAAGATAAATAGTTGTACAGTGAATGAAAAAGCTGAGCTACTCAGAGTGAGGGTTCGATTGGCCAGCCTGAACATTTAATTTGTATTTTCAGTCTCCATCTTCTTGTCTGCACTCTGAAAAAGCCAGCAAGAGCTGAGGCCACTGTTCAGATCTATTGAAGTCTGAGGACTGTGAGTTTAAGGAAGCTCTGCAGCGAGATGGACATCACTGATTAAAAAATATCACCTCAGTAGGCACTTGACAATTGTACCATTTGTCATTAGCACACAGCTTGGAAAGTGATTCCAAGACAGTTCCAAATGAAAAGAAATGATATGTATAATACACAGTATAGAATATGAGTGAAGTGAAGTGGGTAAAGATGGAAGATGGTGAGAGAGGGGTTTAAGCATGGACAGATGAAAGAGAAGTGAGGCAGAAGTGAAAGGACTTAATAACCTACTGAGAATGGATTTAGTGTGAGAGGTAGTGATAGGAATCCTAAAGACATGTCTTTCCCTTCACTGAAACCCAACCACTCCCTTTTTAACAACTCACTTCTAACAGAATAATTGATTAGGCCAAAATAAAGCAAAGGGAGTTCAGTCATAATTCACTTAAAAAAAAAAAAAACCTTCATGTTTAGTAATAATATTAAAGCAATGTAAATGAGACAACGCATGCATGCAAGTGAAGATCTCTGCACACCAGATCCATAATTGTCATCTGAATTTGCCACAGCTTTAAAATTAAATACTGGCATATTGTATCAACTTTTGATTTTTGAACTTTGGTTTGATTTTGCAAGTGAATGATGGAATTCAAACAAAGTTAAAATGTCTTCCATCTGCTACTGAAGAACTGACAGAAGGGGTAATTTAGAGAAATGAAAACATTTCGTTCAGCGGCACAAACATGATCGTTTTAAACTGAGGCCCTGCTCTTCCTGCATTTCAGCTTATTTACTGTAATACGGAGATGCCAGTAAAGATTAAGGGATTCTTGATATGAGTCAAATGCAGGACGTTACATCAGATGATACTGACTAACGTGGGGTCACGTGTGCCTCACAAATACATCTTCAGCATGCAAAATGCATGACTCAGGACACAAATAAGTTAACCTGGCACATAATAACATTGTGAATTTTTCAGTGACACAAAGTTTAAAGTGCATGGCGGTACTAACTTAATCCTAAACTCTCTCTTTAAACCAAAGGACATCTACTCATGTCTCATTAAATAAAAATATCCTCAGATGTCAATGTCACAGGTCATCTGTACTGTATAATAATACACAACTACACTGCTGCACACCTTGATAGGTCACACTCTGGATGATTTGCTCATATAAGCAAAGCTGAAACTGATTAAACTGAGTCAGTTTTTAAGTGATATCAAGACTGCACGGAACAATGATCTTAATAAATTGCAGGCACGAATTAATGGCGTATACCGCAGAAGATAATGGTTCTCAAATCAGTATAAAATAATACAGAATGTCAGTGTGCTTTTTAACACAGTAGCATCCCAAGTCAATTAACAGCAGTTAGCAGCAATGACGATTTCAGCAGTTTGAATTTGCTCAGTAAATCACAGCTGGGAGGTAAACTGATTATTAATCACTAAGAATACACCAGTTACAGAGTTTTAAATACGGCAGTGGCAATGCTGCTTGGAGCACAATTTTCAAATATTATTATTGTGTCTTTTGTGTTTGGGTGTTTGGTATTTTCCATCTGTAAAGCTTCAACCCACAAGTCATCATGACACTGGTTGACTGGTTAGTTCCCCTACACGTTTCTATCACCCTGCTCATTTGTGTGTCACACTGAGAGGAGAAGAAGAATGTTTTCATTATATTATGCCGGCAGCAAGAGACATGCAAAAGAGGTATGTCCCACCAAACCTGTAACAAAATGACAGGTTACTGATAGACAAAAGATAAATCTTGCTTCACGTTCGAGTCCAAAGAGCTGAATGTCTGATGGGCAGATGAAATGTAAATGATTTCTGCATATACGCAAAATATAATCATATGTAACCCATAGCCATGATATCAGTTCTATTTTTGTTTATGTGTTTGTTTGTGTGTACATTTGTGTGTGAGAGCGAGTGTCTGGTGGAGTGTTAAATTACAGTGAGACTTATAATGGCAGTCTTCAGTGCAATTGCCTTACTGTCTGCCTGTTGGTGTGGCTGCTACACCTATTTACAGGGGTTAAACACAATAAAATAAATACACCACACACACACGCAGACAAACATCAATAAATATATGTAAGAAATCACAAAAAAAAAAAAAAAACATATTACAGAAGCCTAAATAGCTCTCACTCCAGCTTGAAAGCCAAAGAATAAAAATGAGTTTAAAAACATGCAAAGAGTAGGCTGACCTAACATAAGGGGGCAGCTCATCCCACAGTTTAGGGGCTATAGCTGAAACTTAAGTCTAGTTTTTGGAACACTGAGCAGTAGCTGTTCAGCAGATCTCAGTGACCTAGAGGGAACATAAGGTGTTAGGAGGTCAGCAAGATATGATGGAGCCAACCTATTAAGAGATGTAAAAACATACAGTAAAATCTTAAAATCAATTCTAAAAAGCCAGTGAACAGAGGCCAGAACAGATGGAGATATGTTCTGTTTCATGAGTTCTGGTAAGAAGGCGAGCCGCTGCATTTTGGAGCAACTGAAGGCGTGAAAGGGAGGTGTGATTTAAACCAATGTACTGTATAGGAAATTATAATAGTCAAGTCAAGTTCAAATAAATGCGTGTATGACTCTCTCAAAATTATTAAAAGATAAGAAGGGCTTGATCTTAGAAAGAAGCCTCAGTTGGTTAAAAAAACAAAAAACAAACCTGATTTCAGAATTTATCTGTTTCTCCAGTTTTAAATCACAATCTATTTTCACACCAAGATTATTTAAAGCATAAGGACCCAGTGGGCCCACATCCAATTTTGTAGCAGACCAATAAATAATACTGAGTGAGTGAATTTTACGCATGCTGTAGCCTGGAGTTGTTTCCAGCTGATGGCATGGAGATACTTCTTCATTAATAAAATAACCTCATCCCACGGCCCACTTAAACTCAACACATCCTGCTTTTCTTCTAATTTCTGTCTCGAGCTCGTGCTGCAGATGTCATTATGGTTGTGGTTGTGGTACAGTGCTACAGAAAAGGAGTGAACATAAACAGACTGCATTTTAAGTAGGAGGTAATTCAATGAGCAACTTTTCAGGATAGCAAATAGCAGAAACAAACTGTTCTGTCATGGACTATGTTACACTGAGCTCCTGGCCTTCAGGAGCTTTGACTCATGGAGCAGGTGTATTAAGGGCTGTGGAAAAATCATGGTCATTGTAATGATGACAATCATGAGATTCAGTCACCAAATTCTACCTTTCATACTAGCTTTCGAGGGGTTGCAAATGATTCATGATAGCTCATGTAACATCTGTTTATACTTTGTTGATATCAGTTGGCTAAATCCACAAAGAGCTCAGAGTCTCTGAGCAGCAGCAGCAAAAGTCACAGCCTGTTCACAAAGAGAAATCTACTGGAGCTCACAATATAAATTATTGTGTAATGTATTTCTACCCTGTGCTGCAACCCTACACTGGATCTTAAGGTCCCCCCATCTGCCAGATCCAGCTCTAACCCCTGCCTGCATGTGACGTCAATCTGAGAAATCAGTTATCACACTGCAAATGGAATATATGGGACTCCAGTGAGAACTACTGTGAAGTATTTCACAGTTACAACATATAACCAATTATTTTGATATAGACTGACAAAGCAGTAACACTACAGCACCATGCAACAAACACCAAAAACATGCACAAACCTCCCACAGATGACTGTCTGTAATGAGTAGATAGTAGGAGAAAAAACTCACTTGTGTCAATATTTTGCAATATACAAAATTCTCACTCAAGCTGGAAGAAATCATTCATTCACATGGTGACACATGGTAAATGCAGTTAAGAACCACAGCAAATGCAGCAGTTTATCTCAGCCTATAATTTCAGATGATTTCTCCAGCTTTTACATTGTGCAATCAGAGAAATCACTTATGGAGATAAAAGCACCCCTCCTCAGTGCATTCCATACATTAGAGCGAGAGAGAAAGAAAAAAAAATCTGATTCATTGAACAGAGTGCAGGATGGTCATGTCTTACACTGAGCAATCAAGTCAAAGCTCCTGACCTCCACATGTCTTGATTCATAATTAATTTCTATCCCACAGTATCTCTGTCCTCCAGTAAACCTTTGGATGTCAGTGTGGAACAAGATAATGTTTGTGAATTTGTGGCTGCACTGAAAGTACAAAAAAAAACAAAAAACAAAAAAAAAAGTGAGATCTGAAGAAAAAAAAAATCAAGAAATGTAATGTGAAGGCACGACTAAACTCTTAGAGCATGTGGCTTGCTAGAAATGCAAAGTAGGTTTTAAAAGGGTAAATCTGAGAGAAAGATGAGTTTAAAAAAATAAATAAACAGTTCTCAAAGTACTAAATGTGAATATACAAAGATTAAGTGACCTGTGCTCCATATCCAGATTATAATTTGCCATAGCTGCTTTTTCAATGTGTGGCTTCAGGCTGGAGATGTCAGCACCAAAAACAGCAGTGAAGTACAGTAACATGTTCTGCTCAGGCAGAAGCATGTCACGATACCTCAGAAGACAGTGACTGTATTTGTGTGCAAAATTGCTTGAATATTACATCTAAAATCTCAATGGGTGTCTATCAGATGTTAATGGCCATAATGACTGGTGTAATTAACTGATAATACCCATGTAATGATGCTCCACCAAAAAAAAAGTGTGGGTTCCAACACAGTAATGAATAGTGAAACCTTACTTAGTTTTTTGTTTTGTTTTGTTTTGTTTTTGTTTGTTTGTTGTCCCAGCATCTCATGGCAAATTAATTTGTCATTGATCTGTACTTTCAATAACACATGCTAACATAAAATTTATATAAATTATGTCCACACTTCAAATGCCTTAGTGTAATCTCGTAAAACATTTGGTTCCACTGCTAAGGTGAATTAATGGTTATTTTCTTCATTATGGCCATTTGTTATCTCACCATGTGCATTAGAGCATTGATCCAATCATCTGAGATGCTGTGGCCTTACATGATTAGACAAGTATGCAAATATGCCTAATTTAAAAATTTAAAAAAAAAGTTCTGCTGTACATCAAGAAATCATGTGCCACTAAACATTTTTGTTTTAGAATTGATTTGGATTGTTAGTTATCTATATTTCAACCTACAAAAATCAAACAAATTAAAATTAAACAGTTTAGAAAAAGTCAATTTTATAACAAATTATTCCACTTGTGTCCAGGTGGCTGTGATTCACAGTAAATGTACTAAGCCAATAAAAAAATATTCAGCAAACCCCAAACATAAACTTCCTGTACTTTTGTAAAGTGTTGCTTTTGAAAAGCAGAGAGATTATGTATCTCGGCTGGCCTGGGAACGCCTTGGGGTCCCTCCGGATGAGCTGGAGGAGGTGGCTGGGGAGAGGGAAGCCTGGGCTTCTCTGCTTAGGCTTCTGCCCCCGCGACCCGGCCCCGGATAAGCGGAAGAAAATGGATGGATGGATGGATGGATGCTTTTGAAAAGTAACTTAAAAATAGTTAATTTAACTGATCAAGAGTTACCTGTCAGAGAAATAAAAGAATTTGCCAAGAAATCAGACCCTGACCACTTCCCACCACCTGGCTTGTGAAACATGCTTTGAATGAGTGTTTTTGCTGTCTCCATCTTGGTGTTTTCAAACCGGATGTGATGAAAAAGCGACGGGTCTGACTATGAAACCACACACTAACAACTTGCTAACAACTTTTCTAACACAAGTCATTAAGCTGTTGAGCATGCATGGAAAGTTCCCCTTTCCAGTCAAAAGTTTGGACACACTTACCCATTCATGTCAGTGGGTGAGTGTATGCAAACCTTTGACTGGTACTGTAGTATAACCAAGATTTACAAGATTTTTTCATTCAATAGGACCCTAAATGAGTGACTGAGCCCATAAACTCAGCAGCATAAAGTCAGAAAGCTATTTTGCCATAGACTTCTATAGAATGAGAAAACATTTTTTTCAATGACAGGCATGGCCCCGCGGTCACCATACAAATGCAGGTTTTAAGGCACTTTCACATTGGGTTCACTTTTCAAACCCTAAATCTATATCCATATTTTATGCTGTCTATGCTAATGACTCATGACAAGTGGATGACAACGGAAGAAGAAAGAGTAGTAAATAACACTGTTTTGTACTGCTAATGTTGGGTCAAGAATAAACTTACTGTAAATATATGAATTTATGAATCAGGGTTGAAACAGTTTTTGAAAAAAAATGTCCTCATATATGAGAGAAAGTGCTGCCTTTGATGGATTACTTTAAACTCTGAACAGGTACCAACACTTCAAACACTAATCAGCTCTTTTATATGACATATGATTATTTTATGACACTTCAATAAAAGGCATCTCAACTTCCCCATCTTCCACTCCTACTGTAGCTCTCGATCCTTTCATCTTTCCTAAAAGAAAATTCCTCCTTCAGTAATAATTAACCCTCTTCTGCACTGCCATGATGGCCATCTCTTTTGTGCCAACCATGACCTTTGCAGCATTTAAAATGTTTGCAATGAAGACAAAATGTACACTAAAAAGAATAAAAATAAAAATGAAACAAAACAAAATAAACACAAACATGATTAGCACATTTGTTTTTTCACAAGGTAACAAATATAGTAGTTTTTAAATCATTACACTAAATTGACCTAGATAATTCCCTGGAGACTTATTCAAATCCTAATCAGAACCACTAAACAAAACCTTAACTCTTAATTCCCTAAACCTAAACCTTGCTTGACTTTAACCCTTAACCAAGTCTATAATAAAAATATTATTATTAACAGCACGGAGACTTGATGCAACTGTGTGACTAGATTTACAAATAAGTAATACAAACACACAAAGTATGTTTACACAATTTTGATGTTGTTGTGGGTGCCTAACTGAGTCCCTTTCCCTGTTTAGTTCAACTCAGCTGGCTGTCATTGACTGTTCCTCAGAGGATTTTAGAGGTTAGAGATCCATTTACTGAAGCTGGAGCGTTTACAGTTTTTATTGATTGCTTTGACCTGCTTGAAGAAACTGGGAACCTCTCAGTCTTCATCATCACCATCTCAGCAGAGCAAAAGACACCTCTTGCAAATGTGTTAACCCATTCTCACTGGATTGACACAGTTTTCCCACCCTTTTGCAAAATAGTTAACGCAGATGTCATTCAAGAAGTCCAAACTCCATTGTTTTAGCTGTGGTTACAGAACAGAAACCATATGCTCTGAGCTCTTAGAAACTCCCTGATCAGTATGAAATCACTGAAAGCACCTGTTTGACACTTCTTCACAGAATTTTTCAGTGTGCAATCAGTCTGCAGGCCTGTGTTGCTCTTTGCAAGCATGGATCATCGAGGAGGTCTAAGGCAGATGAGAGGTAGAGTGAGAGTAAGAGGTAGAGGGGTCAGAGGAAGAGTCCGTGTGCGAGGTGGAGGTATAGCTGGAAGGGCTCAAGTTACAGATGAAATTCGGGCAACTGTGATTGATCATGTCTTAAATCATGGCCTTTCACTTACAGAGGCTGGACAAAGAGTCCAACCTGTTCTAAACAGAAACACTGTTGCATCCATTGTTAGAGTTTTTCAACAGAAGAACAGGTAATGTTGCTATACAGTATATACGGAAATATCTGCAGTGATATACAGTACTTCATGTAATTTTTTCCACATTTCATGTATTCTTTGTAGAATCGAAAGGCTACCAGTCGGTGGTGGTAGAGGGAGAATTTTTAATGCCGAGCAGGAGGCAGCCGCTGTGTTTTATATAGAGGAATTCTTTAGTGCATGGAGATGGAAGGTATATGATCACCGTCCCTATGAACAGATGCCCTTGCTCAATGCAATGACTGCTGCTGCCCAAGATATAGATGCAGAGGCATGCCAAGGATGGATCAGGCATGCTAGACGATTTTTCCCTCGGTGCATTGCACGAGAGAATATTGACAGCGATGTGGATGAGGCCATGTGGCCCATTCTTCAAGAAAGAAGAGACTAGAAGAGACAGAAGTGTATCACTTGTGGCTATCTCTTATAGTATAGGCCTACTATAGATTTTTGTTCTTTACTGTAAAAGACTGTTTTTTTTATTTTCCTAATTTCTCACACAGTAATGGATTTTATTTTTATTTCCATGTATTCTCTGTTGGAATATTTCATTTGTCAGCCACAGTCTGAAAAAAAGAATGTAATCAATAAAATTTGCATCAAAGCATATCTAATTCTGGATGCATTTTTTGCAAGAGGGCAAATTTGACTACAAACGGCACTGGCATGTAAGCTACGTACAGTCATAGGCTACAATGACAAGCAATGGTGCACTGATTCACACATGGGTGCTGTATTTTGGATTTTGTTGCCCATTGTGTAATGATTGATTGGAGGTTGCGTTAACTGTTTTGAAAATGTGGATTTTGAGTTGACAATACAAACTGTAACAGTACGCATTGTGACAAGAAATGTGAACTATATGATAGATGAGAAAGAATGTTAATGATCTGAGTCAGTGTTTCTTCAAACCTTCCAGTGCTAAACACATGTACAGATGTACAGAAATATATATATATATATATATATATATATATATATATATATATATATATATATATATATATATATATATATATACACACACATTTATTTATTTTTTTTTTTTCTGTAGATGATGATGGATGTTGGTGTGCCAGGCAGTGTCTCTGTCATGTCCTGGGCTGTGTGCCCAGCGTTTTGTGTTTTTTTTTCTTTATTTTCACTGAGTCATGTTCCCAGTTTGTTTTCCTTCTCACTTCCTGTCTTCTTCTTGTTACATTTTGAATTCCTAGTTCCCTTTGTCCCTGTCTCCCCTGCGTCTGTGTTCTTGTGTCTGTTTTGTCTTTTTGTCTTGACCCTGACCTCCTGTGTTTTCGTATTGAGTTTTATTCCCAGTCTGCGCTCTGTCCTGTGTCTGTGTTTCTCTTTGTCTGTTTCCCCGTGCTTTGGTCCTTGTTTAGTTTCCTCTGTGTACCAGTCCCCCATGTTAAGTCTCTGTGTACCTTATTAGGTGTTTCCTGTTTTATTTTGACAGTCTCGTTTTCCCTGTACTATGTGTTTAGTTTTATTTCCCCTGTGTTATTAGTTTCATTTGTTCCACCTGTCGTGCCCTGCTGTTTCCTCTTGCCCTAATTACCTGATGTGTATTTAAGCTCTCAGTTCCTTGTTGTGTCATCATCTATGATCCTGTTACTGTGTGTCACTTTGCTGGTCTGTTTTTGTATTTAGTCCTGGCACCCGCCCTTCCCAGTATAGCTCTGTTCTTTTGTCATTCCACAATAAACACCCTTTCAGTTACGTTTTGCCCGTGAGTCCTGCATTTTTGGGTTCTACCTGCTCCAGTCACACAGCGCACCATGACAGTCTCAGTCTGACAAAATATTATTTTCATGCTATAAGTAGCAATACATAAACATGCCAAACCATTGATCCAATGTGGTGACAGCCAACAAGAAACACAAGGAAAGTTTTCAATGTGTATTTGCAAACAGTGAAAAACATGAGTAGATAGGGCTCCGTTCAATTCAATCCTTAACTCAACTGGTCTTTAAAATTTAGTCAGTCATACTTCTCATGAGAGTGATAGTTTTCAATTTTGTTTCTGCCAGTAATTCCAATATTGCCTCATTCCAGGAAGAAAAAGTGGCAGGCTTTGACTATTCCAGCACCTCCCACAGATGTTTTAGCTGATTTGAGTATTGTCTGTCACAGAAACATGCCACTCTACAGACACTGAGTGAACTGAGTGATCAGATTGACAGCGAGTATCCAGATAATTTCCCGATCAAATGTTACATGTCCATGGACAATAGTGATATGCTTCTTACTGCAACAAATAAGATGACGTGTCTTTTTTTTAAGCTGAGATATGGTTCAGTTTCCCATGTTAAATTCAAGTAGCCTACAAACCCAGAATCTGAAGCAGCTCGGTTCAGTTTGACATTCGGTTTGTCACTAGTTTTTGGCACTCCACAACTATGTGCCAAATATCAGAATCAGATGGTTTTGAGGGAGATATTTTTGTTTGTTTTGTTTTTTTCATCATGCCCTATGTTTAAGAAATGGATGTTTTATTATTACTTTTTTTAAATTTAACCATGACCCAATTATGGCAAAAATGTAATCAGGTAATCTAGGGGTCACTGGCCATCCTTTGTGCAAATTTGGTATAAATCGGACTGCTTGTTTTTCTCTAATATTGTTAACAAATCGACAAAAACATACCAAAAGTAATGGTAATAGAACCTGCCAGGCTTACACATGATTTAGGCAGTTATACAGAATGAACTAGCTGTTTTTTTTTAATACCTCCGTCTTGGATCACCAGTTATAATAGATGTGTCCAAATTCAGGGGCTGCATCCTTCAAAGGCTGCATTTGTGGTCTGATTATGTTACAGCGATGCGATCAAAGTTGTCCAAATTCAAAGGCTCCTCCATATGCAGTCTTCTTTTCCCAGATTTGAAGGATGGGTCCAGTGTATCCTTGTGGCCCACCCTATCCCATGATTCAAACTAAAATGCAATGGTAGTGGAGAGCATCCAAATTTTTTGAAATATTATTGTTTCTGTGCCACAAAATAAACTTTTGTAGGTGTGTAAACCTTAAATGTCTGCTCAATTTATCAAGATATTGCTTAATTGCAAAAGTGCTCTGATGATTTTGGAGAAGTCTGCTTCTGCTGCTCTAACAGCCAGCTCGCCTCGCCAGCTGTTAGGTGACCAGGTGATGGAGGCACGCTATACCCAGAGAGAACACCTGACACCCGGTATATTGTTTTCAAAGCCCCTGCAGGCTTTTGTCACGGAGTGGAAATTAAACACAGATGTGATTTAACTCAGATGATATCCAAAAATATTTGGTTTATTTCAGTGTTTCTTTTGTTCCTGAGTAAATCAGGTTGGCTGATATTAAAGCCTCATAATTGGTTAGCTTTATTTAACTTTAATGTCTCACTGGAGTAATGTCAGTATATTTGGAAATGAATCATTCACTCATCGTAATTCCTTGATGTACAAACTTGTTTTAACAGCTTATTTTTAAAGTTAAAACAAACCACAATTAGAACCAAGATCTGGAGATATGACATAATAAAAGAGGCAGTTATAAGATCATCCCTTGAGTGTTCAAAAGAAGCTCTCAGAAACCCAGAGAATCTTCATCTTTGCCTGCTTCTGTCACCTGTCAACCTGTTCATGGCAACACCCCCCGGGAGCAGCGTCACTTTTTCTCTTCATGTTTTTGTGCTTTGTTGAGTCTTTGTTTAGTAAAACAGCTGCCAACGATTCTGCTCTTTTTTTCATGAACTTTTTCCTCAAATGTCTGATTCTAATTGGGATTTAAAAATCTGGGGAGATACCTTAACAGCCTGAGAAGGAAGGAATACTCCCATTAAAATTTATAACCCAAAAGCTTACTGTATTCCATTCTGAGCAGAACGTGATTCAGTAATTCTTTAGAATATCATGTTTAGTGTCCCTGTTAGGGTTTCATGATGCTAGAATTTCAAACGCAATGCTGATACCTAGGAAGATACTAAATACAATTTTTGATACCACAGGGAAAATTTAGACCCCGTCTTGCAGCAACAACAGTAATGGCAAAGAATTTCTTGAAATAGTTAGGTTGTCAATTTTCAACTAACTTTCCTCATTGTAATATTTAACAAATAAGTATTTAAGATAAAAATTTTATGGGTTTTGTTTGTTTTATAAATGATTTAGATTTAATTATATATTGTGAAGGTACATTATAGAATCTACTAATAAGTAAAGGGTACAATAAACAACACAATACCTGACACATCTCAATTTATTTATTGTAGAAGAAGAACATCATGGAAAAGTTAAAAATGAACTTTGGATAACGTGGTATTAGTTTTGCTAAAATAAAAGGTATCTACCTCAGCTCAGCTGTCGCGCACCCCTCCTGCCAGCTATTGCATAAAAAGAGACATATATGTGATGCGGCAGAATTTTAATGTCTTGTAGGTTTTATTTGGTTTTATATTTGCATGTTTTTAAATGTTTGTATTGCATGCTTTTATTGTTTGGGTTTTACTTCCTGCCACATCAATTAGGGGAATGGGCAACACCTGCTGGGGCATCTTTAAAAAGACTGGAGGAGGAGCAGGCAGAGGAAGCAGCAAGATGGAGTTGCAGAAAGGACACAGAGAAATAGAGAGAAAAAACAGAAACTGGACTGAGGAAATGGAGCTGGCCCAATCAAAAGAGGAGAACCAGCAGAGCTGATACACCGATGGTCATGGGAGAGAACAACAAGGGACTTCATAATATGGTGAAACCGAAAGAGAACTGTGTGTTGCGATGACCATAGTGAAAACGGAAATATGTACATAATGTTTTGCTGGACTTCAAGTTTGCCTTTTGTTAATTTTATTTTGTTGTAATAAATAGCATGCTTTTTACTTACTCCTTGGTTGCCTCCCAAATTTTTTTTTTTTCTTTTAGCTGCGCTCTGCCTGATTTAAATGACCCGCCCCCCCTCTTCCACGCAACATATAAACACGCAATCAATCTCGTGCCGGGCAAATGCATGCTGCCCATCTCCCCGGACGACCAACTGCTCTGCAAAGCCAGCAACCCACCCAGTTCGCCATAATGCTCTCTGCCACAATTCAATATACCATCCACAACCCAATAAGCCCTGCAATATTTATCTTTTTTTTTTTTTTATCTAACTTCTGCTAGCCATTGTGGCTAATGTGGCTATCAGGTAATGGCTAATAGTTAAATAGCGCCGGCCCAATAACATTTTATTTTGGAGGTTTGTTTTGGGATTTTTTGTTTTCTTTGAACTTTTCAATACTTAAATGTAGTTGAAACAGGAGTTTCACTAACTTCTCAAAATTCCTCATAAAATGTTGTTTAATGTTGTGACTTAACTACTTCAGCTGCTAGTGAGGAGATCGGCTTTGCTGTGCAAAGTTGCGCGTCAGCTGGAGGACACAAAAAGAACATGGTTGGTATCGATATTGTTGCAAACAAATATCTAATCAGGTATTAATCTTTTGTATTGATTAGTATCTGAGTATCAATTTGTTTTGATAACCCTGTTCCCATCCACCCATCCATTCACTTCTGCTCATCCTGTTCAGGGTCGCGGGGCTGGAGACTATCCCAGCTGTAGGGATAGGCTTAACTTATAGAGGCAGGGTATACCCTGAACAGGTAGCCAGCCTGTTGCAGGGCCAACACAGAGAGACAAACAACCTTTCACACTCACATTCACACCTATGGGCAATTTAGAGTAGCCAATTAACCTAACCCCAGTAAGTGCATGTTTTTGGAATGTGGGAGGAAACCCACGCAAGCACGGGGAGAACATGCAAACTCCACACAGAGAGAGGGAGACCTGGGTCAAGGTGGAATCAAACCCAGACCTTTCAGATGTTGTTCTAACTGTGAGGCAGCAGTGCTAACCACTGTGCCACCGTGCTGCCCGTTCCCTATTCCCCGTTGCTTTATAAAAATTAGTATATATGTATTACATTGCTTATATTTTTTTATCAATTTACCCAGAATGTTTTGTATTCAAGATCACCATACATAGCCACACTTATTCTGAGAATAACCACACTCACCCTGAGTGATGCTCACAGGCGTATAGTAGTAACTGGAGACACTTCATCTGTGAGGATAGTTATTGACCCTTCTGAGATGATCATTTTGGGAAAACCATCAACCATCCTTCACATTGAAATCTACAGTATTTTTTTTTTCTAATAAAGTTTATGTTGGGCAGCTTATTTAATGTGTGGCATGTTTATCTACATATTATGTAATGCAGGACTAATATTTGCTGACCACCACAGCCAGGTCTCACCCACATTTGTAGTTTAGAGACAGCTGAACACAGGTCTCTAAACTAGTGAACGGTTTCCTTCACCTTCAGCTGGCATTTTTGTATAACTGCTGTAGATATAGATCATCCAACTAATACTGGACTTCAAATTAATTTACTGAGTTTCCTGTAGCTTCTTTCTGCTCAAGATCTAAACCTGAAGCTTTTCCTGGAAAACTGGGAACACACCCAGCATGACTTTTATCATTATAACAGCAGACTTTGTCCACATCTGTGGCAGAGCATCCAGTGTATTATATAGGAATGAGTGACGGAGCAACTGTGGTCATTGTTGTTTGTATAGGGTCCCAGTCATCCAGGTCATAATAGTCTCTACTAAGGCAAAAACTGGTCCATCCCAAAGATAAAACTCCCAAACACAAAATAAGCAACATAGTATATGCTGTCCAGTGCTGTTAAGAGTGCTCGGACCTCTACATTGGAGAAACAAAACAGCCTCTTCACAAATGCATGGCACAACATAGAAGAGCCACCCCCACAGGACAAGACTCAGCTGTACATCTGCATCTAAAAGTTAAAGGGCACCCTTTTGAGGATGCCAACATTCACATTTTGGATCGGGAAGAGCAATGGTTTGAAAGAGGAGTTAAAGAAGCAGCTATGTCCACTGTGAACAACCATCATTGAACAGAGGAGGTGGATTATGTCACCAACCTTCCCCAGTCTACAATCACATTGTAGACTGGGGACTTGTAGACTGAGCTCCATCCCCAGGTGCCTCAACCCCCATTCACACCTTTGTTCAGGTGACCTCAATATAGTAGGTCATTTGATAGAGTGGGGCAAAGTCCCAAATTAGTTTCACCCAAAATCACTGATTGTAATGACCCGTGCCTTCGTTCACACCTTGGTGCATGTGATTATGCACATGAACAATAGTGGGTCACAACCACCTCTAGGGGACACCGCATATGGGTCTCTCTACCTTTTGATTTGAGAACGGAAGAAGCCTTTCGGATGAGAGGTGAAATAATCCTCAAGAAACTTAAAGAAGTCCAGTTGATTTTTTTTAAGCTCCAGAGACTGTTGTCATTGTTATTTATGTTCTCATTCTAATTAAAACTGAAGACATAGTACAGTTCAAAGACTGAACATCAAGTGCTATTCACAACCTCTCTGACAGGTGAGAGCCAATAACAAAAGAGTAACAAGCAGCTTTACTGATGCTGCCAGATGAAGCCACACTAAATGCTTCAGGAATAAGCTTGTGCTGCTATTACTGCTTTTTGATTCACAGATCTTACTACTTCACTGTGAGGCATTTTGCATTGTTGTAAATCTACCATGGAGAAAATAAAAATTGGATTCAAGGTTTTCACAGAAACCTTCCACTGGCTCAAAGAAGATACAAGACAAGGGAAAAACGCCTGTATTTGCTTCAACATACTGATTCATTTCTTCTCAGTTCTGCTAGACTGTAGCAGGTGTTTAAATCAAGTGTCAACACCGTTATTTATCAGACAAATCAGAGCCATGGTAGAGCTGCCTGAAACAGTTACTCTAAACAGTCCTACAGCTCAGAGGAAATGAAATGAGGCTAGACTGTTTGGGAGAAATAGGACCGTCTGGAGAAGCTGCTCAGCTGTTTACTGGAGAGCCACTAGCAGTTTATAATAAGGTCAAAGGTAATTCTGTTGGGAAATACCCCTCAGTATGATAGCCTGAAGAAACTGTTACAGAGCTGGAGAAAAATGCTGACTAGACAGATTTTTGCTTTAGCTATGATGGAATAAAACAGAGAAAGAAAGAGTGCATGATTACTCAGTGTGGTGGAAAACTATTTTAACATTATGATAATAACAATAATAAGTACAGTAGTATATGGTGTATGAATTCTTAAAAAAAAAAAGACACAAAGTCTGGAAAACACTTTAAGACTGAAGTATTAGTATATATTCAAATGCTTTAAAGCATCTCAATGTCCCCATTAAACTGTTTTCACTTGTGCGGTGACTCATTAAACTGATGCATTACTCATTAAACTGATGTATTACAAAAATTAAAAGACAACAACAGACAATTTATCCCAAGTCAGAATATAATCTATGTCAGTCATTTAAATTCTGTTCAGGTTTAGAATCACGGATCATTATTATGCAAACCTGCAGCTGTTGTTGTATTTAGGGACAGTTTTTGCTTGTTCAGATGCTGCCACAGTATATCGGCATTTCAGTTGTGCTTCATGCATTTATGATAATATTTAGATTTTTTTTTCCAACTCTTATACTTAATTACTTTTTTTTCAGGGCAAATGTGGCTATTATTATGCCTTGTTTGTTGAAAATCTAACTAGATAAGCTGGTCATTATTTTCTTCTGTTATGGTCTGGTAGGTTTCAGATTGCATTTATCATTCAGCTGTCCCTGTAAACAACAGTGAATTACACTCTGCGTGTGTCCGCTAGCTATATGTAAACTGTACCAAATGAGTGTCTGCTAGCAACAGTGTTCCTATTAAATTCTACTTTTGAAAATTCTGTGTCCAAAGATGTAAGATGTTGAGATCAAGAAGTTCCTCTTTGCTCATTTGTAAACAAGACCCTGAGATACACTAATGCCAAAAGTATTCGCTCATCTGCCTTCACACAGATATGGACTTAAGTGAGTCCCAAACTTGCTCATACGTGTATTTATGGACCTTGCTTTGGGTACAATCATTTTGGAACAGGAAGGAGCCATATCCAAAGCCCAGCAGTATCTGATGACCGGGGGGCCCAACAATGCCTCAGCTCGGCACAGCACCATGCAGTCAACTGCTGGCTAGAACCCTGACTAGACACAATGCAATTAGACAAGTACTGTTCTCCTGGCAACTGCCAAACCCAGATTCATCCATCAGATAGCCAGATGGAGAAGCGTGATTCGTCACCAATACTCCAGTGGCAACATGCTTTACACTACTGCATCTGATGGTTTGCATTGCACTTGATGTGATGTAAGGCTTGGATGCAGCTGCTTGGCTATGGAAGCCCATTCCATGAAGCTCTTTACACACTGTTCTTGAAAAAAAGGTACAGAAAACTCATGTCGACTGGTTGGCAAACTCCCATGCACCCTCAAATATCCTTGAGGGGATCAATAGGTGTACCATGACCAGGACAAAAAACAAACTCTGACTTACAGGCAGACTCTGCTCTTATATTCTAGGAAGGCTGAGGAGTGCGATTTCCCCCAAAGCTGAATCACAGTCCAAAGTCACTGTCAACCAGGACAGCCCCACAATATCCAGAGCCATAAGCAACTTCATCCAGCCCAGTACCAGTCACACTGTGTCTAAACTTTTGACTGGTATGTACAAATCCAGTCATACATTTCATTTTCCTGAATCCAAAATAAATCCCAGAAACATATTAATTGTTGCCTGCAGAAGTAAACTGCCAGGTTTGAAATCCCCAGCATCTGCCACAGAGAGAGGATTTACATACACGCAAATGAAAAAAAAAAAAAAATTACTATTTTAACAAAAGCAGTGGCACACTGTAGCCAACTGTATGACTGATCAAAGCAGAAAAACTACAAACTGACTGAGACAGATATCTGATGCTCACACATGGAGTCCCGTGTCTATTTAGGCTCATATAGTATAATGACACGCTTGCATTAAAAAAAATTTCCACTCTAACACAGTTTCTCTAGACAGCATTTGAAATGTGAATTATTGGTGAGTGAAGCAAATATTTATTTCAGAAATTATTTATAATGCTTTATAAACAGGAGTCAGGAAGCAAAGAAGGTTTTGTTTTACCTTAAGGCAGACCAAAATGAAGGTCCATCTTTTTCTCAATTTTCAGTGTACTTATCTTGCTTTTCCCTTGAATATTCAATGATCATTTCTAAAGTTCACATTAAATGTGGAAGCATAAGTGATCTGAACACAACCCTTTGCTAGTCACAAACAAATAACTCCTGCAGATGAGAGGAACAAATTTCTCAAGAGTGCAGCAGATATACTCTTATTTGCCTTAAGCAGAGGAAGGATGAACAAGGGAAAATGAAAAATATAGCTTTTTCGGTTACCATTAAAATACACACTGATTTGTTTTTATTCAACTTAAAACAGCAATTTAGCAGGGACAGAGAAGCTTTTAAAAGGAATTCTGAAAGTAACAGGAGACACGTTTACAAAGAAGACAGAATAATACTTCCTGTTTATGCTCAAGATTCTTTTTTCTGATGTGCTGCTTATACAATTTTTTTTTTTTTTTTTTTTTGGATACACACTAGTAGGTCATAGATATATTTGATGCTTCGTAACCTGTGTTAGTAGGATGGTGGTCAAGAGTAATAATTCAGAGTATTTATTTAAATCCTGTCTATCTATGTAGTTCAGAGAAACTGTCAGAAAATGTGAACTCTTGAATGTATGAAAACTGTTAAAAATAGACACCCAGAAAATAACACCACAGATTCTGCAGCAATTCTAATGAGAAGGAAGTGTGTTTCTACTTCACCTTCATTAGGAAAACAGTGCTTGCTGAGAGGAGAACAGTTTAACATGTAGTTTACAGGAATGGCAATGAGATAATGAACTTTAAGTACATTGTAGATTGTAAAGCTCAATGTGAGCGTTTTTACTTCTCCCCAATCAGAGAAGGAAAAAATGTCTAACTTTTTTTAATCCAGTTGCCCAAACAAAAGTTCAAAGTCTACAGCAGCCTCGGCTAATTAGGAAGCATTATGTTGGGATGAGAAAATTCTCAACTGGCTTTCCTCCTCCTGCTTCCTTTATGTCTTTATCCAATCCCCAAGTGTGAAGAATGAATAACAGACCACTTTCCACCACTGATTTATCACTATTGCTCTTCCATTATCAGATATTTCTATTTATTTTCTGGCAGGAGGCTCAGTGAGAAAGCAGCAGCATCAATAGGCAGGGTTTCTTTTTTCTCTGTAAAAGCTAGGCTCATATCACCGAGGATGAAGGTAAGGCCTTTTGAGCGCTGCACAGGTTGTAGTGAATGAATAAACTTCTAAGTATTTCACACAGAGGCTGACTGAAAAAAGATTAACTGTAGATGTTGTTTCTGCGCTTCACCTATGAGCTGATAACTTTAACTTCCAACAACCACTGAAATACAAGCATGTGAATGTGTTTTGTGTTTGTATTGATGCACTTCCTTTGTTGTCCCTCAAATCTTTCTATCATCCAATTTCAACAAAATCTGAAATGATGTCTGTGTCAGCTAAAATGCCTGAATTTTATTCCTGATGTGCTTCTCAAGTTTCTTTTTTTTGTGATCTTGGCCCAATAATGACATTTATTTGGTAAATGGAAGGAGACATGCTGCGTACAGGCAACGGAAATCTGCTGGATTATTCGAATTATAAGGTGTAATACAAAAAGCTAAATACTAGGAACTTCTTTTGTTTTGGGAATTTATCAAATAAAATTTTTCAAAAAAGAATGTGTCATACCTGTCATAACTTTTTAGACACTTTCTAAAAATTCACATAAAGAAACCAGAGGACACAGAAATCAAATAAGCTAGCATATGGAAAATTAGGTGACTGGATGAGCCAGATATCTATTGTCACATCTGTTTCTTTTGTTATCATTCCATTACTGTATGTGTACAGGTTGCCAGCTTGTCACAGACAACCAGTCAATTTGGAAACACCAATGGACCTAACCCATAAATATGAATTGTGGGTGAAAGCTAGAGCACCTGGAAAGAACATGCAAACCCCACATAGATAGATCACAGCCTGGACTTCTCAGGCTTTTCCCCAGTGCTGAAAACAAAGTACACTCTTTCATAATCCCATATCAAATCTCATTAAACATCAGTGGTAGCTGATGATTTGTTTAAAAATGGACTTTGTGTATTATTATTATTACTAATATTCTTAATATCACTGGTGCTTAGTTGAAGATCTGACAATATTTCTGTAAACTACTACGACGATGACTAGAAACTACTACTTAAGTTTTATGCACCAAGAAAGGTATAGCTACATTTCTACAATCAGTGTACTTTTATAGATTTCTCAAAGGAGTGACGTGCATGAGATGCACACACATTTGCAAACGGGAGAATATATAGGACATACAATGTTTGGTGATTTAAAAGGATCAAAGACAAGGCACCCATGAGGATATGGCCATATGCCATACAATTAAATATTTTCTATCTGAATTTGATGTAAGGCCTGCCTTGCACTGTTAGGAACATTTGTTACAAACTGTTAGGAATATCGGACCTTTTGCATTTCAAATCCCAGAGGGGTTGCTATTTGATTTCACTTAATGTCAGCTGAAACTCACAGAGACCAGTCAGTTCTCTGTGCTCTTCTACCATTACTGAAGACTGATTAAAGGTCAGATTTTAACCTTTCAAACACAGAAAAAAAATTTTTTTTCATTTTATTCATGGACAAACATTCATTAGTGCATTTGAACAGATGCTTTTTTTTAGTAAGTGTCCAACATTCTTGCTCTGCCTTTCAGATATTTTTTCCTTTATAATTATCAGACAGATACATAAGAGTTCATATTAAAAACTGCATGTCCTCATCTGATCCATCCATCCATCCATCCATTGCGGCTGTTAAACCTGAATTTCCCCTTTGTGGGACAGTAGAGGCTGTTTCTTCTTCTTCTTCCATCCATCCATCCTCTTCGAGGTGGGGGTGGGGGGTGGGGGGGTCTTTATATATGTTACCCCTTGGTCATCTACTTGACAGCGTCAAAAGGCATTTCTTACCATTGCTATTAGGCTAGTGACAATGCCCCCAAATTTTTTGACATACCCCTACCGGAGGTAGAACTAAACCCAACCACATTTTTCCTCATCTCTAAGGTCTCCCCTGTATGAAATGGATTCTTGGCCAAAAATATTTTACTGCCAAGATGGTTAAATTGATAGATATTGTTATATACCCTGTTCTGGCTCCTTATGAGCCATTATTGTTTGTTCTATGTGACATTGTTTGCCTTGTTGTATTTTACATTGTTTATTCAGTTTAATTCTGAAAATCGGAAAACCGGAAGTCACAGAGTCAGCACTTCCTGTTTAGCGATGCGCTACGTTAGCAGCTTCGTTTAGGCGGAGCACAGCCTGTAAGTTCATAAAGGTGTTTATTTCTCATGTAAAGCATATCTACAAAGGGACAGCTAATTTTTTATTGGAAAAACTAGTTTGTGTAATTTTCGGAGCTATGGAAATGTTGTTTATTTGCGTCCAGTCTGTTAGCATATTTAGCATTTAAGCTAGCGGCATTAGCATCTGCATCATCTAGCATTATCTGTTGTTTCAGCTTCATGATGTGCTGTATTTTTTCCTTTGCAGTTTTACTCTGACCAATGGAGTATTGAATAAAGCTCAGTAATGACAACTATTCATGCTTCATCATTGGGAAGAGTTATCTGTCTGTCTAGCAACCAGAGCGAGGGCAGAATATACCCCAAAACTAAAAAAGAGCCCAAATACAGTCTGTCTGCATGGGGGTTAACCCACAAAAACTGATGTATATTAATAACACAAGGCCTGAGAGCTTTCAAAATAGGCATGTATGTAGTCAGGATTTTGCTTTACCCACTAGAAAAAAACTGGATGTGAATATCTTAAAGTATGGGGTAGATAGAGACCTTGGAACACATACCTAAAATAGGCGAACATGGAAAAAAAAATATTTTTCATTTACTTTGTAATTGCTTTGCCAAGGATTGTCATAGAAACACATATGATGGCTTGTTGGAAAGGTGAAGTTGTGCTGAATCCATCAATCCTAAATATGTATATGCTACCTGCATAATCAGGGTGTTACGTCACTTAATGTATGAAGTGCCCCAACTGAAAAGTATTGAGAAAATTGAGTCTCCAGTCCCAAGCTTTATTATGCTGCATGTATTGTCATATAACACAGTAGGCTTGTTGAATTAATGTGCTTGTTTTTTAAATCCAGCCATACCACATATGCATAGTCATTTAAAAATGTGTGATATGTCCCAATTGAAAGAATATACTGCATTTCATTGCAATATACTACACTGTACTGGTAAAATCACCAGAGATGAGTGAGTAGGACAGGAAACCACAAGAGAGTATAACAGTTTGGCCTTGATGGGCCTTTTAATTCAATTTTATTCAATTCAATTTTATTTATATAGCGCCAAATCACAACAAACAGTCACCTCAAGGCGCTTTGTATTGTGGGTAAAGACCCTACAATAATACAGAGAAAACCCAACAGTCAAAACGACCCCCTATGAGCAGCACTTGGCGATAATACACGCCTATACTTTTCTGTTAAGCCAAACAACCTCTCCTACCTCAGTGATTGCTTCACTGCCATTACTAATTGAATGTATTCAAATTTCCTCCATTTCAGTCCTGGTCAAACTGAGGCTTTTGCCTTCAGTCCTGACACCTTCTCCAGGGAGGTCACTCACCAGCAATATCAAATCATCTGATAAGCATCTCAGTATCATTTCTGACTGCTAAGAATCTGGGTGTCATTCTGGTTTTAGAATCTCATGTCTCTAAGCTTATCCAGTCTTTTTTCTTTCATTTAAGAAACATTAAAAAAAAAAAATCAAACTTTTACATACACCCAACACATCACCCCAATCACGTTGAGTGGGAGGAGGGAGTGGGTGGGTCTTGCCACACACCGGTTTCATGCACACTGCCAGGGGTAAGGACTGGCTAGTGGTTCGGGGCTGGGTTGGCTGCTTCTCCAGGATGCTGCTGGCTCTGTGCTGGTACCTGCTCGCCCACACTTATTGTCCATGTAAGGTCTGTGTGTGTGTGCATGAGTGTGTGACTGGCATATGTGTGTGTATGAGAATATGACCCGTGTGGATGTATGTACACGTGTGCGCATGTGTGGATAGCAGGTTCTGGGTCTGTGGCTTACTGAGCCTTGGCCCCTGTGGGACAAGGTGGCGGAGGGCGGGAGTTACCCCTCCCTACTACTCCCCACTGATCGTCATTACCACCACTGGGATGTGGGTGCCTGTGGGTTCTGGGGTTACTGGCCGGATGTCTTGTGGCTTTTGGCCTACTCCCTTGGCGGCTGTGGCCTGGGGGTGGCTCAGGCCTCTTTGGCATGGAAGGGGGCTCTGCTGGATGTTAGGTGGTTCTCGGGCACCTGGGGCCTCAGGGCCGTTGTGGTATCTGGTGCACAACATGTATTTAATTTCTGTGTGTATTTGTTGGTTTGCTGAGTAAAGACATTGAGACATAAGGGGCCTCTCCTGGGTCACAAGGCCTAGGACCAGAAGTTTCCTGATTAACTATGTTCAGTTCCAAAAGCTAAGGGTAATATGAATAGATAAGGTTTTCTGTGCATTGAGGCTGGCAGCCAGTCCTATAGGGAATTCATGTGCATCAGGAAACAGATGAGCAACAGAAAACAGGATGTTTGATGGTATATTAGCTGAAACATACTGATGCCTTGTGAGCAGGATGATTGACTTGCCTCTCCCAGATGGCTCAAAAAGTATCTTTTTGACACTGTCGGTTTTGCAATAAACTTCATATATGCACTGACTTGGTCACAAGGTTTTTTTTCTTCAGGAGCACAAACAACGAAGACACAGCCCCATGTTCTCAGCTCGTGCTGGGGGGGCCGGCCTGCCAGGGGCGGTGGGCTGCTCCTTGCCTCTGGCTCTCTGGGGGCTCCATCTGGGGTTTCCCTCCTTCCTTCTCACACGGTTGTCATCAGGATGTGTAGCCTCAGGTCTTCTGAGCTCCTGGTGAGCCGTGGATAACCCGGGTCCCCTGGGTCTTTCCCTGCTTGCCTCTGGATCCCGGGGGGGTGGTTGCGGCTTCTTGCCCTCATTATTGAGTACCTTCCATGACAGAGGCGCACAGACACATTGCTACAAACTACAGCAAGACTATATGTGTGTGTACCCCTTCTTTCCTGCCTGTCAGACCTGGCATGAACAAATAAAATAAAACTAAAAATTCAGTTTTCATTATTATTTTGTAGTTACTGTAATCTTGTGTGTGTGTGTGCACTGAAGATATGTGATACTTGATGCCACTGGACTCCCAGAACTATGTTTTGAAAGAGTCAGTGGGGCAATTAAATTATTAAAATGTGTAAATTGAAAAATACACTTAAGATACCCCAGAGTATTAACTTCTCTGCTGGTTAGTCAGGGTGACTTTCGAGTTAAATTACTTCCTCTTTGTGATAGAAAACACCCTTGAGCTTCATTACTTCCTCCTGCTCTTCTGGCATTCTATATTTTATTTGTCACAGCAATTTTGTTGCATTCAATGTGTCCTTTGTTAACAAAAGCAAAAGAAAACATGATAAATTAGACTCTCACTTGTAATTGGTTTGTGGAGGGCGAGCAACAATGACAGATGTGGTACCTGCATCTGCTACAGTTTAATGCGCTTTTGAAACAAGAGAATGAATTCTCAGTTGTCCTTTTTTTTAAATGTGTTTTTCATTTAGCCCTGAAAGATAACAGGCAGAGGTGGAAAAGCAAACAGACATTCTTCACTTATGTAGAAGTACAGATGCTTGTGTTAAAAATATTCTGTAAGAGCTGAAGTACTGATTAAAAAAGTAAAAGTGATAAACTACAGATAATAAATAATAATACACAGGAATGCAGACGTTATTTGAACCTAAATTCTAATTCTAATGAATGTAATCAGCTTGAACATCTGTTATGTTGAGCACAACCAAAGAAAAACAAAGGGAATACTTTAAAAAACAATAGCTGAATTTGCTGTCACCTATATTGTAAATGGGTGACGTTGTGTCCACACCTAAACAGAAAAATGAATACAGTAGGGGCTAAAGTGGGACGTGGCAGGTGTAGGAACTCTAAGATTAGTTGTAAGCAGTGGAGTGTAGGGAAAAGAATCATTTAGAAATAAGTCACAATAATTTCAGTTGTGAGCCCAAATAGATTATGCGTACAGGCTGGGATCACCTGGGTTGTGATGCTGCTGCTCTAAAATTAACTGCTCTTTGTGTATGTAGCCAACTGAATTCAACAAGATCTAAGCAGACGTTACATGAGCTATCATGGCTGATTTTCCACCCTTAGCATAAAATTAGTATAAAGGTGGAATTCAGCGAGTGAATCTAATCAGCATCTTCAGCTTAAATTCAAATTAATCTCAGCTATCCTAGATGTAATCTAACACTGACCATAAACACCACAGCTGTGCCAGTCACACATGGCGTATTACTGCAAACTTTACCAGAGTACTCCAGAGTAACCACTTTAATACTAAACTGCCCAGTATTTTCATGCAACCATTGAATAACACAAAGTTAGTATTCAGGTGCTGGTCATAAAATTAGAATATCTTGAAAAAGTTGATTTATTTCAGTAATTCCATTCAAAAAGTGAACCTTGTATATTATATTCATTGATTACACACAGGCTGATATATTTCAAATCTTTATTTCTTTTAATTTTGATGATTATAACTGACAACTAATGAAAACCCCAAATTCAGTATCTCAGAAAATTAGAATATTGTGAAAAGGTTCAATACTGAAGACACCTGGTGCCACATTTCAATCAGCTAATTAACTCAAAACACCTGCAAAGGCCTTTAAATGGTCTCTCAGTCTAGTTCTCTAGGCTACACAATCATGGAGAAGACTGCTGACGTGACAGTTGTCCAAAAGACGACCATTGACACCTTGTACAAGGAGGGCAAGACACAATAGCTCATTGCTAAAGAGGCTGGCTGTTCACAGAGCTCTGGATCCAAACACATTAATGGAGAGGCGAAGGGAAGGTGGTAGAAAAAAGTGTACAAGCAATAGGGATAACCGCACCCTGGAGAGGATTGTGAAACAAAACCCATTCAAAAATGTGGGGGAGATTCACAAAGAGTGGACTGCAGCTGGAGTCAGTGCTTCAAGAACCACCACGCACAGACCAGTGATGTCAGTAACTCATTATTTAGTAATGCGTTACTCTAATCTGACTACTTTTTCCTCAGAACAAAGGTTTATTTTTGCTTTCTTGCATCTCGGGGAGTGACGTCTGGCAGATGCGACAGTTAAGTCCCGTTTTCAGCATGAGGACAGTAACAGCACACAGCGAAACAAATGTAAACTATGGAGGGAGCAGAGAGATGCGTGTTTTCTAGCTGAAATACAGACACTATTGTGAGTTTGTGTCAGCTAAAAATGACATCAAAGTTAGTTGTGCACTGTGTGCTGGCGACAAAGTGCTATCTAGCTTCAAAAACACTACGTCAAATATGAGGAAACATCTGGAGTCATGGCGCAGTCAAACTTACAGAGCGAGTCGCAACAGGCAGAGCTGCAGCTAATGCGGGAGCCCCCCAGCACCCAAACAACAAAGGCTGGACTTCGGTGCAAACCAGTAAGTGGGGGAGAGCTGAAAAAGTTGAAAAGCCCTCTACGACAGTTTGTAGTAGAGGCTGGTATTGTGCCAAAAAGTGATCGTCTGCCAAACAGCAATTTTCGGTATTTGCTAAAAAATCATTTCCTGTATTTAAACAGCTGTAAATGACTTGTTGACCTATAATCTGTGAAGCATATATCAAACATATCTCTCACGAATGATATCAGGTAATTTTGAGTGAGAAACAGCATTTATATCAAAAGGTAGAAGCGGCACTCAGTTTTTGGCAAAGTGACTTTTTTATATTTGTTTTTTTTTTTTTTAAGGTTAAAAACTGTCTGACATTAAAAATGTCTTTTTAAACAGAAATCTGGCAAAGAAGGCTGCAGAAATCACAATAAATATAACATCACAATTCTATAAAGATATTTGAAGTGGCCAAAAAGCACTGGATTGATTATAATGTAGGTACAACAACACAGACTCCTAAAGATTGTTGAAAAACAGGTTATTTCTGCATTTTATATATAAGCCCTTCATAAATCATATCAAATAAGCAAAGACATTACACATAAAAACACATCTGAATCACTTTATGACAGACGATCACTTTTTGGCACAAGACCGGCCGCTGTTGAAAGTAACTAATAAAGTAACTTGTAATCTAACTTAGTTACTTCTAAAATTAAGTAATCAGTAAAGTAACTAAGTTACTTTTTAAAGGAGCAATCAGTAGTCGGACTACTTTTTCAAGGTAACTATACCATCACTGGCACAGACGTATGCAAACATGGGTTTCAGCTTTCGCAGTCCTTGTGTCAAGCCACTCTTGAACAAGAGACGAAGTCAGAAGCGTCTCGCCTGGGCTAAAGACAAAAGGAGCAAAAGAGAAGAGGCACAGAATCCACGTTGCTTTAGGTCCAGTGTAAAGTTTCCACAGTCAGTGATGGTTTGGGGTGCCATGTCATCTGCTGGTGTTGGTCCACTGTTTTCTGAAGTCCAAGGTCAACACAGCCGTCTACCAGGAAGTTTTAGAGCACTTCATGCTTCCTGCTGCTGACCAACTTTATGGAGATGCAGATTTCATGAATATAATATACACGTTTCACTTTTTGAATGGAATTACTGAAATAAATCAACTTTTTCATGATATTTTATGACCAGCACCTGTACAGTAGTTTGTTTTACAGGATGTTTCACAAAATTATAAAAAACAACATAGATCCAGAACTTTAAAATGAATATGCACATTACATGCAAGCTTTAAATTTCCAGTTTATCCGATGTCACCGAGCAGTTCTTGGGTTTAAATATAATCTCTCTTCTTTCTCTCCTGTCCTGTCTGTCTTACATCTTTCTCCATCTCTGAGTAAACTTAACTCACATTTTTTTTTTTTTTTTTTTTGCAAAATACAGCAGCTGTACATTTAGCTAACAGACATTTTGTGTGACACTTACTCACTTGTGCTCACTCCTCTTCTATAGCACTAAATAGATACTAAACTATCGTGGCTACAATTTAAGGATATCTGATCCTAAAGCAGCACGGTGGCGCAGTGGTTAGCACTGCTGCCTCACAGATAGAATACCATCTGGAAGGCCTGGGTTCGATTCCACCTTGGCCCAGGCCTCTCCCTCTCTCTGTGTGGAGTTTGCATGTTCTCCCCGTGCTTGCGTGGGTTTCCTCCCACATTCCAAAAACATGCACTTACTGGGGTTAGGTTAATTGGCTACTCTAAATTGCCCATAGGTGTGAATGTGAGTTGGCCCTGTGACAGGCTGGCGACCTGTTCAGGGTGTACCCTGCCTCTCGCCCTATGACAGCTGGGATAGGCTCCAGCCCCCCCGCGACCCTGACCAGGATAAGCGAATGGATGGATGGATGATCCTAAAATGCTGTTCCAGATTATTCCAGTCCACTTTATCCCTCTGACTACAGAGTTATAAATGATGCATAAATTATGTTTCTGCCTCTTGCCGTGTGCAATAAGCACCAATGATGGACACACCAAGATTGTCTTTTAGGTGCTACTGTTCCATTCACTTACGTTCAAATCTGTTTGACTTTCAGAAGGTGTGCAGTGAAATATTAACTCCCCTCAAATCTCTAAAACCTAAAGTAACATACTTTTTTTTGAAACAGACTAGAAAGCAGCAATATTTGTAAAAGAAAAAAGTTGTCAGAAAAATAAATATTCAAGTAAAGTACCTGAAAATTCTCCTTAAGCATAGTAGCAAAGTATTTGTATTTTCTCTCTCACCTCTGACATTGTGCATAGAAAAAACAAATGAAGTGATGTGGATGTGTTCCTCATGATAAATCAAACAACAAATACATGTCTTGTTTCAGGTCCAATATGACAGTCAGTCCTTCCTATTAGTTCTTTGGTATTATATGCTTCATTAAAGATGTGACCAGGTTAAGGAACAAACAAACATCTTCTCCATGCTCCTTTCCCATCTCTGTGTGAAGTGAAAAAGCAAACAAATCACTCATTAAAATTACAAGATTTTTGCTCTAATTAATTGGACCAGTCCTTTAGAAAAGGGTGGTCCAATTAATTAGAGCAAATGCTTCCCTAATGCGGGAAATGCCTAGAAGGACTCAGAAGAAATTCCAGTAAAGACCTGAGGTTTTAATACAAGTTGTTCAAAATATATGTGCCTCCAAAGAGGCCAACATTTTCTCCTGCTGTGTGATGAAAAATTACCCTGATGAAGGAAGCCACAAAACCAAGCCATGTATTTTATGACCCCACAGTATAAAAAGACAGAACATTATAACTCTTAGCAGAAGTAGATTTGACCGTGGCTAGACATTAAAGCTGTAAGCTAAAGAGTCTACACTACTCTGGAGAAAACCCCAAGAATCAAATGACCCCCATACGAGCAAGCACTCTGTGACGGAAGGCTCTACTTTTCATTCCACTTTTAGAAACTCTAGGAACCACAAGTAATCCTGCAATCTAGGAGCGAAATGCTCTGTTGGGATGATGTGATACTATGAGGTCTTTAAGATATCCATCCATCCATCCATCCATTTTCTTCCGCTTATCCGGGGCCGGGTCGCGGGGGCAGAAGCCTAAGCAGAGAAGCCCAGGCTTCCCTCTCCCCAGCCACCTCCTCCAGCTCATCCGGAGGGACCCCAAGGCGTTCCCAGGCCAGCCGAGATACATAATCTCTCCAGCGTGTCCTGGGTCTACCACGGGGCCTCTTCCCGGTGGGACATGCCGGGAACACCTCACCCAGGAGGCGGCCAGGAGGCGGCCAGGAGGCATCCTAATCAGATGCCCGAGCCACCTCAACTGGCTCCTTTCGATGTGGAGGAGCAGTGGCTCTACTCTGAGCCCCTCCCGGATGGCCGCACTCCTCACCTTATCTCTAAGGGAGAGGCCAGCCACCCTTCGAAGGAAACTCATTTCTGCCGCTTGTATTCGCGATCTTATTCTTTTGGTCACTACCCAAAGCTCGTGACCATAGGTGAGGGTAGGAACGTAGATCGACCGGTAAATCGAGAGCTTCGCTTTTACGCTAAGCTCCCTCTTCACCACGACGGACCGGTGCAGCGTCCGCATCACTGCAGAAGCAGCCCTGATCCGCCTGTCGATCTCCCGTTCCCTTCTCCCATCACTCGTGAACAAGACCCCGAGATACTTAAACTCCTCCACTTGAGGCAAGAACTCGTTCCTGAGCCGGAGATGGCACTCCACCCTTTTCTGGCTGAGGACCATGGCCTCAGACTTAGAGGTGCTGATTCTCATGCCAGCCGCTTCACACTCGGCTGCGAACCATTCCACTGCGAGCTGGAGGCCCCCCCCTGATGAAGCCAACAGAACCGCATCATCTGTGAAAAGCAGAGATGAGACTCTGAGGCCACCAAGGAAGAAGCCTTCCGCCACCTGGCTACGCCTAGAAATTCTGTCCATAAAAATTATGAACAGAATCGGTGACAAAGGGCAGCCCTGACGGAGTCCAACACCCACAGGAAACAAATCTGACTTATTACCGGCTATACGGACCAAGCTCTCACTGTGGTTGTACAAGGACTGAATGGCCCGCAACAATGGACCAGACACCCCATACTCCCGCAGAACCTCCCAAAGAACACCCCGAGGAACACGGTCGAATGCCTTCTCCAAGTCCACAAAGCACATGTAGACTGGTTGGGCAAACTCCCACGCACACTCGAATATCCTTGAGAGGATAAAGAGCTGGTCCAGCGTTCCACGACCAGGACGAAAACCGCATTGTTCCTCCTGAATCCGAGGTTCGACTAACGGACGCACCCTCCTTTCCAGCACCCTGGCATAGACCTTACCGGGGAGGCCGAGTAGTGTGATCCCCCGAAAGTTGGAGCTCCGTGAATCGCCACCTTATCGTGGTGGAGGGGTTTGTGTGTCCCAGTGATACCAGGAGCTATGTTGTCTGGGGGCTTGTCCCCCTGGTAGGGTCTCCCATGGCAAACTGGTCCTGGGTGAGGGTCCAGACAAAGAGCGGTTCAGAAGACCCTTATGAGTGAAAAAACAAGGGAACAGTTTACCCTGCCCGGGATAGGGTTACCGGGGCCCCACCCTGGAGCCAGGCCTGGGGAGAGAGCTCGAGGGAGAGCGTCTGGTGGCCAGGCATTAGCCCCGGCTATCGAAACTGGCTATTGGGTCTTTAAGATATGATGAGGCCTTATTATTCAACAATTTCTATGTGAAGAGAAGGGATTTAAATTGAATTCTGGATTTAATAGGGATCCAACAAAGAGAAGCTAACATGGGAGAAATGATTGCTTTCTCGTCCCTTTTAATACTCTCACTACACATTATAGATTAACTAAAGGCTTTTTGGGGAGCTTTTAGAGAAACCTGATAATGATGTGCAGTAGTCCAGCCTAGAAGTAATGAATGCATAAACTAGTTTTTGAGCATCACTTTGCGATAGGTTGATAACACTTAAGCAATATTGCACAAATGAATGAAGACAGCCCGACATTTTTTTAATGTGCACATTGAAGAACATGTCCAAATCAAAAATGACTCCAAGATTTCTCACAGTGTTGCAGGATAGCTAATACCATCCAGAGTAAATATCTGGTTACACACAATGTTTCTAAGACTTTTAGGAACAAATGTAATAAGTTCAGTTTTGTCTGAATATAGCACAAAAAATTATGAGACATCCAGGCCTTTATGTCTTCAAGATATGCCTGTAGTTTAACTAATTGATTTGTATCATCTGGCTTCATACATAGATATAGTTGGGTATCATCTGCATATCAGTGAAAATGTATGCAAGGTTTTCTAATGTTTGCCTAAGGAAAGCATGCAGAATGCAAAACATATTGGTCCCAGCACAGAACCGTGTGGAACTCCATGACTAGTCTCTGTACTAAAATGTTATGATCGACAGTATTGAATGTTATTGAATGTCTATCAGGACAAATTTAAATCCACTGTCAGAGGCCCTAAGAAGGTCATTCGCCACAGTATCCAGAGTCGTATGCAGCGAAGAGGTGACACTATTAACAAGGTAATCCACCTCTGTGGGAGTAGAGTTTAGATAGCTGCTCTGCACTGTGTTGGCACATGGCATTAAAGATTACAAAGATGGAAGCACTTTAAATTTTGTTAAAGCACTTTCAGAAATAGATTTAGTGTACTGAAATTGTTTTTTCCAGTGATGTGTTGTCCATTACTGTAAATTTAAATGTTATAAAAAAAATTGATCAGACAAAAGAGGGTTTTCAGAAAAAAACATGTTCAATTTCTATGCGATATGTCAGGACAAGATCCAGAGTGTGATTAAAATGATGTGTCGGCTCATATACATTTTGAGAAAAGCCAATTGAGCCTCAACACTGGCTATCATTTTCAGCATCTACATGAATGTTAAAATCACCCATTATAATTATTTTATCTGAGCTGAGCACTAAATTAGATTAAGAAAAAAAGTCTGAGTAATGAGATAGAACCTCTGCATAAGTGCCAGGTGGACAACATATAACTGTGTTCCAGTTAGTGTGCACAAGGCTAAGAGTAAGACTTTCAAATGGATTAAAACTCTGTCTTTGGTTTATTACTATGCTAGAGTGAAAGATTGTTGCCACTCCTCCTCCTTGGCCTGTGGTTCGAGGAGTCTGACAGCATAACTTGGGGGTGTTGATTAATTTAACATTTTAATCCTACTATTAGGTTTCTGTGAGGCAAGATAAATCAATATTTTGATCAATTATATCATAATCATAGCACAGCAGGGACTTGGAAGAGAGTGATCTAATGTCCACATTGAATTGTTTTGATCTTTAGTACAATTAAAACATTTTAAACATAAACTTTTAAATATAAACTTGTAATGTTTTTTTATCATAAGCATACTAAAGAAGAATACAGATTTAGACTCTTCTGGTGTGGGGAGTCCAGATTTGTATTCAGTAAAGCTGTTTAATCTATAGTTGCATTAAAAGTCACCTCATTTTTTGTGAATAGTCTCTGACCCATTTACACATGCCTAAAAGAGACAGTTGACATCAACACTGCCAATGAATGATAAACACATCCATAATTGGTCAGAGAAGTAAATAGAGTCCAATACATCACGTGATGTATTGGATTGCCATTCCAATTTCAGATGTTTTTCTACTCAGTGTGACCTGCCTATACCAATTTTCCCTGTTTCTGATTTTCAAAGAATTATAACAGGATATGCGAATCATTTTTTTTTTAATGCAAATCAAATTTTAAAAATAATTCTTCAATGCAAGATTTGTTTTTCTAGAAAGAGGTACAAATAATTTACTGAAAAGGAGTTCTGTACATCCACGTTTACCTGACATATCTGATCATACCAAGAAAAGGAGGTGCAACAGATTTATATAACAAAACAAATGTCAGGTACTTAAATCATTTTCCAGTATGTTTATAACTTCAACCAATAACAGAACACCAGCCCTTTTCTATTTTTCCCTCATCCTGCTTTGATTCTTTGCTCATACTGAGGCTACTGGCTTGTGGCTGGCTCTGGGCTCTGGATAGCTTTAGCCACTTTGCCTTTGGTAGCTTCTTTAAAATGTCCATGTTCAGCTGGGTGAGGGTGATTTAAGTGTTTGATTATGTTTGTTGTTATGAACGCTTTCATGGTGATCCCCATAGATATGCATATGTAGACACCGCATTGCGTGCTGAATCATATTTTTTTTTTTAACCTAACTATCCTATTTGCTTTCTTTCCTGCTTGGTAAAGATAGTGCCTGTATTACGGCTGCATGACCTCAGACTCCTGTCTCCCTTTTTTCTTTTGTTGTTTGTATTTCTTGTATTTCACTGTATGTCTTAACGTTTAATGACAATAAACATTTTTTATTGTATTTGGCCATTATAACATTTTGAAAACAGAATTTGCTGACATTTAGGATAACTATGAAGTCACACATAGTGCTATGAATTCCCGCAGTGAAACCAGCCTCCAAACAATAAAGAAGTCAATCTCACTTAACTAAATTGCCCTTAACTAACTACTCTGATCATTTTTAGGTGCTTAGCTGACTTTTTTGATACTATTTAGGTTTCCCAAAGATAAAGGGCTGCAAAAGCAGTGGGAAGTAGCTCTCAGAAGTTAGCTGCCATCATGCTCTGCAGTTAGCATTTCAGACCTGAGGACTTTGACAGAACAGGTCAGTCAGTCAGCATCACAGATTGAGCTATTCTTTCTTTTCCTTCTGTTTCCCAGCTCATCTTCAAAGGGCAGGTATATCAGTAGACTGCAGGGATTTGATAAGTCAGTGCCACACTATGCTGAAAATTTTATTTACTTTCTGAATGTGAAGGAATCGGTGGTGAATTTTGTATTACACTGTCAGATAAAGCCAGTGTTTTACCCATAACTTTAGTCTGTGACTACCAGGACATCTCAGACCTCAAAGAAGGCTCAAGAGACCCTGTCAGTCAGTTGTTCCCAGCTCGTCCAACAGACCAAACCCCTGCCTTTGCACAATGTTTTGAGTACTAACTGTTAGCTATGGTTCAAACAGCTGTGAGCATCATGCCTCTGGGTATATAGTCAAACCTCTTGTCATCCCTACCCACTTCCACCACCTGCTACTCTGTCATTCTTTCAGTCACACTTGCACACACATTGAAACACATCAGTAGTGAATGTGCACTCTAACCCTGTGATGGACTGTGACTATAATATTGTTTCTACGAGGAACACTTCTGTGCTCTGCCTCTGTAACCTGACAATCTGAGAGCCAGAATTATTAAAGCCATAGCTAGGGTGGAGAGTCCGGAAAGAGAGAAGAGGAATGCGAGGGCCAGAGAAAGAAGGGCAAAGAACACTGTGTGGTCTTCTGGAGGATCTCAAGGGGAAGCGACTGATAAATGAAGAGCTGAAGGAGAAGCTCGATTTATATTCAGGTAAAATGAAAATGCAGATTTGGGGAAAATTGGAACCTAAGTGTATAATATTTTCCCAGCTTTGTTAAGACTCCATTGTTTGAAGAGTACTTACTAATTAGGAGGTGCTAATTGAATTTCAGATCTTCCAATACACTCCTTGTCAAAACGGTCATGAATACACCAAAGACCAGAAGGGAGTTTACTGTCATTCTACACTTACATTGTACAAAAGCCTACGCCAATCTAAGAGACTTTCTCCATATTAATCTCCAGCATACATTGCAGAGGTATTGTTCATGTACTTGTGCCCACTAAAAACCAAAGGAAGGTTGATGATTCTTTGAGAGGGCACAGTAAAGGTGATCAGATCAGCTGAGCGTTTTATTCACCAGTCAGTGTGAGGGCAAGCTGTCAAAGTGTCCTTGATCAATCAGTTTGTCTGGACTGAGATTGGTTCAGAAGAGGGTTTTTTTTTTTCTCAAGGAGCACATTCAAGAAACACAATTTGGAATCGACCACCAGAACTTTATGTTTGTATCACTAGTTTTGTCTGTCTCCCACAAACTAAGGCTGCCCCACAGTGCCAGAGTGAATGCTCTTCATTTACAGAGTGACAACACATGAAAAAACTATGCAATTCTGTCCAAAGGGTTTTCGAGTGGTCTCCTCTCTCTCTCTCTCATTGACTTGTGACTTGTGTGCTGTACAAAGATTGATCGATTGATTGGTTGTTTGACTGAGCTTTCTTACACTCTGTTTCCCCACTATCTGGAAATAGCTCTCTGTTTTTTGTTTTTATTTTATTCATTTATTCTCGAAAACGTATATATGGGGGTGAATGGAGCAGCCCATAATTGAAATCGTTAGCGTCATCAGCTAGCTTGCGCGATGAAATTGGGTCAATGACGAGCGCAACGCGCTCGTCATTGACCATGGACCTCAGGACAACGTGGGTCGTGTCGAGACGTTTCCGAAAACGTATATATGAAGGTGACTGGAATGGCGCATTATTGGAATCGTTGGCGTTCTCCATTATTATTATTATTATTATTATTATTTTTCTTTTCCGCAAATGATCGCAAATTTGACCCCCTGAACATTTACGAAAACGCACCAATTTTTGCACAAAATTCAGGACCGGTGAAAAATTTTGTTTTTTAATATCGCCATTAAAAAACTCAAAAAACCAGTGCAACTGCGCCCCCTGTCAAAATCAAAATACATTGCGCCTATGGGAGGCCTTGCCATGTAAAGTTAGCCCAAGAGTCATGAAATTCGGATCAAACGGAGATCTTGTGAAACCCAACAAAAAAATATATTACACCAACTCCGGACAACAAACAGGAAGTCGGCCATCTTGAATTGAAGTTTGTGAAGCGCAGAGTCAGCATTTTTGCACACCTCGTACTTGAATTAACTTGTCCTAGGGCATTAAACCGACTGGCACCAAAATCGCTCAGGAACATCTTCACAAGTTGGGCATCAAAAGATGTGCGAGGTTTTATAGAATATTCAACGGTGTTGGCATGGCAACCGCGTGAATTTGGTCTTCGTTTTTGTCTCTCGCCGCAATTTTGTTTGTGCATTCGTTCGCACAATCTTTGGCCGATCAGCCTCAAAATTTAATAACTTGTTTACTGACCCGGCCTGAACCCACAATTAGGGAATCAAGTTTCTAGGTGCAATAGCGCCCCCTACAGAAGCAAACAAAAGTTTGTATGGAGGTCCACAATTTTAGTTTCACTGAAATGCATGAAAATTTGTGTCAACATTCTTGACGTCATCCTCATCAAAAAAGCCAATCACACCCATGCTCTATTTTGTAACACGTTGCCATGGCGGAGCCCGAAATGCCCCATTTTATTCTAATGGGAAAAAGCGAAAAATCCCCCATATTAAAGTTTCTGCTTACTTTGCCCGAAATACATGAAATTTGGTACACAGATTGCTGATGTCAGCCTGATCAAAAAAGTCAATCACACCTATGTCATATTTTGGACGCTGTTCCCATGACGATGCCAAAACTGCCCCATTTTATCCCTATGGGAAAAAATGTGAAATTTCTGCGATGGAAAAATGACCCTTGCTTTCTCAAAAATGCATACACATGCCTGAAATTTGGTACACGCATTGTCCACATCTCCCTGAACATAAAACCTACAGGTGAAAATACTGTAATGTGTAAGGTGTTGCCATGGCGATGCCCAGAATATGCCATCTTTTTCTTTGAGAAAGTCAATACATCCATTGCAGTTTTTCATATGTGGCAGCAAAAAAAACCCCGCTAAAATAGGCACGGCTGGAAAAGCTGGGTTCAAATCGGCACCAGCACCTGGGCGGCGGCCGGCGAGGGCCTATTATCGCCGCTTGCGGCTTTAATTAATGTTTATAATTATCAGAAAAAGTTACTTATTATTTTTAGTGCCTATCACTTTCCCAAAATATATTAATGCCTCTCATTCATACGTGCACTAACTTAAAAAACTTTGTAGAAAGGCGCTTTATGAAGTTTAGTGCATTTAATGGATGCATCGTTTGCGTATGTATGTCTATTGTGGCCCCCCAACACTTTGCTTTAGTAAACTTTGTGTCTTCACTCACTGTGAAGAGCTTACATGATAACTAAATTTTAGGATGTGGATGTGACTGTAACTATCTGCCTGCCATGCTGTGCACGTGTTGTGCATGCATGAAATAGACCAGTTCACAATCAGGTATACTGATCAGCTAGTTACCAGTCAGGGCTGAGAACACTGCACCTGAGAACACTGTGCGCCAGTTCATATCAAATGCATTACCTTATTTTAAGTGAAATTTCTTCCTAAACTTAATTTAGTTCATGTAAGTTACTTATAATAGAGAGAAATAGAAACAACTATATTCATTAAACTCATTCATTAAAGATTATGTTGCTGGACAGTGGTTGAACTGATTATACTTAATTCCAATCAATACCATATTTCCCACATTAAGCTAGTTTCCCTACACTGATGAATATGAAATATTTGGTTACAAGAGGCAATCGGTTTGGGGAAAAACACTGAAGCATAAAATAACTGCAACTTGGTGTAAATACTGTAATATCAAATCAACTACATCTTATAACAGCCACAACATTAAAACCACAGAGATTAAAGTGTGTAACGCCGGTCATCTTTTTGTTGTGTTTCTATAATGAAAAGTGCTTGTACTGGTCAATAAGACTTTAAAAATGCACACTGCACCAGTGTATGGTCGGACAATGGCTGCACGGATTTTATCCCAATACCTAATGACAGAGTGCACATACTGTGTTACTGTACAGATACACAGAAGAAACAAACCGGACAATTTATAAATTGATTATAAAACTGATTAACATATTGCACTGCCCTTCAACATGCTTTGCCACACTACACTGGTCATCTGTGTCAAGCATAGCTGAATTGGACAGCAATCCAAATGTGGCCATTTGTACAGTTTTACATTGTTTTATAATTTATATGTGAAAGCAATAGGTCCAGTCATCATGTGTCAGATTTATTATAATGCAGCAAACTATGCAGGAGTATAAGCAGACCACATTCCAGTTACTAATTTATGGACTCCTTCAGACACATATTGACACAGCAGGAAACCTCTGAGCATTTAGAGATAAGGTATCTAGTCAAATGTAATTTAGCATCATGTCTGATATTGTTTCTTTGTTTGTCTGTTAAATGCAAAAATAAATGAATAAAAAATAACACTGTGGAGAGAAAAGTCAAAGCTCTACCTACAGTGTGGGATGAACAGGACCTTTTAAACAGCCCACATCCTTCATTCACTCTGATATATGACAGACACCAAGGCTACATACTAACAAAGCAGACTGAGGACTCTGATGCTGGAGGAGGACAGATATACCAAAATAACTCAATGTACAGACAGATGTGGGTGCAGGGGCTGTCTGGCTCATTGCTGTTGTATTGTCCTAATCACAGATTTAAATGTTTTGGGTTAAAATGGTCTTGCCTTAGGAATTTTCCATTGAAATCAACAATGAAACGTAACGCCCTAAATGTTTTGATTTCTTCCTATCATTATTAAACGCACGTTTTTCAGTAGCTAGAATATTAACTATTTCTGATACTTTATACTAAATATGAAATGGTAATGAGTAACTATTAGCAGTTCATGTGTATGAAATTATTTGGATTATGAGGAAACATTAAATAAGTGTCATTGTTTGAGGAAATCGAACCGACTGATCAACAACTCATTGCTGACAATGTATTGGTTTAATCAGCTCTTGATGTCATAGTGCAGGAGCAAATCATCCTTTTGGACAGCAGAAATGTATCTGCCCTTCTGATTTAAAATAGGATACAAGAGATTACCAACTATTTTTTACATATTGTACTGTTAAAGTTGCCATTGATGTCAGTTACAGGGGTTGGACAATGAAACTGAAACACCTGTCATTTTAGAGTGGGAGGTTTCATGGCTAAATTGGACCAGCCTGGTGGCCAGTCTTCATTAATTGCACATTGCACCAGTAAGAGCAGAGTGTGAAGGTTCCATTAGCAGGCTAAGAGCACAGTTTTGCTCAAAATATTACAATGCACACAACATTATCAGAATCAGAATCAGAATCAGAAGGTTTTTATTGCCATATGGGTGAACAGGTTCACAGCATTAGGAAATTGCTGCGGTACTTCGTGCTTACAGAAAAAAACAAATAAGTATAAAAACTATAAGACAATATACAAGTATACAAATTGCAAATATACAGAGATATTAGAGCTATAACTATAGCACAATATTACAAAATTACAAAATATACAGTGCAGAGACTAATTAAAAGATAAAAGAATGTAGACTATATTCCACTAATATGTACATCAGTGCAATCAGACAGGTGCATAGACATAGGGTCATCAGCGTTTGTGGAGGGTGGTGGTAACAGTCTTAGGGTAATTGTTCATGAGTCCAACAGCAGAGGGGAAGAAACTGTTCTTATGGCGGGAGGTTCTGGTCCGTATGGACCGTAGCCTCCTGCCTGAGGGGAGAGGGTCAAAAAGTCTGTGCCCAGGGTGAGAGTGGTCGGCTGTGATCCGACATACCAGAGTTCAAAAGAGGACAAATGGTTGGTGCACGTCTTGCTGGCGCATCTGTGACCAAGACAGCAAGTATTTGTGATGTATCAAGAGCCACGGTATCCAGGGTAATGTCAGCATAACACCAAGAAGGACGAACCACATCCAACAGGATTAACTTTGGACGCAAGAGGAAGCTGTCTGAAAGGGATGTCCGGGTGCTAACCCGGATTGTATCAAAAAAAACATAAAACCACGGCTGGCCAAATCACGGCAGAATTAAATGTGCACCTCAACTCTCCTGTTTCCACCAAAACTGTCAGTCGGGAGCTCCACAGGGTCAATATACACGGCCGGGCTGCTATAGCGAAACCTTTGGTCACTTGTGCCAATGCCAAACGTCGGTTTCAATGGTGCAAGGAGCGCAAATCTTGGGCTGTGGACAATGTGAAACATGTATTGTTCTCTGATGAGTCCACCTTTACTGTTTTCCCCACATCCGAACCATTCTGGAGGACCATGTGCATCCAATGGTTCAAACATTGTATCCTGAAAGCGGTGCCGTGTATCAGGATGACAATGCACCAATACACACAGCAAGACTGGTGAAAGATTGGTTTGATGAAAGTGAAGTTGAACATCTCCCATGGCCTGCACAGTCACCAGATCTAAATATTATTGAGCCACTTTGGGGTGTTTTGGAGGAGCGAGTCAGGAAACGTTTTCCTCCACCAGCATGACGTCGTGAAGTGGCCACTATCCTGCAAGAAGAATGACTTAAAATCCCTCCGACCACTGTGCAGGACTTGTATGTGTCATTCCCAAGACGAATTGACGCTGTATTGGCTGCAAAAGGAGGCCCTACACCATACTAATAAATTATTGTCTTAAACCAGGTGTTTCAGTTTCATTGTCCAACCCCTGTACATTTCTTTCGTGGTCAGTATGTCTCCTTCATGGAGCCAAATTTGTATTTTGCTTATTTTTCTTGTGGCTCCTAGAACCCGGTGCTTGTTTTTGTTTGTTTTTTGTTTTGTTTTTGTTTGTTTTTTAATTGGCTTTTAACATTTTTATACATAAGCAATGGTTATACTGTCTTGCTTCACTGCTCGCCACCACTGATTCTTCAATCATATCTTTATCAGGTCACAACACCATTTATTTGGAGGACCATTTAATGTCTAGGTTTGTGCAGCTGTTGCACAAATCTATTTCAACAGTGCCCTTATCTTTTATGTGTCTTCCTCCAATCATTTACATTTCTTCCCCCTGGACCTATTTTCTGGCTGATGAGAAAGTCTAACAGAGAGCAGAACTTCTGTGAGAAATGTTGATGAATATATGGAAAGAAATCAGTTCTCTTGAAGTACACACTGGACTGAAAAAACAATGAAGGGAGTTTTTCATGGCTGATCATTTGAGGAAGTAAAGGTTTTTAAGGTTCAAATTTATAAAAAATATATTCAAAATTATGTGCATATTTTCCATGTAGAAAAAAACATCATACATCATAATTAAGATTATTTGTAATCAATGTACTTTCGTTCTTGAATTTTGAGACCAAATCATGACAGTGATACAAAATGTTCTTTCTTCAAGCAACATTTAACACATGTGTCTGTCACAGCCATTCCATTAATGTTTTTGCATTTTGTGTACTCAATTTGTGCAGATTATGGCTTATTGATTGGTCACTGAATAATGCAAAAAGGTCCTGTATGCTCAATGCGTCATATGTTTAGTGAAGTAATAATCCACTCAGTTGATCCAGCTTTAGTCAACACAGGTTAGAGATCATGAAGTCATGCTTGCATATTTTTTTAAAGTGTGATTTAATTATTTATTTTCATTATTTGAACAGTGTACAGGTGCACTGAAGAGCTTGACACATACTGTAGATTAGGAGAGTAGGGAAGGCTCATTCTACTGCTATTACTATTGTTTCAATAATCAAAACACATGCAGAAGAAACACATGAAAGAAGAAACAAGAATGAAGCTGGATCTGCTTTTAACCAGGCAAAATCTGATTTTCTGAACAATTATCTAAAAGAGCAGCAGGAAAAAAAAAAATCACGTAAATTAAATGATCTCATAATCCTAATCTTATCCTACTTTATAACCATCCAGCTTCTTTGATTAATTTTTTGTTTGTTTGTTTGTTGTTGTCTTTTAAGCCAAATATATCAAATGAGAAACAGATTTACATAAGCAGCAAAAGAGTGAATGTTTGTCTGTGCAGACTTTCAAGCCCCTTTTAATCCACACTGCATGGAGGGAAAATAATAAGCAAATAGGAATATCCTCACACAAGCACATTAACATTTATCAACACATCAGATGGAATATATAACCAACATCATCACAGTAATGACCATCATCATCACAGAGAGATGATGAGCTAAAGCTAAAGACAAAATATTCCAGTGCCAAGGACAAGTGAAATGATGCAGACTGCTTTTCTTTCTTTTTTGCATCTGTCTCGTATTTGCCTGATGTTTCATTTTTCCCTCTGAATCTGCCATTATCTTCGCTTCATCACTAAAGTGATAGATAGCTGTATTTGGGTTTCATTACTTTTAGTTTGGCTCCAGTTCAGTCTCATTTGTTACACCCATTATGTTCTGTTCTGATTGTCCTTCATAAGCATGTTACAAATGTTATATATATATATATATATAAAATCCCCACTTCCCCTGTGGGCAGTTTTTGTCCTTGAAACTCAGGTCCAATACCAGTGCCCTGGAAGCTTGAGGGTCTTGCGCAGAATCTTACCAGTTTCCAGGGCTGCACTCTTCTGGACAGAGATCTCAGATGATGTTCCTGGAATCTGATTACCTCAGGGACCACTGTTACCTTTATATTCCACATCCTCTCTAGCTCTTCTCTCAGCACTTGGTATTTCTCGAGCTTCATTGGGTTCCTTCTTCTTGATGTTGCCATCACTTGGTATTGCACTTCTATCACTATGGCTTTCTTCCTCTGCTTGTCCACCACTACAATGTCCAGTTGGTTAGCCATTACCGGGGTGGCTGTAGCTCAGTAGGTAGAGCAGGTCACCTACTGATCGGAAGGTCAGTGGTTCGATTCCTGGCTACTCCGGGCTACATGCCAATGTATCCTTGGGCAAGATACTTAACCCCAAGTTGCTCTCCGACCGTCCCATCAGAGTATGAATGTGTGTGAATGTTAGCTAATTAAAAGCTAATAGCTTAGTAAACATCGAAGTGCTTGTATGAATGGGAGTGCATGGGTGAATGTAAAACGTGTTGTATAAGCGCTTTGAGTGCTCATACTGAGTAGAAAAGCGCTATATAAGAACTAGTCCATTTACCAGTTTGTCCGTCTGTATCTGGAAGTCCCACAGGATCTTAGCTCTGTCACTCTCGACCACCCATGGGAGCGTATCCCATTTTGGCCTTGGAACTTCCAGGTCATACTCAGCACAGATGTTCCTGTATACTATGCCAGCTACTTGTCTTGATGTCAGTGTCTTGTATCTCCTCCTTTCGCCAGTTAATTATTCCAGCAGGGTATCTGATGACCGGCAGGGTGTAGGTGTTGATTGCCTGGATCTTGCTCTTCCCATTCAGCCGACTCTTCAGGATTTGACTTACCCTCTGCAGGTACTTGGTGGTTGCAGCTTTCCTAGTGGCCTCTTCGTGGTTCCCATTTGCCTGTGAGATTCCAAGGTACTTGTAGTTCTTCTCAATGTCTGCAATGTTGCCTTCTGGTAGTGCAATTCCCTCAGTTCTGACTACCTTCCCTCTCTTTGTCACCATCGGGGGGGGGGGGGGGGGGGGGGGGGGGTTTACAGATTTCCTGCTTGGCCATGATGTTTCAGGTCAGGGCAGATCTGTAACACTTAAAGATTCTACTACCAGGAAGCTGAGGGGTAGCACTCGCAACTGAGAGTATTTCTTTCACCATAGTAGATAAACCAAGTCAATTGTGTCAACAGCCACAGGAGGGATGGCCACAGATGTTCAAGAAAGCACCAGACTAATACATTTACCTCTTCTGAAAAGCCAGAAATACTGTCTGTTTTCAACAATTACACAAGTCTTCTTCTAGCAACATGGAAGGTGATATCCTCAGCACTGCTGTCAATGATAACAGCAGTTTGAGAATTCCATTTAAAGAAAGGAAAAATGAGTTGTTTCAAAAGAACCCAACTATTACACCTCCAGTCAGTGGTGAGGTAGTAATTTCTTCATAGCGCCACAGCTTCAACTGAAGCCAAAAATGGCAAAAAGAACTACAAGTAAATGAAAACATTCATTATTAATTTCTCTGACATGGCTGAAATAGTGTGTCTATGGAGTCCAAGAACAGTGGTTCACCGAGGAATTTTGGTTGATCCAAGAAATAATAATCATAAATAATAATGGCCAGTTGGGAAAGACTGAGTAGTTAAAACAGTAACCTGGGAATGCAACAATATTCAGCAATTTGAAAACACAGGTTCTGCACTCAAATGGCAATGTGAAGCTAATCTAAACCAAAAGACTGAAGTGCGCGTGCACACACACACACACACACACACACACACACACACACACACACACACACACACACAGGGTATGTCTGGCTTTTTAAAAACAGGTAGCACTCAGTCCACCCAGGGGTCCTATGTGGCTGATAGAGGAAGGATATAGCTGATTTACTCTGTCAGAAAGTTTCTAGGGACTTTATCATGGCTCATTTCTGGTTACTTGGAAAAGTCCAACTAGGAATAGCAGAAAGCCTTGTTTGAAAAGGACTTCAAAAAGTTGGCAATGGACTTTATTGGCTGAAAATCCACTATGTGGAGTGCTGCATAAAGCTTTCCTGAACTGAACTAAAGGTACTACACTGAACTGTAGTAATAGGTTGTCGAACCTCTTAGTGTGCAATACTGATAGCAGGAGATCCATAATAGCACAGAGAAAGCTTCTTCTACACACAAATTAAAACTGCATTTGAAACAGTTTATATGTTTTATGCCAATTAAGACATCTTGGTTGGCTGGTTTGACTTAAAATTCAGTGTGGTGGTGTACAAAGGCAAAACTACAAAAAATAAGTGTCGTCAAACATGTGGGTGTCCTAACTGGACTTCAGAAACCTCACCTCACATCACACTAGAGCTGACATTGGACAGCTGGTGGGGTAGATGGACGTGTGACCAGCCCAGAGAAAAACAGCCATTTCCACTCTCATCTATGCCTATTGCTAATTTAGAATCACGTAGCATGATGTCTGAGAGGAAAAGAGAGATCAAGGAAAGAAACTCATGGCACAGAGAGAGCAAGCCAACTCAATCTTTCGGTATGCGTGTGTGCCTTACACAGACAAATACAAACTAAACATCAATTTCAAATTAGATTTAAATCAGCTGACATGAATTGAGTAATTGCTTTTTACTTCCCTGCCTTTTGAATACACGTTTGTTTTTTATTTTATTATTATTAAATTCATTATCTGTACTGTCACTATCAATCAGAAAGAGGAAGCGAGGTGATCAAATAGCCAGTTAAAGACAAATAGTAGGATTCGGTTGTGACTGTTGATCAATATTTATTAGCAACAACAAGAAACACTGTCAAAAAATAACAGATATTGCACCAGGAATTTCTCTTAGACTGTGATGTATTCTCCAAAAACAAGCATCTGCACTTTAGCAGTCAGGAATTATCACTGTTATCCTGTCTTGTCAAACACAAGGACTTTACAGTGACTCCGAGCAAGTAATTTCTTTGGAAATTTACAAAGACAGTCGTGGTACAGTAATGTGGACTTTACAGCAGGCTAACGGGGAATTTGCAAAGCTGTGACAACCAATAGAAGATGCTTTTGCGCGCACACACACACACACACACACACACACACACACACACACACACACACACACACACACACACACACACAATAAAACTGCAGCCAAAGCAAAACACCACAATGCTGTGCTGTCTCCCACAAATTACCACAGAAAGCAAAACTCATTAATTTTATGTGGTGCCATGTAAGTGGCAGACAAAGTTCCAGCTGAACAATAAACTGATGAGGGAGTAACTTACTAGCCTAGGAACAACTGGGCTACTACAGACAGCAACTGTCTTAACAATGCTGTATGTAAACTATACACTATTTTGTTTGATAGTATAGTGTATAATGGGGGGAATAATTATTTGATCCCCGCTGACTAACTGCAGTACAAAGAAAATCTTACTGCTGTGCTTGCCAACAAGGGTTTACCCACCAAGTACTGAGTCATGCTTTGCTTGGGGATCAAATACTTATTTCACTCAATGACATGCAAATCACTTTATAACTTTTATATATATATTTTTTTTTTGGAATTTTGGTTGGTTGTGGTTCTGTCTCTCTCCGATGAATGAAGCTACCATACAAATTTGACACTGTCCATTTCTTTTAAGTTAGCAAACTCAGAAATTCCGAAGGGGAACAAATAATTATTTCACCCACTGTACAAACAAAATTCTGAACAATACTTTAAGCAGAAGCATATCGAACAGTGTTAAGACATAGTCAAGAATTCTCAGTGAAAACATCTAATCTTCTCTTTCTTTACTGAGGTAACAATGTGTAGTTTAATCTTTTACAAAACACCCACCATGGTGTCAAAACTGCATCACATGTATCATAACCATTTGAAATTCCACTGCACTTAACATTCAAAATAGGAAATATGTTTGGAGTTTCTTTTTTTCCTCTGTTTACATGCCCTTCATCCACAAATTTTGGAAATGAATAGTTATGAGAAGAGGAGACTGAGCGCTCCATTAGCAATGTGGGATATAAACAGCCCTGGTGGGAGTTTTAAACATTCCCCTGCCTCCATTCACTCTAATATGTTATTGTAAGAGGCAATACAAATGCACATCATAAAGACATGAAATATGAGACAACATATCTCTGAACTGATTGGAATCTCACACAGGGGGAACTTTTATAGGCAAAACATAACATGACAGGACTTAATGCGACAAAATAAATAAATCAATATTGACAGATTTGGGAGCAGATTTTATTTCTTTATGGTTTTCTTTTCTCTCTTCTATTCCTCTTTACTGTAAGTAGTTGAGCCAAATTGTCACCCTCTAAGCCTCATTTTGACAGAGGTTTCTTTCCTTTTTTGAATCACATATTATAAACCTCTCTTTTTTTGCTAGGGAAATTATGTGAAAAAATGTATTAAAACATGCAAACATAATGAGAAACAATATATAAAGCAGCGGCATTCTCTCGAGACAAAGAAGGCAAGCAGTGCTTGCCTTTATGTCTTTATATAAACATAAATTAATAGACATAATAATTTATGTCTATTAATTTAATACACATAAAACATACCAAAGCAAAGCGATATCTCTCCTTTCATCTCAGACAACGCTGTCATAAAGCTCCTTGCCTGTATCCATGCGCATTATGGATAAACCTTTGGTCTCTGACTGTAAACTGATAGGTAACTGGTGAGTGAGGCGAGCTGCCGCTGGCTCCTCTTTTCACTGCTTTGAGATCTGTTACAATGTGCGCTTTGTATGGAAACACAGCTAGCATTAGCAAGTAAACGAGCTTCAGTAGTTTATCAGCATAACAAATGAGCTTCCTCTTTTTAACTGCGTTGGCCAACATGTGTAATGTAGAGAAGATGGAGTGTAAAAAAGTTGATAACTCCTTTTGTACATTAGCAATGAAAGCTCTGGAGTGAGGACGGCAACTCTGATCATGTTCAGTCTAATAAAACAGGCAAGCTGACCAGGGGCAGCTCAGCCAGCACTTTCAGATTAACATCTTTGAGAATGTCTGAATGTAATGCATTTTTTTTTAACCAGCTGCTTTGCCAAAACTCCACCTTAATTTTTCATTAATATTTCAAACAGTCACCTCAAGGCACTTTATAAAAGACTCTACAATAATACAGAGAAAACACCAACAATCAAGCAACCCCCTATGGGCAAAAAGCAAAGATGTGATTCTGAGGCCACCATTAGTACAAGCCTTCTGCCACTCAACCACTACCCCAGTCTGCCAATCCAGAGACAGCAACTTCAGACTGGAACAGAGTCCAGCCCTTCTCCAGGAGACTCTTCCAGACCCCAGGCTGTGTATTAAGGTGAGCTCAATGCACAGCCTGAGCTCCCGATATCTAGTCCATATCTCTCAACCTCACGCACTAGCTCAGGTTCACTTGTCAGGACATAGATGAAGATCAATCTATGGACCCTCTGCTCAGTGAGTGAGTAAGAGACAACTCAACCAGGCATGACTTTAACTAAAGGTCTGACATATTTTTTTCTTTAATAATAAGACACACAGAAACTAATATGTTTATACATTCCTAAGATATGTATAAACATAATGTAGTCCTCTGGATCTCTCAAATATTGTGTGCAATCACTCTTCAATTTGCCGTGAAAGACCGCCAGATCAGGGTGTTCAAACTTCCTGTCACGGTGCGTGGATGCAGGCCGTGTGGCGTAAGAAGGGGGAGAAACACAATTTGAGCTGCCTCTTTTTTTGGTGATGGAACCAGCCAGAAAGAGGAAGTTTTCCTTCATTGGGAACATTTTCGGCTGATCTTTCCTAATAATGTGTGCGCATAGTAATAACTTATTACCCCAGCTTCATCTGTGCCCTGTGAAAGGGTATTTTCTGAAGCAGATGAAATCATTAAAAAAAAAAAAAAAGAAAACGCACAGCACTGTCGCAAAGCTGTTATTTCTAAATAAAAACGAGTAACTAAAATGTCCCTAGTGAGCACACTTACCAACCAAGTACGGTAAGACAATCACATTCACATCACAACTCTCTCCCCAATTTATTTCCACTTTCCCTCTTGACCCTAAATTTGTATCATAAAGACAGACACCTTATAAGCTCAGGATTTATTTATTTTCATCACAAAAATCTGTTATTCTGTACATAGCTTCACGCTCCAAAGCCTTGGTGTGATTATAATCAGTCTGTCTGTTTTACATTGACTGTCCTCTTTATGGTGCACTTTTGACCCATGGGTTCACTGATTGACTGGAAAGCTTAAGTGCTTCATGAAGCTTCATCTCACTGTCACTGGATTACGCTCACTCTGCCTGTTTAACATTTACTGTCCACTTGACGGCGCAATAGAGCAAATGAAGCACCATGGAGCTTTGACCCACGGGTTCACTGATTGGATGGAAAACTTCAAAGCTTCATGAAGCTTCATCTCACCATCATAGTGACAACTAAAGAATCCTGGAGATCCAGAGAGCACCAGAAACCACAGCCACAGGACAACGACAACTGAGACAATAAATACACAGAGGGAACAGGGGTGAGTGGAAACAGCTGGGGCAAACAGGTGAACAGAATAACACTAACGAGACTCAGGGAAGTAAAACAAAACACAAGCACGCAGGACAAGAAAATAAAACAGGAAGTAACTAAACATGGCACATGCAGACTTGACACATAAGGAGACTGGCACACAGAGGGAATCCAAACATAACTAAACAGAACCCAACTACAACACATAGGCTGACACAAGGCGGGGAAAAAACGAACAGGGAAGACACAGACACCTGAAACACAAACAACGAAAACTTGACACAGAAGGGATAACAGACACCAGCACACAAGAACACGGGGAGACAGATACACAGAGGAGCACAGACACAGGAGCACAAGGACACTGGAAGATGAGAACACAGGGAAATCAGAAGAGCATATAAATAACTGAAACCAAAAACAATACAAAACTACAACAAACTGAGAAGAAACACAACCAGACAATACAACAAAACAGAGCATCGCTAAAAGAACTCAGAACACAGGGCCATGACCATGACACTTTCTGCCATTTTCTGCTATTATATCATGTTATATATATATTTTCCACAGTTTGTTTATTGTCCCATTGACAACCACACTAAGAGCTTAAAATGATCTGTAATCTATAACAAACTGTGACGTGAAAATGAGAAAATCAAAGAGAGAAGCAGTCAAGAAGCTTTAACTTTAAGACACTAAGATCATTGCAAGCAGACAAAGACACATAAAAGGACCTGCACTGCTCACACAGATACACGGGCCGATCCTGAGATGTGTTTCAGCTGGCACCTGTTCTGGAGGGAAATGGTCTGTGACAGACATTACTGCAACACACACACTCTGAATACAAATGTAACGTGCCCTTCCTAAAACCAAATCAAGGTTACACAAAGGAAAAAAAGAAAGAAGGAAAATGAGGCTGGATGATCAGCTTCACATCCTGTACACCTACAAAGCCTTAAAGCCACAAAGATTTATTGCAATATGTGTACAGACACAGAAAACATTCCCTGATTTTTCCATTATTTTCTTAATATCACAGAAAAAAGACCAAAACTAAACATAAATTAAATAGTGTGACCATCAAGTATCTTTAAGGGGAATTCTATCAAGAACAGTCTTGCAAAGACAAATGGATACGCTCCATCATGCTGTTGTAAATAGATCGCTTAATGAAATGAACAATGAGTTTCTATCATGGTCCTTGTGTTTTGTGTTGTTTGGGGGTTTAGAATTCTTAGTCAGTATATTTGAGCTTTACTCTTATTCTAGTGTTTACATTTTAGATATTTTGTTTGCTGATGTTTGGATTCCTGTTTTGACTTGTGATAAATTCTTTTTTTTTTCAATAATAATTTTTTTTTTTTTTTTTTTTTTCTCTGCACTCCAGCTAACGCCAAAGTTGGGGGGTACTGCCCTCCCGAACTGGTATCTACCAATCGAACTGTGGCAAGGGACACCTTCTTGCCAACTTGAACTGCCGTTGTAACTGAACGAACTAACGTGACTTGCTGAGGGTACTGCCCTCTCCGTCTTCCACTACCTTTTAATGACTCTCCGCCTGGCCACAGCTCAGCGGCCAGGAACGGAGGGCCCAGGCTCGGCCGGGTTCATGACTTTGCTGAGGGTATTGCCCCCTCCGTCTTCCACTGCCCCTTAGTGGCTTTCAATTGACCGTAGCTCAGCGGTCAAGAATGGGGGAGCCAGGGCTCGGCTAACTTTAGGAGTCTGTAATATGCTTTAAGCGTGTTGGCCGTGTAGAACACGGCCCTCCGGCTTAGGATTACTGCTATCTGCTTAACACGGGCCTTCGTTAGGCCCAGGTCCATTAGCAGTTTCCCGTTCCTTTCGTACCACTTTCCTCTCGCTCCAAGAGGAAAGCCCACGCTCTTGATCTTTGTAAGACTCGGCCTTAGCCGTTGTATCACTGGTCGAAGTTTGTCATATTTCTGCGCCTTGGCCGCTGCTGCTTTGGCAAGGCCAGCAACTGCAGATTCGAATCGTATCGTCACATCTAGGATCACTGCTCTCGCCCCTTTGAGCAGGACCATGTCAGGTGCTAGGGTAGAGCCATCGTCCGACGGCCACCGCAGCTCCCTTCGCACCGACCAACCGTTCGCCTCCATCTCCTTGGCAAGGAAGTCACACACTTTATTGTGTGACTTAATTCGATTATCCTTGAGACTCGCGCACCGTCCTATCAGGTGCCTCATACTTTCGACCTCGCGACCGCACAGCCTGCAGGTGGCATCTGTAGGACCCGGTCCGAGGTTACGCAACTCCGTAAGCCTCGTAGGAAGGGTGTTGGAGCGCAGCTGTAGGAAGAGGGTCACTTCTGACTCTCTAATTCCGAAGCTGCCCGGATCCTGTAACCAGTGGTTGCTGATCCTGTCATCTCTAAATACTGCAACCCCGACTCCCTGTACTCTGCACCTTGTCCAGGGCTCAAATTCCCTTTGCCGCCAACGGGGGGTGGTGACCTCCTTGAGCTCTGAAAGGGCAGGAACCGCCGTGACTTCAGGGAGGCCCCCCACTACCCGTCTGGCCTTGTTCCAGGCTTTCAGGATATCACCGTGGGGTACCAAGGCCCGAATCACTTCCCTCGTTCGATCGTCTGCGGAATGGTAAAGTTTCACCATCCGTCTCCCTTGTATTATGGGGATCAGTGCAGACAGCTTACTGATCCCAAGGCCCCCGTCCCTGTGCCGAGAGTACAGGAGGCCATCTGCTGTTCCCTGGTCTAGGTGTAGCCACCGTTTGACCGTCGTTTTCACCTCCCTGTCGCATGGCAGTAACAGGGCCTGGCCCGCTAGACCGTGGTCGGCGACGTACGTGAGCCGTGGTAGGGCAAACGTCTTCAACATCTGCAGACGTTGAGTCGGTTTGAGGGGCGCAGCCGAGATCCTCCGGAGCAATTCCGACATCGTCTCCCCGACCGGGGGTCGGAGAATTCCCTTTATGGGGTTAACTGCCATCCCCAAGTACTCCACCGATTCCTGTGCCCCCACCATCGGAATGGGGCTTCCACCGAAGGACCACTGGTCGCAATCATTCAGGGTATACCGTCTGCGCTCTTCACCAATCATGAACCCGTGGCTCTTGGTTGGGTTCACTCTCAGTCCAGTAATGTCGGAAAAGGCCTTCAGAACCTCCAGGTTCCGCTGCATTCCCACCCACGACTCACTGACCAAGACCAGGTCGTCTGCAAAGGCCAGGAAGGAGACCTTACAACCGTCGACATCAAAGCCCGTACCCGTCGATTCCAACATCCGCAGCAGTGGGTCAAGCGCCAGGTTGAAGAGAAATGGGGAAAGCGGGTCGCCCTGTTTGACCCCTACTTGCAGTTGTATCGGTCGGGACTCGCCGTTTTTAGTTCGGATCCTAGTGTGGCACCCCGCATACAGATTCGTAATGAGCCTCCGCTACAGCACATCGACTCCCCTCCTCTCCAGCACCTGGGCAATGTGCCGGTGGGAGACGGAGTCGAACGCCTTAGCAAAGTCTATAAAGACTATTGCCAAGGGGCTCTTCCGTTGCCTACTTCGTCGCATCAGGTAATCCAAGATTACCAGGTTCTGGGAGCAGCCAGGAGAACGCGTGAACCCCCTCTGCCCTGGATGGAGCCCGCACATGGCCGATAACCGACTGTTAAGGACGCTCGAGAAGGCCCGACAGAGGGCAGAACCGATGGTGATCGGCCGCCAGTTGCTGATATCGCTCAACTTGGTAGGTAGGTAGGAAATTCACTTTTACTTCCTGTGATGCTGTTATTGAGTCTTTGACTCCTGTTTTTATTTTATTGTTGTTCTAGGTATGGGTTTTCAGTTTTGGTTCTATTCTTAATTACTGATGGCAGTTCTAGTTCCCTTTCGTGTTTCCCTATCTGTATTCTCTCTGTCTCATTCATGTGCTTGTGCCTTCTGTGCTGTGCTGTCCACATAACAGGTATGTTATGTGTTCTATTTTTCCATCTCCACTGTGACATTAAGATAACCTGCTGCCCAAAACACAGTAAATATGGAACACAACTTAGATGTGCTTCTGCATTAATTCAGTATCTCTATGTCCTCTGAAGGAAGACATACTGTTCTAAGAGAGCATAATGGAGTTTCCAGGTGAACTCGGAGCACATGTTTCTGGCAGCAGACTGCTGTATCTAGATTAACAAGGAATTTCTCCTTCCCGCTTTGTCTTCCATTTTCTCCATCTAATATCAAGTTCCTTTCAGTCATCTTTTGATCCATTACACATCCATGCTATACCTCAGATTATCTCTCCTTTGCATACTCTCTACTCTTTACATCAGCTGATTCTGTAATGCAATACATATTCCTCTTTAAGAACATTGGCTGGATAAGAGAGGTTTAAATCTGAGTTTCTTTTCATAACATTGGATGCTGTGTTCCAGAATTTTTCAATTAAAATTGAGTATTCTGAGTTGGTAAATATAATAAATGACAAAGACAAATAGAAACATTACTAATATTACAAAACTTAGACACAACTGATTCTCAGAACAAAAGGAATCACAAAACCCAACTCAAAACCCAGGAACCACAGGTGACATTAACCTGTGCATGTTAACATCACTGAGTGCACTGCCATCACCACAACTTCACTGCCTTTAGTTCATTCAAGAGCATTATTTTTAGGCGTTTGCTTTGCTCAGGTCAGTGGAAAGGGCAATGCACAGACACGCAAAGATTCTTCACTCATCTGGAATTACTGAACAGACTCTTTCTTTGTGCATCTGCCCTCCACAGTAACCAGCAATAAACACCTCTACTAGGGTAATAGCAGGCTGTGTTAAATTTGTATACACAAACATACACACTTGTCCCAACAACAATACAAACAGAATAATGAAATTGGCATGTGTTGGAATAGCAAGGCCACCTGTGCATACAAAGCCCCTTCATCCAACACGAGCATCATATCAGCAATCAGCTCATATACAGTACCAGTCAAAAACACTTACCCATTCATATGAATGGGTAAGTGTTTTTGACTTGATAGTTGGAGATATCACAATATGCAAACAATCACCATTTTCAAAAAAAGCTGCAGAAAATAAGTCAGGGATTCATAGCATTGACTATATCTGCACATATCCAGCATGGATTCACCCCATATTTTGATATGATTAATAGTTATTCACTGTTTGTGATGAAGAAGCAGCTACTTTAGATGTTAACATGTAAGTTCTCAATAAGGTTGTAGGAAAGTCCTGTTTCATTAGAGTTAAACTCCCAGTTGGAGTATAAGACTCATGTTCAGCCACTGGTAAACTGACATTTCATGAATTTATGATACTTCACACCATCTAACCATCGCACACAGATTCTAATACTTCAGAGCTGCTTGGCATGCGAGAAGAGTTTTGAAATTATAAGAATATAAAAAAAATCTTCAAACAATGCAATAGCCTGTTGTTCTCCATTGTTTCTACAAACAGGAAAATTGTGTGTGTGTGTGCTCTAATGTCACTGAATCAACACAATCTTCATACACAGAATGCACACAGGCTTCCATGTCAACAGTCACACTTCATCAGCACTTGGAAAAGAATTAATCATGTTTTACCTGCATTTCAGGATCCAAGACCAGAAGATTCAGGATGGAGAAGATCAGGAGACAGAAGCCATGAAACAAAACAACAGAACAAATATAATTAAAAAGACACACATGTACATTTCTAAAGATTTCAAAGACTTTCAAGTGCCTCACATTTTATTGCAAAAATACAATAACAGATCAAAAACATTTTTGTTTATTGGTTTGCTTGTTTTCATCCTTTGCCCCCTGCCTAACACTCTCATGCAGAATAATGTGTTTCATTGCATGTTTATCGCTCTGACAAAAACCATCTACTGTAAGACCTTACAGTATATAGACAGGTCTCATTTTAAAGATGTTGTGTAGACACAAAGAATTAGGTTCAAGTCATTACTGTAAACCAGGGGTGGGCAACTCCAGGCCTCAAGGTCCAATGTCCTGCTGGTTTTAGATGTGTTCCCGATCCAACACACCTGAATCACATAAAGAAGTCATTAGCAGGACTCTGGAGAACTTAACTGCATACTAAGGAGGTAATTCAGCCATGTGATTCAGGTGTGTTGGATCAGGGACACATCTAAATCCTGCAGGACACCGGCCCTCGAGGCCTGGAGTTGCCCACCCCTGCTGTAAATCAAGTTTTATTAATTATATTGTGTGAACTGAAATTGGTGCTGTAAAGATATTTAATTTACAAAAAAACTGGTTTTAGGGAAACAGTTTTAATGTTATGCTTTTATTTATTTTTTTTTAAAAACATATTTATATTTAACATTATTCTTAGATGTGTTTTGGCAGCTCATGTCAGAGCTTATCTCATTGTACATCCTGTATAATGACAATAAAGGCATTCTATTCTATTCTATTCTTATTAAATTAAGCATCACTGTGCACCAAGAGATACTAGAATAGTTTTCATGCCAGTAGCAGTATTTTATAAAAGCTAATTATACATATATTAGCATGGAAGAAAACAAGATAGAAAGTGATTAGATACACAGAAATAGAAAGCAGATGAAATTGGATACCTCTCACAGGGGAGAGTTATCTGTAAAATTAAAATATAGCTGCAAAGTACATATAAGGAAAAAAAAAAAGCTCAGCTTAGTTCACAGATAAGACATTAGACAGTGTCTCTGCTAATTTATCCCTACAGGTATGAGGCTGGCTGAGACAGCTTGGTCATATTAACATATTAGCAGATACAGTTTTTTTTTTTAATTCAGTGGGAATTATATGTAAAAACAAATACCCTGTGATGGTTAAAAAGTATTAGCAGTAATAAGATGTCCTTGTAAACACAATATAGTTAGTTTCTGTAAAGCAGATGCATCACTGACCTGTTACATACAGATGAATAATCGTCCTTCATTTTTAATAATGACATGAGCCAATTTAACAAGAAAAAAAAAATCAGTTTGATTTGGTCATGATGGTTTAGAAACAAGCTCTCTCTATAACTGTTGAGATGAAGGTACACAAATTTGCTTAGAAGAATACGAGGTCTGAAATAAAAAATATATTTAAAAAGGCTTAGGCTTCCTGTGTTGATGAGTGAACTTGTTGTTTGGTCACTTAAAATGGTTCAACATCGTCTTCTGGTCTTCTTGCGAATGAGTGAGGAAGAATTGGATAGTATGTTCTACAGCCTCAAAGCTTCAGCAAGAAAACTGAAAAGAGGGATAACCATTTGACCAACAACTATGGACTTAGAAACTGGATTAAGATTTTTGGCTTTTCCTGTATTCACTTTTTCAGTTTGGAAATTTAACTTCAAAGAAGGAAGTGAAGAATCTTGGACTGGATTATCACTTCCTTATTTGGATTACTTAAGGCACAGCTGGAAGGAAATTATGTTACAGGCCTGGATGTAACCCCTCTGCTCTAGGATTGATCATTTAGTTATAATATGCACTGTATAATTTGACATTTTTAATTCATTTTACCTGATTAAGTTACATGCTTGCTCCTGCTAAATTAGTTTAATAAATATCTCAAGTCTAAATTGTGGATATTCCCTTTTCAACTCTTTGTAAACACCAGCTTATACATTTCAAATCAAGGTATAAAAATCACTACACCCCTGTCATCTATTTATTTATGAAATACTTTCAACTCTATCAGCAGGGTATCATTAGGCAGCATACTGCAGACCAGAACCCAGAAACTATCCTGCTGACATCACCACTGTGAAAAAGCTATAAAATATTACTGGTTATTGAAGGAGGGAGAGAATTTGACTGAAAAAGCCAGCTAATAGCTACAAGAGCTGAGACACTACAGCTAGGCATGGCCACACAGGAAGAGCAGCACAGCTTGAGATGACATAAAAACACTGTTAAAAGTATTATAATAAAAAGAGAGAGTGAACTCAAATGGTAAATTTACATTTTTTACACCCCTGCAAGCCAAATCACAACTCTTATAACAAATCCATATATCCAACATATTCATCTTCAACTTGGAAGCACAAACTAGGTCATCAGTAAGTGGCAAAAGCTTCGGTTTTCACCCTTACAAAGTCAAGTCACTTAAGCATTTACTAACTAAAACAATTTTGGTGAGGTAATGTGGGAATGACTGACAGGAGGAACACTGAGACCAAGTGTACCCACTTCACAGTTCATACAAAAGAAGTGAACACCACACACACACACACAAGCTGTCAAGCAAAGACTCTCTAGCACTGGAGCTCTCCTCTCTCTGGCCTTAAGTACTCTTTGCCTAATTGCTGAGCACAGAAGGGTGGTACCTAAGGCTGGAGAGAGTGAGTGAGCAAGACACCCACTGAGGCAAAATCTCAGCAGGTTCTGCTAGAGCGTAACAATAGTTAATACACTGCTCAAAAAAGTTAAAGGAACACATAGAAAACACATTAAATCTCAATGGAAGAAAAAAATCATGCTGGATATCTATGCTGACATGAACTGGGTAATGTGTTAGGAATGAAAAGATGCCACATTGTTTGATGGAGATGAAAATGATTAGCCTACAGAGGACTGAACTCAAAGACACCCCGAAAATCAGATGTACCAAAAAATAATGTCCCAGAGGTGTTCTGTTGGATTTAGGTCAGGCGAGCGTGGGGGCCAGTCAATTGGCATCAATTCCTTCATCCTCCAGGAACACACATATACAGTCATGGCCGAAAATGTTGACAATGAAGTATTTCTCCCAGAAAATTATTGCAATCACATGTTTTGTTATGCACATGTTCATTTCCTTTGTGTGTATTGGAAAAAACACAAAAGAGAGGGGGGAAAAAAAGGGCAAAATCCATATAATTTCATGCTAAACTCCAAAAATGGGCCTGACAGAATTGTTGGCACCTTTTCAAAATTGTGGGTAAAAAAACTTTGATGCTCGTTTAAACTCACCTTTGGCAAGTAACAGGTGTGGGCAATATAAAAATCACACCTGAAACCAGATTAAAAGGAGAGAAGTTGACTCAATCTTTGCATTGTGTGTCTGTGTGTGCCACACTAAACATGGAAAACAGAAAGAGGAGATGAGAACTGTCTGAAAATGTGAGAACCAAAATTGTGGAAAAATATCAACAATCTCAAGGTTAAAAGTCCATCTCCAGAGATCTTGATGTTCCTTTGTCCACAGTGCGCAACATAATCAAGAAGTTTACAGGACAAATCATCTTCTTCCCCGAAGCTTTAGTCTGCACAGGGGCACCAGGCAGGGCTGCCCACTCTCTTCCTCACTTTTTGTCATCTTTATTGAGCCACTGGCAGCAGCAATTAGACAAAATGCAAATATTAAAGGAATTCAAACAAAAAATACAGACCATAAGATAAGCCTTTATGCTGATGATGTATTACTTTTCCTTGGGAATTCACAAGCTTCTCTCTTAAAGAGAAAATTAACCTGATAAGTTCTCATCTATATCTGATTACTCTATTAACTGGAGTAAATCAACAGTTTTGCCTCTAAACTGTAATTTTGAGAACACCACTACCACGTCACTACAGTCAGGCAACATTAAATATTTGGGTACAGTTTTTTCTGCCAGACTCTCAGACTTGGTTCGATTAAATCACATTCCTCTATTAAAAATGATAGAGGATGATTTCACACGTTGGAATAGTTTACCTATATCACTCATGGGTAGAGTCTCCACCAATAAAATGATGGTTTTGCCAAAAATCCTCTATTTGTTCTCACTGATCCCTAATAAACCTTCTCTTGCTTGGTTTAAGACACTAGATTCAAACATGACAAAATTTCTGTGGAAAAACAAACCATCACGAATAAGTCTAAAAACTTTACAAAAGCCAAAATGCAGTGGTGGTCTACAGCTACCAAATTTTTATCACTACTTCTTAGCCAGTAGGTTGCAATATGTTTCAAAATGGATCAAACCAAGTTCACTAGACAGCCCATGGTTGGACCTAGAACAAGCACTTTGTGGAAAAACAAAAAATCTCTGATCTACTTTTCATTAGCTCCTTTATCAAGCAAGATAATTGCTTTAAAAGCCTTAACATAAACACCTCTCTGACAGCCTGGTGGGAATTTTTAAAAATAACTAAGTCTTCACTTATCCCAAGAAAATTGACACCCATTTGGAACAATCCAGATATATGCCAGAAAAAGAAAGTAATGAATTTTCTGTCATGGCATGAAAAGGGTATAAATAACCTAGAGCATATTATTCAAGATGGAAACTTTATTCCATTTCAAGAACTTATATCAAAATATGGAATCAGCAGCAGTAAATTTCTGGAATATCAGCAACTGAGGTCCATCATACAGGCAAGATTTTAATTTAAATGATCTGAACTTGGAAATGCCTATATGGGTAACAGAATTTCTAAATCTCTGTACTCCTAAATTACTATCAAAAATATACAAGCTATTGTTTAAAATTAATGATTCAATTTCACTCTCAACTAAAAAATGGGAGCGGGATCTTTCCATTAATCCAGATGAAAACTTCTGGACACATATATGTTTAAACTAGGGATGGCACGATACCACTTTTTTATGTCCAATACCGATATTTTACATTTGGCTATCGGCCAATACCGATATAAATCCGATATTTAAAATTGATCCAGGCATTTAAAAACATCAAAAAAAAAAAAAGAAGTCAACAGTCTCTCACACAACAAAATCAAAGTCTTTTAGTTGTCCCACATACAAGACTAAGGACCAGGGTGGGCAGAGCTTTTTAGGCAGGAAGTTCTGGAACTGTTTACCACTCCAGCTCCATTTAGTAGACAACCTTTATTGTCATTCATTATACACCCAAATGTATGCAGAACGAAATTTCGTTGCATTTAGCTCGTACAGAGATTAAAAAAAAAAAAAAAAAAAGCTGACTCTGTGGCGTCATTTAAAAAAATAGTTGAAAACTTTTCTGTTTAACCAGGCTTTCTGGTTTCTGACTTTATTTTTATTCTTTTTCTTTTAATATGGTAATGTTATGTTTTTAACAGTGTTTTCTGGGGGTGGGGGGTGATATTGTGTTTTAATTATTGTACAGCGCTTTTCTGTCTGTGAAAAATGCTATATAAATAAACTTTACTTACAACAATAACTATCACCTGAATCCTGTTGCTTCTGTGTGAGAAGGTGATGCTTATGGCATGTTGCAAATTTCATTAGGGCTGCAACTATCGATTATTTTAGCAATTGTGTATTCTATTTATATTGATTACCCAAGTAACTGGATAAGAAATACTTTTTTCATGTTAAAAGTTCATCTGCATATTTTAACTTATGTACTGCAGTTTTTCCCTGTGTGAAACAAACAGGGTGGATGGAGCAGCTACAAAGTTCTCTTTTCTTCACTTACTGATCAGGTGGTTGATGAAGGACCTCCAGCTGTTTCCCAGTAAAGGTTTAATGGAGGTTACAGGGACGAAAAGGCTTCTTTTGGACACTAAAAAAAAATTTCCTTCTGCTCCATCTGAGCGCGCCGGCTCCGCCTCTTTCCGCTTGTGCAGACAGACTGCACGTAAATCAGCTGACTGCTGCTGTTGCGTCATCAGTGTTCACGTGAAAAACTAGGGGCTGCGTGAGCGCAGTCTTGTAATGCTTTATATTTACAACCATTCTCCTAAATACGTTTCTACTGCAGGTCTATATTTAGTCACAAATCAGGGATTAAAGTATCAAAAATATTTTGACGGGGAAGGGGTTCTTCCGGTACCGGACGGTCACCAGTGCTAATAGCTGCACTTGCTAGCAGTATGTCCGGGAGCTGAAGTAGAGAAAAAAATAACAGCTGATTCTCAGCACAGCGAGCACAACACACAAACAAGGCAGAGAGCGGTGGAGGCGGAAAAACATGTCAGCGATGATAGCTCAGTGTCAAAGGGAATCTGTCGCAGTGACGGAGGATCTGAGGGGGTTGTTTTCTAACTCCTGATCCCCCACTCCATTCCAGTAGGTGGCGGTAATGCAGCTCTAAGCTGGTTTGGTCAACCGCAAACCCACAAGAAGAAGAAGACGACTGAGCCCTGTAATGCAGCTAATGTGAGCGAAAACGATATTTAATGTATCGGATTACATTTTTTTATTTCTTTCCGATATCCGATCCAGTAATTTAGGCCAGTATCGGACCGATACTGAATATCGGATCGGCGTATCCCTAGTTTAAACATCTTCAAAATGTCTAAAAGTCCAAACTTACAACTTATACAATACAAAACTCTGCATAGAATACACTATACAGCAGAGGTCCCCAACCCCCGGGCCGTGGACCGGTACCGGGCCGTGGGACATTTGGTACCGGGCCGCACATAAAGAATAAATAACTTAAATTATTTCCGTTTTACTTATTATCTGCGCCTAAACTATATTTTATTTTGAAAAATGGGCGGATTCGCTCCGTTACTTCCCTCCATGACTTCCTCTTGACGTGTCAAGACATTTCTGCTCACATGATACGTCACCGCTAAAATTAAACCCAGAAGCTTCAGGCCTGTCTAACGAAATCGGTTGGTTGACCTACATAACGCTTCTTTAAATTTTTGAGTGCTCAACAAGAGTAGAAAAGCGCTATGTAAGAACTAGTCCATTTACCATTTTTATTTATCAACACCGGGGATAGCAGTGAGGTACACCCAGCCATCAAACTGACTCTCCAGCGCTTGACACCGCGGCTCTGCAGCCACGCTCCATGTGAAATCGGCCGAACCCAGTCAAACCAGAAGCCAGCAAAAATGAGTATCAGAGAAACAAGCTCAGGGGGCTTACACTGATTCAGTGTTATGGTGAGTTGTATTTTTCATGCGCTTTATACAGTAAAAATCACCTGTAGCCAGGTGAAATTGGAAGCGATTAAATAGAGGGTTAAACAGCCCCACCTGGTGGAGCATTGTTGTCATTCTCACTGAAGCTGGTTAGTCTCGCGAGAATGCGGAAATCCCGCGAGATTTCAGATCGAGGCTAGAGGCCAGACTAATGTCCCGTACGCCATCAGATCGCCGCAAAGCTGCTTGAGAAACCGATTGTTTGCCGCATGGTGTGGAAAAGCCAGAGCAGTGGAGCAGCGTAAGTGACTAAAGGCACAACATATACGTGTGATCCAGCGTGCATGGTGTGTGCGCTATTTTCAGAGACTGAGCTTATGTTTGCTCTTGCTGGTTTCAGAGGGGAGAAATCCAGTGCTAGGTTGAGGTGGTGTGTTATAGCACAGGCTGACCACTGGAGTCAGAGTAAGTCACCGACTATTCCCTGGTGTTATGATGTGAAGTGTTATGTACTGTTTTGCTGTAAAACACTGTTTAGATTAACTTTATTGAGGGTATAGAGTTTAGTCGTGTTGTAATATTGTGAATGTGTTTGATTGTTTTATTCCTTTTCTTCTTGTCTTTGTTTTCTTTATCAGAAAAGTGAGGCCACTGCTGTTGTCTGTATAGGGAATCCGATTTGTACACAGTAGGAAAGCTTAGGCCTCCATTTTGTTTTCAATCTACAGCCGTTGATCAGTTCTGTGTCCATGAGCGGTGTTGAGACTGGAGGAGGCAGGGGCACAGTGTATTGTTAAAGTTGAGACATTTGTTAATTAACCTCAAAACAAAGAATTAACGCTGTTCTTATTCTTTATTATGAGTTCAGTCGGGGAATAAAGACCCATTTTAAATTTTATTTGGTGTCAGTCCTGTCCTTTGCTGACCGGGCCACACTAATTTTGGTGTCAGAAGTGGGATTCCTCTTTAAGTTTTGAGGTCATTGTACTGAGAGTGAGCACGAACATATTGTACAGAGACAACAGTAGTGGCCAGAGGAGGTCCAGCTCCAGAGAGCCAGAGAGGGTGACGGCTGTGGCGCGGTGTCTTGGAGGCAACTGTGCGTGTTGCTGGTGTTCTGGAGGAGAGCCGACTTCGTCATCAGAGGCTGCTGGAGAGGACTGCTTTCGACTGGTTTGGGACTGTTCGGTGGAGATACATAACGGCTAGAACTGTGATAATTGACTTCACTAAGGACATAGAAACAGAGACTCCTGAGAATGTCCGAAGAGGAAGTGGGGGCAGCTGCTCCCACGGCAGGAACCAGCCATGGAGATGATGCAGGTTTTCTGTTCAGTGATGGAGGTAACCCAGTTGCACAGCTACAGTCACAGGTCCTAGAGCTGGGCAGGAAGCATGATGAGATAATGTCAAGTATTGCTAATCTAGGTAATGTTCAAACACGGTCTGTTGTTTACATCCCAAGAGAAAAACATGTTGTACCTTTCTGTGGTGAGGTTGGAAAAGATGTGTACACTGTAGATGAGTTCATAGAAGAAATGCAGCGAATAATGAGGGTGAGGGGCCTACAGAGAGAGGAACAGGTAGACTTTATCTTGTCACATCTAAAGGGTCCAGCACTAGAGGAGGTCAAATTACGGATGGGAGGGCAGCCTAAGCATCCTAGTGACCTATTTTCATATTTGACTGAAGCCTTCAGAGAGAAGCGCACCACACCACAGCTATTACATGCTTTCTATTCTCGCAGACAAGTGGATGGGGAAGACTTTCGTGAGTATTCACATGCCCTCTCTCAGCTGCTAAATCTAGCTCTCCAACAATCCCCTAATGCTGTAGCTGACGCACAACTGGCTTTGAGAGACCAGTTCATTGAGGGGGTTCGGGACTCAGCCCTGAGACGCGGATTGCGTAAACTAGTTAGAGAGAAACCCGACTCTAACCTATTTGATGTCAGAGATGAAGCAATAATGTGGTCACTTGAAGACAGGCCCCGTAACATTAATGTAGCACGAAACCGAAACTTGGTAGGAGATAGCAGAGATGAGACTTTAGAGAAACCAGACTCAACCAGTAAAATACAAGCTGATCTGGCCATAACTCTGCAGGAAGTTGTTAAAATGATTGCACAGCAGGGTAGGGCGATCACTGAGCTAACTGATGCAGTTCGGGGGCTCACTGAGCAGAATATCAGCTCAGGGAGTGTTAATCAGGGAGGTAGGCCTAAGGTCCAGCCCAAGTACACAAGTGATGGTCAGCCTATATGTCTGCGTTGTGAGAGTGTGGGACACATGGCCAGGCAGTGTACTGCCCCGCGGAAGACAGAAAGTCAGTCACCTGCTGCACCTAGCTCCACGGTGCCGGGAAACAGGAACCCTCCATTGCTGTGAGCCGAGCAATGCGAGGAAGGTCAGAAGGCTCAGAGAGCATTTTAACCAAAGAACGTTTTCTGGAAAAGGCTGTTGGCAAGTGTCCTGAATTAGATGTTCAGATAGGGGGTGTCCCCCTTAGGTGTATACTGGACACAGGAAGTAACGTAAGCACTTTGACTGAGGGTTTCTTCAGAAACCACCTCCATGGAGGAGACGAGGACATGCACTGTACTGCTAAATGGCTCAAACTGACTGCAGCCAATAAACTGCCGCTCCCCTACTTGGGCTATGTCGAGCTAGACATACAAGTTCTTGGGGTAGCTCTCCCTGAGTGTGGTTTCTTGATAATCAAAGATGGGGACAATGAGGAGCCAGACCCTTCGGTACCTGGCATAATTGGAATGAACATTGCTAAGAGATGCCGGCAGCTGATACACACAGAGTTTGATGTAGCTCTGGATGGGAAGTTGGATCCCATCTGGAGGGAAGCTTGCCGTAGGGTACAAGAGGCGGAGCTAGTTGGAAAGACAACCATGGCCCGGCTTGCTAGTAAGCACAGGGTGCGTGTACCTGCCATGTCTGTTGCCACACTCCGTGCAAGGGGGCGCAAGGGACAGTCCAGCGGCAACTCCACTATGCTGCTCGAGCAAGGAGACTCACCACTGCCTTGTGGGTTGATGGTTGTTCCAACTGCCGTCTCATCCAACAGATCTGTGTTTCCGGTTCAGGTTATTAACCTCTCACAGGAGGATATCTGGTTGTCCCCAAAAACCAGGCTAGGCATTCTCAGCCAGTGCCATCATGTGGAAGATGACCCCTATGAGGTTAAGTTTCAGCGGATTTCTGCTGACCTGGAGGAAGTTAGCATTAGTCCGAGGGACAGTCAAAAATCAGCCAGTGACATACAGAGCTTTCTAGATCGGCTGCACTGTGGCGGCAGCCCAGAGCAGAAAGTAGAGCTTGAGTCGCTCTTGAAGAGATATGCAGATGTGTTTGCTGTGCATGATGAGGACCTGGGGTTCACTGATCGAGTGAAACATGAGATCCCGGTGGTTGAGGAGACGCCTGTCTCCCAGCCCTACCGCCGTATACCACCCAACCAGTACCAGGAAGTTAGGGAGCATATTTCAGAGCTACTTAGGAAAGGGGTAATCCAGGAGAGTTCAAGCTCCTATGCTTCACCTGTTGTTCTGGTACGCAAGTCGGATGGTAGTCTAAGACTTTGCGTAGACTACAGGAGGCTAAACGCGAAGACCAGGCGGGATGCGTTTCCGCTCCCACGCATCGACGAAAGTCTGGATGCACTCTGTGGCGCCAGATTCTTTTCAACGATTGACCTGGCTAGCGGATATCACCAAGTTGCAGTACATGAGAAAGATAGGCACAAAACTGCATTTACCACACCCTTTGGCCTGTATGAATATAAGAGAATGCCCTTTGGATTATGCAATGCGCCTGCCACATTTCAGAGGCTCATGCAGGCAACAATGAGTGACTTGGTGTTTCAGACTGTACTGATTTACCTGGATGACTTGCTGGTGTTCTCATCAACATTCCAGGACCACCTGGTGAGGTTAGAGAGGGTCCTGAAAAGGTTGAGGGAGACAGGGTTGAAGGTCAAAATGGTGAAGTGTCACTTCCTTCAACCTGAGGTCAGGTTCCTTGGTCACTCAGTCTCAGCCCAAGGCATAGGCCCGGACCCTGACAAGATAAGTGTTGTAAAACGGTGGCCCATCCCCAGTACTGTAGGGGAGCTCCGTGCCTTCCTAGGCCTTTGCAGTTACTACAGGAGGTTTATTGAAGGTTTCTCCAAGATCGCAGGGCCCCTTCATGATGCTGTGAATGCATGCATCAGGGAGACTAGCCAGATGAGGGCTAACAAGATGTTCAGGTCAGTCTGGACACAAATGTGTCAAGAAGCTTTCGAGCTGCTGAGGGACAGACTAACCAGTGCTCCCACACTAGGCTATGCAGACTTCACCTTACCTTTTATCCTTGAGACAGATGCAAGCAGCCTAGGATTAGGTGCTGTTCTGTACCAGGAACAGGCAGGTGGGAAGAAGGTGATAGCCTATGCGAGCCGGAGGCTCAGAGGGGCTGAGAAGAATGATCGAAATTACAGCAGCATGAAACTCGAGCTGCTAGCACTCAAGTGGGCAGTTACGGAGAAGTTCAGGAGCTACCTGTTGGGGTCCAAATTTACTGTCATCACAGACAACAACCCCCTGTGTCATCTCTCCACTGCCAATTTGGGGGCTATCCAGCAGCGATGGGTCGCTCAGCTAGCTGTGTTTGACTTTGATGTGAAATACCGGCCTGGACGGTGCAATACAGCAGCTGATGCCCTCTCCCGGCATCCGCCAGCTGATGAGCCCGAGCCAGATAGTGAAGATGCAGAATTTGATCACTGTGTAGCCATATGCAGCTCACTCAAGACAGGGACATCTTTGGATATGAGTTTGGTAGCAGCAGGGATTGAACAGGGTAACATCAGGCAGTTGCAGGCATCTGAAGTAATTCCAGATAACATACCTGTGTTGCCTGGGTACTCTAAAGCAGAACTACAGTGTTTTCAAACATCTGACCCAGTGTTGGGGGTGCTGAGAAAGGTCTGGGGCCGCCAAAGAAAACCTACTTACCACGAGAGAGCAGGCTTATCCAAACCAGTACGCTCCTTGTTGAAACAGTGGTCCCGACTGAGAGAAAGAGATGGGCTTTTGTACAGAGTGATTGAGGATACTCACCTTGGAGAATGCTATCAGCTGTTGCTACCTGCATGCCTCAAAGAGCAAGTCCTCAAGAGTGTGCATGACCAGATGGGACATCAGGGCATTGAACGAACTTTAGGACTGTTGAGACAGAGGTGTTTCTGGAGTGGTATGCATGAGGATGTTGAACAGTGGGTTAAAGAGTGCCAGAGATGTGTCCTAACAAAGATGCCGCACCCAAGAATCCAGGCTCCATATACCCCTTTTTTAGCTACTCGACCACTTGAAGTGGTGGCTGTGGACTACACAGTGCTGGAGCGAGCCACAGATGGTCGTGAGAATGTGCTGGTGATCACAGACGTGTTCACAAAGTTCAGTCAGGCCATTGCCACAAGAGATCAGAAGGCAGATACGACAGCAAAGGCCCTTCTCAGGGAATGGTTTTTGAAGTATGGAGTGCCCGAGCGCCTGCACTCTGATCAGGGCAGAAATTTCGAAAGTGCTGTGGTTGCAGAGCTATGCAAGTTGTATGGAGTAAAGAAAACCAGGACCACACCCCACCATCCACAGGGTAACCCCCAGTGTGAGAGGTTCAACAGAACTTTACATGACCTCCTGCGCACGCTTCCCCCTGAAAAGAAGCGGCGTTGGCCTGAGCATCTGTCAGAACTTGTGTACGCTTACAATGTCACACCACATTCAACCACAGGGTATTCACCTTACTACCTGCTGTTCGGGGTCCATCCACACCTCCCGGTTGATGCCCTGTTGGGCCAAGAGCAAATGAGGGATGATCAGCCTGACTGGTTAATTACCCACCAAGAGAGGCTGCGGGATGCGCACGCACGAGCAAGAGAGTGCGCCGAGAGAAAGGCTGCTGGAAGAGTGGTGCAGCAACAGGAGAAAGTGTACTGCCCACCTGTTGGGGTGGGGCAGGAGGTGTACCTCCGACATAGGCCTCCTGGGAGGAATAAGATCCAGGATGCATGGGCAATTCCAGTGTACAAGGTTGTCGAGGTCCATGGGACTACCTATACCGTGGAACCTTTGGAGGGAGGCCCGAAGAAGAGGGTCCATAGGTCCAACCTTCGGCCATGTGTGGGGCCCGTACCAGTGCAAACCAAGCGTCACTGTTTGGCTGCCCCCACTGTTGAAGGGATGTTAGTTTCGGAGTCGGAGTCGGAGTCTGACATGGAGCCAGACTTTGTGTTGATGGAGGAAGTCAGGTGTTCTCAAGCTGGGCAAGAGGCCATCGTGGGGCCTGACAACTTGAACCTGCTGGCAGACAGAGCAGGAGGCCATCAAGTAATAGAGTGTGAGGATGTGCCTGAGCAAAGGAGGAGCGAGACACCTAATAGTGATGTGGGGGCCAACTCCATGGACCATGCCCCACCATCAGGGCGTTTCAGCTGCCCTGAGGAGAAAGGGGGACCGCAGCCTGTACCCGCTCCGAGAGGAAGGAAGGAGAGGAAGGCCCAGGTGGAGCCACCCGTTCCCCCTCCACGTCGAAGTGAGAGAGAGACTGCAGGGAGACATAGAAATATGTTTCACCTACCCAGATCAGCATGTAATTCTGTGTCCTTTAGCCCAGATGTGTTCTCTCAGATACTAGCAGGGGTGGCCCTTTATACATCCAACCTTAGAGAAGGGATGGGGGAGTAGGAAGTCACCGAGGACGTTGACTTTTAGCAGGGGAGAATGTAGCCAGGTGAAATTGGAAGCGATTAAATAGAGGGTTAAACAGCCCCACCTGGTGGAGCATTGTTGTCATTCTCACTGAAGCTGGTTAGTCTCGCGAGAATGCGGAAATCCCGCGAGATTTCAGATCGAGGCTAGAGGCCAGACTAATGTCCCGTACGCCATCAGATCGCCGCAAAGCTGCTTGAGAAACCGATTGTTTGCCGCATGGTGTGGAAAAGCCAGAGCAGTGGAGCAGCGTAAGTGACTAAAGGCACAACATATACGTGTGATCCAGCGTGCATGGTGTGTGCGCTATTTTCAGAGACTGAGCTTATGTTTGCTCTTGCTGGTTTCAGAGGGGAGAAATCCAGTGCTAGGTTGAGGTGGTGTGTTATAGCACAGGCTGACCACTGGAGTCAGAGTAAGTCACCGACTATTCCCTGGTGTTATGATGTGAAGTGTTATGTACTGTTTTGCTGTAAAACACTGTTTAGATTAACTTTATTGAGGGTATAGAGTTTAGTCGTGTTGTAATATTGTGAATGTGTTTGATTGTTTTATTCCTTTTCTTCTTGTCTTTGTTTTCTTTATCAGAAAAGTGAGGCCACTGCTGTTGTCTGTATAGGGAATCCGATTTGTACACAGTAGGAAAGCTTAGGCCTCCATTTTGTTTTCAATCTACAGCCGTTGATCAGTTCTGTGTCCATGAGCGGTGTTGAGACTGGAGGAGGCAGGGGCACAGTGTATTGTTAAAGTTGAGACATTTGTTAATTAACCTCAAAACAAAGAATTAACGCTGTTCTTATTCTTTATTATGAGTTCAGTCGGGGAATAAAGACCCATTTTAAATTTTATTTGGTGTCAGTCCTGTCCTTTGCTGACCGGGCCACACACCTAAGTCGAAGTCGCACAAATCGGGGTTTCGCTCTAGTTGGATGGCATCTGCAGGTCCTGATTTTTCCTAACATTAATTCCAATAAAATCATCACATAAATCCGTCGGATATTCACCTACCTCGGATGAAAAATCTGGTCCCATTGTAATAAATTTCCAGTTAAATGTGATCGCATAAACTGGATGAGTTTAGCGCTAAAACCCTCCTCAGCTCCTGTCCGCCCACTTCCATGCATCGGCTCGTTCATGCACAACTACACACACACTAACAACGCCTGGAAATTGTTTTAGTGTTTATATCAGTTCATTTCACCGGGGACAATCGTGGCAAGTGTAAGCTACAAACTTGCACTTACGAGTAAAATTTCAGATTATAAAATTTGCAGAAGCAAATTCATAGATGAAGCAGAAGCCATTGCAGCGAAATTCGATAATAGACCCCAAACTGGGCCATTTGAATCCGACTGAGGTGATTTCTACTGTATTTGTTTTTGCGGTGTATCTTATTTTGAAGGCATGTTTTACCATGGCTCTAACAGCTGACCAGGGAGCGCTGTGGGCAGAGAGCCTGTTATTCATGTTGAGGCGGGATGTTACGAGAACGCTGCTGATAGAGTTGCATACGAATACAAAGTGGATTCCCGTTTTTTATTATTATACGTAGAAAATATCACACTTGGTTATGGTCGTATCATTTATTTTGACGTATTTATTCGCCACACCTTAAAAGCCGGTCCGTGGAAATATTTTCTAACACTAAACCGGTCCGCGGCTCAAAAAAGGTTGGGGACCACTGCTATACAGGACAACGAATGTTCCAAATGGGCCTCAGACACTCAAATATATGCACCCACTGTTTAGGCGACCACGGTGAGAATTATATGCATTCTATTTGGTCTTGCATGCCTGTTGAAAAGTTCTGGCAGAAGATATGTGAAGACTTATGCACATGGTTTAATTGTGATATCCCAGCCTCACCCAAACTGTGCATCTTAGGTGATGTAAGTGAATTAGATATGGAAGCAAATACATCACATTTAGTTCTTACTGCGTTATGCATCGCTAAGAAAACTATCCACATGAATTGGAAATCAAAAACTGATTTATGTATTACTCATTATAGGAATTTACTTTTTGATCACATTAGTCTAGTGAGAATGTCTGCCAACTCAAAAAACCAATTGGACAAATTTGATTATCTCTGGTCCCCACTGATCAATTCCATCATTTAGTGGGGGTGATTGGCTGTAGTATCGTCTCTTCTGGGGCCTGGCGGGTGGCTGGGGGCGGGCTGGGGGACTCGGGTGTCTGATGGTTCTTGGACTGGAGGACTGTGGCTACCGTTTTGTGGTGTCTGTGTGCGGGCCCTGGTTGGTGGGGGGACTTTGATGGATTCTGTTATGGTCTTTGGGTTGGGGGCTGGGGTGCCTGTGGTGGTGGAGGCTGCCGTGGGTGCCGCAGCGAGTAGAGCCACTCCCCTGGCTCTGCTCGCTGCGCTGAATGTAGTCCCACCCCTCCTTTTTAATTACACCACACAGCTCACAACACGTCATAGTACACATAGGGCCTTGGGGGGCAGGTGTGTCACACAGTGGCTAGTGGGTGGAGCTGCCAAGGTGGCTCCACTTATTTGTTCGCTGCTGCCTGCTCCTCAATTTTATTTACATCTTAGACATTGAGGGCCTTGGGGTGGTGTTGTGGATGGGCGCTGTTGTTCAGTGCGCATGTTACATCTGTCCCCCCAATTTTAATAGCACTGTAGCTTTCATACAGTCATACACATTCCTCCCACTACATACACCTAACATATCACCCCAACCAATTTGAGTGGGAGGAGGGGGTGGGCGGATTTTCCCACACCCGGGTTTCGTGCACCCTGCCGGGGGTAGGGACAATTAACAAGAATAGCCTATAGAAAATTTATAGAGCACTTCTTGTAAAAGCAAATATGTTTGGTACAATAATGCCTTCGGATTATCATCCCGATTGTGAAAACTGCCAGACATGACAGGTCAAAAAAAAAAAAAAGTTTACAGCCCACGGCACTGTAGCTAACCTCCCTGGACGTGGACTGAAGAGAAAAATTTATGAAAGGTTGCAATGCAGGATACTTCGGATGGTGGATAAGCAGCCCCAATCAAGTTCTAAAGAAATTCAATCTGTCCTGCAGGGTCAGAGTGCATCAGTGTCTGCGAGAACTATCCGTCGACATTTGAATGAAAGGAAACGCTATGGCAGGAGACCCAGGAGGACCCCACTGCTGACAGATATAAAAAAGCTATACACAATTTGCCAAAATATATGTGAGTAAGCCAAAATCCTTCTGGGACAATGTCTTGTGGACAGATGAGACCAAGATAGAGCTTTTTGGTAAGGCACATCATTCTACTGTTTACCAAAAACAGAACGAGGCCTACAAAGAAAAGAACATAGTACCTACAGTCAAATGTGGTGGAGGTCTGTTGGATTTTTTGGGGTTGTTTTGCTGCCTCTGGCACTGGATTCCTTGATTGTGTGCAAGGAATCATGAAATCTGAAAATTACCAAAGGATTTTTGGTCACAATGTAGGGCCCAGTGTTTGAAAGATGGGTTTGCGTCCAAGGTCACGGGTCTTCCAGCAGGACAATGATCCCAAACATACTTCAAGAAGTACAAAGAAATGGATGAAAACAAAGTGCTGGAGCGTTCTGAAGTGGCCAACAATGAGTCCGGATCTAAATCCCATTGAACACCTCTGGAGAGACCTTAAAATTGCTGCTGGGAGAAGGCACCCTTCAAATATAAGAGACCTGGAACCAAGGGTGTACTGTAGGAATGAGTTTACTATTGGGGGGGGAACACATATCAGAAACCTGACAGATCCGTAAATACTCTGAGGAAAGCATAATACTACTAGCAATAGCTAAATATTGGACGAGTGACCCTCCCAGGATTAAGATGACTGAAAAAGATTGGGTTTCTATATATGAAAGTAAACTGACAATACAACGTTATAAACAAGCCATATCCATGGCAACATTTCCGACAGACGGTTTTACCTCATTCAAAAGAGTTTGACTCCTGCTGCTGCTGTCTCCCACCTCCCAAACACAGTTCAGAGGGGGGCAGCGGGAGCGCAGAGAAATGAGGCTATGTTATGCCTTCAAAATAAAAGCACGCAAGTTAAAGATTTCAAAATCAAGTATTTTTCTCCCTGTGGTGTAATTTTTGGGCGGGACAAATGCACCTGTCTCCAATATTGGGGGTGACAGTCCCCCCCCGTTCCCCCCGGTTCCTACACCTATGCAAACCAGACTCAGCTATCTACTTCCAGCTTTATTTGGCTACAGTGTTTCAGCAGCAAATAGCAAACAAAGTCACAACAATACCACTGCATTTTCTCCAGAAATTACAAATATAATTTGCTAATGTGTAATTTCACACCACCTGATTAGCATGTCCAGCACCATTGATGGGTTTTGATAAGACATCATTGATCAATGATAACTTCATGGGGTGAAAGCTATTAATTGTAGGATTTTAACAAGTATATTTGCCTCAAAGAACTTATTGTGTCGTGGTTTACTAAGAGGATTCAAACACAAGGCACACAGAGTGGTTTCACAAAATTTAATAAACAAACTCAAGATTAATTCACCACAGCTGAAATAAACCCAAGATGTTTTTTTTAAGCTCAAAGCAAAACTCAGAAGAATTGATCACAGGCAACTAAGTCTTCTGAGATTTCTTCAATAGATCTATTTAAAGTTAAGCACTAAAGTTATCTAAAGCTTCCATGAACTTGATTTTAATATCGTGTCCATGTATGAGTGCCAGGGGGCACTCTAGCGTCCTCTGGATTCTGTTGTTAGCCACCAAGCACAAAAGCGCTTTTTTGGTTTGTGTGTAGGCATTTCACCTCATTGCTGGGTTTCAAAAATGGCCGGTATGAGTCTTGTGAAGGAGTTGCTCTCATGACTCATCTAGTGACATCACTGCCTGGCCAATCATGGATGGAAGATAATGTTCCTGGCTGAACTGTGTGGACGTGGCATTTATATTGATACCAGGATTTCTTTTCCCGAATTCGACCTGGGGATATCTGGTATCCGGTCAGCTGTTCAGGCCCTAGTAAGGCTGCCTATGAGGGATGCAGAAACAGTACGAACTCAATCAGACTCAGTAGAGCTGAATCAAAATGGATTACATCTGGAGAAGTGTTGGAGTGTCTGTTCTGCATGGCGGAGTAGAACCAAATTCGGATTATTGGACTTCTGAGAGGCAACCAGAAAACTGTAAGGTCTGTCAGCAAATAGTTATGATGGCCTGAACCAAAACAATTGCTCTATTTGGAATTTGGCTCCCAGACGGCCTTTGATGGCTGTCTATCTAAATCGTCTCTTGGAGATATTATGTAAACAGATGCTCTTCACCCCCGCCCCGTGTTGTGACCTGTATGAACTGGTATCCTGGCAACCAAGACTGACTATACCATCTTATCATGAACATTCTCATGAACCGCTGGTCTTGGAAGCTGTGTGGCCATCACAGTACCCTGCTCGTCTCCGCTGGCAGCCCCTCCCCTACCCACCCTAGTGCTCTCCAGGCTTTAAATGTGCTACTACTTTGCTGAGGTGTTTTTTTGGAACCTCGTAAGGTGTTCATAATGAACATAGTATGAGATGATTTTTTTGAACCTACCTATCCCAGTGTATCTCTGTTTTCCTGCTAAAGGTAGCGCCGGTAAAACGGCTGCATGACCTCAGACACCTGTCCCCCCTGTTTGTGTTTGTCTCTATGTTTGTATTTCTTGGATGGGTGTTCTGTTAACTGTAATTTCCCCATTGTGGGACTAATAAAGGTATTCGTATCAGTGGCATGCATTCTCTTGACATCACATTTTTGAACCGACTCAGCACACCTGGAACCCTGGCCGAGTACGTACTAAAAAAGTACCTGGTACCAAGTACTAGCACCTAATGGAAAACCATGAAAACTGAGCCAAGTTGAGTCAAGCTGAGTGGAAAAGCGGCATTAAAGGACTCAAACGCAGGACACACTAAAGGCAGTTTGACAAACTCCAGTTTCCAGCTGTCTCATACTCAGAAACTTGGTGAAACAGTCTCTACATGTTTTGACTTTAAAAGAAGATTCATCAAAATCTAGACTACTGGATTGTTAAAAGCTCACAAATACTAAGGCTGCTTATTGAGACTTAAAAAATTAGATTCATATGTGTGTGTGTTTGTGTTTTCGGTTTTCAGGACGCTAATAAGTTATTAACATTGCTGCTGAATCAGATCCAAACGATGTCCCCTGAGCTGCAGAAGAATGCAGCTCTCCTGGGCCAAAGCTACACCTGCCCAGTGGAAAACTATCTTGGTTTCCAAATAGAAAACGTGAGGACATGCATGAGGTAAGCTGTACAGTGGACAAAAGCACTCTGTCAGAAAGGCAGGGCCAGTTACAATATTCTAATACACTTCTTTTTCACCTGCGTAATGCTGGAGCCAGTGTGGGATCAGTTCATTTTTGGTAGTGCCCAATAACAGCACTCATTTTAGTTATTTTGTCACTGGTTACAACTTTGGGCCCACCAAGTTTGTGGTGCCAATGCTTAACCAGTTCTGTTTTGGAAAGAAAGCTGGAGTGTTTTCCCCAGGAAACTCTAGTGGGGAGAATCTGTGGGCTGCTTTTACCTGTTATAGGGCTTTTAATGACCTGTATTTTTTCTTTAATGTGTAGCTGTGGAGCCCAGACATCACACCAGGAGGAGTTCACGAGTTTATCTCTAGATCTCGTTGTGGAAGGCTCCATTCTGGACATGTTAGAGGCATGCCTGAAGGTAAGCTTACAGTTCCCATACAGCTGCATTATCACTAATTTTAATACACCTGTATTGTTAGTGTGTGTGTGTGTGTGTGTGTGTGTGTGTGTGTCTGTCTGTGTGTCTGTGTGTGTGCGTGCAAATGTTGTGATTGTTTCTAACATGCAGCCTGTTGTCTCTGTGCTGTTCTTCAGGACAAAGAGTTGGAGTTTAAGTGTGAGTGTGGAAGGATGGCATCGGGACTGAAGTCGTCCTTTGATACGCTGTCAAGGTGAGTGATGTCACATCAGACCTAATCACCTGACCTGAGCAGTTTCCCAACTGTGGTCCATTGATACAACATACAGCAATCCTATTCTTTCTTCTTCTGTTTCTGTTTGACCCTCATTCGTCTTTTTTTGTATCTTTTTGTTTGTCAGAGTTCTCATCTTGCACCTCAAGAGGTTTTGCTTCACTCCATCTTACAGACTGAAGAAGCTGTTTGACCCCATCAGGCTGCAGAGGGAATTGATGGTGCCATCCAGTCAGGTAAAAGCAGAACACAGAACATCTCAGAGAACCACCTTAAATGTCATGATGACATGAGACTGTGAAACTAACTCTTGTTACTTTGTTCCTTCTCAGGGTGGTGGCTGCTATAGTCTTGTTTGTGTGGTTCCATAATGGCTGATGACACTGACGGGTAAGAAAATCTGACTTGTTACAGGCAGAGAAGTCTTGATATAATTATACTTTAGATTTTAGTGAAATTTAAATGTTTTAGCAGAACTCATCACTGCATTCATAGAAAAACTGGTTACAAGCTCTTTTTAACTTATTTTTGAATGTCTTGGTCAGTGCTGTAATTCTTTTTGTTTTATTTTGTCCCTAAAAAGCTGGGAGGTTAATTTTTAATGAAGGACTCTCAAAAAAGCTTTTGATTTGGATTCATATTTTTTAATATCCTTTCAGGACACTACATCTCTAACTCCATCCATCCTGATAACAGTCCAGATGATCCAACAGATCGGTGGCTCACATTTAATGACAAACAAGTCTTTAAAATGACTGGATCCACCGTTTGCGAGCATCAAAACCACTTGGCGTACATCCTGTTTTATAAGCGCCAAAGTAAGAAGGCAGTGGCATGACATTCTGAACTGGGAGAGTTTTAAAATATGCCAGCACCTTGTTTACCACATGATTTTTGTCTTCGATCCCAGGTCTAGAACTGGATGCACCAAGAACCAGGAGTGGTCATCATGCTGAGAAAGGAGAATAGGTCATCAAGCTACAGATGGAGGAAGAGTAAACATCCTAAGCCACTGTCGCTGACTCCTGGAGCAACTATTGGTAACCCCATGCCTTAGGAGGAAGGGTTACCAATGATGAGAAGAGACCATCTCATCAGCAGAGATATTATTAAAATCCCAGATAGGGTCCACGTCCTGCTGAAAAGACTAGTTCTGCACTGATATAAGGCTCAACTTGTTTGTGTTACATTCCTACAAAAAGGGAAGTTAATACAAACTAAAAAGAAATAACACTTCCCCTGTCCCCCAAAAAAGCATTTTACCCTTTTTTTTATAAGTTTGTGTCCTCACCGACACAGCTGTTGTTCATGGGGGCATTTAGACAAACAAGTACTAAGAAAGTTAGAAAAGTTAAAGAAATTACTAATTTCCAAATCAGTGCATCACCAGTAGAGATGGTTCTTCTCTTGACCAGTGTTTGGCTTGCTCATTGGGAACACCAAAAATACTTACATTAAAAAAAAAAAAAAAAAATTATATATATAAATAAATAAAAAATACACACACACACACACATACATACATAAGCATTCAAGTAAGTTTAAAAAAATGTTATTTAAAAAAACAATAATAATCGAAAATAAAATTATTTTATGAAATTTGAATTGAGTCTCAAGTTTATTTCACAGAAGTTTCATAATTAACCATTTAATTGCTAAAAACTTGTTGGAGCAGCTCAGGTGAAAATGGTAACACGAAACAGAGTATGGCAGGCCGTTTTAACATAAAATCCTTTTCACCACACTTATATTCCAGATATCTGAAATTGATTTATGACTAGACGTATTAGGAAATTAAGATATCTCTAATTATATTTTGACTAGACAAAATACCTATTTGAGATATCTCTAATTACATTCTGACTAGTTGAAATGACGTCAGATTCACCATTGAGTTGAATGGAGGCTTTAATTCAAGATATCTACAATGAATTACTGACTATCTGAAACACCTATTTCAGATATCTACAACTGAATTATGAGTAGTCAGAAAGTTAATTCGAGATCTCATAAATCTAATTAAAGATATCTTGAATGGCACAGCAATTCAAGATACCTTAAATGTATTTTTAGATAGGAGATATATAGTTTTGACTAGTGCAAATTAAATTCTAGATATCTTGAAAGCAAATGATGACTAGGCAAGACTAAATTAGAGATATCTAGAACTGTAATTTTGACTAGTCAAAATTCCCTTTAACCCTTTAACTTTCCTGGGGTTCATTTTCCCATGTATTTGGGCCCGTATAAGGGCCCTAAGATATCTCCAAATGAATTACAGATATCTTGAATTAGATGGCTTTTATATTTAAGATATCTTAAATTAACATTCTGACTAGTCAGAATGACATTACTGATATCTTGAATTATTCTGTCTAGTCAAAACGTCATAAATTTGCATAGCATTTTGGCGCAATGTTTATAAGGCAGTTTGTTAAAATGGCCTGCCATAAAATCAGAGATTCTGTGCAGATTTCTTAAGCAGTCTTCAAGTACACGATTTTTGCATTCTCCGCATATCCCATACTGAGGAGCTCTTTCTATATTGTTGCATTTTATTAAAATTTTGTCCACAAGGGCCAGCACCATTGCAGCCACCTGAAATTCTACACAGGCAATTGTTTGGACAGCTCAGTACAGCACATGGGGGCTTACACGCAATCGCTTAATTCAGATATCTAAAAACGTAATTTTGACTAGTCATAATTACATCTCAGATATCTTAAATTGTAATTACGGACGTGTGACCCGTCAAATGACGAATCTGGTGACGTCATTTGAGATATCTTGAAAGGAATTTTGACTCGTCAAAATGTAATTGAAGATATCTTGAATTATTGGTCTTACTAGTCAGAATGTAATTGTAGATATCTTAAATTACCAATCTGGATAGTCAAAATGTAGTTTTGTCTAGTCAAAATGCAGTTTTAGATATCTTAAATGTAATTACGGATAGTCAGACAAACGGATTTTATGTTAAGACGGCCTGCAATAAAACACTGGTACCCTTCTAGTTCAACTTTTCAGAAAAAAATATTTCCTCTATCAGCTGCTGCAACTCCTCATGTATACAAACCAGCAAGGGCGTAGGAATGAGTTTACTATTGGGGGGGACACATATCGGAAACCTGACAGATCCTGACAGAAAGTATAAAAAAAATGCTATTTGATCTTTTACCTTCTTTTTCAAATCTTTCTTGGAAAATTAGTGTCGTGTATACCTAAATTATACATGCAATAATATAAAGATGTATATGTTTTATAATCATAAGACGTGGGTAAACCACCAAACAAAATGGCTTGAGTCTTTTATCAAGCATAATGACCACGTCATTCCAGGGCTGTACGCTTATTTTATCAGGTGGCCGCACTGGTACTAGCAAGCTCTAAATATTGGATGAGTGACCATCCCAGGATTAAGATGACTGAAAAAGATTTGGTTTCTACATATGAAAGTAAACTGACAAACAGCCATATTCATGGTAACATTCACGATAGACGGCTTTACCTCTGACTCCTGCCACTGTATCCCGCCTCCAAACACAGTTCAGAGGGGGGCGGGGGAAGCGCAGTGACATGACGCTATGTTGTGCTTTCAAAATAAAAGCAAAAATAAAAGTTAAAGATTTCAAAATCAAGTATTTTTCTCCCCCGCGGTGTAATTTTTGGGTGGGACAAATGCGCTTGTCTCCAATATTGGGGGTGACATGCCCCCCCTTCCCGGTTCCTACACCTATGCCTGGAACAGTTTGCAAATGAAGAGTGGTCCACAATTCCAGCTGAGAGGTGTAAGAAGCCTGTTGATTTCAGTTATTTTTTCCAAAGGGTGTGAAACCAAATATTAAGTTGAGGGTGCCAGTAATTTTGTCTGGCCCATTTTTGGAGTGTTGTGCAGAATTATATGAATTTTGCCCCTTTTTTTCTGTTTTTTTTGTTCCAAAGGAAACAAACGTGCATAATAAAAGATGTGTAATTGCAAGAATTTTCTGGGAGAAATACTTCATTTCTGTAAAAATTTCAGGGGTGCCAACATTTTCGTCCATGACTGTAGTTTGCAAATTCTTTATACACACACTGTATATATAAGTTTGCATCACAGCCAACATTAAAGTAGAAAAATAGGTAACTAACTAGCTAAGGCAGTTAAAAAGAGCAAAGGTACTTTGATATTATGATAATTTGAAATCCATCGGTTGTCTCTCTTAACAAAATGTAAACTAATTTTACATATTAATAGCATACAAATACTTTATTTTATCTTTTCATAATAAAATTATACACTTAATTATTTGATTATTATCTGATTTGTTGACTCACCGGACTTTAGCTGGATGTAAAGTTTTGATGGTGGCTCAGATCTTATCAGGTGTGACTACAAATAGTGGCCATGCATCGCTCAATTTCTAATTACTGTATTTACCAGAGGTGGCAAAAGTACTGACATTCTGTACTTAAGTAGAAGTACAAGTACTTGTGTTAAAAAATACTTTGGTAAAAGTCAAAGTACTGGTTCAACTTCTGTACTTAAGTAAAAGTAAAAAAGTACAGGCTCTGAAATTTACTCAAAGTAAGAAAGTAAAAGTAGCTCTTTGGAGGACGTTTCTACCTGCTATTTTTGTGTAAAGCTAACTGAACCTTATTATATATTATTGTAATAATATAAAATAATACATGAGAACACAAACGTTATTCCAATCTAAATTTTAATTCTAATGAATGTACTCAGCTTGAATCACAAACTGTGAAAGGGAATTTAAACACAGCTCTATTCTCTGTGTCCTCCATAGTAGAGGGTGACTGTGTCTCCACCTAAACACAAACATGAGGATACTCAGGGGTTACAGTGGGATTCAGAAGGTGGAGGAACCCTAGGATCAGCTGTAGTGGCTCTGCATGGGGAGAAGAATCACAACTTTCTATTGTGAGCTGCAGTAAATGATGTTGGTGTGCAGGCTGTGATCAGCTGACCTGCTGCTGCTGCTCTGAGGTTTACTGCTCTGTGTGGATGAACTGAACTCACAAAGATGTAACCCAGTATTTCACAGCTATCTGAGCTGATCTCCATCCCCTACACTGACAGCATACAGGCTGTAGAAATGTTGGATTCAGTGAATGAATCTCAGCATCAGCAGCTTTGTTTCAAACTCATCTCTGCTGCACTGATGTAACCTGTAACTCTGACCATGAACACAAAGTGCACCAACACAGAGCTTTACTGTAAATACAGTACAACAAGATAACCTGTTTATTACGTACTAAACTGCAGTATTTTCATACAATCTTTGAATTACACAAAGTCAGCATACTTCAGTTTATTTTCCAGTCCTTACCTTTAATTCTAACCTCTCTTCTTCCTCTCCTGTCCTCTTTCTCCATCTCTGAGTGAACTTCTCTCTTTGCTCTCCCTGAAATGCAGCAGCTCTTCTTTTAGCTAGCAGACACACTGTGTGACAAACTGCACACACTTTGTGTGTTTGCTGATATTTGTTGAGCATTTAAAAAACATTGCATTTACCTGCCACACGTTACTCTCTTCATGCTCGCTCCTCTTCAGTAGCGCTAGCTAAGCTGTTTATGTCCTGCGAGCGTAACTTACGGATTCGGTCCGGCCCGCTGTGACCCCTGATTATAGCGCTGTAAATGAGACATTAATTACATGGGTTTGTGTATTTAATCCCTTTGTACGCGATAAGCCCCGGTGATGGAGGATACGCCAGTACGATTGTCTCTTATATGTTAATATTCCTCCGTTTAGGCTCAGATCGCTTGATGACTGACGGCGCACTGACCGGAAACGCAAACTTCTCCCTGACGTGTTAAAAAGTAACGAGTCTGTTTTGAAAATGTAAGAAGTAGAAAATACCGATACTTGTGTAAAAATGTAGGGAGTAAAAGTAAAAAGTACTCAGAAAAATAAATACTCAAGTAAAGTACAGATACCTAAAAAATCTACTTAAGTACAGTAACGAAGTATTTGTACTTCGTTACTTCCCACCTCTGGTATTTACCAACATACAGATAGGGGTAATGACAAAATTTCCCAGTGGGCATGCACGCTTATTTTGAGTGGAAAGTAAAATATCTTTGAGTGAGGTTTCAAGGCAGAAAATAAAATAAAGATAAAATGTTTGAAATGCCCAGTTTTATTTTTAAATGTAATAATTATATATTATTATACAACAAACATATTATAGTGAGATTGGGACTACATTTATTTAATCTGAAACTATCTAAAATCCAAGCTTAAATCTGCAAGTAAAATAATACCTAAATAAACAAAGACCTAAAAAAGTTTTTGTCATGGTTTTGATTCAAGAGTGTTTCAGTTGCCACCAAACAAAAAGTGATAGACTGTCTCCATAAGTAATATTTCAGTGTGAAACCCATATCCATTTAAAGCCACTTTATATCTGCCTTGTTATAATGAACTCAGTCTCCACTACAGAGATCTATCAAACTACCACTGTGCTGCACCATGCAGCCTAATCCACTGCAGTGCTTTCTTCAGCAGACAACTATTCCAGATGGTAGGTGACAGTGGGGAGGGAGCTGTAAAACTGCTGAACTGCAACAGAGAACTGAACCAACCCTCCGCTTTGTCCACCATGATAAACCAATTCTGCTGGAGGAAAGCTTTCATTCATTCAACACAACAAAAGTGCTCCCATCAATAGATCCAAACAAACTCCTCTTACCACTAATTTGTTTTCTTCATTTCAAAGATGCGCAGTAGGATTAGTGGGAGGGGGGAATAAAAGGCCCCTGTGTTCTGACTTTTTTTTTTCTCCTTTCAGTGATATAGCAGGCTAAAGTGGTAATTTGCTATTACATGTTCGGACAAAACAGCAAGCATATACTAGAAAAAGCATTTCCTGAAGAAAATGCACTGTGAATGCTGCATGCTGAAAGATATCAGCTGAAACGCCAAGAAATGTTAAACTGCTGAACAGCTGTTAAACTGCTGAACAGCTGTTAAAAGGCTGAACAACTGTTAAACAGCTTAACAGCTGAACAGCTGAAAGGCTTGGCTTTGTTTTAAAGCTTAAATGGTGTCTCTAGCTTAAAGTATGCTTAAGTTATTAGACTTGAAAGTAGGAATGGATTTGAAGATTATTCGAAGGTTTTCTCAGTCATTTGAATGTAATAGCAGTATTCTGTAGAAGAAGCTGAACGTTTTGATACCAGAACGGTTTCTGTAGCATGAACGGTGCTGGAGTTATTAAAGCAAAACCAGCAGCCCAACTTTGAACCACGTGCATGCAGAAGACAAATGACAGAATGCTGCTACACACTTAATTCTGCCAACTCAAAACACCTGTGTAAGTGCAGACACTTTGCTGCAAAGCCCTGTTGAATTTGTCTTGGAGCACCTCCCGAACAACTGCTTCTAAATCAAAAACCGTAGCTCCTATCAAAATAATTTTCAAACTGTGAGCGTCACAAGAACCTGCTCTAAACAGTGGTGTAATTTTTATTTTCCTGTGTTTAAAGATGCGGTCATGGGAGCAGTTTAAAAAAGGGCTCTTTTCTGGTTTTGAGAACATGACCTCCCAAAAATTACTATGGAGGCTAATGGAGGAGTTGGAGGGTGCTCCCTCTGCTTGAAGCCTCACAGTTTAAAAAGTTTACATTTCTCAGGGCTGAGAGACACATTGTTTAAAATTAGAGAAGCGGCTCTACGTTTTGATCACAAAATGATGGCTGTAGCGCGAAGAGTGTGGACACAGCAGCAGTTTAGAGAGAAATTTTTCAGCTGAAGAATTTGAAGTCTCCCACTCTAACGGTTGGAATGCGCACTGTAGACGGCCCAATACACAACCATTATAAACGCTGAAAAGAGCAAAAAACCTTCTTAAACTTAAACTGTAACTGTTCAAAAACCACAAAAGATATTAACACAAAAAGTAATAGCTGAATAGCTGGAAGGCTTGGGTTTATTTTAAATCTTAAATGGTGTCTCTAGCTGAAAGTATGCTGAAGTTATTAGATTTGAAAGCAGGAGAGGATTTGAAAAGGATTTGAAACTTCCCCATTCATTTTGAATGGCAAAAATGAAGATTATAAAAAGTTCAATATCTTAAAAAGTATAAAGGTTACAAAAAAGAAAAGTAATAGCACACATCTCCAGAACAGGCCGAACGTTTTGACACCAGAACGGTGTCCGTAGCCCAAACGCCGCTCGAGTTTTTAGTGACCGAAGGTTTTCGGAGTACAAGAACAATACTGTGAATGCTTTGCAGCATTCACAGTAATGAATGCTTTGCAGCATTCACAGTAATTATGTAGCAAAATGCTGCATGTCATATATCGAACATGTTGATCCAGCAGGTATTAAACCACATACACTGGTCCCTGTGCTGGAAACAATTTGGGACAAAGTGAAAAAGACACATATACCGTCACGGTCGCCTCAGGCCTCCTGTGCTGGCTCACCACTTTCTGGCTCTCTCTCTCTCTCCCCTCTTCTGTCTGTTTGTGTTTGTGTGTGAGTTGACCCTGCCTGTGTGTTTCATGAGTGGGACTCATATTGGGTTCCCACCCTTTGGTTCCACACACCTGGAAATATGGAGCTCACCTGTTCCTGATCATCTCGCCTGCTGCCACTACAGTAGTGGTTTGCTTTCAGTTGCTGCAGGATTGATCAATTAACAACTCTTGCCTGTAACAGAACTGTGGACTTGCCTGTTTTTCTGGAACCAAGGACTTCACTGGAGATTTTTGCCTGAACTGTTGCTACCCTTGTGTGCTTGTGAATAAGCTTGTTAAACTTTTAGTGCTGAGTCCTGCATTTGAATCTAACCCGCCTGAGTAGTTATGACATATACTTGGGATTTGTTGAACTCACATTCTATCATATTTTAGCATTTTCACTTCATATTATATACACATGTATGCCGGACACTATAATTAAAACTAGCAAAAATATCACAAATACAATAAAGTATCACTGTCCCTGACATAATAACGCCTACAGTATCTCCTATATTTTGCTCTTGTTGGTCTTGACACTTGTTCTTATGTTCTGATTCACTTTGTTTTGTTTACTTTATATTTATATTGTGATGATCTGTTGCAGTTTGATAGATTACGGAACTACTACAGTCCAGCTTATTTGCTCTATTTACAGGTTTATGGCTGCTTAGTTGTTAAGTTCGTATAAGTCATGTAGCAATAACCTGAGAATATTTCTCTGATCTGGTCTGATTTATCACTGAAAGCTGAAGGATATGTGAGGACTTAAATCTGTCTCTAAGGGTAAATGGGTTGGCATTTAACAGAAATTAGTTCAAAGAACATTTTATCCACAAATTTGGGTATAACACGGTGATATTTTGATACACTATGATACTGCAATTTTGCAGAGATAGCTCATTTTGGGGAACAGATATCCCTGGTCACTGGCTCTTTGAGGAGGATTTTGCTCTGAGTACCACACCATTTTTGTGGTATGACATGCTAATCGGTGCTATGTCTAGTGAATTTGTGATTCTAAATTGGCTGTCGTTGAGAATGTGAATTATTGGCTCTCTCTGTGTTAGCTCTGCAATGGGCTGGGAACCTGTCCAAGGTGGAGCCCACCTCTCACAGTTGGGATAGGCTTCCAGAGTTCCTTTAACAAAAGAAACTCCACACAAGTGGAAGAATAGGAATTAGCACTGAGAAGTTCAATGTCCTTTGTTTTTCCTTTCCTCTTGGCTTCTTGCTTATTTCTTTGTTTTGATGTCATCGGTTCCTCAATCATAAAACTTTTATTTTAAATGATGAAACTGTTATGTTATTAATTTCAGTGCAGTCTTTAACCAATGAATCCTGATATTATGTCTCCACATCACTCAGCAAACATACCTCTAAAACTAAAGGTTTTTTGTTCTTTCAGAGCAAAATGCTGCAAATACTCTAAATAGGGATGCACATGTCACTGATTTACTTTGAAGTCAAACAAACTATATTAGATGCTGCTTTTTGTGCTGCGAGTCTAGTAGGTAAAACAAGATTTCCATGTAAAATGTTCTTCATAAAATGTTTTTCTCTGCCTCTGTAATGCACCAGTGCTTTGAAGAGAACAAATACAGCTGTAATATATATTCACAAAGAGCAAGGAGGAGAAAAAAAGAAAATCCATACAGTTTCAGAGGAATAGTAAGACTACTACCGAAGAACAAAGACATAAGATACATTTGCTCTTGATATTATTTTGAATTTTGAAAGCCAGCCTTTAGTTGGATGTTTGCAGGCTCTGATGTCCTGGTCTCCATGTCAGCGTGCACTTTTTAATGCTCTTACAGAGTTAGCAGGTATATATCACTCATGTGTTGGCTCTAATCAACAAAACATGTCTCTGTTTCAGAAAGAAGTGCCAAGATACTATATATGTAATACACAAAATCAGATTTACCACTCTGTCTCTTAGTAAACAGGCTAGGGGGTGGTCAACAAGTAGTACAAGAAGAAATATAAGAGGACACAATAGATCACCACTATGGTCTATAAATTTATACTATGAGAAAAATAATTTGAACCCCAGCTGAATTTGTAAATAAATGAACAGTCTCTAATTTAAATGGTAGTTTCATTTTAACAGAGTTATGACCTTCTCACCAAGCTTCTTACTGATGGTCTTGTAGGACCTTATGGACAAGACTGTGTACAGTCTTGTCCATAAGGTCCTTTGACAGTTCTTTGGTACTCCCCATGGTGGTGGAGAGGTTGGAATGGAAGAAATTGATTCTGTGGACATGTGTGCTCTATATACATGAGTTGAGATCAGGAGTATCTGTAACTGACCGATCGATCAATCGCCAATCTGTTTGCCACATGGGCACACAGTCAATCTGCAGGAGCCAGAAGCTCACAGAAGCCAGAAAGGAGCTGGGTTGTAGGGGATCAAATCCTTTTGCATACTCAAACTCAGTAAGAGATGAAATAATTATTTCCCCCACTATAAATAATCAGCTGAATGGGCTTTGATTACTGACTCAACTGTGGTAGTCAAACTCATCCACACAGGATTCAGGATTAGAAAAATGTTTGGTTTGGGCTGGATTGGATCAATTCTAATAATTTTAACTTTCCCCTCAATGACTGGTTAATATCAATTACATTTCAATTCAATTAAATGATATTTATATAGCACCAAATCACAACAGTCACCTCTAGGCTCTTTATATTGTAAGGTAAAGTGAATACAATAATACAAAGAAAACCCAACAATCAAAATAACCCCGTATGAGCAAGCATTCTGTGAGAGTGGGAGGGGAAAATTCCCTTTTAACAGGAACAAACCTCCAGCAGAACCAAATCATGGAGTGACAGTCATCTGCCATGACTGGTTGTAGGTAAGGGAGACAAGACAAAAGACATGCTGTGGGAGCGAGACGGAGATTAATAATAACTCATGATTACATGCAGAGTGGTGTATAAAACACATAGAATGAAAAGAGGTGAGTCAAAAAGAAACACTCAGTGCATCATGGGAGCCCCCCCCAGCAGCCTAGGCCTACTGCAGCACAACTAAGGGAGGGTTCAGTGTCACCTGATCCAGTCCTAACTATAAGCTTGATCATAAAGGAACGTTTAAAGCCTATCCTTAAAAGTAGCAAGGACCCACAAGTAAGCCAGCAGTCTGACAGCAAAGTGCTTTTTTGGGGAGATATGGTTCATTTCTAAATCGTGCCCATCTTGGTCACTCCCAATGAAAATCTTAACATCTTCAGCTCTGCCACCTCCAGCTCATTCTCCTGTTTTTTTTGGTTGGTGCCACTGTCTCCAAACCATACATCATAGCAGATCTCTACCATTTTTCCTTCCACTCTTGCTGTTATCCTTCTGTCACAAATCACGTTAATCTCCACCCAGTCCACCCTGCCTACACTCTCTTCTTCACCTCTCTCATGTACTGTCCATTGCTTTGGATGGCTGACCCCAGGTTTTTGAACTCACCAACATTCACTACCTCTGCTCCTTACAGCTTCACTGTTACACCTGTCTCCCGCTCATTCACAAACATGCATTCTGTCTTGCTTCTACGGAGTTTCATTCCTCTTCTCTCCAGAGCACACCTCCAGGACATAAGACTCTCCAGGCTCCCTTCCACCTTCGCATACTTCACTGCCATTCCTGACTTTCTCATGCAGTACCACAGTTCCTCTCTTGGCACCCTATCATATATTTTCTCTAGATCCACAAAGACAGAGTGTAACTCCTTCTGACCTTATTTATACTTTTTTTTTTTTTTTTTTTCCTCAGCTCTCAGCGGAGACGGTCGCACTTTTCTTCTCTCCCCAGCCCTTCCTTTTTCCCCTGCTTTGCTGCTTGCTGCTTTAGAGCCTCTCTTCACACAACTTCTGAACTGGAATTTATAATTATGGATCTGGTCAGCTGGTCTCTCCATGCCATTGTTTTTGATCAATTTTTCACCATGAGGAGATTGGGGGAAGGAGAACCCTATTCCCTCTTATCAATTGACATTCCAGCTGGCTACGTTATGGATTCCTGTGTGGTGTGGAAGATGACGTGCCTGGCCGTATTGTTAATGGAGGACACACACATTTGGCTTATTGACACTGGGATTTCTCCGAATTGGACCGGGAGATACCTGGTTTGTCGTTGCAATTCAGGAAGTCTAGGCAGCTGTCTGGCCTTGGTAAGGCTGCTTATGACGGGAACGCGGGAAGGGTACAGACTCAAACTCAGACTCTGTATATCTGGAGCTGATTCTGAGGGGTAAGATCTTGGAGATGTACGTATCTGTTTCTGCACGGCGAAGGAACGAACCAAGAAGATTCGGATGAATTGGATTTTTCGCCACAGAGAGGTGCCAGAAAGACTGAAGGCTGTCAACAAATTAATCAGTACAGTCTGTACCAAAACAAGTCATAGAATCAGGAATTTGGCTCCCTGGCGGCCTTGGACTGCCGCTTATCAAATTGTCTCCGGGATGTTTGTAAACAGATGCTCTACGCCCCCGCCGTCCTGTCTTCTTGTGACCTGTGTTGGACTGATCTCCCTGACCTAGCTGCTGATGAACTCTACATCTTATCAGAACTGTTAGCTGAGGAGGGAGTTTGAGTCAGCCCCACAGTAGCCCGACCCCGCCCCCCCCACTCGCCTCTGCTGGCTCCCCTGTCCATCCCTCCCCACCCTAGTGCTCCCATGTTATATGTTTCTGCCCTGTCGCAGAGGTTTTTGTAACCTTATACTGTGTATGTGTGAATGTATACAAAGTATGAGATGATTTTTTTCCTCACTCATCCCTATATGTTTTCACTATTGTTTCTGTCTTTTTAATGGCAGCGCCTCCAGAAGGGGGGCAGCATGGCCACAGTTCACCTATCTCCCCATGTTTGTTCTGTTTGTCTTCTTGGATGGGTGTTCTGTTAACTGTAATTTCCCCATTGTGGGATCAATAAAGTATCATCATCATCATCATCATCATCATCATCATCATCACTTCTCCATCAACACTCTCAAAAAAAACAAAAAAAAAAAACAAAAAAAACATTGCATCTGTAGCGCTCTTTCTTGGCATTAAGCCATACTCCTGCTCATTGATTGTCACCACCTAGCTTCAACAACTCTTTCCCATATTGCACACATGGACAAAAGATGCTTCCAGGCATGCATGAGTTTAGAATAGTTTGTCATTTTGTTCTGCAAATACAGAGACACAAGCACTTCAGTTCAATGAGATCCACTCATTGGAATCAGAATAAACCTACTAAAACTTAGTTGAACTGTCAATGAGCATAATATGTCAGTTTGAGGATAAATGAACAGAGTAACAATAAGCGACCCAATAACAAACTGAAGGAGATGGGGGGGGGTGCCCAGTATTTCTTAAAGTGCATGCATGTGTCCAACCATACTGTGGGTCCCACACATAGCTTAATTGTAAGGTTTGTCAGCTTCATCCCTCTGCATTCACTGCAGCTCTGCACCTCACCTTTCTTCTTTAACTACATGCTGCAGTGTCATTCATTATTGACATGCCTAATAACAATTATATTGACAAACACTTGTGTGGAGCTTAGATGGGTACCAGGATTCAATGCTGGTGTCCTGTTGATCATTTGTCAGATAAACCCATCTTGAAATGAAAACAAGTGTCACTCTGAATGATATCAGAGAAAAACAAAACAAAACAAAAACACATAACACAGAGACTTTACAAATGCTTTCATCATTCTCTTGATTTACTGAAGTCAGAAATCTAAACTGTCCCAATTCTGTCAGCACACATTACATGCCATTTCACATACAATATTTTACATTTTCAGTCTTTGTTTTATGATTTGAGAGACACATTACAATATTATTGAAGTCCTATATAATAAGAAAGAACAATGCTGAAAAAAATATATTTTCTTCTTGTTTTGCAAGACGCGGGGGAGAGTGAGAGATGCACTTTTCCAAAACCAAGTCCATCTAAGAATCTCTGCTTCTCCAAACTATCTACATGGAGCGTATTTCTCCTGTTTTGGCTTCTCTACACTGGCTACCAGTTCACTACAGAGTCTGTTTTAAAATTCTTTTATTTGTGTTCAAACGTCTTCATGGTCTAGCTCCATCGTACCTGTCTGAGCTAATAACTCCTTATCTCCCAACTCGCTGCCTCAGATCAGCTGATCAGCTGCTACTTGAGGTCCCAAGATCTAAGTTAAAGCTCAGAGGCGATAGAGCTTTTAGCATTTCTGCCCCTATTTTATGGAACGATCTCCCTTTACATGTCAGGAGTGCCCCGTCATTGTCAACTTTTAAAAAACTTCTTTAAAGACACATTTTTATTCACTGGCTTTTAGTATACTTTGAGAGCTTATTCATTTTGTATTTGCTGTTTTATTATTGTTGTTCTTTTTGTTAAATTGTACAGCACTTTGTTGCAGTTGCTGTTTTTAAAGTGCTTTAAAAATGAATAAAATAAAGTATGATGACTCAGTGAAGCAGAAACTGTTGGTGTGTTCATCTGGATGGAAGAATGTTGCCATAGATGGAGTTATAGATACCATGGTGCCAAACCAGTTGTAAATGGTATGGGAGTCAGTTTTTGTTTAGTATAAATGAAGCTTTTACATTGGGATGTGGAGTGAACACACCACACTGGAGCAAAACACGTTCTATCATTTCAAAAATAGTGGTGTTGAAACACGATTTTTAACATGTAACCATTAAACTTAGATTCTGCCAGCTCTAAAGAAAAGAAAAAGACTACCACCTGAGACCACCACTGTCACAGCTGGGGCTGTTTGCTGGAAGGGGTGGACCCAAACGCAGGACGCGGGAGAAAAAACTAAACTAAAAAACTGCTTTATTTGCAGGGGACTTAGATAAGACAAAAAAAACATGAAACACAAAACCCGAGATCTCAACCATAGCAGAATTAAACATGAAGCCTGGGAGAAATACTAAGAGGGACAAAACACTAGACAGGGAACACACAGCTAGGGGGTTACACTGATCACAACACAACCAAGAACAGAGAAAAACTGAGGGCTTAAATACACACAAGGAAATCAGGGAGAGTGGAAACAACAGGGAACAACAGGTGAAACAAATGAACCTAATAACACAGGGGAAGCAAAACTAAACACAAAGCACAGGGAGCATGAGACTGTCAAAATAAAACAGGAAGTGACTCACCACGATGCACATGCAGACTTAACAGTACACAAGGACTAGAAAACACAGAGGAAACCTAAATGCCACAAAAGGAGCCACCCGAAGGGAGACTAAACTCGAAAAGGGTCAGGATACAGGGAAGAAAAGATCAGGGGAAACAAACACAGGAACACAGAGACACAGGAAGACCAGGGACAAGGAAAACAGAACGCAAAGCAATAACCAACTGAAAACGTATAAACAATGAGAAAAACTAAGAAACACAACCTGAAGAATACAACAAAACAGAACTATACAAAAGGAAACTCAAAACACTGGACCAGGACCATGACAGCTACCTGATGAAGCCAACAGGACCATATCATCTGCAAAAAGCAAAGATGAGATTCTGAAGACAGACAGCCAGAGATTAATAATAAGTAATGATTAAATGCAGAGAGTGAACACACAGTGAGTAAAAAGAGGTGAGTGAAGAAGAAACACTTCATGAGAACCCCCCCCCAGTAGACTAGGCCTATTGCAACATATCTAAGGGAGGGTTCATGGTCACCTGATCCAGCCCTAACTATAAGCATTTAACCAAAAGGAGAGGCCACCACCTGATGAAGCCAACAGGACCATATCATCTGCAAAAAGTTTCTGAAGGCACCTGGGTGGAAACCATCCACCACTGGGCTATACTTAGAAATTCTGTGCAGAAAAATTATGAATAGAATCTGTGACAAAGTGCAGCCCTGGGGGAGTCCAACTCCCACTGGAAACAAATCCAACTTATTGTCAGCAATGCAGACCAAGCTCTGTAGTTGTACAGGAACTGACTGGCCCATCCCATACTCCCACAGTAACCTTCACAGGATGCAGTCTAATGCCTTCTCCATGTCCACAAAATGCATGTAGACTGGCCCGGCAAACTCCCACACACACTTAAATACCCTTGAGAGTATAACGACCTGGTCCAGCATTCCAGGATCAAGACAAAAACCACATTGTTCCTAATGGACAAAGTCTCCTTTCCAGCACCCTGGCACAGACCTTCCCAGGAGGTTGAAGACTGTGATCCTTCTTTAGTTGGAGCACACCCTCTGATCCCCCTTCTTGAAGATGGGAACCACCACCCCAGTCTGCCATTCCAGAGGCACAGCCCCAGGTCTCCATGTGATATTGCAGAGGCATGTCAACCAAGACAGTCCTACAACATCCAGAGCCTTCACCCTTTATAGCAGTGGTCCCCAACCTTTTTGAGCCATGGACCAATTTAGTGTTAGACAATATTTCAATGGACCTGCCTTTAAGGTGTGGCGCATAAATGCGTCAAAATAAATGATACGACCATATTCAAAAATGTGATATTTTCTAATAATAAATGTGAATCCACTGTGTATTCGTATGCAACTCTATCAGTAGCGTGCTCGTAACATCGCGGCACAACATGAATAATATCATCTGCCCACAACTCTCTGGTCGCCATGGTAATGTTTAAACGTGTCTTCAAAATACACAAATACAGCAGAAATCACCTAATTCAGATTGAAAAGGCCAATGGAATCTCATCCAACTTGTAAAAAAAAGTCTTTAGTGTAAAGGCTGTTACGCACCGAACATGTTGCGTAAAAATAACACCAAATTCGAAATCTTTCGGATGCGAACTTGTAGTCTAACCTACACACACACCAGATACATTGCGTTTTTGCGAATAAATCGTCCTTATAAAACGCACTGTGAAAAAAATGAAGTCGACATCAAGCGATGATGTAATGCGGTCATGATGTTCCTAAACAAGAGAAGGAAGAAACAGAGATGGGTTCATCCAACTCTCATAAGAAAGCAGCAGCAGGGAGAGTTTTATGGTTTGATCCTGGAGTTGAAGCGGCATCACGGCCACTTTTGTGCATATTTTAGGATGTCGGGGGCGCAATTTGAGCTCTTGTTGGCAGAGTTAGGACCACATCTGAGAAGACAGAGAAATAATTTCAGAGAGCCGACTGACCCGGAGCACCGTCTAGCTGTGTGTCAGAGATAAAATAGTATGATTTTACTGTTCCCATATCACTATATATTCAGTGTATCGGTGTGCATTTTGCACTACAAAGCGTACATGTTGCTAAATGCAGCGCTCTGATTGGTCAGATCTGTTTGTTCGCTTGTTAAAGTCAGAAAAATCGAACTTGATCCAAAAAAATAAATGCCGCAAATTCTTCCTGTGAAGTGACTCGGTTGGTTTGAACGGCTGCATTAAGAACAGGCAAGTCCAAAAACGCACCAAACATTCGCTCGGAATTTACGCGTCTGGTGTGTAAAGGCCTTAAGTCGGATAAAATCAAATTCTTCAAAATATCTGACAGTTTGGGGTCTACTATTGAACTTCGCTGCAATTGCTTCTGCTTCATCTCTGGATTTGCTTCCGCAAATTTTATAATCTCTTACTTTGTCGAGCGTTGAAGAGTCAGCTTGACTTGGTGTGGTCCACCTCACTGCTATCCCCGGTGATGCTAAATATAAATGGTAAATGTACAAGTTCTTATATGGCGCTTTTCTACTCTTGTTGAGCACTCAAATATTTAAATGAGCATTATGTAGGTCAATCAACCTACAGTGTATCACAAAAGTGAGTACACCCCTCACATTTCTGCAGATATTTAAGTATATCTTTTCATGGGACAACACTGACAAAATGACACTTTGACACAATGAAAAGTAGTCTGTGTGCAGCTTATATAACAGTGTTAATTTATTCTTCCCTCAAAATAACTCAATATACAGCCATTAATGTCTAAACCAGCGGCAGCAAAAGTGAGCACACCCCTAAGAGACTACACCTGTAAATGTCCAAATTGAGCACTGCTTGTCATTTCCCTTCCAAAATGTCATGTGACTCTTTAGTGTTACTAGGTCTCAGGTGTGCATAGGGAGCAGGTGTGTTCAATTTTGTAGTACAGCTCTCACACTCTCTCCTACTGGTCACTGAAAGTTCCAACATGGCACCTCATGGCAAACAACTCTCTGAGGATCTTAAAAGACGAATTGTTGCTCTACATGAAGACTGTTATATAAGCTGCACACAGACTACTTTTCATTGTGTCAAAGTGTCATTTTGTCAGTGTTGTCCCATGAAAAGATATACTTAAATATATGCAGACATATGAGGGGTGTACTCACCTTTGTGATACACTGTATTTCGTTAAGAGTGGCACGGGAACCAGCAAAGCTTGTGGGTTTAATTTTAGTGGTGATGTATCACGTGACCGAGACAAACATCTTGACTTCAAGAGGGAATCATAGACAGATGTAATGGAGATCCACCAATTTTTCAAAATAAAACATTGTTCAGACTCAGATAATTAAAATGCAAATAATGTAAACACTTTATTCTTTAAGTGCAGCACGGTACCAAATGACCCACAAACCGGTACGGTCCAGGGCCCGGGAATTGGGGACCTCTGCTTTATAGGGAAAGTGACTATTTTTTGTAATTTCCACACATTTTCTATAGCCCGACTATGTAGTTATCTCTCAACGCACTAGCTCAGATTCCTTCCCCACCAGAGGAGGTGGTGTTCCATGTCCCAAATGCCAGCCTCAATAGCCAGGCCTCTGCCCTTGACCGCCGCCCAACACCTGACCTCTAACTTGTCCTTGGTGGGCGCAGCCCAAAGAGGAGACATGGGTCCGTCCTCCACTTTGGGCTGCGTTCACCAGACGCTCTCCCTTAAGCACCCACCCCAGGCCTGTCTCCAGGGTGGGGCCCTGGTAACCCTGTCTCTGCCAGGCTAAACTAATCCCGTGTTGTACCTCTCATAGTGGTCATCTGAATTGCCTTTCATCTGGCCCCTCACACAGGACCAATTTGCCTTGGGAGCCCCTACCAGTGTGTGTGTGTGTGTGTGTGTGTGTGTGTGTGTGTGTGTGCGTGTGTGTGTGTGTGTGTGTGTGTATGCACTTATATGTCTTCAACACACTTAGAAAAGTGTTGAATATCAGTGATCTGAACTCTGCATGGTAGCTCAGTCATTACAGACATTTTTAGCCCAGTGCACAGACAAAATGAGAGAAAATGTATTCATTTCACAGTTCAGACTCCAAATATCCTTTTTTCTCCCCCTTTCAGGCAAAGGACAGAGCCAGACACAGAGACATAACACACAGACACAGCCATTAGACTCATAGAGGCATTTTTATCAAAAGGTAACTGAAACCATACATAACTTCTCTCTGTGTATGCTGAAGCTATATAATAATCACCCAGACCTGAAATAGACTGCAGAATTTTAATTGCATTTCTTAAAACCTATTTGAGTCCAATCCCATTCAAGTTAAAAATGATGATAGCACAATCAAATTTGGATCATTACATTTAAAAGTAAAATGTGGTTTCTATTTTGAATTTAGGTCTAATTATACAGAGCATGTTGATTGTCTGCCCTGAAAAACAACAACCTGAGACAGACTTTCTTTAGCCGTGGCCAAATTTTGAGCAGTGGCACTACTTCCAAAACTTTTATTTATGTGCAAATGCAAATTTAATCTACTAATCACAGAAACATGTAAAAACTATTCTAAATAAAACTGGCAAAGTGCATGAAACAAGGTTTATAATGTTTTATGTACAACCCTGTATGTATATAAATAGAACAAGAATGCAGCTGTTTATAATTATTTACCTCCATACATTTAATTGAGGACAGTACAAAACAAAACACAACAGACACAAAACAAAACAGAAAATGATGGATACAAAGGCAATAGAAAACTGGGCAAGAAAGAAGTATATCAAAGGGTGGAACCATTATCACAGCTAAAAGATTGCATTGCTTTTTCCTGCAACCTGAACTGTGTCTCCCTGTGGGACATGCTAAGACCCATCACCCACACAACTAGAGTGCAAAACTGTACTGTCTGGCAGAAACAGCAGACTACACACCTCTTTCATGTCTTCTCTCTTCAAGCACTTAAGAGTCTCATTTCATCTTTTTTATTTCTTTTCCCTCTGAGAGGAGAAACACTCATCTTCCCAGACCACATAATCTAATTATACCTCCTATGCTATTGACACAAATCTGTGTCTCTGTCCAGGCTGCAACTCCCATTCACTTGAATGCTTTCAGTTTGTGATGTTGTATTAATCCAAGTGTCACAAGGTTAAAACAGTAATTTAATGTCAGTATATTCTAGTGTTATCATACTATTCATTTTATGTGCATTTTCACAGACAATTAACTTCACAATTCTCAGCTTAGGCAGGTGTATTACAGTAAGCTTCTGGATGGTTACATAGTGGTTAGGGACTAGAAACACAATTATTTGTAGCTACAAAATAAAAGCCATGTAAGTACATGCTTAAACATAGATTAATTTGTTTTTTGTTTATTTAAGATACAAGCTAGATACAAACACAGGTTCTATATAGAATAAATATGTCTTTGTGTGATGCCGCCTTGGAGAGAAAAAGGAGAACCAAAGAAGATATTTATGTTTACCAAATTCATCACATTAGTGAGGCCATCCAAAGCTCCAGCCGAACAGCCATCCCTACATATAGTTATATAAATAACTGTTATCATTTTTTTTCCTCAGCAGTTCATCTGCTTTTAGCATCTGAAAAGCTGACAGGAATCATAATCACTATTAAGTAGATCACTGCTTTTCTCCTAAGCCTACTTTGTTCCAGCTAATTATCAGTTATTTCTGCATTTTCTCTTGAGATGTGCTCAAAAATATGAATATAACAGAGTATTAGTCAGTTCAGAATCAGAGAGTTAGGCTGAAAGGCTTGAAGATGCAATGATGCAAATATTATTACAGTATGTGACTGCAGTATATGACAACTAGACAATATGAATTGAAATTATATTGGATGCACCGAGATGAATGGGGGAATTAGTTACAGCAGCCTACTGCACAAAGCGATAGAGAGAGAGTGAGAGACACAGCAAAATGGATGAGTGTGCTCAAATTCCTTCCATCTGTGAGACTGATGCAAAGGCCTGAATAAAACACATCGTCTGTACATCTGTACAGCTTCTGCCAAGACCCCTGTCTCTTTCTCTGTCTCCACACCGTCTAGCCAGCCACTCTCCTCTGACTGAGTCAGATCCAAAGTGCCAGGATATCATTTTAACCCTCCATTACTGTTGGTGCCAGTCTTCTATTTTACCTTTGGGACAGGCTTTGCTCCCACCATAGCTTTTCATGCAGTGATAAACTGCTCTTTATCCTTTGCCTTGACTAGACTTTTAAAGCCAATCAGTTGTTTTAGTGGTATCTATAATATTTTGTAGGTGTGTAACTTTGGCAGAGGATTGTATTATGTTGCTCTCGCCTGCTGTGTATCTTTTAACCTTTTCGTGGGTCACATCTTCTCCTGGAGCCTCTCCTGACACTGCCAGCATGATGTACAGCATTACATGAGATTAAAAGAACAGAGCCTGAAGACACACAACCTGACTGGCTCACATAGTGCCAAAACATCTCTTATTTAACTATTAGGGAATATCAAATTACTTTCTTAATTTACCTGACATCTAATTTTAGACAAGAAAAGAATAGGTTTCTACAGGATGTAAATACATCATAAAATAACTGAGGTTTATCCATCATTGAAGATTGCTGCTAAGACAGTAACTCACTGAGACTCCCAGGGTAATTTTCTGTCAGTACTTTTTTTTTTTTTTTTTTTTTTTAATCTATGTCATCTCCTATCGTTCATCCATCAATAGCTAACATAGACCTCTGGCTATCACAGTCCCTCCATGTAACATCATTCATCAGTCTGTTCTGAAGCAGGTATATAGCTAATGGCTTTTTTTTTTTTGGCTTTCCTACACGCTATAGTGCATCCAACTTGTATGCATTTTTTTGCTGTGCACTTTTTTAGTAACAGAATAGAACTCGATTTCTAATTATATCAGTATTCCTCACAGAAATAATCCACATTAAATATTTTTTAATCATTTAAAATCAGATAGATCTCATTTTTTCCTGTTCAGTGGCAGGATGTCCAAAGTAACATTCATGCTTCATACTAACAATCAAAACAGCAATATCATGTCCTTTAGTTTACTTCTCTCACATCTACTTTCCAAGCACTCTTTCTTCATCCATCTCGGACAACTTCAAATTTACCTGAAGAGTTACCAGACTATTAAAACAGATTCCACATCAAACCACAACAGTACAAACAAAGATGTGTATGCTCTGAGAGCAGATCTCTCTCTCTCTCTCTCTCTCTCTCTCTCTCTACCTTCTGGCCTCTTGCCTTATCTATCTCTCTTAATCTGTTTTTGCATCACATCCACTCCTGAAGCCTCTGCCAATACAGCTAGCATCTCCACAACACAGCCAGCTTGACACTTATCATCACAACAGGAGGCCCTGTCCACATCTGTGGACAACGTGTTTTGTGCTTTGTACAGTATGAGTTCAGTGTCTCATTCAGTGTAGAGGACCACATCACAGCCCACCATGTAAGTGCATTAACAGTGAGCAGTGCTCACCTCGCCTCTCAGACAGAGAGTCAGCAGAGAAGAGAAAAAAACAAAACAAAACAGTGAAAACACACACAGCCTTTTATGTGCAGAGAAAACAGACTGTAAAAGCCTTGAAAGCTCCCTTTGGACTTTCTTCTTCTTCTATTCTTGTATAAATGAGATGCTGTCAACATTGTCTTGACTTGGAGTAAAGGGTTTTATATCTGAGAAAAAACAAAAAACAAAAAAAAACTGGTATTACATCTTGGTCAGAGGTTTTTGTGCTCTGTGAAGCATATATGGAAATTCTGACATTTCAGAGATGCCTGTATAACTAAATTAGACCTTACTGAAAATTTAAAGTTTGATGTTAGATGTTAGCAAACCTGGACAGTTGCAAGCTGTATACTGATTGGTGTGAATCAAAAATTAAGTGGGAGATCATTATTTCACTGCAGGTTAGATCTTGTACAAGCTTCTACTAGAAATTACAGCAATTTTATGTACCATTTTTTTCCCAATCCCAAGAACAACTGGTACTTTGAATGCCAGAAAGAGAAGACTGTGGCTAAGCTGGAAAGTCTTAGCCTATAGACTATAGGCTAAGATCAAGGTCAAGGTAGCATGAAGGGAAGTTAACCAACTATCAGAGCTGAAGAAAGAAGTACAAGCTGTCTATACCTGAGGCCTTAGAAACTGCCAAGCAAGGACTCATACCCTTGTTTAACCACTTGAAGAGATATACCAGAGATACAGAAGCCAAGAGAATGAAACAGATGTGCTTCACTGAACCATCCAAAGTGGGGAGCAATATGAGAACAGCCCCACCAAGGCTGGAGACAGAGCAATGCTGGAAGCGCATATGGGAAAAGAATGCTCAGTGGCTAGTGAACTAAGCACATCAACCTCCCTGAACAGGCTCCAGTAAGCATCAAAGTGGCAGACATCCAAGAAAGAGTCTCAAATATGAAATTTTGTATAGCACAAGGTCCTGATATGATTCACACCTACTGGATAAAGAAGCTAATTGAACTCAGAGGAGCAAAATACCAGTAACTGGTAGATAGAGCATCATTCAAGACTCTAAGACCAGACTGACCAACCTGTGCACCGCCTGGATTGACTGCAGGAAAGCCTATGTCTCAGTGACTCACACATGGATCCTGGAATGCCTAGAACTGTATAAGATCAACAGGACCCTTCATGTGGAGTTCAACACTAGGGGCCAACTTTAAGCCAATTGCACAAGTCACCATCAAGTGTGGGATTTACCAAGGACATGTTCTGTCCCCCACTGCTGTTCTGCATAGGCCTGAACCCACTCAGCCAGATCATTAACAAGGCTGGCTACAGGTACCAACTACAGAACATGCCCAAACATCAGCCACCTCCTCTACATGAATGACATCAAGCTGGAGTGGACGAGATAGGAGGAGGAGATAGAGCTCTGTCCAGAGGGTGCAGTCCTAGGAACAGCTGAGATACTGCACAGCTTCAGAGCCTCTGTTAGAGGACCTGAGCTTGAAGGAAGGACAAATAAAGAATGCCTACAGAGTGAGTGGAGATTTTCATATATAATTTAAGTTTTAAAGTGTATAGGAAGTGATTACTATATTGCTATATTTTAGTCTAATGGATATTGATTACTCACTACTATTTGTTCAGCCTTTGGTTTACTGGCTATATATACAAGTGCTATTGATACAAGTATTTATTTCATTTCTACTTGAGGAAAAACAAATTGTTAAGCTACATGCTTCTGTTATGAACAATATGCATCAGAATTTTCAATTTGGCTGTTGTTCTTGATGAGGTAATGACTGTCGCTTGTGTCTACCATAGGGTCTAGATGGTGCTTTAATAAGGTTTATATTCACAACTGTATTAATGACACTGAGGAAAGCCACAGGCTCAAACATCATTGTTTATTTCTGCTATAATGTAAAATTAAAACTACCATGCACTTACTGTAGTTGTGAGTGCTGATAGCTTCTTTAAATAACAGACAAGAGAACTCAAGAGTGTTGTCAAAATTACACCATAGATCTGACGTCTGAGGTAGAGAGAGATTTTTCCTCATTTAATACCTCCACTCCTTCCAGAGCCATTATATGACTCAATACTGAATAACAACAGTGATGATAAATTAGGAAGCAGCATTGTTAGAGAAAGACAGTAGGAAGGTAAAGCTACCACCTGCAGTAATAATGATACTGTGAATCATAGAGTTTGTCTGACATTCACCACACTAACTGCCAAATAACACATTGCTACAAGTACTACAAGCACCACTTTCCACTGAACTGCTCTTTTGTGCTTTAGAATCAACTAAAAGGAATATTATTATTTCTGTCGAAGTCAGAAAAGATGCAAGGACACTATTGACTCTCAGAGATTTCTTTTCTTTTTTCTTTTTTTTCTTTTTATGTCGGAGCCCAAAAAGGCCATCGATAAGGCAGATTAAATATAAATGATATAAATGGCATTATATTGCCAAAAGTATTCAGTCACCCATCCAAATCACTGAATTCAGGTGTTCCAATCACTTGTTTGGTACTTGTCTGACTGTATTGTGCCAGTTGTAAAGTTTGCTGGAGGGGAGATTATGGTGTCAGGTTGTCTTTCAGTAGTTGGGCTCAGCCCCTTAGTTCCAATTAAAAGAACTCTTAATGCTTCAGCGTACCAAGACATTTTGGACAATTCCATGCTCCCAACTTTGTGGAAAAAGTTTGGGGATAGCCCCTTCCTGACCTTGCTTTCTGCACTTGTACACAAAACAATATACATAAAGACATGAATGAACAGATTTGGTGTAGAAGAACTTGCGTCCTGATCTCAACCCGACAGAAGACCTTTGGGATAAATTAGTGCAGAGACTGTGACCCAGGCCTTCTAGTCCAACATCAATTTCTGACTTCACAAATGCTCTTCTGGAAGAATTATCAAAAACTCCCATAAACACAATTGTAAACTTTGTGGAAAGCTTTCCCAGAAGCTGTTATAGCTGCAAAGGGTGGCTCATATTAAACCCTATGGATTAAGAATGGGATGTGACTCAAGTTCAGATGTGTGAAAAGCCTGATGGCTGTGGGTACAATTTTACATCAGAAAGAGGGGAGTCTGCCAGTACTGATAGTATAATATAGGGTGTTATTTTCTCTGGTAGGACAGTCAACAAATTGTGTGAATCCAGTCAGGTGGGAGGAGAGAGTAGCATGATTGAAGTCGTCTGAAATTCTGAAGTGTGCCTCTGGATGTTTAGTCTGTATCCTAGCGACTGAATTCTCTCGGAATATAATATGGTCGCATACCAACAACCAGTAATTTAATATCAGGACAACACATCTTGACAGTGATATGCATAGGATTACACCATCTCTGATTCACCAATAATGATTCTCCCCCACCTTTTTTCTTGCCACTAGCTTTAGCATCTCAGTCTAACTGTATGAGGGTGAAACCAGGTAGTTCCAGATTAGAGTCTGAGATGTTTTGATTCAACCATGTTTGAGTAAAATACATGAGACCACATTCACAATATACTTTCTGAGTCTTCACCAATATCTCCAGCTCATCAGAGAGTTGACATTTCCCATGATGAATGTTGGCAGAAAAAGCTTATATCTCCATTTCCTAGCCATCATTTTTGCACCAGCGTGACAACCGCAAAAACACCTTTATTTCAGCTGGAATAGGGTAGTATCTTCCTGATTTTCTCCATTTCAATGAAAGAAGTATCCATCTGTACATGGCAAAAAACAAACAAACAAACAAAAAAAACCAAACAAATCAATAATAAAAAAAAAACAAAAAAAAAAACAAAAAAGGTAAAGATCAGAGCTACCAAACTTTGCTGCTACCAGTTGAACCGCATGTTCTTGAGCACACTAACAAAGGAGAACCGGTCACCATCCCACCACTGGGCATCTGACTTCTACAACCAGTATATGTATTTAGAACCACATAAAAATCCAGTACAATAAATCTACCATTCAAATTTTATGAACAATTAAGTACAATGGTATTAAAATGTCATGCACACGCAGTATATATAATATATTAACATATTAACATTGATGACAATAGTCATAAAAAGTTTAATAACAAAGTACAAAGCAATCATAAAAAGTTGAACTCTTTTCCTCTATTAAAAGAACAGATAACAGAGTAACTGTTCTTACTGCATTGTTAGAACTATAGCTGTACAGTACCAGCCAAAAGTTTGGACACACTCACCCGTAAGTGTGTCCAAACTTTTGACTGGTACTGTATGTATATTTTTAGAATCACTGAGAATGCTAATTATTGATCTACTTCCAGTCAGCACCACGGACAGAGGCATAATTACCATCCACTCTCTCTCATCACATAAACAGAAAAATTTGTACAGTTACAGTACAGTAGGGGTGAACATGGGATTCGGCAGGTGGCAGAATCCTAAGATCAGCTGTAGTGGCACAGAAAAGAGTCACAGCTCACAAGAATTTCTATTGTGAGCTCCAGTAGATTTTCTTTGTGTATAGGCTGTGATTCGCTGACCTTTGCTGCTGCTTCCACTGCTTTGAGGTTTTATACGTTCTTTGTGGATTTACACAACTGAATTCAACAAACTGTAACCCAGTATTTCATGAGCTATCTTGGCTGATTTCCATCCCCTACACCGACAGTAAACTGTTTATACTGTCTTTATACTTGAGAGTAGAAAGTTGGTATAAAGGTGAATGAATCTAAGCATCATCAGCTTAAACTCAAACTCATCTCCAATACACTTGATGTAACCAAACTCTGACCATGGACACCACAGCAACTGTGCACCAGTCCAACACAGAGCTTCTCTGTAAATTCACCACAGTGCAGAAAACTAAACTGCAGTATTTTCATGCAGTCTTTGAATAACACAGAGTTAGTGTACCTCAGTTTGTTTTGCAGAACGTTTCACAGAATAAAATACATAACTTCACATCATATACAGATTCAATATATGATTTACCAAATGCCACTGAGCAGTCCTTACCTTTAAATATAACCTCTCCTCTCCTCTCCTCTCCTCTCCTCTCCTCTCCTGTTTTGCCTTTCTTACATCTTTCTCCATCTCTGAATGAAGTTATCTCTCCCATTATGGGAAACAGCAGCTGTACCTGCAGCTAGCAGACACACTGTGTGACAAACTGCACACAAACGGTTTGTGTGTTTACTGATATTTGTTCAGCTGTTAAAAATGTTACATTTGAAATTACCTGCCAGAACACATTATTCCCTTTATTGTCACTCTGTAGAGCTAGCTAGATGTTGAACTACTGCAACCACAACTTACAGACATCTGCACCACAAATGCCAGTCTGGATGGTTCCTGTCCACTTAAACCCCTGAGTATAGCACTATAAATAATGCATAAATTAAATGGTTTGGGCTCTTTCACTGCTTTGGCTCTGCTTTGGATGCTATTGGTGTATCCATCTGATGATGAATACACCAATAGGATTGCCTTTTATCTGTCATTGTCCTTCCAATTAGGTTCAAATTGGTTTGATTTTTGAAGGAGCAGTGACGTGAAATAAAAACTTCCTTCAGACATGTTAAACCTAAAGTAATAAGTCTGTTTTGAATGTACAGATATTTGTGTAAAACTGTAGGGACTAAAAGTAAAAGTAGCATTTGTGCTTTGTTACTTCCCACCTCTGCTACTTTGCGCCTTGTAAGACCATTTTCTAGAGTCACACGCACCCCATGTAAACACTGGCACCTAACGCAGGAGAGTGATGGAAAAATCCAGTTATACAAGCTTACCATGGTGCTCGAGATGCATAACACATTTTCTTGAGTCTTATCAATAATTTTCTGTTGAAGATAAGACAATACAAGACAAGTGAAAACAAGAGAAGAAACAGAGTAGAGAACATCTTGTAGCAATACTTAGTCTAGATAAGAAATAACAATAACCCCGCTGTTCTTGTGAATATTGAAAGAGAATTACTTTCTTTCTATTCCTTTATACAACAGCATTACATGTATAACTGATTCAAATCAACATCCCACATTTAAAAAGTCCCAAATTTGGAATAAATAAAGTATATCTTACCTGTTCCTATTTTATACTCAGGACAAAAAGACAAAAAAAAAAAAAAGCTTCTGACATAGCTCTCTAAATGTCCCAGCAGTTCATTTCAATCAGGTTGAGGTCTGGACTTTGCAACACCTTAATCCTTTTCTTTGAAGGTGCTTGGTGCTTGGGATCATTGTCCTGTTTTGTGACCCAGTTTGGGCCAAGTTTTGGTTGTCAAACAGATGACCTTGATTTTAAAATACTTTTTTATACAGAGGAGTTCATAGCGGACTCAATGACTGCAAGGTGTCCAGGCCCTGTAGCTGCAAAACAAGCCCAAATCATCACCTCATTGTGCTTGACAGTTGATATGAGGTGTTTGTGCTAATATGCTGTGTTAAAATGATAAAATGTGGTCAGTTAGGTTTCTGATGACAAAAGTATTTCTTATGGTTTGGTGTGTCTTTCAAAGCTAAGATCCAACCTGTCTAGACTTGCAAAAAATTCAAATAATTCTGGGGTATGACTTAAGCAAAAATGTACTCACGCTGTTTCCTTTATTGCTTCCTCTAAAGAAAGGCTATTTTCACAAGTCATTTTCAACCAATGACTCTGGCAAACACACAGCATGACATGAAATTTTGTTTTCTAGAGTGCAGAAAAGAGAAGTCATGCGTTCACTGGCAATAATCTCCACTGAAAACAAATGACTTCCTTCATTAAAGAATAATAATGTAGATTCAGTCCCTTTCTGTGACTATTTCAGTGAAAGTTATTTTCAGCTCTTCTCAGAGGTTTTATTATCACAAACCTTTTTTTTTTTTTTTTTAGACTTGTCACTACAAGTATATTTTTATACACAGTTTTATCTATTTATCCTGAATGCTTCCTGATGCAGTGCTGTTAATATGAGCAGCAACCATGCTATATCAACAAGCAGGGGGTTATCATGCAGCGCACTTTACCCTGATCACAGTCACATCAGAAAATGTCACGCTGACACCAAATAGAGCCAGAAGAGACACATTGTTCCCAGTTGCAGAAAAAAATGTTTAAAAACTAACACAGGAGAAAAAGTCTCTGGCTACTACACCAGAGGTGGCAAAAGTATAGACATTCTGCACCTCAGTAGAAGTACAGATACTTGTGTTAAAAATACTCTGGTAAAAGTTGAAGTAGTAAATCAACTTCTTTACTCAAGTCAAGGTGAAAAAGTACAGGCTCTGAACTGTACTCAAAGTAAGAAAGTAAAAGTAGCTCTTTGGAGGAAATTTCTACCAGCAATTTTTGTGCAAAGCTAACCGAACCTCGTGTTATATTAATATAATAATAAAGCAATATTATTACATGAGAGCACAAATGTTATTCCAATCAAAATTCTAATTCTAATGAATGTACTCAGCTTGAATGCTGTTAGGTAGAACATGAGCAGAGAAAAAGAAAGATCCTTTTAAAAAAGCTCTATTTGTTGTTACCTACATTGTAGATGAGTGACTCTGCCTCATCACCTAAACAGAAAAATTAGTACAGTCAGAGGTTACAGTGGGATTTGGCAGGTGGGGGGGACTCTAAGATCAGTTGAAGTGGCTCAGCATGGGGTAAAGAATCGTACAGGCTATGATCAGCTGCTGCTGCTCTGAGGTTTACTCCTCTTTATGGATTTATACAATTGAATTCAACAAGATAACTCAATAATTGATGAACCATCTTAGCTGATTTCCATCCCCTACACTGACAGTATACAGTTTATACTGACAATAAATAATAATAACCTCTCTTATTCCTCTCCTGTCCTCTTTCTTACATCTTTCTCCATCTCTGAGTGAACTTCTCTCTCTTTCTTTTCACTCACTGGAAATCCAGCAGCTGGACCTTTTAGCTAGCAGACCGACAGTGTTACAAACTGCAGACAGTTTGTGTGTTTACTGATATTTGTTCTTCTGTTAAAAATGTTACATTTGCAATTACCTGCCACAACGTTTCTCCCTTTATTTTAGATGCTGAAATACAGTGACAACCAAAAATGTTTTTGCATTCTGGTCCACTGTAACCCCTGAGTACAGCACTATAAATGATGCATACATTATATGGTTTGTCTCTTTCATCTCTTTGTATACAATAAGCCCCGGGGATGGATATGCCGGTACAACTGTCCCTTATGTGTTACTGTTCCTCCTTTTAGGTTCAGATTGGGCTGATGTTTGAATGCAGAGTGAGGTGAAAAAAAACTTGTTTCAAAGGCGTTAAATTTTAAGTAATGAGCCTGTTTTGAAAATGGAATGAGTAGAAAGTACAGATAGTTGTGTAAAAAGGTAAGTAAAAGTAAAAAGGTGTCAGAAAAATAAATACTCAAGTGAAGAAAGTAGAGATACCTGAAAATTCTGCTTAAGTACAACAAGAAAGTATTTGTACTTGCACCCCCCCCCCCAAAAAAAGACATTATCTCATCACTTAAAACAGAATGTGTGTCCTTTGTATCATCATCTCCTTCTCTCTGTCTTTTACTACAGGCCTCCCGTTTGTGGATATCATTGTGTGGCTCAGAGCCCAGCTCATATCCGAGAGAGCTGCAGATTATGAAGCACCATCAGGCCTGAAGAGATGGAGCCGGGCATTTCACACTGCAATGACCACACAAGAGGCACAGGGCCAGAAATCCCTGTTCACCTCTGCTTCTCTTGTACACCAACAGTCATATTACTTTCATTGAAAATGTACATCCATTAAATTTTTTTTATGCAAATTGGATTTATACTATACACTTACCAGCTTCATTCCTGCATGCAGAATTGTGCTGTGTATTGATCCAATCACATTTTGTCTCTGGGAAAAATTCACTGAATACATTTAATGAATGACTGTGTCTGAGTAATATTCAGTCATATTACTAATTTGAATTGTTCAAATCTTTCAGTTTCTGTGCTTTTCTCAGATCAACTCAACTTTTTTTTTTTTTTTTTACTTTAAAATCCATGCCACTGGCCAAAGTGATACTGCAGTTAAAACAATAAACAATAAGAGCCAATATTTTACACTGAATTAAAACCCAAAGAGAATAAATCTGTTTTAAGGGACGATTTAAAGGCAGAAAGTGCGTCATCCTGCCTCATGTGCAGAGGGAGATTATTCCACTGTTTTGGAGGAGTGACTGAAAAAGTGTGGTCACCTCTCAGCTTCCTCTTTGTCTTTGGGATGGCCAACAGTGACAGATCAGCTGACCTGAGTGAGGTAGAACACGTCAAACAGATATGGCAGTGCAAAGCCATAAAGTCATTTAAAAACAAATAAAAGGATTTTAAAATCAATCCAAAATTTAACCTGGAGTCAATGAAGTGATGCTAAAATTGCAGTAATGTGCTCACATTTTTTAACACCAAGTAAGTCGAGCAGCATTAAGCAGTAAGGCTAAGTAGTGTCTGATTAAGTCCAACATAAAGTACACTGCAGAAGTCTAAACGAGTTCTGATGAAAGAATGGATTCAAATCTCAAAGTGTTGCAGAGAGAGAAATGGCTTCACTTTGGCGAGTTGTCTTAATTGATAAAAGCTGGACTTGACTGCTGTTTTAATCTGTGCATCACTGTCCAATTTTACACACAGGTTTAATAAAGCACTTTAAAACAACCACACCTGACACAAAGTGCTGTACATTAAAACAGAAATAAATAACAATTAAATAACGCTTTCAGGTTAAAAAACCAAAACAATACAAAAACAAAAAAACATACAGTTTAAAACTATATCCCACTGGAGTTAAAAGCCACGGAAAAAAGATGGGTGCAAAAAGTTTGTGGACAGCCATGCCTTGATATCTCCAATGGACTCTAAGAGATGGTTTGCAGAATATGCATTTTGCTACTTCAATGGCACATAAATTTGACATTCATCAGGATAAAAGTGGAATGTAATTTCATGTCTTCTAGGAATATATCCCATTGGAAGTAGGAACAGAGAGAAGAGAAGAGGGCCAAGTATAGCACCTTAAGGCACTCCACATGGAACAAATCTAAGAAAACACCCCTAATGCCCACCCAGTTTTCCAGGTGAGAAAGGAGGATCTGATGGCCCACTGTGTTTAAGGCTGCTGTTAGGTCCAACAGAACCAGACCAACACAGTGACCACAGTCAGTGGCTAAAAGAACATTATTAAAAACCCTCAAAAGTGCTGACTCAGTACTGTGACAGGATTTAAAACCAGATTGGAACACTTCCAGAGTGTCATGCTATTTTAAAATTAACTCAGCTGGCAGTAGACAATTTTCTCTAAAATTTTAGAAAGAAAAATGGCAGGCTCAAACTGGTCAAAAGCAGCTGGGCATGTGACAGAGATAGAGGGGTCAGAAGAGGGTGGACTAACGAGGGCCATGATGCTAGCAACCTTATTGATAAAAAAACTCATGAAGTTCTCACATAATTCAATCAAGCTCTCCAGACAAGCCAATTGCGGGGCATTTAGAGCAGAATTTACAATTTTACAAAGAAGATGAGGATTGTGACAGTTAGATACAGTAATATCAGAAAAGTACTTAGATTTGGCAGCTTTCACAGTTTTCTGCCAGCTGTCCCTTAACAACTGGAAGGACACCTGTAACTCGTCGTTCCACTTTCGCTCAGCTCTCCTACACTCGCGCCTGGCAGCATGCATAGAATCATTCATCCAAGGTTTTGGCCAAGGTTTGGAAAATCTTGTTTTCAGCGGGGCCATGTCTGAATTAAACCCAAGAAACTCAGACGTTAGAAATCATAAGTTAAATCAGTGTTGAGAGTGTGCCCGCATTTGTGCTTTGGTAGAAGAGTGTGTAGTTAAAATAGTCAGTAAGACGTAAGAAATCTTTGGCCATTGGCTTCAAAGGACAGGTTACATGAATAGTAAAATCACCAACTACTAAAACCCAGTCATAGGTTGGCATTATTCCAACTAGGGAATCAGCAATATAACTAATGGAGTCTTTGTTATACTTGGGTGGTCTGTATACAACTTTGCTCTGTTATTTGAACAGAGCAAAGTTCAAATAAGTTCATTTCAAAGCTGGAATAAGATGTTGCCGGTGTGACCTGTTTACACATATATCAGTCTTTGTAAATGGTTGCTGTGCTTTTTCTGCATCCTGATTTCCTCAGAGTTAAAGTAAGCGCAGCCAGGTGGCAAAAGTTCACAGAAAGCACTAGACCCACCAACAGTCATCCATGTTTCAGTAACACAGAGAAAGCCCAATCCACAGGACGTAAAGAAATCCTTTTATTGGCTAGTGTTGGCCATCCTGACAGGAGCCAAGTATTAGCCGTCTGTTGAGCCTGAGTGAGTGGACTGAGCGAGCAGCCGCAGGTTGTGTAGATTCACCCTGTGCCTGCAGAGGTGGGGAAAGGAGAGACCTGTTGGTTCCACTTCATCTGAGCTAACCACAAGAACCAGAGAGGAGGCAACCGGATCTAGGAAGCACCACGAAGTGAAACAACGAAATGTTGATCCAGTATCTCCAGCGAAAGCAGCAGGAGAGCGTGCCAAACTGGCTTTAGGTTTTGTCAACCTACTGCTGCATTTCCCACACACTTACCCATTCATATGAATGGATAAGTGTGTCCAAACCTTTGACTCACACTTCAGGCTGTTCACACTCGTCAGCTTCCCTGTTAAGTTCTATGACACAGTATTGGAGAGGACAGTCCACCCACTAGTCAAACCTTGTACTCAGGAGGTACTCAGGAGGCAGTTCTTGTCCTGGTCAGGTAACACCGACCTCTTGAGGATATTTGTGGGTGCGTGGGAGCTTGCCCAACAAGGTTAAAATTACTTTGTGGAATGGGAAAAGGCATTCAGCTGCCTCATTTAAGCTGTATTGTTGGGGGAGCTTTTAGAGTATGGGGCCCATTGTTACTGGCTCTTTGGTCTCTGTACGTTGGGAGTGAGAGCTTGCTTTGCAATGACACAGAAAGTCAGACTCATTCCCGGTAGGTGCCAAACTTTGCCTGGGCTGCCACTTGTCACTGAATCTTATCACAATTTTTATATCCAGAATTTTTAGCTCCATGGGCAGCAGCATCAGATTCTTTTGTCTCACGATCTTGTCTCTTATGAACAAAATAGTTCTTCTGGCTTTATCAGGCGGTGACCTCCTGCTCACACTGTCAAAGTGTACTCCTGAGTGTGAAGTGAGTGGGAGGAAGGTTTGCACATCCAAGTCCAAGGCCATGGTTCTCAGTGGGAAAAGGGTGGAATGCTTACTACAGGTTGGAAATGAGTTGCTGCCCAAAGTTGAGGAGTTCAAGGATCTGTTCAGATGTGAGGGGAGGGAGCAAGAGATTGACAGATGTATTGGTGCAGCGTCTACAGAGTAATGAGGATGCTGCACCAGTCTGTTGTGGTAAGAGCTGAGTGTTCTTCTAAATCTGTCAACTATTTCCAGTGCATCACTGTTTTTCTATGCTTCTATCTTTTTCTGCTTTCTAGTATAAGCTTTACTGTATACTGTTTTCTAATAATACAGCTGTGATGTTCAATGTTTGAGATCTTTGCCAATAAACTTGTAAATAATAATTATTTTCTGCAAGTAAATAGAGTTTGCAGTATTCCAAGTCTCCTACCTCTATTGGAGCATACAGAGTAGCATCATCCAAATTGAAAAGAGAATTACTTAAGGTCTTTGTCATAAATACATTCTGCTGCTCCCTCCCCTGGTCTGTGAGATGTGAGCAGATTCTCAATCAGGATCATTCTGTTTTCTTCACAGCTTTAAAACTACAAAACAGCTGACTAGACAGATAAATCACTAGCATTTTATTTGTTCTTATCAGCCTCAGCCCTGCAGCAGGAGTCATTTCACATCTCTTAAATCGGAATCCACTTGTCAACCAAAGCTCAAAAAAGTGTATGGCATGTGCCTCTGTTCAGAGATTGGCCTCCAGGTTGAAAAATGTTAAATGTTTGGTGTAAAAATAGCTCTCTGTATTTTTTCTGTTTCTCATAGTGTTTGATATATTCTACAGATAGTTATGTTTGGAAATCTCATCCAAAAATTGCCCTATAAAAAGTAATCTGTGTAATGCGAGATTACACTGAGATGCTCTTTTATCACCAGTAAACGATCTGTCAACCTGTCTCTGGTTTCACTGCCATACCATACTGCTGCAGTTCTTCCTCTAGATCTCCTGACTGATTCAGCCTAGTTAGGTTAAAAGGTACACGCTCTGCCTGCTAAATATGCAACTTTAGAAAGAACAGTTGGCTTTTTTTATTTCAACCTACGAAATGTATAGCTATGCTTACTTCATTCACCTGTTGATCATTTTCACGCCCAACCTACACTGCTCAAAAAATAAAGGGAACACTTAAACAACACAAAATAACTCCAAGTAAATCAAACTTCTGTGAAATCAAACTGTCCACTTAGGAATAGACCACAGGTGGAAATTATTGGCAATTAGCAAGACGCACTCAATAAAGGAGTGGTTCTGCAGGTGGGGACCACAGACCACTTCTCAGTACCTATGCTTTCTGGCTGATGTTTTGGTCACTTTTCAATGTTGGTGGTGCTTTCACACTCGTGGTAGCATGAGACGGACCATACAACCCACACAAGTGGCTCAGGTAGTGCAGCTCATCCAGGATGGCACATTATGCAAGCTGTGACAAGAAGGTTTGGTGTGTCTGTCAGCATAGTGTCCAGAGGATGGAGGCACTACCAGGAGACAGGCCAGTATACCAGGAGACATGGAGGAGGCCGTAGGAGGGCAACAACCCAGCAGCAGGACCGCTACCTCCGCCTTTGTGCAAGGAGGAACAGGAGGAGCACTGCCAGAGCCCTGCAAAATGACCTCCAGCAGGCCACAAATGTGCATGTGTCTGCACAAACCATTAGAAACCGACTCCATGAGGATGATATGAGTGCCCGACGTTCACAGATGGGGGTTGTGCTCACAGCCCAACACCGTGCAGGAAGCTTGGCATTTGCCAGAGAACACCAGGATTGGCAAATTGGCCACTGGCGCCCTGTGCTCTTCACAGATGAAAGCAGGTTCACACTGAGCACATGTGACAGACGTGACAGAGTCTGGAGACGCCGTGGAGAGCGATCTGCTGCCTGCAACATCCTTCAGCATGACCGGTTTGGCAGTGGGTCAGTAATGGTGTGGGGTGGCATTTCTTTGGAGGGCCGCACAGCCCTCCATGTGCTCGCCAGAGGTAGCATGACTGCCATTAGGTATGGAGATGAGATCCTCAGACCACTTCTGAGACCATATGCTGGTGCGGTTGGCCCTGGGTTCCTCCTAATGCAGGACAATGCTAGACCTCATGTGGCTGGAATGTGTCAGCAGTTCCTGCAAGATGAAGGCATTGAAGCTATGGACTGGCCCGCCCGTTCCCCAGACCTGAATCCGATTGAGCACATCTGGGACATCATGTCCCGCTCCATCCACCAACGTCATGTTGCACCACAGACTGTCCAGGAGTTGGCGGATTCTTTAGTCCAGGTCTGGGAGGAGATCCCTCAGGAGACCATCTGCCACCTCATCAGGAGCATGCCCAGGCTTTGTAGGGAGGTCCTACAGGCACGTGGAGGCCACACACAATACTGAGCCTCATTTTGACTTGTTTTAAGGACATTACATCAAAGTTGGATCAGCCTGTAGTGTATTTTTTCACTTTAATTTTGTGTGTGACTCCAAATCCAGGCCTCCATTGGTTAATAAATTTGATTTCCATTGATGATTTTTGTGTGATTTTGGTTGTCAGCACATTCAACTTTGTACAGAACAAAGTATTCAATGAGAATATTTCATTCATTCAGATCTAGGATGTGTTATTTGAGTGTTCCCTTTATTTTTTTGAGCAGTGTATATTGCTACAAATACATATTCTATATCTAAATAAGGAGTTGAAAGGTTTTCCCTGAACTATGGTGATGAACATTTTTCCCCTGATTAATCAACACGTTGGATTAATCCACTTGTGTAAGCTCATGTAATCTGGACTTGAGTGCAGCTTTCTAGACCTCAGTGGAGGGGATCATTGACATGAGAAGCTCGGAACTCCCAGTGAGCTTTGGCATATCTTTTAGCACTGATTCAAGGAGGTTTAAGGTGATTTGAGGGAAAAGAGATTTCATAGTCCCTTTAATCATCTTTTATCTTTGAATATTTTAGTAGTGTCTTGTAAAGCATTTTGATCAATAAATGTACTATGTAAAGATAGATTGAATTTGTTTGCTTACACTTTGGCTCACAGAGTGCAGATAGAGAAAGACTAAACACAGGAAGAGGAGAATGATCAGAAGAGGAGAAGGAGGGGTTAACATTTTCAGTGTGACCATTGTGAATATTGATGTGGCTCTGGATTACTGGTCAAGTGAAAGGGCTCTCTATAGAGTCTCTCAATATTCAAAATAGTGCTCAGTCCATAAGCCAGGTCTCATATATAAATCACTGCATGCAAAAGATATGCAGTGGGATCCTCCCAGGCCTCTGGTAGAGGACCTCAGCTTGAAGGACATACAAAGACCACCCACAGGGCGAGTGGGAAACAGGTTGTTTTAGTTTAGATAGATCAATAGAGTACTGTATGCTCAGTAAAAGAATATTAAAGCCAAAGAGGTTGATTATAGTTGATAATTACAGTTAATCAATAAAGGTTATTCTTATCAAAGTTAGTGAGGGCATGTCTCCTTTTTCTTTCTCTGTTAGAGACATGCTGTGAGCTTCACGTGTTTCCATCTCTCACTTTGGCTGTCACTCCCATTTAGCCATTTCTACACATTTATTTGTCTCTGCAGCCTTTTATTTTCATGTCTCTCTGGAATTCACAGTATTTAATAAAAAACCTTCACCAACTATGAAATCAAAAGAGAATTTATTTTCATCTTAATTCAATAAATTAGATTAAAAATACCACACACACTTTTTGAAGGAATAAATGAGAGAGGAAAAAAAGAACAACAAACCCGGTTTATATAATTTCAGGGCTTCTCTGTCCATTGAACACAGTGAAATACATCTTAAATACATTTTCAACCAAACTATTCCTGGAATTTTATTAAAAGTTAAACACAGAATAATTGTTTGATGGTTTGATTTCCAACACAACTTAAACCAACTTAAAAAAATTAGTCACATAATGGATTTAAAATTAAAGGTAGCTCAACAAACACAATTTCTATAGATACAAAAACAAAACAGAATGAAAACTCTTCCTGAAAGTTTCACCTATTGGTTTTAATCATTGTTCAGACCTCTCATTGTGAATCACTTTGTTTGCGTTTACAAAAATGTTGTTTACAAATTATTGCAGAAAATTATCCCATGTAATGTTTTTAAATTTTTGGACAGAAACTAATTCATTACATTATGCATCAAACACAGTGGAAGACATCTCACACAACATTTACACCTCTGCATGCTTGTGTAAATATTAATTTCCTAAATGAAAGGCATTACTGGTCTCAGCTCTGCTTTGAAAGAATAGGAGCTCTATGCCATCCACAGCCTGTAACACTGAAACACTTACTGCTTCTGAGAGTATTTGGCACCACGCCATGCTATGTCCCAATGGTGTAATGTCCTGTGGGCCATCCTATTGTCATGTGTGTTTGTGTGTGCATGTATGTGAGAGAGAAAACACCTGGATGGCACTATTAAAGAAAAAAAGAATTTGAAGGCCAGTGTTATACTTTGTAAACCAACAGCATAAAAAAAGCAAACCACAAACTCTCACTAACTCACTGCACAGAGAGAGCAAGCTTTCGATCAAAGAGCATCAAGAAGTCAGATTACTCATTTTCTGTGATTGTAATTTTCAGATCAAGAAGTCTGACCGTGCTGGTGTTGCAGTCATAAAGCCATCATCATCATGATAAATCATTCAACATCAACCCATGAGTTTCTATACTTGGAGCAGACTAGATTATAGTCTGCGATCATGTAATTTAACTCACAACATCAGTCAGTGAAGCAACAGCTTTCTGTCTTTCTCAGAGCTGAAGAGAAGTTGTTTATTATTCAGTGTTGCTTTTAGAAAGTTGTTCTAATATGTCATAATCAAATCCTTGATAAGAATACATCATTTCAGGAATTTCTAAGATAAAAAGAAAAGAACAAGATTCAGTTCTGATCTGCAGCTCCCCTGAAAGGTAAAGCTTTTCTTGCTTTCATCAGCCTCTCACATTAAGTATTACATTGGAATATATTTTACATTTCCTTTGATCAGCAGTGAATTGTTCATATAGATAGATCGTGATATGATGTGAGAGGTGCTGTGGCTGCTGCAGGAAACTAGCTGCACTAAGCTGTTCAAACTCTCAGACTGTTGCCAATGGTGATGGAGGCTTTAGCTGTGATTATGACGATAACTGATGCAGGACTGAAGCTATCGTATTCTTCAAGACTTGCATGAGTACTGCAGGTTTCAATAATGTGACGCTTAGCAAAGTTTTCTTAGAGAGCATTTGTTGAAGCAGTAAATCCAGTCAAAATATGGATCTATTGCTCCATATGGTGGTGCTAGCAGCCATAATCCCGCATGCATTTTTTTCACTATATTGAAAATACAATTTAACAGTTTTAATAAATGGAACTTTTTCTTGTTAATGCAAATGTACTGTGCAATGTGGGTAATAGGGATTAATGTCACTGGCAAAGATGGACTTTGCTTATGTCATGTGTTAGTAAGCAAATAATTAACACCGAATTTAGTAAACATAAGCATTTTTTCCCTTTTTTTTTCCTTTCCTTTTTTTTTTGAAAACAGAATGAGTTAATCATAACATGCTGCTGAGAGTCTGCAGAAGTCAGTGCTACTACCCATTATGATTTGGAGTTTAAACCACAGAGGATGCCATTTCTGACGTATATCCATATGACCGACAAAGGGCTGAGTGGACTTTTGACTGACTGCATTTGACTGTGAAACACAGAATGAACTTCATATTGGTAGGAAATATATTTGATTTTCTTTTCTCATCTGGTTTTTTGAGTGTGGGTAGCAGCACTTTCTTTGGTCCTAGTGTTGCAGAAAATAATCTAGAGCTACACCACTTGAGTCTGTTTATAACTTACAGCAAAAGAACTTTAGTGGTGCCTTTACTGTCAGTTGTTAGAGTGCCACTAATGGTTGGGCAGAATTAATGAAAAAAAATCCCATAACAGTACATTTTATGAATCATAGCCTGCATATTATAACAAAGACAACAAAGACTTTATTTCATTAGCTAAAAAAATAATGAATAAATAAATAAATCAGATCTGTGTGGATCTCCACGTCAATTTGCCAGACTGGTTAGCTGTCACATTGGGGATCAAAACTTTACAAGCTGCATAAACCAACCATTGGTTTATTTGCTCCCTTTTCAAGGGACAATTCAAATCAGATCATTTTGATCAATACCTTTCTCAATCCACTCAGATTGGCACCATGTCTGTTAGTTATTATAATGAAAAAACAGAGTTGCAGCTATAAAAAAAAAAAAAAAAAAAAATTCTAATTGCAGACAGAGGGAATAACACAGCAGGAAAGTGATACAGACCTTTGAGAAGTAACAACTGATATAACATCTGTCCTTCCTGAGTAGCACAAACTGGCACAGTAGTGCTACTGCACAGTTCCTTGTTGTGTTTTGGAAGATGTACATGTAATCCCCTGTACCTAATCTGGAGACTAAAATAACATGTCAAAGCCTAGAAAATGTGAGCGAGAATCCTGGCTGCAAAAAAGTTATTATTTATTTATTTATTTTTAATTGCTTTGTTTCATTTTAGCTAAAACATTTAAAATTTACCTTAATTTCCTTTATATTTCAAATAGACACATTTTCATTTGGCAATATGTCCAATTTATTTTCAGCTATTGTGGGAAACAAAGTTTTATCTGGATGAGAAACAAAGCAGCTGACAACACTCACAAGAATTGCTCTCCAATTTTGGCACTTCATTCTAAAAAAGCCCACCAGGTGTGGTGCTCTTTTTAGCAAATGACTGCATTCTGCAAGCTTGTGTTAGCATGTGATATAAACAGTGATTGTTGAAAATCTAAGCAGAATATATATATATATATATATATATATATATATATATATATATAAACCCAGTGATAGTAAACAACCCACTCTACCGCCTGAACCAAAAATGAAAAATATACATAATTGTACTTATCTTGTTTTCTTCACAGACAGCCCTTAAAGCCTCTGTATTGGTTATAGAGACAAATTGGTTTGTATTTATTTCCACCTAATTAGTCTCAAAAAAGAGCTTAAAAAGCTCTCCAAAAAAGAGCAATGCAAAGTAATGACAAATTATCATTGAGTCTTGTTAGAATAAGACAGAGTAGATGAAACTCCTAACTATGTGTTTGTAATGCTGCTTAATAGAGACAAATAAATAACAAAAGAATAAACTTCAGCTTGCTCCTTTATTTCCGAGAGAAACTTGATTTGGCGCAGAATTTAGGCTTCCTGACAGAACCTTTCCATTTATCTGGGCTTTGGACCAGCATGGGGAGCAAATGGATTCCTGTGTGGTGTGGAAGATGACGTGCCTGGCCGTATTGTTGATGGAGGACGTGCACATTTGGCCTATTGATACTAGGATTTCTCAGAATTGGACCTGGAGATACCTGACTTGTCGTTACAATTCAGGAAGTCTGACCAGCTGTCTGGGCCTTGGTAAGGCTGCTTATGACGGGAATGCAGTAAGGTACAGACTCAAACTCAGAGTCAGTATATCTGGAGCTGATTCAGAGGGATTAGATCTTGGAGACGTATCTGTTCTGCACGGCGAAGGAACGAACCAAGAAGATTCAGATGAACTGGATTTTTTCACCACAGAGAGGTGCCAGAAAGACTAAAGGCTGTCACCAAATTCATCAGTACAGTTTGTACCCAAAACAGAAAATTAGAAATTTGAATCCCTGGCAGCCTTGGACTGCTGCTTATCTCATTCTTCTCCGGGATGTTTGTAAACAGATGCTCTACGCCCCCGCTGTCCTGTCTTCTTCTGACCTGTGTTGGACTGATCTCCCTGACATAGCTGCTGATGAACTCCACATTTTATCAGAACTGTTAGCTGAGGAGGGAGTTTGAGTCAGCCCCAGGGTAGCTCAACCCCCCCCCCCCCCCCCCCCCCATTTGCTGGCTCCCTTCCATCCCTGCCCTCCCCACCATGTATAGAATGTATGAGATGATTTTTTTCCTCACTCATCCCTATATGTTTTTCGCTATTGTTTCTGGCTTTTAAATGGCAGCGCCTCCAGAATGGGGGCAGCATGGCCGCAGTTCACCTATCTCCCCAAGTTTGTTTGTTTGTCTTCTTGGATGGGTGTTCTGTTAACTGTAATTTGGGATCAATAAAGTATCATCATCATCATCATATATATATATATATATATATATATATATATATATATATATATATATATATAAGGGCATCATAGCACGAAATATGACCCGTCCCGTCTCGTCATCCCACATGAAACGTCTTGAGCGGCAGGCACCAGCCAGAATCAGAATTCTAATGTAAGGGGTCATCTCCACTTTATCCACATCCCTTGAATCCTCATACCCCCTCCTCCCATTCAGGTTTGTGTGGGTGCACAGCAGCTGAATCATCTCCTCTCTTACAAACAGGTCAAAGGCAGACCTCAGGCTGCTGATGTGGGCAACTGCATACAGTGTAGGCCCTGGGTACTGGATTGTAGCGCAGAGTCTCTTCAGCAGTAGGAAGCAACATAATTTTCCCATCATGAGACATCCACTCAGCTGGCAGCTCCTCTGTCTCTGCCAATGCTCCTACTTTCTCTGCCATTGGCTGCTCAGCCTCCACCGCAGTGTCTGTATCGTCTTCACCCCCTGAAGAAGAGGAATCAGGCACTGGCTGGTGCTCCTCACCATAATTGCTGATGTTGTCAGCCTCTGAGGAGGGCGTCCCCTCATTTTCAGGAGAGGCTGTGTGCTCATCTTAGGTGGAAGATGTCTCTTCTTCAAGTAGAGAGGATTTCTTCCCATCTTTGGTCTCTGAGTGCATGTGCTTGAAGCAGTGAATATGACCTTCTTGCCATCTTGCTAGAGAAAAAATGATCTGGAAGCTGTTAGGCTTTCTTAAAGCAGTAGGACTGACTGCACCAACATAATTTACAAACAGATTTAGAAACAGTTTTTGTTTTACCCTGCAGCTGCATGTTTGAAGTCTGCAAGATGTCCGATGATTTTTTTATTCTTTTATTTTTTTGAGAGTAGATATTTGGGTCTGGCATTTTTTATGAAAAGAACAAAGCTACAGGTGCTTTCAACATTGGCATCAAAGCCTAGCTCGCCTGGGAAACTCAAAGCTCAATAGCCTGCATCAACAGAAATTCACTGTAACCAGGAGGTACGACACATCAGACTTTATGTATATCTTGCAAATACATATTCATGCTGCAATTTTATGCACAGGCACATTTTTTTCATGCACAAACACAAACCATTATCTGACAAAGCATTATCTAAAGATCACACCTATGTCAAAATTGTGTCATTCATTCACTCCATTGGAGTGCAGTAAGGCACCATACACCCCCACTGGAAACGAAGAACATTACATGAAAGTGCTCACTTGAACAAAGTCGATAAATGATATAATCTGGTAGAAAACATGTGCTCGATAAAAACGCAAACAAAACTTTCCTTATTTAAAATTAACAATCAGTGAACAATAATTAAATATCCATCCATTCTCTTCCACTTACCCTGTTCAGGGTCACAGGGGGCTGGAGCCTATCCCAGCTGTCATAGGGTGAGAGGCATGGTACAGGTCACCAGCCTCTAACACAGACAACCATTCACACCTATGGGCAATTTAGAATCACCAAATGACCTAACCCCACTAACTGCATGTCTTTGGTCTGTGGGTGGAAACCAGAGTACCCAGAAAAAACCCACGCAAACACCAGGAGAAGAAGAAGGAAAAGGCTTTATTGTCCCACAGAGGGGAAATTTAGGTGTAACAGTAGCCACAGTTATAAAAATTTACATTGTTGAAAAAAAATATATAACAAACAAGACAAGATTAACAATACTACTACTACTGCTACTACTACTACTAATAATAATAATATATACTGTACAGAAATATAACCAGTTACTTGAAAAATGTATGGTGTGCCTGTGTGTTGAACCTTGAACAGGACAGACTATTTACAATATACTACCATACAATATTTACATACTATTGATTGTGGTTTTGGTTCAACATGCAACACAGAAGAACTGCACACAGAAAGGCCTGGGTGGATTCAAACCCAGACCTGGAACAGTGCTAACCACCACGCCACCGTGCTGCCCAAACTTTAGTATTCTGATATTTTAAAGGAAACATTTTGTAAAAGATTGTCCATCTGACTTTGTATGCGTTCTTTATAATTTTGTTTTCTTTCTTGTTTCTCTGGAGTTTTCACACAATAGACTCTGTTTGAAAAATTCACCTTCTTTTTCTTTCAAGTAGCTCATTTGTAATTTGAGCCTCAAGAAAAATTCCTCATTGCAAAGTGCCAAATACAAAATGAAGGCAGAAACAAAGGTTGCATTTAATCCTACTGAACCTTGATGAAATATATAGTTTCCAGTTTAAGCCAGAGCAGATGAGACTTTATAGCCTGTTTTCATGCTGGAGCAAAACCTGTAACCGTGATTGGTCACAAAGTATTATAAATAATTTGTGAGTGCATGCATGAATGCTTTCATACATTATTCATGGCACTATACTGACACCAATGGCTTTTCAAATTGCATTTAAGGCTGGTTTTACACAGGAATAATGTGACAAGAATGATTTCAGGTCACTGTTAGCAATGAGTAGTTTTGTTGGGGGGGGGGGGGGGTCATCTTTCTTTTCCCCATTGTGAGACTCAAGTTCATGCAGAATAAACAAAAATAATTTTGTTTGGATAACCTAGAGCAGGCTGAAATGTACAAAGCAAAGAAATAAAGAAATAATTATATCAGGGCATCGTGTACTGCACATCCACGGCCACATATATGAACCAGCTTCAGTTCAGCTAGAGACTGATTCACCCTTCTTGGAATGGCTTTATGGAAAAATCAAAAGAAAAGACAATTTCTCTACTCTGTTCCAGGTGTTTCATTTCCCAACCACCTACTATAGCTGTCATCAGTGTACTCAACTCTGCTCACAATAAAACTGCCTTCTAAAATGACAGAGTTATAGTTACAGTTACAGTTATAGTTACAGAGTTACAGTTAAGTCCATATGTTTTTAGACAATGAGACACAGTGGCCTTTAAACCAAACAGTGAAGATGTTACTGGAGTGCAGACTTTCAGTTTTAATTCAATGGGTTTAAGAAAAGGAATTGCAGCTATTTTTATATTTAATCCCCAACTTTCAAAGGTTCAAAAGTAATTGGACAAAGTGAATGAATCTGTATGCATACCAGAAGTATAAAAAACTTCATTTTGTATTAAGGAAAAAAATTTAATCCCTATGATATGGCTCATTCGTAAAATATAATCCTTTATATATTTCAAAAATTAGTTATTTGCTTCTCATTTATTGTGACATAGCCAACAATTGTTTTAGTAGGTTAGAAATTATGTTATAGTGGTTACATATGAATTATGTTTAACACCATTTCTCTTCAGAGAATGTCTCAGTAAGACTAAAAAAAAAATGGACACGTCTTCTTCTAAACTCACTTTATAACTTGACTTTTTAGTTTTTCAATCCAAGTTTTTCTAGGGTTGCTTTCAAGTACCTCTCTTTGCATAAACACCACAGGTTTGTTTTTAACAACTTCATCCTAGTAACACTGCCATTCTGACCATCCCAAAGAACTACTCTGAGACCCCTGTCACACCGACGCAAAGAATCCTGTGGAGGGACAACAAGCAATCTGCAGAAATTACTGGCAGATGGGAAATGTAAACAATCAATAGCATGCACACTGTGTGTATTGCACGACCTAATGCCGTGTGACGTGTGCAGAACATGTGCAGACATTTGTGGAGAGTTGACGTGCTTAACAGGTGAGTTGCGGATTGTAGCGGATCACTGTGTTGGTATGATGTAATGACGGTGGAGTGAATGTGCATTGTGGAGCCATCAAGCGCATTACAGACTGATCGTGAACTCAACAAGTGCTTATCACATGCGCTCCTGTCCACAACTGGCTGGCGTGTCCGCAGCCAAAATAAGGCAGCACCTAAGTTTTGAAAATTCATTCTGCAGACACAGCAGACGTCTGGAGAGCATTGCAGACAATATCTGCGTTCTCTCTGCATCTGGCTGCAGAACCGTCATGCCATGAAACCCAAGCTCACTCAGAATGGTGATCAGAAAAACAACCCACTGAATGGCTTTAAAAAAAAAAAAAATAAATAAACACACAAACACAAATACACACACACACACAAATCTAAATAACCTAGTCAAACTCTGGATTCAAATCTGAATCAGATGCTTTGGCATGACCTTAAACAACCTGTTCATTTTTAAAAATTCTCCAATGTGGCAAACAATTCTGCAAAGGCAAATTCCTCCACAGCAATGTGAAAGACTCATTGTCAGTTATCGCAGATGCTTGATTGTAATTCTTGTTGCTAAGGGTGGCACAACCAGCTATTCGATTAAGGGGGCAATTCCTTTTTGACATGGGGTCAGATAGGTTTGGATAGCTCTTTTTTTCCCCTGAAAAGATATAATTCTTTAAAAACTGCATTTTGTGTTTACTTGGGTTGTCTTTGTTATTACATTACATTTTCAATCATCTCGCAACAGTCCTTTTGTCATGACACAAGCCTCTGTCACCGACACAGGAATATCAGATACATGCAGTTCTTTGGGAGATAACACTCGGATTTTCTTCCTGCCCACATCACTGACGCAGCACTGGTCAGAGCCCCAATTAACACTGAAGACGTAGCTGAACACAACCTCAGTGATTCTACCTATTCTTAACAAGTTATGCAGTACCATGTGCAGTTTTCACAGTACAGAAGACCAGAAACTTAACAGTAGAGGTGCCGCTGCATAGGAAGGAATGATATAAATTGGTTCTCTTCCAACTTTTCATTAAGCCAAAAAGCACAGCTCTTTCAGACTGAAAACTGTGTTAATGGAAAAAAACAAAAAAACAAAAAAATAAAAACAAAACAGAAAAGAACCAGCTTCTTCTTTCAACTTATTGAACTGCAGTTATGCACTCAGGCTGCTATCTCCCAAATCCTGCAGAAACTTTTGCTGTGAAGAGCATCTCTGAAGAAATTATATGCACGGTTTGCTGGCTTTGCAGCTGATGGGTTGAGAGACAGGAACGGATACACACCTGTGTGAAAAGATCCGTCCTAATCAGAATGTCATTCACTGCATCATTCACAAGTAAGAACTTGTGGTGTGTGATGCTGTAAAATGTGTTACAGAGCCAAATCATTTTCACATATTTCACATATGATTTCAGTAAATGAACAGCTTTTCTTGTCTGGAGAATTGTAGATGTGGGTAAAAGAGGGTGATGCACTGCAGGAAAGCAGATAAAGTTCCCATTTCTTTCATCTGTACTACAAAAAATGCCAGAGATAACATATTTTGACAGCCATAAAATTGTATGTTTGCACCAACAAGGTGATTTCCAAAGAGCTATAAGCTGAAAACTTGTGTCCATAAAGAATTTGAAGAAAAAAAGTGGGTGACAAAAGAAGTGGCAGGCCTAAAAAGCTATTGACAGCATATGAGCAGTATCTGCAATTCATGTCCTTAACCCTGCAAAGCCTGAAGCATGAAATAATTACCAGAAAATTTCAATCTCTTGAAACTGGAATGTTTATTGAACCTTCTAACAAATTAAAAAAAAAAAAATCAATTTGCATATATGAATTTGCTACATTCTGCATTTTGTGCAATTTATTGCTTAAAGATTTACTGTGCAATAGTGCACAATAAATGTGTCCTTTATTGTGCACACTGATGGTGTAGAGGTCTCAAAAACTCACAAAAAAAAAAAAAATCATGTATCAAATATGATACACTTGGTGTTACAGAGTTAAGAAATTCATTTCACCAAAGCTTAATCAGAAATTGTCTGAATGGAAGGGTGGCTATAAAGAAGCTATTCTTAAGCAAGGAAAATGGGGAGAAAAGCTTGAGGAATGCCAAATCACTCAAAAACTGATTTTGATCACAGTTTCATCCAATATGCAATACCATCTGGAAAAGGTCTGATTGGGAACAGCTTCATTTTTCAGCATGACAATGATCCCAAATACACTGTCCATGCAGTGAAAGCATACTTGGACAGAAAAACACATGGTTTTAGCATATATTCTGTCCATCTACTGTATGGCTCTCGGATTTCCATATATATTTTCACTTAATCTAACAAGTGCTTTTGGAAGTAAACTCACTTCTACAGGAAGAGTTCTACAGTCTATGAGAAAAAATATAGAACAAAAAAAGATGTGCATATATGGTCTCGACAATGAAGAATGTGCTGTCACCAGCATCATCAGTTACATTCATCAGTACAGTCTACAGCAGCAATAAAAAGACCTAAGAGATGGCTTAGAGAGAAATGTTTCATTCACAATGACCTTTCATATGTTCATCTCTGACAGAAGCTCAGCCATCAGATGTTATTATATCATAGCTTTGTCTCCACTGTACACCATAACAATCCAGAAATGTTGCCGCATCTTGAAAAAAACAAAAAAAAAATATACTCAGACATGATCATTTCCTGGCTACATAAATACATAATGTAGAATTAATATTCTATTTAGTTGTGTCAAAGCTGAATTGAGCCATATTTTTAAATTAAGGAGTGCAATGCAAAGTGACTTTCACCTCACTAATAAACACTGCAGTATAACGGGGATATAATAGGTATATTACAATCACTGCGTCATTGGCCAGCAACATTCTCCAAGCTCATGAGTCTGGAGCCTTGTGTACTTGGCTAAAGGGGTTTCTGATTGGACAAAGGTGGGACTCTTCTGTGGCTTTCTTTTTCTTTTTTTTTGCTATGACAAAGGGGGGATCCCCACAAACAGCATCGATTTTGATTTTTTTCATTCTGTCAAGTTTGTTGTATTACGTGATCAGTTTGAAAACTCATCGAAGTTCAACTTGTTGAAAAGCACTAATTGCACATTTGGCGATTAGGACACTTTCTCTGAGTATAATGTACCAGTCAAAAGTTTGGACACACTCACCCAAACCTTTGACTGGTATTGTATGTAACGTTCTACATCTCTTCCTGAAGTCAGAGCAAAACTATTGAAGATTTTGGCAGTGATGTGGCAGGAGTTTAGGGCTCATAGGATAACATCTAACAGGCCTATGCACAAATTTTATACTTCAGTCCAGAATGAGATATATCGTTTGGATGGAAATGCCCTTGTAAATTTAATTATTCAATCCTTGAAGAAAATGGTGAATGAGACACTGGAGACCGTGACATTGACAAAGGATTTCTTCAGGGCTGAAACCACTGTGGACCGTACTTTTACAGTACCAAGTTGAGTGAAGTCTCAAGTCATCCACTGTTTAGGGAAATTATGTCAAGTTGCTTGCAGGCGGTTCTAGAAAGGCAATAGAGCAAATACTTTATGATAGACATTACAGACATTCAGAGCTTAGTACTGATGGTTTGGAAGCTCTCAAACTGGAATATCCAGAGTTGGATTATTCAAATAAGATGAGATCCCTGCAATTTCAGAGGGGACAGTTGTGGGAAAAAGGATTTGTCATGTGTGAAATGTGTTGATTCAAAAACTGTTTAAAAGTAAGAAGTACAAAATTGCTTATTTGACCGGTGATGGAGACACTGATGATGCCAGTGACTGCTGGCAAATGTCAATATTTGCTTTCTTGATAGACTTTTAGCATGGGGATGTGATCTTCTCATAGTTACATTCACAAAAAAGATAAAATGATGGGTACTTTGTGTATGGGAACTTGGCACTGACGTAGAGTGAAGTAAAACACATTTTAAGGAATTCGTCTGAAACTTCTGAAAAAGCATGTTTATTTACTTTGTACGGTTGATTATATATGTGGATTATACATCTTCAATTCTGAACTGAAGGACTTTGGATTCCTGGAAGTCTGCCCAGTGTTACTTCAGGTAAAAGTCTTTTCATCTTCATTAATGCAATGGTTGAGTTGACTGTCTATGCTGAACAAGCCTGGCATGCCCCAGTGTATAATGAGGATGCACTGGGAATGTCTTGCAGAGGCCTGGGTCAGTGAAATCTTCAACTTCCACCTCTGGAAGAACTTCTGCAATGTTCGGAGGGAGGCTGGGCACATTAAGTATGAATGGACCATGCTCCGTACCTCAATTGCTGAGTCAGCTGTACAAAGTTCTGTTCGTAAGGTGGCTGGTGTCTAACCAGATAACCTGGGTCTTATTTCTTATCACCAATACATATACAGTACTAAAGCCTATCATGCAGTGAATAGGATCCACTCCACAACATGGCAGCTTGCTACAACAGAGATGTGTACGTGTATTTTCTGCTAAAATTCATGTTGGACTATTCACTGTTGCATGTTGCTTATAATTCAGGATTAAAATTACAAGCACTTATTAATTTTTTGTACTTGTACACTTGACTTTCACCTGACAATCCGCATGACTTTCTGAAGGGTATAATACCAGCTATTAGGCAGTTTCCATACACATTTTCTGATAGAGGCGACCAACCTCAAATCATTCCACACTCAAAACTCAAAGATCAGAAAGAAGTGGATAGGTGATCACTTTTTCTCTGAACCATCAACTGCATCACCTCTCACATCAGTGCAAGAGGACAAACTATTGAAGTTCAAAAAAGTGAGAGGACTGAAGACTTCATTATTTATCTCAATCGATCCCATGCTTCTGGATTAAAGTTAAAGGAAATAAACTTGCCACAATCACACTGAAGACATTATTGCCATTTCCACATACTTGTGTGATTTTCTGCTTTGACAGCCTTAGGGGGTCTCATTGATAGTCAGTTAGTTAGATTCAGATTGCTGTTCATGTAAATATAACTAAGAAATTCTATGCTGCAGGAACGTTCACATTAGTTAGCACAACTATACACACAGTGAATGAAAAGAGCTGTCTGTGACATGTTGGGTGCATCCAGTAAGGGTCCCCATGAGAGAGACATATAATTGAAGCTATGCCGGCTTGGACATCACCCAGATTAACAAGGTCCATATCAAGTGTTGAGGAACCAGGGCATACTGATGATAAGTGTGCTACTGGAACAAGGATATGGATACAGCATAAGTGGACAAGGGACAAGAATAGGGAACTGCTGGAATACTACTACACATGTAAACCCAGTGAAAGGGGTTACATGAAGAGGCCTATGGATTCTTCAACACCCAACATCTAGACTAACATTGAAACAACTTGTATCTCAGTGTTCCAACAGCTGCAAGAAGCAACTGCTATCACAACTAGGTGAGGTACAACACAAATGTCACAGCAAGGGGGAGTTAGGACATCAGGTCGGGACAGAGACTTGGCTAAGGTGGAAACTTGGATCCTCTGTGGCCGATTGCCAATAGCATACATCTAAATTTCCACAGCAGAAACCTTTTAAATTTTAAACCTGTTATAGCAGTATTCTTCAGGCAGCTCATAGTCATCAACATGGAGGATGGGAATGAAAAGAGTCTGTACAGATATTAAACCTAAAAAATTTTCAATGGAAAAGAGTCCTGACTTAAAAAGAGAGAGTGAGAGAGAGACTGTTCTTCTGATGACTCACCTGTTGGGTCTCTGACTGTGAGCTCATTCACTTCCACATCTTCTGTCAGATCAGACTGAGTCTTCTTCCAGTTTAAGACCACTGATTAGTTCAAGTAAATTTAATCTACATGTTAAATATTGGTCCAGGGAAATGCATCCACTCCCATATTTTAAAGTCCATCTCTCTCAAAGAAATTGTGCTCAGTTGAGCCTTATTAAGGCTGAGCAACAGTATGACAGAAATAATTCATCAGTCTTTTTCTATTACACTTGTTCTTCCATTACACACCACTTTGCATTAATGCACCTCTATTCATGAGCTTCGCTGCTTGACCAACATTTAAAAAGTCACAGATGCACAAAATCTGGCCTGTTCTCGTGAATACTGACAAGCTGCTCCGGTGCTTGTCAGTATTCATGGCTGTGCAGTAATGGCTGTCCAGCCGTTATGATCTTTGGGTTTGTGCTATGAGCTCTTTTCCCACCAAGGCAGTTGAAACTGATGAATGCAATTCATCACACCACCACAAGCTAACCATGTGGCTGTTACTGTATCAGGTGAAATAACACAAACAAGCAGGAACTGGTCAAAGCGAATACAGTCCAATGCTGAAAGTTGCTGTGGGGGCTGTAATGATTCATTGTCCACCTTTCAAAACAGCACCAAGTAAACAGCAGAGGCGAAATTTCTGCCAAAAGCAAGCAAGCATGTATTCTCAAACAAAAGCATTTGCATACGAACTAGGTGAATTTTAACTGCATTTCAGGACCCACAGTTGAAATTGAAAGTTCAGCATGATGAAGACCAGGAGAGAGCATCCAAAAAAAGTCAGCCCACACTTGTTAGGATTAGGAATGAAAAAAAAAAAGCCAAAAATATAAGCATCATTTGAAAGAAATGACAGGTCTGGAAAAGACAAATTAATTGCTTAAATCTTCCCTTCGTCATTTAAAAAAAAATAATAAAAGCACATGCAGCTTGTGTCTTGTGCTTACTTCTATTGGATTTCTGATAACCAACAGAAAAGACTTCGAAGGAAAGTTAAGAAAAGTAGATCTCTGTGAAACCATTTAGTGCATAGGAAAAGTCACAAAATCAATTAAAAACAGTGCATTATAACTAAGACTATACAACTAAACATATTAGCCACAGGCAGACCAAAGCAATCTGCCCTGAGTGATGTAAAATACTCAAAATGAAATGTACCTAAAAACAAAAAACAAACAGACATTAGGCCTCTGGTATTAAGCAGAAAAGTTTACTATTCACAGCAGATCTCTGACATAAAGAGTAAACTGAAAATGAAATCAGTGGGATTATTACAGTTTCTGTATTAAACAGTTTATGTCACAGAGACTGTTACTGAATTACAAATGGTCACAGCATAGAAACTGTGTCTTCTACGCTTTGCTTCAAGACTATTTTAGTCAAAATAGTTTGTTGCTGCAATTTACATTTGGAAATATGGTTTTGTTTTTGGCACTCTGCATACTTCTATGCACAAACAACCTTACACTTGAGTTTAAAAGCTGACTAATGGCAAGTCTTGACACTAACAGACTGATGTCAAACTTTTTTTTAGATCCACTTCTGTCAACAAAAACACAATGAGTTTCTAAAGACCAAAAGACCAAATGTAAATGATGTATAAGCATTGAATGACCTACACATTACTATCACACCTACAGGACCTTTTATGACACCCCATTTTAAATTCATAGGCATTCATATGGAATTGCTGCAATAACAGCTTTCATTCTTCTGGGAAGGGCTTTTGCACGATTTTAGAAATTTAATAACAATTTTATTTCTATAGCACAATTAAAAACAACCAAATTCACCAACATGCTTTACAAGTTAGTTTAAAACAAACAAGGTAAAACCATAGAGTAAAAAAATCTGTCTGTGCCCATTCATCAAGAAGTGGTGCTGGACAACTTGGCCTGGTTCGCAAACTTTATAGTTCATCCCAAAAGTGTTTGTTGGGGTTGTGGTCAGGGCGCTGCGCAGACCAGTCAAGTTCTTCTATACCAAACTCATCCAACCATGGCTTTAAGGACCTTACTTTGTGCACTGGGGTACATTCACGTTGGAACAGAAAAGGGCCTTCTGCAAACTGTTCCCAGAAAGTTGGAAGCATAGAGTTGTCCAAACTGTCTGATATGTTGAAGCATTAAAATTTCCCATCACTGGAAGCAAAAAATCCAAGGCAACCCCAGAAAAACAATCCCATCCCTCCTCCACCAAACTTGCCAGCTGACACAATGCAGTGAGGCAGGTCAGCTCTCCTGGCATTTGCCAAACACAGGCTCGTCAACCAAAGTGCCAGATAGAGAAGCATGATTCGTCACTCCACCTACACAGATCCACTGTTCCAGAGTCGATTGTCAGTGTGTTTTACATCACTATTCAGTGAGCATTGTGATGGTGAGTTTTAAGCACTAGGAGCAATCATGCTCTGTAACTTTATGGTAAATGATAAATGGAATGGTTTTTATATAGCACTTTTCTATTCTATATGAGCATTCAAAGCACTTCATAAGCGCATGTCTCATTCACCCATTCACACACACATTCACATAAGCACTTTATACATCTAACATTCACATGTCATGTTCACTAACATATGTGGGCACATCTAAAAAAAAAAACAAAAAAAAAACACTTATAATACTGTCTTCTGTGAATGAAAAGATTTTCCATCAATTATGATGAAGCATTTACACAGCACTATACTGTGAGCTGAGCGGACAAGAAGCACGCTTTTATGCAATACAGTGCTAATTTGCATGTACAATACAAAGCTGAGAAAATAGCAGTGCCCATGAAGCGGTATACAGTTGCACAAGCCTTGTAGTTTTTCAAGGACTTGAGCTCTGACAATCGATCCTTCAATCCACCTTCTGAATCAGTTCTGAATGAAAAAGCTAATGATTCTGGTGGGTCAAATCACAAAAGTCATAACAGTAAATAACAAAACAGAGGTGAGAGGAACAGTGACACAAAGTTATCATCTAAATCATGGATGTGCCAGAGTCTGTCATGCCAGAGTGCCAAAAAGGTAGTGGAGCAAAGAAAGCATGTGCAGAAAGGAAGGGCATGTATTTGGCAACCTGTGGATAGCTACAGTTCAACTTCAGAAAGTCAAGTTTCACTCCACTCGGAAACAGTCTTGGTCTCTTATAAGAATGTGTTTTTCTCATGTTTTTGTTCATAAGAACCAATTTTTAAGAGCTTGTTTGAAAACAATGACTGAATGCATGAATGCTGCTAACTCCCCACAAGCAGAACAGCATGTGTAAGTAAGCAGCAATATGTAAACTCTGGAAGAAAGCCAACGCTCAGGGAAAGGTTTCATTGCTCTAAAGGCTTGTGCACCCCATGACTTTTTAGACAGAATATTATATTATTATTGGTATTATTGTTTATTTTTGCTAAACAACTAATGTTACCCTGTGACAAAAAATGCAGTTTTTGGTTTTTGGCCAAAATGCTGTTTTTCCAATGAAAATGGGCAACATCACGTGCTGGTTAAAAATAAATAAATAAATAAATAATGCATGAAGATAGAATAAAATGGGCTTTTTTGAGTGTAGGAAAGTGTTAAGTAAATTGTGCTCACGTTTCAGGGAGAAAAGTGACTGAGGTATTGTATGTCTATTGTCTCAGATGTCTGCTTTTAGTGAATGTGAGACAAACACACTCAGCCACAATCTCTCATTTTCTGAAGTGCTATTCATTACAGCATCCATCATTCTCCAAGATCATAATTATGACATCTGAGGAGTGGGCGGAATAGCTCAGGATAAAAGGGAGAAAAGCTACATTCTTTTCCAGTGCCTCGTGACATTATACTGTAGCTTATCATAATCTACTGAACCCTCCATCCATCCATTTTCTTCACTGCTTAACCAATTCAGGCTGGCAGGTGGGCTGAAGCACAAAAAATCCAGAATAATCTTGCTGTAATGAGCAAGAGTGCTCATTACTGCCCCACTGTTCCAACCACAATAAATCATGGTCCATAGTCATACAATAACCAAACATCATAGTCTTGGTCAGTAGAATGTATTTGTAATCTCACTGTTGGACGAGATCTCAAAACCAGTATCTGTTGGGACCTGCACAGTGAAGGTCAGTGTACAGATCACTCAAATAATGCACCGTATCAGATCCATAGTAATCAACACCTGTTGGCTGGTTTTGGTCAGAGGTCAGCTCTCCCACAGCAGTATAGGTCCCTTTACCCACTGATGGCAAGACACCAACATGTCTCACAGAGGACAGAGCAAAGCAGAACTTATGTATCATGCAACACATTCTGAAAGGAAACGGATGGCAAAAGTAAGTGGACTAGTTCTTATATAGCGCTTTTCTACTCTGTCTGAGCATTCAAAGTGCTTATACAAGACGTTTTACATTTACCCATTCACACCAGCACTTCCATGGGTAATTAAGCTGAATGCTTACTGTCTAATATTCACACACACATTCATATTCCAATGCTTGTGTTGGAGAGCAACTTGGGGTTCAGTATCTTGCCCAAGGATACTTTGGCACTCAGCCCGGAGCAGACAGGAATCGAGCCACCGACCTTCCAATCAGTAGGTTACCTGCTCTACCTCCTGAGCTACAGCCACCCCTACAGCAACTTTTTTCTTAGTTTTTTTTAGTTACAAAATCAATCTAGGACCCCTTTCAATTCAATTCAATTTATTTATTTGGTGCCAAATCACAACAGACAGTCACCTCAAGGCGCTTTATATTATAAGGTAAAGACCATACAATAATTACACAGAAAACCCAACAATCAAAACGACCCTCTATGAGCAACCACTTGGTGACAGTGGGAAGTAAAAACTCCATTTTAACAGGAAGAAACCTCCAGCAGAACCAGGCTCAGGGAGGGGCAGTCAACTGCCGCGGCCGGTTGGGGCTGATAATCTAAAGTCCAATCATCTTCACATGTAGAAAAACAAATGAGTTCTCCTTCACATCTGTGAATATGTAATGTTGATTGCTATGTAACTGAACTGATTACATCAAGCAAAGCTATAACTTAGAGGGGATGAAAAGGTCAGAGCTCATAGAATTAACTAGTGCACTGGAAATGATTTGAAAGAATCATCCAAATGATTCGAATGAAAGAAATAGATTTCTTTCTTTGGGGGTATTTTGTGTGTTTTACATATTAAGTAGACTTTTAATCTGTCTTTAATTTTGCCAGAGTTTGAGTTTTGCAGACACTTTACAAGAGTAATCATGCAAATTAAAAAATAAAAAAGCAAACCCAAAAACCTATTACATTTGATTTCTGACTAAACATATTTTGAAAACTATGCAATATTTGTTCAAGGGGAAATGTAGAAATTGATTTTTTTTAGATCTGTGTTAGTCAGCCATGGCGCTTTCTGACTTTATCCCACCAGCAAGCTACTTTTACACACATATCCATATGTAACACACCAAGAGAACAGTTATGTGTGTTGTAGAGTCAGTGGATCTCATTAACTGCATGCAGGTCAAACCTACTCTAGAGAGTCAGCCTGGGTGCTTTTTTTTTTTTTTTTTAAAGACGTGAATATTCAGAATATTAATCCATTTCCTGTTGTGAAAGTACTATTTTGAGATTTTTGATTTTATATTCACTATGGCCACTGAATACTGGCATTTCCTGTTTTTAAGGCAGTAACATCCATGCTCTGGGATTCTTTATGACGAAGGAGATGATGAGCTACTCCTGAACCCGGTCACCTCCTTAGCCTGAGGAGCTCCTCTGAGTTTTCACTATGCCAGAGGAGGAGACCGTGCCCTTTTCTTTCATCGCTTAGCTGAGTTCACCTGTGTGAAGCCACAACACTTAACTTCTTTGCTTAATTCAGGAGCACTTTGGACCTGAACCTGACTGGACATTGACTTATCTGACTAAAGCTGGCTAACTGACTACCAACCAGAGGAAATTTGGACCTTGGGAATGAACTAAAGAAATTCCAAACTCTTGAACATCCCAGAAACATTTTTCTGCATTATCAGGTGTTTCCCTTGTGTGTTTTTTTTTTTTTTTTTTTTTTTTAATGAAGAAGCTTCAATATATCTAAGTTAAAGTACCCCGTGGGTCCTGCTGTGTAGTGTTTCTTTCTCTTAAACCCTCCTACAAATTCAGACACTAGTCTTACATACATTTCAGCATTCTGCAAAGCTCACATGGGTTCTGTTTGCATCTTGTAATAAATATTTGTATGTTCTATATCACTTTGTCTATTTCCTTTTCTGCTGTGAACATAGGTGAGACTTGTTTGAGTCTCAAGGTCCTGCAGGACTTTGAATTTCATTTGTAAAGAAATGCCTTGTAAGGCACAGATGGGCCTCAGTTCAGATAAAGTCACACAAAATACTTAACTACTAACTGCCTGAATTAACCATGAATCACAATATAAAATAAGTATTTATAAAACCTCTGTTAACACACTCACAAATAACTAGCTCATTTCATAATCTGTATATGCATAAATATGCATTTAAATACTTTTTAAACATTTACATAGATTTTCAAAATTATACTATGAATCATTAATGGCTCCTAAATAATTTTTTTGTACTTCATGTTATACTTTATTTAGAAATGTTAACCTATTATTTATGGACAAAAAAAAAATGCTGTCATTACACATGTTATATATGAACTATTAGGCCATATAGCCATCAGATTCCCTTTTACAGCCCACCTTTAAAGGTTCTCATTCTCCACGTCAGTCCCCAGTGCAGATAGAGTATCACTCACTGGTATTTCTTTCTCAGAAATAGCTCCCTAATGGAGCACAACAACAACCATATTTACAGTAAATAACAAACTTGCCACACATTGATTAAGATGTTGAAGGAGAGGGGGGAAAGAAATTGAAGATGGCAATAAACCACAGGCAAAAGTACAACAGTGAGTTCAGTAGGTTGCTGTAATATTTGAAAATCTGTCCTAGTAACATGTAGAATATCTTTGGCCAGCGCTTTCACAGAAAAAAGCTTTCTCATGTAGTACACACATTCCCATACTAGTAAGATACCTTTGAAGTTTATATATGTTAAATTAGTCCTTCAGGCCAAATAACTTCAGGCGAAAAAGTACAGCTGAGAGAGTCCAGCATCATTAATGCGCCATAAAAGGACCCCTCAGAAACACATTCTCCAAATATCTCTTCTCAAGTTTTAGCGTTAGCTTGCATTTACATCAGCAAAAGAAACCAATGAACAAAGGTATTTATGTTCTGAAACAAACAAACAAACTCAATGTGAACTGCATTGTCAGCCAGGGAATTCCAGGAAGCATGACTAATGTGCCTAACAACAAAGAGTGGATCAAATGTGGCGAGTTATCATCAAATCCATTCTAGTGTTTTGGACACACATATGCTAGGCCTTTACCTTATTTCATTCTTTTTTAAAAAATCTTTAGTGTAAATTCTTTGTTTTTTTTTTTTGTTTTTTATGCAAAAAGAATTATTGCTCTATCGTATGTGTTTGCAGTTTTAACAGCATTTAAAAACAGTCGTGCAATTGGAGGCGGCAGCTGCCGCGTCCGATACTAAAGGGTTAAAATACAGGCTGGCATTGCAGAGCTGATGAAAACTGACAGTCAGGTGTGTGTGTGTGTGTGTGTGTGTGTATAATATATATTGCAACAACATTCAGTCGCGATACTGTATTATAAAAGGGATACTATATTCAGAACATGGTTACATCTTTTCACTCTATTGGTAATGCAAGGGGAAAGATCTCATGAACAAAGAGGTTAAAGCTGCTTCACTCCCATTGCCAGTGTTATGTCTTACCTCTGGGACAGATTGTGTATCTTTGCTCCCCTGCTGTTTTATCTCCTGTGGATAAAGGCTGCTCCTTGTCTTAGGCCGGGCCTAGAGGGTGGTGATGCTCCTCAACTGGTTCAGCGGTGAGCCAGATGAGTAACCTTTGGCAGTATTGGAGTGTGTGTGTGTGTGTGTGTGTAGGTGCTTAACCTTGCCTCTGGATTGTGTTATGTTGCTCTTCCCTGGTGTCCTGCCTGCCGTGTCTCTCTTAACCTCTTTGTAGGTCAAATCCACTCCTGGAGCCTCTCCTGACACTGCCAGCATGATACAGAGAATTAAAACAACAAACTCTGATGACTAAACCTGTGGACTGTGGACTCCGTGGGCCTAGTGTGCCTTTACAACTGGAGTGCTGTTCAGTCTGTTTTGCTCTGAGAAATGGATTGAAGTCAGACATGAGAGAAATACAGCCCAACTACCCACAAAGACAACAAATATTTTTTTTAAATTTTAGTGATCTACATAGTTTGGATACATAATGCTGAGAAATTGTAGAAATATAAATCACCTTTTATAGAGCAGGAAAATTTTAAATCAGAAGACTTTATGTTTAAACATTTTCTCACCTAATTGCTAAAACAACAATATGTAAAGCCCTCGGGCTGCTGGAAGCTGTCAATGACTCAGAAACAATAGGGTGCTGGATATCTCTTGCTGTGTATGTATCTCACATTAAGCTGCTACATTTCCTCCCACCTCTCAAACACTTCATTGTCAACGTGAACTACTATCTCCTACAATCCCTCTCTTGATCCCTCTCCATTAGGGAGTTGGCAGCTCTGATCAGACAATGGTGTACTTGACTCATCTCCTCTTTGAAACAATGGCCACATTTAATCAATCAGCTGGAAGCTAATGGCTTTAGTGGGCCAGGGCCAGGGTACACTGGCTTAGGTCAGAATCAGACAGCAAAGAAAAGTGATTCTGGTAAAAACTTTAAAATGCATTTTAACAGAGAAATTGTTCAGCACTGACAACTGCTTTATATTCACAATGTACTGATGTTTTAGTGTCCCTGTGCTCAGAAACACTCACAACACTGTCAAAGATTTCCAATTAGCAATCATTCAGTGTCAACTAGTCAACTAGACAATGATTAGGCCTAATAAGTTATTTAGCAATTTCACTGGCTCACTAGTTGAGCAGGTGACCACGAATACCGCACAGGTGTGGTGGAGGTGGCCTGGGTTCACGTCTGATCCATGGACCTTTCCTGCGAGTCTTCCCATACCCCCCACTTTACTGTCTGTCTTCATTATCCAGTAAAGACCAAAAAATATATATATAAAAAAATGGCATATTATGTCACTACAATATCTACTGTATAAAAAAAAAATGTGTTATTTGTGTTATATGTAGCTAATGGAATGCACTGTATCACTACATGTTAGCAAATTCATATTTGCTTTCCGTGATTAAATGCACATATCTAACCTATTTATTTTAAGTATCCTCAGCTGATCATAAAGTCAAAGTTTATACAAGTATCTGCCCTCTTGCTGATCTGCTCTCACATAAGATGACTGATTTTGTATGGAAATCACTAACTTAAACATTTTTTTTTATTTTATTGGTTTTATGCTGTTTTAAGTACAGTCCACATTTTGCCATATTCAGCTCCTCTCTTAATGATTAGACTAAATGTTTAATATTCAGAATAAAAGGACAGCAGGTTTTTGGGATCACAGAAACAGTTAAGGGGGGGGGGGGGGGGTCCCTCTGGGCCATTCTGTATTTTTATGCTGCTCCATGTCTTCATTTTTAAAATTATTATATAAAACAGGATAACATCAGGGTTCAGGGACCATTATTCCAAATAAGCATTAGGATGCACTTTTCTCTGATTTGTTCCCATAATGACTCTCAGGTCTCCTCTGAAGGCTTATTTCCAACCACTTGTCACAAATCATATTTTCACCATAAATCCTCCAATGACTTTTGTCCACAGTTAGACTGCATAATTGCAGATGAGGAAGGCTGACTTGTCACAACCTGGATGGATGGATGGATGGATGGATGGATGGATGGATGGATGGATGGATGGATAGATGGATAGATGGATAGATGGATAGATGGATGGATGGATCCAAAACACTACACCATGCCCTTTGTTAGTGATGTCACATTCATCACAGTGTATCTAATGTGCTGTTAAATTGTCAGTGTAAACTGCAATTGTAAGGTTAGGTGCTTTTTATACCTATGATCCACCCAAGCACATCTTGATTACCGTTAGGTCGTAAATTATTAATGTGATGCTTCATTCATTTATTTATTCATTCAATTAATATGAAGAAATCCAGCCACAGTTGAAAACCTAGAGAAGCTCTTAATGGGAATGCTTGTCTGCTAAAAAAAATCTGGAGTGAATGATGTGTCTTATGTAACACAGTCTGACATTTCTATTGCGCCCGTAACTGAGGCCCTCCAAGCTATCAAAGATTAATAAGTACATTAACTCCATTTGCTTTGACACTATTCCTAATAACCCATTCTGGCATTTCAGATGTCATTGAAGCCAGATAGTCTTACTTTCCCCACACAAGATGCTCCCCTGGCTATGAAGACAAAAGTGGATCAAATGAATACTTAACAGCACTACGGGCCTGAAATCTAAGAGCAAAATGCCATTTGAATGATCTGGGGCAAATTAATGAGGCTTCAGTTGAAGCTGACCTAAGTGACATCTTCAGAGACTGTGTGACTTTTGATACATCTCTCTAATTTCTATTTATATTTTTTTTTCTTTTTTTTTTACTAGTTCATGTATATAATACACTACCCCAGACACCGTGATCTTGTTTTCCCATGTGATGTGCTGTTGAGAGAAGTGCTTAAGTGTGACTCTTGGCTCTCAGCGAGCAGCTCTTGGAAAGTGGTTAATGGAAATGGAAAACAGAAAAGGATTAGCTTGGAATGATGCAGACCCAGGCAGCTGGAGAAGAATAGCTGAGAGACAATTGCAGGGAAAGTCTACATTGTACTTCTCAGTCTGGTCATTCATATAAAAGTCTCTCATCATCCATTTCCTTTTCATACTCTCATCTCTATGAGAAGAATAACAACATACACACACTGCATTTAATCTATCATTAGACTCAATTGGCTTCCTTCAAAATGCAAATGAGCCTACACACCACTTTAATCACATTCTGGATCTTGTTCTGACATATGGCATAGACGCTGAAGATTTAACAGTATTCCCTGAAAACCCTCTTTTGTCTGATCATCTGACCCACAAACAAGCAGCAACTGGAAGTAGCTGGATTAAAGGCCAGGAAGAGCATCTCAAGGGAGGAAACATAGCAGTTGCTGCCTGAATCCTTTGCATTCAGGCAGCACTGAATGCAAAGGATTTTTATCCAAGTATTGAAAACAAACCTTATATTTAAAATTATATTAGTTTATCTGGGGAATTTTGAGCATCTGAACATCGGGGGGACATTATGTATAAAAATGCCTGCAATTCCTAAACAATTTAAATATTTTTTTCCCCTAAACTCCTTCAAATAAACACAGAAGTACACCTAAACACATCTTGATTGTTCTATTTAAAATCCACTCTGGTGGTGTACAGAAGGTAAAACTATTAACACTTAACTGTATGCATTTAACAAGTATGAGATGTGAGGAACAACAAAGGTACAATGAATTGTGCTAGTTTATGTTTGACAGATACGTAGACAGACAGGTACTGTAGTTTTTTTCAAAAGCTATTTATCAAAATTAATCTGTTTCATAAACATATTTAGTCTTGCAGGACGAACCTTCTGGAGACCCAGATGCCTTATGCAGAAATTTTTCCTGCAGTAATCTTTATATGGAGGAGAACAAACATGTTCACCTGTGTTGATATGAGTGCTTCCATCAAGTTGTAAAGGCTATTCAGTACTGCAACAATGAAAATAATCAACCTCAGACAAATTAGAGGCCATACTGCTCAAAGTTCTAAGAGGTTTACTTTCACACAGGCAAGCTTTCAATAACCCGTCCTCTCCTGCTACTCCAGAGCTTAAACGTTCTCAATAAAATGTTCAATTAAACATTGTTATGTGATGCAGTTGATGAGCTCACTCATTTCAAGGGTGATTCAAAATGTCAGCAACAGTAGTATCAAACATCCTTAATGTCTGGTTGTTTATTTGTTTGTTTGTATTTTCACATAAACGTCTGCGTATGTCTGTTTTCAAAAAGAAGAATGCAGACTGCTCCTTGTGAAGTCATTAAGCTGCATGATAGCATCATCTGACTGCACATCAGTACCAGGTGTAGGAGGGCTATAAAAGGCATCTCTTACCTCAGTACCCAGGCTGTGTTGTTGAGATATTATCTGAAACTTTATCAGACTCATTAAGTGTGTGTGTGCATGCGTGTGTGTGTGTTCTAGTGAAGGCCCTCAAAATTGAGCTGAATGCGATCCAGACTGAGCGTCTCTACCAGGCTGCCCAGTATGAGTGGCACTGCACTCCAGACAAAGTCCAGTCAGGCATGCTTAGATAGACAAAACATCAGGATTCCAAGTAAATCTGCATTTGGCAACAACAGCATGCGCAGTGCCCAGAAGTCATTCACAAAATATGATGAGCTTATGTCCAATTCTGAGTCCTAAGATTCATAAGTCATCATTGAGTCTTCTGTTATTACAGTGCTACATATTCAGCAGGAGTTTGCCAGAATTTGTCACGGTTGCCAAATAATTCAGCTACACCTGGAAACTGTTGGCCTCAGTGCCCTGAGGGATGCACTACAAAGCAACTGTCACAGAACAGACTGTCTCGTCCAACCCTAAAAACCCAAACACAGAAAATGGGGATCATGATGGTGGCAATCAAATTCTTTGTTAATTGAAGTTTGTTCATCAGGAACATCAAATATTCCCTATTTTAAATGGACCTATCAAGTGAACCTACTTCAGGAACAGTTCATGAAGAGCTTTAAATATGATGGCAACAAAAACGGTGGAAGAAAATTGTTAATCTTTTAAATTCTTGATATAATTATTTTATCTCTCCATCACCCATACTGTCGATCATTTCTAATGCCACAGCTGCAGATTAGAGTTAAACTGAGATCAGGCTGCATTTTATCATGACACTCATGAAGGGATTAAATTGCTTATTACTTATTCTCTAAAACACATTAAATTACATAAATTATCATGACAATTGAACCAGTTTAAAAGTGAGCCACCTTTGTTAGACTGAAACATGTCTGGAACATTTAGACCCAACACACCTCACTCGCCCATTATTCTAGCTTTATAGAAGACCACCTTGGTGTCTGGAAAGCATCTTCCTTAACTCCTCAGCCAAAAAAAAACAAAAACAAGAAGCAGTTATTGTACATGAGAATCCACCAGCTTTACTCAGCATCAGACATGTTTTCTTCAACATGACTGCCTAGTAGTTGCATAAAAAAAATATTTGAAAGCCATGGGTAAATATTTAATTCAAGCAAAGCACTTTAATCCTGTAATCCTATGATTCGGTCTCACCTGTGATGTTTATTGCCTCTTAAATAGTGAAACTGCTGGTTTGCTATGACAAAGAGCAGCATTTTGCTATATGGTGATAAAGATGCTTCAATACTGTCAATGAATGTAATATTTTGCTGAGGAGAATTTGCTTTTGAGTTCAAATCTGCAGCTGAAGGATGGATGTAACTGCTGTCATGTATAAAAGGTAAGATTTATTTACACACAGTCTACTTACATTCTCAGTTGTTCACTCACCACAAATATTTCTGCTCATGCATGAATGTGAAACATGCAGAACATCGATCATACCGGATGAGATTTTTGCTGCTCGTGTCATACACGGTAAGCATCATATAGAATGGGCTCGTTTGTTTTGTTTTGCTTGATTGGATATTTGATATAAAGAACAGAGCTTGGCTCTTGCTTCACCTGTGCAGTGTTTGAATAGATTTCAAATGCTGTTGTTGTACAAACATGACCAGTTTGTCACAATTTTAAACAGTTCACCATCCTGGAGGGGAAAACGAGAAATATCACATATAAAATCAAAAGGAGTTCTTATCAATTAACGCATGGAAACCATATCACTGCAAATACTGACTGAACCCAAGCACAATCACTGTTTCTTACTTTATTAAACAAAAACACTTACTGTAGTGAACCCCATGCAGTATTCTGCTGATGGATTTTAGATCCACTAGTGGGGGGTTAAATCAAGGAAAAAAAAATAGGGAATTTTCAAGCTTTCATATGATTATAATAATTATAAAGACACCTGAGCTGCCATTTCATTACCATTGCTTTGAATGCACAGACTAGTGTGCAATAAGCAAGTTTTTATGTTTTGCAGTGTTGAATTAATATTGACAATTACAGATGGTAGTTATGAGGATTCATGTATGATACAGCAGTTATGAGTGTATATAATAACAACAATAACTAACAATTCTATTTTCATTTTCAATAAAATTTCAATCATTATGGCTGTTATGTTTTCATGTCTTAGATAAAAACAGGAGCTGATATTGTGTGATATTAGATTAGCACATTGTAAAATCTAAAAAAAAATACACCTTTCTTTAATAATTTTTTTTCTTGTGTCTGCCTTCTGTCTGATGTAGGCATTCATCAACATGTATGCCAAGGAGAGAGGGAGGAAAAAATAATATCATGTTAATCTGTGCAGATAATTTAATGGTAGATGAATGCCTGGGTTCTTTCTAACCTTTTATCTCTTTGGTGCACACTGTTGACACCTCAGTCTTGAAATTACAAGTAAGCATCATGATGTGTGCGCAAAAAAAAAAAGTTCAGAGAAAAGTCTCCACATGTTTCTGCAATACTCTACTACTGCACTGAGGAGATTCAAGTGAAGCTGTCAGCGGTATCAGAATCCAGTGCTGCTCTTTTCTGTGTCACACGGTGCTCCTGTTCGCAGACTGCTGTCAGCTCAGCTCCGTGACACTCATCACTAACTTTATTTAGACCAAACGGAGCTCTTCTGTAACAGTGAAAGTGAGCAGCTTCACCGTGAGGACTGCGCACCTCTCTGCCCCATCAGGTGTTTTAGGAAGGCAAGTACATACATACATACATACATATTCATTACACGAGTCAGCATTGGATGGACAGACGCGCATTAGTCATCCACTGTAGATGTCATTTTCCTCTTATGTTCAGTGTTTCCAAACCATCCCTTGCCTTGAAATCCAAAGAGGCAAGCGGTAGTCCATGCGGTGTGTACCCAGAAGTAAGCCATGGTGTCCTCATGTGCAAAAGTTCTGTGCTCCTCCCAAGGAGTCTCCAGCAGCAGGTTTCCAGAAGAGAAAGTGCTGCAGATGAACCCGGGCAAGGGAGGAAGTCCCAGTCTGAACAGAGTTGGTGAACAGGAGAGCTATAGACTGTCACTGCTTATTCTTCTGCTGTCATTAACTGTCCGTCATCACACCCAAGAAAACCCTCAAGAAAATCTTATTTGTTTCATTTGGCACCCGTTACAGCCCTAGCAGGGCCTGCTGTGACTTTTTTAACCCACTGGGTGTGGCCTGCTCTCCCCAACCTTAGGTGCCACTCCTTTAGGTACAGCTGACTCAACTCAACAAAAATGATTGAAATACTTTCAGTAGGAAGCAGAAGAGTCTCTCTTAATTTAACTTTTTACTACATATTCAGCATGTCACCATTCAGGCCACATTTGGTATATGCTTCTTTTATTATGGAGAAAAATAATATTAATATTAAGAACATATCTTGTCTGACTGATATTACTGGCCACATGTTCGACACTCATTTATAACTAAAGATGCTTTAAAAACAAGCAAAAATACTGACCTGCTTTGTTACATTTACAGTTTTAGAATCAAGAGTAGTTTCTGGGTCTGAAAAGTGAAGCCAATACATTAAGGCCTTAAACCTGCATTATTTTTAAAGGTCACCAGGAGGGTCATACCTGTGCCTGACCTCTGTAAACACTAATTATGAATTTATGTGCTCAGTCATTTTGTAGATTTTGGTCATTCTATGTGTCAGAAAGGAGGATTATTCAGGGTATGGTTTCACAGTCAGATCTGCCCCTCACTCGTCACAACAAGATGTCAGTGGCTAAAGCTCATCTCGAGGCTTCAAGAAAAGACTTTAGTTCAATTCAATTCAATTCAATACAATTTTATTTATACAGTGCCAAATCACAACAATTGTCTCAAGGTACTTTGTATTGTAAGATAAAGACCCTTCAATAATCCCAACAATCAGACAACCCCCCTATGAGCAGCACTTGGCGACAGTGGGAAGGAAAAACTCCCTTTTAACAGGAAGAAACCCCCAGCAGAACCAGGCTCAGGGAGGGGCAGCCATCTGCCGCAAACAGTTGGGGTTGATAAGAACAAATGAGTGACTTCACGGTAGCTATGTACATTTTTTATACTCTGTCTATTTTGCACAGTAATGTGACTAAAATACAGTATAGGCCTAAATGACTAACATTATGTTTAAGCTGTAATGTATGTGACTGTAATGACATACAGTAGAGCCAGCTGTTTCAATAGACCTCTGATAAACACATGTCTACAATTATTTACTGCACTAGTCATAATGTGGGACAGACAATACAAATAGTGTACAGTGTTTGTCTAGCAGGCACAAAATATCAGTATGGTAAGAGAGTTTTTGGATGTCTGCCATTATACAGAAGAATCACACCTGTGTAGCTCTAATTGTTTTATTTGTACTTTTTTGTATTTGGATTCTCAGTTTTGTTTCTTTTTTTAGTTTCCATCTGTGTAGCTTTCAGCTGTAAGACTTCATGCTACTGGGAGTCTGTGTTTGGGGAATTTCTCTCACTTTCCCCACCTGTTTCCACCATTCAGCTCATTTGTATTGTACACACTTTTCATTATAACATGCCAGCAGCAAGAGGGAAAAAAACAGAGAGAGAGAGAAAATCCCACTAAAACAACAGAATAAAAAATATGAGATGCTGTCAGAGAAGTAAGTGTCCATTGTTAGAGAGAAGTTGTGTTTGTGTTGGGGTCAAAGAAAATCATCGGCCTAGTTGGTGAAAAGTGTACTATGCTGTGTTTTTATGCATTATTCATATCACTTCTACAAAATATCAGAGCTTTATGGTTCATAAATGTCTTCACGCCTTCAGTGTTCCTCAAAGTCTAGAAACAGGCTCATAATAGTAATCATCTTTAGTCTAAGTCACACCCATTAACAGACTGTAATCACAGACCAACTCTGATTCTGCTGCTTAAATCAGACACACAGTAATAACACAAACTGAAATTGAATGTTTCTGAACTATGGATCCCTGAAGTAAACAAAAAAAAAAATGTAAAGGCTTTCCACAGACTAATGTTTCTAATGGCAGATGGGACAAAGTTTACATCAGTCAGTCATCTTTGAAAACGTGCTGTCAGCATTGGAAGATGCTATTAACATCACATACACTGTAAACCCGGATAAGTTGAATCTACTTAAAAAAAAACCAAGGTAACTTGTTGCCTTAAATTTTTTAAGTAATGAAACAGTTTATTTAACTCAGCCTGTTAAGTAAGCACTACTCCATTTCCAATTGAACTAAATTGTATGTTCTAATTGACCAAACTTATCTTTTATAGTTCATGAAAAAATAAGATGTCTTCTGATCAATCAATTCCCCCTATCCTTTTTATGGTTGTGTGGGGGTGGTGGGGCCTGGAGCCTATCCCAACTGACAAGGCAGTAAGATGCAGGATACACCCCATACAGGTCACCAGCCTATTGCAGGGCTGACAGAGACAACCACTTACACCTGTGGCCAATTTATAGAGACCAATTAACCTAACCCCAGTAACTGCATGTCTTCAGATTGTGGGAGGAAACCCATACAGACACAGGGCATACAAAGCATACAAACTCCACACAGCAAGAATCCCAGGCTAAGGTGGACTTGAACCCAGACTATCAGATACTGTAGCTATTCTAGCTGTGAGGCAGCAGTGCTAACCACCACACCACCATGCTGCCCAGTAACACAAATATTTTTTACAGTGTTGATTTGTGTCTGTTTAAATTTGGTAAATAAACATGATAAAACTCAGCCCTACTGAATGCTGGTACATTAACATTTACAAATAACATTTGTCCATAGAACAATAAAAAACTATACGAAAGAGCGTTGTGAACAAAAACCAAACAAAAACACCAAATGTCTTCTATTCCAAACAGCAAGAGGTCTGGGCCAAGCCGGAATTGAACCCAGGCCTTCTAGATGGCATTCTACCTGTGAGGCAGCAGTGCTAACCATCATGCCACTATGCAGCTGCACATTAATCCAGTCTGTTAAAACTGGTATAAACTAGATTTTTAGCAGGTGCAAAACTTGATGATATTAAGTTGTTTGAACTCAAACACATGATTACAATAAGATACACCATCAAAAAGTACAGTCTACTCAGCATTAACAAGTAATGTTCACATTCTAGGCAATTTTAAGTAATATGAACTCAATATTTTTAAGTGAAATCAAAATCTGGGTCTACAGTGTAGTACAACTTTAAATCACTCTACAACTTTAGAGCAAACTTAAATCAACTTGTGGGGATGTTGGACTAAATGTATAGAACGTGTCCAGGATACAGTTTCAGGTGACTTGCCAGGGTTATCATTTTTGTTAATTATAATTTCTGCTTCATTTCCTTTGTCTGCACACCTCAGAGTGGAGTTAAAGGAACTGAAACAGGACGTGAAGGCAGAAAAAGTGACAGCAAGATCAAAAAAATGAATCCAATTAAAAAGGTTAAAATGAAGGAAATTAAAGGCAGTTACATTAACCAAAGAAATACTATGTAAGGCATCTATTCCAGTTTGTTTCACACATCATCTCCTCCTACCCAAAAGACAGAAAGATGCAGACAGATCCTTCTCAGCAATGAAAAGTACTCCTTTCCCTCTGCCTGAGATATCTCATTTGCGAGCCTCTGGTCTGAGCTGTTATCTCAAGGTGTTGCTAGCAGCTTCTTGGAGTGGTAACAGACAATGAGTATGAATGCATGTGTTCACTGTCCCCATTAATGCCTAATGGGGAATAATCATAACCAAAAGTCTTTGTTCCATCCATTATTCCATCTAACCAGACTCTTCCAAAGTCTAAGCTTGACTTTCCATCAATCAAGTATCATGATACACCCCAGAAAAGATATGCATTTATTCAACTACTAAATACTGTACTGCACTACACAGCACTCTCTCCACTCTGTGGTGTGACCTCCAGAAGTGGATCATTTACAGTAAACTTGCAGATGCTCTGTGGTATTTATACTTTGAAGCTAATGACTCTTGGAGCTCTAGTTTTGCTGTTGGTCTCTGTCCTGGATTAACTGTCTATTTCCAGTGACTCCACCCCAGTGTTTTCCACCATTATAGACCCCAGATGATTACCTGTGCCTCTACTAAGAAGAGCTGATTTATGAGTGTTTGCTCTTATTAGATTTAAGGTCTCTGCTGCAACACTGGAGCTCTCAACTCTCAAAAAAAAAAAAAAAAAAAAAAAAAATCTTCCCTAAGGACTTCAAGGCCATACAGAGAGCCAAATGACTGCAGAGCAACACATCACTTTCTGGTTCAGATACAGTTAAAGTTTGTTGAACTTTGCCACTAGGCCTTTATTCCCAAGAGAGCTTACTAGCAAACAGAGTACCAGAGAGAGAGAAAGAGAGCAGAAAGAACAGGTGAGCATATACAGCTACTAAAACAAAATCTATCAAAAAAATCAAGAATTAATAATGAAACAGTGAATACAATAATTGCCGTTCCACTTTACTTCTTCGCTATTATTGCTGTTCCGTTTTGTGCCCATTATCATCAGCTGTGGTGTCACCAATGAGTTAACAGCATTTATTTTGGGTCCATTTGTGATTACGGCACACAGGTAATCATTGACCAAGCCTTTGGATTTACAGTAGATGTATTTAATGTATTTCCTGAACTGATTGAACAGAAAAGCAGAGACCTGAGTCACTCCCGTGCACATTCACCCAGTGATGCCCTACAGATTCATCTTCACATCAGTTTCACTGTGCTGGCCATGTATACTCAGACCTGCATGGCTTAATCTTTGAGACACATGTATGGTACTGGTAGGATCAGTCAGATATTCCCTGATCCATCTGTTCTTTCTCGTGCACATCCTGGAAGGATTTGTTAAGAATTGAACCATGACAGATGATTTTTCCCCTCTCTGAGCAGCAGAACAGCAACTACAGATGTCAGCCACTGTAAAACTGTTTAGTTTTGAATGATACAGAGGCTGTAGTCTTTATTGACATCATAATCCTCAGTGGGATGTAAATATAATATGCAGTGGTTGCTACTGATGTGGTAGCAAATGGTAGTGATGAAAGCAGCCTGCAGACCACCTGATACCAATGTTGGAAGTAGAGTTCTATTCTCACACACAAGCTACCCTGCAGGCACGCGATGATGCTCTCTCGTGTGTCATTCACATAAGAACTGGTCATGTTTTTCTTGCATTTTAAGATCCACATGTAGATTCAGGATGGAGCAGATCAGGTTACTGCAGCACCCCAAAATGCAAAAAAAGAAAACAGAAGAATGGCATAAGAAATACAGAAAAATGCAGAATAAAACTTCTAGAATGTTAAAAAAAAAATGGATAAATATCTCTGGATAATAAGGAATAAAGATCACAAAAATGAGAGGAGAGAGAGGAAAGAGCACCTTTTCTACAAATCCTACAGATGAATCAGCACTGACTAAAGGAAAATATATCATTGAAACCTGTGAGAATGACTTGAGAAGAGAATCTTCAAAATCTAATAGTATATCAGTGTGACTAGATACAACGCCCATATTCTTGTCTTAGCTGTTCATTCAGGAATGTGTATATTTGTGTGTGTGTGTGTGGGTTTGTGTGTGTGTGTGGTAACTGGGTTTTAGGCACAACCCTGGCTTGGTTTAGAAAGAAAACTGTGGTTTGGGGTAAAATACTAACCTTTCACAAAACTACAGTTGAGAAAATGATGCTCATAAATGGGACAACAAGGGATATATGGTGACTTAGGAGTAAGCACTGTGTGTGTGACAAAACTAAGGCCAAAAGACACTGTTTTTGTATCACTGAGACTCCAGTGGCTTTGATAGGACAGCACAATTTGATGCCACAGGTAAAATTATAATGTCCCTCCTGGGAAAGAAATCTATCTCTACAGGTTCAGATAAGGAAGTGTGGTAAATCACCATCAATTATACAAAGAAAAAAAAATCACCTTTTTGTGTGTTATTTTACAATTTCAAAGAGAACATCAAAGCAAGAATTTTATGTTAATCATGGATTTTTCACGGGTTTAAACAAAGAAACAAAAGAGGAAAAGTTATTGAATGAACCTGTGACTGTGAAGATTGAAGGAAAAACAAAGTAATAAGTGAACTGGCATATAATAAAACAGAGATTTTTTTATTATTATAAAAATGTGCATACAAAATGAATTGAACAATAATCTTCTATTTTAAAGTGAACCAATTCAATAAACTTCAGCCTTATTTACTAATTTAATCTTTCAGTCTGTGTTCAGCCTCTACTGAGCTGAACCCAGATCTGCCACCCAAATGTGGCTCATTTATAAAGTGATGTTTTTTCCTGCCCAACCAGCAGTGGTTAACGGTTGTTACCATGATTTCTGTAGCTGTTCAGTTGGGAAGAGTCAAGAAAGGAGCAGGTGGTAGAAGAAAAGGAAGGCAGAGGAAGCTGAGCAGAGTGAAATAAAGACGAACAATTTCTCCTGAAAAATGCTGAGAAATCTTGATTCCTTTTAGACAATCAGCCCATCTCCATATCCTTTCCTCAGCCTTACAAAATTCAAAATAAAGTATTATTTGAGTCATGACAGGGAATTTTGTTTATGTTATATTTTTTAAAAAAAGGTATATATAAAGTTGTGGATGTAAATGTCAACAACACCTATTAATATTTTCAAAAGAATGACAATGAAGCAGACAGTCAGACAATGACAGAGACATGGCATTACTAATTTCATATTATGTGATGATGTGAACTGAATTTGCATATGAGCTACTGTATGCTGCCATATTAAAACGATTTCAGTTGGAACCACCAATGCATTAGTGCGGTCACATGCAGCACTCGTTTAATTTCGATTAACAAGTGATTTAATCCCCATTTCGTTCATTATCAACAGTCATCAGCTTGCAGTCTGCTGGGCTACGGCCCTGATCAGCTAAGCAGAGGTGTTGTGGTCTAATAGGATCAGACAGGTGGGGAGACATGCTGAATAAAAACCGTTCTGCTCCAATGAGAGTAGCTGAACCAGAAACAGGGTACAGGTGGCCTTGCTGCCTTGATGCCATGAACACAAACAGAGATGTTCATGGACATGTTCAGCAGCTGAAGGTCCATGAACACAAACAGAGATGTTCATGGACATGTTCAGCAGCTGAAGGTCCATCTTTGTTCTCATCTCTCCTTTCCCTTTTTCACCTGTCTCCACATCCACGCAGACTCAAAACTTTGCTAATAGGCTTTAATATCATTCTATACAGCTTTTTTAAATTTCAGCCTCCACCTTTTACTTTGCACACCATCATGTAGTTAGGAAACCTCTTATTTCCACCCTGGTGCACAAATATGCAATACAAATATGACAATGGTAATTACATGTTACACATGTGCACACATACCTACGCACGCGCACACACACACACACATTACACGTTTTCCACCTAGTCCCGTGTTGTGTAATGAGTGTGTGAAGTGTGTGAAGTGACCGTCACATTGACTGATTTCTCCTCTCTGCTTGGTTCCACTCAGCTGCCTGTCACTGACTCGTCATAAGAGAGTGTTGGAGATCTATTTACTGAAGCCAAGGCTCTTAACAGTCCATATTATGACAAACAGAGTGAAAAATGATACCAGATGATGAAGACTGTCAACAATCTGGATATGTGTGATTCTTCAAACCTCTCAGGATTAAACACACCAACAGGCTGAGTAATGAACTCCTTCAAAAAGTTATCGCCAGAGACTTTAGTGAATGCAAAAGGAATCAATATCATTGCATAGTGGAGATGCAAATACACTAAATAACAATATCTACTTGCAACCACCAGAACAACAAAATGTTTTTAAGCCAAAAACCATTTGGTATTAGACTTTTTTTTTTTTTTAAATAGCCACTTTGCATGTACACAATAACAATGAACATACATACACAAACAGGCAAGAAAACAAAGGCAGGAATAGCCCAAAAGTCCACCCATGCATATACACATATGCACACACATTCACAGACAAACACCTAGACACACAGAGAAGCACACACAGTTATCCAAACCGTCAATTCAGCTCCTCTGAACACCACTGTGACAAATCAAACTGTATCTCTCTCTCTGTGGAACATCGAGTGTTTAAATGTGCAGGAGTCTGCTGCTGTTGTTGGCAGAGTCACAGATGTTAGAGCAAGAGAACAAAAATTGGATTGTGATTGTTGCATGCACTTGCGTATGCACACAACAACCACTAAGACATGGAGGACCATGACTGTTCTCCTTTGCAGACGACAAACTGATTTATGCTTTATAAGGAACCATCTATTTCATGATATCTGTGTCCAGTGTAGTCTTGCTGCCACATGAATGAAAAAAGTAAGATTTACGCACAAATCTCTTCAAAAATATATACTGCTGGTATAGACTTCTGACCCAGTCATTGCTCAGGCAGTGCAGTCGACAGCAAACACAGAATAGAAAAGCCAGCTTGTAGCAGCTGAATAAGAAAGACAGGTGTATCACTTTGGCACTGTACCACAGAGCCTAATCAACATCCAACAAAACACTTCGGTGTGTCCTCCTACAGAGCATTCTATGTGACAGTGTGTGAGCATAAAGTAAATTGTGACAAAGCCAGTCATTTATATTTCCATCTCACACACAACAGAAAAAATGATTGAGGAGATGTGTCACTCTTGACTCTGTGCAGGAGAATGCCTGTGAGGTTGAATCAGCTTGTCACGGGTAAGCATTAGCATGCAGATTGCTGTGACCTGAGATGACAGGATGAGCGGCTAAGCCAATAAAGTCTTGGCAATTTCACTCAGTGAGAAGAGGAAGAATTCGACGCCATAATACATACATCTTCAGTAGGTTAAAAGCCCATGGGAGCATTAGAGTTGGTGTGAAATTATTAAATTTAACAGATAAAGACATGATTATTGAATGAATCCAGAACAATAGTCAGAAATATGTGTAAAGTGAAATAAGATTAACTGTCAGTGCTAATTATGCAGTTTAAAACCCCTTTGGAATAGATGCTAGACTAAAGCTATGAACTATGTAATTATATATATATATATATATATATATATATATATATATAGTTTAAAAAAATCATATCATTTTCTCCACAAGGTTTATAGTGCGATATGCGGCTCAGAGGGAATGCTGCTGGATGGTGACCAGTGGCAAAATCCTCTGCTTAAGTTGTGAGCTTGTTAACTCATGAAATTCTTTAATCTGAGTCATTCCTTTAGTGTTGCTGTAATTACTGCTTACTTACAGCATTTTTTTGGAATCACTGCACAGTATTTTTGTCGGTCATGTTGATCCAATATGATGGTCCAGTGACTCAACTCATTTCCTATGAAGGCGACACAATCAGAAGCATTTACAAACATCATCACCACATTATGGGATCATGAGAAGTTCACACCAGAAATAAATAAATAAAAAGTACTAGTATAGAACAAAATTAGAGAGCGCTCAGTAGGCTTTCAGTGACAGCAGCCACTAAAAGTACAGTATAAATTACCCACTAAACTATTTCCATTTGGACTTCACTCAGTGATTCTTGTTCTCTGCATCCCTTTTCACTGCACTTATACACCATGAAAGATTCCTGCGGCTCTGTCCTGGTGCACGCTGTGTCACACAATGTTATGGAAGTGCCTAGTAACCTCCCACAGCTCCCAGCAGTATAAAATGTCAAAGACCTTTTTTTCACAGCATGTATTTTAGCTTGTCACTACAGGAAAAGTCTATGTATAATTGATAACACTGAAAAAAAGATTTTTTTTTTTTTTCAGTTTAGTTCCATTGTATTGATAGTACATGCAGCTCACTGACTTGAACATGACAGAAGTGAGTCACTGTTAAAAGAATCTAATTCACCTTTACTCCCTGCTATGATGAGTGAATATGTCTGCAGTGGACTCAGGTCACTTTGAGCTGCAGACTTCACCTGCTGAAAACAGACAGAAGTGAGGGCTGCAAGTTAGAACAACTACTTTCAGTGACACAACTCGGCCATTCATTAGTGATGAATACAATTGATTTCCATTTGTGACAGAAAAAAGAGCATGGCAGAGATAACAAAACAACTTGTCCTGTGATTTAAAATTGGAGTTTGCTCTATGGCTTCAATAGTGTGAATACTGATGATCATGCGTGTGATGGTGGGAGATGTGACCGAAATAAAAGACATTCAGATATGAAGCCCATAGCTCATCTGTTATACTCAGTCATTATAGAGAAAGTGCAAAGCTTCACTGGCACTGAACCAGAGAGAGAGAGCGCAAATGAGAGCGAGTGAGGCAGATGCATGGTACAATCCACATTTCAAAAACCCCAGGATTTCATCTGGAAATACTTAACCATACACTTGACTTTTTTTTTCCTGCAACAAACAAAAGACTGCATATCATTAATGTTAGTCCCATTATGCAAGCTGGGAGACTTAGATGCTAGATATGCTTCTGTCCAACCAAATGGAAATAGTTTTCATATTAATAATGTGTTCTCCAGATTTAGATTGAAATTATGTGCACACCATGTCTCTTCAATGTCAAGTCAGAAAATAATTAGACTCAAACTGACAGGTTCAACTGTGATGAAGGTCATTTTTTGAAGAAGACATTTATAAAATTAGCATGTATAAAAAAATAAAACAGGAACTCTGGAAACCAGTAAATTAAGATTTATATGAAGCAGAGCAGAAGTGCTGGAAAGAAAGAAATAGCATTCAGAAGCATTAAATTAATAAAATAAAGAAATAAAATAAATGATTCTCTGTTTTGAAAGCCTTTGCAAAGGCTTCTTATAAAATGTTTGAGGAATTTTGTGCTCAGCTTCACAAAATTAGCAGTATTACACATAAGGAGTGATTAGAAATTATCTATCAACATGCACAATGAAGTGGTTTTGAATAAGACTGATTTTGACATAATGAATTTTCATGCCAATGTGATTAAATAGTCTTGTTATTAAATATTCTTAGGTGTTAAGCCTGTGGCAAATGCTGGAAACTTTATCAACATTAATTTGAAACACATTGCTAGCTGGACAGCATAAAGGACTGGCAACAAATCCCACCACAGGGAGCGAGCTGGCATTCAGTGAAGCGCAGCAGGTGCCCAGCACCACACAGCAGGGAGGTGGAAACAGTGTCTTAGTGCATGAATAAGTCCAGTCCTTGCCTACGCTTCTATGCTGTGCAGTGATTATGGAGCAAAACACGAAGACCTGGACAAGAATATCATTACATAACTGAGAGAGGAAAGAACACTTAAGAGTACAAAAAACAGGGGCAGGGAACGACAGGTGAAAATTGACATATACTCAGGCAAACACAATGCAGCAAAAGTGTCAGGCAACAAATCTAAATCCAGCATGCATTTACATTCACCAATATCTGATTCACCCTCCAACATTCTTATATTATTCCCAAGGAACACATAAAAAAGATTATTTGAAAATAGCAGATGGTGGTGAAAAGATAAGAGAAACATATTACTCTATCCATTAAATGGAGCAAACACTGTAGCACACCTTTGATTATCTGGGAAGCTGTTTCAGACAGTGGAGCAGCTATTTTACACCAAATGTGAAAAGTGCCTGGGTGAGTTGGCTCTAGAGGAACGTTTGCCTCAAAAGCACCGAGCGGGTCTGAGAGATGCTGTGGAGGGAAGCGTGCAGCTTTCAGTCGAGTCTTGGATTCAACACTAAAGTCTTATTGAACACTTTGTGTTCACATTGTGAACAGACACTGCAGAAATTGAATTCGGGTAGCATTTCCCATACAGCAGATTTAGATAGCTGCATGAAAGTTTAGCAATTCATGCATAGACACTGACCAAAAAAAAATTTTTTAAAAAATTAAAGGACCAGTTTGATAACACATTAGATCTCAATGGGAAAAAATATGATCGATATCTATACTGTTATGGATTGGGTAATGGGTTAGGAATGAAAGGATTCCACATTGTTTGATGGAAATGAAAATTATCGACCTACACACAGCTGAATTCAAATAATCCTCCAGGAACTGCCTACATACTCTCACCACATGAGACTGAGCATTGTGCACCCAAAAGAACCAAGAAACCACTGCACCACCGCAGCATCTGGTAATGGGTCCAAGGATTTCTCCTAATGCCAAATGGCAGTCAGGATGCCACTGCTTAGCCTGTAGAGGTCTGTGCATGCCTTTCATTGATATCCCTCCCCAGACCATCACGGACCCACACATGGAGTTTATTCTAGAGCATCTGACCTAACGGCTGCAAGTTTAGTTTCCAGTGCTAGTACTATTCAAGTACTGAAAAGCCTCCTTGAGTAACTGACTGTATTTGGTCCAACTCTTAAAAAGCAAATTTTTCTCAGAAGCCACAGTGGAATTCAACAGTGTGAGGTGGGCCTCCATAGATCGGACTTGTTCTTCCAGCACATCCCACAGATTGGATTGAGATCTGGGGAATTTGAAGGCCAAGTCAACACCTCAAACTTGTCATTGTGCTCCTCAAACCATTCCTGAACCATTTTTGCTTTGTGACAGGGTGCAGTATCCTGCTGGAAGAGGCTGGAGTCATGAGGGAATATTGTTTCCATTAAAGGCTGTACATGATCTGCAAAAATACTTAGTACCATCACATCGCCTCTGACAGCTTGCCTTCTGCCTTCTTCCCACTGAACATCCTGGTGTCTAGTGTTCCCTAGTTGCGCAATGCACACACACCCAGCCATCCACATGATGTAAAAGAAAACATTCATCAAACCAGGCCACCTTCTTTCATTGCTCCATGGTCGAGTTCTGATGCTCACGTGTCCATTGTTGGTGTTTTTGGTGGGTGACCGGGGTCAGCATGGGTCCCCTGACTGGTCTGCGGCTATTCAGCCCCATATGCAACAAACTGCAATTCACTGTGTATTCTGATACCTTTCTATCAGAACCAGATTAACTTTTTCCACAGTTTGAGTTACAGTAGCTCATCCGTTGAATCGGACCACACAGGCCAGCCTTCACTCCCCATGTGCATCAATAAGCCTTGGCCACCCATGACCCGGTCGCTCGTTCACCACTTTTCCCTTCTTAGACCACTTTTGATAGATACTGACCACTGCAGACTGAGAACACCCCACAAGAACTGCAGTTTTGGAGATGCTCTGACCAATTTGTCTGGCCATCACAATTTGATCCTTGTCAAACTCACTCAAATCCTTACGCTTGCCCGCTTTCCTGCTTCTAACACATCAACTTTAAGGACAAAATGTTCACTTGCTCCCTAATATATCCCACCCACTAATATGTGCCATGATGAAGAGATAATCAGTGTTATTCACTTCACTTGTCACTGGACATAACGCTATGATTGATCTACTCTTCTGTACATTCTGTACTAAGCTGTACAGAAGAAAATAAACTACTGTTGAAAAGTCCCTGAAAAAGACCAAGCTCTTGCAAGAGTTGGAGATAATACAGACAGAAAAATAAACAAGTAAAGGAAAAAAAAAAAAATAGAGGTTCTTGATTAAGGGCTCCCGATTGAACAGTTGAGGGGGATACCTCACAGCCATTTACTCTTTTTACCTTCCGTAATTACTGTGCAAACTACTGATACATACAAAAATAATTGGTGCGCCCTAGTGAGATGAAGTTCTCTTAGGTGGAACTTAAGTGTTAATACTGGCTGAGTAGTTCAAAATACATGTGATCCAACAGAACCCCAAAGTGTCAACATCAAAGAGTGGAAGGAAACCCTAAACAAAGTCTGCATGAGACTGACTGCACTGTATGAAAGATAAACAAATTTTTAAATAATGCATTTACTCTGCATTTAATAAGACAATGGGCAGGATGATTTAGTAATATGGTGTTTGTTCTGACCTCTACTGAGTGGAGCGAGAATTAACATCATTCTGAGGAGCCTCTAAAATTAAAAGCATGTGATAAGTAAGCTCTTTAAAATGCTATAGCAGTGTCATAAATTGCAGTGATGCACATATTATTGTGAATTAAACATAGGGTAATCCAGATTAAAAAGAATTATGGGTACATTAGTATGTACAGTAAGTAGACATTTCACTAAATTATATTTTATATGTAGAAAGTGCAGCACCTTTCAGCACAATGTCCACATTTTTGACAGCTGAAAAAGCTCAAAAATTCAAACAAAGTTAGTGAAAATTGGTTTTCATGCAGGATGAATTTCCACAACATAATAAAAATGATAATGTCTGTTTCCTGCATGACCTGAATGACACAGCATTTCAGAGTCAGTGTCTCCTACTGCCTTCTTTTGTTTTACCTGTCTTCACTGTCACATTTATTGTACAAAGCAGAATAAAGATGGTTTAAATTATAATAATTACAATAATATTTAGATTAGGGGGAAAATCGCTCAGCTAAATCAAATTAGTATTAATCTCTTCCTGCACATTTCCAGATATTCGTGTTGATGAGTGCTGCATAGCCTTTTGTTTGATTGTTTGTTGCTGCTGTTGTTTTTAAAACCCCTTTCCTCTGATATTTGGTTTCACCCATAAGTGCAGCACAAAATTATTCAGTGTGGAATTGATGAATCAGTCTGTTTTCTAAAATTACTGCCTAAAAGACTGCAGAGGAAATGACAGTGCTCACAGAGACACCTACAAGCTTGATGTACTGATTCTAATATAACAAGAAGCACTGCTAGACTGCAAACATTCGCCAAGGCAGATCACTCTGTGGGCAGTATTTACTTTTAAGAGAACAATATTTATTTCTTTATTTTTTTGTATATACTCATTTTGGTTTTTCTTGTTCTTTTTAAACATACTTCAAAGTTTGTAGTGCAGGAAAAAAAATCAGATAAGGGTAACATGACAGATGTTTACTTTGATTCCACACTTTGATTACTTTGAGTACATAATGGATAATAATAACTGATATGTAGATAACTAGACATGAATAACTTGAGCTTATTATATAATATTATACTACAGCATATTTCTAATTTGACAATGCTTTCTTTAAATATATATTTTGGGATCAACTTGAAAGAAAGGCAGGTGTGAAATGTAAAAGTGAAACCAGAGGTCAAATGTGACACAATATTTGGATGCAAACTAAGTAAGTAAGTAAGTAAAATATTATTTATGTAGCACCTCTCAAGACAAATATCAAAAAGTGCTTCACAACAGCAAAACAAAAAACAAACAAACAAAAAAAAAACTAATTAAAATGGTCTTTTTCTCAAGTGCTCTCAAGCACAAAGGGAGAGCGTTCCAGAGTCAGGGAGCCACTATAAACTATAAACTATAATGTGATATTAAGAATCCCCATGTACCAGTATCATTTCCTAAATGTTGCCAATACAAACAAAGGGAATATCATTTTAAGCATAGTTTTAAAGATGACACATTTTATGAAAAGTTGACCTTACTGTACTTGACACTGAAGAAGAGGTCAGAAATCCAAAGTAATGTGATATTTATAATCCCAAGATCTCTTCCTTATATGCCGATATGTTGTCAAAATACATTGCCTCCATGTGTTTGTATGCATGCCTGACAATGTCAGGGCATACTCCTAATAATACAACGGATGGTGTCCTGGGGGGATTTCCGCACAGATCTGAACCAGGGCATCACTGAGCTCCTGGACAGTCTGAGGTGCAACCTGGTGGTGTCAGATGGACTGAAACATAATGTCCCAGAGGTGTTCTATTTGATTTCAGGCAAGTGTGGGGGCCAGTCAATAGTATCAATTCCTTCATCCTCCATGAACTGCCTGCATACTCCCCACATGAGGCTGGGGATTGTGTTGCACTAGGAGATAAAGTGTGGCAGGGTGGCAGTCAGGGTGCCGTTGCCTAGCCTATAGAGGTCTGTGCATCCTTCCATGAATATGCCTCACCAGACCATCACTGACCCACCACCACTTCATGCTGAACAGTGTTACAGGCAGCACAATGTTCTCCATGGATTCTCCACACCCTTTTACGTCTGTCACATGTATTCAGGGTGAACCTGCTCTCATCTCAGCCCCAGTGGTGGACTGCCAATTCTGGCATTCTATGGAAAATGCCTATCAGGCCCCATAGTGCAGGCAGTGAGCACAGGGGCCATTAGAGGATGTCAGTCCCTCAGGCCACCCTCATGAAGTCTATTTCTGATTGTTTGGTTGGAGACGCTCACAGCAGTGGCCTGCTGGAGGTCATCTGTAGGGCTCTGGCAGTGCTCATCCTGTTCCTCCTTGCTCAAAGGAGCAGCTACTGGTCCTGCTGATGGGTTAAGGGCCTACTACGGCCTGTCCAGCTCTCCTAGAGCAAATGTCTGTCTCCTGGAATCTCTTCCATGTTCTTGAGACTGTGCTGGGAAACACAGCAAACCTTCTGACAACGGCATATATTAATGTAGTATACAGTACAGGAGGAGTTGGACTACCTGTGTAACCTCTGTAGGGTCCAGGAATTACCTCATGCTACCAGTAGTGACACTGAACCTAGCCAAATGCAAAACTAGTGAAACAACACCCATCACCGATGGAATATACTCCCATGATTAATTAAAATATAAAATACAGTCAGGATAACATTACAGCCTCATTTCATAATAAAAACCCTTCAGCAGACATTTCATTACCTTCTGCAAAACTGCTTTGCCCTAATTTGGAGGCTTTGCCCTAAACGTTTATCCAAATACTTTTAGTTATTAGCAATAATCATTAAATCAAAATAATTATGTATATATAATAGGGGTGGGACTCGATTAAAAAAAATAATCGAATTACAAGCTTTGTAATTAATTAATCTAAATTAATCGCATTTTAATCGCATTTCAATATTTGACATGAGAAATATTTGTCATGGCCGGGGAGGAAACAGGCGAGGAATGGCTGACACAAAGGACTCCAGAAGTCAGCGTAACTTAAAAGGGATTTATTTCAACGGGAAAAAACAATACAAAAACCGTTCAGAAGGGAGACGAAGGGGAACCACAGGGAGCACAGGAACACACGGGCACACAACATCAACGACGCGACAGAGAACAAATGAAAACTGAGGGCTTAAATACACAATGGGTAATCAGGGCAAGAGGAAACAGCAGGGAACAACAGGTGAGGCAAATGAAACTAATTACACAGGGGAAGCAAAGCTAAACACAAAGCACAAGGAAATCACATTGGCAAAATAAAACAGGAAGTGATAAACCAAGGAACACGCAGACAAGTCACAACACTGGGAACATGACAAACATACAGGGAGGACAAACTCAGGAAATAAATTAACACAAAACGCTGGGCCAACGGCCCAGGACATGACAGTACCCCCCCCTCAAAGGCCGACTCCCGACGGCCAAAACCAGAAACAAAACCAGACAAGGGCGGGAGGCGGGGGACCAGGAGGGAGGGCCCGAAACAAAAACAAAGACAGGGAGCAAAACAGAAATCACAGGGCGTGAACAAAACAAATCAAACCCGGACAGGAAGAAAACAAAAAACACAGGACCAGAAACAAAAGGCGACGGCACAAGGCCGGAGACAGTCCAACAGGGGGCATCAAAATGAGGCAGAGCAGAGGCAACACAGTCCAAACAAGAACAAAACACGGGGACGAGAAGCAAAAAAAAAAAACAACCGGATGAAACAAAAAGCGACGGCACAAGGCCGGAGAGCTCCAATGTCCAAAAACAGGGGGCCGAAACAAGGAACAGTCCAGGAGCTATGACAAAACAAAAAACAGCAGGGGAAAAAACAGTCCACAGTTCAGGGGAGTCAGTGGGAAATCCAAAAACAAAAAACACACAGTTCAGGAGGCCGCAGAGGCCAAGGGACCACAAAGCAAAATCCCAACGAGGGAGGCCGACCGCGCTCCCAGCGGCGGCGGCGACGAGGACGAGAAGGAATCACTGGAGGCCGACCGCGCTCCCAGCGGCGGCGGCGACGAGGACGAGAAGGAATCACTGGAGGCCGACCGCGCTCCCAGCGGCGGCGGCGACGAGGACGAGAAGGAATCACTGGAGGCCGACCGCGCTCCCAGCGGCGGCGGCGACGAGGACGAGGGGGAGTCACTGGAGGCCGACCGCGCTCCCAGCGGCGGCGGCGACGAGGACGAGGGGGAGTCACTGGAGGCCGACCGCGCTCCCAGCGGCGGCGGCGACGACGAGGGGGAGTCACTGGAGGCCGACCGCGCTCCCAGCGGCGGCGGCGATGGGGAGCAGGCACCGGAGGCCGACCGCGCTCCCAGCGGCGGCGGAGACGAGGAGAAGACACTGGAGGCCGACCGCGCTCCCAGCGGCGGCGGCGACGGGGAGCAGGCACCGGAGGCCGACCGCGCTCCCAGCGGCGGCGGCGGAGACGAGGAGAAGACACTGGAGGCCGACCGCGCTCCCAGCGGCGGCGGCGGAGACGAGGAGAAGACACTGGAGGCCGACCGCGCTCCCAGCGGCGGCGGCGGAGACGAGGAGAAGACACTGGAGGCCGACCGCGCTCCCAGCGGCGGCGGCGGAGACGAGAAGACACTGGAGGCCGACCGCGCCCCCAGCGGCGGCGGCGGCGACGACGAAGACACACCAGAGCCGCAACATGCCCGGACTCCCCTGAGCCCAGGGCGGTCAAGGACACAGGAAACTCGGAAGGTCCGAACCGAGCGGGACCCCCTGGCGGCTCGGACTGAGCGGAACACTCCGAAGCCTCCGGCGGCTCGGACTGAGCGGAACACTCCGAAGACTCCGGCGGCTCGGACTGAGCGGAACACTCCGAAGACTCCGGCGGCTCGGACTGAGCGGGACCCCCTGGCGGCTCGGACTGAGCGGGACACTCCGAAGACTCCGGAGGCTCGGACTGAGCGGGACCCCCTGGCGGCTCGGACTGAGCGGAACACTCCGAAGACTCGGACTGAGCGGGACCCCCTGGCGGCTCGGACTGAGCAGGACTCTCCGGCGCGGAGCGCTCGGACTGAGCGGAGACCCCCATCGGCTCGGACTGAGCGGAGACCCCCATCGGCTCGGACTGAGCGGGACCCTCTGGCGCGGAGTGCTCGGACTGAGCGGGACCCCCTGGCTCGGACTGAGCGGAGACCCCCATCGGCTCGGACTGAGCGGGACCCTCTGGCGCGGAGCGCTCGGACTGAGCGGAGACCCCCATCGGCTCGGACTGAGCGGGACCCTCTGGCGCGGAGCGCTCGGACTGAGCGGAGACCCCCATCGGCTCGGACTGAGCGGGACCCCCTGGCTCGGACTGAGCGGAGACCCCCATCGGCTCGGACTGAGCGGGGCCCTCTGGCGCGGAGCGCTCGGACTGAGCGGAGACCCCCATCGGCTCGGAATGAGCGGAGACCCCCATCGGCTTGGAGTGAGCTGAGCCCATGGGCTGAACGGGGCCTACATAGTGAGGCACCGGATGCGTAGGCTGGGACCGCGGAACAGGGCACACTGCTGCTTTATTGAGCAGCAGGGGCTGCTCGAGGAATAGCCGAGGTGCAGGGGACTGCGTGGAAGCAGGCCGGGAGACGACTGGCCGCGTGGAAGCAGGCCGGGAGACGACTGGCCGCGTGGAAGCAGGCCGGGAGACGACTGGCCGCGTGGAAGCAGGCCGGGAGACGACTGGCCGCGTGGAAGCAGGCCGGGAGCGAGAGAGAGCAGACTGCGTGGAAGCAGACCGAGAGCTAGGGAGATCTGGCTGCGTGGAAACAGACCGAGAGCTAGGGAGATCTGGCTGCGTGGAAACAGACCGAGAGCTAGGGAGATCTGGCTGCGTGGAAACAGACCGAGAGCTAGGGAGATCTGGCTGCGTGGAAACAGACCGAGAGCTAGCTAACACTGGGGCCTGAGAGGGGGCTGACACAACTGGAGCTACAGAAGGAGCAGGAGCTGAGGGAACTGGGACCAAAACCGAAGGAAATAAGACGGGGGCTGAGGGAACTGACTGAGAGGGCACTGAAACAGCTGACACTGGGGACCGAGGAAGAGTTACTGGAGCTAGAGCTGACTGAGGGCGAGGGAGAGCGACTGGAGCTAGAGCTGACTGAGGGCGAGGGAGAGCTGCTGGCTGCGTGGGAGCAGACTGAGGGAGAGCCGACTGCGTGGAGACTGACTGAGAGCTAGAGAGAGCTGACTGCGTGGAGACAGACTGAGAGCTAGGGAGAGCTGAGGCTGAGGGAGCTGATGCGGGGAGAGCTGGCTCTGGGGAAGGTGAAGCGGGGAGAGCTACAGAGGCTGACTGAGACTGAGCGGTGGCTGGAGCGACAGCTGACTGAGAGACAGGCTGAAGAGGCACTGTGGACGACACTGAAAACTGCTGTGAAGGCTTGGACCTGGCTGCCCCCACCCGCGGAACAGGAGCGGGCGCAGAGGTCAGCCCGTCCGTGGCTGCCTCCCCCCGCGAAACAGGAACGGGCGCAGAGGTCAGCCCGTCCGTGGCTGCCTCCCCCCGCGAAACAGGAACGGGCGCAGAGGTCAGCCCGTCCGTGGTTGCCCCCACCCGCGAAACAGGAACGGGTGCAGAGAGCTTCACAGAGGCTGGCGGAACCTGGGGCTCCTGGAGACGAGCTGGCATCACAGCAGACAGGGGCGAGCGCGACCGGGGGGGAGCGTGACGATGCCGGGTGCGCTGCTTCCTCCGCTTTCTGTTGGAGTGGGAGGCACGATTCTCTGCATCCAGAATGTCCACTAGCAGAGGAGAATCAATGATTTCTACATCTTGCGGCAGCCAACAGAGGTCGGGCTGCGCGACGGTGGAGTGGGAAAAAGTCTCATCACTTGCCGCAATAATATCGAGCCCGGTGGTACTCACGGAGGTGGTGGCCTGTGCGTGAAGCGGTGACAATGTCCGCGGCGTTATACCGCTCGGGTCTTGGGGAGAGGTGAGTGGAATGGAAGATGGCAGGGCCGGAGAGCAAGGCAGTGCCGGTGGCGATGAGGGGCCATGGAGAGGAGGAGACGAGGATAAGCCGTCTGGCTGCAGGAGAGGTGCATTAGTGATGGCTTGAAGAAAAAAATTTGAGTCCCTGCCCTGGACTGGGCGGCCAATATTGTGCAGTTCATATTGTAGGTTCTTTCGGAGCATGATTATTGAATGGGCAAGTGAAGCGGTGTCAGGATGGGTGAGGAGCCAGGTGGAGGACGAAATAAGTCCACAACAGAAAGCTAATTGTATTAACCGGTGGTGACTGGTGGGGGCCTGAACAATTCTCTCGGAGAAATCCTTGAGCTCCTGGATCTTCTCTTCTTGCTCAGAGAGGGTCCTTATATCTGCGGGGTCCATAGTTTGGTCGCGTCGTTCTGTCATGGCCGGGGAGGAAACAGGCGAGGAATGGCTGACACAAAGGACTCCAGAAGTCAGCGTAACTTAAAAGGGATTTATTTCAACGGGAAAAAACAATACAAAAACCGTTCAGAAGGGAGACGAAGGGGAACCACAGGGAGCACAGGAACACACGGGCACACAACATCAACGACGCGACAGAGAACAAATGAAAACTGAGGGCTTAAATACACAATGGGTAATCAGGGCAAGAGGAAACAGCAGGGAACAACAGGTGAGGCAAATGAAACTAATTACACAGGGGAAGCAAAGCTAAACACAAAGCACAAGGAAATCACATTGGCAAAATAAAACAGGAAGTGATAAACCAAGGAACACGCAGACAAGTCACAACACTGGGAACATGACAAACATACAGGGAGGACAAACTCAGGAAATAAATTAACACAAAACGCTGGGCCAACGGCCCAGGACATGACAATATTAATTTAAGTTTACTTGATGAATGAATCAATATACATAAGCTTAAACTTCAAAATTTAGTTTATTTTCCCACCAGTCTACTACACAGACCAATGAAGGGTGGAAGTGCTCCTGTGATAAATTCCTGAAATTAAAGTTAAGCATCATAACTGGATAGTTTTATTCAACATTAATGTCTCACTTGTTATAGTTGGAAATTAATCATTCTCTCAGCTGTATTCCTTGATGTTGAAATGTGTTATACTTGTTTTAACAGCTTATTTTGAATTAAAGAATTAAAATTAAACCACAAAAAGGAGAAAAAGTTCGTTCTCCGTTTAACAGCTGTTTTTACACAGCTGGGCTTCGCACTTACGGTTGCTAGGCGACATGAGCTACGCAGAGGTGACGCTGATATGAAGGCTAGCTGCTCACTTCCGGTCTTTGCGGTCTTCGTGGGCTACGAAAGACGTGGGCCGGGTCCTTCGCGGGATGCGGCCCCTAATTTGGACATTGTGCGTCGATATAATCTGTATGCCGGGAACTCGTGCACTGAGAAACGTTCCACGGTGCAAAGTGCGATTAAAATGCGTTAAAATTTTTAACGCATTAATTTCCCCGTAATTAATTAATCGAAATTAACGTGTTAAAGTCCCACCCCTAATATATATATAATAAGATCACCATAATCATAAAGAAACCATGTACAAATCATAATGCAACCATGTTGTTTACATTTGAGCAATACTACTGAGCAGTAGATATGGCTTTAATATTGCTCAATGATGAGTCATAGTCTGTACTATTTATGGCCATGAGTCATCTCTGACCAACATGTTAGACAATGCTCAGCCAATCAAACTTGGCATCACAGGCTAATTAATAAGGCTGCAGCCTAGAACTGATAGTATATATAAAAAAAAAAAAAAAAAAAAACTGGCTTTTTACCTAGAAATTTGGGATTCCCCAGTTTCTCACAATCTAGCTACTGCCAGCTGTTCAGTGAACTAGGTCAGTTGCTACTGTAGATATTGGGAATCCCCACTTTTTCATTTCAATCAGTAATGGTCAAGGAGGTATAGCCAATCACGCAGCACAATATGATTACACGATTAGACTAATCCAGTCAGGCATGAGAAAAAAGGGTGTATATTGTAATCATAGCATTAGCATCCTCAAATCCTCCATGTTGTTTACTCTCCATTTCAGATAAATACAGCAGAAGTGTACAAAGGGTACTAAATATCCAGGAATATGAATATTGTGTTGCACATCTTTGAAGAGTAAAGAACACATATGCCAAATTTCATGGCTTAGCTCCCTGTAGTTTTGGAGTCTTTAGACCAAAAAGGTAAAACGTCACAGAAAAATGCCCAGATGGACAGCAGTTTAGCAACAGTCAGAAAAGATTATAAGATTATTATGGAAATACAGAAATATACAAATCCCTAATAATTATTTGTCAGTACCAATATCCGTTGTCTCTCCACTACCTCATCTGTTCAGCACACATGGTTAGTGAGTTAATGACCTCTTCTAAGCAAAAAATCAACAGCCTGTTGGTAAATCTAATAAGGTGCTAATGCCTCTGTAACCTGTACCGCTGAGCCTCAAAGATGGCATACCTACTGGATACACAATCATGAACAACAACAGTTGCAAATGGTTTCTCTCTGTGTGTAGGTTGTACTACACACCATTTGCAGTGATATAAAACTCAGGAGTCTGCTAGCAGGTGTTGATGTTATGCTTCTCTTTTTCCAGCTTCCTTCTGATCATCTTTTAAACTCTTTGTTAATTACATCCACTCCTGAAGCATCTCATGACACTGTGGCCAAACCCACAACATATCCTGCATGGCCTTTATCATTACAGCAGCAGACCTTATCTCTGTTTGTGGCACAGCAGTGTATCATATAGAGAAGGGGGGAGTTTTTTTTTTTTTCATATTCTCAGTATAAGCCTAAGCAAAGTGTTATAGTTCATAGTACTGTAGTATATTTGAAGTGCTTAACACCAAAAAACAGTTACGCTTAGTTACAAACATCACAATAGAAACTGACAAATGAATATTTGCTTTTATCCTCCATGCTAAATCTCAGACTTGTCTATTATTGTCTTAACTGAGATGAACACAGTTAAGACATTTGTGTTTTAGAGAAAAGTAGCTGTACCAGCAGAATTCTGCAGAAGTGTGTATGTGGAAAGTCTTACTGTATGCCCCATGTCTCCAGGAACCACAGTCAAAGTGGGTGGTTTAAATGTGACCATCTTACCTGTAAAAGGAAAGAGAGGAAAAAAGAAGTCTTATTTAACTTACAATAACACAACTAAAAATACATAATGGCCTACTTCATTCATTCTACGCTGTATCTATCACAACTACAGTAATTACTATTAGAAACCAAAACTACATGGGAAAGTTTTGGATGCAGCTATACTTCAGCTTAAACTACATCCTTTCACAGTGATAACTATGGCAGAGGCCTCTTCTTTACTTTCTGAATTACAAAAGAAAGAGGCAATAGAAGGAAGGATCAGGGTGATAATCCCTATCATATCTAATTCATGATTGACTTATTTTCTAACAACTGCAAAGTAAAAGCATCAGAGGGTAAAATATGCTGATTACAACACTGTAAAATTTCACAAACACATTGTGGGGAAAAAAATAGATTTGCAAATAAGAATGCACTTTAGAACCTTCTCCTAAAAAAATGACAGTTATTTTTTAGGAGACGGTTCATTGCGAGGATTCATCTCTTAACATTACAATTAAAACCTTAGTCTTTCCCCCTGAATATGCACTTTCATTTAGATACATTGTCATGAAACGGCAGTGTGGCAGGCAGGATTAGAACCCCAGTGCAGAACTCGGAAGGACTAAACTTAAACTCAGCTTTATTGCTGAGACTCAGGGAAAAACATACGGAATACAAGGGCTAGACAGAAGCTGGAAATACACAATCTAGGAAACAAGGAGGAAACAAGGAACAAACTGTGTGAGGAGAGGACACGGCAGAAAACAGAGAAAGACTCAGATGATATATACAGTACACACGAGGTAACAGGGGAGAGAAAACAGGTGGGAGCACAGAGGGGACTAATCACTGAAGACACAACAAAGGAAGTAGAATTAAATACAAAACACAAGACACAAGAGACTATCAAAATAAGAAATAACACTGAGACCCGGACAAAGACATATGAACTTGATGCAGAGACAGAAGATAAACAATATGGAGAAGAGACTGACTTAATACAGGAGACACTAAGGACAAACCATAGAGACAAGAGTAGGACTGAATGGAAATAAAAAAGGACATTAACAACCTATCAATTAAAGCAGGCAGGGAACAAAACGTACAAAAAACAGGAAATGGTGAAACCAAACAACCATGAGGACAGAACACAGAGAAACAAGACAGACACAGGGACGCAAAGATGAGACAGGACAGACTGGGCACAAAAGGGAACTAGCATCACCTATACCAAGGAACAAAGAACTAGAAACAAAAATAATAAAACTCAGAAGCACTGGGAAATAACATAATGAAAGGATAACATGAAGAACTTGAAAATAAATCATATCCTCAATCTAAAAGAATAAATCATGAAGCCACAAAACTCAAAACTCTAGGTCCAAAACCCAGGGACAATGACAGACTGATTCCATTCCCTTTCAGCTGCTGAGACTTCAACACCTTTCAAATTAGAGGTATTGTGACTGCTATTTTCACCTGCAAAAAATATGACTGTTATTCAGCATAGATGAATCTAATGCTTTAGAATTTACAAGGAAAACAATAGCATGTCTGTTTATTTTAACAATTCACTATCTCTATGCATTTCTGTATCACAAGCATAGCAAAAGGACAAAAGAAAATTCTTGTTCTGATAATGTGTAATACTTTGGGTTTGAGGAAACTGGATTAGCATATAGTGATGAGTACACAACAGTGTCAGAAATAATCCCCAGTATTTGCTTGAAGGGACCTGATTTGCATTCATCTGGACCCAGACAACTCCTCCAGCTTATACATTACATCCTGAATGATAACACAGAAGACCCATGGGCATTGTACTGTCATGAGAACAATGACATACTTTAGGTCCAACAGTAAGGATGACAAAGGCTGGTAAACTGTTAAAGTGGCAAACATATATAATATATATAAAGTGGCAAATATAGTATTGGCAGTTTGTTAAGGATATATGAATAAATATCATCTTTTCATTCCTCTGGTAATCTGGTTCCTCTGGTATCCTTCAATAATATTTATTCATAACTGCAACAATAAAATACCCCCTACTCCGCACTTTATCTTCATAGCACTTATACCTTTTTAAATGCAAATTCTCTCCAGCCAAATTTAGGATTTGTTACAGAAATGCCTGTTTTTAAACAAGTACCAGAAAGAAAGGAAATAAATTAAAGATCTAAAGTTTTACCCCTTTATGTCTGTGACGCATCTCTTTTGCTATGCATATTTATTAACTGTCTGATTTTTATTAAATGGCGGAATTAGAACCAACATATTGCAGATCAGAGACATGCTTTTTTTTTTTTTTTTCTCCATAATAAAATATGGAGAAAGACAATTTTGAAGTGCACAAGCAAGTCCATAGAAAATGTCCCTTTCTACTTCACTGATCCTCAAAGCATCCGTTGACCATATTCATTCAACTCAATGCAACCATTTCACAAAAAAGGGAGACGCAGCAAAGGGGAGCTCACCAAGGAGGAGCACAAAGAAAATAGAAAAGTGATGCAGTACAACATTCCATAGAAGTGAATTCCCCAGTGCTGGCAAAAGCTTTAATACCCTTTTATTTCTTAATGATAAAAGTGGAGCTTTTTAGGCCTCTCGCACTCTCTACAAAGTCCTTAAATGATAAAATTTAAATAGCGTAACATGAAAACTATATCTCAGCATCTCATTTGTCACACTTCAATTCAAGTGAGTACCAACATACTATATACTCATCTGTTATACAAAAGCATAGCTGTTACCTGACAGTGCTGTCATTTACAGATCATTTACTCCGTGACTGTTTTTGTACAAACCTGATCAAAGGACCTTGTTTATTGTTTTGTTTTGTTTTTTCTTTTTTTTCACATAAGTGTTTTAGAAGCATAATAGGTAATAAGATACAAAACTGACCTCAAACAAAGTATTAAAATTTTCAGTTTTATTTTTAAATACTTTCATTTTAGCATGCATGCCATTCTCCCTATGGGAGAAGATGAACCAAAGCTACAGCTGACTACATATTTACATGATGTCACCTTTGCAATGGTCAAATAACAGAACACCACTCGGGTTCAGATGAGGCAGGCCATTCTGCCCAATCACGCCCCTCCAGGTCTTGCTGTCCTTGCCCATGTGAGCACTGATGATTCCCAGCAGGATGTAATAGATGACAATCAGGAACTGTTCCCTGACCTGAAGGCGCAGGGAAATCGCAATGTGTGTGTGCTCTTCACAGATCATTTTAAATACATACTGTCATTGTCAGTGACACTGAGAGCTCTACAGCTATGAAAACTGACAACTTCAGGGAATAATTAGCCAGCTGTTCTGCCTCGGAGGATGGCAGATGTGTGGTCATGTTTGAATTCACACAAACCACAGGTGTGGAAGTTAAAAAGGTGGGTTTGTTTAAAATTTGAAATCCAACAACATGTGCTGGCTGTTTTTGTATTTTATAGCAATCCCGTGCTTCATGGTAGAATCAAGAAAAAGCAGCCCAATAAATTCCCTACATCTGTGTGCCAATTATTCCACGTTAGAGATATATTAGGCAGAGATATATTAGGAAACTCATCCATTTAATAATATCAAGTCATAAATGCATTACAGTGGCTTCTTCTCACACAAACAATATATTGATCAAAGACTGAAAACAAATGTCATGATTCAAAAAATGTCACTGAAGACATTCATTTATGCTGTGGTTAACTTTTCAAAATTAAATTTACCAAATTACTGTGAAGTCTGCCAGTAAATATACTCAAATATTCACAATTTTGTCAAGCACTTGTTTTTAATGACAATAAAGGCTTCTGATTCTGGCTATGACCACTGTAAGAGAACAAGGACAAGAATTTGAATTTTCTTTTTTCATATTTTTTCCCATTGTGGAAATAAAAGAGAATGTAATCCCTCGTTACTTCATCTGGTCTTTGACAGCAAAAAGATGTCGGACTCAGTGAAGCAAAGCTTTTATGGAACTTCACCTGTTTGAAGCTGCAGCCAGAAAGAAGAGGACAAGGACACCTTTATCCTCTGGGGATGTACAAACATATGAATAAATATCACTTTGTTCTCACCTTAGCAGTAAAAATGCATAATAATGTGTCAGACAGTGATGCTACTGTATTTTCTTCCAGTGCCAACCTGTTTGTGTTGACTTCCCATCAGCCAGAATCTGGCATATGAAATATGCAACAGCCAGGAACATATAACAGGGTCAAAGGTTTGAATTTGTTTGGGCAATGGAACAGATGGCTGTCTGGCTCCATAACAAGGTAGGCATAAATATAGAAAGAAGCTGGAATGCTGAAAATCTGGGGGGGGCATTATGGAAGCTTTTATCTAGAGGTGGGAGTCTTGAGTCACATGACTTCACTTGAGAATTTTCTATGAGATATTTCAAAAGGAGAGCCTCTTCCATGCAGTCGTCATTTATAAAGTGCTCTACAAACCTGAGCATTATGGCTAACAAGTAGATTTTGAAGAACCACTTACAGCTTAAGACACAGAGAGTGAACGTGGACAGTATATCCTTGATTTTATAACATAAAATTAATTGTTGCAGCCAGGGGCAGTAAAAAAGTGTCCTTCTAGGACTGCTTTTTAGTTTTAGTTTGTGTGTTTTCAGCTGAATTATCACTTCTGTCACTAATTATCTAACATAAACTAATGTGAGCCAACAACCAACCAGCCCAATAATGTGACAACAAGTTCTGTACTGGCACAAGATGGTACTACACATGCTAATAAATCTATGACAGTTGTTTAGAGCAGGGCTACATGGTGTAAATTAGCCTTTATACGTGTAGTGTATGTCCACTTTAAACTTCACAACTGCCACTTAAGTCTGCTCATTGAGTCCACTATCTGTTGCACATTTATCTTCTTTTCAATTACTTATGTGGAGAAATGCTAAATTTAACCACAAGCTTACTCAGGAAAAAAAATGCTTAATTTTGATATCCCCTAATTATTTTATTCACTTTAATAAATCCCCTAAGCATTTGTTGCCAGGTATGCAGACTAGGTACAACAGTGGGCCTCTTTAGCTTTGTGCTTATACCAATCACAGTGTCAAATAGCAGGATGAATTATCTGGATAAAAGAGGTTTCAGCTGAGTTTGGATATGGTGACAATGTCAAGTGCTCGGTCAGTTTTACTAAAATGCCCTTTGACATCACACTTTAAAATTCTTTTTTTTTTTTTAAGTAATTCTGTTTTTTGTTGTTGTTGTTGTTTTGTTTTGTTTTAAATATTACACTGGTCAACAACAAATTTGTTGTCTGTGTTTTTTCAGCTGATTTAGGACGAATCTGATGCGCTGAATCCAAAAATCACATTGGTTTTGCTCAATCAGTTTTTGAGCTATGGCCACATGTCGTTTTTTATGTTTTTGTTCACATGTATGCATGTGTGGAGCATTTTAGAAAAAGTAGGTGAGGTAAAATGCTATGTCGAATAATTGTTTTGATTGGAAATGATTATTTTAATGACAAGAAGTATTCAGGTCCGGTAGTTCTGGGTGATTATGTTGAAAAGGGATCAGTTTGAAGTCATAAAACCTCAAAGTCTTCCAAAAATTGGTGCGGCAAAGCATAAAGTTGGTGGATCAAAACTAAAGTTAATGGGGCAGCCACCCCACAAAGTGTATAGGAAAGTTTGCCTCTGTACCCATCGCTCACTCGACTACACTGAAGGAGAAGTTTGAAGCGGTGAAATATGTGCTGGAGAAAATTGGTTATGATCAGCATAAGTGGTTTATTTGTGTTGACCTGAAGATGGTGAACTTTTTGTTGGGACAACAGTCTGGCTTCACCAAGTACCCATGTTTTCTGTGCATGTGGGATAGTAGGGACCGTGCTCAGCTGTGCAGGAGGAATTGGTGCCTTGCAAAGAAAGGAACGTCATCAACGACCCTCTGGTGGACAGAGACAGAATACTCTTCCCACCGCTTCACATCAAGCTCGGCTTAATGAAGCAGTTCACCAAGGCTCTGGACAAGGATGGTGACTGTTTCACTTACTTGTGCCAGGCTTTTCCAGGATTGACCACGGAGAAGTTGAAAGCTGGCATCTTTGACAATCCTCAGATCCGTCAGCTCATCAGAGATCCAGAGTTCGAAAACTCAATGAACGAAGTGGAACTGGAAGCGTGGAAGGCATTTGATTTGGTAGTGAAGAACTTTCTTGGCAACAATAAGGCCAGAAACTATGCAGAACTTGTCAACAACATGCTGACCTTTCAGAAACCTGGACTGCATCAAGATGCACTACCTATTTTCACATATGGACCGGTTTCCTGAGAACCTGGGTTCAATGAGTGACGAGCAGGGGGAGAGATTCCATCAGGACATGAAAGAGATGGAGTCCCTGCCACTGGGCATTCCAGGAGTTCAAAGAAATGGAAGTTCAAGCCCTGAAGTTTGAACAATGGTGAAGCAACATGCAATTTACGTGTACTTACCCAGTGGCGGTTTCTGATATGGGCGACATGGGCAGCCGCCCAGGGCGGCATTTCATCTAGGGCGGCATGACCGCCCCCCTTCCCCCAACGCATTGCGATCGCCGCAGCAGCGCCTACCGCACTACTCCACTTGTGGGGTAATGGGCGCCCTCTGCCTGCTGTGTATTGCATGTAGCTTTCTGCAATGGTCAGACAGGTTGTAACAGAAGGAAAGGGGCAGGCGGGGGATTCTCTGTCTCGCTGTCACTGCTTCACTAGACCGTCACACACACACAGCGCTGCCCCGCCCCCTTCTCCTGCGAGTCAAGTGAAGCAGTGATGGCGTGAGAGTGAGACAGTCAGCCGGGTTCATTCATTCATGCCTGTACAGTTTTGGCCTGGTTACAGCCAACAGTAACTGCTGAATTATAAATAAAGGCAACTCACCCAAAGCTCTGTATATTTACCTCCGCCAAGGAGGTTATGTTTTCGGTCGCGTTGTTTGTTTGTCTGTCTGTTTTTCAGCAGAATTACTCCAAAAGTTATGAACGGATGTCACTGAAATTTTGTGGAGCGGTTGGAAATGACAAGAGGAAGCAGTGATTAAATTTTGGTGGCGATCCAAATCACGATCTGGATCCAGGAATTTTTTTAAGGATTCTTCAGTATTGCGGGATACAGGCAGAGCCTTCCCCTTTAAGAGACACCACCCACTTTTCTCTGCCCCGTGTGTGTGTATGCGGGCTAGCGTGGGAGATGAGCGCGAGGGAAAAAGTGTGTTCGGTGGCGGTGGAAAAAGGAATAAAAGTTCTGTTGCTAAAATCCTTCGACTTGCTGCATTTCTCCGCCTTGCTAAAGGTGACCCACATGGATGAGCAAGTTAGTTACCAGCCACGAGCCAAGCGAAGTAGAGACCAGAGGTCTCCCTACTACGGTTAGGAGCCACGATCTGGTCGAGGTAACACACTATTGCGGGATAGGGGGTTATTGTTGTCTGGGAAAGATGAAAGATTATTTCAAAGTATTTAGATACACGTATTACAGCGTCAGTGACCCTATGGCCTTGGCGGAGGTTTGCGCTCTCTGAGTGCTTCTAGTTAAATATATATCACACCTGGTGCTATTAACATGAGTTTCAATGGAGGTTTTGTTGTGTTGGGCTGGCAACTGTCAGTCAGATCTGACAACCCTGTGGATGGGTGGTGGTTATAACCTATTCAGCTTCAGTGCAAATTACGGCAGATGGAAAGGAAAAGGTCAAAGCCATCAGGTGTGCAGTTTAGGAAAAAGAGAAAAGAACAACAGGAGAAATAAGCAAAGATGAAGGTAAGCAGAAGCTGTGTAATATTTCAGTTTCTTCCATGTTTTTTCAAATAAAATTTAAAAGAAATTCTGAGTGTGCCTGTGATGGTGGGGAGACCTTCAGATAAAAGCTGTCTGTCAGACCATGGCAGAAAGCTACATGCACCACACAGCAGGTGCTCATTACCCCCCAAGTGGAGTAGTGCAGTAGGCGCTGCTGCGCGATTGCTATGGGGGGTTGGGGTAGGGGTGGGAGGGCGCCGGCAGGGATGCTCGCCCAGGGCGCCAAACAGGCTAGGACCGCCACTGTACTTACCTTTATCATTGCCCACCATTCAGTTTACAGTAATCGATGTTTCTATCAGGTAATCAATATATGTTGTTGGAAAAACATTTTTTTCTCTTAAAAACATATTTAGGATGATATGTGTTGACAAAAATCAACTGATAATGCCACAAAAATGTAATCGATTTTGTCACAAGATCTGATTTTTTTCAAATCAACTTAGCACAAAATCCTAACCTGATGGAGAAAAACGGATGCCATTTCCTGATTCAGCAGGGCAAAAATACCCTAAATCAGTTGTAGAAATCTAGACAACATTCAAAAAGTAAAAAATTGTTGCCCAGTGTTATCTTTTAAAAGCTATTATTGGGCAAAGGTCTGCATTTTTCTTGTGTCCCAATCCAGTTTAGAAGCTATGACAAAAGAAAGAGGGAAAAGGTGTGGTTTATATAGAAAATGCTGCTTCATGCAGCTAACCTTAGAGTAACAGTGGAAAAATAAAAAAAAAGCAAAATAGCAATAATTTAGAATATGGATGCCAGCTAGCAATATGAGCTAACTTAAGAGATGTAAGGAGATAAATCACTTTCATTTTGGTATAACTGATACCTATTTCTAAATTTCTCTGCGCAAGCACACCATTCTTGAGCAATTTTTGCAGCGTGGCCATAAGAAGGATTGGTCTTCAGAAATGTTTAGGTGTGTGGTACGTGTCAGCTTTACAGGGACATGAATGCCAAAATATGAGATTTGCCAAAAAAAACTTGCACTGTGTTTATTGTTGTGGCTGACCAGGATAGTCTGCCAGTTATTTAGGCTGCAGTTGAGCAGTCGGTATCTTCAAACAAGTTACTTAAAAAAGCTTTCAGGTCTGAGTAAGGTGTGTATGCCTCTGCTGCCGGATTTGAGGGGAACAGATTGTTCTGGCTGAATCACATTTAACATGGGACCAGCTGTTGTTCACAGTGATATTAGCCTCCAAAGCCTCCACCACCATCTGGCAGTAACTACAGCAATGAGTCAGACAGTGTAAATCTGCATGTTAGTATGCACATTACAACACAAACAGGTTCCCATTCATTAAAATAAGAGCCAGGTAAAGCATTTCATGCTTGGCTTTTTTTTCCCCTCTGCTGTTCCCTGAAGATTTTCTTCTGCCCCTTATAATTTCTTTGTATTGCTTGAATTGGATGTCACTTAGCATCAGGAGAGCCTTATGGTTTGCCACCTATCAAACATTCATTAAAGCTTTTTGATTAAAAATATTCTAAGATTCAAAAGACAACAAAAATTTGCCTCACTAATGGGGCTCCAATACCATAAGTCACCATGGCGGTAGGCAAATAAAGAGCAACACTATCACAGTAACACTATCAGCGAAACAAACACAGACTATCTCTATGTATATTGCATGTGTTGACATTCATGTGTGTCTAATGAATCTGAATACAGGATGTGGAAAACTATTAAAAAAAAAAAAGTTATGACACAAGACTCCATGAACTAAACCGTGTCAGTGTGCAGACACATGTTACACAGACAGACGATTGTTTACAGCTCTCTGAACAGATGGTTATTTTAGAAAGAAAAAAAACCCTCAAATACCACAGAGGATTTCTTAAAGACAGTTTACACATCAGAACGCCTCATTAGGCAACAAAATTAAATTTTACCCAACATAGTCTACATAACTTGTCACTTAGACCAAACAGGTTCAAAGCTCCTGACCCCTTCTTGTCTAGCTGATAATTAATTTTCACAATTAATTTTTTGGCTTCAGTATTGCTGTTTTGAAAATAAGCTTTTGCATTTAACTCTGATGTGCTTCTGTTTTTGACAGTTATGGATGTTTGTAGAGTGCAGCAAAAAAAATTGTCTTAACAGTTTATTCAACTGTGATATATTTTTAAAGATGTTTGTTGTTTGTTTTTTTAATTGTCATCTGAGAAGAGATGTAAAATAAACAAAAAGAAATAAAGCACAAATTAAACTAATCAGCATGAGTCAGAAAAGGTGAAAAACTGGCAGGACATCAAAAATGTACTCCTCTAAAGGGACCAACCCCCTCATTTCTGTAAGCAAGTAGGAAGTAAATAAGTAAGGAGTGGGCAGGGAATAAAAATAACAGTGAATTGCATCAGATGTTTAACAAAGAAAGAAAAAAAAATCACTAGAATTACTTCAGTGAGTCTCAGGAGTTGAATTCCGACTCCAATTTGAAATTAATCATAAATAGTAAATAGCATTGCAAAGTAAAAAGGTAAAAAAAAAAAAAGTTGACAGTTGCTCTTGAAGGAAAATGATATTGGTATTATGGCAAGATGTCTTTAAATGTTCTTCAAACATCCCTTGCAGAAATTTGGAAACACAGAGCCAGTGTTGGATCAAGTATAGTCCAAAGATAAAAAACAAAAAAAACAAAAAAAACACTACAGTTCAAGTTTAAATGTCAATATACCAAAAAGAAGAATCTTTAGAAACATGTCTCGGAGACCCAATTACACTTCTGCTTTAAGTCCAAACTTTGTTCTGTTTACCGCTTTATATGCAGTTGTTGCCAGAGGCAGGATAATATTTTTCTCAATATTCTAAATAGCTGATGGAATAATATATACAAGAACAACAGGAGATCACTGATAAACCCTTTGAGCAATTAATATTTGTATATTTTTCCAAAATATTCAGCAGAGAAGATAAGGTAAGAAAAGATTATCTCATTTGTGTTTTCCTTCAGTTTGTTGTTAATTATGGTGAATGTTCCAAAAGCAAATTGTTTTGGTTTTAGAGATACTATCAAAAATGGTTTTGCTAAAGGCCAAGTTGGAGTAATACAAATAAGCTGTAAATAGATCAAAACAAATATCATCAGACAGAATAGCTTAAATGTCAGCATTACCTGTCCCCAAATTTTCAATAGGGTTGAGGCACATATTATTTGGCAAGTATAAAGTAATATTAGCTGAGCTGGCAGTGAACACAAAGAAGCACAGTGGCCTTCCTGACCATGTTCATCACTTCATAACCGCAGTGTGCCCATCTTCTGATGGCTGCTTCCAGCAGAATAACACCTTATGTGACAAATCAAATCATCTCGAGCCGGTTTCTTGAACAATGACAATGAGTGGTGGAGATTCACATCATGGATTTTTAGCAGGCAAATCTGCAGTAACCACATAAGACTACCATGTCAGTATGGACCAAAATCTCTATAGATAGGCTAGATAGATAAATTCAGAGTAATTTTCTCAGGCAATTGAGGAGAGTTATAATCAAATGAACCCGAGTTCAGTGTGCAAATATTATACATCGGGGTGAAGGCTAAAAGCTCCCTGACAGCCAATTTCAATTTCTATTAGATGTTGTAATTTTCTCAATTATGAACAATCATCAGATTACCATCTGCTGAGTTAGAGCTATAACTCTCTCAGTAGAAGTATTGCAACCTGACATGGATGAAGATATGCATAATTTAAAAATGAAGAAGAAAGAAAGATAAGAAACCCTGAGATGCACATGTTCACTTTTGGAGTAAAAATGAATTTTTAAGATTGACAGAAATAGTGATTTGAGTTATATTGTGATACATACTGATATTGACTGATATAAAAAAAAAAAAATCATGATAATTTATTTTCCATATTGCCCAGCCCTACATGCACCCCCACTAATATTTGGTTAAATGTCTCCTAGAAAATTGCACCTCAATCAGACTCTTGGTGGACATCAACAAGCTTCTGGCATAATTCTGACTGGACATTTGACCACAGAACTAGCAGAGTTCTTTTAAATTGGTTGATTTCCTGTCATGCACTCAGTTTGCACTCCCTCGGAATGCTGTCGAAGTTCTGCCGGAGGTGGGAGTTGAAGATCTCCCGGACTGGGGCTTCTGCCAGGCATTCCCAGCGCACCCTCACAATACGTTTAGGTGTGCCAGGTCTGTCCAGCATCTTCCCCCGCCACCTGATCCAACTCACCACCAGGTGGTGATCAGTTGACAGCTCCGCTCCTCTCTTCACCCGAGTGTCCAGAACATACGGCCGCAGATCTGATGATACGATTACAAAATCGATCATCGACCTGCGACCTAGGGTGTCCTGGTGCCATGTGCACTTATGGACATCCTTGTGTTCGAACACGGTGTTTGTTATGGACAAACTGTGGTTTGCACAGAAGTCCAATAACAAAACACCATTCGGGTTCAGATCGGGCAGGCCGTTCCTCCCAATCACGCCCCTCCAGGTCTCACTGTCATTGCCCACGTGAGCGTTGAAGTCTCCCAGCAAGCCTATGGAGTCACCAGATGGAGCACTCTCCAGCACCCCACCCAGCAACTCCAAAAGGGTGGGTACCCTGAACTGTCATTCGGCGCATAAGCGCAAACAACAGTCAGGACCCGTTCCCCAGCCCGAAGGCGCAGGGAAACTACCCTCTCGTCCACCGGTGAAAACTCCGACGTACAGGCAGCAAGCCGGGGGGATACAAGAATACCCACCCCAGCTCGCCGCCTCTCACCGAGGGCAACTCCAGACTGGAACAGAGTCCAGCCCTTCTCCAGGAGACTGGTTCCAGAGCCCAGGCCATGCGTTGAGGTGAGCCCAACTATGTCTAGCTGGTATCTCTCAACCTCACGCACTTCGACAGCATTCCGAGGGAGGCTGAGGACATTGAGTCCGAATGGACCATGTTCCGCACCTCCATTGTTGAGGCTGCTGCTCAGAGCTGTGGCTGCAAGGTGGTTGGTGCCTGTCGTGGTGGTAACCCCCGAACCAGATGGTGGTCACCGGAGGTGAAGGGAGCCATCAAGCTGAAGAAAGAGTCCTAGCGGGCTTGGTTAGCCTGTGGGACTCCGGAGGCAGCTGACAGGTATCGACAGGCCAAGCGGAATGCAGCTCGGGTAGTGGCCAAAGCAAAAACTCGGGTGTGGGAGGAGTTTGGTGAGGCTATGGAAAAAGACTTTCGGACGGCATCGAAGCGATTCTGGCAAACCGTCAGGCGACTCAGGAGGGGAAAGCAGTGCTTCACTCACACTGTTTATAGTGCGGGGGGGGGTGCTGCTGACTTCAACTGAGGCTATAGTCGGACGGTGGAAGGAATACTTCGAGGACCTTCTGAATCCCACTGACACGCCTTCTGTAGTGGAAGCAGAGTCTGGGGATGAGGGGGATGACTTGACCATCACTGGGGGTGAGGTCACTGAGGTAGTTAAACAACTCCTTGGTGGCAGAGCCCCTGGGGTGGACGAGATTCGCCCTGAGTTCCTGAAGGCTCTGGATGTTGTAGGGCTGTCTTGGTTGACACGACTCTGCAACATCGCGTGGAGATCTGGGGCAGTGCCATTGGATTGGCAGACCGGGGTGGTGGTCCCCATCTTTAAGAAGGGAGACCGGAGGGTGTGCTCCAACTTTCGGGGGATCACACTCCTCAGCCTCCCCGGTAAGGTCTATGCCAGGGTGCTGGAAAGGAGGGTGCGTCCGTTAGTCGAACCTCGGATTCAGGAGGAACAATGCGGTTTTCGTCCTGGTCGTGGAACGCTGGACCAGCTCTTTATCCTCTCAAGGATATTCGAGTGTGCGTGGGAGTTTGCCCAACCAGTCTACATGTGCTTTGTGGACTTGGAGAAGGCATTCGACCGTGTTCCTCGGGGTGTTCTTTGGGAGGTTCTGCGGGAGTATGGGGTGTCTGGCCCATTGTTGCGGGCCATTCAGTCCTTGTACAACCACAGTGAGAGCTTGGTCCGTATAGCCGGTAATAAGTCGGATTTGTTTCCTGTGGGTGTTGGACTCCGTCAGGGCTGCCCTTTGTCACCGATTCTGTTCATAATTTTTATGGACAGAATTTCTAGGCGTAGCCAGGTGGCGGAAGGCTTCTTCCTTGGTGGCCTCAGAGTCTCATCTCTGCTTTTTGCAGATGATGCGGTTCTGTTGGCTTCATCAGGGGGGGGCCTCCAGCTCGCAGTGGAACGGTTCGCAGCCGAGTGTGAAGCGGCTGGCATGAGAATCAGCACCTCTAAGTCTGAGGCCATGGTCCTCAGCCGGAAAAGGGTGGAGCGCCATCTCCGGCTCAGGAACGAGTTCTTGCCTCAAGTGGAGGAGTTTAAGTATCTCGGGGTCTTGTTCACGAGTGATGGGCGAAGGGAACGGGAGATCGACAGGCGGATCGGGGCTGCTTCTGCAGTGATGCGGACGCTGCACCGGTCCGTCGTGGTGAAGAGGGAGCTTAGCGTAAAAGCGAAGCTCTCGATTTACCGGTCGATCTACGTTCCTACCCTCACCTATGGTCACGAGCTTTGGGTAGTGACCGAAAGAATAAGATCGCGAATACAAGCGGCAGAAATGAGTTTCCTTCGAAGGGTGGCTGGCCTCTCCCTTAGAGATAAGGTGAGGAGTGCGGCCATCCGGGAGGGGCTCAGAGTAGAGCCGCTGCTCCTCCACATCGAAAGGAGCCAGTTGAGGTGGCTCGGGCATCTGATTAGGATGCCTCCTGGCCGCCTCCTGGGTGAGGTGTTCCGGGCATGTCCCACCGGGAAGAGGCCCCGTGGTAGACCCAGGACACGCTGGAGAGATTATGTATCTCGGCTGGCCTGGGAACGCCTTGGGGTCCCTCCGGATGAGCTGGAGGAGGTGGCTGGGGAGAGGGAAGCTTGGGCTTCTCTGCTTAGGCTTCTGCCCCCGCGACCCGGCCCCGGATAAGCGGAAGAAAATGGATGGATGGATGGATGGCACTCAGTTTTTAAGCACAGTCCACAAATTTTCAATAGGATTGAGGTTGGTGTTTTGGGAGAAGGCCATTAGAGAAGCTTAATTGCTAGGCTGCTTTAACCAGTTCTGAAAACCAGTTCTGATGTGTATTTGGGATCATTATCTCAATTGTGTCAAAGTTTCAACTGCCTAGCTACCTCAGAGCATAATGCTACCACTCCCATGCTTGACAGCTGGTACAGTGTTCTTAGGTTTGAAAGTCCCACCTTTACTCCTCCAAACATACTGATTATATATATATTTGAGCTGTATGTGTACTTTTAACCCTGTGCGGATTAGAGAAAGTCCAAAAGAAATTCTAATTTGTGCACCCAATTCTTGTTTTTTAAACCCACTGAAGATGTATACTGTGCAATCATTTCACCCTGGAAAAGGACAGTTCAAATAAATCATTATAAGCCCAAAATTACCATGACATTCATCCCCATAATGAGTGTATGTATATAAACTTCTGACCACAAGTGCAAGCAGCAGCCCAAGTAGCATTTCTGTTGTAGTCAGTAGTCACCTCCCTTAAATGCAATCAGAAGAATGATACAATGTGTATGGGTTTGCTCAAGATTATGGGTAGACATTACATACTTTATCTAATTGAACACAGGCATACAGGCAAATATTCACAATTACACACTGAGTGACTGCCTTGAAAAGCACACCAAAGACACCTGCTGAAAAGCGACAGGTTTTAAGAGCAACAGTGAGAATAGCAGATGGTGGACTCATGAAGATAAGAAATGTCCTTCTGATCAAAACAAATTGAAACAGAGACATGATATATACTTATTATCATTAATGTATAACTTGAGGTAAATATGTTTCCTCATATAGAGAAGTTGGGGTGTGGCAGTATGCTGATAGTAAGCAGACTGTACAAGTCTCTTGACGATAAGAGCAAAATTGGCCAGTGTGCACTTTTTGTAAATCCATTGGTAATTATTTTGTGTGGACTTATGTTTTTTTTTTAATGGTAATTGTGATTCAACACACATTATTGAATGAGTCCCATTCTTATTTTGACTCACAGGAGAGTTAAAAGAGAAACTTGAATCTCAAAATATGATATCTCAATATCAGCTGAAAGTAGGACAGCGTTCTGGGTTTTTAAGTCTAAATCTGAGACTAGTAGATCTTAAAGAAAATGTTCTAATCTAAACCCTTGGTGTGAATGATTTTCATTTAATTTTTTATGTATTTATTGTGGTCATTGTTCCCAATAGAAAAAAAAAAGAAAAAGAAAATCACCAGCCACAGAAGCTTAAGTATCAGTTGAATTTTATGTCTCAGCATTAGTGTACAGTACATTTACCAGTGAGAAATAATGAACACTGAGCTGCTCAAACATAATGTGCTTATTATAGTATCTTTCCAAATCAGAGGCTTAATTAACATGTCTTTGTCTTATTGTGAGCAAATTATGACAGCAGGTGAAGACAGTTGCAAGTTTCTTTATGCTGTAACACATTCCTGGCATTTATTTGCTGCTGAAATGAGTCCTTACACTGTCACAGTGAAAAACTGTAATTGGGAAAACCAGCATGCAGTACTTAGGCTACTATATCAGTAATGTTTCGAATAGATCTAACCATGGCTATACTGTCATATCTACTGACATAATTATAACCACAAATTACAACATCTTTAAGAATTATTATGGCCTGTTTCTGTATGTAATTCCACTGGCAGCTTTTTCTGCCAATACGATCAAATTTACTACTGCTTTTTTCCAACAGTTACATTTAAACCATCCCCACTGATACATGACAGCGGGAGCCCTTTTAAACCTAGTGAGCTGGATAAAATCAAATCTTACACCACAGGGAACATGAACATCTTGAAGATAAAGCTCATTTTTCAGGACAAAACTGAAGTATGTGATATGGAGAAATTGTGGTATGTCCGCTGCTACTGCCAGACTTTGTCTGGGTATGGAGTAGGGTTTAAAATTAGATTTTTTTATGTTCTTTTTTGTTTTATTAAATACTTCCATTAAGAAAATAAGGCATTCCAAGAACGGGCAGCATGGTGGTTAGCACTGCTGCCTCACAGTTTGAATACCATCTGGGGGGCCTGGGTTCGATTCCACCTTGGCCCAGGCCTCTCTCTGTGTGGAGTTTGCATGTTCTCCCCGTGTCTGCATGGGCTTACTCCGGTTTCCTCCCACAGTCCAAAGACATGCACTTACTGGGGTTAGGTTAATTGGCCACTCTAAATTGCCCATAGGTGCGAATGTGAGTATGGATGGTTGTCTGTCTCTTTGTGTTGGACCTGTCTGACCTGTACAGGGTGTACCCTTCCTCTCGCCCTATGATAGCTGGGATAGGCTCCAGCCCCCCGCAACCCTGAATAGGATAAGTGGAAGTGAATGGATGGATGGTATTCCAAGAACACCTGACCCTACTCGTCCTGTAAAAGGCTCCTATGCTGATATTTTGCCTAATCCAATCCATTTAAGCATTACCCTAATTAAGCAACACACACAAAACTGTAGGTAGAATAGGGGCTTTTGCCTTGAATTAATATAATTAATAATAATTAACACTGGTTTCAGTAGTGAGAGAGTCTGAGGAAATGGCTTATTTCTAATTCAAAATGATATAGCAATGTGAGAGGCTTAGAAAGTACACTTATGGTAGTAGATTGCATTATGTTACAGGAATGTATGCATCTTTGGCTGGGACATCAGAAGGCATCAAGTCCTAACAAATTTTTGGTGGCGGACCACAAGTGCTCCAGTGTTGAGTGTTCTGAGGATCAGAAGTTGTCTGATTCAGTTATCTGGCAACAGACCAGAAGCTGTCCAGTTTTGACAGGGCATCAGGAGTAGATTAGAGGTGCTCTGGTTTAGACAATTCTTCTACAATATCCTTGTCTCTAGTTCCACCATTTGGAAGAATCAGTCTGATGCTTTTGTATTTAGTAGGTTTTGATTAGACAAACTAGACTGTGCAATACTATATTGCCAAAATTATTTGCTTGTCTGCCATCACACACGTATGAACATGAGTGACATCCCATTCTTAATAGGGTTCAATATGATACGAATACGAATACCTTTATTAGTCCCACAATGGGGAAATTACAGTTATGATGTTGGCTTTGCAGCTCTAATAGCTGCAACTCTTCTGGGACGGCGTTCCACAATGTTTAGATGTGTGTTGGAATGTTTGACTGTTCTTCCAGAAAAGCATTTGTGAGGTCAGACACTGATGCTGGCTGAGAAGGCCTGGCTCACAGTCTCAGCTCTAATTCATCCCAAAGATTTTCTATTGGGTTGAGGTCAGGACTCTGTGCAGGCCAGTCAGGTTCTTCCACACCAAACTCACTCATCCATGTTTTCATGGTGCTTGCTTTGTGCACTGATGTGCAATTGTGTTGGAACAGAAAGGGGCCATCCCCAAACTGTTCCCACAAAGTTGGGAGCATAAAATTGTCCAAAATGTCTTGGTATGATGAAGCAATAATTGCTCCTTCTCTGTAACAAAGGGGACGAGCAAAACTCCTGAAAAACAACCCCAAACCAAACTTTGCACTTGACACAAAGCAGTTGGACAAGGTCCGTAGTGATTGACTATGCAGAAAGTTGGCATTTGTTATAATACCACGAACAGTTGACTGTGGAATATTTAGCAGTGAGGAAATTTGACTGGACTTGTTGCTCAGGTGGCATCTATCATGGTACCACGTTGGAATTCACTGAACGCCTGAGAGTGACCCATTCTCTCACAAATGTTTGTGGAAACAGTCTGCATGCCTAGGTGCTTGATTTTATACACCTGTGGCCATGGAAGTGATTGGAACACCTGAATTCATTAATTTGGATGGGTGCGTGAATACTTTTGGCAATATAGTGTACCTTCATTTAGATGTGCTGGAAATACATATAAGCCATATTAGATATATTACAAAATCTGTCTTATATTGTCATACAGTACTAGTCATTTTGATGTAGACAAATCCTTTTGAAAACACCTTTTGGCACTTGAAAGAGGAGAGAGTTTAGGGATATTTTTGTGACAAAATATTAAATCATTTGAAAATCTTTAAATGTAGTATTCCCAAAAAAGTAATATCAGTCTTCTCACCGCTGAGATGGACAATTTAGTGGTAGAACAACATTTTGTGACTGATCTTTTCTTACATTGTATATGTATTAACTAAGTGACAAAGAAAAAGAAGCACTGTGAAACATCTGACCAGCACAAAATCACCCACAACAGGTAAATTTCCACTCTCTCAGAAAATCCAAAATACCTTAATACCATTGTTCTTTCTTTCGAAGCTGGGCAAGTCGATAGATGAGGACAGAATTATTAGCCCCTCTGTGATTTTTAAAGTATTTCCTGAGTGCTGTTTAACAAAAAAATGAATTTTTAACATACAGTAACTCTTCCAAACATCCCAGTTTTAGTTTGGATGCTTACATTATTTTACTTTGTACACAGAAACAAAACCAAAAGCTACCAGGGTCAAAATTATATGCCCTCCTGATGCTAATATAATTATTTATGTATACTTTGTGCTGGATAACAGCCTGCAGTCATTTGGTGTAGGCTCACACACATCAACTGAACAATCCCAGCCCATTCTACTCTGACGAATCTAACCTCCTCCACGTTTGATGGTCTTCTAGCATAGACCTTGGTCTTCAGTTCACCCCACAGATTTTCAGTGGGATTTAAGTCAGGGCTTTGTGCTGGCCACTCACTAACATTCGTGTTGGTGTTCTTGAGCAGGAGTGATACATGGGTCATTTCATGTTGGAACTGGAAAACCCAGTTTTGCTGCTGACTGCTTGAGGTTTCTGTCAAAAACTTCATGTATCCTTCCATCTCCACCCTGCTGAGATTCCCAATTCCAGATGGACTGAAGCATCCACACAGCGCAATACTCCCACCACCACATTTCACTGTGAGACAGTGTTCTTTAGGTTGTACAGTGTGCCTCTCCCTTTTTTCTCAAAATATAAGCAGCATCTCTATGGCCAAAGAGCTCTGGTTTCATCTCGTCTGACCAAAGGACTTGCTTCTAATATGAATAACCTTTCTCCAGGTTGTCCTTAGCATACTTCAGTCTGGCTTGACAATGTCTCTTTTACAGAAGTGGAATTTTTCTTTGCAGTCCATTCCTGTGCATGGCTCTAGTGATTGCTGTTTTTGAGATTACAATTCCTAACTTGGCTGAGTCATTCACTAGTGTCTTTGTAGTTATTCTTTGCTCTTCAGACACATCTGTCACTAGTTTTCTTTCCAGCCTTTGGAATCTTTTGCTTCTGACCTCTGTCAGGCTTGTTCTGTACTGTGTGGCTCTCTGAATTACTTGATATACAGTGGCTTGCAAAAGTATTCAGCCCCCTTTTCTGTGAGTGCAACCAATTACATTCAGAAGTTGCCGGATGACTGATAATGACTAAAAAGAGTCCACCTGTGTGTAATCTAATCTCAGTACAAATACAGCTGCTCTGTGACAGCCTCAGAGGTTGGTTAAGAGAATATTGGGGAGTAAACAGCATCATGAAGTCCAAAGAACACACCAGACAGGTCAGGAATAAGGTTGTGGAGAAGTTTAAAGCAGGCTTAGGCTATAAAATGATTTCCCAAGCTTTGAACATCTCACGGAGCACTGTTCAATCCATTATCCAGAAATGGAAAGAGTATGGCACAACTGTAAACCTACCAAGACAAGGCCGTCCACCTAAACTTACAGGCCGAACAAGGAGAGCACTGATCAGAGATGCAGCCAAGAGGCCCATGGTGACTCTGGATGAAATGCAGAGATCCACAGCTCAGGTGGGGGAATCTGTCCACAGGACAACTATTAGTCGTGCACTGCACAAATGTGGTCTTTATGGAAGAGTGGCAAGAAGAAAGCCATTGTTAAAAGAAAACCATAAAAAGTCCCATTTCCAGTTTGCCAGAAGCCATGTTGGGGACACAGCAAACATGTGGAACAAGGTGCTTTGGTCAGATGAGACCAAAATTGAACTTTTTGGCCAAAATGCAAAACACTATGTGTGGCGGAGAATTAAAACTGCACATCACTCTGAACACACCATCCCCACTGTCCAATATGGTGGTGGCAGCATCATGCTCTGGGGCTGCTTCTCTTCAGCAGGGACAGGGAAGTTGGTCAGAGTTGATGGGAAGATGGATGGAGCCAAATACAGAGCAATCTTGGAAGAAAACCTGTTGGAGTCTGCAAAAGACTTGAGACTGGGGCGGAGGTTCACCTTCCAGCAGGACAACGACCCTAAACATAAAGCCAGGGCTACAATGGAATGGTTTAAAACAAAACATATTCATGTGTTAGAATGGCCCAGTCAAAGTCCAGACCTAAACCCAATCAAGAATTTGTGGCAAGATCTGAGAACTGCTGTTGTTACGTCCTGCGGGCCTAGGGGACAAGGGAGCAACCAAAGAAAACCAGATTCGTTCATAAAATAATTAATGTTTATTTAAGAGAAAAAAAACAAAAATGGCCACAACACAAAATCTCCAAACGGGAGACGCCGCTTATCTTATCAGGGGAGAAAAGAAACCCCGCCAAACAACCCTCCTGAATCCCGGATCCAAACAACCCTTCAGAACCCCGGATCACATCTGTGGTCAGCCCACAGACAAACCACTCTCCACAGGAGTAACACTACAGTTTCTCAAGCCACCAAAACCACAGACTGCTTCCACCACCACTCTCTGCGCTCTCCTCGGCACCGCTTCCTAATATCTTGTGGCCCTGATTAGGAGGAGACGCCCCTGAGAGAGAGAGACACACGGACAAAACGGCACGCAGCCGTAACACCCCCACCCATAAGAATAAACACCACAAAGGCAGGTAAACACAAGGAGTCAGCAGTGGCATACCTGACTTGGTGTTTATCACACTTTTAAAAATAGTTACCAGGCTAATTCCACCAGCAGCGGAACAGAACTTATTGGACCAACGTGAGGTGGCAAAAACAGGAGAGCTTCAACACACTTTAAGAACATTGGGGCAAAGCACATTAATAACAGCAACACACACTTTCCCATTCTTCTCTTTAGTAGCCGGTCAGCTAAAATGGGCGAGCAGGTGCTCTTTCTGGCACTGGCACTCTCAGCCTTATCACTCAGACCAGCCTCTCAAGCAAACTTCACGGCCAGCCAAGGCCCTGTTAATGCAGCATCCTCTCCCGTTTGCGTGACTGGGCATGCATAAGAGCATTAGTGGGAATCACAGACGGATGACAGGCGGACCCATTGTCCCGTGCTGACAATGGGGCGTTCGTTACATCAGGGACCGGGGGTACCTTCCCTCCTGCTATGTTGTTCCCCATGATAAAATTTACGCCCTTAATTGGGAAAGACGATCGCACAGCAACCTCGAACCAACCACTGACTAGATCTGATTGGACATACAAACGGTGCAGGGGAGCCTGTATGCATCCCATCTCTACTCCCTGTAGCAGGATGTTAGCGTGACAGGAGGATGCCTCAGGAGAGGGAGAGAGAGACACACGGACAAAACGGCATGCAGCCGTAACACTGTTCACAAACGCTCTCCATCTAATCTGATTGAGCTTGAGCTGTTTTGCAAAGTAGAATGGGCAAAAATTTCAGTCACTAGATGTGCAAAGCCGGTGGAGACATACCCTAAAAGACTTGCAGCTGTAATTGCAGCAAAAGGTGGTTCCACAAAGTATTGACTCAGGGGGGCTGAATACTTTTGCACACCACACTTTTCAGTTTTTTATTTGTAAAAAAATGTTTTGGATCATGTATAATTTTCTTTCCACTTCACAATTGTATACCACTTTGTGTTGGTCGTTCACATTAAATTCCAGTGAAATATAATTATGTTTGTGGTTGTAATGTGACAAAATATGGAAACGTTCAAAGGGGATGAATACTTTTGCAAGACACTGTAATACTACTCACTCCAGTTCTTGACACTTGGAAACACTGTGATAACTTTGTAAATCTATCTCCTGCTTTATGAGCATCAACAATTCTTTTCCTCAAGTCTAAACTGATTGCATTTGTTTTTGGCATAATGCTTTCTCAAGTGACAGCTCAAACCCTTGCTGACATTTTTATACTGTCTATAAATTGGATGATAACGCTCAGCTTTAACTTGATTTTACAAGCTGCAAGCATTGCAAAGTTAAAGCACATCCTTGCACAGCAGTGGTTTGTGCTATGACTCAATAAAAAGGTCACTTTTTCAGTGTAAACTTAAGTTACCCTGGTAACCTTTTTTTTCTGAAATAATTCCATTATTGTGTGCAAAAAATATTTTATGCTGTCTAAAGGAATGCGATGTTGAAAATCAATTGCTTTGTTGAAAAAGCACTTGGACATTTTGGGACAAAAACTTCAAAAACTTTAAATTTCATGGGGAGGGGGGGGGGGGTAATTTTGCCTTAATTTCTATGTTCGTGCATGTTGTTACATATCAACAGACTCTGAGAGACAGTTTCCTCACAGTTTGTACCACTGATATTAAGAGTGTGTGCAGTGGGAAAAGAGGCAGACTGTAAGCTGCCCACCCAATCAGATGCTAGAAAATGTACACATGTCTTCTGTGCTTAATCTTTACTTTTAGTTGGGTGGGGAATATGGCTTATTTGGGTGAGCCCAACCTTGCCAATAGCTGAAATCGGCCTATATGTGTGTTCAACTCTCAAGGCTTTGTCTGTCTGGAGCAATTTAAGGCAAACTTTTCTCTCCTCTGTGCTACAAACTGCCAGGCTGTTTCCTGATAACTGTGACAGGACCAGCTGTGCATAATGGCTATGAGTGTTGCCCTATATACACCAAGCAGGGAGGAGAGCAAGCATGCGCATTCATGTAACTCTGCATCTACACTAAAATGCTAAAAGTATTTGCTTGTCTGCCTTCACATGCATATGAACTTGAGTGACATCCCATTCTTAATCCAAAAGTTTTAATATGATGTTGGCCCACCCTTTGTAACAGCTTCAACTCTTCTAGGTTTAGGAATGTGTTTATGGGAATTTTTAACTATTCTCCCAGAAGCCCATTTGTGAGGTCAGTTACTGATGTTGGTCAAGAAGGCCTGAGGTGTTCTATAAGGTTGCGGTCAGGACACAATGCAGACCAGTCAAGTTCTTCCACACCAAACTCACTCATCCATGTCTTTATGGACTTCGCTTTGAGCACTGGTGTGCAGTCATTTGGAACAGGAAGGGATCATCCCCAAACTGTTCCCACAAAGTTTGGAGCATACAGTTGTCCAAAATGTCTTGGTATGCTGAGGCATTAAGAGTTCCTTTCACTGGAAATATTCACTCACTGGGTGAGTGAATATTTTTCTATATTCTATATTATATAGAAAAAAAATGAAGGCAAAAATCTCATCCATCATTGTTTTAATATCTGTGTTACATAGATCATGGTAGATAATATTTGTTTATTCAAAGTAATACAGAGAGTACATAGAGTCTATGTAACTGAAGAGGATGCCATAAAAACCAGAGGGCATATCTAATGTTGAACCATTTCATAATGGGGCACGGCAACAGTAAGAACAACAGTGAAGGAGCTGGACATTTCAGCCAAGGAGAACCTCATTTTCTGAAACAGCACATGAGTTTTGGCTTATAGAAGAGTGCCTTTGTGTGACTGTACTGAAAATGTGAGACTCATTTGATGCCACTGGAGACTTAAAGCCTTCCCCATATTCACCATAATCACTGGGGCAATTAAGAGCTAATTAATGTCAGATTAAAGTGTGGTTGTTCAGTGATCTCATTAAAAATGGTGGGCAAAATTAATTAAATGTTATTTGTGGAGGGGAATTATAGATCACAGGCTGTAGAGAAAAAAATGCAGCAGAAGCTAAAATCAATGGCAAGGTTTTCAGGAACAAGCATCAAAGTGGCAGGTGTTCTGAGACTTTTTGGTAACATAAACTAGGACTGACCACTGTAACAGACCCCCCGCGCACATGCACAAGCACACGCTTTACCTCTAGAGTGCATTCAGTCCACACTGCAATGCAAACTAATGAGGAAAGATTCACACAGATGGATATGCATAAAAGTGAAAGTAAAAGAATCCAAACGGAATATGAATATCAACATCCCACAGGGATAGGTCTTAGCTCTTCAAGTGAAACCACTGTTTTCAGTGCTGGACCATGTACAAAAAAATAAATCATTTTTCTAAGGTCCTGTTTCATGTGTCTTTCTTGTTGCCTCTCTGTATCTGTCCTCTATCTTTTCACTGACAGATAACTGTATCTGCTGTATCTGGATTTCATTGCTTTTAGGCTCACAGCAGTTCCATCTCATTTGTCACATCAATTATGCCACATGAAACTTGAACCTTGTAATTACTTAGTGGTGGGAGACTGAGAAAAAAATGCTTCAGACAAAGAAAATAAAGAAATAAAAACATACATTTTTTTTATTCATATAAATTGGTCTAAAATCAAATGAATGCCTGAAGGATTTACTCAAGGGACTCAAGGGCACAAACAATAATCATAGCTGTTTAAATAGCAGTCAGAGTATATTGATCATATTTGTTGAGAGTTTAGAAAAGAGAAGATATGAAATAGCAGGAATTATTAAAGGTTCAATTTGAAAGCAAATACATTCAAGGAACTGATGTAGGGTCAAATTAAAGGGTTAGACTTGAACTTGGTTAACACTGTATAATAACTGCTACTGAATGTTCAACAGGTGGGACCACTCACACTCATTTTACAGGTTAACAGAACAAGCAAAGTTTTTTTACAACAATCTTGGTTTTTCTCCTGTCCACTGGCACCCACATAATCATTTCATTAGTTCAGAAAAATGATGCATGCAGAAAATCTACTTCATAGAATATCAATCTATATGATGAAGATGCACGTGGGCACTAATGGTGGTCACTTAAGAGCCTTGCTATTCTCTGTATATGCAAACACAGAGGTAATAATGTTCCCCTTTTGGAGGTCTTCGTGAATGTGAGGGGGTTTATTATGGACTAAATTCCAAAGATGCTTCACAGTCATTTTAAACAGCAGTCACGAAACAAACACTCACGAGAAGGCCTCTTCATCTTGCTGTGACATAAAGATGCAGCCTAATTTAAGCGTCTACAAGAGCAAATTACTTGAACCTCATTCTCACCCATTCGTTGTAAATACAGTCACATTTTCACAGCAGACTGGGAAAAAAAAAATGCATATCATGGATCATTTTCACCCCTCGGCCTGAAAGGCTGATGGGTCACCTGCGGCGTGGACATCCAATTTTGTGAACATAACTCAGGAACGAGGCGATGTAGGATTTTCAAATTGATTTTATAGGTGCATTTACTAAATATCTCAGAAGAGAGTTTGAATCTCAGTGACCTTGACCTCAAGGTCAGAGGTTAAGTTTTCAGAAAATCTTGTGGATGCAATAGGCCTGAGAAGGAGATCATACAGGCTTCTCATATTGATAGTTTAGCTGTGATAGTTTAGTCTGACTCTCTAGAGTTTGGCAACTTGATACAATTCATGCATTTTATATTTTGCAGATTTCACAATGGCACAGTATAATATGTAGCTATACCAGCACCACTGTTTCAGTCTTTTGACAAAATGACATTCAAAGCATTCAGTGATTTTTTCATAGTGATAATAACCCTTCTGCTCTCAGATTGCTGTAACTGTATGGATTTTCAGGCCAGGGCACAATGTGATAGAAGTGTTAACAGATGTTTCACATGTTTCATTTTAATTTTAATTTTTTGCCTTTTTATGCGAACATGACCATGTCAGCTGTGGCAGTTTGTGGTCAAAATGATGATGTGGTTCAAAGGACTGAGTTAAATGGTGAGTCAGTCTTTTGTATTATTTGTTATCAATTACAAATAAGGAGAGTTTATGTATTTAACCCTATTATGCGTTCCTGGGGTAATTTTGTACCCCAAGTCCCAATTTTTTAAAATAATATTATTGGAGTAATCAATAATCAATCAATAGCCACTTTTTCATTTCAATTGCGAAAGTTACAGTTTTATGGACCTGGGGTAATTCTGTACCCCAGGGTTTCCATCATTGCCAAAAGGTGTCTCTTTTTGATGCAGCACTGCTACCTTGTGGTATCTCTATATAGGTAGGATATATATATATATATATATATATATATATATATATATATATATACACACATAGATAGGACTAGAATACTTGAATCAAATCCTATATACATCCAGCTGCAACTGTAAAAGATCTGGGAGAATAAGTAGGGGTAAGACATACAAAACGTGTCAGCACATCTGGCATGGCTAGAAATACAGAACATTGACCTTGGACTTGAGGAGGTTATTGTACAGTGAACACAGAAAAAAGTGATTTGTCGTAATAAAAAATATTTTGAAAAGGTTTCATATCAGACAAATTTAGATGAAATTAGCTAGTCTTTCTATACATATATCTGGATATTTTTGCTCCCAAGTCTTATCAGCTACCTGGTATTGTGTAACTTCAATTTAGGTATGTTCATCCAGAATGAGGTTGCTAATGATAAATGTTTTGCAGAATATTCCAATTCAGTTTAAGTGCATTCAGTGTTTGTTTGGTGGTTAAATGCATGCAGTGTTTGCTTGGTGGTTAAATGCATGCAGTGTTTGTTTGGTGGTTAAATGCATGCAGTGTGTCTTTGGTGGTTAGATGCATGCAGTGTTCATTTATTGGTTGAAATAAAGTTAATTTTATGGTTATATCTATGCTTTCTTTGATTAAATCCATGGGGTACAGATTAACCCCAGGTCACTAAAAACGTAAGCAAAAACGTGCACGCATATAAGGGTTAAATAGATTTTTGACAAATAATAGGCAATGAAGTATAACCACTGTTTGGTCATGTACACTGGCATGGCAATGCAGGTAAGAATACATTGTGATTAATGGAGCATTCATACATTAAGGTTTAATAAATAATGTTCGCTTCTGGTGACATAGGTGTTTCAGGGGTGACCCGCCAGACAGATAATTTTTTTTTTTTTTTTTGACATTGATAAGCATTTCTGGCTTCCATGACACATTTTTAAGGGATTGTGAAGGTTCCTTAGTTTTGCCACTAAAAATGATGGCTGAGGGGTCTGAAACTCACCCAGCAGGGTCACTGGAAGCAAAGCTTTTTTTTTTTTTAGGCCTAATAACAGGTTCTCTCCTGGTTCTTACTTAGCCATTTGCTTTTGAATTGATATAGTGAATGAGAAATGAGACCTGGTAATTATGTGTTAAGACTTTGTGTGTCCAAGAGATTTGTGCCACCTACAGATTCTACTGCCAGGAGGCTGAGGGGTAGCACTGGCAGCCGCCAATATTTTTTTCTCTGTCATAATCCTTTCAAACACTAATATGGAATTAATGCAAAGTGTACCAAGGGTGTGCTGCAGAACCAACAGATTGTAAAATAACCGATAGCTTACTTTGTACATAGTTTTCATTTCTCAGCTCTCATTGCCTGTAATCCTTTACCTAGACTGAGATGAACTTAGCTCATACCTACCACCATATTAAGGTTTTTTAAAAGCATATCAGAAACCATAGGCTTATGATTTATGACTCTGAGTTTGTACCGTAGCTGTGTTGAACATTTACTAGAAATGTGTGATTCAGTTCTGAGAATGAGACAAATCCTGAATATATGCTGAGGTGCGGTTTCTGTAGAAGCCTTTTTATCATATAACCTTAGCTCTTCTCCTGTTCTACCTCTTACAGTTCCTCTTTATGGAAGTGCGTTACCTTTACCAAAGGAAAAGAGACAATAAAAGCTTTCATTATGACTTCCTTACCTTATAATTATGGCTTAGTGCCTCTGTAAAATCTCTAGGCAGAAAAAAAAGTAAGTGTAACTGATAGATGCACTGAATAATACGCCTGTGCACAACTAGACCTCACCCTTTGTGCAGAATTAGCCATCAAAAGTTGCTGTCCATTCACCTGGTCTGTCTTTGCCTCATCTTTCAATCTGTTTGAAAACTGATAAAATATAGGTAACAGAGGTGGAATGGACAATAATGATATTTTTGTCACAATAGTCCATTTTAGACAGGATATTTTATACTTATGGCAAGCCACAATATTTTTAAAAAAATCCTTTTTTTTTGGCTTTACTGAATAGCGTGGAATCTCTGCTTCTTCAGTCAGTCTAAGAGTTTGCATTCAGAGAGAAGCTGTGGCTTTCTGCCTTTATCAGTCCGTCCACCCTCCAGTAACTCACCAACTCATTTTGTCCTCTCAACTGTGTAATGAGGGTCACAGACAAACCAAGTCAGTTCAGGAGGGTTTCAGATGGATGACAGCATGCTTGTCATGAACAAATCTGATGACCTGAATGACTCAATCTTCACCTCACACGTACTCCAAGATAAATTAGAAATACCTTAAGCTGACATTCTCTGAGGCAGAAAACATCTACAGTTAATGCATAATTCCCTGCTCATTATTCCACAATAAACACATGCTGACATGTGCCAATATATGGAAGCTCTCTCATTTTTGTAATAACTGTTTAGGCAGAGTGTGACAAATATAAACATGAATGCGTATTCTCCCCACATTTTATCGCTGGTCTAGCTGAGGAATTCTGGCATTATCACTCCCCTAAGTAAAATAAGCTGTAGCTGTATTTTACTTAATTAAACCAAGAGATTCAGCAGCAGCATGTTTGTCTATAGATCAGATTCTTTTAAATTAAACAAACTTAGTAAACAATATTAAATTAAATATATTAAATTTCAAAACAATTCAAATAATGCATTGAAAACTCATCAGATCTCAATAGGGGGAAAATAATCATGTTGGATATCTATACTCATATGAACTGGGTAATAGTTTAGGAATGAAATGATCTCACATTGTTTTATAGAAATAAAAATTATCAACCTACAGAGGGCTGAATTCAAAGACACCCCAAAAATCCAAATAAAAACATTTATGTGTCAGGTTAGTCCATTTAACAGAAATTTTATTCAACTCCCAAATGATTTCATCCTGATATCTAATGGCAGTCAGGGTGCCTGTAGAGGTCTATGCATCCCTCCATGGATATGCCTCCCCACACAATCACTGATCCACCACTAAATCGGTTATGCTGAACCATGTTACAGGCATCATAACGTTCTCCACAGCTTCTCCAGACCCTTTCACATCTTTTACATGTGCTCAGGGTGAACCTGCTTCATCTGTGAAAAGCACAGGGCACCAGTGGTGGACCTGCCAATTTTGGTATTTTATGGCAAATGCCAATCGGGCTCCACGGTGCCAGGCAGTGGGCACAGGGCCAACTAGAGGACATGGGGCCACCCTCATGAAGTCTGTTTATGATAGGTTGGTCAGAGACATTCACACAGGTCATTTTTGCAGTGCTCGTCCTGTTCCTCCTCTCACAAATGAGCAGATACCGGTCCAGCTGATGAGTATTAAGGACCTTCTACGGCTCTGTCTAGCCCTCCAAGAGTAACTGCCTGTCTCCTGGAATCTCCTCCGTGCTCATTAGACTGTGCTGGGAGACACAGCAAACTTTCTGCCAATGGCACGTATTGGTGTGCCCTGTTGGAGGACTTGGACTACCTGTGCAACCTCTGTAGGGTCCAGTTATTACCTCATGCTACCAGTAGTGACAATTTAGATGAGGTGGATGAAGAGGAAAAATATGTCCGTGGCCTCCACCTGTAAAACCATTCCTGTTTTTGGGGTTGCTTCATTGGTGCCCCTCTGGTGCACCTGTTGTTAATTTCAGTAACACCAAAGCAACTGAAACTGATTATCCACCCCCTCTGCTACTTAACTGACCAGATCGATAGACCACACCAGAGTTTTAACACCCTTGATGCTATACTCTAAAAAGTACTGTATATACTTTTGACCCTGTGTGGATTAGAGAAAATTCAGAATGTCATTAAAGATGTATGCTTCACAATCATTCCACCCTGGAAAAAGAGCAGTTCAAAGAAATCATTAAAAGCCCACAAAAGGTGGTGCTGACTATCTCAAATAGTGTTGTACCATGCAACTGTAAATCTCCTCACACGCCCACACGTGTATGCCTCCACAGAACATTGGTTTTCTAAATTCCAAATGCATTCTGTCATTACAGCATTATAAAAATCTTCGTAAGTATTTATGGTGGAAGGAGAACTTTTAGAAAGCAGCTAATAGCTGACAGACATGAAGAGCAACTGTTTTATCAATTTCCACAATTAGCACTTACCCACACTAGAAATTGCATGCCTAATTTGATTACTGGCTCCATGTCAAACCTTCCACATCAATTTATTTCTATGCATATACATACAGAACTCTGCTAGGAGGGAGATAACAAATCAAATTAAGACTTCACATTTAATGCTAGAGTTCCTTACAGACTCTCTTCAGTTGGCTTCTTAGCTCTTCGTCTTTGTAAGACACAAATTTTATTTGAATATAGCTGCTCACACACAGCTTCTTCACCCAATTAATTATTACTGACCCATGAATCTAAGTGTTGTCTATTTTTCTACTTTGCTGCCAAAAAATGGATGATAAAAGATAAATAACTATGATAATAAAAAAAATAGATGGGCAATGAACCAGGATAGAGTCTGAATCAATAAAAACATTATCAAAGGTTCACATGGACAATGTGCAAATCTAAGATGTACTATATTAATAATAATAATAAAAATTATTATTATTATTATTATTATTAATAATAATAATAATAATAATAACAACAACAACAACAACAACAACAACAACAATAATAATAATAATATTATTGTTATTATTATTGTTATTAATATTATTATTATAATAGGCAGAAGGCAGATAATTTACAGTATAAAGTATTTTTATCCAGATTGCTTACTTTTAGTTTTCCCATTCACCCATGACTGTCAGTGAGCCATCTTGCCAGTTGCTGGCCAAACAATCTGGAGAAAGTCATGGGTCAGGTTTGGGGGTTTATTTGGGGAATGCCTAAATGGTTAATTCAGTGTACTGTATTTAGGATGTAGTTGGAAGACTTGATAGTTTTGTCTGTCTCTCCTCTTTGATTTCAATTTAACCAGCATGCTCAGCTGCCAGTTCTGAGCTCCTTCTCCACATGCAGCTAGAGGTGATGTTAACTCACTCTGAGCTGTCAATCATTTCCTCTTTTTCTCACAGTAATCTCTGCAGAGCTGGGTTTGGTCTTAAAGACAGGGCTATTACCCATACAGCTATCAATCAGGGCCAAGCCTATTCAGTGGGAGGTCTAAGTGAAACCTGTTTCACCTGTGGAAACTAGTGCAGCGCCTGCTGTCACAGCTTGGTTAGGATCTGCAAAGATAGCTGTCACAGTGAGTGACAGGCTTAGGTAAACACGCACAAACACACAAAAGACAAGTAAATTAAGAAGGCAACATTTTGAAAACACATTTGCTGCTAATGCAAAGCAAGCAAACAGAGAAACTATCTGAACTAGCTATGCCATTATGAGGGCACAGGGGAATGTGATCAATGTTGATGGAACCTTTGTCTGTGAAAGTTCATATAAAATAAATACATAAATAAATAAACAGCTCTATGTGTTTTATATAATAGCTATTAACATACTGTACATGATCCTTGTTATAGGTTCCTCTCAGCTCTGCCCATTGTAATTTTAAATATCTTAACTGTGAGCAATTAGCAGAGGCAATCATATCCTTCTCTAACACAGATGGCCATTTGGCTAAAAATCCCTCTCTTGCTGTACCTGTTTATACTTCACAGGATCACATACAAGCAAATGTCACACTACAATCCGTAGTAGATGGTTTTAATGGCAGTGAAGTTACACTGTGAGGTTCAGCCACTGAAGTTCAGCTTTGGGACATAGGTAAGAAAACGATAAGCTTTGATTAGAATCTGTAAACCAAAACACGCTGATTGAAAGACTGAAGCGAGCTGTGCACGAACAAACGCCTGCAAACCTTAATGAACTGAAACAAGACTGTGAAGAAGAGAGGGAGAAAATTCCTCCACAACAATGTGAGAGATTGATAAAGTCGCACAGAAAACAGTTACTTCAAGTTGTTGTTGCTAAAGGTGGTTCTACACACTGCTGTGTAGAAAGTATATTAGAAAGGGAAGCAAGCTGCAAATGTTTGCATATTAAGCTTTCTGCTTCGTACACATTATGGTTTTCTTGGAGGTTCTTTTGTCTGTTCATATGCTACATTTAAATAAATAAGATAATGCATCACTAGTACCATTCTCTACAAACCTTAGAGATGGTCATGTGGGGAAAATCCCAGAATATCAGCAGTGTGAAATACTTAGACCGACCCATCAGACACCAACAACCATCCCACGTTCAGAGTCACTTAAATCACGTCCTGTTCTGAAGCTCAGTTTGAATTTCAGCAGATTGTCTTAATCATGTGCACATGTTCCTGCCATGTCATTGGCTGATTAGATTTTAGTGTTTTAAAATGCAGCACAGTTAATAAGGTTTTACATATCAAATGTTGCTTAATTCAGCATTTGCTCTAGCACCACAGGCAGTAAACATCACAGTCTGTAAAATGGGATTTTTTTTCTTAATATTATCTGATTTTTCTGATCAGTAATCAGTTAGGCATTTAAACTCCCACACAGACTAAGGTGGTACTGGTCTATGCTGGGGGTCCTACTGCTCAGCTAGTCGTATTCTTGCATTGCAACAGCTTGTTATTGGTTCTCATTTGCCTTACCCCCTGCTGCAGGAGTCAAATCACATTCATCAAATCTGCTGAAATATGTCTGCAGGACAACAGGAGAGTTTGTTATTCCAGGAGACCATATAAGATGTAAAAAAAAAAAAAAAAAAAAAAAGCAATTCTGATATAAAGCAGCTCTAAATTCTGTATTATTATAAACACATTCATTTAATAGAGGAAAAATCAAAACAGTAGGTGTTTGAAACACCAGCCAGTATCCTCTATAAATGTCAGAACATTGATTCACACAGTGGTCTAAATGGTACTCTAGAGCAACCTTTTTAACTAAGAATTTACTAATTAGTGTTCAATCTTAGCAGCGCTTTAATTCATAGATTTCCCGATGGAGGATTAACTTCACAATGGGCCATAAATTACAGGAAAAAGTCAGGATTTTCCTTGCTGTTTCTAAACTGCTTCAGCTGAATACTGACATGAGGCCAGTCCAAACCTGCACATTTTGGTCAATTGCTGTCATCCCATCTTTTAAAAAAAAAAACAAAAAAAAGAAAAGGATTTATTGTCACTACAATCATTACCACTGGAGAGAAAAGGCAGTAATAGGTGTGAATGTTTGTTATGGAGTAAATTGGATCCCTGACACACAGTCCTCAAACACAGACAAAATGTGTATTATGGGAAAACAGTCTGTTATGACCTGTTTAGTGTTTATTATCCTTTAAATGTCTTTTTTACTGTTTTATATAGCAAACACTAAAAAGAGGGGGGGGGGGGGACATTTGAAGGATAATAAACACTAAACAGCTCATAACAAATCTATATTACTAATTAAATAGCTAGTCACTCAGATTCTGACAATAAAATGCAAAATGAAAGCCACAGCAAAGCTATCTGAAATATTCAGTTTGTTTTCATTAACATATGTCTCCTAAAACAACCTGATAAGAGGTGTGGCTAAATCCATTTAAGGCTTATTATAAACCTGCAGGCAGTCCGTCCAAATAGCAGAACACACTGTTCCCACATGCAGAATAAAGATATGCATAATTAGAAGTGTGAGTTGTCAGATTAATATTTTACTTTGGTCAAACACTAGTCTGGTCTGACAATTCTTGAAAATAAAGTGATAAAAACTGTTTTATTAAGCTTAGCCAAAAGAATAGGATAAGATACAGCTTTGTTTTTTTTTTTGTTTCTATTTTTCTTTTTCATCAAAGAAAAAGAACGATTAAAGCGATTAAAAATATGCAACAAATAAGACAAATTTAATGATCATTTAATGGTTGAGCTTTGTTATGAAGCAGAAAGAAAGTAAAGTAAAGAGCAGTGATGTGCGTATCATTAATTAAAACCAGACCAGGTTATGAGCTTATATTAATTCAAACTAATGACTTTCTGCTCAACACAAATCTTCCAGATGTGAGGTTATGAGTCAACAGATGCATCTTTGCTATATCCCCATACAACAAGCGTATATTTACTCTCCTGCTGTACAAAGCTAGGACTAATGTACAGTAGAAAGTACTCCAGCTGGTTGTTGAACGTGTCCTCATTAGTCTTTTAAGAAAGTGTGACGTTAATGAAGAGCAGATCAAAAGCAGTTGCAGGCAAATATGTTGACCAGACTTCTCTAATCTTCCACAGGCAGGAAAGTTTGAGTCTGTTTACTTTTTGGTGGACTTAAGGAGTTTATTCAAAGTTCTCCCTGTGGAAATAGCAAAGCTCTTATTGATTACTGCAGCCAGAAGTTACCACAGCTGTGTCTGAGATGGGAAGTATGCAACCTGAGATCAGAGGAGAAAAAAAAAAACATATTGGGGTGGAGTGACATGTCTCTGTTTAACCTATTTTTTCATTATTACACTGTCCCTTAAAACATGTTTATTTAATTATTTTGTTTAATTTAATAACACAACATATGACACTGTTGAGCAAAATGAGGAGCAGAAGAGCATTTGACCTTTGACCTGGTGGAGGAGCACTCATTTCAGAATCAAGTCTGCATGGGATTCAGTGCCAGCTACTGCTAATGCTACTATACTTTTTATACATGTTCAAATTCAAACAACTATATTTAAAAAAAATAAAAACATGTGAACATGCATGAAATTGTGAAGAAGCATATTTGTTTTTTTAAGGAAAGATTTTGATTTCATTTATTTACAAAAATAGAATTTTAGTAAATAGATGAAATAATGTAGTTAGACATTTGAAGTGCTTCTAAACTTTGGTCCTCTGAACTGCTTGTTTAAGGCTTTCAGATGCTTCCCTGCTCCAGAACACTTAATTATCTTGTTATCAAGCAGCTGCAGCATTTAATACCCAGTTGATCATTTGAATCAGGTCTGTTGGAGCAGGGATTGGGCTCGTGGGGAGAACCTCTGTGTTGACGTTTTGAGAGCACTATAAGTGTGTCACGGTTGCTGGTGCAGGCAAGGCAGGGAGGACCTCAGTGCAGGACGCAGGGCGAGAACTGAATTCGTGCATAGATTTTATTGAAAATGCTCTAACACAAATAGGCTGGTTAGGAGCCAGCTACGCAAAGAAACTCAAAATTTGAAAACCAAAAACACAACGCAGACATCAACCTACACGTTAAAATGATAAAGACCTGAACCAAGAACAGAGGACAACTGAGGGCTTAAATACACACATGGTAATCAGGGAGAGTGGAAACAACAGGGAACAACAGGTGAAACAAATGAACCTAATAACACAGGGGAAGCAAAACTAAACACAAAGCACAGGGAACAGGAGACTGTCAAAATAAAACAGGAAGTGACTCACAAAACACACGCAGACCAAACACAGAAAACTTGACAAAGGGAATCAGACATTACACAAACAAACTACAGGAACGGAAACTAAACAGAACATCCAAACAGCAAACAGAGCTAAACAAAAGAAACTCAAAACACTGCGCCACCGGCCCAGGAACATGACAAAGTGATGCATACAGGCAAACCATGCATTAACATGAAACATGAAAACCTGAGATGGAAAGTTAAAACTAGGACAATATTAACATGAATTAATATGGAGTTGAATGAAATGAATCCAAAAAGACAAATGAGGGCCTGAAAAGTTAAAGTGGGAAGGGTCAGACTGTGACTTACTGATCAAAATAGTAATGAACCTTTCAGATGTCCCTGTAGACGGTGTAGGCAGCGTGGACAGGACGCATAAACAAAATAAGGCTAAGCTATTAAATGACTGAGATTTGGCAAAAACTGATTTAGGGCATATAAGCTAAAATGAACTGACTACTTGGAGTCAGAAATATAGTCAGTATATACTGTACATCGACAATACACTTTACTGTTTCACCAAGAAAAACATACTCAGTTCAGTAAGACACAAGACTTGCAATGGACAACCACTGATGTCCTAATAGGTCAAACAATTCTATCGGTATACTAATATAGTCAAAGGCAATATAAAGGTCTCAGACAGCTGTGATGATCCTACTGTATAGGTTTTTAGTAATCCAAATTTGACTATTAAAACACCAGTGGGAAACATACAGTAAGCACCTACAGGTCAAGTCATGATAGAAAGTTGTTTGTTACCCCATGTACCTCTCTGATTGCTACACCCATTTAAACCAGAGTTCCAGAGTTTGTGTACAGAGGATGGATAGTGGATATATTGGGCAAAGGATGGAGAATATGGAGCTGACAGGCAGGAGGAAAAGAGGAAGACCACAAAAGAAAAGAAGGATGAGATGGAGGCAGATGATTGGCTGTGGTGACCCCTCATTTTCTTTCAGGGACTAGCTGAAAGAAAAAGAAGAAGTCACCAGTCAGATATTTACAAAAGGACTTCAGTTAAGTGATCACAAACACAAACCTTGTCTGCATTACTTGACAAACAGTAATCATGCTGCACTAAACTCGTCTTTTGAATAGACACTGTTCTATTGTCAGTGGATTAATGAAACAAATGTCTCTGCATGACATCTTTCCATTCTGCCTGTGCACCAACTCCTCTTTGTTCAGGACAGAGTCTAAAATAAGTTAATTGACAATGATAGTCATAAGCGAGCATGCAATTGGGTGATCGCCCTTTTAAGCCTCTTTATTAGAGGAGTTATCTGATTTCCCACAATCCCCTGGTTTCATCAGGCAAGCAATTATCTTGTCACTGATCCACGGCCATCACATGAAGAGAATTTAGTGGCTGAAAACAGTAACAGATGACAGAAATAACACAGCGTTAAAAGAGGATTTAAAACTACTCATTTATCAAACCATCCTTCTTTCCATCCATCAATCCATCTCTGCTGCCTATCCACGTCTGGGTCACTGGGACGGCAGTGTTAGTGGAGATTCCTGACTTTCCTCTCCCTCTCTTCCTGTAGGATACTAAGGTGTGAGACATAATCTCTCCAGTGTGTTCTGGGTCTGCACCGGGGGGGGGTCCTCGCAGTAGAACACATCCGAAACATCTCACCTTAACCACCTCACCTGGTTCCTTTCAAAGCACTCAAGGCCAAAGCTCATCCTTGCAGACAATGCACCCAATCGTTGTGTCAGTTTCATACCTGAAATATTCCAGGTGTGGTACTTACCGTATTTTTCGGACTATACGTCGCTCTGGAGTATAGGTCGCACCCGCCAAAAAATGCATAATAAAGAAGAAAAAAACATATATAGGTCGCACTGGACTATAATCCGAGACCCAGAGCAGAAATTCCATCTTGAACGGCAATTTAAAATAATAATGGACTAAAGAACAGGACGAACACGGTTACGCCTACGTTATGCTAACGTAACACATTCAGCTACATGACACACAACGAACACGTGTTTGGTGTGTTAACGTAACATTAAGTTATTCAGATAACCATAGCATAAAGAACATACTAACAAGTTAACCAAACCATCAATCCATTGAATTCTTCATCCTCGGTGTCACTTCTAAACAATTCCGTACACTCCGTAGACGAAGCGCCGCTTCCTCTTCTGTGTCGCGTTAGTCAGACTCGTCGTCAGCTGCAGTTCCAATTATTCCAGCCTTTCTGAATCCCAACAGGATGGTTTGTCACTGAAGCCCATGTTTTCTTGATCCATTCAATGACTTCCAGGAAAGTTGGGTGGCGCATTCTCCCAGTTGCCGTTAAGCTGTGCTCTCCATCCATCATCCACTGTGCCCACAGGTTACGCAAGACTGCCTTAAAGCTGCAGTTCACGGAGATGTCAAGTGGCTGGAGTATTTTGGTTCATGTGTTATAAATGTCACATATACGTCGCTCCGGAGTATAGGTCGCACCCCCAGCCAAACTATGAAAAAAAGTGCGACTTATACTCCGGAAAATACGGTAGCTAAAACAAAACCAAGCATTATCCTAATTAAATCAGTAAATTTAATATCTTTATCTCTTTTCCCATGAAGACACTCTCATCCAAATTGTTCCATTATGCATGCTTTTTTTTTTTTGCACAACATACAAACTGTGCAAACCCAGCAGAACAGGAAAAAGGAAAAATCTGACCTCAGACAGGTAGAAATGAGACAAAAGATAGCAAAACCATAACTAATTCATATGATTTACAATCTGGCAATCTGCAGCTGTGCAACAGATTAAAGAGAGACACAGAACTCTTGACCCCTTCAATGAGGTTCCTCAAAATCAATAGTTATTCTCAGTTGTTCTCATTTCTATCCTGATGGGAGTGGTCCCTCCCAGTATGGCAAAGCCCCCATGCACAGTGTACGAGGATCATTGAATGGTTTGATGAATAATATAGAATTATATGCATTTCAAAATCACCAGATCTTGATGCAGTTGGAAGACTACGTGTGTCAAAGTCCACAGGCCCTGAGATGGAAGCATTATGAATGGACAAGCAACAGTATTTATAAGACTGACTGCACTCCAGCAACAAATATTTTTTGTGTAATAGAAATCCTGCAAGCACAGCCTCCTTCCTTTTCTCCCTCTTTTTTCCCCCATTGTGTGAGTCATAGAGATAAAAGGTGTCCTTTTTCTCTCCTTAAGAATTAATGTTTCAGATCCCAAGAGAGCCTTTCTCAACACCATCTATTTTACATCCTCTCAGTGAATACTGAAACTGGGCATGTTTTCCAAAATACCCACTCAGATTTTTTTCTTAGATTTGCTCTTTAAAATGTTTATAGTTGTTTAACTTTTATACCCTTTGCTAGTCTTTCAGCTGTACCATCCAGCCCCTCTGCTCCACATGACCTCAGTTTTATTCTCTCGCCTCTTTCCGAATTTTCAAAGCTCCCTCTCTGTCGCCATGGAGACCAAAAATCATCATACTGAATAAATCTACAATTTCACATTATTCATGTTTGATCATCACCTCCATGAAACGCATCTATACTTTCATGAGATTCTTCATCCTCTGCTTGTTGACACTCTTCACTTCCCTGCCCTCTGCTGTTCCCCTCTATGAGTGATAATTTGTTGTGACAAAATCACAATATTCAAAGCCCTTCATAAATATTTAAAGTGTGTTATGAGGAAAGCCAGTTGACATTTGCTGCTCCCACCTCTGTGCTTGATGTAATTGTATACCTGGATGGCAACTGAATGTGAGAGATGCAGAGTAAGAAATTGGGAACAGTAATTTTGAACTATTGCCACATTATTAAACAAAATACCAACCAGAACACCCATTAAAATTATGTTTTATGTGTCAATTTAGCAAAATCTCTTTAACAAAAGTGATAATATTTCACTAAAATATGCACTATTAATATTTCTGTCTCAGTCTTTTTATGACTTGTGTTTCACTTTTAAGGCGGCTCTCCTTCAGTTATTTGGCTGTACTGAGCTTCACAAAAGTGATTTCTGATAAGCTGTGACTATTTTCATTCTCAACTCTGTGGAGGTCTCTAAATTACACTGTGGGTTTAGGCAGTACTGAAATGGATCTGTCACTTCCAACTCATCACATATGGACACAGTAAGTGTATGTTCTTTCATTGTGTATGGTAAGTGCTGTGAATTCAGTGCATTTTAACCAAAGTCGTCTACGCTACAAAAAAAAAAAAAAAAAAAATTAAAGGAACACTTTGGAAACACATCAGATCTCAATGGCAGAAAAAAAAAAAAAACTCATGCTGGATATGGACTGGGTAATGTGTTAGGAATGAGAGGATGCCACAATGTTTGAATTCAAAGACTGATGATGCAACAGGCTAGTCAATTTTGCCGAAATTTAATTGCAGGAACTGAATGGTAGTCAGTAGTTTGTATGGCCTGCACATGCTTGTATGCATACCTGACACTATAAATAGCATCATGGGGAATCTCCTCCCTGATCTGGACTGGGGCATCACTGAACTCCTGTACAGTCTGGGGTGTCTGTTATGCTGCCTGAATGATGTTACAGGCAGCATAACATTCCACAGCTTCTCCAGACACTTTCACAGATGTCACATTTTGGTATTCCAAAGTAAATACCAAACAGGCTCCACGGTGCTATGCAGTGAGCACAGGGCATCGGGCCCTCAGGCCCTCAGGCCACCCTAATGAAGTCTGTTTCTGATTGTTTGGTCAGAGACATTCACACCAGTGGCCTGCTGGAGGTCATTTTGTAGGGCTCTGGCAGTGCTCATTCTGTTCATTCTTGCACAAAGGAGCAGATACCGGTCCTGCTGATGAGTATTAAGGACCTCCTACGGTCCTGCCCAGCTTTCCTAGAGTATCTGCCTGTCTCCTGGAACCTCCTCCTTGCTCTTGAAACTGTGCTGGGAGATACAGCAAACTTTCTGCCTATGGCACTTATTGATGTGCCATCCTGGAGGAGTTGGACTACCTGTGCAACCTCTGTAGGGTTCAGGTATTACCTCATGCTACCAGTAGTGACACTGACCCTAGCCAAATGCAAAACTAGTAAAAAAAAACATCATAAATGATGAAGAAGGAAAAAATGTCAGTGTCTTCCACCTGTAAAACTATTCTTGTTTTGGGGGTTGTCTCATTGTTGCCCCTCTAGTCCACCCCTCTGCTGCTTAACTGACCAGATCAACCAAACTGGAGTTTTAATGCTCTTGATGCTATACCCTGATTATAAACCGTTTCTTTCATTTTTTGAGGAGTGTATATTTTTAACGTTTGTATCCCTGTCAGGATACTGCAGGCATGGTGAGTTTATTAAGTGATGAATTTATTCATTTATTCTGATCTGATTGTTCAGTGGTTTGATTTTTGTTTAGGTTTTAATCTGATCCCAACCTGCTCTAAAGTTATCAATAGTTTAGCCAATCAGCATTTGTTGTAAGGGTGACCACCGCTGCAAATAGTGCTGCAGCTGGGGACTGCAGTTTGTCAGATTGCTCACTGTTGTTATAATGCATCTTTACAGACATTTTCCATTTTTGATTAATTATGTATCAGTGTGAAGCTCTTTGCCTTTTCTTCAGCAGTTTTTTTAAGCTAAGAAACATTTCATGAACAAAACAATTCAGCGCCACTCCACTGAACATGTAAAAGCATTATAAGTCATTGCATGCATTCCCCTGTAATGTGCAGTTTTGCAGTTAATTCTAACTCAACTATATGTCTAAATGCATGCGAGTTAAATGTGTTGATTCATATATAAGCTAGAAAATATATGGTTATATGTAGGTGAAAACTGTTGTACTGTAGCTGTAGCTTCATGATGTGACAATAACTGGCACATCTAAAATATTTGCTGGTACAGCTGTCATCAAATTAATCAGTAGAGTGGGTGTGTGGCTACTCACTGTGGTGCTCTGTTTTTACCTTTCAAAATAAATGCAGCATGGAATTAGTGGAAATGGGGCCACTGAATTACTCAATTTGCCAGAAATAATCCTTTGAAAAGCTTGGAGAAGAAAATGCTGGACACACTGACATACTTTAATGAACAGTGTGTTTTTGTCTGTGTAACTGTACATTTCTAGGAATCTCAGCAGAATGACGGTTATAAAAGGTGCAACAGGGTTGGCCGGGTCACCTGCTCAAGCAAGTGCGCTATACCAGTCCCCCATCTGTATGACCTTTGATCTGATGAGACTACTTGTTACCATTTCACATAATATTATCATATCTGTACTTTTCAAAAGCACAGAGCAGCTATTTTTTTCTGACATTAAATTTGTCTTCTCTACAAAGGATTGCAAATTGTGTAAATTATATGTGAAAACTAGTACACCTTGCAATGGTACATCATCCATATATATAATGTGATGCTCTGCAGAAATGAGCACAACATAAATTGTGACACATTTTTCACTGTTAAAAATATGGCTGTATCATTATAGTGTGTTTTCGGCTTTCAATCAACTGTCACTGCTGCTGTCACCATAATGCACACTCTGTAACACCCACATGTGGCTGACATCCATGCCCCTTCCTCCATGCTTGGAAAGACTGTCCATCACCTGCAAGCACTCGTACTACAGTGCATGGACAAACACACCCACACATTCATGCATGCGGTTCAAATTCATTCGTTATTCGTAATGATTTATCATTCAGGTTCACTTCCGAGCTGCATAATAAGCACTGTCTAGATTTTTCTTTTTCTTTTTTGTTAACTCTTAAAAAAATTATCCATTTTATAAACTCTGTTTATGAAAAGAATACATGTAAAAAACGACTTGTGGCAGGTTTTTAAACTTGATTGTTTACTGAACTTTTGACAAATGAAAAAAAAAAAAAAAGAAATCAAATATCAGCATATATGAGTTTTAATTTGTATCATTTTTGCTACATCCGGCATTTTTGTTGCTCACAGTAGTACTGTATGTGTATGAGCGTATACACAGGGTTTTTCCAGGAAAAAGAAAATCACACTGATGATGTAAAGGTCTCAAAAACTCAAATATGTCAAATATGATGCACTTCAACCAGACCCTGATGCTTGAGTGCTGAGAAACCTGTGACTGAAACAGAAGGCTCTGTACGTCACTGAATCCCAACCATCAGTAAGGTGAAAAGAAAAGAAAAGAAATGAGGACTGAACAGCCATGTTTTGGTACAACTGAGTGGCAGGAAATATTTGAAAAACTGAGCCTTAGCCACAGCTGAAATCAATAACACAAAATAATGAATTTAGGCAAATGCGATTGCACAGCATATTAGAAAGACGGATAGATTGGACAGTGGAAGTACTTCCTGTTGTTTCCTTCGTGTGATGGTGTTTCTCATATGCGGACATTTAGATCTTATTTGAATGACAAAGTAACAGACAGCTCGAAGTGGACAGAAATGAGCTAATTTACCACCAGATGAAAAAGCTGACAGCCACACTTGACAGTCTGGACATTTGACAGCTAGGATGAAGAGCTGTGCCAATGCCAGACTTAACTAAGAATAGGTAGATTTTCAGAACGTGACATTTTCAATTCCAGCAGACTTTATAGTTGAAATCGTGATGCAATTGTAGAGGATATCCTATCAGCCACTCAGAAAACCACACTAGATGCCTCTGAATACAAACACTACAGTTTTAATACAGCAATACAGCAGCACAGAGTAAAGAGTGTGGTGAAGCACATACACATTTATCGCAGCTGTAGCCTGTTTATTTTTAAATACACATCATCCATGTTCAAACGTACAGTAGCACTGTTAAAGCACTTTGACGGCACCAATTCTTTTCTATATGATTGCATTTTTTTATGAGCCGGTCTTCTATTGGAGAGTAATGGGAGTAATCCCAGAATGAATTACCGCCTCACCAAAATTTAAAAAAAAAATCTGTTAATGTTTAGTTGACTGTGATAAGTTGTGCATATTTGTGCATTTTCTTCTTCAACAATTCAAATCCAAAGAACAGTTTGTTCCTCCTAAAGGAGACTATGAGGCTATTCTCTATTTAATCAATGATTTATAATTAAGATCCCTGCTGTTGTACCCTCAAGGAATGCATCAAACCAAAAAAGCTTTGGCAAACATGCGACTGAGGAGATTAATAACTTTATTCAAATTAGGCCGGTGGTGGGCAGCCTCAGGTAAAAGCATCTGTGGCGGGAATAAGGGAGTCCTTAGAGGAAAGCTGAGGAAAACTGGTAACTTTAAATGTTAAAGCAACTAAGCAACAGAAAATCACATATTTTCAATGCAAACCACAAGAATGCTGGCAGAGATGAGGCACTGGGATGGCTATATTTGTAAGCACTGTAACTCTGGGTCAACAGGGCATCTGTACAATCATGAGAAATTCAAATAGGATATAGGGATCCAAATGCAAAAACGGCTGAATTAGTAAATATGCAAACATCCTTTTCCTCACATTCCTCACACAGTTTCTGTGTGACTAGAGTAGCACTTGTGTGGTGTTCATGTGTTTGCTACTCTGTTTAATAATTTATGTAAAATTACTTAACAGATCCCAGTTAAGATTACAATTAATACTTTGCTTGATCTTAATTACAAGCAAAATAAGCCACATACCACATATTTATTCTGTCATAAAATGTAAAGAAAAATCAATTATAACCAATGAAAAAAAAAAGTTAATCTTGAGAATAATGAGCTCAGTGAAGCAAAGTTTCTCATCACTATTGATGTTTATTTCTTTAAGCCTAACTAGAAATTGAAGAGATTTGTGTCAGTCTATACAAGACATCAACCACAGTGAACAAACAGCCTATTGATGCCTGCTTATACAACACAGGGGCAGATGCTCTGTGTGTGTTATGTATTTATTGCCTTTGAGGCATCTATACTGTGTCTTCCTGCTCATCTCGTGTAGCATTTCCTTTCACTCGCTCCCCACCTTCCTGTCCATCGTCTGCACTGCCCTGACTGGTAAAGGCAAAAGGCCTCATGTTGCCTTCTATTTCATCAGCTTCCAAATCTTCTCTGTCTTGTAAAATCACTAAAAAAAAAGTCTTTTCTTGACCAAGATGGAGCCACACAAGTAAGGCTACTTATTTGTTGTGTCCTACCCTCAATTTACAGCTGAAATGGAGTGTGACAAAATATAGAAAGGTTCCCTCAAGGCTGACAGTGAAATGTGTGGGAATATGGGAGCAGACAGGTGGTGGTGCTTGAAATGTATCAATATTGGAAAGGTGTGTAAGAATAGCGGGGCGGATGCAGGCAGGTGTGTATGTGTGTGCATGTGTGTTACTGAAGATGTAACGTTTTATATATTCTTCAGATAAAATGAGCCAAGGCCGAAGAGTCTGAGGTTGAAATAATAATAAGTTGTATCATTTTTCTTTTGACAAACGATGGGATATATTCCTCCTACCAACGACAGACAGAGATGCAACAAGATAATGACTCACCGGCTTCTCTAATATGCCAGTCTTTTTTCCCTATGTGTTTAATTGCTGTTCCTCCACTAATCCACATATTTTGCTGAAATGAATGACTTGGTGGGGAGTGTCAGTGTCAGTTTCTAGCAGAATTTTAATATTCATGCTTGGACAAAATCCTTCTGCAATCATTTGTCTGAGAATATTAGACTTCTGCTTGTAGGTGGACAAACGTTCACTCTACAGGTTACATTCACATGATGGATATTTCATCCTAATGTACTGTGGGATCAAGACTTCTAGAGGATCTTAAGCTTAAGCTGTGTCCACACTGGGAGCGACTCGCAGTGAAATGATGGCCATAGAAAGTCAATCACATTCAGCGACTGAAGGTAAAATAACTGGTAGCGACACAAAGTGGGCTGGTCTCAAGATTTAATTTTCTCAACTTTGAAGTGAGTGAATGAAGGGACTGCCAATGAGTGAAGAATACTGGTAATTGATATATCACCTGATAGTAAATATGATAGAGGGTTACCTAGGCATAACCAGCACCCTCCAAAGGTGCAGTGACACAACCATAACCATCACCTTTAAAGTTTTGTGTGACAAGCAAATCGCTTCCAGTGTGGACACAGCTTTATGGATTTTAAATGAATAACCTTTTATTTTTATTCTTTGATTCTTCTTTGAAGGGGGACCTTAATGTTTTTCATTTCTATTTCCTTCAATTCCAGTGCCAGTAACTGACTCATTTGACAAAGAAAAAAAAAAGCAACTATTTACAGTAATTTCTTTTTAAGTAATTTCCTGAGTGCTATAATGTTCATTTTAATGGTCGCTTTCTAACAAACACTGTTTACCCTGCTTACACACAGGTTTCTTCCTTTTTTGAAAATGTTTTTATCGCTTAGGTTGACAGTTAAACATCAAATTCAGCTTTTCTTTTCAGATATCTAGCTGAGCTGGCAACGGAAACAAAAACAATGGAAAGAAATAGAAGCACAACTGAAAGGATGAATAAAAGACACATGTGAGCTATATGTGTGTGTGTGTGTGTGTGTGTGTATACATATAAGTTAAACCTGCCCTACAAAGGTTAGAGTCTCAGATCTTTGCATCAGATCTTCACATCATTTATTCATCTCTTTATGTGTGGGCCTACTTTCCTTTCTAGTCTTCCCCCCTAAGGCTATTTAATATAACTCTCAATATGAAGAAAGTATCTAGTGACCAACACTGGCAGCTATGTTCAGTATTGCTGTAATCCCTACTGTTTATAAAGAGGACCTGCTGCATAAAACACACTGGGACAAGAGCTAAATATGTCCTACTTTCCTTTAGTGTTTATGCGATAGGCAGATGCTCTGTCATCAGAGTCTTTAAGAAACATTCATATATATTTCTAGCAGATGTATGTTCTCTGTATGAAAGTGGTAATGAGATAGTTTAACTGGATTTGTGGCCCCGGGCCAAACAGCACCTATTTTTGGAACTAACTTAAGTTACACCCCAGATTATAATAAATTGAAATATGTCATTTCAGAATATACTTATAAATAGATGTATGTGTGTTGATAACACTCTTCAGTGTTCCCCAGCATGAGTTACTGCCACTAGTGAAATAAAAACATGCATCATTAAATGTATTGAGGGCACCCATCTTGAATGATGTGACAGTGAATCTGTCATATATGCAGAATCTAGATGGGATGAAAATCTGTTTCTCTCTCTGTCTCTCTATTACACTTCTGTATCTCTCTGAACTCTTATCTTAATCTCCACCAGCGGGAATTTTTTCCTCCATTCTGTCCAAAGCGTCTCTAGGTGGCCTTGTTAATCTGTTACCAACACAGCAGCAGTGACCTGCAGCATATCTCAGCTTGTAATATCAGGAAGCTTAACTAGCTAAAGCCTTTCTACATTGAGGACATTCAGATAACAATTTAACTCTTACTCTGCTCACACATTATTACAAGAGCTTGTAAGGCAGACAACTGATCTCTTGGTTTACACCTCATACATTTCTCAGCTCTAACAAGACACCGAGCAGCTGATGAAAAGAAAAACAAACATGGCCATTGATATTTGAGCATGGGAGATGCACGGTGCTCACAGGTCAGATTATCCACCAAACAGAGTCTGTAATTCAGTGTTGACAATTTTGATTACTTGTACATTGCTCAGTAGTTTGATCTATTTAATCTGAAAAAAAAAACCCCCAAAAAAACAAAAAAAACCTAAAGCTTTAAAATAAATACACTGCTCAAAAAATATTTAAAGGAAGATTTTTAATCAGAGCACAGCATCATCAGTGAAACTTCTGGGATATTGATCTGGTCAGGTAGGTAGCAGAGGTGGTTGTTAATTAGTTTCAGCTGATTTGGTGTGAAATTAACAACAGGTGCACTAGAGGGGCATCAATGAGACAATTCCCAAAACAGGAATGTTTTACAGGAGGAGGACATTGACATTTTCCCCGCCTCATTTTTTCTGATGTTTTTTTTTTTTTTTTTTTATTATTTTTGCATCATGTTAGGGTCAGTGTCACTACTGGTGGCATGAGGTGATACTTGGACCCTACAGAGGTTGCACAAGTAGTCCAACTCCTCCAGGATGGCACATCAATATGTGCCATTGGCAGAAGTTTTGTTGTGTCTCCCAGCACAGTCTCATGAGCATGGAGGAAGTTCCAGGAGACAGGAGAACTGTACAGAACTGTAAAGGTCCTTAACCCAGAACCAGTATCTGCTCCCTTGTACAAGGAGGAACAGGATGAGCATTGCCAGCCCTACAAAAATGATTTCCAGCAGGCCCCTGGTATGAATGTCTCTGACCAAACAATCAGAAACAAACTTCATGAGGGTGGCCTGAGGGCCCGACATCCTCTTTGGGCCCTGTGCTCACTGCCCAGCATCGTGGAGCCCGATCGGCATTTGCCATGGAATACCAGAATTGGTAGGTCCACCACTGGCACCTTGAGCACATCTCAGGAGAAGCCATGGAGTGCTTCCTGTAGCATGGTTCAGCATGATCAGTTTGGTAGTGGGTCAGTGATTGTCTGGGGATGCATAACCACGGAGGGACAAACAGACCTCTTCAGGCTAAGCAACGGATATTGGGATAAAATCCTTGGACCCACTGTCAAACACTACACTGGTGCTGTGGGTCCTGGGTTCCTCCTGATGGATGACAATGCTCGGCCTTGTGTGGCAGGCATTTCCTGAAGGATGAATGAAATGATACCACTGAAATGACACCAGGCTTCTGGTAGAGGATCCAAGGTTGTAAGGACAAAGACCGCCCACAGGACAGGTGGGGATTTGTCAGTGCTTTGTCTCCAGATTTCATTTAGCAAGATCATGAAAGATTTTATTTCCTTTTTCTTAACAAAATAAGAATAATGGAGATGATTTATTACACAAGTACATTATTTATTATTATTACAAGTTATTTGTCATTAGGTTTAAAACTTGCTTGTAGAGGTAATGCTGAAGGGTGAGATCAGTTCAATTCTATTCAATTCTATTTATATAGCACCAAAGAGTCACCTCGAGGTGCATTACATGGTAAGGTAAAGACCCTACAATCAGCAATAACAGTCTCTGTGAGACTCTTTACTCACAGAGAGAGTCATGAGCTGGCCAAAAGGGATTTACTGTTAATACTGTCTTTCGCCCAAACTACAGTAATACTGACACCTTGTCACATCAGTACTTTTTCTGTTGTTGAGAACTCATATCACAAATTCCTTTTATCACACTGCCCATGTTTCATTCTGATCCTCTGTCACAGCATAGGAAACACAAACTGCTGGAAATGTTGTGTTTAACCTGCCTATGTTAACATCACTGAAAACATGGTCTACATCAGCAGCACTTCACTGACATGTCAGGAGAGCTTACTGTGTTTCTGTCATCACTGAGCTCTCTCACACACACATACACTTTGCTATGGAAATGGAAATATGTTTTATTAAATTTAAATCTACAAGCAACAAATAATTAAGTCCAGCACTCCCAGTGACAGGTGCAGGTCATCAGATTTTGATCCTGAAGCACTCAATGATTTACAACAAAAAGATGAATAAAAAAATAAATACATGTATAGAATACTGCACAAATTCAGGCATTTACACCAAACTCCTCAGTAGAATTCAGTGGCACAGTTCCTGCCATTGAACAAGCAGTCAATCAGCAGGAGTATATAAAAAAAAAAAAAAAAAAAATCACAGACAACCAGGAACTGTGACTCAAATCAAGCACAAAAACCTACATCTCAATCAATCTAGCACAATACATTTTCAATTTCCCTCTGCAAGACACATTTTACAAATAGTTACTTTTAGCCTATATGTAAAAATGATTTTCATTAAAGAAAAATAAACATTCAAAAAACCATTCATGTCAGGTCACAATTAAAAATATAGTTGTAATCAACAATGAGGCGGGCCAAGCTGCAAGATGCGAAAGTTGCTGGGAAACAAGCTGTGAGAATAGCAAGAAAGAGGTGCTAAGATCTGCCACTAAGCTGTATGGAAACACACACTTTTGTTAATTACAGCACCCTCCAAAGGTGTCGTGACAAAAAATGACTTGTGTGACCTCAGGGAGGGATCCAAAAGACTACTGGGCCAAAGCATTGCTGAGATATAAACTCACTTTGTTTTTGTTGGCTCGTTGCACAGGTGGCATCCTGTCATGGTACCATGCTAGAATTCACTGAGCTCCTGAGAGCGACCCATTCTTTCACAAATGTTTGTAGAAACAGTCTGCATGCCTGCTTGGTTTTATACACCTGTGGCCATGGAAGTGATTGGAACACCTGAATTCAATGATTTGGATGGCTGAGTGAATACTTTTGGCAGTATAGCGTAACCTGACCACACTGCAACAAACATACAAACTCCACATCTCACTAGCATAAGAACTGGTTTTAAACTGTTCCAGAGGGGTAGACCAGTGTTTCTTGCTTCATCTCTGTCTATCTGTTAAATCTCACTGTGTCCTTTGTTATTTACTAATTATCTTCTTTCTCTGGTAGGAGCAGAGGCTGACAGGATCTGATCTATGCCAGGCTGTTTGTGCCAAGTCTGCCTGGCGTGGCACCATTAGAGAGGCTGCCCTGAGGTCAGGTTTGAAATGAGAAGAGGAAGGGTTAGCCATATTAACAGATGGAGTCTGAACAGAACAATGTTTATTTCTCAGCAGGCAGCAGAGAGGAGTCCAAAACACTGGAGTTTACTGATGAGAGTCATTGCTGACCCTTGTGTAGTGTTGTAGTGTAGTGTAGATTTTTTTTTTTTTTTTAGCTGCCTATTGTCAATACAGATTGTTTTGAATATTAGCAGCAGTAAAAATACATAAAAATTATTTTTATGTATCATTTTTATGTAATGATTTTATAACTGTACTGGTGCTATGAATTTTTTTGCAGTGAGGCTGTTGTGGCTCAAATTTAAACTGCATTCATTCGGATGGATTTTAGATCCACCAATGTGGGTCCAATCAAGGAAAAGGGTGGTTTTAGGATACTGTCACAAGGACTGTTCATGTTTCCTCCACATTTGCTCCAGTTCCCACGAAGACAGACAGACAGCTGCTGAAATAGACAAACAATAAAATAAACAACTTATAATCAAAAGTGAGCTGAGGTTAAAATAGATATCAGACAGGAAGTAGGTAGGTAGGAGTGGTGTCACCAAAGCTGCCATCTCAGTGAGTGTAGGAAACATGTGCCAGTCCCTCACACGCCATGTTTTCTATCACTGCTATGAGTGCACAGATTAGTTTGCAGTACACAATTTTTGTTTTGTGTTCTAAGTGTTTATTAATACTGATAAATATAGGTCGCACTTATAAGGATTTTTTTAATAATTATATATAGCTATATAATAAATCCCAACTGTTCCAGAATATTCTTGCCATTTTGACTTTCAGTAAAATATATTTAAATCATTATTTTTATTATGTTTTGATGTCATAACATGATATTGTGTGATTGTGTGAAAAAAAGTAGTTCAAGTAGTTCAAAATTAGTTCAAAATCTATTCTATACATTTACTATGAGAGAATTCTTTGCCCAGGCCAAAACTGACCCTGGTTACACTGTGAGAGTATGAAATATGAACAGTATGTAAAGGTTAATAATGCTGCAGCATCTGAACAGTAGCAGTATATCAGTTATGCCTCAGTTAAACCTTAGTTATTGAATTACTGTCTGTGAAGCAGTTCACTCACTCAAAAAAGACCAAAAAAAAGCAGAAAGTATTCAGTTTTTCAAGCAGGTTCAGAAGGACTGATAAAGCCGAGGAATTATCTACCAAAATTCAGAAGATTTGGAAAAGATTTTGTTGGCACTGTGAAGTAGGGAGTTATAAAGCCGAACACTGAAACACTTTCTATTATTTTTCCCTACATATAATTTTGGGGGGGATTCTCAGGATAAGCATGTTTTTTGACGTGCTCAAGAGACACTTTTTTCTTTTATTTGACATGAAAGAGGGAAAATCGAACGGTAACAACACTCATTGAAAGAAATGTCAAACTTGAGAATTACATTAGAGCCTCAAAGATATAACAGAGTGAAAGAAACCCGAGGGCGATAAAAGCATAGCTGTAAAAACCCACTGTGGCTCAGCATGAATAATAATAGCTTATCTGGAGCTTGCGACTTGTGGGGATATTTGTTCTCTCTCCCGTCCTTAATCATTTCATTTTATGGCCAAATGTACACAGAACACCAGAGAGACACACTTATCTGTCATTTACAGTATGGTTCACTTTGTCTCATTTATCAGCAGCAGATTACAAGCAAAGACCAGTTCAAAGCAAGCGAACATGTAATAGTTTCGTTAATGGGTCAGACATGGTGAAGTAAGTGGAGCACAGCGTAAAGGTTAAAAATGGTACTAGTCCAGTAACTGTTAACAGAATTGTCATGACCTTTACTCTCAAAAACATGACTTCAGAGTTGACATCACATCACACAAAGGCGCAAATGGCATTTGCTTGAGCTGAGGGTACCACCACCAACTAGACTGTCATGACAAAAACTAGAGTCTCTCACTATCAGTCAGCCAATTTATTCTAAAGCTAGTATCACAGTGTGCACAGGACAGAGTGGACAGAAGAAACAAAGAGCCTCTATCACAGATTTCTCTATCAATCAACAGGATTTTAATGGTACCAATAACCAAAGGGGAAAAGTCTGGCTCTGTCAATGAAACGCAACCGAGTTCCTAATCAGGATTCAGGATGGCATGAGACAATTTATCATAAACTGCAGCATATTAGAAAATAATGGGAGTAATCAATACCATACATGGCTGCGCTGCCGTTAGCTGAATGTGCCGGTAAAACTGATCAGATCAGTAGAGACTTTTCATCACAGTTGTACAATGATTAACCTGAAAGCTCGTGTAAGGGCAGTCTGTGTTACACCACAGATATAACAGATGATCTAAATTAAAGAAATATGAATGGATTACACGAGGCTTCATTATTAGTGGTGAGCTTGAACCACTAGTGCAGGCTCGTATACACACATACACACACTTCAGTTAGTTGTACAGAATATTTCTGATATTAAAAAAAAAACTATAAAGTAAAGAAATTAAATGAAAGTAGTGTTAACTTAGTCAACCAAACAGAAACAAATTCAATCAAAAGTAAACTGCAAACTTTCAGTAGAAGAGCATTTTGAGAAGTTTCTTCTTTATAAAAGTGACTTTAAGAGCTGCTGGAATCTTTTCATAGAAACCTCAAACACACAGTCGACCTTTCACCTTTGCCTTGCCAAAGGCTCAGTACATGAAGAAGATCTAATGATCAGGCAGATTATTGAAATCTAAATCTGCCTTTATACAAATTAAATCACCATCCTTATCAGGAGGTAACAATAAAATGTTCACACTTCAATCAGCTTAAAAATGCCCTGTCCGAAATGGTCACAGACATCTTTGCTTGATAAACTTTTTTTTTTCCTGCAAAGAAACTGAATCAAGTATCTGATCATATTTTTTGTAATTTCCTCTGAAACATTAATCTGATCTCCTGTCAGTATATAGAAAACACGTGTCTCTCAGTGGATGACTGATCCGGGGGAAGAGTGAGATGAGAGGATAAGGGTATAAGACTTACTTTGATATAAATGATGTCACTATCATTTATTGTAAAATGTTAAATCCAATATTTGGTTAGCTGTAAGGTTTATTTTTTTTTTTAAATTATTATTATTATTAGACTGACTTCACTATTTGTCATTAAAAAATAGTAGAGAAAAACAGTAAAATATGAATAGTAGAGCAGGGTGCAGCAGAAAAAACGGGGTCAACTAGTTTATAATAAGATATTGTAATTTGGAAGACTAAAAAACTATTTTATTTTCTTGGTAAGCTTTATTGCAACTAGTACCATTGATCTAGTTTGACTTGCATCGCGCATGTTCATTTATAGAAATACAGAAAATGAGTTTTAAGTAAACAAATTCACTGAAGCTGTACATCTAATATACAGAGCAGAAAGCTCTACCTAAGAGCTTTGATATGCAGCAGAAGGAAGAGAAGAAACAAAAATCAAAACCAAGCAATGGTATTCTACTCACACCAGGTGATAGTAAAACTGCTTCGTGAATAAGTGGAAATATCAACACACACTTTGTATCTCTCTCTCTCTCTCTCTCTCTCTCTGCTTTCAGAAATGTATCTCAGTTTGAGGTCAAACCCAAAGATACATCAGAAATGATAAATGTATTAGCTGATGGTGCTGGATTGTACATTAGACACCAGGTATGATGTGCCCACATTAAATATTCAAATCCATCTATCTATCTACTAGATGCTACTGTGAAATAATCTGAAATATTGAATACCAGCGTGCACTTGCTTAATTTCAACTAAAGGTGCATGTATTTACTCAGACATCATTTAGCAAGCAAGCTAGCTAGATCGATATCTTTCCATTGGATAGAGCGATCTGTAATGGTAATAATGCCAAACACTTATTTAGGAAAACAGCAATTTACAAGCAACAAAAAGCAAAATACATTAGAAGTAATACACACAAGAAACATTTCAACAAATTCACAGTGTGTCGTAGAAAGCGATAATGAACATATTGAATTTTTGAGTTATTATATGCAGTACAATCCTCTCTTTGGAGCTGAAGACCAGTTGCTGTAGTTTTTAAAGTTAATTATTAATCATTTTATTTGACATAGTGAATGGTTTTAATTTTTTCACAGTGCGATGCATAGATTTTGGGATTTTTGTTTTAAATTTCATAATGTACCAAAAGTTTGAAGCATTTTATTTTTGCTGCTAACTTTTCGCTGCTTGTTTTGACATTTACATTTACATGCTCTTCTTGCAGGTTACTTGTAGCAGTGAGACACCTTCGAGCTGTCTCACAGCTTCATCTGCGTTCAATTCAAAGGGACTGTGAAGCCATTTCAAAAGATTCAGCCTCAAAGGTTTTGGTTTCACGTAGTACTGTAATTTCAGGGGAATTTTGAGTTATTGTTGAACCACTGTAGAAGCCAGCCTCCCTTGAATTTAAGTTTCTGAATTGACTACACAACATTTGCATACATGAAAAATTGATATTTTATGAAATCCATGCCTGTATTTTTGTTGGTCGGGCCACTGGCTGCAGCACAAAGCAGAATATTTCTACACAGATGCTTCACAGTAGGGAATATGATTTATTTGTTTTTTTGTTTTCATCAAATCATCAGATACAGCTGTACCACTAATCCAGGTGCTCTTCCATGTAGATCCTGTTTATGTATCAATGCCGCACAGTAAAGTGCTGTATTACAACGCCAGCTAAGCCTCCCAGTAGATCCTTTCCACACTGCTTTGACTTTGTGCCCAGCAGAATTTTCTTTTCATTCTGTTTTTTTCCAACACTTCACGCAATCAAACGGCTTTGATAGCTTTCCAAAGCCTTTAAGGTATATTCATTTTTAGATTCAGTTGCTTACAGGTTGTTGATTGTTAAAAACTAAGGTTTGAGTCAAATAAAAAGAGCACAGGTGCTTAACAAATATAGCTGTACAGTGGAATTCAATGGTATTCTGCTCATTTAACGCTTTCACACTTTACTGTATTGTAAATTAGAATTTCAATTAAAGGAATTGCAATTTTTACCAGCAGTCTGCAATAAATAAGCTACATTCAGCTTCTCCCTTGTTCACAAGGGGTCATATCAGTGGGTGGCTCTACATGTTTGATTTGGCAATTTTTTACACCAGATGCCCGGCCTGATGCAACCCAAAGGGAATTTGTGTCCCCACCTGGAATCGAAGAAGGGACCTATTGTACCACTACTAAATAACTATTGTTTAACGTGTTTATAAAGGTGACGTAAGGCTGAAATACAAACAAAAGCTTTGAGATTTTTAATTCAGCACTTTGTAGAAGACACTTTGGCACTGCATGTTGAGTGCTCAACATGAGAGAGGCTCTACATGTGCTAGTCCATTTATCATTTACAAGCAAGAAGGTTCTGGCATGACTTTGTATGTTCTGTTGTGCGCTTCCTCCCAGAGGCTACAGTTAATGACCTCTATAGGATGAATGGATTTTTGTAACAGATCAACCCCATAGCATGATCCACCACTGCTATGCTTCACTTCGTACGATCCAGATGATGAGCAACGTCTGGAGTTGTGTCTAAAGTTTCAGCATATCAGGAAATGTCTTTCCTCATGGTTTTAGATTCTGTTGGATGCCATCAGACAGCCTCCAGTCAGGCTGGGATATGCTTTTTACTCAGAGTGGCTTTATTTCAGCTGCTCTAACAGAACCACTGATGTGCTATGATGATAAGTGCCGCTGAGAAAGCTGTCTCTGCAGAGCACTTCTGAAGCTCTATTACAGAATAAGTTTCTGGTCATCTCACTGACAAACGACAGTTTGAGTTATTCAGTTTAGCCAGACAGCCAACGGTCTGCTTCACGGTCGGTGTGTCTATAAAAAAAGACAGAAGGCTTCAGAAAGTTTGAGATCCATGCCTGATTTATGTCTGTCCCTTTGTCCTGACATTCTTTCTGAATTATGGAACCTACAGACAAAGGTGTCTCAATTTCTAAATCATGTACAATTTTTTTGTATTTGCCAAGACAAATCTCAAGTGAATAAAATAAGCAGGATAAACCTGCCAGTAATTTTTAGTACTGCTGCAAGATGCTTTTATAATTGAGAGATCTGTTTTGTTTTGCTTTCTTTCTTCTTTTTTCAAACACATCATCAGGTTTTTAAACTTTGTCATCTGTCTCTAATCACTTGCATCCTGTCATGTTTATGCACAATACAATAAAAAAGGGGAATATAATCTCTGTATTAGTGTTGAGCAGTCACTATAAGAGATTCAACTTGATCTAGTAAGTTTGTCAGAGGGACAATTAAACCACTCACAGATGGTGTTGTATATACTGTCTCAGTTGCAATGTAAGTGGATGGACTAACAAAACTATCTTCTAAAACTTTTTAAAATATCTTTAAGTTCCAGGTCCTCTGATGGTACAGTCTTAAAGTGATTGTAAGCAGGGTGAAGCTGACATCTCTGAGTTCAATAGAAAGTCAAGAGCCATACAGCTGCAGCTCAGCAGTCATCTTCTTAGACAGGGATGAGCCTACAGTGAGCTGGGGAGATGTCCTGCTGAAGAGGATAGGCTGTACTCTCTTACAGTTCAATGGGATTATCACCTGAGCTGTTTTGAAAAGGAATGATTTCATCTAAGTATTGTTCACAGAGAAGAAATATTTCAACAGGAAACAAAACAGTGATTGAAAAATCACCTGATCAAAAAAGACAACTGGTGAGGAATTAATATTTCATTGGCAATCAGAGCAACAGTCCTTTTTATAATACAATCATTTTGTTTTGTAAACCAGCTGTGAGTGCACAAACAGGACTGATTTAAATTCAGGATCTCATTAACTTGATGTATAACAGGATCATTTCTGAGTAAATGTCTCACTGTTAATATAAATTTCTAGATTACTGAACGCAATGAGAGAGAGAGAGAGAGAGAGAGAGAGAGAGAGAGAGAGAGAGAGAGAGAAACCAGTCAAACGTTTGGACACACTCACCTATTTATACGAATGGGACAGGGTGTCCATGAAAGGGTGCATATGGTCTGCAACAATGTTTAGGTACAGTAGGTGGTACATCTCAAAGTAATATCCACACGATGGCAGGACCCAAGGTTTCCCAGCAGAACATTGCCCAAAGCATCAAACTGCCTCCACCGGCTTTGCCTTCTTCCCACAGTGCATCCTGGTGCCAGGTGTTGCCCCAGGTAAGCGATGTACATGCACCCAGCCATCCATGTGATGTAAAAGAATAATGTGATTCATCGGTCCAGGCCACCTTCTTTGATTGCTCTGGTCTGGTTCTGATGCTCACGTGCCCATTGTTGGCGCCTTCGGTGGTGGACGGTGGCCACAAGTGCTGCAATATCGGAGGTGCTCTGAGCCATTCATCTGGCCATCACAATCTGGCCCTCGTCCAACTCACTCAAATCATCACACTGGCCCATTTTTTTTTCTGTTTCTAACACATCAACTTTGAGGACAAAATGTTCACTTGCTCCCTAATATATCCCACCCACTAACAGGTGCTATGATGTTATTCACTTCACCAGTCAGTGGTCATAACGTTATGCTTGACATATTTTTTTCTTTCTTTCTGCATTTCACTTTTTAGAAAGGAAAGGGTGGTTGAACAGTGGTGTATGTCAGCTGTTTTTAATGACACCTGCTGCTATCCCAGCTCAGTTTTTGGACAGCGCTATCATTTTGACTACACAAAAGGAGCTAAATGAAGAATCTATGTATGAAAACTATAGTTGAGGTAGTTCAGGTGAACAAAAGTTTCTAACGCTGCAGAACTTTAGTATTAAGATAAGAATGTGGCAAAATCTGGAAAGATGAATGGAATTTAACCTTGTCGACAGCTGTACTTGAAGAACGACTTGAAACAGGGCATTACATGTAATGTTTTATCCTTGACTCTTAAAATGATGATAAGAAGTGCATATCAGGAGATTATAGGATGATGAAAGTCCTATTTGAAATTCACACTTTTCTAATTTCAAAGCATTGGCATTGTAACAAAGTCGGTATGTCGGGTGTTGAATGTGGATCAGCACTCACATCTGCATCTCTCTGAATATTAGAAATCTTAAAAGCAAAGTTAAAAAGCTCACAATGAACTTGTGTTAATGAGCACGAGAAGCAAGTTTGTAGCCATCTGTGTGATGGGTGTGATCATTCAGGATAACCTGCATAAGTAGTATGTTTAAATTAGTCTCAAGCTTATTCAGCCATGCTAATAAAGCTGCTGGTGTAAATGTACAAAAAGATGGTAAAAACTGTGAAAAGTGAGAGCATTCATCACTTAAACAGGCTTTCTGCCAAAAACACAGAGGGCATTTACAGGGTTATCATTCAGTTCTGCTGTCAAGAACTGCAGTTCAAACCCTCAGAGTGGGAACGGGGTATTGTTTTTGGTATGTTTGTCTGTTTGTTTGTTGATTTGTTAACAAAATTGCAGCAAAACTACCAGCCAAAAGATGGCCAGTGACCCCTAAATCACCTGATTACATTTTTTTTGCCATAGTTTTTGCCATAATTTTGTGAACATACAAAAAGAAATCCAGAAAAAATGAAAAAAAAAAATCCCTATATTTGTCTCACATTAATGTCACATCAATGACATGATTAATTTAGGATGACATAGCAGCAAGACACAGCCTCAGTGTCCAAAATGCTGACTTCAATCTATGTACCAGTTTTTAAATTGTGTTGATAGACTAAGTAAAACCAGAGTTTGATCAGTAATTTATCGTGTGCATTAGCATGTACAGCTATGGCATTTCTGCATCTAGCATAATATGTAGATACAGAAAACAGTTTTCAATCTCTTCGTGGGTTAGTGGACTTTTTAGCTACCTTATGTACTTACTCTGGATTTCCTTCATAAATATTATTATAATTAGGGTTCTGAAGATTCTATTCATGTATAGTGAGCTGAAATATTCCAGAAGATGGTACTACAGCACACTTATTATAGCATACTATTATAGGTCTTAAAGAGCTACACAATTTTATTAAAATTTCCTTTATATATATATATATATATATATATATATATATATATATATATATATATATATATATATATATATTTAATGTCCTAATTTAACTATAGATGAAGTTGGGCTTTGAATCAGAGAAAGAAAATTTGATACCCCTATGTTCTATACCCAAAGGCTTTTCTCATCTATTTCCTCTAAATTATAAGTGATGATGAGGAATATGCAGCTTCAATTCATGGCAAGAAAATTTTAAGTAATTCAAAACACATCACTGAAAACCTTGCAAAAATTTTAACTCTGCCTTTTGGAAGTCAGAAACTGAGTGTCCATCAGGCTTCAAACTGTGATACACACCAGGTCCTTTGGATGAATATCAACACTAGACTGAAATGATAGTTTGTTTATATTTTATATTCATACAGAATTTTGTCTCTCTGCAGTGAACAGAGAACCACCAGCTGTGATATTTATTCATACATAACAACAAGAGGAAGGTACAATGGGAAATCAACAGCCAGTTAAAGTAAAGGAAGTCTCTGTAAATTAGTGGGTGTCACTGATCGATCTATCTATCTATGGTGCTGTATAGTTCAGTTGATTTCATGGTTGTACATTACACATATTGTTATTCATTACAACTGGGATACAAATATATACTGTATGATATTTCCAGGGAGTACAACAGCATGGGATGAATATTGCAATGAGAAGACAGTTTCCTGTCTCCGTCTCCCTTAATGCAAACTTTCTCATGGACAATTAAATGTATATTATTACCAACACTGGAGCGTCAGATGATCAATGAGGTCAGTGATCATCGGACTAGTTTATAAAATATAGCAGTGATATCTGCAGTTAGATCTTTACTACAGCTCTTGGTATAGCCACTTCTATGGGATTGTGGTTAAGGTAATATTAAATCAAAACCACAAAAGGACATTGTTACCAGCACAAACCAAACTCTTTCTGTGATTGCAAACAATAAACCAGCTAGAACTTCAAATTTATTTATGAAATCTGTATACATCTTTCATTTATGAAAGATGTATACAGTAAAAAAAAAAAAAATTTTTAAGAACAGTGCAACAACATTATTAAGTTCTGATAGGCGGCAAAATTCAGGAAAATGAAGCCTCAAAGCTGCAGGCCCTAAAGATATGTGATATATTTTTCATTATTATTATGCATTTCAAATACAAATTTGTGGAGTCCAAATGGGTTTTAACATTCTCTGCTGGCGGTGCTGCTCATCATCATTTCTCAGACAGCATGTCTCGAATCTAAAATGGAACCAGCGTTGCCTTTCTCACTCACTGTCATGAAAGTGAAATGATCAAATTATATCAAACATATAAAATGTAATTTAAAGGTCTGTATTTTAAAATATACACTATTATCAGGAGTTCCTACTTAAGCTGGAGGGAGACATACACTCGACACTAGATTGTGACCCACAATTGTTGGTGGAACTGGATCTCCAGTGGTTGCACTTTCCTTCCTGTTGGCTACCAGAAGATCTCTGTAACCCTTTGCCTCCTGCACAGGAAATCTGGACCCTGAGTGTGTTCCTGAGAGCGAGTGAGTTTGTGGAGCAAAGAAACAGAGGATCTGTTATCCTGGTGGCTCTATTGGATTGTGACTTTGGGAGCTTTGGATCGGACTATTGTGAGTATCAGCGGCCACTAACCTTTGACCCTCTAGTTGTCATTTGTTGCTTACCTTTCACAGTCTGCATTTTGAGTCCACCAGATCTCCTCAGTAATGACAGTAACAAACAGAATGGATTGGTGTGCAGAAGTACAGTGTGGGTGTTGCGACCTTGAAATATCCCTTTTAATCTTATTTGTATTTTCAATTATTTAGTTGGCAGTAACAGATTTAAACAATGGGTAAATATTTTACGTTTCTATTTTATTTTGATGTTATGCCAAATATTACTGTGATTAATGTTGCTACTATGGGGTCAGAGTTCAGGATGTGATGTCATCAACTATCGCGAGGTTGGTGAGCGGCGCGACCTCTGGTGAATGTTTTTTTTTGTTACTTTCTCTCGTTCATCTGTGCTCATGTTTGTGCCTGCTTTGTGGAGTCATTCAGAGAATCGGGAATAAAAAAAGTTGCTGAACTGAAGATGGAATCCTGTCTTTTTAAGAGGGCAACATAAACTTGGTGTTTCCGCCCGGTTGAAGTGTTTTCTTCACCGCGAAGCAAGACGAGAGAGAGCGACAGATGCGGACTCGGTGCGAGCTAGCACTAGCTGCTAACCAAGGCTACAGACTCCAAGAGCCCCGAGGAAGAAGGTAAAACGTTTTGATCATGGCCGAAGTGCAACAGATGTCATCTGACTGGGAAAGCCTGGTGGCTGAGATAGAAGAAAAGTTGTTGAGTCTGAAAGCACAGGACCTGAAGGATGTGTGTACAGCCCTCAGCCTAACTGTAGATGAACGTGACAGCGACGTAGCACGTAAGTTGAGAAGGTGTATTCTTCAGTATATAGAGGGAGAAGATATTACCTCAAGAGAAGATGAAGGAATGTCTGTTTTGCTGAAACTCAATGACCAAATCGACGAATTAAAAGAGAAATGTGAGTACAGTGAAGTACCCTTGCCTCAAAATGTCATCCAGAAGCGCCACCCTGTGGCCGAAAATGAAATTGCACCCAGTGATGTAGAGGGACAAAGGGAGAGTGACTTGACCATGAATGCAACAGCTGCTATAGCTAGCCAAAATGTCTCTTTTGTCCACCCGCTGTATAGAAGAGAGTTAAAAATAACTGGACAGATTGGGGAACCAAATCAAAGGGACAAATTAACATACTCAAGTCTGGAAAGACAGATTCAAAAGGCACTGAAAAAAGGATATGATGAGGGAGAAGTTGTCGAAGCTGTTATTCAAGCAATAGCTCCTGGAACAAAACTAAAAAGTTATTTAGATAGTAGGATAGACCTGACGCTGCAAGCCCTCAGACAAATCCTGCGGACCCACTACATTGAAAAAGATTCCACTGAGCTGTATCATTCCCTCACACGTGCAGTTCAGGAACCTAAAGAGACGCCCATACAGTTTCTGATGCGAGCCATGGACATGAGACAACAAACTGTCCTTGCCTCAGAAAGAGTCAAGTCTGGTCTGAAGTACAGTGCAGAACTAATTCAAAACCAGTTCCTTCAAACAGTGATGACTGGTCTTCGTGATGACACCATTCGAACAGACATGAAACCACACTTACAAACCCCCAAAGTGACTGAGGAAGCTCTTCTGGAGAAAATGACTGCTGCATACAGTCTGGAAATGGAAAGGAGAAACAAGCTGTTAACCACACCAAAAACCAAAATGATCAGTGTGGCAGCAATTAATGAGGAAAATGAAGGAGCTGAATGCGAACATGTGTCTAAACCCAACAAGAACAAAGGTGGGGAAGCAAATAGACGTGATACACTCATGGACAAAGTGGATCAAGGTAACAGAGCCATATGTGAAGCTATTCAGAACCTCACAACACACATTACAACCCTTCAGCAGAGCCCGCAGTCTCAACAAAGAGCGAATGGAGAGCCAAACGGAAAATACAGAACCCAACCTAAGACTGGGAACAGCCGAAAATGTCAAAAATGTCAAGAGTCCAATCCTGATGGAAGGTGTGCTCATTGCTACAAGTGCGGCAGTACTGAGCACTGGGCAGCAGGTTGCCGAATGAAAAACGTAAGAGCCAGCACAAGCAAAATTGAAATCCTGCACTGTCCCACTGAAAGCGCAGAGAAAGCAGATCTTCTCAGTCTAGGAGCACCTCTCACTGGTAAACAATTGCAAACTGCAAAACTGGTGGGGAGGAGGTGTCTAGTTCGAGCCTCCCTAGGAGGAGTGGACACTACAATATTGTGGGACACGGGCTCACAGGTATCAGTAGTGGGAATGGGCTGGAAAAGAAAACATCTGCCAGATGTGGAAGTCAGACCGGTGACTGAGCTGCTTGAAGATGGATCGTTAGAGCTTTCAGCGGCAAATGGAACTGACATCCCATATCAGGGATGGATGGGGATTGAAGTGACTTTAGCTAAAGATGCTGTAGCTGGAATGAGCGACAAACCTGTCCTGGTCCCCATCCTGGTGGCAAGCCACGATATGGAACGCCCAATAATCGGCTTTAATGTGATTGAGGAATTAGCCCTGACCAATGACACACATGAAGACTGCATGCGATCCGGTCATATGGTTAAGAGACTTTGCTCAGCACTGGAGGTAGGTCACAGAACTGCAAAGGCTGTTTTATCTGTTTTGAAAAAGCCAAAGCTTGAAAATCAGCCCCATGTAGCCAGAGTGGGTAGACAACCAGTGACCATCCCCCGTAACAAAGTGATGGGGGTGCAGTGCGGCCGACTAAACAAGAGTATGGTGGGTGCATCACACGTAGTGCTAGAGCCAAACCTTGAAGCACCCTGGCCATCTGGTCTTGCCATTAGAGCACAGCTGATTAAGCTCCCTCCAGGAGATCATGAAAACATTGAAGTGACTGTTGAGAATGTGACTGATAATGACATTGTGCTACACATTCGCACCACACTTGGCCTGTTGTACAGTGTGGATGCCATCTACCCATTGCAGACAAAACTGGCTGATGAACAGACTTCGCAGACACCACACAGCTGTGCTGCTCCACCCACACAGCAGTCAAGTGGAGAGCTACGAGGTGAGCCATGGGACCCACCCGTGGACCTGAGCCATCTATCTGAGGACCAACGACAGCAGGTACAGCAGATGCTCAGGGAAGAGTGTGATGTTTTTGCTAAGGATGACTGGGATACAGGGTGCATTAAAGATTTGGAGATGGAGATACAGCTAAAAGACAATGTGCCTGTTCAAAGAACATATAATGCGATCCCCAGACATCTCTATCAGGAAGTTAAAGCGCACATACAGGACCTACTCCACCGAGGCTGGATCCAGAAATCCTGTTCTTCATACTCTTCACCTGTGGTATGTGTCAGGAAGAAGGATGGGAGTCTGCGGCTATGTATAGACTACAGGCTACTGAATGGGAAAACACTGCCTGACCGTCATCCCATCCCGAGGATACAAGAGATTCTGGAAAACCTGGGAGGCAACTCCTGGTTCACGGTGCTGGACCAGGGAAAAGCATACCATCAGGGCTTCATGAGTGAGAAAAGCAGACCCTGCACTGCATTCATAACGCCATGGGGACTCTACGAGTGGGTGAGGATCCCATTCGGGCTTACGAATGCCCCTGCCTGTTTCCAACGCTATATGGAAGGATGCTTGGGAGACCTCAGAGATGAAGTGTGTGTCCCGTATTTGGATGATGTATTGGTCTTTAGTCCTGACTTCGATCAACACATCCAAAATGTAAGACAGGTGCTCAGGAGGCAGCGAGAGTGTGGCATAAAGCTGAGACCAAAAAAATGTGACTTTTTCAAAAGTGAGGTCTGTTATGTGGGTCGTGTGATTTCTGCAGAGGGATACAGGATGAATCCTAAAGAAACAGAAGCAGTTCAAGCACTGAAGCACGAGACACCAACCACTGTGCGAGAGGTGAGAAAACTAATGGGTTTCCTTAGCTATTATAGATCCTACATCCCAGATTTCTCCAGGACAGCCAAGCCCCTTTATGAACTGTTAGCCAAGCCAAAATCTGAGGTGAAGCAAAACCAAAAGAAAAAGGGGTGTAGCCGCAAATCAGCCCAGTTACCACCTTCCCATCCAGTTCAGTGGACCTCCTCCCACAAAGAGATACTGAACCAAATTGTGGATCAGCTGACCAACCCACCTGTTATGGCATACCCAGATTTGGAGAAGCCCTTTGTGCTTCACGTAGATGCTTCTGAAGATGGCTTAGGTGCGGTTTTGTACCAACGGCAAGAGGGGGTACTCAGAGTGATAGCATATGGATCAAGAACCTTAACAGCAGCAGAAAGAAATTACAAGCTACATTCTGGTAAACTGGAATTCCTCACGCTGAAATGGGCTATCACAGAACGGTTCCGTGACTACCTCTTCCACGCACCTCACTTTACAGTCTACAGTGACAATAACCCTCTGATCTATGTCACCAAGTCAGCAAAACTCAATGCAGCAGGACATCGCTGGGTTGCAGAGTTGGCAGACTATAGGTTCACATTGAAATACAGGCCTGGAACAGCAAATAGAGATGCAGACTTCTTGTCACGCAGACCAAAGCCCATCGAGGAGCTCATCCAAGAATGTACGGAGGAATGCCCACAGGAAGCTGCTGAATGCATCACGAAAGCTCTGCACCTGGACAAAATAGGTGAGGTGAATTGGATATCAGCTGTTACCTGTAACGAGGATGTGCTGTCAGAAGGGTGCAGCATCACTGAGCCACTTCAGCCTCTTGCAACAGAGGACATGAGGACAGCTCAAAACACAGACCTCATCATAAACAGAGTGGTGGCCTTAAAAAGGACACACGCCCACATGAAACATAAAGACAAACTGGCAGAGAATGAAGGTGTCAGACAGCTTCTCAGAGAGTGGCCCCGCCTACACATGGATGGTGATGGTATCCTCAGAAGGGAGACGGCGACACGAAAACAGCTAGTTGTTCCTGATTGTCTGAAGCCAGTTGTGTACAAACTCCTGCATGAGGAGATGGGACACTTAGGTGCAGATAAAATGGTAGCACTGGCAAGAGAACGCTTCTTCTGGCCTAAGATGAGACAGGAGATGGAGCACTATGTCACAAATGTGTGTTGCTGCATAAAGAGAAAGAAGCCTCACAGAATAACAAGAACAGCTATACAGAGTATAGAGACCTCCGCACCGTTTGAGATGATCTGCATTGACTACTTACATCTGGACAGGTGTAAGGGAGGTGAAGAATACATACTGGTCGTTGTTGATCATTTTACAAAATATGCACAGGCATATGCAACGAGAGACAAGTCTGGGAAGACTGCAGCCAAAAAGCTTTTTGATGACTTTATCATGCGTTTTGGTTTCCCATCCAAGATACACCACGACCAGGGAAAAGAGTTTGAAAACACTCTCTTTCACAAACTCCAAAGCTACTGTGGTATCCGCCACTCCCGCACTTCTCCATATCACCCCCAGGCTAATCCTGCAGAGCGCTTCAATAGGACGCTGCTAGGAATGCTGCGCACACTGGAAGAGTCTCAGAAGGCAAGGTGGAAGGAGCACCTGAACAAAGTGGTTCATGCTTATAACTCAACTGTGCATGAGGCAACAGGGTTTTCTCCATTCTTTCTTCTCTTTGGTTGTGAACCAACACTACCAGTGGACCTGATGTTCCCCAGGAAGGGAAGGGAAAGAAACCAGTCACAGACTGGCTATGCAGAGAAGTGGAGAGAAGCCATGCAGGAGGCCTATGCGATTGCGATGCAGAATATGAAAAAAAATGCACGAAAAGGACAGAAAACCTACAATCAGAACGCATGGAGTTCTACCCTGGGGTCAGGTGACCATGTCCTGGTGAGAAACCTGACGCCTAGAGGTGGCACTGGAAAACTACGCAGCTACTGGGAAGATCTGATTTATGTTGTCAAGGGAAGGAAAGGACCTGATAGCCCTGTGTATGTAGTTGAGCCATTGCAAGGAACAGGGAGACAACGGGTGTTACACCGAAACCTACTCCTGCCGTGTCCTTACCTGGTTGAGGTGCAAGAGGAGCCCAGCCTGAAAGAGAAAAGCAATGGAGACAAAACAAAGCAGAGAACAAGGAGACGGCATAAAGCCAAGCACACTTACCCCACTGATGCAAGCAGTTCCAGTGATGAGGAAAATCACATGTGGGCAGCAGTGAGGCGGGCAAATCCACCCCTCAATATAGAAGCAAAAGAGTTTTGCCCCCGGAGTGAAATGCTCAGAGGTGAACCTGAGGAGGTGTTCATACCTGAGGAGCACTCTGAAGAGGAACATGAGGAGGAACAACATGAAGTGCCATCTATGGAACTTGAGGATGAACAGAGTGATGCTGAAACAGGGAGAGAAAGGCCTAAGTCCGACAGCCCAGGCGTGTCTACACCTATGACCAGCTGGGGCAGCCGACCTTTCAGCCGCTGGAAACCTGCCCTGTTAGTATGAGGGAGTCCTCCAGAACCAGCCATGGCCTGCTAACCAGTCCATAATCCATGTATCCTTTTTACATTGAATAGAGGCTCACACACACATATACAAGACAACTACAAGTTAGTTTATTTGTGATTTGTTATACAGTTATAGTTCACGGGGATGTGGTAATTCAAATGCATCACAGAATATAAAAACAGGTTTTCTGAACATTTATTTCAATAATAAGTACAGAAAATGGGGAACTAAGCTAACATGTTGGAGTTAAGGCAGTAGTGTGGTACATACTGTAAAGTGAGAACTAGTAATGTGTACACTTACTGATAGGCATGCAGAACACATGGCTATGAAATGTGTGAATACACAGTTCTGGGTGTAAATGGTAATTTCCTTGTCCCATTTGTGAAGATTTGGGGGGCCCACCAATGCTTCTATGGACTATGCACCTTACAATACTTATGGACTGTAGACATTTGATCCTGTATTGTGGCCATGAGAGACCATTAGAAAGAAAAAAAAAAAAATGAAGAATGGACTGTTAAGATAGCACAGCCTCATCATCCTGTAAAAGAGAAAAAATGTGATGTGTATGATACTCACCTGTTTATGTACCTTTGCATCAAATGTTCAGTTAAGAAATTAAGAAAATGTTCTGCAACATTTTTTTTAGTGGGGGAGGGTGTTGCGACCTTGAAATATCCCTTTTAATCTTATTTGTATTTTCAATTATTTAGTTGGCAGTAACAGATTTAAACAATGGGTAAATATTTTACGTTTCTATTTTATTTTGATGTTATGCCAAATATTACTGTGATTAATGTTGCTACTATGGGGTCAGAATTCAGGATGTGATGTCATCAACTATCGCGAGGTTGGTGAGCGGTGCGACCTCTGGTGAATGTTTTTTTTTTTGTTACTTTCTCTCGTTCATCTGTGCTCATGTTTGTGCCTGCTTTGTGGAGTCATTCAGAGAATCGGGAATAAAAAAAGTTGCTGAACTGAAGATGGAATCCTGTCTTTTTAAGAGGGCAACATGTGTACACATTTTTTGTCCAGGTTCACATGTACAGTACTGACAACTTATTTGTGCTTTTAGAGAAAGGGAGCTTCAGATTTTCTTTATAGAGTACTTCTTAACAAATCAGTAAGTTTTAGTACAAATGGCAAAACATGATAGTTTCAGATAGGTGAAAAATTGTGTGGGTGGCAAATAAGGGGTAAATTAGAGGTGCTCTCACAGAATATTGTTTTTTTTTTTATTCATAAAACTGCAGGCTATAGAAGACATCGTAGAATAAATCAGATCAACCTTGGAAACTTCAGTTTTACTGAGTGCAATTGAATCTTCTTCACAAAACAAAAACAAAAACACAAAAAAACTTGTTACAAAATGTTCCAACATATCTGATCCAAAAAACAATATTAGCTATTTGTTCCAAAACGGCCTATATGAGCGCTATGCAGCGCAGGTCACCTGCTAATCAGAAGGTTGATGATTCAGTCCCCGGCTGTTCCAGTCTGCGTGCCAAAGCATCAATGGGCAACATACGGAACTGCTTCTATGAATAAGGCATGTTGTATTAAGTGTTTTGAGTGCTCAAGTAAAGTAGAAAAGTGCTATGTGAGAACCAGTCTATTTATTTAATGTTTCAGCTTTTCCTGCGGTATCTAATGCCATTTAGTCCTCAGAGACTTTCCAGAAATCTCCATATTCCAGAAAATCCATATTTATATATTTCTTCAGAATCTGCTGGGAAATCGCTTAACTTTACTTTAAAAACATAGGTATTGGCTGTAAAACCTGCTCAAATGTTCACAGGAGAAAAAAAGAAGGTAACTTCAAGTAAATCAAACCATTTGGTTAATCCAGTGTCGGGCATTCACAATGCTTCTTTAATCATAGATACATATGGGTGCAGCATATATTGCGACAATATAGTTTTTACCAGTAGGTAAGAAAATTACATTGCAGTTTATTTCCAATGATAGAGCTTTTTTTATTTTATTTTATCATTATTTTGTCATGTCAAACTATCTGCTGTGAAGAAAGCCTCTTTTTAATAACTCAGACTTAGGTACTACTACTATTAAATCACACCATCAGACAGTTGGGAAAACATATGTGTGTTTAATATTTAATTCTATTTCTATATTTAAAAAGAAATAAAGGAATAAAGCCAATGAACAGATCAGGGTCAGCAGCAGTTCCATCGTGGAGAAACAACATGACAACTTTAAAACAATTCACAACCTTCCTTTCATCCGCTCTGTACTGTTGTGATACAGCAGACAAAAATATGTCAAGCTGTCATGAATAATTTTTTAATATGTGTATATTACGGAAGTACTAAATCACACAACAGTCAAATTAAAAATAGCAGAAGACAACAGCAAGGGCATGTCAACAAAAGATGATAAGAAAAAAATGGTATACATATTTTTTAAAAGGCAGGAAGCTGAATCAATCTGTTTGTCAAGTACAAACATGGAGATGTGTTCAATTATATTTAAACAGCTCACTTTCTTTTGGAATTCATTGGATCATAGACAACCTTGTCTCCAAAATCATCTGTTCCTATACACGGGAGCTGTTTTTAGAATTACATTTGGGTGCAACATAATTACTGGCCAGACAACATCCAGGCTAGTGTTACTTATTCATTTGATTTATTTGTTTCAAAGTGCCACAGTTGAAAATGTGTACAAGTCCGCAGGAACCCGGATGCATAGCAGTTCTACAAAGTATCACCTAGACTGTCTTCGCATTTATGTAAAAGCACGACCTCAGTGAAGATGATGAATCATAATACACACAAATGGTAAATGGACTGGTTTTTATATAGTGCTTTTCTACTCTACCTGAGCACTCCAAATGCCTTATACAACATCTCTTTATTCAACCAAGGACTTTTTTCTGCACCTTAGTGCTTTCTATCTAACATTCACACTCCAATGAACACATCAGACAGCAACTTGGGGTTCAGTATCTCTCCCAAGGATACTTTGGCATGCAGACTGGACCAGCCCAGGATCAAACCACTAACCTTCCAATTAGCAGATTGGAAGACTGCTCTGCCTCCTGAGCTACAGACACCCCAAGCCACACAAAAATGCTAGGACTAAGGCCACAATGGATTTTTTTCCCCCAACATAACCAAAAACCAGCCTTCAGAAATGTCTGAAGACTGTTTGAGTGTTGTTAAAGATTAATAATAATGAATAAATGTTTGATATAACTGTACAATTAAAAACCTATAAGGTTTAGAAATGAGCTCACAATTGAGTACATTTACAAAAATATGTTTATTTTTAAACACCTGACTATTTGTATTTACATTTAGCATTTCCATGTTTACTTGTTTAGATGTTTATATATTCACCTTTCAAAATGGTTCAAACCATTTGAATCCATTTACCTTGGACTTTCTAACTAATTGGTACGTTCAGTCACATGAGAGCCAGAGAAAAGAGAAAGATGGCAAGAGAAAAGATGCTGCGTACCAAAGTTGTCTCCATCCTACTGTTTGTTTTGAGTGACCCCTGCCACATAGCAAACCCTCATGCACTGTGGTTTTTAAGCCATGACGCCTCCTGGAGGTTGTGTTTATAACCCCCGTTTGGCCATAACATGCAAGTAAATTTTGACAGATTTTGTTCTGACTCCATTATTACTTTTTTTACTGGCATCTGTAAAAACCTTCTCTGCTCCTGTTGTTAGTCTTTGTGTTTTATGAGCTTAATAGAACCCTCATTTAGTCATAGGTTGAAATGTTTATGAATAGCAACTACTTATAAAAAAAAACAAGAAGCAGTTGCAGTACATAATTTAAGAGAAATGTTGGGGGTTGGTTTTGTCCTAGATGTGATTGGGTAAAGCAAAAACACGGCTGGCTGGCCTTTCTCTGGGTTAGAGAAAAGCCAGCAGCTTATTGTGTTATTCTTCCATGACGCTCACTTCACACAGAGCATTACACAGACACAACACCCACACAAGAACAGTCCTTCATACTTTAGAATAATTGACAGTGACTCTGAGCAAACATAGAGTCAGCATTCTCTGTAGTCGAACTTGCATCACTATTTAAAACTTACCATTCCTCTACAAAGCGTAACCCCTTCAGTCACTGCATACACAATTTTGTACATCACTTTCTGTAGTTATATATTGTGCTAATACTAACACAGCTAACACACTACTCCAATAAACAAAGAATGAACCACGAGGTCATACACCACAGCAGCACGGCATCAATATTTGCTTTTTCCATGTCTCTTGGGTAATTCCGCGGAAAATGAGGTGATTTTTTATTTATTTATTTTGTGTACAATAACTTTACCATATCCAGTGAAGCTGTGAAAAATGATATCTTCACATTTTCCACATTACAGGTTTTTGAATCATGCAGGGGTGGTTTGTAATTTCTTGCTTTTTAAAGTCATCTAATTTTCTCCAGGATTTTTGATCTCTCGTAGCTTCTTAAGAAGAGGAGCTAGCCACGGGAAATTTCTGTGAGATTTCCCTTTATGGTTGAACTAAAAGGCACTTTTTCTGGATTTCTCCAATTAACTTTCTGAAAACAGATAAAACATATAAGGCGATGATTCTTGCTTCTGTTACTGTGCATCACAGACATTAAACTGGTGGAGTTTTTAACCATTGAAGCTATGGCGCTTATCCTCAAAGTTAGGCATATAAAAAAGTGTGAGTGAAAGGCAAAGTATCAAAATTTAGCTTCATTAGATAAGCTCGAGTAATTGTATAAATAAATAAAAAGGAGAAGAATAAATAACTGATTCTGAGGGGATCCATTGAAAAATTTACAGATTTTCTGTGGGATGACCCCGCTGCCTTTGTTCAACGCTCATAATCTGCATTGTCCAAAAAGAACCACTGACATTATGGCCACACACAGATATGAAACTGCAAAGGAATCTATGTCCAGTCCCTTTATCATCTGAAAATACTGGAGACAGTTTCCTCTTCTTTAATAAAAAACAAAAAATAAGACACCCACTGAGATATGAATGGCGCTGGAGATACTGCTGTGGAGATTCTTGTTAAATTTCCTTTGTCCTTCTGAAGTGACTGGTAACACTTACCTGCAATAAAAGATAAAAAAAAATCTTTATTTTAATCAATTAGTAATGGTCATTTTGCTTCAGTAATGCTGCCATTTACATAAAATGACTATTAGAGAGAGACAATTGTTGAATATCCATGATCTGAACTCAGCATGGTAGCTGGGTTATTGCAGACATTTTTTTTTAGCCAGAAAATGAAGACACTCACTTCTGTCACTGAATATATATCCTGTGTTTTTTAAGCCTCTCTTTGAGGTAAAGGACTCACAAAAAACAGAGCCAATAAGCCAACAGAAGCATTTTCATCAAAAATTATTAAAGCACAAATTTTCTCTACTGTGCATGATAATTATTACATAGCAGTCACCCATGTCTGAAATCACAATTAAAACTGAATCTCAAAGAAAGAGAAAGAACCATGTAATAGTGTAGAGAGAGTTTAAATTTACAGACCAAACTATATAATCATGGCAGATTGATAAATGGGCACTGCCGTCTCTGTTTTGATTCCAGTTTATGTTGCAGTCAGATACCACACTGACGTAAGCCATTCAATGGCAAGATCAAGTATTAGCTACAGCCTTTCAACTCAAATTAAAACTGCTGCCAAACTATCAAGCGTGATAAAGGAGTACTTAATCAATGTTCTTGTGTTTGTCTCACTCTTCTAGTACATCAGTAGTGGATGCTTAATTTGAAATAATATATTCCAAAAATCAGGGACAGTCATATAATAAGGAGTCACAGATGATGATTCAGATAATATTTTTAAAAAATTCATCAGAAAATTTACTATTCACAATTGTTTCTGTTTTTTGCCCAGTACATATAAACATATAGACTGAGGCTTTCATATATGATCTTAAGGTAGGTAATTTTTTTGTTTGTTTAGCTTGGTTTTGAAAATATACATAAAAAAGTGGAACAGAGGCTACCCATGTGGAAAATAAATAGAAGAAAAACCCTCAACACATAGAAATGCATCAAGACAGAGCTATACTTATAATACTGTGCGACAATCTTGAGATACACCTCTTCTTTGTATTCTGGTAGAAATGGGAAACAGGTGCGATAATTTACTGGAACATGTGCAAACATGAATGGAAATATAGTATCTAAGGCAAAAAACAGACGTACAGTTCTAACAAGCTTCAAAGTCAATGTTTGGTATGACCATCTTTATTCTTCCACACAGCCTGAACTCTCTTAGGCAGCTTTCTTGTCATTTCTTTAAGTAGTCTTCAGTAATAGTGATCTTGAAAGACATTTGATGCTTTTCTTTGGATGTCGGCTGCATTTTGCTCCATTCTCTATAACACTGAGATCAGGGCCTTACAGACCAATCCATGACTGGTGTTTTTCTATCCAGGTATCCTTTTACTGTGTGCATTTGGGATCATTGTCCTGCTGAAAAATTAATCTAATGCTGGTAATTAGATGTTTTCCACTTTTCTGCATTCATAAATCTGTCAGTTTTGACAAGATCCCAAACACCACTGGCTGCACTGCAGTGTAAAATCCTGAGAGTGCCTCCACCATGCTTTAAAGATGGCTGTACACACTCACTGTTGTACCTCTCTCCTGACCTCCTCTGTACATGATGACAGTAATTTAACAAAAAATGTCATATTTCTGTTTTAGGTCTTAGCTGAATTTTTCAGACTGTTTATCAGCTGTTGATAGTTTTTTGTAGACCTACCACTTCTTTTTTTGGCCTCACTTTTTTTGGCCTCACAAGTGACACACTGCACGCCATTCTGAGATATGCCAACTTTTCAGCTAATAGCTCATAGGAAATCACCTTGGTGGTGCAAAAATACTATTCTGTGCCTGTCACACTGTGTGACATTTTTTATGTGATATTTTTTCTAGAATCGACAAATTATGCAAACAAACTGAGTTTTGTGACAGGCTGCAAACAAAAAGCCTCCTTTTCTACTAGCACCTACTCAGCTCGACTCGACTTGACTCTACTCGGTTTTTAGGTTTTCCATTACGTGGTAGTACCTTGTACCAAGTCCTGTTTAGTACCTACTCAGCTGGGGTCAACAGACTGCATGCCACTGATTGGTCAAGGAGTGACATCACTGGATGAGTCATCACAAACCCGGCAGTGAAGGAAATGGCTACACATGTACACCATTGCCTCGATGTCCTCCATTGTTGTGTTTGTCTTGCATACAATTGACATCATAGGACTTTTGGGCCACATTGCTGTAATGACCCCACCCACATTGAGGTGGTACTCAATTGTAATCAAAAACTATTGAAACCAAGTAGAGCTGAGAGCTAGTGGAAAAGAGACTAAAATGCCTAAAGATATAATTTAAAATTGTTTGTTTACTACGTGGTCTGTTATGTGTAAACAACGCGGGCCCATCCATTGAGTTAGGTGTCTTTTTTTTATGTTTGAATGATTCATAGATCAGTGTTAAGTGTGTTAACAAAAAATGAAAAGACCTTTATCACAAATTAATAGTTTAGACAACCCGACTGTTTCAAAAATTGCCATGAGACTGCACTGGATCTGTTCACACTGCTGAAAAAGCACAAAAATAATTACTATTATTATTGTTTGTGATATGTGTCACCATATTGGAGGAAGATAAATGACTAATCACATAAGAAGTGTATAATAATAATAAAAGTGTAAACATAGCAAAGATTGCATTTTTTCCTGTAACCTGATGAACTGAGACCTTTCACCCACACAACTAAAGGACAGACACATATTGTCTGGCAGGGACAGCAGACCTCACACTTCTCCCACCCCTCTTTCAGCTTCATTCACCTCCCTAAAAGCCTCATTTCATCTTCATCTTCCTCATGTCTCTTTCTCTGAGAGGAGAAACACTCATACCACTGCCTCATCTCATTTTCTCTCCTTTGCTCCTATACTGACCTTTTCAAACCTCTGCCAAGAATGCAGCTTTTATTACTATGACTCTAAAAAGAAGGCTTTCCCACTAACAGTGCAGTGAGGAGGCTTTATTAGACAAAAATCAATAAAATATACTGTCATATTACAGATTACACTTGCAATAAACTGACACAGACAGCTATTACGATACAATATAAATACATTGCCTGTTTGGATTTGTCAATAAAAAATGATGGCAAAGAAGATATTCATCTTTACCAAATTTATTATATTGCTGGCATAACCCAACATCTTGTTCTGGACCAAAACAGATCAACTAACATCATCTGTGTCTTTGAATCTCTGAAGAAAATGCTTCACACTAAAACGTAATGATAGAAAAAAAAGGCAGCTGTTTGCCACAAATGCCAAATCTAATATATATTAATAACTTGTGTCAAAATTTGACCTTTTTCACAAATAATTTCATGACAGGCTTGAGAAGGAAACGCTTAGGCTGGCTGTTATGACATTTCTGCACCCCAATGGCCCGTTCTCATGAATCTGCCTGCCTAACCAGCAGGCTTTCTGATTCAAGTTATTAGAGAAAATACACAAACAAGTCCAAAAAAAACCAAGAATAAACAATAAATTCTAAATTTCCAGCTATTTGAAGTGGAGAAGTGATCAGTGATCTGGTTTATGTGTGTTTAGCCCTCAGGGAGGAAGCATGGAGACTGTCAGATGAATACAGCGAAATAAATGGCAGTGAGCCCAAGGATTATCTTTATATGAGTCCTATCATCTATTTAGATCTGTTATTCTGAGTGATTATCCACTTCTGTTCTTGTACTGTGTCTGATTTACAGTCTAAGATTCTTAAATCTCTGTTACTGTCTTTGTGCTTCTCTGATCTTACCTTCGGAGACGATTTTGGCTCGTTGCTGACCTCGGCCTCTCATGGCATGCTCCCCTTCTCCGTTACAATTGCTAGAGGCCTTAAAACTAGTTCAACGGTAAAAATCTTGTCTACCAGTTTACTAACTTCAGGAGCTCCTCCAGAGTGTGTTTGTGGCTGTGTAGATGCGTTGTCAGAGCATTGTGTTATGTTTCTCTCTCATTACCTCCTGGCTGTAGTTTGTTAACCTCTTTGTGTGCAGGAGCCACTCCTGGAGCAGATCCTGACTCTCCCAGCATGGCACATCACATCCAAACAAACAAAAAAAAACCCTAATGACACACAACCTATGGAGAAACAAAATTGTGTTTGCAGACTTACTGCAACACTGAATACAAATCTGCCACACAAAAACATGACAGCAAGAAGAACCACTCATCTTTCTCTGTTCAAGTCAGAAACACAATATAAAGACATGTTGAGGAGCAAGAGAGATGAGAATTTTCATCCATTTTAGTTAAGAGAGAAATAAGGTGGTGATTCCATATAAATCTGAGATAATTTCCCAGCTGAACCCCTGAGAATGAGCAGATTTTGCCTTCATACTATGAAAGGTGTTTGGGTTAAAAGCTCTTGAACTGCACAGGGATACTTTTTAAGTCGCCAATTTTTGAGTCTCCATAACTTTTTAACTATAGGAGATAGCCACATGAAATTTTCAGGAGTTATTTCAAACAACCAAAGAAAATGTCCCTGCAGAATGTGAACGTAGTTGGAAAAACCCTCACATTTATGAATCTTCAGTGATGATTCATCACTCACATCTCCCCGCGGATGCTTCTGTCTTTGACAGAGTGTCTGTAGAACAGTTCAATGCAAAATATTACTTTGCTTTTCAGTACAGTCCCCACTTTGTCATTGTTCATTATATTTTCAGGAAAAAAGAATCATTAGGATAGTTAAGATTTTATTATTTGGTTTTTCATTTTTTTATAGCTTAACCAGAATGGGTTACTGTGCGAGACACTGTTAACCAAGCAAAGTGTGTAATTACCATTTTAAACATCATGACTGTCTTGGTTTGAATCTAAAAACAGATCATTTTGGGGGGGGGGGGGGGGCATGTGTGTTTGTCCATGTGTGTTTGGGGGTGGAGTTTGTGGGCATTAAGAGCATGCAGAATGATTGAGGTTCATGAATTAAACAGATATCAGATTAAAGTAAATGGGCCGTTATGCTTGGCTTGAGGTATAGTTGTAATAGTCTGGTGTCTCTCCCATCATTTTCTTCTTCATCATTGTCTTCTTTCAGCTGCTCCTGTTAGGGATCACCACAACGGATCATCTGTCTCTATCTCACACTACCCCTAGCATAGAAAGTCATCAGAATTTCTACTTTCCTCCAAAGTATATCCATCTTCTATCTCTGTGGAGAATTTTTTTGGAGAGATATTGGACAGACATGTTAATAAACCACACTCTCCACCTCCATCATTGCAACATCAAATGAGGATTTTTTTTTTTTTTCTAAGACAAAGTGCTGACAGTGCTGAAGGCAGCTGTATATTAGCTTTCATGGCTTTAATGGCTCTCAAGGCAGCCTTTACAATGTAAAAGGGGAAAAGATACAGCATTCAGCCTCCATCAGAATAATTCTACTGCATCAGTGACGCTGTGACTCAGCAAACCAAGGCCACATTGCCAGAGCTGCTGACACAAAAGTTATTAGCAAAAACTACAACGTCATCGAGAAATGAATCAGCTGAAAAAAAAAATTCAGACAACTAAATCTTTCTGATCCCACAAGCGTAATCCAAAACATAGCTTAATGTAAAAACATCAGCAACTTCAACCACCATGAATCACATCAGGTCCTTTTATCAAGTGTTAAAAACAAAGACCCCATTCCTCTGCAGCCTTAAAATATGGAGCCATAGAGCATTTTCACATGACCAAAAATAGCAGGTCCTGACGTAAGTGACACATTTATATTTATATTTGCAGTGGGTAATGGTTTTGCTTGACTCGGTATATTATAAGAGCACAATTTTGAAGATACAAAAGAAAACAAGTGTTGTCATTTGGAGTGTCACACTGATCCATATGGGAGGTGCTGGCAAATGGTATGCAGCTGTTTCATTAATATGCAAATTTCAGCAAGCAAGTCTATATACCAGATGTTAAATCTCCTGCATATTTCTTTATTCCAGCATAATTACTGATTTCTGATTTATATTCAAATTTAGCACAAACTAAACGAGACCTGATTGAAGTGGTTCAGACCCAGAGCTCGCTTAAAAAATACAAATTTATCTCAGAAGGGATGTTTGGTTTTGACACCATGTTCACTTTAGCCAACTTCTCCCAACAAAAGAGATTCTTGGACTGAAAGATGTTGACTTAGCAAGCTACCAGTATTTAGATGTGGCTAATGCTACACAATGAAGTGATACAATTCCATCTTTATTAACCTCTTTAGCATCATTCAGGGTGAAAAAGACTGTGCAAGTAGAAGTAGGAGTTAGAGTCAGTGGGGGGTGTAGTGGGAGGGTTGTGTTGGTGGTGGGGGGAGTAAGAACCACAAGCAGCTGGCAAGAAGAGGAGGAGCTGCTGAATCTATTGAAATAGGCATTCATGCCATCGGCCCGATCCAGGTCTCCGTCAGGCAGAAGATTTCCACATTTCTGCTTCATCGCTGTGATCTTCCTCATGCCTGACCAGACCCGTTTCATTCCATCCTGCTGCAGCTGATCTTCCAGCTTCTGCTTGTAGGCTTTTTTCCCTTCCCCAATCTTCACTCTCAGCTCCTTCTGCAGAGCCTTAACTCTGTCTCTATCACCCTCCCTTAAAGCCTTTTTCTTCTGATTTAACAGTGCCTTCAGGTTCTTGGTGACCCAGGGTTTGTTGTTGGGGAAGCATTGAATCTCTCTGCTGGGGACGGTGATATCAGCACAGAACTTGATGTAGTCAGAGATGCAGTCTGTAAGTCTGTCAATGTCATCACCGTGGCGTGACTTTGTATGCATCCTTCACATTAGCATACAAAAGATCTAGCGTTTTGTCTCCCCTTGTAGGGCAGTCCGCAAACTGTTTGAATGTTGGTAGTGTGCTTCAAAGGGAGACATGGTTAAAATCTCCTGAGATGAGAAAAAATGGATCTGGGTATTTTCCTTGTAGTCTCGCGATAATCACATGTATTACGTCGCAAGCCGATTCGGCATGTGCGGATGGTGGGATGTAAACAACAATGACGATCACCATAGTAAACTCAGGTGGCCGGTAGTATGGCCTTAAACTAACAGCAAGCAGTTCAATGTCCTTGTTACAAATACGCTCCCTGACTGTCACATGCCCCAGGTTACACCATTTGTTGTTCACAAGCAGAGCCAGACTCCCTCCTTTCCTCTTACCACTTGGATCATCAGGAGGCTGCTGATGCTGCTGTTGTTTTCTGGTATACAGTCCTTTAGCCATGTCTCTGTAAAGCACATAAGTCTGCTCTCCCAGTAGACTTACGGGCCTCGGGTCTCAAGCTCTTCTATCTTGTTATGCGTGGAACGGACATTCCCCATAATGATGGATGGGATTGTCAGTCTGTAAATCTCGTTCCATGCTCTTTTCCGTCTCCTGTTCCTATTCATCCCTGCTCATGTCCCTTGTCGTCTCCTTTGTAGCAATTCTGCCAGAATGTTGTGTGTCATCCCGACATGAGTGAACGGAGCTTAGTCTAGTAGCTCCTGTAGGGAGTAAACAATGGCCGGCCGACTCCACTGCTCTGCTTGGGTGAGTCTTCAAGCTACCTAGCAACGAACTAATCCACTCCATTTTATGTGGGGTTACAGTATAAAAACAATAGCAGAGCAGAACAGAGCTGCTGTAACAGGCTGTTGCACAACCGGCGCCATCTTCAGAAAGATGGTGCTTTCAAAATTCCCACCATCCAGCAATTGCATGACCAGATGATTTTCCAAACCACAAACTACTAAATTAAGAATTAATCTTTTGTGCAGTTGCATATTTTAATAATAATCTATAATTCCCACAAAATCTCAAGGTACACCTGGACTTGCCTTAATAAGTACCTTACACACCATTTGTGAACCACTTATTTAGGGTACTTATTCATTCTCCTTTATTCAAATAATTCCCTTTATAAAAATCATATGTATTTTACATAGATGCATGCCTTAAAACTCTTCTATAGGAGCATAACATGAAAATGTTTCAAAAAGAAGAACTAGTATGCACATAAATGATCTGAAAACAGCAGGAGAGAAAACGAAGAGGACACTGGAATGAATGCAAAGACAGAAAGTCGGACAAGAGGGATCTAAAGAGCTGTCCTTCAATTTTACTATAAAAATATATGCTCTGATATATAAATGGGATGGTCATTAGGTTTTTAAGCTTAATAATTCAGCTCTTCAGTAATTTACAGAATGAGTCCTGAATCAGCAGAGGACATGAATTAGAGACTGTAGAAAGCCAACCCAAAGATAGAGCTGGTTGATAAATTCAGGCTTTCTGGCAAATCAGTTTAGTGATGCTAAGTGTAGAGTGGAACCTTTTAACCTAATTAAAATGTCCCAATCACTCATTTACCAGCCCAGACTCATCTGACGGCACTACTCTCTGCTTTCTGCTAGTACCCTACATGTATTTCCTCTCTGCAGGAGCGTGAGTGGTCTACTAATGGAGCTGAAGAGAAGAAAGTGATTAACAGTGTGTAGAGTAAGGCTTTTTTTTCCCAGCTCCTAATGGAACCAGTAAATATCAAGATAAAAGACCGTTTCTCATGTGGAGAAGCTGCAAATGCTATCTATGGACACTGATGTTGGAATATGCCAGATCATTAAGGGATCAAAACTTATCCCCTGAAGGAAAACGTGTGGAAAGAGCCTCCAGTGAAAGGAAAATCTGGCTTTAGCTGTTACTTTTTGGTGTTGTTTCTTATGGAAATCTTTTTAAGCAGACTGGTGACTCATAAAGAAAAAAGACTCAGCTGACCCGTGTGACTTAAGAATAACTACACTGTACTGAAACACAATTAGTTAGAGATACACATTACCACACTTCCACATTATCCCAGAAACTTCCTTTAGGGTGGACACTGCAGTTAAAGAGAAAGGAGACAACAAGGGCAAGAGGAGGCTAGAGGACACAAGAGTGGGTTAACTGGTTTTAATAATGATTTTCCCTCTGTTGTGCCTTCAAGCCAGGCAGCCAGCGTAGTCACTTCAATATATATCCAGCTGGGGAGATTAATAACTTTATTCAAATGTTCAGCCTCAAGTGGGGGAATTGGTTTACAGACACCAAATAAACAGACACGACATCAAAAACACATGTGCGCGCACACACACACACACACACACACACACACACACACACACACACACACACACACACACACACACACACACACACACACACACAAACAAACAAAACAGCTGAAATGACCACACAAGTGGCACAAAACAACAGCAAATTCTCCTTTAGCAATTCAAAGTCAAACTGAAAGTCACTTTATTCAAGAATCACTGCAGAAATTTAGGGCATTTTATAACTGCTGAATCAGTTTAGACACACAGGTAAAAACATCCACTGTGTCCATGTATTCCAGCAAATTATCTTCACAATCAGTCAAACATTTTAATTCAGTCAAACTAGTGATAATAGCAGTCACAGGTGGTATATTGAAATCGTGGCAGGCCAAAATAGGAACTAAACTATCCATATTTAAGTAAAGTACAGACAAGTAAAAATCTATATTGGGGAAATATGAATAGGAGAATTTGTTTCACTTCTGATTTACTGATTTACTGATTTGATACAGATTGACAGAATTACTGATGGAATTGTAATATCTTGTTTGTCGAAAACTGTCATTAATTTACAGTGGAAGGTTTTTTGAAGGGTTGACCTTGTTTATGTAGACATTTGTGGAACATGATAGACTGGATTTGGAGAAAGATTTTCTTTCATTGGCCCTTGCTCATTACAGGAACTAACTAAGACTATTCCTCATTTAAAGCTGTTTTCAACCATAAGACTTCAGAATAATGTAATCCAAGTGGTCTGGGATGAAACTAGACTTCTAGATTTCCCCTTTGGCTTCATTTCCATGCTTTAAACCCCCTGAGCCTGTGCTGGGAGAGTTTGGCCGATCATATGGCTTTTCAGAGAGATTATGCTCCTATTTTCTATTCTGCAGATGCAAGTGCATGTCCCTTTGGATGGTGGAACAGCCTTATTCAATGCAGTAAAGCACTGACAACATCTACTAAACACAAGAAATAGTAGTTCATCAAAAAACAAATCTAAAACATGAAAACACAACAGCATCGGTTTGCTCAGAATTACCTCATTCTTTTCACAGTTAGAGCAACAGTGAACAGAAAATTCTGTCTTTTGAAGATCACATTTGACATAAAGTATTTTATCTCATATCACAAGTGAAAAACCTCTTTGAGTAAGTTTCACTTTGATAAAAACAAAACAAACAAACAAAAAAAAAAACATACCAGCCAAACTAAAGCTTGACATTAGTTTTCTAAAAAGATCTGAAAAGATAAGTTACATATTTGTAACAGAGTAAGTTAGTCACAGTAGGTTGCAAATTTTGTTTTGCAAATGTCACCACTGCAGGTAATAGCAACATACACTTAAATTAAAGTTGCGGGAAATAGCACAGTATTTTAGGTGTTGTGTGACATTTGCATAATTAAATAAATAATTTTTGCTAGCCTTTCTTTTTGTGTGTTTGTTTTCCCAATTCTATACGTAATAGGACGCTGAAGAGGAATTGCTATTATGTAGTTAACTGCCATCAGGTTTTCCCATTGTGAATAAATGTTGCAAATTCTTGCATGACTGCGTCCAGTAACACTGGAGAGCTTATCAGGGTTCTAGCCAGAAGAAATTTCAGCCCGGCCCGTGTTGTCCGAAGCAATGTCCGGGAGATGCTGAAGGGTACCGAGGGATGCGATAACATGTAAACACTGTTGCATTCAAGTCATCCACAGTTGGAGCCTTTTTTGCTCAATCATACACAGTAAGCTCTGAAATATCTTTAGTTTCCTCCAGATAACACACTTTTATGAACACCTGTTTAAAAATATAAATGATTGATGAGCCCCCGCTACATCAACCATCAAACTGTGACTGAATTCAGTTACCTGTAACAGGTGTATAGGGGAAAAGGGAATGAAGAATAACAGTAGAATAAATTGCACAATAGGAAAGCAACAGAAATCACTCAGCTGCCCCCGTGAATGTCACAGTGCACTTTGCCTTCTTTCTGTTCGACGTAAAAACATAAACAGACTCTTTGCATATCTGTGTGAGCATTACAGGGTTAGGATGACAGTCATTATCCACCTCCACATTACAGAGAACACTGAAGAAAAATGGCTGTTTATCTTTGTTCCCCTGCTATATGCTTCCCACAACCAATAAATGGTCTGCTACAGGAGCAGTGGGTCTGCATTCTACATGAGAAAGAAAGAGCAAGCGTACAACGGTGCACTGATGTGTTGCACCTTTATCGTATGTCAGGTTAAGGAGAATTTGGCTACCCAAAGCTGGATTATAAAACAAGTACTCAGCTTTCAAATATACAGTTGAGAGATAATCTGGAAAACTGTGACATGCATTTCAGAGTAAGTTATTGTTGCTGATTGAAACATAAAGACACAAAAATGCACATGCAGATTTTATTTAGCGATCTCATCTTCAAAGGTCCATTATTATACTCCATTTTAATGAGCTAATCTAAGTCTCACAGATCCCCACAACGTGTCTTCCAAGTTTTAGCTCAAAAAATCCAAACTTTCATTTGTTTTTATTTTCTACAATCCCTCCACACTTCTTATTTGTAACTCTGTGTCAGTGTTTGTGGCTTAAATGCAGCTGAGCTGAGTGTGAGAAACTGCTGGAAGCAGTGCAGCACATTCATCCCATAAAATGCAAATCTACAAAGTACTTACATTTCTACACTTGTACTTATATTTTCTTTTATATTTACTTTACAGAGTTTCTATGAAGGTACAATAACTAAGATGAAATGCACAGCATTAAACTTTCATGTTCCATGTTTGAATCATTATTTAACCCTGTAAGGTCTACTGCATCTGTGTGCCTAACTCTTGACTGTGTATATTACATGAGACTTTACTAAGTGACCGTAGGGACTAAGTTGGCAGCAATATATATAAAAAGTAACTTAATGCCTTTCCTTCTGGTAAAACAATGAATCAAAAAAAAGTGACATAAATCTAACAAGATGTTTAAAAAAAAAAAAAAAAAGCAGGAATACTAGGTATGATTTTTTTCATAATGCTAGAGGCCAGCAAAATCCATCAAAAAATATATTTTTCATACACTGAGTATATTTTGTCACATACACAAGTGGGAAATAGCAATGAAAAAAGAAAATGAACGCCCAGCCAAGCACTCATATATCTCAGGAGCTGCATTATGGACAAAAGTGAAACTTGTGACAAGTTTTTAATTTCCTTGTGTTGTTCATTCAAGTTTAATGTTGAGTAAAGGTCATCTATTCACCTTTTTTCTAAAATTAACACTCACACATTCATTCATGTACTGCAGCTATGGTTTCAGTAACACTATTTATAACCAGAATGTGTCACAATATCAATGAACTTTGGCCTCCAATTTCCATCCTCTCACTCTCAGACTGCATGGTAACATCCTTGAGGTGTGATACAGGATCATGTTTGCTGTGTAACAAAGTTAAAATGTTTCTGCTGTGCTGCATCAGATTTTTAGTAAACACTATCCTCCTCAAAAAGGGTCAGAGGAGGAATAAGAAGGGAAGAAGTCAATGTGCCACTCTTTTAATCTTTAATCTTCTTGAGTGCCATTGTCTGTATGAAGTAAATATCCATTATGCTTACAATGTAGACATTTTACTTTCAGCAATCTGCACCACATCCTATTCACTGTGTTACATAAAACTTTGCAATGGACTAACAAACTGCCCAGGCTTAACCACCACCACTCACCCATTGTTAGCAGCAATAGGTTGTGGCCTTTTATGACCATCCAAGTCAAGAAGCAGGTGTAGCTTTGGGTGGATGGAGTGTGCTTGTGTATTTCTACATCAGTGTTATGAGGCTGTTTTTTTCTTCCTTCCTTTCTTTTTTTTCTTTAAGGCAAAGAACAGAACACCCCCGGGCTTGCCAACATGAAAGAATCTAGCTTTTGTGAGGCAGAACACACAGACACACACACACGCACACACACACACACACACACACACACGCACACACACACAAAGGCACATCAGTCTCAAAATAACTTCTGACACTTGATTACACTGCCAACTTCTGAGCAGATCTGACATTTGACACATTGCTTTTCTTCTGTTAGTTATTAAAAGTATGTCATTGAGTTGTCAGGGTTACTGACATACATCCCATATGCAGTCAGTGTGGCTGAAGTCATTAAGACTTCAACACAAAAGTAATGAGGTGAAAAAAAATAGACCTACAGATCCGCAGCCCTTAAGGTTAAATGTTCAGGGTGTGCTCATGTGCATACTCTGGAAGAAACCCCTGTTGAGTCTCTGCAGACTTGTTAACTCGCTCTTTGCTTGTTTCTTGACCACGTCAAACACATTTCTGACATGATTAGCAGTATTTGTGTATCTGTGTCAGCTAAACAACTCAGTAATCCTACATCTAAAAGCATGCAGGAACTGTAAAAGTGTTTGAAACACTGAGGCAGGAGCGCTAAGGCAGCTGTACCTCACAAACACAAATCATTACACAAAAACAAACTGAGGTTTCATTTGATTATGCACTCTATGTGATGTACACAATCCATCAAAAAATAAAGATAATTTAAAAAAAAAAAAGAAAAAAAGTTGAGTAAACTAATATTAGTAGCAGCTGTGTGATTGTCTTTTCTGGCTTCCTTCTCTGACACTTTTGATTTATTTTCTTCTGATGTTTCTGATGTTTTTATTTGTTTGTTTATTTTTGCTTTGGCAGCGCAGATCCCACAACATCATCACTGCCTTCTTTATTTCACACTGAGTTAAATTGTAAATGTGTTCCTTAAATAAGGAAATGTTATATAGATTGTAGGTAGCGAGGGCAGGCTTATTTATTTAGCAAGATTCTGAATTACTAACATTCACAGGGTGGTAAGAACAAAACTGGTCATTGAGCAAGTTTCTTCAATCTGCCAAAAAAAAAAAAAAAAAGATGGTGATTAATGAATTATTATAAACACATCTCAAAAACCAAAAGATGTGCAGAAGGTATTTATCAATTATTTCAATATCTTTTACCTGGTCTTGTGCTCTTGCATTACTCTGAGATCACTTTAAATGCTCCCATCCCAGCACATGCTGGTGACTTAGAAGGTCTTGCAAGTATATTTGGGTGTCAATTTCACAATTAAATGGGAGGCACACATGAAAACACATAGATAACCTTCTTCTGGCTGATGATAATTGGCATCCTGTGGAGCCAGCCAAACACTGCAAGACTACAAGTCACACACACATTGCTTGTTCAACAGTGCTCTTAGCTCTGAAATTTACTGAGACAAAGTGAAGTTAACAAACACAGCAGGATGCTGCTGCATGCATGTGTGCGTGCGTGTGTGCGTGCATGTCGGAATGTGTCGTCCTACTCTTGCCTTTGACAGTTTAGCTTCCTTTGTTGGATCCCTGAGCTGCAGCACGGCTAGCTTTGTCTCAACTGACTGACGATTGCTGCTGTGTTGTGAGCGTGAAGACAAAGTGCATCAAAAGCTAAGCACAGCACAGCAAAGCAAATGCAGTCACAGTGTAAATAAATGATTTGATATAAAACAACCTACCATCCATCTGAGTAGTTTAACTCAAATGTGTGAGTACAGCATAATCATCACATCACTGCACATCATCAGCATTCAGTAGGAGATGAGTGAACAAGCAAAAATGCTCACAAACATTTAGAAACATGAAATCTAAGCTGTAGGCAGCATCTCTGCAGACACAGACTACCAAACAGATAAGTACTATACGGTTGATTTAAGAACATTTTTACCCTGTCTTTGATGACAATTTCCTAAACATGGAAGTTATTTCACCCTCATATGTTACTGAAAAAAGCCACCAAAAGCCTTAATGATTGCGATTATTATGGGAGAATGCCTGAGGAAAAAAAAAATAGTGAGAGGAGAGTGTGATTGCAGCATATTTATTTAATGAGGTTAACAAAAAACTAAACAAAACAAAAACATTCAGGTTTTATGCATAACAACTTGTCATCATTAATAAAGCAATACATTTGGTCAGGAAGAAAAACATAGATACACTATGTTGCCAAAAGAATTCATCATCCATCCAATTCATTGAATTCAGGTTTCAATCACTTCCACGGCCACGGGTGTATAAAACCAAGCACCTAGGCATGCAGACTGCTTCTGCAAACATTTGTGAAGGCTCTCAGGAGCTCAGTCATTTCCAGTGTGGTACCATGATAGGATGCCACCTGCGCAACAAGTACAGTCAGAAAATTTCCTCGTTAGTAAATATTCCACAACCAATTGTTATTAGTGGGAAGTAATGAAGTAATGAAGTACAAATACTTCATTACTGTACTTAAGTAGATTTTTCTGGTATCTGTACTTTACTTGAGTATTTATTTTTCTGACTGCTTTTTACCTTTTACACAAATATCTATACTTTCTACTTCTTACATTTTCAAAACAAGCTCGTTACTTTAGGTTTAATTTAAAGTGTCTGATAAACGTGTGCATTTCTGGTCAGTGCGGGAGCCGGCTCCTGATTGTGAGCATTTTTTTTTTTTGTTGTTGTTGGAAGCCGAAGCCGAAGCGACAGGGAGGGAGGGGGGAACAGACACCTACACGGTAGAGAGAGAGGCTCCTGCAAAGCTCGCTCGGTGACCGGAAAGAGCTAGAGGAAGTTCTGCTCTGCAAAGAAGCTACACGCCGAAACGGTGAGGAAAATGAGTGACAGAAAACATAAAGGACAAAAAGTGTGTGCAGTTTGTCACACAGTGTGTCTGCTAGCAAAAAGAACAGCTGCTGTATTTCCAGGGAGAGCAAAGAATGAGCGATAATTTCACTCAGATGGAGAAAGATGTAAGAAAGAGGTAGAAACGTCCTCCAAAGAGCTACTTTTACTTTCTTACTCTGAGTAGATTTCAGAGCCTGTACTTTTTTACTTTTACTTTTACTTGTACTTCTACTTAAGTACAGAATGTCAGTAATTTGGCCACCTCTGATTATAACAAATCGGCAGTGATTGGGAATGACAGCAACTCAGCCACAAAGTGCTAGGCCATGTAAAATCCCAGAGAATGATCAGCGAAGTGCACAGAGGTCACCAACTTTCAGCAGAGTCAATCGCTACAGACCTCCAAACTTCATGTGGCCTTCAGATTAGCTCAAGAACAGTGCTTAGAGAGCTTCATGGAAACTGTTTCCATGACCAAGTAGTTGCATCCAAGCCTTATGTCACCACTCTAGAGGAGTGGTGATGTGTTCTCTGGAGTGATGAACCACGCTTCCCCATCTGGCAACCCAATGCATGAGTCTGGGTTTGGCGGTTGCCAGAAGAATGGTATTTATCTGACTGCATTGTGCCAAGTGTAAAGTTTGGTGGAGGGGGGGTTATGGTGTGGGGTTGTTTTTCAGCAGTTGGGCTCGGTCCCTTAGTTCCATTGAAAGGAACTCTTAATACTTCAGCATACCGAGACATTTTGGACAATTTCATGCTCTCAACTTTGTGAAAACAGTTTGAGGATGGCCCCTTCCTGTTCCAACATGACCGCACACCAGTGCACAAAGCAACATCCATAAAGACATGGATGAGCCAGTTTGGTGTGGAAGAACTTGGCCTTCCAGCACCAGAGTCCTGACCTCAACCCGACAGAACACCTTTGGGATGAATTAGAGCAGAGACTGTGAGCCAGGCCTTCTCATCCAACATCAGTGTTTTTCAATCTTAAAAAAGAACACAGAAAAAATAGTCCCACAAATCAATGTCACTTTTTATGACTTGCAGCGCAGGCTGAAAAGGACATGGAGAAGCTTTTTTGTTTTTTGGTCTGTGCCATTAGATTGAGGTCTACACTACTATACGATGTGTATTTAAATGTTAAGATCCAGTCTGTGCACACTCATTGAAAGTCAAACCATCTGAGCAGTCAATGTCCAACTGAAGCTGAATAAAATCAGCACAGTGTGTTTCCATTCATCACTTTCTCAACAGAGATGCAGTTACACAAGTTACACCAGTCATTTTCAACCCCTCTCTTTTAGGCAAACACACAGCATGACATGGAAATTTGCATTCCACAATGCAGAACAGACAGGAGTCAGGCTTTTTACTGAGAATTATCACCACAGAAAAAAAAGTACTTCCTTCATTAAAGGAAGATGATGCAGGATCATTCTCCTTCTGTGCCATTCTCAGGGTTGTCACATCCAGATGTTATCTGAGATTTTACTGTCATAAAACTAATTCATATGTACTTATTACTGCATAGTACTGGAGAAGTATTAATTTGACTTGAAACCTCCCTTAGCCCCCAGCATGAAGCACATGTAGCACACTGGGCACTGATCACAGTCAAACCAAAATTAGAAGCGACTTCTTTATACAGACACACTTAAACACTAAACAGCTCTGATTAGGGGTAAACAGTACAGCAAGGCTTCATGCTGCTGACAGATAGCAATATCAAGACAGCTTGTAGTCATTAAAATGTCTAATAGTGTAAACTGACAGCATAAAATGGAGAAGCAACCACATTTGACAAGTGCTTGGTGTACCTGCTTGCAAATATTCAGCAGCACATTTAACAATACACAGGGTCAAAGTCAAAATCCTGTGTCCGTCTTTAATTCTACTGACAAGAAAATCTAGTTTTTTCATTGTTTCTGGAGGGGTTGTGTGTGTGTGTGTGTGTGTGTGTGTGTGTGTGTGTGTGTGTGTTTTGGCTCTATAAAACATCACATCCACACTGAAGACTCCTGACTGACCTCTGGGTTGTAGTCACAAGTTTTTGATTATGCTTGTATGTACACATATGATGAATTCTCCATTTCTCTCTCTCTCTCTCTCTCTCTCACACACACACACACACACGCACACACACACACACACACACACACACACACACACACACACACACACACACACACACACAATGTGAGTGGTTATCGCATGGCTGATAACCCAGCACTACAAAAATGACTGTGAGAGGCGAATCAGACTTCTCTGTTTGCTGCTTCTCCTGCACATCAACTTTAAATGGAAGAGTTGCACTCATGACATGACTGCTATAAAACTGGAGTTTCACATAAACTGCCACTTGCACGTAGTTTTCATAATAAGCTGGCTCATATTAAGGTTTACACTTTTCTCTAACAAGTAAAAGTTATCTGTATTCAATTCCAACAATAACTTGCCTCTGTGAATACATTTAATGGATGAATGCTTCTGAATATTATTCAGTGAGGTTACTGAATTTATTCCCATGACATTGCTAGTGAGCTAAACTGCTCTTTTCTACAATGTATTTGTCTATAAAATGAACAAGACTTGCAGAGCAAACATACATACACAAAAAAGTGGAGAGTTTTTTGTTTTGAAGCAAAAAAGAAATAAATTCACAATTACAAACACTTCAAACTTTTTAATACTCATGTCGCGATGAAACCATATGTGTACGTTTGGACATGTAAAATATAGGTGCCTGCTAGAAGATCAAATAGATGACTGATCACTTTATCTGAGGAATTATTTTATAAATATTAGCAATTTATGAATAACAAGGAAAATGTGAAAATTGAATAGCTGTATTTCACACACACGATGCACCATTGCACAGTTTAAAAAACAAACAAACCCAGGCTTAATGCACCTTTTCCCCTCATTCATCGTACCTGCTTAGTTTAATATATTTTATTCAAAAAACTAATGCAAGCTCAAATTTCTGTGAGGAGATGTGAACATTATTTCATTCTTCCTATAGATCCAGCTTAGCCTGGCCAATAACTTCAGGCACAATAAAGACTGCTAATATGAATAAAACACAAACGACCATTCACCTAACACTTCTGGCTCTGCAGAAACTGCCTCTCTTGTAAGAGGGGATAGATAAAATATTCATTAAATTAAAGAAATATTCTCCTTTCCTCTGACTCTCTCCTTCTGTGTGTCTCTCATCACCTCTAAGATGTGTTTTTTTTTTCTCCTCTCCTGCTGTGTTATTCAGTAGTTTGAAGTTTGAAGAAACTGCTCTACTGCTCACAGTTAAAGATCAGTACACAGATCAGAGGTTTTACATGAGTAGATGGCTGCTTTTATTAAGTGTGTTTGCTTTTAAAACAGGGTAGCAGTGAAGTGTCCTGTGACTCTGTGTTAGAGTTTGGTAAAGACATGCCTAGCAGTGGGTTGTGGGGTAGACCTGAGGCTACATATCATGCTCTCTCATCACTGCCAACCAGTAGAAAAAAGGATTTCAGACCTGCATATTTGTCAGAACTCCGAACTTCATAAATAGAATTCAAACTTAAACTGGAAGTCCCACAGGATCTTAGCTCTGCTATTCTCAACCACTCTTGGGGGCATATCCCATTTTGACCTCAGGACTTCAAGGTCATACTTAGAACAAATGTTCCTGTATACTATGCCGACCACTTGGTTATGGTATTCCGTGGATGCCCTTCCTGCTAGCATCTTGCACCTCACTATTATGTGCTGGATTGTCTCAGAGGAATCTCTGCACAGCCTGCACCTGGGGTCTTGCCTTGTGTGGTAGACCCCAGCCTCTGTCGATCTTGTGCTCAGAGCTTGTTCCTGTGCTACCATGATTAGTGCCTCTGTGCTGTCAGTCAAGCTTTGTCCAGCCATTGGTAGGATTTAACTATGTCAGCTGCTTCTTCTATCTGCCCGTGATACATGCCGTGCAGAGGCCAGTCCTTCCATGATGGCTCCTGTTCTTCCTCCTCTTCTTTCTTGGGTTTCTGCTGCCTTAGGCTATAAAAAGATTTCCCAAGCTTTGAACATCTCACGGAGCACTGTTCAATCCATTATCCAGAAACGAAAGAGTATGGCACAACTGTAAACCTACCAAGACAAGGCCATCCACCTAACCTTACAGGCTGAACAAGGAGAGCACTGACCAGAGATGCAGCCAAGAGGCCCATGGTGACTCTGGACGAAATGCAGAGATCCACAGCTCAGGTGGGGGAATGTGTCCACAGGACAACTATTAGTCGTGCACTGCACAAATGTGGTCTTTATGGAAGAGTGGCAAGAAGAAAGCCATTGTTAAAAGAAAACCATAAAAAGTCCCATTTCCAGTTTGCCAGAAGCCATGTTGGGGACACAGCAAACATGTGGAACAAGGTACTTTGGTCAGATGAGACCAAAATTGAACTTTTTGGCCAAAATGCAAAACGCTATGTGTGGCAGAGAATTAACACTGCACATCACTCTGAACACACCATCCCCACTGTCAAATATGGTGGTGGCAGCATCATGCTCTGGGGCTGCTTCTCTTCAGCAGGGACAGGGAAGTTGGTCAGAGTTGATGGGAAGATGGATGGAGCCAAATACAGAGCAATCTTGGAAGAAAACCTGTTGGAGTCTGCAAAAGACTTGAGACTGGGGCGGAGGTTCACCTTCCAGCAGGACAACGGCCCTAAACATAAAGCCAGGGGTACAATGGAATGGTTTAAAACAAAACATATTCATGTGTTAGAAAGGCCCAGTCAAAGTCCAGACCTAAAACCAATCGAGAATTTGTGGCAAGATCTGAAAACTGCTGTTCACAAATGCTCTCCATCTAATCTGACTGAGCTTGAGCTGTTTTGCAAAGAAGAATGGGCAAAAATTTCAGTCACTAGATGTGTAAAGCTGGTGGAGAGATACCCTAAAAGACTTGCAGCTGTAATTGCAGCAAAAGGTGGTTCCACAGAGTATTGATTCAGGGGGCTGAATACTTTTGCACAATGCACTTTTCAGTTTTTTATTTGTAAAAAAATGTTTTGAATCATGTATAATTTTCTTTCCACTTCACAATTGTATACCACTTTAGTTGGTCTCACATTAAATTCCAGTGAAATATATTTATGTTTGTGGTTGTAATGTGACAAAATATGGAAAAGTTCAAGGGGTATGAATACTTTTGCAAGCCACTGTATATAATGAACAGCTTCTATAACTTTAAGACTCGTAATGTTAAATTTTAACACCACTGAGTAGATCAGTTTTCACAAAGCTGGCTGCTTTAGAATACCTCAAGGGACAGTAAAGCACATTCCACTGTGAGTGCTCTCAGCACATGACTCTGTATGATAACTGTACAGTGCTGAATAAAATATCACGTGTACATCTATCCTCTGGCTCTGCCTCATCCCGCCAGTCTCTCTGGGACTGTTTCAGCTCCAAAGCACCAGGATGTTATTTCAAACTGCCAATACTTCCTTTGCCAGTCTCGTATCGTACCTTTGGGACAGATTATGGCCCTTTCTTCCTCACTGCTCCTATCCTGGACTCTCTTTCTGTGACAGGCTGGCCACTTTTCTTGGTCATGGATAAAGGCTTTTTATGCCAGTCAGCTGGTTCACTGGTAGAATTCTTATATTGTTGGATGCTGTTAGCCAGCTGAATAACCTTTGGCAAAATAGCAGCGTTGTTGTTGTGTGCATAACCTTGGCAGTGGATTGCAGGCTGTTGCTGTCTCCAGGCCTCCTGCCTGCTGCCGATCCCTTAACCTTTTTGTGGGTCACATCCACTCCCGGTTCCTCTCCTGACACTGGCAGCATGACACATGACATTAAAACAACAAACCTTGATGCCATACAGCCCATGGCGAGTGAACCTTGAGTCACTGTGTCTACAGAGATCTCACTGAGTGTAATGTTTCCTCTCAACTTATATGACTGACACATCTTCCATCAGACAGACACTACATTCAGCCTCTATAAACAAAAACACAGACAGTATAATGCTGTGTACCAGGGCAAGTTATGCCATAGGCATAGTGTCAAAAGAAATGGCTTGTCAATTTTTTAAAGCAAAGATATTCAGCTCCAACATAATTATGGTTATAGTAAATAGAAAGTACACCCTGTGTTAATTCTAAGGTTTTACATATCAGGACATAATAAGAAAAAAGTAAATGAGGTAAATGTAACCTGAGATGAACAACAACATATATGCATGGGCCCCTGGGTGGCTTAGTGGTGAAGCCGGCGACCATGTACACATGCCGCGTTGCGGTGTGGGCAGCGTGGGTTCGCGTCCCGACCTGTCGCCAATTTGCCTGCGTGTCTTCCCCTGTATCTTTCCCCCATTTCCTGTCTCTCTCCACTGTCAATAAAAGCCACTGTGGTCAAAAAAGAAAAAACAACACATATGCACTGTGGCATTATTTATTTAACAAAAACTAAGCCAAAATGCAGAAGCAGTGTGTGAAAAAACAATGCACTACTTGATTCAATACCTTTTAGAGCCACTTTTAGCAGCAATAACTTGAAACAGCTGTTTCCTATAGAACTCAATCTCTCACATAATTGTGGAGGAACTCCGGCCCACCGAATGCCACAGCATTTCATTCAGGTTGAGGTCTGGACTTTGGCTGAAAAAGAAAAGAATCAACGTGCTGAAACAGCCCAGTCATTCTGTTTTAGATGTGCTGCTGTTCTTGAGATCACTGTCCTGTTTCATGATTCAGGTCGGCCTAGCTTTAACTGTCACATAGATGGCTTCACAATTGACTCAGTTATGCAGAGGAGGTCATGGTCGATGCAACGACTGCCCAGGTCCTGTGGCTGCAAAACAGGCCCAAATCATCACCCCTCCACCGCCGAGCTTGACAGTTGGTACGAGGTGTTTTTGCTGATATGCGGTGTTTAGTTTTCTCCAAACATCTCCACTTTGGTCTCATGTGTGCAAAGGACATTCTTCCAGAAGTCTTGTGGTTTGTTCAGCTGTAGTGTTTCAAACCTAAGCCATGCTGCTATATTCTTTATAGAGAGACAAGCTTTCTCCCTGCAAACCGTTCAAAACATGCCATATTTGCTCAGTCTTTTTCTAATTGTACTGCCATGAACTTTAACATTTAACAGGCCAAGTAACTCTGAGATGTAGCTTTTTTTTTTTTTTTTTTGGCAGTTTCTGGCCCTGAGGTGAATTTGCTGGGAAGATAATTTGCTCCACTCCTGGGAAGACTGGCAGCTGTCAGATGATTTCCCCTTGTGGATAATCTTTCTCACTCTAGAATGATGGACTTCAAATTGTTTGGGAATTACCTTGTAACCCTTCCCAGATTAATGGGCAGCAACATGAACACACACCTGAATGCTGCAGACCAGCAAACTGCCAAAACTTCTACTTTCATAGAGGTGCTCACACTTGCTGACGGTCAGTTAATCAAGTGCATTTGATTAGCAGCACCTGGCTGCTACTTACCTTCTAAATTCCTAGGAGGTAAGTAAAAGTAAAGGTGTACTTTTTCGTTTCTGCATTTTAGTTTAGATTTGACACAATGTAGTTCATCTGATTTGATTTTAAGACCTGCTAAGCACCAGATTATTTTTTATTGTATTCTGATATATAAAAGCTTTTACCATGATACTTAGCTATGGCAACAGTAGTTGGTTTTATATAGCTGCACTACAGAGGACTGTAAAAGAATCAAATGTAGGACCAACATTGTTTGTTGGTTGCTGTTGTTCATTTTTATACCTCTATAAATGTTGATGTCTTCACATGTACTTTCCCTCTTTGCTTATTAGAATGTCATGAGCTCTGATCAGATCGTGCCTTGCTCAACTCATATAAAGCTGAAATTAATATCTACAAATAAACTCTAAAGCTTTAGTGAGCCTTTCGAGTGACCTGCCTTCGATCATTATCAGACAGCAAAGACATGATCTCTCTTTGCTTATTCAAACTGATGGGCATTCTAACAGATAATGTCCATTTCTGGTGGCAAATGTGTGTTTTTGAACCCCAGTGATGTTATAATGCTGCTAAAGCCCCAGTCATACTTCCTACTTCCAATCAATCAGCCCTGTTCACACCAGCTGTCGGTGTAGGGTTTATCTGGGGTATTTTATGAATCGGAGACAGGTAAAACATGACTTGTGACAGAGCATGGTAGCTGAACCAGCTGACGCTCTCAAAGTGCCAACTGGCCTATTAGCAGAGGTGGGAAGTAATGAAGTACAAATACTTCGTTACTGTACTTAAGTAGATTTTTTTAGGTATCTGTACTTTACTTGAGTATTTATTTTTCTGAGTACTTTTTACTTTTACTCCCTACATTTTTACACAAGTATCGGTACTTTCTACTTCTTACATTTTCAAAACAGACTCGTTACTTTTTAACACGTCAGGGAGAAGTTTGCGTTTCCGGTCAGTGCGCCGTCAAACATCAAACGATCTGAGCCTAAACGGAGGAATAATAACAGATAAGAGACAATCCTACTGGCATATCCTCCATCACCGGGGCTTATCTGGTACAAAGGAATTAAACACACAAACCCATATAATTAATGTATCATTTATAGCGCTATAATCAGGGGTTACAGCGGGCCGGACCGAGTCCGTAAGTTGCGCTGCGGCACATAAACTGCTTAGCTAGTGCTACTGAAGAGGAGCGAGCATGAAGGGAGTAATGTGTGGCAGATAAATGCAACGTTTCTAAATGCTCAACAAATATCAGCAAACACACAATGTGTGTGCAGTTTGTCACACAGTGTGTCTGCTAGCTAAAAGCAGAGCTGCTGTATTTACAGGGAGAGCAAAGAGAGAGAAATTCACAGAAATTCAGGACAGGAGAGGAAGAAGAGAGGTTAGAGTTAAAAGTAAGGACTGGAAAATAAACTGAAGTATGCTGACTTTGTGTTATTCAAAAACTGTATGAAAATGCCGCAGTTTAGTGCGTGATAAACAGGTTAACTGGTATTTACAGTAAAGCTCTGTGTTGGTGCACAGAGGCTGTGTTCATGGTCAGAGTTACAGGTTACATCAGTGCAGCAGAGATTAGTTTGAATTAAAGCTGATGCTGAGATTCATTCACTGAATCCAACATTTCTACAGCCTGTATGCTGTCAGTGTAGGGGATGCAGATCAGCTCAGAGAGCTGTGAATTACTGGGTTACATCTTTGTGAATTCAGTTCATCCACACAGAGCAGCAAACTTCAGAGCAGCAGCAGCAGGTCAGCTGATCACAGCCTGCACACCAACATCATTTACAGTACTGCAGCTCACAATAGAAAGTTGTGATTCTTCTCCCCATGCAGAGCCACTACAGCTGATCTTAGGGTTCCTCCAGCTTCTGAATCCCACTGTAACCCCTGAGTATCCTCATGTTGGTGTTTAGGTGGAGGCACAGTCACCCTCTACTATGGAGGACACAGAGAACACAGCTGGGTTTAAATTTCCTTTCACAGTTTGTGTCCTACATAACAGATTCAAGCTGAGTACATTCATTAGAATTAAAATTAAGATTGGAATAACGTTTGCATTCTCATGTATTATTTTATATTATTACAATAATATATAATAAGGTTCAGTTAGCTTTACACAAAAATAGCAGGTAGAAATGTCCTCCAAAGAGCTACTTTTACTTTCTTACTTTGAGTAAATTTCAGAGCCTGTACTTTTTTACTTTTACTTAAGTAAAGAAGTTGAACCAGTACTTTGACTTTTACCAAAGTATTTTTTAACACAAGTACTTGTACTTCTACTTAAGTACAGAATGTCAGTACTTTTGCCACCTCTGCCTATTAGGCATCCATGTATTAGTGTTTTTCTTACTTTCCTTCTTTCTCTTTTAGTTGATTTGTCTTTCTCTATGAGGAACACATACATGTATACTGACGTGATTTACTGAGTCATCACATCAGTTTTGTGCATAGTTCATGGATTGTATTAATCAGTCAAAGAGCACAGTACCGAATCAACAAATAATAATAGTACATAATCACTTTATTATTATCCAAAGACTTGCATTGCATACAGTAGGTGCTATCAGGAAGTTATTCTTCTTTAGTGGCCTAAAAGTTGGTCCTGAAAACTTATAGTTTGTTAACTGTGGGCCATTGTTTTCCTGCTCAAACCTTGGCTTAGTTTAAAATCTATTTCATTGCCTTATTTATTTAGTGTAAGATGAATTACCCAATATGACCCTTGAAAAAGTAAAGGAGTCATTAAAGGTCTGGCACAAAGGAGAGCTGAGCCTGGAACATATAAGGATTCGAAAAACACGCTGAGCTGTGCCACACCCATATGAAACAGAGACATTTTGTGATTCTTTTGCTAAGAGTTCACACATCTGGACTGACAACACTTTATTAAAATGTAATGACTCGGTGGTAATTAACATTATCACACACCTTAAATTCTATCCTGCAATAGGTGCCAAACAATACTACCATAATATCAAAATAAAGTAATTAATCTCTCTCAGGCTCTCTCTCTCTCACTCACACACACACACCACACACAAACACACACACAAAAATATCCAATTTCCACTCTGCTAAATTGCAGGTGTTTTAATGTGTATGTGTTCCTTTGGTGAATTACCATATAAATAACTGCCACTGCTTATCAGCATTCATTTTCAAAGGCCTCTGGTAAGGGAGAAAATCTTAAAGAGTATACCTGGCTCTTATTAGATTGTAGCACTAAAGTCTATTTCGTTCCATCTCATTAGACAGTCTCTTTTTATCTGCCTTTGTGGCTCTGTTTTTCTCTCACATGTTCCTCTGGCAGCACAAGCCACTGAATGGATACACACTGAGAGAGTGGACAACACTGAGCAAGGAAAAAAAAACCCCAGAGGAATAACAGTTGAATCATTGTCCTTGTTTTCTCTCATAAACATAACTGTCAAAGTCTGGTCAAGTTAGAGGACTTAGTTCAATACAGGGACCTGCCCCATGAGTCCCTTCCTCATTAACACTGCTGTGACGCTGACCAAAGCCCTGACAATGAACTGCCACAGTGGGGCTGCCAAACAGCCAACAGGTCAGATTGTTACTTCAGTATGAAGGTACAGCACACTGTAGGAAATACACACACACACACACACACACACACACACACACACACACACACACACACACACACACACACACACAATGATACTTTATTGGTCCCACAATGGGGAAATTATAGTTAACAGAACACCCATCCAAGAAAAGACAATCAGACAAACATACAGTAGGGAGATAGTATGTATATATATACACACACACACACACACACACACACTGCTCCAAAAAATAAAGGGAACACTTAAACAACACAATATAACTCCAAGTAAATCAAACTTCTGTGAAATCAAACTGTCCACTTAGGAAGCAACACTGATTGACAATCAATTTCACATGCTGTTGTGTAAAAGGAACAGACAACAGGTGGAAATTATTGGCAATTAGCAAGACACACTCAATAACGGAGTGGTTCTGCAGGTGGGGACCACAGACCACTTCTCAGTACCTATGCTTTCTGGCTGATGTTTTGGTCACTTTTGAATGTTGGTGGTGCTTTCACACTCATGGTAGCATGAGACGGACTCCACAACCCACACAAGTGGCTCAGGTAGTGCAGCTCATCCAGGATGGCACATCAATGCGAGCTGTGGCAAGAAGGTTTGCTGTGTCTGTCAGCGTAGTGTCCAGAGGCTGGAGGCAATACCAGGAGTCAGGCCAGTACACCAGGAGACGTGGAGGAGGCCATAGCAGGGCGACAACCCAGCAGCAGGACCGCTAGCTTCACCTTTGTGCAAGGAGGAACAGGAGGAGCACTGTCAGAGCCCTGCAAAATGACCTCCAGCAAGCCACAAATGTGCATGTGTCTGCACAAATGGTTAGAAACTGACTCCATGAGGATGGTATGAGGGCCCGACGTCCGCAGATGGGGGTTGTGCTCACAGCCCAACACCGTGCAGGACGCTTGGCATTTGCCAGAGAACACCAGGACTGGCAAATTCTCCACTGGTGCCCTGTGCTCTTCACAGATGAAAGCAGGTTCACACTGAGCACATGTGACAGACGTAACAGAGTCTGGAGACACTGTGGAGAGCGATCTGCTGCCTGCAACATCCTTCAGCATGACCGGTTTGGCAGTGGGTCAGTAATGGTGTGAGGTGTCATTTCTTTGGAGGGCCGCACAGCCCTCCATGTGCTCGCCAGAGGTAGCATGACTGCCATTAGGTACCGAGATGAGATCCTCAAACCCTTGTGAGACCACATGCTGGTATGGTTGGCCCTGGGTTCCTCCTAATGCAGGACAATGCTAGACCTCATGTGGCTGGAGTGTGTCAGCAGTTCCTGCAAGATGAAGACATTGAAGCTATGGACTGGCCCGCCTGTTCCCCAGACCTGAATCAGATTGAGCACATCTGGGACATCATGTCTCGCTCCATCCACCAACGTCACGTTGCCCCACAGACTGTCCAGGAGTTGGCGGATGCTTTAGTCCAGGTCTAGGAGGAGATCCCTCACGAGATCATCTGCCACCTCATCAGGAGCATGCCCAGGCATTGTAGGGAGGTCATACAGGGACGTGGAGGCCACACACAATACTGAGCCTCATTTTGACTTGTTTTAAGGACATTACATCAAAGTTGGATCAGCCTGTAGTGTGTTTTTCCACTTTTATTTTGTGTGTGACTCCAAATCCAGGCCTCCATTGGTTAATAAATTTGATTTCCATTGATGATTTTTGTGTGATTTTGTTGTCAGCACATTCAACTTTGTACAGAACAAAGTATTCAATGAGAATATTTCATTCATTCAGATCTAGGATGTTTTATTTGAGTGTTCCCTTTATTTTATATATATATATATATATATATATATATATATATATATATATATATATATATATATATATATATATATATATATATATATATATATATATATTAGATTACACAGTCTACACATTTATAAACCCAGTTCCCCAAGAGTTCGGGTCCTGTGCAAAATGTAAATAAAAACAGAGTGCAATGTTTTCCAAATCTCATAACCCATATTTTATTTATAATAGAACATAGAAAGGATATCAAATTGAGATTTGAACTAAAAATGAAATTAAATTTTAGTATTTCTGAAAAAACATTTGCCATCAAATGCAAAATGAGCTAAGACATATCTCAAAAAACTCAGGTGAGGACCATGTTTACCACTGGGCAGCATCTGGGAACTTAGAAGATCAGTTGCTGAACTTTAAGGAAAGGAATGTTGTCACATTCTTGTCTGATACAGGATTCTAGCTGCTTGGCAGTCCTGGTTCTTCTTTGTCGTATTTTTTTTTTGTTGTTTTCAAAGGCCTGGACAGTGTTGCTGAGTGTGTGCTGTGATTTCCAGACAGAATCACATAGCTTTCTCATGCAGTGCCACCCGAGGGCCTGAAGATCACGCACATCCTGTATTGATTATCAGCCTTGTCCCTTGTGCCCAGAGAATCTTTTGATAATGTACTGTAGATAATGACATATTCAAAGTCTTGAGGAACATTATTCTGAAATTACTTCACAATTTGTAGACAGTTTTTTGCAGATTGGTGAGCCAATCTTGAAGGCTTGCTGTCGTTGGATACAATGTAGGAAAAGATGTGAAAATTTGTCAGCCATTCTTTTTGTAGATTTACTGGTTTTGGTCAAACCTTAGCCTCACATTGGACTCCAGAATACTTTGGTATGCAGAGCAGTTATGGTCCACTTAATGACAGCAAGGTACCCAGGTCCAGTGGTGGTAAAAAAAAAAAAAAAACAAATTTGGAGCCTATCCCAGCTGACAGAGAGGCAGGGTACCCAGGCAGCACATTGGCGTGGTGGTCAGCACCACTGCCTCACAGCTAAAATGACATCTAGAAGGTTCCACCTTGGCCTGGGCCTCTCTGTGTGGAGTTTGCATGTTCTCCCCGTGTCTGCGTGGGTTTCCTCCCACAGTCCAAAGACATTCAGTTACTGGGGTTAGGGTAATTGGTCACTCTAAATTGCCCATAGGTGTGAATGGTTGACTTAATGATTTCTCTCATAAACTGGTATTGACTTTAAGTGGTCACCCTGCTACTGACACTCCAGACACTCTTCTGTGAGACATGAGTGGACTCTCCAATCAGATCCCCTTTTCTCTTTTTATAGGCATACAGGTGTAGAACAGCTGACAGAGTGTTTCTGCATATGACATACAGGAATTTTCCCAGATTGTGACACAAGGATTTGTGATTTGTCTAATGTGGTAAATATGACAGTGGGAATGAGAATGCCAATACTAGTGTATTGGCATTTAATATAAAATGGATGAATAAAGTATGGATATCTTGCATACTGCATAATACTGCATGTGCAAATTCTGAAATATTAATCATAGATATTAAAATGTTAGATATATATTGGTGTCAGCATGTATAATCTGGGGTTCAACTTCAGCACAGCCTTCTCCAACATGGATCAGTGTGACGAGCAGCTTTGAGCTCCTAGTCAACTCTAAAACACCTCCAGCAAAGACTCAAGGTGATTGATGGGGAAAGAGATCCCATATTCTCCTTAATCTTCTTTGCTCTCTGAATATTTTTGAAGTGTCTTGCATAGCATTCTGAGTCAAGGAACATGCTATATTAAAGTGACTGATTTGGGTGGCTTACATTTCAAAGGGTTTGAGCAGAAGAAAGCAGATGGAGTGAAAACTGGGAGGAATTAATCATCTCCAATCTAATCAGTGCAAATATTTATGTGGCTCTGAATTCCTGGTCAAGAGAAGAGCTCTGTATGGAGCATATAAGCACAGATGGGCCTACTGTAGAATTCACTCCACTGCACAACGCCAAAGCCACAATAGCCAAAGTTTTGTGTGTGTGTGTGTGTGTGTGACTCTCAAAAGTTGCTAGAAGTCGCTAAACGGGCTGCAGGAAGAGGAGACAGAGCCAGCAAACCATGACATGATGCAGGAATCAGTCACTGTGAGTCCTGAGGATCTTTGTTCTGCTTCTCCGACTATTCTTAAAACACCACAGACCCTAGATCCCAAGTCACCACTTCACATAAGCTGTCCTTCTGCAGTAATAAACAATATCGAAAACTTCCATCTTCTTGGACTGGGAACTTGGGCAAGAGGTTCGAAGAGGTTTTTCAGAATCCCCTCCCGGATTTATAACTGTACTGACTCGAAAGCCTTTTCCATTGGATTTTCCGCTGTGCTCAGTCTCTTAGACACCCACCCTCGCTTATTGCTATCACCATTGCCAGCTGGATGGCTTCTGCTGTTCGTGTGGAGGCACAGATCAGAGCACTGAACTCTCAGCATCGCCTGCAGCAGCGCCACAGTCACCCACGCCACCTGCACCACAGACCGCTGCAGCAGCCTCCGAGCCACAGCAGTCAGAGCCCCCAGTGTTAGCTGCAGCAGCCCCTTGGTCACTCCCATCAGAGCCCCAGCAGCTTCAGTCATGTTCAGCCCCAGCGCCAGCTCACCCTGTCTCAGCTTCCCCAGCGCCAGCTCACCCTGTCTCAGCTTCCACACTGTCTCCATTACCTGCACCTAGGCTATCCCCCAAGCAGTCCCAGCTGCTCAATAAAGCCCTGCACCGCAGTCCCAGCCTGCGCATCCAGGGCCTCACCCTGTGGGCCCCGTTCATCCCAAGGGTCAGGCTCAGTCGGAGCCACGTCTGAAGCCCAAGGGTCACGCTCGGTCCGAGCGTCTGGCTCAGTCCAAGCCTCCTGTCTGATCTCGCCGCCGCCGCTGGGAGTGCGGTCAGCCTCCAGTCTCGTCTCCTCGTCGCCGCCACCGCTCGGAGCGTGGTCGGCCACCTGCCTCGTCTGCTCGTCGCCGCCACCACTGGGAACGCGGTCGGCCGGTCAGCTGGTTTGGACTCTACTTTTTAGCCCCTTGGCTTGGGCGGCCCCCCGAACTCTTGAACTGTTTCCCCTTTGCCGTTTGCTATTTTTGTTTTTGTCTTAGCTCCTGAACTGTTCCTTGTTTTGACCCCCTATTTTGTACATGGAGCTCTCCGGCCTTGTGCCGTCACCTTTAGTTCTGGTCCTGTGTTTTTGTTTTGTTCTGTTTTTGTTTTTTGCTTGCCCTCATGCACTGTTCTGACCCCTGTGCTTCCTTGTCCTTGTGTTTTGTTTCCGTTTTTTGGACTGTTGTTCCCTGCCTTTGTTGCTCCCTGCCCGGTTTTGTTTTTGTTTCAGTCCCTCCGTCCTGGTCCCCCGCCTCCCTCCCTGGTCTGGTTCTGTTTCCTGTTTTGGCCGTCGGGAGCCGGTCTTTGAGGGGGGTGTGCTGTCATGGTCCTGGACCGTCTGCCCAGCATTTTGTGTTTAGTTTCATTTTCCCTGAGTTTTGTTATTTCCTAGTTTGTTTTGATACTCTTGTTCCCTTCGTCCCTGTCTCCCCTGCTTCCATGGTCTTGTCTGTTTTGTCATTTTGTCTTGACTCTGACCTCCTGTGTTTTCTTATTGAGTTTTATTCCTAGTGTTGTGACTAGTCTGCATCTCTGTGTGCCAGTCCCCCGTATTTAGTCTGTGTGTACCTTGGTTAGTCACTTCCTGTTTTATTTTGCCAGTCTTGTGTTCCCTGTGCTTTGTATTTAGTTTTGCTTCCCCTATGTTATTAGTTTCATTTGCTTCACCTGTTGTGCCCTGCTGTTTCCTCTTGCCCTAATTACCTGCTGTGTATTTAAGCCCTCAGTTTTCGTCTGATCATTGTTGCATCATTGTCGCTGTTTCCCCTTCCTGCTGTGTTTCCTGGTTTAAATATTCCCTAGTTCTCCCAGGGTTGTTTTTGTGTTTTGGCCTTGGTTGAGATTATGTTGTTTTTGTTTATTTTCTCCTGTGAGCCTCAGCACAATAAAGCTGTCAAAGTTTAGTTCCGTGTCACGCATCCTGCATTTGGGTCCTACCCTTCCACCATACAGCCAAACCATGACAAAAAGTTGCTGAAGTCAACAGAAAAACTGTTAAATTTGTAGCAAGTCAGCAGTTGTGTCTCTCTTCCTGTTTCACTTTGCTAATTTTGTTGTTTTCTGTGTCTTTTGTGGAGTTTTTATCCCTCAGCCTAAAAAGGCTTATGGGATATTGTCTCTGGGCAGCCAACTTTGTGAATGCGATAACTCGAGAACGTCACTTAGGATTAAAATAAAGTTTGAATCCCGTCGACCTTGACCTCAAATTCCCATCAAGTTTTATGAAAATTTTGTGATGAGATAACTCGAGAATGATGTCACCTAGATGCTTCTGCTAAAAATCTCAGATTTCTTACCATAATAATGCCAGTCACAGACAGTGACATTATTCTTAGTGTTTATTATGATTTTAGCATTTCTTATTCCTTGTGAATTGATATGGTGAATGGAGTCACTAAGGCTCATATGCACCCCATTAAGATGTACTGAGACTTGGTAATTGTGTGTTATAGAACTTGTACTTCCAGGATATTTGTGCCATCTAAAGATTCTACTGCCAGGACGATGAAGTGTAGCACTGGCAGCTGACAGTATTTTTCTTCCTGTCTCATTATGTTAGTTGTCTTCAGCTGTGTCCTCCCCACCTGTTGCCTCTTCCCTCACTATCTTGTCTGTGTATATATATTATCTGAGTCTCCCCTGGTCCTTTGTCATGTTATCCCACTTACAGTAGCTGTGTGTTCTCCTGTGATTGAGTTTGAGTTTTCGCCATTTGGATGAGATGTTAGTGGCACATAATTGTACTTGATTTTGTGTGTGTGTGTGTGTGTGTGTGTGTGTGTGTGTGTGTGTGTGTGTGTGTGTGCGCTCCTGTTCTCCAATGATTTGACAATTAATGTTGGATGATCTGTGTAAAATTGTTCCCTATTGCAAGTCCATAACAAAGCTGTAATTCGCAGGCCTTGTATTCATGCACAATAAATCTTTACATGATAAATTCAAAGGCATCAGTGGTCGTTAGACTAATCGACTTTCCTTTTTAGATTAGAAATAGAATTAGAAATACAAGGCCTGCATTTGGGCAGTACATCTGTCAATTTATTATTTGGGACAGTCTGCTGTTACGAGTAGAACACGCCATCTTATTTGTTACCCTGACTTTTAAAGATTATTGCAGGCTGTTGAAGAGGCAGCAATCTGTCCCCATAAAACCACATTCACATGCTGCTAAACACACAGAAAACTCTACTTTTGATCATGTTGGTCAATTCATGTCTGTATGTATTTGTCTGAAGCGACGTCCGCCTGAGCCTAGATTATATAGCACACAAATGAGTGCAGGTCCGCTGGGGAGTGGGTATAAGGTAACTGAATGCCAGAATATTACTATGTCATGCACACTGGTATCAGAAAACACATTTTCTACTACTTTTATTATGGTTTTTGCTCTCTTGACCACTCTTGACTTCTCTTTCCCCTGGGTATGTATTTTCATTTTTTTTCTTGTTTTAATGATGTACATTGTGAAATTTGCTTAATTTATCAATTATTTATTTATTTTGTGTGTGTGTGTGTGTGTGTGTGTGTGTGTGTGTGTGTGTGTGTGTGTGTGTGTGTGTGTTGCCTGACTCCTTGTAATATGAATTACCGTTTCTTTCATGCATGAATTGCCAAGCCATTAAAAAAGGAGAGCACTGAAATGTTGATAGAAGGTGTAAGTTCAGTACAAGAAGCTCCCGAATCCCTCGTGAACAGTAATGAAGCTCTAAGTGACAGACCAAATCTATACCTATCATTTTGGATAATTTAACTGGCACTGAGGCACATCACCAGCAAGTACAGCTCAAACACTGCATTACTTTTGCTGCCTGCTCACCTGAGGTGCATGCACAAAGCCAACAGTAATGTCCACAATGTGAAATAAGCCATCGTATTACTGTACCAGGTTAAAAAGACAGTTCTCTGCTATGAGAAGTGTTGGCTTTAAAATTCAGGACAGGCAACACAAGTTGAATAAAAACAAGGCCTGTGGACAAGCAAAGAAGAGAGGAAAAATAGAGAGTAGAAAACAGGGACAGCTCAGAGACACTGTATCACTATTTGCTCTAACTAAAACTAGTGATGAAGCACTTTAAAATTGTCAAAATGTGTCCTGAATGACATACAGCAATGACATTACTAGATCTTGATGCAATAGGATGGATGAATGTGCCGCTCGTCATGCATTAAGGTTGCACTGCCCACTTTCTGCTTGAAGGGTTCAAGTAAGCATGAAACACATAGAGCCCTAACCATCATGAAAAACAAAACAAAATAAACAAATATTTGTTCCTGACAATTAAATATCTGGCAATTCTTAAATAATCAAAGTTAAGGTCTTTTCAACACTGTGGGACTTTAAGCACTAAACCCCCTTTTTCTGCTTCTTGCTGATGATCTTGTGGGTGTCATTGCATTGAGGAGTACATGACACCAATATTACAGTCAGCAACCTGGAAATAAGCAATTGCACCTCTGCCATTGTCAGCAGCATCCATGCCTGACGGGCATTGCATGGTTCGTTTGATTCCTCTGCAGCATCAAAGCAATTGAACAGGTATATTTTTGGATCAAATGTCATGCTATGTGTACACAGCTGTTGATGATGTTGTCTATGTAGCCGTTTTGCCTAATTCAGGTTTCGAAAGACTTCTTTTAAGGCATTGACTAGCCACTGAAATGAACTTTGGTCACCCCGAGGTCAAACTGTGCACACTCATTCACACACTCATTCATGGGACAGCATGAATGAGTGTGTTGTGTTTTACAAAGAGTACTGTGCAAAATAGGGTTTAATATTTTTCCCGAAAATGACATGAATCAAATCCCGGGAAATGACGAGCCATTTCCCGGGAATCCCGGGAAAAAGTTTATTTATTTTTTTATTTTAATTAGGCCTTCTGTAGCCTGTGTCGGCCTTAACCTATTGTGATATTGTAGAGGTAGCTTTCCAGCTATGTCCTGTTATGCCCAGTAGGGGGCAACGTCGGCTTGATTAACGCAATAAAACCTACATCTCGACATTCGAGTGTTCGAGCTATGCGGTGTTGTATCGTTCCTCAACACTCCCTTAACAAATATAATTCGAATATTCCTCCATTGTACATGGAATTATACCAAGCTATTTTACAACTGCTGGTGCAAAACAATACGGTTCATCTCCACACAGCATTGATAATGGCTCAGCCACGCTGTCGTGGCGACATCTGTTGCGCTATATCTCCACCAGTGGAACGCTGTAATAGTCATTGAAAAGTTAACTACCGTACTACACTATAATATGGCATAACACAGGGCCTTGAGTAATGCACTACGACTTGGTCATTGCCATTCTGGCAACAGCAAATTTATAACACCGTGTCTGAGGGTTAAAGTAGGTTCGCTGTGAATCGTCTATTGAAAAACTGGCCAATCCTTATAGCCTAAAAAATATACATTTTACTCAACTCCATTTTAAAAGCGAAATATGTTAAAGCAATCTATTTCATGATAATTTCTTCACACATTAGGCCCGTATCCTAATTCATGATTGTTAGTAAGCGGCTGCAAACGAGGAAAAGAAACACTCGAAGTTAAACAGATATTTCTTTATTGTTCAGGGCAGGCATATTTTATAGGCTATATAAGGCAATATAACAATATATAATAATATAAAATTATATAATACAAAATACCTTAGGGTAAACACATTGCCTACGATTTCAACAAATTAAAGAGGAAAAAAGTACAACTGTGTAATACCTCTATTAAAACGCTTGAGATGAAGGCTGAAGCCTTAAACGGAGGCTGAACGTGCCTGAAATGAAGAGTAATGCTTTTCGCATTAAACGAACCCTTCTCTCAATATTTCCTTAAATTTAACTTTCTGAAGCTTTCTTTTCTTTCTGAAAGTCAAATCGACGCGTGCGACATTTTTCCCGGTTTCCCGTCTAACGTTTCCCGGGAAACGGGAAATGGTTCTGATCGCATTTCCCGGGAATCCCGTTTCCCGGGATTAAACCCTAGTGCAAAAGTCTCGAGTCGCCCCTCATTTGTTTATATTTTGTGTCCAAGGAGCCAGACTCTTATTTATTAAAGTGGTTTTGAGCAGTAGTTCTCCAGGCTTTCTGAAAATTCTTTCAAACTTTTTCTTTGGACATTCACTGGTTTTCACCTCCATTTTCAGTCCTTGTACCTGACCATTTTCAGAGGAATGCTGTTTTGGTTGATGATCCATTAACTGACCTTTGAATCGTTCAAGTATAAAAAGACTAACCCAAAATACAACAGTAAAGAACCTATTTAAAATTGAAAGGTTTTACCTTTTTAACATCATGTATGTGCCTAAAGCGTACAGTATCAATCAAAAGTTTGGACACACGGAAGTGGTTTTTGCACCAACAAGGTTATCTCCAAGCAGCTATTAGTTGAAAACCTTGCAACAAACTAGACATGTACTATAAAATAGCTATATAGCAGATGAACAGTATCTGAAAATAGTATCCTTAAGAAATAGGAAAAAAAATGACCTGACACAGAACCTGAGAGACGCATCTGGCCCTTCAGTTGATCCATCTACTGTTCACTGAAGTCTCGTCAGAAATGGTCTCAGTGGAAGGATGGCTGCAAAATATCCATTCTTAAGGATGGAAAATAGGGAGAAAAGGCTGAAGTATGCCCAATTACACAAGAACTGGACTGAAAATCAGTGGCAACAGGTCTGATGGAGTCCAGATTTGAAATTTTTGGTTCAAATTATCAAAATGTATGAAGGAGGTCAGGATAGAGGTACAACAGTGAGTGTGTACAGCAATCTTTAATAAATAAAATATCTGCAAAAGGCTGCATGCCTTCGCTTTATCCATAGGAAATATTAAACAGTGTTTAAACACTCATACTGACATATTTTCTGAGCTTAAATATATTTATAGATATGGATAAATTAGGTTTTAAGATTTTAGAGAAACACTCTAAACTACAAGTCTGAAATGCCCAGCGCTGAGTCATAGGACAGAGTGTCTGCATTTCAAACTATGAAACGAAGAATAGCCACAGAGAAAGGACTGACTGTACGCACGCATGCCTGCGATTTCACACACACCCTCTTCAAAGAACTTTTAAAATATAAGCAAGTCAAGTATGACAGCTTGTCTCTTACAATTTCTTTGTCTTTCTCTGTGGATCTTGTTAAGAAAGAGAGAACCAGAAGTACACGATTGTTGTAAAGGTTGTTTCATATGTGCAGTGACTTTCAGTCATACCTTATTGTCACATTGTTGCAGACAGAATGTGCTAAACCTGTAAAGGGAAAAAAAAAAAACACACATACAAAAAAAAAAAAAAAAGAGATTAAGTAGACTTTGTGTGTTTGCAGAAATTCTGATAAAACCTAAATCAATGAACAAATCAGTGATGTGAAAATCCTCATAGGCCTTTTTCAGAGGATTTGTTTAATTTTCATACTTAATCTAAGTGTATCTAATAACACTAAAAACAGAGTGTACCCAATGTGTAAAGTTGATTCACTAAAGCTAACCACACTGGGCTCCCCAATCAGAATAATTAGAAATTCTTTATTGTCATTGCACATTTCCCTGCAATGTGATTCAGTTTGACAGCTCTATCTTTTTGTTTCACAGTAGCACATGAATGAGAACAAGAAACAGAAACAAGACAATAGCAACAAATATAAAAATAAATAAATATAAATGGCAACAAAAATGAGATAATACAGAGTGTTTATATCATGAGCATATGTCCATAAAGTGTGGATGTGGGTAAGGTGCAGAGTGTGAAGTGCAAAGTCCAGTGAGAAACAAAGTGTCACGTCCATCCTCTGGCTTACAGCAGAGCATTTATGGCTCTGTGGAAGAAGCTATTTAAGTCTTTCCGTCCATGCCCTCATGACCCTGTGTCTGCCAGAGGGGAGGGTGCAAAAAAGACATTGTCCAGGGTGTGCATAATCTGACCTGATTTTTTTTTCAGCTATTTTTCTCAGGCAGAGTGAATTTGGTCCAGGGATGGGAGAGGGGCACCAATAATCTTTGATGCAGTCTTAATGATTTGCTGCAAGTCTTTTCTCTCTTCTGAGATGTAGCTGGAGAACCACACCACGCGTTCATAGCTCAGGACACTTTGTATGGTGCATTTGTAGAAGTTGGTGAGGTGTTTTTGTGGGAGCCCAGTTTTCTTGAGGGACCACAGAAGGAGGAGTCTCTGCTGGGCCTTCTTCACCACTTTCTCTGGTGTTTCCTACCCATGTCAAATCCCTCAAGAGGTGAACACCAAGGTACTTGAATCTCCCCACCTGTTCCACCCTTTTGCTTTTTGGGTATTTTGCTCCATTCCACCACTTAAAAGAAATTAAGCAAAGGAACTACACAACCTAAGTGAAATACAGACATTGTTAATATCATTAATCCAACATGTCCTCCAATCCAAAAGTAAGTTCCCGTTATTTCTGCAGGCCCTGAAATACAACCTATATGCACGTTTCTAAACTGAGAGCTCCTGCCTGTGGCTTCGCATCACGTGGTAACATCTGTGGGTAATATTGCCATAGCTCAGGAGGTAGAGCAGTAATCTAATAATCACAAGGTTGATGGTTCAATCCCAGGCTGTTCCAGTTGACATGCCAAAGTATCCGAGGGCAAAATGCTGAAGTGCTTGTAGGAAATAGGAATAAAGCACTTTGAGCACTCAAGTAAAGCATTATATAACAAAATAAAGAATAGTTTATTTATTCATGTCTGCATAGACTTTTCAGAAATCGGAGGAAATCATCACATTTACGTATTTTTTTCAGGATTTCAGGAAAAACCAGCACGTTATTCATAAACACTTTCATCTACGACCGATAGAGGTCCTTTTATTTCATTCTAAAACATAGATATTGGTTGTAAAACGTGCCTGCAGAAACAACTAATATCTACATTCATTTCATTTTAAATCTATACAGTTTTGTCCCTAATTTTAGTTGGTATAGAGTCACATACAGTCAGTATAGAGCAACGTTTTGTTAAACCCCTTGAATTAAAGCTGAATGTTCACACTGCAGAGACAGCTTGTCTGTTTAACTTCAGTCATTGTATAAATACTTGTGCACCTGACTGTACATTTTGCCTTCAACTTACATCAGTCTTCTCAGTTTTGCACTTCTTTATTCAGATGTATTTCCTAAACACTGAAGTGATTAGTGGATCTCTGCAGACATGTTTGCTTGATCAGTTCAACATCTCTTATCAAACCAAGGCATTCCTTCACATAGACAAAGGTCTTATTTGAGGTGTGTACTGTGGTGAATAAAGGGGAGGGTATTGCATGGTGTGCTGAATACTGACTGTGGAAAATGTCCAAGAAATATCCTTACTTAATTACTGATACTGTCAACAGTATGTGTAAGAAGAGATGAGCTTGATGAAACAAGAAATGTCATTAGACATTGTGACAGATGGAAAACTAACTTAGCCTTCTGCCAGGGTTGTGGGAGAAGGCTCAGAGGGATGGTGCTGTTTCCAGCATTAAAAATGCAGATCACATGAACTAAGTGTCACGGCTCAGATGTGTGGAAGGCAGAGTAGGACCCAAATGCAAAAAACTCAGGAGGACAGGGCGTAAGCTTAAACACAGCTTTATTGGCTGAAACTCACAGGGAAAGATATACAACATGCAAATGGAGCTGAGCGGGAGCCAGAATTACAAAAAACTTGGAAACAGGGAAAACACATAGCAATAGAGCAAATAGCATGAGAGAGGACAATAACAAAAACTGAGGGCTTAAATACACACACGAGCTAACTGGGCAGAGAGGACACAGCTGGAGAAAATAAGATGCAGGTAAAAAGAGATTAACTAATGAGACCAGGGGAAGCAAAACCGCACGAGACACAAGACTAGGAAAATAAAACAGGAACTTACACACACTGACACCCAGACTAGGACACAAGAAGTTGACACAGTGACAGACGATAAACACGGAGAAAAGAGAGGAAAGAACAGAACGGGATGACAGGAGGAGAAACAGGACAACCACAGAGACAGGGCGTAGAGAGTCCAGACACACACAGGGACATGCCTGGGAAAACTGAAAAGGACAGCAACAGATAACTAAATATTGCATAACTAAGAACCTAGAGACTCCTGCACATAACGCAAACTATAATTACAAGAACACAACAAATCGTTAAAAACCCTCTTAACTAAGGACACAGAATGAACTCAAAACACTAGTCCTGTTGTGCTAACTTTGTATGTATTATCTTTGTGCGTGACTGGACTATGTTGCTGTGCCAGGAGGTGAGGACCCAAATGCAGGACTCAAGAGACAATGATCCAACAAGAGACAAGGGGAAGACTGAGACCATGAATACACAGAGGGATAATTAGGGAACAGGCAACAATTGAGGGGCACAGCTGAATCTAATTGCACAGACGAGATAAGGGGAAACAAGACTAAACTCAAAGCACCTGGGACAAGGGACTGTCAAAGTAAAACAGGAAACAACTAGACGCAGACTTGACACACTCCACAGGAAATAAACAACACAACAAAGCACATCAGACCAGAGACATGACAGAGGGACAAGTCAGACACAGAGAATCACTATAAATAATTATAACTAACAAATACAGAACATTAAACAAACTAAGACTCTAAAGAAATAAACTAAGAAACACCATGAAACAGAACCACAAGAGTGAAAACACAAAATGCTGGGCATAAGACCCAGAACCATGACAGTCTTGTATAGTCATTGTCTTTGAGATTTATTATTTGCCATCACCTGCAGTTAACTGAGAGGAATGGTTAACACCCTGTAGTGACCTGCAATTTGGAGTTATTCTTACCGGTTGCAATTTTGGTTATTAAGTGTAATCATGAAGCCAATTATTAACAATAGAGTTTTAGAATCTGATTTTAATGCAGTTGAGGTGCTATGTGCTTGAGCTGTGGGTTAACGGTTTATGTTTATGAGGATATCACTTAATTGAAGCTGATGTTTAAAGTGTGTGCCAAATGATACAGCTGTTTTGTTTCTTTTTTCTTGTTTTTTTCTGTCATGGTACCTTGTATTTTGTGGCTGTTTCCTGGCCTGTAAATGTTGTACCAGGCTGGTTTTACAAAGGTAATTGCACTGAAACAGAAGTATCACAAGAAGAATAATGCCAGGCCTGGCAGATACAGACTACTTCTACAGTTTTTCTATTCTGAGATTTCTGCTGGTAGAATTTGACATGTTTCTTTATCACACCCAGCAGAAAAGCAGATTTACTAAAGTCACCAACTGTAGGCTCTGTGGAAGAAGCTGTTTAAGGGGTGGCTGTAGCTCAGTAGGTAGAGCAGGTCACCTACTGATCAGAAGGTCAGCGGTTCGATTCCTGGCTACTCCAGGCTACATGCCAATGTATCCTTGGGCAAGATACTTAACCCCAAGTTGCTCTCCGACCGTCCCGTCAGAGTATGAATGTGTGTGAATGATAGTTAATTAAAAAGCACTTAGCTTAGTACATATGGAAGTGCTTGTATGAATGGGAGTGCATGGGTGAATGTAAACATGTTGTAATAGCGCTTTGAGTGCTCATACTGAGTAGAAAAGCGCTATATAAGAGCTAGTCCATTTACCATTTACCAACGAAAAGCGTTCTTAACCCTAACAGACATGCCTTATTAACTCATGGTCTTTTTTGGTTTATCCAGTTTCTAGCTTTTCAGAATCTCATGTTATGAGATTCCCACAGAAAATTTACCAACAAGCAGATTTCCTAAGCACCAGTCTCCCCTTTTCTTCTTTTAAAACAAAGGAAATTGATCCGCGTAATAAAGGAAACCTATGTCTTATTGTAGCCTTTTTAACCAAAAATATTAAGCAGCTCACTTTAAAGAGTGTTATTGCTAACTTTTAATCTGATCACAAGTGGCACGGTTTCAATAACAGGTCCACTGACTGCAGCCAGGCCTGTGCAGAATCAATTATTTCAGTCGAACAGGCTCACATGGTCATGCTCAGAGCGCTGGGTCTGTGGAAACATTGACTGAGGTTTTACACGAGTAGATGACATTCCTCCCAGAAAGCAGATTAGAGCACCAGTCAGCCTGGCATGCCCCTCTCATGTTGTAGTGTGATGTTGCTGCACTATATCATGAGCAGCATGTCATCAGTCTGTAAGAATTCTATGATGATTAAAGTGGATCTTTTTATTTGGAAGGATGAGTTTTATTATGCAGCTTAGCAATTTCATTGTTGATATGCTGTCAGTAAATACCAAGCCTAAAAGTGTGGAAGTGGAGATCTTAAGTAAAACACAAATCATTCAATTTGATATAAAGACCCCATGAGAGAGAGAGATAGCGAGAGAGAGAGAAAGAGAGAGGAGAGAGAGAGAGAGAACTCCAACAATCAAGTGTCTGTTCCCATATGAACACTTGGCAAGGGAGGAAGAGTTCCCTTTTAAAAGGAAGAAACCTCTGGCAGAACCAGGCTCAGGGAGGAGCAGACATCTGCCATGCCTGGTTAGGGGATGACAGGAAAGAGAAGAAAAAAAGAGATGCATAAAGAAAACATGAAGAGCAAACAGGATGAAACAAATCATGGAAAAGAGGAGACATGTGAGAGTGGCATATGAACACATGGGGAGTTATAAGACGGCAGTGCAGGAGAACTGCTTAGTGCACTGTGGGGAGTCCCTAGGCAGAGTGAGCCCACAGAAGCATAACTAAGGGGTGGATCAGGGTCAGACAACCTGATAATGAGGAATTTCATTAGTCCGACCTGCAAGCAATAAATGCTTGCACTGCTTTTTCAACATTGGTCTAAGCCAAAATGACCCTAATTATCTTTGATTAAGTAAAATATTAATAATATTTAATATTTTTTATTTTATTTTAAATGTTTGGTAAGGTTCCACTCATTGAAGGGTACAGAGAAAAATGTGCCTTACTCATCTAGTGAGTTCTTGTAGAAAAAGAATTTGAAAGACAACATCAGTTTTGCTGTGCTTTTTTGGTAAAATAATATTATTATTATTATTATTATTATTATTATTATTATTATTATTATTATTATTATTATTAAGTAACAGCTTATTTAACAGAGTGTGTTCAGATGCTCCCTAAAAACAGATGCATACAGACAACAAAAACACATTCCAAGCCACGTCAGATGATACCTATTTAGCTCAAACCATGTCAAATCTATTGCATGTACAGCACGAGTCAAAAGTTTGGACACACTCACCTATTATCACTTATTGCACCCAGATTCTGAATGTATTGCCAAAAGTATTCATTCATCTGCCATCACATGGATATGAACTTCAGCAGCATCTCATTCTCTATCCATAGGGTTTGATACGATGTGGGCCCACCCTTTGCAGCTGTAACAGCTTAAACTCTTCTGGGAAGGCTTTCCACAAGGTTTAGGAGTGTGTTTATGGGAATTTTTGACCGTTCTTCCAGAAGTGAATTTGTGAGGTCAGACACTGATGTTGTCTGAGAAGGCCTGGCTCACAGTCTCTAATTCATCCCAAAGGTGTTCTATCAGGTTGAGGTCAGGACTCTGTGCAGACCAGTCAAGTTCTTCCACACCTAACTGGCTCATCCATGTCTTTATGGTCCTTGCTTTGTGCACTGGTGTGCAGTCACGTTGGACCAGGAAGGGGCTTAATGCTGAAGCATTAAGAGTATTAAGAGTTCCTTTCACTGGAACTAAGGGGCCAAGCCCAACCGCACATGCAAGAGAACACGTCTCTACTGCACTAGAGTCCACCAGTGATTTACACCACTGCGTCCAGTGCTTTGCATTGTGTTTGGATGCAGCTGCTCGGCCATGGAAACCCATTCCACAAAGCTCTCTACACACTGTGAATGACTCTAACAAAAGTTGGTGATCTCTGCGCGCTATGCGCCCCAGCATGTGCTGACCCCACTCTGTGATTTTATGTGGCCTACCAGTTTGTGGCTGAGATACTGTTGTTCCCAATTGTTTCCACTTTATTATAATACTAATAACAGTTGACAGTGGAATATTTAGCGAGGAAATTTTTAACTGCTATCACAGTACCACGCTGCAATTCACTAAGCTCCTGAGAGCGACCCATTCTTTCACAAATTTTATAGAAGCAGCCTGCATTCCTAGGTGCTTGGTTTTAAACACCTGTGACCATGGAAGCAATTGGAGCACCTGAATTCAATGATTTGGGTGAATGAATGAATACCTTTTGGCAGTATAGTGTATGTATTAGAGTGTATAATCCAAAGTGAGCTCAGTGCCAGTGGCAGCTTGTCCCTTTAAAGCCTTGTGAATGCATGTGCCACTTACCTTGCTGTGGCCATGAGTGAAGAATGGTTATGACAGGGTTCTTAGGATGGGAAGCATTAAAATATTGCTTTATTTTTTTCCTCTTCTCTTTTCTTCTTGCTATGGAGCAATCTGATTTGGAAATATAATGCATGGGCAAAAAAGCATCTGCATATAAATCTCAATATATATGTGGGATTTCAAAGAGCAAAAGCAGAAGTAAAAGGACTTTAAAAGCCGAGGTTTATGGATTTTCAACACCCTTTATAGAGATGACAGATATAAAATCAAAAACCTTTCTTTTTCAACATTTTTATCTGAATGCAAAGCCCTCAGGCTGCTGGAAGCTGTCAATGAGTCAAGAACAATAGTGTGCTGGATGTGTCTCACTGTGTGTTCATTTCGCATTAAGCTGTTTCATCTCCTCCCACCTGTCAAACCCTTCATTGTGAATGTGAACTCAAACCTCCCACAATCCCTTTCTCCACCCTGCTCATTCTCCATTAGGGAGCAGTTCTGATCAGGTGATTAGGTGCTGTAATTGACTTATTTCCTGTATGAATCAATAGCCACCTTTTAATCAAATGGCTGTGCATTGATTGATTGTAAGGGTTGTTATTGTTACACACATACTCACATGGGGGTCATTGTTTTTTTTCTAACATTTTGCAAAACTGCTACACACATACACTACACTGAGCTGGAGTGGTTTGTTGTTTCCAGAGGCTATCTATCACCTTTTCAAATGTTGGAAGGTTGCTTAATCTGGTTTTTAGAATGCAGTGCACATGCAGGCCACCACGGGAAGAACTTGAAAAAAGTTCATGGTGCTAATATTTTGAGGTACTTTGTTTGGAAATGCACTTTGTCACTTTGTTTCATTGATGTAGCTCAATACTGTTACATAAGGTTTACGGATACTGAACATGTTTTGTTGATTACTGGCTGTCTTTTTCATCCTTGTTCCGATGTAATTCTAGTCAGGATTTAGGAATGTTTAAAGAAACAGCAAATCAATCATTTTTTTTTTTTTCTGAAATCAGCAACATTCAGAAGTGAACCAAACATGCATTATGTAAATCATTCACACCTAATCCTTTGGCTGTGTGTATCTGTGTGGCTATATGCATGACTTATCTGCAAGCAAATGCTTCTGTTATACAGCAGAGGAATTCTAAGAAGGCAATGCATTTCCTATTCATCTAGAATGCCTGAAATAACATGATAGCATTAGTTAATATTTATGAAAATTTACATCTGTTTATTAACTTGGTTTCCCACAGTCATATGAGGTTAACTTGAAAAAAGAAATATGTGTGACGTTTGTGAAGATCACTCTGCATTGTAGTCTGAGAACATGCTGCTCTGAACACAGATTCACACAAAGATCTGCTCTTGCATGTCTTCTGAAGTTCAGGTCCTGTTAGTTTTCTCTAACCTCGATCCAATACTTCCTTTCATCCACAATACAAAAGTAAAAAAAATAAAGAATTGAAGTAGAACCCTCTGCAGATCTGTGGTAATGTAAAATCTCGGCAGATAGTTATAGCATCTATGATATATTACATTTTAACTATTTCCTTAACCTTGAAAGCATGTAGCTATTTATTCTTTGATGGAAGAGAACTTGAAGAGGGGGAGGTGTGCTCTGGAGAGAAGAGGAATGAAAGTCAGGCAAAGCAAAACAGAATACATGTGTGTGAATGAGAGGAAAACAGGTGGAGATGCAAGAAGAGGAGATAGTGAAGGTAGATGGTTTAAATACCTGGGGTCAACCATCCAAAGCAATGGACAGTGCACAAGATATATGAAGAAAAGTGTAGGAAGGGTGGAGCAGGTGGAGATGTGTAGCTACAGTAAGGTTCAGCCACGAGACAAAAGGGTTGTTGTAAATTTGTCTGGTAATAGTAAGAACCAATTAAAAAACAAAACTAAAAACAACACCAAAGGTGAAAACTATCTCTTGTTTTTGACTGGACTGAAACCAAGTACACAGGATTTTATTGAACTCTAATAAACTTAATAAGTTTCAATTTTTTAAGTGTGGTTCTAAATCAAAGTCTTTGAGTTTGAAGATGGAAAAAAAATCCCATCAACACGAGACTTTAAATGTAAGTCTTGAAATGTTCCAGTGATACATGTGCAATATTTTGAAAGTCTGATAACGCTTAGAAATGATGGAGAGATCTGCAGTGAAAATGGCAAATGTCAGAGGTTGAATGAGGTTGAGATGAGAGAAACAGCTTAGTTTCGCATGGCTGAGAGCAAAGCTGACCTGGCATATGGATAAGACATGATCTCACATGCTGTCTGTAATATTGATATCAATAATCAAGCATTTTAGGGGCAGTGGGGTTACACAGTGAGGCTGCGCAAGACAACGGAGGAATGCAATGCATTCATATTTTATTAGAATACTGCAAGCTACAGCAGCTACCAGGGCACAGTATCAAGACAGCAGTGCTGTGAAATTATGCTTCAACTTTCTTACTGAATGTTATCACATTGATCCTTATGAGAGGCAAATAATTTATCCGAGAGCACTGACTGACACTCTTGCCCTCTTAAGCATTTTGTGCACCAAATAAACACACGGACATGACCTCAAACTTATGCACCGTTATGATATTCAATACTGATTGCTGAGAGTGGCTATTTTAATATCCGTGTAATTCTGTCACTATGGGAAAATAAACATGAAAGATAATAATAAAGAACATCACTGAACATTTCATGATTTCTGAAGAGTGAGTTTTGTTCTCTGAGACATGCTGCACTAGTTGACAGATATTCCCCTGACACCCCTTTGGCATTTTTTTTTTTTTTTTTATTATATCAATAACATGTTCCAACAGATTGATCATTTATTGAATATGTTCTGGAACTATTACTGTTCTATGTCCTCATGTTCGACACAACACTCACATTCTTATTTGTTTAAACTTATTAGATACATTTGGATAACGAGCTCTCCTGTCTCTTGGATGCAGAGATAGCCCTCCACAAATCAATCTGCGCTCGTGATATTCTAAACTCTTGTAAAAGCACACTTCTGTTTGCCAAGCCTGTACGCCCCGTGCACTGGTCCCTCTCAGCAACCAACTGTCTTTCCAGATGTCACCCTTTTTTCAAGATCATCATCCTGTGTGTCGCTGCTCAGTACAGAAGTTTAAGCTATCAAGTGCACTGAAAAGTTTCAAGTTTTATTGTCATATGCACAGTAAATAAAACATGTTTCCCTGTACAATGAAATTCTGTCTTTGTTGTCCACAACAGATGCCAGGCAAAAAAGAAAAAAGCTCTTCCTCTAAAAAGGGTAAACATAATAAATGATAATTTAGAAAACACACAAAAACAATAATACATATATACATGTAACTATGGTAAATGAACTAGTTCTTATATAGCGTTTTTCTACTCTTACTGAGCCCTCAGAGCGCTTATACAACACGTTTGCATTCACCTATTTACACCCATTTATACAAGCACTTCCATGCTTATCTAAGCTAAGTGCTTTTTATTATCTAGCATTCACACTCCAACGGTTGTGTCAGAGAGCAACTTGGGGTTAAGTATCTTATCCAAGGATACATTGGAATGCAGCCTAGAGTAGCCAGGATTCGAACTGGATGGAGCACACTTGAGCACCTCACCCAGGAACTCCAAGAATTCTAGGTACTCTGAACTGTGATTCATGCAGACAACAGTCAGGACCCGTTCCCCGGCCTGAACGAGCAGGGAAGCAACTCTCTTGTCCACCAGTGAAAAATTCTGACGTACAGGCAGCAAGCTGAGGGGATACAAGGATGCCCAACCCAGCCCTCTTACCAAGAGCACCTCCAGACTGCAACAGAGTCCAGCCCCTCAGTTCAATTCAATTTTATTTTATTTTTATAACACTAAATCACAACAATGTAAGCTAAGTGCTTTTACTGTCCACCATTCACACACATTCACACTCCAACACTTGCGTCGGAGAGTAACTTGGGGTTCAGTATCTTGCCCAAGGATACTTCAGCATGCAGCCCAGAGCAGCCAGGAATCGAGCCTACCAAACCGATTGGTAGGTGAGCTGCTCTACGTCGTAAGCCACAACCACCCCAACTATACATATAGATATACAACTATACATATGCAACTATAAAAATATGCCAATAAGAATCTGAGCTGCAATAGGCTATGTACATATTTGTGTAATGTGGATAAAAGCCGCTGTGGCCAAAAATAAATAATTGGAAAATGTAGATAGTCAAATATGGCTGCAAGCTGAGGTAAACGATGGTTGCACACTCCTATCAGGTGTTTAGGAAGTCTAATAGCAGTGGGGAAGAAAGAGTTCTTCAGTCTACTGTTCCTAGATTTCACACTCCTATACTTCCAGTCTGAGGGTAGAAGTGTGAACAATCCATGTTGGGGCTGGGCAGAGTCTTTGAGGATCGGGGCAGTTGTCCTGTGGCCTCTGGGATAGTAGATGCTCTGCAGAGAGGGCAGTGGATCTTTACAGCAGCTTTACCCAGCTATTTAAAGAAGCTCACTGTCTCGACTTCAAGCTCCTGAATGAACAGTGGCCGGTGGAGTCTCCTCTCCCTCCTCATGTCTACGATCATCTCCTTCATCTTGTCAGTGTTGAGGGTGAGGTTGTTGTCCTCACACCATGACACCAGACTGGCGACCTCCCTCCTGTAGGCAGCTTCGTCCCCACCAGTGATCCATCCTATCATCTGAAAACTTAAGGATAGTGTTATCCTTGTGGTAGGTGGCACAGTCATGGGTGAACAGGGTGTAGAGGCTGGGTCAGTAGGCATATTGCAGGGGGTCCAGAGTGTCCGGTCTGCTCCTCTGAATGTGGGCCAGCACCACTCTTTCAAAACACTTCATGATGATTGATGTCAGTGCTACTGGCCTATAATCATTCAGGCAGGTGGCTGGGCTCTTCTTGGGAAAGGGGAAGATTATTGTAGTTTTAAAGACAGAGGGAACAAGGAGTAACTAATAATCTGACACTGAAATAGAAATTTGAATGGAAAAAACAAACAAACAAAAAAATATAGTGAAGTGCCACTGTTTTATTTACCATGTTATTCATTAACAAAGTTTAGAATTTGCTGAGGGGATTGGGGCCTTAGGTGTGTGTTGTAGAGCTGTTGACAACCTGGAGGAGGATCAGTCTTATCTCTCTGCCACACTTCATTTACCCTTTTAATTAACACTTAATCTCCAGACGTGAAAAAGCTCATAACCACATGCAGAATTTGGTGGCTTTAAAGGATTATGCAAGTTATTAAGATACAGATCTTCTCAGAGAAGAAAGAGAAGCGCCATATTTGTACTGTTGCATGTTATATTGACTCTATTTATTAGCAAATGCATCATCTTCCATGGATAATTTGTCCCTTTCATACCTATAGCATTTTTCTACAGCAACCTTTGGGTTTTTACAGGTTGATATGAACACTTAATAACATGTAAGAAATCCTGATACTGTAGATCTATGTAGTGTTTGATTTAAGTTGTTAGCACTCTATTAAAATATATGACCCGAAGAACCTATTTGGAGTTTATAGGATTGGAACAACACTCTCTCTCTATGCCACATACTCTGACATTCAACATAGTTCACTTTATTTCTTAAAAAGCAAGATTATTATTTTGTTCTCTCGTCTCATTTTTCTGTGGCCTTTAACCATGGATTGCCTGAATGAGAGAACTTGAATGCAGCTTAATGGATGTGAGTAATAAGATGGAACTTCAGTAAGGCTGAAGAAAGTAAAAGAGCCTTGATGCACCGTTCTGTCACTGGAGGAGTCAGGCTGCATTTATAACACTGAAAAAATTTTCCTCAGTTCCAAAGTTGTTTAGCTTTACATTTTCAGTCTGTCTTTGACCATCAGTTTAAAGTGAGCGAGGTAACCACATCAGGTATCTCATCCTACAACATTTAATAAGATCAGGAGCAGTTAGTGAATCATATATGATCATGTTAAACAGATAAAATACATCAGTTATTAGTTTTATAGAAATTAAAAGCCTACTTTTTTTTTCTTCAAAATCATTCTGGCCATTTGTTCTTAATTCTCTGTTTCCTGGTTCGTTATGTTTTCAAGCTGTTCTCTGCTTTCTTCTCAGTCTTACTAACCGTTGAACCTCATCTGTGTCAGATTTCACTGATATCTAAAATGTCACCATGTATTGCTGCGGGTAGTGTCAAAAATTGTGCTAATATGCGCATTAATCTTTGATTGCTTGGAGGCCCTCAATTATGAGCAGGGCAGAAATGTCACATCAACCAGGCTAAACAACTCACATCATTCACTCCAGAGTGTCTTTTGCAAACACATTCAAATCAACACCAGAACTGCCCTCAACATTACATTACTTGCATATTAAATTTGGCTGAAACCAACAATGCTACCATCATTTTCTGCATGGTGATTTTTCTTAAGAAAATGTTGCAGTTATAAAATTCATAAATCTCACAAATTAACTGTCTTCAAGACTAATATTTGCTGTTGATTAGTATCAAAGTTCTGGGCCTAAGAAAAGCTTGGAAAGTAGCCTCCAGGGGATGTAACTAGTGTTGGTGGGTTAAAGCAGCGTAAATGGCGTGCTTTGCCTAGAAGATGTATAGAAGCCTATCAGGTGATGTAGACTGCAGTTTTCAGGTGAAAGTTTGTGGGCTGAGCTTTACTTTAAGGACTAATTTGATCTACAGTATCTAAGCAGAGAATGACGTTTTAACTAACAGAGTATAAACTAAAGTTTTGTGTTTATTAGACAGTGGTAGTAAATAAAACCCCAATTCCCAAAAAGTTGGTACGATGTGTAAAATGTAAAAAAAACCAAATGCAATGATTTGAAAATCTCATAAACCCATGTTTTATTCACAATAAAACAGAAAACATACTGTTTGAAACAGTTTAAAGAAAAATATTAGCTCACTTTGAATTTAATGGCAGCAACATGTCTCCAGTGTTTTCCGTTGGTCTGGATTTCAGTCAGGTCACTTCAGCACAAGGATTCTTTAATAGATGCAGTTTAGCATTGTCTTGCTTGCAAGGCCTTCCCTGAAAAAGACATCATCTGGATGGGAGTATATGTTGCTTTAGAAACTGTATATACCGTTCAGCACTGATGACGCCTTTCCAAACATGCAAGCTGGAACAGATGCAACCCCATATTAACAGAGATGCGGGCTTTTGAACTGATAGCAAGCTGGATGCTCCCTCTCCTCTTTATTCCAAAGGATGCCGTGTCCATGTTTTCCAAAAAGAATTTCAAGTTTCAATTCATCTGACCACAGAACAGATTTTCACTTTGCTTCAGATGATTTTAAATGAGCTTTGGGTCAGAGAAGACAGCAGCAGCTTCTTCTTTGCATGATCGAGCTATAACCTGCATTTGTGGAAACCACAGTGAACTGTGTTCACAGACAGTGATTTCTGGAAGTGTTCCTGAAAACGTGCTGTGTTTTCCATGACAGAATCATGCCTGTTTTTAATGCAGTGCTGCCTGAGTGGCCGATGGTCACAGGTATCCAATACCGATTTCTGGCCTTAATCCTTGCGTACAGAGACTTCTCCAGATTCTCAGAATCTTTTGATGATGTTGTTGGCTCTGCCTTTGCCCCCTGGTCTCCTGATCAGATTTGCTTCACTTGTCACGCTTCTTTTAATGCACAGCACGAGCTTAGTACACATATAAGATTCATAATAATTGTATTTATGTAGAGCACTATGCTGTAGCGTCACATAACGGGTCGGGCCATCTACAGGAATGTGGATTGGCCCCCCCGCCTCACTCTCCCCTACCCCACCTGCCTTCTATTTTAATGCATCTCACTAATCACTTTACACAGGTAGATGGCACTCACACTTAAAAAAATAATAAGTATTCCAATCAGGCAATTGGAAAATGCATTAGTTAAAATAATTTATAGATGTTCCCCAATCGGGAAATTGGGGAACATGTGCCTTCGGCCCCCTGCATCCTTCCTTCGGCCCCCCTGCTGTGGTGGGGTCCGGTCCCCTGTGGCTCGGGGGTGGGGGTTTGCTGGTAAGCTAATGATGTATCAAAAGAATACCAGGTGACAGGTATCTCAACCTGTAGCTGATTCCACAATTGGTATTTCAGTTTCCTACCTGTTCCAGCTACATGACCAGGGTACCTGTCAATATTTTCTGAAGCCCCCAAAAAAAAAAAATAAAGGATTTTACACAACATCTTTACACACAGTCTTTTGAATTGGGGTTGTAGAACAGTGCTGTGGCTTTGATTTAAAAAACAGTGACTCATGAGCTGTTGCTCTTTAAGGTAATGATTGCCATTTTCATCCTATTTAATCTGGGTTGGAAACATTGCCACGATCAATTATGCTGCAGTCAGCTGTGCTAATTTTGAGATCAGGGGACACATTAAAGATAAAGAATTGTCTGATGCTTTCTTGCAGGGAGGCTGGATAAATATATTCACTATTAATTCAGAATACAAATGTCTCTGCTATATTTCCATAGCTAAAACCCGAGTGTATGATGTGAAGGCTGTGTGTGCGCATAGTTGTGGGTAGAGGTGTGTGTATGTGTGTAGATAGACTGCAGGTGCAATAACTGTGCGCAATGTCCTTTCTGACTGCTGACTGAAACATGAAGGGGATGCTGAGATTGCTTTATTGTATAGTAGGACAAAGATTCTACAACATTAGAGAGAAAACCCAAACAATCAGCCAATCCCCTATAAGCAAGCACTTGGCGACGGTGGAAAGGAAGGAATGAAATAGCTCCCCTTTAACAGCAAGAGACCTCTGGCAGGCTCTGGGAGGGGCAGCTACCCACCACAACCCAGTGAATCTATTACTGAAAACCAACAACATCACTGGAGTTAGGAGTCATACATCAAACATCTACTTAGCCTGCCAGAGAGTGCTGAGAGTGATTTTCACAACACATTAGATAAAAAAAACACTTTGCTCCAGGAAGCAGAGCCTACCCTGTATGATTAGGCTGTATGGGATAATTGACAAGAAGCAAGCTCTTCTACCAGACAGTCTTGGAGAGTTTGATAAAGCACTGAATAAAGAAATAATATAATAAACTCTTAATACAGTTTGAATCTCGGCTTCTCTATTACATATCATATGATGCATAACAAATTTAACTCTGTTCTCCACTGATGCTGCCCTAAATGTGCGTGCGTGTGCATGTGTGTTTATGTAGCTAACTGTTGTCTAGACTGATTTGTGGTAAATTTTTTGTCCTTTGGGTTGTACAGTCAAAAGGATGCTTATTTAAACTTCAATCTGTGATATTTCCACAAACAAGCAGCAAAGACCTCACTTGGAACTTATCACTGCTTTGGCTTCGATCACACTATCCAGCTAAACTCAGCAATTTCCACACATACTTGTTAACTACATATCATGTGACTAAATTAAGCACAGCTACTATACTTACTGCCATCATAACTCATAAGCCACTTTATCTACTACTGGCCTTTCTCAAATAAACAGGCCAAACAAACAGATTGAGTTTTCTGATGCCTTCTGCAAACACTTCAGTCCATTCATCTTCCAACTACTGGTGACAGAATCTGAGGACTTCATTAAAATGGGAATCCACCAGCGTCCAAAGCCATAACAAGGCTATTATTCACAACTGGATGAATGAATGAAACTGGATGTCTGGACATGTTTTAGTGGCTGAAGACTTGTGCCAGGCGAAATCTTTAATCCTGTAATCCCGTAATACACTCACCTCTCTTCTTTGACTTCACTGACTCCCAAGAAAACAAACATACAGTGATTTATTAGATTATTGCTACAAAGAGGGTGACAACAAACTTTCCTTACAAAAATACAAACAATATTTCAGTCGGTTTTATTTACTGATTTATTGTTACAGATGTTTCTTTATATTATAGTCAAAAGGGATCCAAAGCACCTGACAGCACAAAATGAAGGATGCCTTTCTGCTACTGTACAAATATACAGTATGATGCCACATCCTGTGTACAGTATTTGGCACATCTTGGATTCTGCATATCAGGACTAACTGATTATTTCCACTGTTAAAATGGCTTGATAAAGCAATTAGATGACAAAGCATCCATAAACTACCTGGTATAACAGTGTGTTACTTATCCACCAAATTAAGACCTCCAGTTTAAAGAAAATGCAGAAAATAAGCAGCTTTACTCTGCACTGGAGGCTTTTAGAGTTGCTGTCTAATTAAATTCAATCAAAGTTTTAATCTAAACAAAAACAGAAGGCTCTACATCACCCAAACGAGTGTCCAATCTGTTTACCTTACTCTCGCTTTCAGACTTGTCAGTGTAAGACGATGGAACAAGTTGAAGCAGCAAAAAAATAAGACACCTTAAAGGATCTCTAAATTACAAACTTCCAAAATTAACAAGTCCACCAGAAACCAAGAAAAAGAAAATAAAAGCTGTGTACCCTCTTTTGTAACCTGACTATGAGGTGAAAAGCACAGGAGAGATGGAGGAGGAAACTACAGCAGATTCAATATTCTCAGCATAACCCAAGGATTGAGAGACACCCAATATCCTGAGCTAATCAAACATTTCAAAATGAGTATTACAAATTACAAGGCTCAGCAATGTCAAAACCAAAATAGATTTAATTTTTAATGAGAACTCTATGTCCCTGAAAATATAAAACTCAATATGTGAGAAGCGTGGTAGCTCTGTTTCATTCATTCAAGGAAGATGATGACAGCAGAAGAGCCTGTAATTCAGTGTTTATTTTTATTTATTTATGCTCAACAAAGAAGAAATAAATGAGAAACAATCCAATATAGTAAAAATCAATTATAATTTACACTTTAACAGCTGGGCTTTTGGAGGGGACCAAGTATGAAGTGCTATAGAGAGGATAAATAGCTGTTAGAGTTTTTCTCGGCTGCTTTGGCGCAATTCTCCCAGCAGAAATGTCATTCTTACTACTTTTAATGCACTTCAGTAACACATTTCACCACCAACATTAGCCTTTCTCATTGTTTTCATACACACTGCTATTGTTTCTATGGATGCATCGCTACTAAAGATATAATATAAATTTCCCGTTCAACCAAATCCCAAGGATGCTCTACTGGACTGAGATCTGGTGTCTGTGGACGCCACTGGAATACAGCATGTTTCCAGTCTTCTATTATCCAAATTTGGTGAGTCCATGCTGAATGTAGCCTCAGTTTCCTGTTCTTAGCTCACAGAAGTGGCCCCCAGTAAGGTCTTCTGTTACTGCAGCCCATCTGCTTCAAGTTCAGATGGGTTGCGCTTTCAGAGACGCTCTTCTGCATACCTTGTTTGTAACGAGTGGTTGAATTACTGTTGCCTTCATAAAAGTCTGGTCATTCTCCTCTGAGCTCTGACATCAACAAGGTATTTTCCCCCAGAGAGCTGCTGCTCACTGAATATTTCCCCTGTAAAGCCTGTAGAGCAGTTTCTGAACCATGCCACTTTCATTCACCTTTCTTCCTGATGCTCAGTTTAAACTTCAGCAGGCTGTCTTGACCATGTCTAGATGTCTACATGCTTTGAGTTGCTGACCTGTGATTGGCTGATTAGATATTTACATTAACGAGTAGTTGAACAGTTGTACCTGATAAAGTGGCTGCTGAATGTATGTTGCTTTGCTGCACAATACTGTATACCATCACATTTCATTTTTGTTTCTGATCATTTTTTCTCTAGATTAGGCCCACATTTTTGCAGTATTAATTTTCAAAGTCAGTCACATTGATAAAAGTAAAAAACAATTTGATGTCTAAGTCTTAAAACAGTGGTGAAAGGTTTTTATTTATTCATCACAGAGTTAAAGCCATCTCATGTTTTGACTTTTGTGAAAAAGGCTTCAGTTAATGTAGCGTCCTTTGCACAGGTGAGGCTGTTCTGAAAAATGCCTTTACTGTTTTGAGAGGCAAAAATGGCATTCCTGCTGTGGGAGCTGCACTAAAGCGATGGAGGAAAAACTGTAAGTGCAGGAAATGGCTGAGCTGATTCCAATACAAAATCAGATTTCTCACACTGCATTTGGCCAGAATGCACATATATATTGATGGCCATTTTTTAATTACTCTTTTGAGTCCCTCCCTCTCCCTGTCAATGTCTGCACTTTGAAAAACCAGCAGAAAATGATCCATTAAAGTCTGAGGATGAGAAACTTGAAGTGAGACGTATATCATTCTCTCAACAGATAGATACATAGATATCAAACACTTATGTCTAAGAATAAATCTATTAATTAATTATCAAGACTCAATACTTTTTCATGTGAATTTGTAGCACATTTAAGAACAAATGTAACCATAGTTTTTTCCCACACTGAGGCCCTCAGTCTTTCTTTAAAGTGCCAAGTGGTGCCTAACCTAACTGTATCTACATTGTGCATTCAGGGTAATCACAGCAGTAGGTTAAAAGCAATCCAACTCATTATCTTCTGTTGAGAAAAATTCAGCTTAATTTACACAGTGCAATCCACTGAAGTCTTATGAACACTAAGGTTAAAGCCCCTTACCTCAGGTTTTTTGATTCATAATTCATTTCTATGTCAAAGTGTTTCCTCCAGCAAAACTTTGGATGTCGGTGACAAACCCTCCAGATAATGTTGGCCAATTTGTGGCTTCATTGGCAGTAAGGTGTGAGCTCTTAAGCAAAAGTCAGGGAATATATTATGCAAGGAATGACTCAAGGCAAACTGTTCATAGTTCCAACACAATATCAGATCAGTTGACGCTCTGGCAATCCTGCACGGGTTTCACAAAGGCTGAGGTGACAAGTAAGAAAGATTCAAAAGAAGAAAGAAATAAATTACTGTGAGAAAGAAAGAAATAGATCAAAGGTGCAAAAGAAAGAAGTTTGGGAAAGTAAATGCAAAGATGACATGATGTGCAGTGGTTTACATTCAGAAATTTGTGTCTTATAGACAGTGACTGTATGGGTCTGTGTGCTAAATTCCTCTTAATATTGCAATATTTAAATCCCATTGGGCGTAACATAAAATGCCCTTCAGGTTAATGGCAATAATGACTGGTGTAATTAGCTAATAACACTCCTATTAGCCTCTGTAATGAAGTTACACCTATATTTGCCACGCAGAAGAAAAGATGATTAGCTAAAGAATCCATTTTTTTAACAGATAGAAAGCCTGCTGGCAACTTTCTCAATTTTTTTATTTTTTTTTTTTTTTTAATAATTAAGTTATTATTTTTGAGATGAAGATGTACTTCGAGATATTCCTTTACCATAATTGATGGCCGCATCGCTTTGATTAAAAATGCTAAAGAGCAGCTGAGCTGACTTTCATGGTTATTTTGAAACACAGCTTCACCTTCCATCTATCAACTATAGGATACAGTTCAGAAAAGTTGCATATTGATTTAACTTGATAAGGCACCCCATCATGCAGCGCTCACACTCACATCATGTGCTGTGCCCTTTACAGTAAAGCTACAGATGGTGTGTGGTATTTATACTCTGATGTTAACGACTCTTGGAGCTCTGGTTTCTCGTTTCCTTTGCTGCTGCTCTCTGTCCTGAATAAAAGGCTCCTCTGTCTATTTCTAGTGACTCCACCCCAGTGGTTCCCATCACACCAGATCCCAGCTCATTACCTGTAAATCTACTGAGAACATTTGATTTATGGCTGTTTTGCAACAATTATACTTGAGTTCACTCAGCCATTAGAGTTTTCTTTCTGTCTTTCTAACTCTTAAGTTTGAAAACACTTTCCCCCTGACACAGAGCAAATTGACTGCGGAGGAAAACCCACTTTCTGGTTCGGTAAAAGTGTAGTGGAGTCCATCACTGGGCCTTCACTCCCGAGGGAGAGCTGAAATCACTGCTAATAGGAGTAGTCTTCAACATCCACACAGAGAAGCAGTTGCTTTAAAGCTGTTAACAAACATGTTACAGCGTTTTCTGTTTTGGGAACTTCATATTCTCTTATTTGATGTTTCTGTTTGATTTGTAGTTTATGGTGCTGTTTGCAGTGTGGGTTTGGTACCTTTTTATAGTATTCCTGGTTGATTTCTTTATTTATTTCCTCAGGCCTTCTAAGTTAGTCATTTTTCTGTTATTGTTTATAGTTTATTTGTATTTAATTCCTTTCTCTGTGGTCTCCATGTCAAGTCTGCAATCCTGTGTCCTTGTTGGTCTCTTGTCTCTCATTTTTTGTATTTAGCTTTACTTCCTTTGTCTCATTTTCCTGTTGGGTCTCTCTGTTTTTGTCAGCTGTGTTTCCACGTGTGTACTGTATACCCAGTTGTGTATATATTGTCTTACTTACCCCTTGCCCTCTGTCGAGTTGCTGCCTCATGGTAGTTCAGTGTTTCCAGTTTGGAATTGCCCAGCTCTGTGTAAGTCTTGGTTTATTTTTGCAGTTAACAGCAATAAAGCTGAGTCTTTGAGTTTATTTTGGCTTTGGAGTCCTGCATTTGGGTCCACATCCTCCCCACCATGCTGCCAAGCTGTGACACTCCGCTGTTGTGTAACAAGTGTCTGGAGTGTTCGGGCGCCTGTCACAGTGATTTTTCTTCCCTGCGTGGTTCCTCACAGCTGACTGTCGCTGATTTCCGAAGAACCTGTTACGCTTTAAATATCTGTTTATTGCAGCCTGAGCAGCCCGCACATTATGAAAAACATCATGACCTGTATGACAGATGAGGAAGGATGTTAATCTGAGTCAGTCTGAGTATTCAAACACATCAAAATGCTGAGCATGAAAGGCTTTTCTCACTTGAACCCTGTCCTTCAACAAAGCTCATTTTTGGAGGTTTTACTGAATCTGAGAGACCCACTCTGACATAATGTGTGGCACAGTTAAGCATTTGTACACCTCTGAGGAATAAATTACTGGAACACTAAGTTGCTTTGATGGACTCATTGCAATGATGCCTTTCTTTATCACTCTCCACCTTCTTAAAAACAGCATTAGGGTGCTTTACTCTTCCTCTTATACACCGACAGGGAATTTAATTGGCTTAAAAGGCTTAAATGTGGGGATTTTAACTTTCTGTGGGGGGAAAAAAAAAAGAGGTGTCAGCTGTTTGGATTACAAAATTGCTATATACTATTATTGATATGTCATATTTTTCCCACGTGCTCAATCAAAGCTTCCACGATCAATGTGCAAACTGCACACCCCCCCATATTATATATTAACATTTATATAAAAGGAATTTGCCAGGCAGTGCGTCTAAATGTTGGGTAGGGGATCACATATGGAGACTTTGCTCAATTCAGTGCTGTTAAAGAGTAAATGCTCATTGAGCAGCTCTAAATGCATGTAATCCAACAGAACCCCGGGGTGGCAGCATTAGAGGGCTTAAAAAGAACTTAAATGAAGAGTCTACAAAATACTGGCTGCACTTAATGAAACACTAATGCACACATAAAGACAATGCATTTATTCCCAAACAAGGGGCACGGTGACAGAGGGCCATTAGTAATGATCTGCACTGTTTCCTGTTTTTTTATTGTTTTCCGTATTTATTTATTTATTGCTCCCGCTGTGTGCTGTGATGCTAAACTGAATTATGTATACATTAAGAGTCTGTGCAGTGGTGGCATTTGGGTTGTCGGCCACAACCTCATTAGCTGAAATTATACATTTTTAAAAGTAAGGTGTGAACTTCAAGTCAGTACAGAGTGTGAAAAAAAAAAAGTTAATTATTTGTCACATTATAAATACTTTTTTTTTTTTTTTGCTACATGCTGTAGCAGTAAAGGTATATCTAGGATTACTGATTTATAATAAATATGGAAGTTGGTAGCAGGTAAGCGTATTATATTTTCTAAAAGCTAAAAGAAACTTAAAAAATGGCTGGTTCAAAAGTTATTGTTTTCAGAGGGTGACAGATTGTCATGACAGAATGAATTGAAAAAGAAACAAAAAGACGGTTCCCTCCTTTTAGAGCCTCTCAGCATGTTATCTTCTTTCCCTCCTTTCTCTAATTGTCTTTGTTTTACTTTGTATTCATTTTGTTTGAAACTTCACATTATTCCCTCAGCCCACTCTGACCTCTCCCAGTTTTCTCTTATCAAGTATAAACCACATTTCCAGTAAATCAGCATTGTCTTCTTAGAAATTTAAAGGTTTAACAAAAGCACGGTCAAAATCAATTTTTAATTCCACCGTTTCTTGTTTTTGTTCAGTTCTTTTATTCGTCCTAACTTTCTGCTCTAAATGATAAGGAAGGACGATTCAGCTCTTTTCAGAAAGCCGAAGAAAGAACAGTTATTTTTTGGCAACTGACACCGGTGTGGAAGCTGACGGGTGTCTGAAAAGGTAAATGTTGCCATTCCATCTGGCTTTTGACAGAAAAATGCTGATGCTTTTATCTGCTGCTTAATGTCCCTCAACATTAAAAAAAAAAAAGAACTCAAACGAAAAGTTTGGAGTGTGCAGATTCTATTTGAATATGAGAAAATCACCTTTTTTTTTGGCTAAGTATGTAGAAATGCTCTCATTATGAGCTCTGTAAAATCCTGAGAGATTATCTGACACTTTTGCTAATCATATGAGAAATCTCACACGGTGATAACTCAGCATTGCATCTGATAAGAGATCATGTCTTAACTCTTTCGCTGAATACAAACCTGTAGAATAATGATAATAACCATGCTAGGAGGGAAATTGTTGAACTGCATCAAAAACTCATTAATCTACCCATGCATATCGCCTTCACAGCTGTCACCATAGTAATGAGTGGAGAGGTTTGTCTGTTATCTGACTGGATCAGACGCCCTGCACCACGTTTCCCTTGATGTTCATCTCCAAACAAAAATGCAGCATGAAATTATTTGAAGTGGAGTCACTGAATTGGTCTGGTTTCCAAAATTATTGGCTGAATGGCTGTAGGGGGAATGATTGTATTCAAAGAGAGACCTACGCTTGTGTGAGGAAGAAAAAAAGGATGGCTTAATGTACCGATTCAGACAAACACATGGAAAAAACGATTTATTCTTTTCCTGTATAGCTTTGTGTTAAGAACTATTTATGAATGATAAGAGTCACAGAGAAAACTGTTGTAACCAGAGTACAAGAACATGCAAACTCCACACAGAAAGGACCTGGTCAGATGGTGATAATAAATCAGATGATAAATCCAGGACCTTCTTGCTGTGAGGCAACAGTGCTAACCACCGTGCCACATTGGTAAATTTTAAATACAGACTGAAATTGATATTTAAGTATAGAACCTGTGCTGAGGTGATCAACACAACTAGAATAAGTGATGGCGGGCACAACAAACCCCGCCTCCGGCAGGTGTTTCAGCTGATTTGAACGTTGTCCATGTCACAAATATGTCACTCTCCAACCACTGACTCACTGAGATAACACATAGGTCCTTTTGTCCACGCCTATAATTTTCCAAGGCTTAAAAAGTTGAACCAAAATAATTTTCGTTTTATGATCATTTTCATTTGTTGTAAAAGCTTTGCCTCTTATAATGAGAAAATAGGTGATTTGTCTGGTGGGCAATAACAGAGGAATTGAGTGAATGGATTGATAGACAGCAAAAAGTTGTCATATATTTGCATATCTTGATCATATCCCAATCAAATGTTCCATGTCCATGGAAAATAGTATTATGGTTCTTATTTGAACAACTGAGGAAGATGTGTCTTTTTTCAGCTGAGATATGGCCAAAAATATTTACTAAATGGAGTGAATACCCCGATCCCCCTCAGGGTAATAAAAGGTCACAAAAAAAAGACATACAATCAATAAAACAGTGCACATTTTTGCTCTTCTCGCCCTCACTGGCTACAACCAAATGCTGTCAAAGGCTGTTCCTTGCCGTTGTGTGAATGCCTATCCTTGGCAATGACTCAGAGATCCTTGCCAGATACTGAACAACTAAAATAGAAAATGCAGCCACCAGCCACAACATCAGGCAGTGGACCTGAGTAAGCACGGCCATTTTAATGGGTCTCTGGCTACGCAGCCTGAAACAAAATCAAGCCATGATGCACTGTGTGTTCTGATGTCTTTCTGTCATAGCCACCATCTGCATGATAGTAACTCTTATGAGAGCAGGTGACACAGGCTAGCATGGGTCCTCAGCCATATCATTACAAAACAAATACTCAGAAGGACATACAACATGTTTCCTCTTTAGATCTTTGATGACAAACTATTCTATGGCAGTTCATAGAATCCATAGGCTTCTAGATCTAGAGGGTATTTTCTGAAGCTAGCAATCCAATACACTCATATATATACACACAATCACTTTCTCCTACTTTTTTGCTTGTTTTTTATGGATGTGTGTGAGTGACCTTCTAGTGTCGAACAAAGGGAGCCAACATGAAAAGGCAGCAGATGGTTCACACTGTGACTTTTATCAGCATGATTCACACACACAAAGACAAGTGCGCGCACACACACACACACACACACACACACACACACACACACACACACACACACACACACACACACACACACAATGCTGCCATGGTAGCTCTCCAGACAGCAGAAGCACTGAATTTTAAACTTAGAAGCAACTAAAAAAAAAAAAAAAAAAGAAAAGTTTGTAGGTCCCAAATACCAACTATTTCGAACAAAAGAAGATCCAGTGATCCGCTACACTGCCTGTCCTTTCAGCGTCATTGGAGGGCTGGACCGTATACCAGCCAACTTATATTATAATATGGGAGATCAAATTGAGTCATGACTCATTCTCTGTGAGTTTGTCTAATAAATAAATAAATATATAAATTAAAAAAAAATGGTTCACTGACGGTAACTGACATCACTGCAACAATAGCTGACATTCCCATAAAAAAATCTACAACCTTTGTTTAACTAGGAAGTAAAACTCTTGAGAGACAGAATTTCTTTTGCATGAGTACACTGGGCCAAGAGAAGAAGAGTTTCGTTTTTATGTTTTTGGTTTGTTCTCCCAGAGAATAACCCCACAACCTCGAAAGCCATGCAAACTCCACAAAAACGAGTGCAATCCAATCACTCTCTTGATGATTCACATGTGCTTATTCCACAGAATGTGGATCTACACATTATATGATACAGGTAACAGGTGCAGATCCTATTGGCTGCTGGGCCTGAAAACCTACTTTAGGGTAGGATTGCGTGTGAGAGAAGGGAGAGAGAAAGTGTGGGTATTTATGTCCTCAGCTTAATTAAAGCTTAATTCAGTGTAGAGTACTATTCTACAGTTCAAGAGCTGAATACCAGGCATTATTTACAACCTGTCTGACAACAGAAGGAAAAGAAATAAAAAGAAACACATGCACAAATAGCTTCATCAACGAGGGACAAAAAGCCACATCGCTTTAAGAACCAGCTATACTGTTGTTATTGCTTTATGATTCATTGTTCTCATTTGGTAATTGTGGAGTAATATACACTGCTCAAAGAATTAAAGGGACACTTTTTAATCAGAGTATAGCATCAAGTTAATTAAACTTCTGTTATATTGATCTGGTCAGTGAAGTAGCAGACACTGATTGGTAATCAGTGTCAGTTGATTTGGTGTTAATGAAATTAACAGCAGTTGCACTAGAGGGACAACGATGAGACAATCCTCAAAACAGGAATGGTTTTACAGGTGGAGGCCACTGATATTTTTTCCGTCTTCATCTCGTCAGTTTTTTTTTTGTTTGTTTGTTTTTTATTTCACTAGTTTTGCATTTGGCTAGGGTCAGTGTCACTACTGGTAGCATAAGGTGATAACTGGATCCTACAGAGGTAGACCCAACTCCTCCCGGATGGCACATCAATGCATGCCATTGCCAGAGGGTTTGCTGTGTCTCACAGCACTGTCTCAAGAGCATGGAGGAGATTCCAGGAGACAGGCAGTTAGTGTAGGAGAGCTGGACAGAGCTGTAGAAGGTCATTAACCCATCAGAATAATGGGTATCTGCTCCTTTGTACAAGGAGGAACAAGATGAGCACTGCCAGAGCCCTACAGCAGGTCACTGGTGTGAATGTCTCTGACCAAACAATCTGAAACAGACTTCATGAGGGTGTCCTGAGGGTCCAACATCCTCTAGTGGGCCCTGTGTTCACTGCCCAGCATTTGCCATAAATTACCAGAATCGGCAGATCCACCACTGGCACCATGTGCTTTTCACAGAAAGGGTCTGAAGAAGCTGTGGAGCATGTTATGCTGCCTGTATGCAGCGTGACAGGCTTGGTAGTGGGTCAGTGATGGTGTGAGGAGGCATATCCACGGAGGGACACATAGACCTCTACAGGGAAGGCAACGACACCCTGACTGCCATTAGGTATCAGGATGAAACCCTTGAACCCACTGTCAGAGCCTACGCTGGTGCAGTGGGTCCTGGGATCCTCCTGGTGCACGAGAATGCCCGTCCTCATGTGGCGAGAGTATGCAGGAACTTTGTGGAGGTGGACATTAAGTTTCGGTCCAGCCGACGCCAACGGGTTGAACCTCAGACCTCAGAGTATGCAGGCAGTTTATGGAGGATGAATGAATTGATACCACTGACTGGCCACCACGCTTGCCTGACCTAAATCTAATAAAACACCTCTGGGACATTATGTTTTATTTCACCTGACGCTGCCAGGTTGCGCCTCAGACTGTCCAGGAGCTCAGTGATGCCCTGGTCCAGATGTGGGAGGAAACACCAAGAACACCATCTGTCATCTCATTAGGAGCATGCCTCACTGCTGTCAGGCATGCATGCAAGCATATGGGAACCATACAAACTACTGAGTACCATTTTGAGTTGTTGCAATTAAATTTTAGTAAACTGGACTAGCCTGCCACTTCATGTTTTTACTTTGATTTTTGGGTTATCTTTTCTTTCTGTAGGTTGATCATTTTCATTTCCATCAAACGATATGGCAGCCTTTCACTCATAACACATTACCCAGACCATCAGTATACATATCCAGCATGATTTTTTTTTCCCCTCCATTGAGATTTGATGTGTTCTCAAAGTGTTTTTTTGTTTGTTTTATATGCAATGTATATATACAGACTAGGGTTATTATAATTAACGAAAACGAACAAAATAACGAAAACTGAAATTGAAAAAACATTGTTGTTAACTGAAATAAATAGAAACTATAATTAAAAGGAAAAAAACTAAAACTAACTGAAATTATCAATAAACTGACTTTCATTTACTATTTATTTTAAAGCCTTGTGGATTGATATGAAATCATTTTTTCCGCTCTCTGAGTTTAAGCTGGGAGCACCACAGGACAACTGTGTGAGTGCGTGAGCTCACCGCGCTGGTCCGCAAAGTAATGGCTGCGGTCTGCCGAGAAAGCGGCAGAGTCCCGTATGGAGGTTCTTTGAGTACAAGAGCACAGACAGAATCAAAAGTCTTGTTGTGGTTGATGAAAAATGTGTGGAACACTTCTCAGTCAGAAAAAAACAGCAACATCAAAGTCCACCTGAGAAGCGCACAGCGGCTACAGAAACCGCTCTGATCCAACGAGGTAACCTGGCCTGCGCCTCTGGAGAAACGTGACTACTTGTCGGGTCCATGCAGCCCAGAACGTTGTGACTAAACTGTTGCGTCCTTGTGCGTTTCCGGCTACTTTATCAGTGATAAAGTAGTATACGTTATTAGAGAATAACAGTCAGGAATAATAATCAAAGCATCAATATAAGGACTCACAATTGTCAGTGAATTCCTTGTAGGAGACTGCTAAAACTATCAGGATGGACGTGAAGGAATGAAGAAAGTGAAAAAACTAACAAAAAAAAAAAAAACAACAGGAACAAATATGTTTGCAGCCAAAAAACTGAGCACAAAGAGCGAGGACCAAAAAAGAAGTCCCAGCCTGCGCCTATATAACACCTGCACACGACCACAAGGTAATTAACACACACAATCTAGCTGCACAAGCATAAATGTGGACATGAGGTCGGCAACTTCCGTTGTGTACAGAGGCCGCAAAGACCCTGCAGGTTTAATTAGCGAGCATGTAACCAAGCTAGCTCCAAAACAGAAGCAGCTTCAGGTGGTGAGAACATCAGGATGCAGATGGATTTGAGCTTTGACTCCTTCAAAGAGTTTGTTTTTGTCAAACACCACATGTAGGTGCTGTTAATCTACTGCACTGATGCTGAAGTTTATTGTGGAGTTTATTGTAGAATTTTGTCATGTCCTGGGCCGTTTACCCAGCGTTTTGTGTTTATAGTTTATTTCCTGTGCTTGTCCTCCCAGTATGTTTGTCTTGTTCCCAGTGTTGTGACTCGTCTGCGTGTTCCTTGGTTTATCACTTCCTGTTTTATTTTGCCAGTGTGCTTTGTGTCTAGCTTTGCTTCCCATGTGTAATTAGTTTCATTTGCCTCACCTGTTGTTCCCTGCTGTTTCCTCTTACCCTGATTACCCATTGTGCATTTAAGCCCTCAGTTTCCATGTGTTCCTTGTCGCGTCGTTGACGTTGTGTGCCCGTGTGTTTCCTGTGCTCCCTGTGTCTGCCCGTCGTCTCCCTTCCAAGGTTTTTGTATTTGTTTTTCCCTACGTAAATAAATACCCTTTAAGTGATGTTTACCTCTGGTGTCCTGCGTGTTTGCCCTTCCTTGCCCGTTTCCTCCACGGCCATGACAAATGTATTGAGTTTGGGAATTCATGTTTTTCTTTGTTTCTCCCTGTTGATGTTCATGTGTGTCCTTAATATTACACACATTTAGCATGTCTTGTGAACAGTTGGTTGTTGAATATATTTCTTTAAACGGTATCTTTTGTCAAGTTTTCATTACACAATAGTCACTTTTGGGCCTTGAATCTTGCACATGATTAGGTATGAAAATACTAAAACTAATACTGAAACTAACTGAAACTAAGCATGAAACCAAAAATAAAAACTAATAAAAATGAGAAAAACCACTCTGAAAACTAATTAAAACTAACTGAATTAGAGAAAAAAAAGTAAAATCTAACTAAAACTAAACTATAATGTAAAATCCAAAACTATTATAACCCTGACACAGACAATATAAATAACATTCAGTACCTTCATCAGCCACAGAGACCTCCCATTAGCTGAATCAAGATGGTTGAACTTCATATTCGATAAAACAAATAATTTTTTCCTTCACTGTTGTATGCATTATTGAGCTCATTAAAGGCTGGACAAAGCTTCAGGTAATAAAATATTAATATACACTAAATGTAAGTATTACCACAAAACTGTTTTCACTCGTTTAAATTCTGTTCTCTGATTTAGAAGTACGGATCTTTATTATACAAACACTCGGCTGCTGTCATCTTCCAAAGTCACCATTGATTTATTTTTTTTCCCTGTTGTGGCACTCAGCAGTGCCACAACAAGACTTTAAAGTGTCCCAGCTGCATTTATAAGACCTGCTTTTAGAAGTCCTATGTTTTATTACAAAAGCTGAATCTATATTTTATTCTTCAGATATCAGTAAATAAAATGGAGAAAGCCAGTTATTGATCATTTACAATACTGTATTTGTGTTTTACCTCTGAGGTAAACATGTTGTTACTGCTGTGCCGTAATTATTGGAAATACAGCTGGTCAAGCTCATCATTTTTCTGCTCCTCTTAAAATTCTCTGAAAGTTTCACATTTCATTTATCATCCAGCTGTATTTGTTGTCCTTGTGAACAACATGAGAACAGTGAAGGACACATTATGTATTCATGCTGAATGTCTGTGTTGCTCAAACATCAGTTGGTCTGTTATCTTTATCTGCGAGTGTCTGGTGGTGGGAGCATGCCTATCAAATTTTGGCTTTGAAATTCTCTGTGTGTGTTTTTGTGTGTGTGTGTGTGTGTCTGTGTGTGTGTGTCCGTGTGTGCGGATGTGTGTGTGTTGAGGTCAAGAAGTTATCAGAGCAGCTAAGCCCAGTGCTGCTGATGAAGTAGATAAACTGCCCTTCATTGTTTCTGTCTCCTTGTGAAGTTAAACCTGAAATTGTCTGCAGCAGTGACATATGTCGCTCTTGTCACCAGTGTTCACAGCACAAGCATGAAAAACACTTTTTATGAGCAAAAGAAGCAGTCAGTGCCAGGGCTAAGCATTTTCATCGTAGAACCACAGTGTAATAACATTCTGTTTCACAAATCCAGCGTTTCATCCACAAGGAACCTAAGGAACCAATCTCAAGAACTTCTAGGGTATGGCTAATTTGTCAGACCTGGTGATCAGGATCAAGGTTTAGCTAATATTAGCATAGAGGGACAAATGTTCTGCAGCCAAGTGCCCAAAACACTGCAGCATTTGCACAAGATAAAACTCACCCCAATATTTTCAATATTTTTGAGTGCTGATCAGATTTATTAATTGGTTTCCATATTTTATTGTTATTATGTAATCATATGTGATACGGGTATATAGTGAATACAGACAAGACTTTCACCCTACACCACATTTTTGTATTAGATGTCATTCAAATGGTCAGGAGAGTAATAACCCTCTGTCTTATGGGTTATTTTTTCTGTGTGTGTGCATCTGTAGAGGTCAGTGGTGTGGTGGTTAGCACTGTCACCATATCACAGCTCCACCTCCCAGATGTGAATCCATTTCTAAGTGTTCATAGTTTATTTTTTTCTTTTCTTTTCAGTAGCAGATACACACATCTCTGCTCTACTGCTACCCTCTACCTATAAATGATAATTACACCTAATCTAAATCTGAAGTGCAGACAGTTTCTGATCCTTAACAGGATTCCCCTATGATATGTTACTGCAAGATTAATTTACCATGGTCAATTGAAGTTTTAATGAAACGCCATACTGCTCACTTGAGAAATGCTCGACTACCTATCAGTTCATTTCTATCAGATGGTTCTAGGGATCTGTAATTTATAAGATGCCACACTTGGTCATATTTCATATCTATGAGTTTTTTGAATGTCTGAGGATTAGCATGAGATGTTAAAGAAAAAGAGACAAAAATATTTGCAGCAGATTTACCTTCTAAAAGTTGTTTTCCCACACAAACAAACTGTATTTCTAAATTATTTTTTGAGGGAACAGTATTTTCCCATGCATTACATGTAATATTTGTATAATGCTCTGAATAAATAAAAAAAATAAGGGATCACTTTATTGTCAAAATGTAAATGAGGACATGCACAATCCAAAAATGTAAAAACCTGAATTCTGGACTAACAAACCATATGAAAAAGAAAAGTGGAGTCCACACATCAGAGAATCCATACTATAAGTGCCATCACAAGAAGGTCATGGCATATCTGGATGCGGAGAAGTTACAAGGAGTTGGGCCATTACACAAGGACCGCTGGACAGGACCACAGCAGCAGGTCCAGTATTTGCTTCTTTGTGCGAACAGAAGTAGGGCCCTACAAAATTACCTCCAGCAGGTTATTCACACGCTTGTTTCTGACTAAACTGTCAGAAACAGACTCCATGAGCATGGTATGATGTCCATTAGCGGGTTCTGTGCTCACAGCACAGCACCATGCAGGTCGACTGGCACTTGCCCAAGAACACCAGAACTGGCAGATGTAACACAGGCATCCTGTTCTCTTCACAAATGACAGAAAGTTCAAACTGAGCACATGTGACAACACCATGGCAAAACCTATGATACCTGCATCATCATGTGTAAAGAGAACAGGGCGCCAGTGACCCATCACAAGTACACAAATATCAACAAAGTGGAAAATGACAACCATCCATGTAATGTGGCTAACATCTTGACAAAGTCTAGTCTATAAATATTGGTGCCTCAATCTAACAGAGTGTAAAAAGCTATTATATTGTATACAAATCTATAGGATATTGGTACAGTACTGTATGTTGTCAGGTTCTCAGTCAGATCCACCCTTTGCTTGCAGTCCAAAAATGACTGAGGGTGACTGCTTCTATTATTTATACCCACGTTATGGGTGAAAGCCCTGTTGAAAGGAAAAAAAAATACCTGAAAATGTAATTTAGAATGCAGTTATTTTTATTTTATAAATTTTTAGGAGACTGTGTTGCTTGGAGCAGTAAATATGAATGCAAGCTCCAAGGACACTGAACTGATCACTTAAACACTGTCAGAGGCCAACCGTATGGCTGATTAAGGCAGATAAATTGCTGTTTACCAAAGAGATGAATGAACTTTATAAATCTATAAAGTAACTGAAATACTTCCAAGGATACTAACACAGCCTAGACAGCAGTTTAATCCTACTTAATTATTCGTAGCTGAGGCAAGGAAAAGAAGGAAATTAGCTGTTGTTTTTTACCCTAAGGCAGACTAAAGTAGAAGTAAATCAAGTGATCGGAACAAAACCCTCGCTGGTCACAAACAAATAACTCCTACAGATGGAAGAAATATCATCAGATTAGCAGAGAGAAAGGTTGGAAAAAATGCTTAAATTCACTCTATTACCATTAAAACAAATACTGATTATTTTTTATCAGCAGAAAGCAACAGGTGGAAAGGTTCATTTCCACAGAATGCACCGGGCTTTCCTTATGTTCATCTGTCTGTCAGTAATGATGGCATTTTGAAGATGTGAAATGGATAAAAGATCTTATGCTTGTGATGTGTCTACTCGTGTGATAGTGCTGAGCTAAAAGATGGTTTTGGATATTCTTGGATTTTGGGTTAAGCAGGCATTTTTGTATTACTGTGTTTATTATTTAGTTTCTGTCTTTCGTCAAATTTTCATGTCTTAGTCCTGGTCTTAATGTTTAGTCATTTCCTGTTTTGTTTTTGGCAGTCCTTGTATCGTGTATTCTGTATTTAGTTTTGCTTCCTGTGTTGTTCCTTCCCAGCTGTTTCCACTTGTCTCATTACCCTGGTGTGTATTTATTGTCTGCGTTTTCCCTTGTTCCTTGTTGCAGCATCGTCTGTAGCTCCCAGCCTGTGGTTGTGGGTCTTGCTTTTTTCCTGGCAGCCTGAAGATTTTTTTTTTTTTTTTTTGGAGTAAGTTCCCTTTGGAGAGATTTTGTAGTTTTGCTCATGAATCAAGTATTAAAGTCAAGTTAAGTTCACAAAAGCCTTCTGAGTCTGTACTGGGATCCACATTTTGCCTGCCACACAGCCCGTTTCATGGCGGTAAACATAAACATGGATCCCGCAGCCTCAAACCAGTCCGAGGAACTTAAAAAAGACATGATTCAAGCGGTGGTGTTGCTGTGTGACCAATTGCTTAAACAAGCCCTGTGAGATGTATAAGCAAACCATAGCACCCACATTACACTGGATGGTTTTTGGATGTTTGGACTCTTTGAAAGTCTTAACTTGGGACTTTGTTGTTGAAACCACTCGCGCAGACTCACCTGGTGCAGTTTCCCACTTTTCCAGCCCTCACTTCTCATTCCAGCAGATCAGCTCATCCACGTTCATCCTTGTTGCTTCACTTCCAGTTCCTCAGCTCAGTAATGGGTTGCCGATGTCAAGTTCCACTCCACAAAAGAGACGGCGTGGACCCCGACGGCAGAGCCAGCAGCTCCTGGCTGCCGATACAAGTTTTGCATAGTCCCCACTCATGGATATGCCCTGTGCAGCCTCCACTCACTCCTGCTTCTTCACCTGTGTGTGCCAGCACCAGGCAATTGCAGAGTTTTCCTGCAGTGAGTAGAACTGCTTTGGTCCCTGAAACAATGTCTTTGTGTGCGCCGGCCAATAATGACTATGATTCCTGTTACTGTATGTTTCAGATCATGGGATTCGGGTTAATGGTCCAGAATTTGTGGTATTCTGACTGATCTATCTTCTAATACTAATGCAAGAATTATAAACACATTGTGGAGTATCTTTTTTACTTTATATGGAACAACTAAGCTAAATACAACTACATATATTTTCTACTCAGCTAAAAGTACCAAGAAGTCACTTTTCTCCTGAGAGTGACCACTGTATTCTACAAAGAAAAGCTCTCATACAATTCCTGAGCAAAACTGACCAACAACCCAAAGTAATGATTTGACAGGAACTTGAGGTGACCGGCAGTTCAGTGCTGAGACCGAGCTGCTGAATTGAGTCATGCACCTATTGTCCGCTTGAATAACACACGGACATATCAGCAAACCTTTCCAGTACCAACAAACAGACTGAAATGAAGCTGGTGTTCGGAGAGTTGACTGAAATCAAGCTGAAAACAGACTAAAAATACACATGTATCTCTTGCTATCTGTGAACAGAGCCTAATAGTGGCAGATTGTCATTAGCAAGAAAAATGTGCACACAAAAAAACTCACTGTTTCTCGGATGTGTAATATTCTTCAAAATGTAAAGCATAAATCCTTTTTCTATTAATACTGACTATCAACGACTGCTGAACTCACAGTAGTAGCAGTAACTAACATCAATATACACAATGAACAGAAGGCCAACTTATCATCATTGTCATCGCCATCGTCCATTTAAGGCACCGTAACACTTTACAACTAACCACATTCACAACAACCTCAAACATAAAAAATGTGCATGATCTTCTCTTCATGAAATGCAAGAAAGAAGTTTTTTTTTTCTTTTTTACAGTAACCACATGGCAATGTTTGTGACTTGAAAGGAAAGCTCGAGACGAATGAACGCTCCTGTTCTGAATCATACGACAGAGGATGTATACACAGATGTACTACAGAGGTGAGTGATGACTCTATATGAATAAATAAGTATTGGTAAGACAGGAGAAAAACCAGCCTACACTTGGTAGCCATTGTTTTGTTCTGTTTTTTTTAAGCATTCAGCAGTTCAACAATGTCTTGCAAAATTCTTTTTAAAACCTTGATGTGTACAATGATGATGACGTTTTTGTAGAAACCCCAACATGTGTTTTTTACCTGTGTAATAATTTGGCTTCAACCAGGTATTACACTTTGTATAAAATACAAAAAGCTGAGTAATATATAGGTTACTCATTCAATCAGCTGAAACATTTCCAAAGGCTCGTTATGAAATTAAAGATTTTGCAAACTGCAGCATGATCTCAGTCTAATGGAAGTATTGTATTTATCTTACTTGCCTTCTTTTAACCACATCTCATCATTTGCAGCCCAAGAATCCCAACCAGGATGTGATGCAGCATAACTGGATCCCTCTACAAGTCTTTGCTTCATCCGTTTCTCTGACACTGAATCCCTGCAGCTAAAAGATGACAGGCTCAGTCGAGAAAAGCCTTTAGAGCACTTTCCTTACTTATAGCTGCAGCCAGGACAAGACAAACAGGACATTGTTATTCCTGTAGGATATACAGTACCAGTCAAATGTTTAGACACACCTTCTCATCAGTTTTTATTTGTTTGTTTTTTTTTACTTACATTGTAAATTAATACTGACGTTATCCAGACTATGAAGGAACACATATGGAATCATGTAGTATGTTTTAGATTTTAGATTCATCAAAGTAGGCACCTTTTGATTACAGCTTTGCACACTCGGCATTCTCTCATTTGGCTTCATGAGGTAATCACCTGAAAATTAAAAAAAAAAAAAATGCTTTGCCTTCAAAGCCTCCTGATCCCAAATCATCTCACTTGGGTTTAAATCGGGTGATTGTGGAGGCCAGGTCATCTGACGCAACACTCCATCACCCTCTTTCTTGGTCAAATAGCCCTTACATAGCCTGGAGGTGTGTTTGGGGTGATTGCCATGTTTAAAAAACAAATGATGGCCCCACTAAGTGCAAACCAGATGGGATGGCACGTTGCTGCAGAATGCTGTGGTAGCCATGCTGGTTAAGTGCGCCTTGGATTTTGAATAAATCGCTAACAGTGTCACCAGCAAAGCACCTCCATACCATCACACTTCCTCCTCCATAGTTCACGGTGGGAACTACACATGTAGGAACTATCTGCTCACCTTTTCAGTGTCTTACAAAGACATGGCGTTTGGAACCAAAGATCTCAAATTTGGACTCATCAGACCAAAGGACAGATTTCCACTGTCTAATGTCCATTACTTGTGTTCCTTGGCCCAAGCCATTCTCTTCCTCTTGTTGTTCTTCCTTCCTTTGCAGCAATTCGACCATAAAGTCCAGGTTCATGCAGTGTTCTCTGAACAGCTGATATTGAGATGTGTGTGCTACTTGAACTCCGTGAAGCATTTAGGTGGGCTCTTATCTGGGGTGCTGTTAACTTGTAGTTTCTGAGGCTGGTAACTCTGATGAACTCATCCTGTGCAACAAAGTCTTGGTCTTCCTTTCCTGGGGCGGTCCTGATGGGAGTCAGTTTCATCGTAACGTTCGATGGTCGACTGCACTTAAGGATACTTTCAAAATTCTTGAAATTTCTTAAAGTAATGATGGACTGTTGTTTTTCTTTAATTGAGTGGTTCTTGACATAATATAGATTAGAACATTACTCAAATAGGGCTTTTCACTGTATACCAACTCGACCTCTTCACAGTGGCCTCAAACACATAAAGAGGGCAAGAAGTTAACTCTTGACAAGCCACAGCTGTTAACTGAAAGCCATTCCAGGTGACTACTTCATAAAGCTGATTGAGAAAGCTGCCTTCTAAGTAAGAGGTGCCTACTTTACTAAATAAGGGCAGTATGGTGGCGCAGTGGTTAGCACTGCTGCCTCGCAGTTAGAATAACATCTGGAAGGTCTGGGTTCGATTCCACCTTGCATTGGGCCTCTCCCTCTCTCTGTGTGGACTTTGCATGTTCTCCCTGTGCTTGCGTGGGTTTTCTCCAGGTACTCTGGTTTTCTCCCACATTCCAAAGACATGCACTTACTGGGGTTAGGTTAATTGGCTACACTAAATTGCCCAAAGGTGTGAATTTGAGTGTGAAAGGTTGTTTGTCTCTCTGTGTTGGCCTTGCGACAGGCTGGCGACCTGTTCAGGGTGTACCCTACCTCTTGCCCTATGACAGCTGGGATAGGCTCCAGCCCCCCGCGACCCTGAACAGGATGAGTGGAAGCGAATGGATAGATGGATGTTTACTAAATAGTTCGATATGTATTTCTCAGTTTGGATGACTTTAGTATTAATCTATGGTGTTGTGGTGGCCACATATATGCACATTTCACACCAGAATGCCCCAAGCTCTTATTGCGAAGAGAGAGACCGGAATAGAGAGGGAAAAGGCGGGAGAGAGAGGCCTAGGATAAAAGGGCTTGACTCCTCCTTTTGAGGAGTTATATTTGGAGTTGAGTTGTTGTGAGTTTTTCCTAATAAAGCTGAGACTACATACCGGCTCGTGTCTCCTTCCACCGACTCCTACATTGGTGACCCCGACTAAAGAACATGTCTGCTGACGACAGCTCAGCGGCCGCTGTTTCCTCACCAGCCGCCGCCGTTTCCTCACCAGCCGCCGCCGTTTCTCCCGCTATTTTTGCGGCCACGGTCAAGCTCCCGGAGTTCTGGCAGCACGATCCAGAGCCTTGGTTCCAGCATGTGGAGGCCCAGTTTCACCTCCGCGGGATCACCTCAGACGACACCAAGTATTACCATGTCGTCGCGGCGCTGGACTCTGCTTCTACCCGCCGGCTGATGGGACTGCTCCGGGACCCGCCGCCTGCTAACAAGTATGGAGCGCTGAAGGAGAACCTGCTGCGGATTTATCAGCTTTCAGACGAAGAGCGGGCTGATCGCCTGTTGTCCCTGAATGGCTTGGGAGATGGTAAACCCTCCGAGCTGATGGAGCGCATGCTGGCTCTGCTCGGCCCGGGCGACGCTTCGTTTCTCTTTACGCATCTGTTCCTGCGCCAGCTCCCCCCTCCCGTGCGCACCGCGCTAGCCAGCTCCGCTCTGATACGGGCCAAGGATTACCGCGGGCTAGCTGAAGAGGCGGACAAGATTTTGCTGGCATCCAGGCATTCCGGTGTGCATGCACTTTTACCGAGTGCGGCTCTACAAGGGACGGAGGCTAGAGAAGCTGGTGCTGTGGCCGCCGTCGCAGAGCGCCGGAGGAAGGAGAGCGTGCTCTGCTTCTATCATCGCCGGTTCGGAGTGAAGGCGAAGCGCTGCATTCCGCCGTGTACCTTCCAGCACCAGGGAAACGAGAGGGCCGGTGCTCACTAGCAGCTGTGTGCGCTGGCAGCTCGGACAAGCTGCTCTTCATTGAGGACACTGCTTCGGGACGCCGTCTGCTTGTGGACTCGGGTGCTCAGCGTAGCATCATGCCGGCTTCAGCTGCGGACGCCTTGGGACAATGTCACGGACCCCGGCTGGACGCGGTGAACGGTACCCCCATTCGCACATATGGAATGAGGTTGGTGACTGTGTGTTTCAAGGGACGTCAGTTTAACTGGGACTTTGTGATAGCGTCTGTGTCAGTACCTATACTCGGCGCTGATTTCTTGTGTGCTTTCAGGTTGTTGGTCGATGTAGCTAATAGGTGCTTGATAGATGCTGTGTCTTTTGATACCTACCCCTGTACACTTGGTAGTCCTCGCCCCCTGCCCCTCGCTAACATGCTTGCCACAGGTGATGAGTACCAGCGTTTGCTTGCCGAGTTTCCCACCCTCACGGTTCCCACCTTCTCTGCAGCCGTAGCTAAACATGGTGTGGAGCATTACATTACCACTGTGGGTCCGCCGGTTTTTGCGCGTGCACGCCGTCTCGATGCCGCGAAGTTAGCGATAGCCAGGGAGGAGTTTGCAAACATGGAGCGCCTTGGTATTGTGCGCCGCTCAAACAGCCCGTGGGCGTCCCCGTTGCACATGGTCCCTAAAGCTGACGGTGGGTGGCGCCCTTGTGGGGATTTTAGGCGCCTTAATAATGCGACGACTAATGACAGGTACCCGGTTCCCCACATTCAAGATTTTTCGGTTCATCTTGCGGGGGCAACTATTTTTTCAAAGGTGGATTTGGTGAGGGGATACCATCAGGTTCCTGTCCATCCGCGTGATGTGCCCAAGACCGCGGTTATCACTCCTTTTGGCCTTTTCGAGTTTTTGCGAATGCCCTTCGGTCTGAAGGGCGCGGCACAGACGTTTCAGCGCCTCATGGACTCCGTTTTGCGTGGTATGCCATTTTTGTTCGTCTATCTGGATGACATACTGGTGGCCAGCCCTTCCGCCGCGGAGCATTCAGTGCACCTCCGCCAGTTGTTTGAGCGTCTCAGTGAGCACGGTTTGATTGTGAATCCAGCTAAATGCCAGTTCGGTCTGCCGGCCATAGAGTTTTTGGGACACCTCGTTTCGCCCCAAGGGGCGTTTCCCCTGCCCGCTAAGGTGGAGGCGGTTTCTGCTTTTCCGCGCCCTTCCTCAGTGAAGCCCCTGCAGGAGTTTTTGGGGATGGTGAACTTTTATAACCGTTTCATCCCCCGGGCTGCTCACCTCATGCACCCTCTGTACAATGCACTTAAGGGCAAGAAAGGCAACCAAGAGATAGAGTGGACACCTGAGCGGGTGCAGGCATTTGACAGTGCCAAAGCTGCTCTTGCCAACGCTGCCCTGCTGGCCCACCCGTCTCCCGAGGCGCCTGTTGCCCTTACTACCGATGCCTCCGATTTTGCAGTCGGGGCCGTGTGCGAACAATGGGTGGGTGGTGCTTGGCAGCCCCTCGCCTTTTTTAGCAGGAAGCTTCGGGATGCGGAGAGAAAGTACAGTACGTTTGACAGGGAGCTCCTTGCCCTTTTTCTCGCGACGCGTCATTTCCGGTTCCTGCTTGAGGGCCGTGACTTTACCGCTTTTGTAGACCACAAACCTCTCACATTTGCCATGGCAAAGGTTTCAGAACCATGGACTGCACGGCAGCAACGGCAGCTTTCTGCTATTTCAGAGTTTACCACTGACATTCAGCACGTCGCCGGCAAGTGTAATCGGGTGCAGGTTAGTTCTGTGCATTTGGGAGTGGACTACTCTGCCATGGCTGCCGACCAACTTACGGATACGGAGATTCAGGCTTTTAAGGCGGCCGAGTCCAGTTTGCGTTTGGACGATGTCTCATTTCAGGATAGGGGCGTAACCCTACTTTGCGACGTCTCATTGGGCAGGCCTCGCCCCTTGGTTCCTGCTTGCTGGCGTCGGCGGGTTTTTGAGGCAGTTCATTCTCTTTCGCACCCAGGAGTTAAAGCCTCAGTTAAGTTGGTAGGGGCCAAGTTTGTGTGGCCCGGCCTCCGGAAAGAGGTCAGGGCGTGGGCTTCCTCATGTGTTGCTTGTCAGCGCGCCAAAGTGCAACGACACACCAAATCCCCTCTGGAGCACTTTCCCATACCACAGAGAAGGTTCGAACATGTCCATGTAGACCTGGTAGGTCCATTTCCCCCTTCCCGGGGTTTCACCCATCTCCTGACAATGGTGGACAGGACGACTCGGTGGCCTGAAGCAGTTCCTTTGGCGTCAACCACCTCAGCAGATGTTGCTCGTGCGTTCGTCTCCTCCTGGGTATCTCGGTTTGGCGTACCGCTTGACTTGACATCTGACAGGGGTCCTCAGTTCACGTCTGAGCTGTGGACTGCTGTGGCGGAGAACCTTGGCGTCAGACTCCATCGCACTACCGCGTACCACCCGCAGGCCAATGGCCTTTGCGAGAGGTTCCACCGTACCATGAAGGCTGCCTTACGGGCTGCGCTGGTGGACAGCAGCTGGGCTGACCGCCTTCCTTGGGTCCTGCTGGGCCTGCGTGCGACACCTAAGGAGGACCTGCAGTCTTCTTCAGCCGAGCTGGTCCTGGGCCAGCCTTTGAGGGTTCCAGGGGAATTCCTTCCTGGTGCACCTGCTTCGGGGGCTGACAAAAGGAGCGGGCCGGTTTTCCCGGGGAATGATAGGTTTTTGGCCCCAGTAGCGGCGCATCACTGCCTTCCACAGTCATATGTGCCAAAGGACCTGATGTCTGCCAAGTACATTTTTATCCGCCATGACGCGCACCGTTCTCCACTTCGACCTCCTTATGATGGTCCATTCCGTGTGCTAGAGGTGGGACCTAAGGATTTTTTGGTTGAGCTGGGAGGTCGTCAGGAGCGGGTTTCGGTGGATCGCCTTAAGCCTGCTCACATGTTTCCGGATGGTCCTATTGAGTTGGCCCAACCTCCGCGCCGCGGTCGTCCTCCCGTTTCTATGCCTCACTCGGAGGACCTGCCCCCAGCTGCTGTTTTTTCCCCTGCGAGGGGGCAGTCTCGCCGTAGTCGGGGCTATGCCCCTCCCTCGTTTTCACCACCTGTGGTCGCCAAGCACAGCCGTAGTGGAAGCCTTGTTAAACCCCCTAGGAGATACTCTTGATGTGGTATTTTATTTTTGCTATGTTGAGTTAAAATGGTTGCTGTTTTTATTATTGTATTGTTTGCCATTCTGTGTGTTCAGGGGGGGCCTGTGTGGTGGCCACATATATGCACATTTCACACCAGAATGCCCCAAGCTCTTATTGCGAAGAGAGAGACCGGAATAGAGAGGGAAAAGGCGGGAGAGAGAGGCCTAGGATAAAAGGGCTTGACTCCTCCTTTTGAGGAGTTATATTTGGAGTTGAGTTGTTGTGAGTTTTTCCTAATAAAGCTGAGACTACATACCGGCTCGTGTCTCCTTCCACCGACTCCTACAGTGTTTTTTAAATACTGAAAAACCACTGAATTAGAAGGTGTGTTCAAACTTTTGACTGGTACTGTACAAAAAATGATCATATCGGCAGTGCAAATGCATATTTGATCTCTGGGACGTTGATGCTAGTTTCCTTTTTCCCCAGAGTTTGGTTGTGTGGACTTACTGACCTGAATGCGCTATCTTTTCTCTTTTTAAACCTCATGCCCATTCCTTCAAGCCACAGGTAAATGTACAATTAAATTAAAGCAAAAAAATTTAACTCACATCGCATTTATATAATGTGGGCTTCCATCTATCACTGCTTCGAATGGATGACAAATTAAAAGGAGGCCCCTATTAAAACAGATTTATGGGATTGATTCCAGCCAATAATGGCTGTTTAATGGGATGATAGCATTTGATTTGCATGTTTCTTAGCCACTGTTATCATACACTATATACACTGCTCAAAAAAATAAAGGGAACACTCAAATAACACATCTTAGATCTGAATGAATGAAATATTCTCATTGAATACTTTGTTCTGTACAAAGTTGAATGTGCTGACAACAAAATCACACAAAAATTATCAATGGAAATCAAATTTATTAACCAATGGAGGCCTGGATTTAGAGTCACACACAAAATTAAAGTGGAAAAACACACTACAGGCTGATCCAACTTTGATGTAATGTCCTTAAAACAAGTCAAAATGAGGTTCAGTATTGTGTGTGGCCTCCACGTCCCTGTATGACCTCCCTACAATGCCTGGGCATGCTCCTGATGAGGTGGCGGATGGTCTCGTGAGTGATCTCCTCCCAGACCTGGACTAAAGCATCCGCCAACTCCTGGACAGTCTGTGGTGCAACGTGATGTTGGTGGATGGAGCGAGACATGATGTCCCAGATGTGCTCAAACGGATTCAGGTATGGGGAACAGGCAGGCCAGTCCATAGCTTCAATACCTTCATCTTGCAGGAACTGCTGACACACTCCAGCCACATGAGGTCTAGCATTGTCCTGCATTAGGAGGAACCCAGGGCCAACCACACCAGCATATGGTCTCACAAGGGGTCTGAGGATCTCATCTCGGTACCTAATGGCAGTCATGCTACCTCTGGCGAGCTCTGGCGGGCCCTCCAAAGAAATGCCACCCCACACCATTACTGACCCACTGCCAAACCGGTCATGCTGAAGGATGTTGCAGGCAGCAGATCGCTCTCCACCGTATCTCCAGACTCTGTCACGTCTGTCACATGTGCTCATTGTGAACCTTCTTTCATCTGTGAAGAGCACGGGGCACCAGTGGAGAATTTGCCAATCCTGGTGTTCTCTGGCAAATGCCAAGCGTCCTGCATGGTGTTGGGCTGTGAGCACAACCCCCATCTGCGGACGTCGGGCCCTCATACCATCGTCGTGGAGTCGGTTTCTAACCATTTGTGCAGACACATGCACATTTGTGGCCTGCTGGAGGTCATTTTGCAGGGCTCTGGCAGTGCTCCTCCTGTTCCTCCTTGCACAAAGGCAGAGGTAGCGGTCCTGCTGCTGGGTTGTTGCCCTCCTACGGCCTCCTCCACGTCTCCTCGTGTACTGGCCTGTCTCCTGGTAGTGCCTCCATCCTCTGGACACTACGCTGACAGACACAGCAAACCTTCTTGCCACAGCTCGCATTTAAGTGCCATCCTGGATGAGCTGCACTACCCGAGCCACTTGTGTGGGTTGTAGAGTCCGTCTCATGCTACCATGAGTGTGAAAGCACCACCAACATTCAAAAGTGACCAAAACATCAGCCAGAAAGCATAGGTACTGAGAAGTGGTCTGTGGTCCCCACCTGCAGAACCACTCCTTTTATTGAGTGTGTCTTGCTAATTGCCAATAATTTCCACTTGTTGTCTATTCCATTTGCACAACAGCATGTGAAATTGATTGTCAATCAGTGATGCTTCCTAAGTGGACAGTTTGATTTCACAGAAGTTTGATTTACTTGGAGTTATATTGTGTTGTTTAAGTGTTCCCTTTATTTTTTTGAGCAGTGTATAAAAATGGATGCAGCCACTATCATGACTATCACATATTGGCTTCTGGACTGAGTACAGTTAAGCCTCAATGGCTTTTTGTTTCTGGCTGGATTTATGGGCCAGAAGTTATATATTTGTGTAAGAGAGTGGAGTGCTAGGTCATCAGCTAAGCTGCATCCATAAACTAGGTAGGTGCTACACACATACACACATATCTGGTCATTAGTGCTAATTGTCAGACTAATAAAATACTAGACTTTCACTCATTAAAACTGAAGCACAAAGTCTTTGGATGGACTGTCCATGTATGTCATATCTGCTAGGTAATTAAATTAAAAAGGCTTAAAAAGACACCAACACCACAAACAAGGTTGATTGGCGTGATCACATCTGTAGCACGGCCATGAAAAAATGAGGAAGTTACTTGATTATCATGCATGATTTTTAAGCTTGTCATTTAGAAAGTGTCTGTAGCTTCAAGCTAGAACAAAAATGACAAAAGACTTAACCTAACCTTTCTGATCTGGTCACCTGCGATTCCAGCAGACCTGATGCTACATTTGTAATGACAGCTACCTTCTAACTTGATGGATCTCTGTTTTTTCTTTTATTACCACTCCATTATCGGTACACCATTTAGAGGTTAAGCTCCTTACAGTCTGAAGAGCATAATTGTTGACATTCAATACATTAATTTTCTAGGTAGCAAAGGTATTTGGGGGAAAAAAAACAAAAAAAAAAACAACTTCAATAATCTGAAGCAGAGAACAGGAGGACAACTTATTCTGAACTGAACTGTGCAAATGAATCAACCATTTTCAGTCTGCTATATCTTTCTGCCAACATTTTGGCAGTTGCTTCTAAGTTCAGTAACCTATAATCTGGTCCTAAAATGTGACGACAGATTTGAGCACACAAAATACACTCTGGGCACTGTAATTTTCTTGTTGTAAAAGAAAGTAAATTGCTTTCAAAACACAAGCAACAAAGAAACATGTATTTACAATTTGAAAACACATCTGAAAAAGTTTTTTTTTTAAGTTTAAGTTAAGTATGGTTGTAATCATAGTTCTTCACTAAAGTTGTATTTTGATGATGGTTTGTAGTTTGTGTAAGGGATGAGTTGCAGTAGGATTGGCACACATTTAAAAAATAGGTGTTTGTTGATTAGATCTTAACTATTAGCTGTCAAATCCAATCTTATCCGTGAGAATTTTTTTGAATGTTGATGATACATGAGACATTCATGTAGCTGCTGCCATATGTTGTGAAAATAAATCAGTGACCTACATTATCAAGGCAAGTGCATAATCTGTTAGCTCCTAATGCATGCAGTGTTAATGCAGCTCCTTCCTCCCAAATGCCAATTAATTAATTGGCAAAGATATAGAATATTACTGACTTAGATTCAAGTTCTGCCTCACAGTGTTGCATACCTTTAATGTGAACTTGGTTATTGATCTAATGTGATAATGGACCTTTTGCATCTCAAATCAAAGAAGGGATGTCATTTGGTTAATGCCAGCCAACACTGCCTGAGGCCAGTCAGCACTGTGTGCTGTTCTATCAATATTAAAGACTCATCAAAGGTCAATGTTTAACCTTTAACACACACTAGACACACACTCATCCTCTCCATGTCGAAACACTTTCATTTCTGTAATTCAGTCAACATTCTGCTGTGCTATCCAAATAACCTGCAAACCTATTTAATATTGTATATTGATGCTCTTTCAAATTGTCTGTGATATCATCTGCCAAATGATAAACCAGAGGAATTAGCTGGCACACCTTATAATAGCCGCTGCTTCACGACACCTCCATCCAGCCACTGTTTTACTACTTTACTTACTGTATCCATGCTCAGATCACAGGGCAGCAGTCTCAATAGAGATGCCTAGAGCTTCTTCTCCCCAGCCACCTCCTCCATCTCTTATGGGAGACAAAGTGTTCCCAAGCCAGCCAAGAGACATAATCTTTCCAGTGCATCAACATATGCAATAAACCTTGAAAATATGATATTGAAAATACAGACCTGTAAGTAGAAATTCAATGAATCAAGTCAGAAATCATAATAATTAAAACAAATCAAGTGATTTATAATTTGCCTAACTGCATAGAAATAATTTTAAAATGACAGAACTTTCTCAGTTTTGGACCTGAGATGTGAATGTCATAAATCACAATCTGAACTGCTATTATCTCTACCACTGAAGCATTAGTGGCCTATAAAAACAAATGCCCCTGAGCCAAAAAGCTAATTTGCAGTAACAGTCAAAATGCATTCATAACCAGCATTTTAAGAATGTTGATTAGATGACTGAATTTTGTTTGATTACTACCATTTTTTTTTTACATCACACATGATTAATAACCTGTTGTTAAATAATTGAGGGTGTATGTGGATGGAAATAACTTTATCACTGTTTTTTTAAGTAAATATAAAATTGACTGATTGTAATTATATTTATCAAAGTGTAGGTAAGGGTGAACATGCCAATCTAAAAATTTCAGTCCAATACTCCAGTAACATATCCCATTAATGATTTGGGATCACATGCCTCATTAAACAAGATTTGACAAGATCTGAGACTTCTTCCTCATTGCCTTCACTATGTCTCTCACTGTGAACTCAGATGCAAACAAATCACTCATTAAAATTACAAAGCTCAAATTGTCCTAATTAATTGGATGAGTCCTTTAGAAAAGGGCATCTATGTTAGCATGATGAGCAGCAAAATACCAGGCTACAAGAGGCAGTGAGGCTACGAAGAATCAGTGCAGTATAAAGGAGATGCTAATTAGTATCAACTGTGCAATATCAAATCAACTATTTTTGTAAATGCATGAGTTAATCCAGTCCAGATGTAATAAAAATTATTTTCTCTAGGTCATTAATAGAAAGAAATAGTTTAACTTAACAGAAGGGGACCTATTAGTCAAATAAGATGAACCAGTTCAGGGTAGTGCCACAAATACTGACACATTTTCACAGATATGAGATCAAGATCTTTTGGTCCACTGTATCAAATCCAGTAATTCAGTAATACACACACAGCAGAGTTACCAGCATCAACAATGCACAAAAGGTCATTAAGAACTCTTAAAAGAGAAGAATCTGTGCTGTGATGGAATTAAAAGCCTGACTAAAAAACCTCAATATCGCTGTTATGTAAAAAAGACCGCGGCTGCTGGAAAACCACTTTCTCTAAAAGTTTAGATAGAAAAGGAAATATTGGCCTAAAATTTGATGGATCAGTTGGATCAAGATTTGTTTTATTGATGATGATGTACAAAATAAGAATTTATAATTGTAAAACCTTGATGGCCTTACTTGCATGAAACACTTATTCAAACAAAAGAGAGCGTATGCTATCTGACATATAGTAGGCTTTAACCTGTCACCAATATTATATTTTATATATATATATATATAAGAACAGAATTAACTGTGCTGAAGAGGTCTCTTTGTGCTGAATAGTACCTGTTTCTCAAAATGTCATAAGACACTTGTAATTTGTCTTTTTTCCAATTCCTTTCTGCTCTCCTGCATTATTGCCTGAGTGCTGTAGTACGCTCATTTTGCCAAGGCTGATGTTTTAATTTAGGGCAGTATGACCTCAAAAGAGCAACAGAAGTGAGGACAACAGTTCAAGTAGCATTAAAGGAATTTAAGGATTCTTCTGCATGTACATAAGATGGAGGAGATGGAGCTTGACAGCTCAGCACAGAATTTCTGTGGTCAGCAGTGATCAATGTGATTAGGTGAGAGACTGGAGCATGTGCACTGGTTATTACGATTAACTCAGAAACACTGATTTAAAAAAATGACAGGCATGAAGTCAGTTTTTTGTTTGAGGTCCAAGAACAACCTTTGCAGGTCATCCTTTAGACTGGATTTGTCTTTAGTTGCATTATTATACTGGAGGCACTGTTCATGTCGTTCATAAATCTATACATCTTCTGAAACCCCTGTTTTAAAGATTTCACAACAGATGCAAGTAGCAACAGAGACTTCTTGTCTGTTCCATGCTGAGACAGGTACACTGCAGATGTTGTACTTGGGGTAAATGTGGCTTGTCCAGATTATTAAGACTAAGAGGAAACAACAGCTGCAGGAAAGTGAATCTAGAAAAAAGCAGCAAGAGGCAAGGGGAGGCGGACAGACAGAAACAATGTCAGGACAATATGTAAATAATGTTTACTGTAAGATACTACTTTAACCACAAAGGTTAAAGCAAGGCCAGTAAAGTGTTGTAAACAGACATCAGCTCACCACCTGTTAGGCTACCTACAGTAAGATAGATAGACACAGACTGCTTCAACAATGCGATGGTAAATAAATAAATAAAATAGGATTATATTGTGTAGTAGTACAATATTGTGAAAAAGATTCTTTTTTGTAATCTGATTTTAAAAGATAAACATTCCTATGTTATATTTTTACCTTCTTTTTTGTTTAAAATTGGGGATTGTGGCTTATAGTTTATAAAAGTCAGAAATCTTGTATCACAGATTATTGGAATATGTCATTTTAAGTTTTAGTAAATTACTATTAAAACCACAATCATGGGGAAGATTCCTGACTTGATAGTTGTCCAAACAAATATTGACAACCTCAGCACAGAGATTAAGCTACAGAAGGGTACAGCTGCAAAGGCTGGCTGTTCACTGAGTGCTGTATCAAAGCATATTAATGGCAAGCTGACTGAAAGGGAAAGCTGTGGCAGGCAATGGCTCACAGCAGGGGTGATCACAGCCTTGAGAGGACTGACAAGAAAAGTCAGTTCAAGAACTTGGGAAAGGTTAACAAGGAGTAAACCGAGGCTGGTGTCAGTGCATCAAGAGCCACCACATATGGACATCTTCAGGAAATGGGCAACAGCTATCACAATCCTACCATCGAGCCACTCCTGAACCAGAGACAATGTCAAAGATGTTTTAGCCGTGCTAAGGGGACAATAACTAAACTGTTTCTCAAGTGAAATTGAATTCAAAGCCCTAGAGTCTGAAGGAATAATGGAGAGGCACCGAATCCAAGGTGTTTGAAGTCCACTGTCTGATGTCTGCAGTCTGAGATGATTTGGAGTGCCATGCACCCACCATGGTAGTGAGTGGTCCACTGTCAAATTCAGTGCAGCCATCAACTAGGAGATTTTAGAGCACTGCTTCCATCTGCTTATAAGCTTTATGTAGATGCTTATTTACTTTTCTTGCAGGACCGAGGGTGTGACACCTGGCCACAATGTCAAAATTAATACCAAATGATTTGCCAACCACATTATTATTGTTGTACTTGAATATCCAACAAAAAATCTGTGGGGTATTGCCAAGACAAACATGAGAAATATCTAACCCAAAACTACAGATGAGATGAAGGACTATACTTGCCATGAATATAGAATGTATGAATGTTTACCTTTTTGAATCAAATAATAAAATATTTGCCATCACAATGTACGTGTGTAGTCAAAACGTCAAAGTGTGAAATCTTACTGTCTTTGAGAGCTCTTACATTTATAGAAAAGTGTAAGAAAGTTCACTTTGAAGTCTAATGACATCATATACCAGGTGCCCTTAGTTAAATAGATTTTTTAAATGTTTATTCCAAGTATTTAACTTAGTTTTAGTATTTAACTAAAATAAAAAGAAACATTTATACTAATGAAGATATGTTGTACATGGGTATATATGTGCATAGAATAAAGCACAGTGGAAATGCAAATATAAGTTTGTTCATAAATACAGAGGCTCTTGGGTTAGGATTCTAACCCAAACCATTTCAGCATTCTCCTAATTAATATGAGTGTGTTCAATTTTGTTCATACATCATATTGCCATAAGTATTCATTCATCTGCCCTTACATGCATATGAACTTGAGTGGCATCCAATTCTTAATCCATAGGGTTTAATATGATGTCAGCCAACCCTTTGCAGCTATAACAGCTTCAACTCTTCTGGGAAGTCTTTCCACAAGGTTTAGGAGTGTTTACGGGTATTTTTGACCATTTCCAGAAGCACATTTCTGAAGCACCCCTTACTGGGGTTAGGTTAATTGGCTAATCTAAATTGCCCATAGGTGTGAATGTGAGTGTGAAAGGTTGTTCATCTCTCTGTGTTGGCCCTGTGACAGGCTGGCGACCTGTTCAGGGTGTACCCTGCCTCTCGCCCTATGACAGCTGGGATAGGCTCCAGCCCCCCCGCGACCCTGACCAGGATAAGCGGAAGTGAATGGATGGATGGACATTTATGAGGTCAGACACTGTGAGCCAGGCCTTCTCTTCCAACATCAGTCTCTGCTCTAATTCATCCCAAACGTGTTCTATCGGGTTGAAGTCAGGACTCAAACAAGCATGTCAAGTTCTCCCACACAAAACTGGCTCATCTATGTCTTTATGGACCTTGCTTTGTGCGCTGGTGTGCAATCATGAACAGGAAGGGGCCATCCCCAAACTGTTGCCACAAAGTTGGGAACCTGAAAGAAGTTCTGAAGTTCCCTACGCACTTTTCTTGAGCTAATCTTGACACATGAAGTTTGGAAGTCTGTAGCAATTGAGCAAAGAATATTTAGTAGAAGGGAATTTGGACTGTACTTGCTGCATAGGTGACATCCTATCACGGTGCCACGCTGGAATTCACTGAGCTCCTGAGAGCGACTCATTCTTTCACAAATGTTTGTAGAAGCAGTCTGCATGCTTGGGTGCCTGATTTTATACACTTGTGGCCATGGAAGTGATTGGGACATCTGAATTTGATGACTTGGATAGGTGAGTAAATACTTTTGGCAATATAGTGCATGTTTTAGTAACAGGCTTGGCTCATTGTACACTTCCGAATTCTGTTTTCAGTAGCAAGCAGACATAACTATTATGTCTCTATGACAGTACAACTTTGAAGAATTCTACAGGACTCTCTAATATTAATAATGTGCAAAAAAATTCAGATTGTACCACACACACTTGAATACTATGTAGCTAAACAAACACAAACCCACGCTTAGTTACAAAAACTTGTGGCAGGCTGTTGTTGGGGGACCCTGAGATGTTAATAAAGCAGATATAAATTGGATTTGTGTGTTTTGTTTTACACAGGCAAGGTGAAACAACATTTCTGTGGACTGCTGGACAAAACAGTTGGGTGAAAAATATAAGAAATATTGAGGGATCCACTGGTGTTACAGTATATCACGCTAGCCAAGCCTAGCTTGAACTCTTGTGTGTAATAAATTATTAAAAATCCATGAATACAACAGTGTTGTTAAACAGGTAGCCAGTTGACCTAATCGCACTGTTTTAATGGCATACAACATGTTTTATAGTTCATCTATTCAACTATTTTAAGACCTGTTAAGTACCAGGTCTTAAAAAAAAATAAAATATATATATATATATATATATATATATATATATATATATATATATATATATATATATATATATATATATATATATATATATATATATATATATATATTTCCTGATATATAAAACCATAGAACCTTAGAGCAAGAGTCCTGCCAGACCCTGTCTGTCACAAATCTTTTTTTCTATGTTTTAATATAAATAAATTGGATTTGTCTCTGGTGAAAAAGTCATTTTATAAATAAAAAAAAAAGACAGAACATTTTTAATCTAGTATTGGGTCATGGAAATGGTTTTGTATCTGTGTATTGTCTTTTAAATACACAGAACAGATTTGAGAGAGAGAAGTCAGATTTCTGCCAGCAGTATTGCATGAAGAACTACTTGTAAATCATAAGCAGCTCACAGCCTTCATTGACTCTGATGTGTAATTAACACCAAGGCTACATACTAACACAGCAGACTGAGACGTCTGATGCATGGAGACATACAGTGTGAGGGGAAATGTCTCCATGCCTTCACATTCTGAAACTTGCAGTTACCGGAGAAGGACAGATGCATTAAACAAATACTATTGCACTGCTTTGATCAGTGTTATGTTTAGGGTTAGAGAATCAAAAGGGCACGTCAGAGTTTTTGTTTGTTTTATGAATTTTCTACATACTATAAAACAGTGTACAATCAGAACAAAGCCTATTGAAATGTACTTTATTTTCCCTGTAATGTCTAAGCACACCTTTTTTTTCAGTACCTACCATGAAAATCATTCATAGTGAATATAAAATTGTAATGAGAAGTAGGTAAGTGAAACAGTGTAGATTAATGTGGATTGAGAAAACTAAAAAGAAAGCGTCTCCTTTCTGCACACAGAAACTGAGGGATTTATTTTGGCACGTGTGGATTCATAGTAACAGAGGAGACATGTTCAAATGAACAAATGTCAGAAGATTGATTATCAAAAACAGGCTTGGTTGACGACAACCCCGACAAACAGTTTCATCACTGGAAATATTATTATTGTGAAGGTAAAAACATCATCACTACACAGGGCACACAATATGTGCATAAAACTAAACTAAAATTAAATAAATCCTATTTAAACATAGCTTTCCAGAAAACTTAAACACAACTGTCTCAATGTCAGTAATCCACTTAGAAGTGTTGTAGGACTATCTATTAAACATTTTGCTCCTGTAGTTTCTTCCCTTAATATCAGGGAAAGACAAACCCGAATCCTGCCAAATGCTATATGCTAGCATCATCCTGCATTTCAAATGTGAAATGCAACCCTAACTGATCATGAGTGATGAGTCTTGATTAGCGCTGATGGTCAGAATTTGACTTGAGATTTGAGATAACCTATATCTTTTACAACTGAGAAGTGAAAGAATCATTGGCTCACAGACAAACAACACTGCTGGTTTGACTGCTTTTGATGAAGTAGATCTAGAAGTAACGTGGTTTGATGTAGAAATAATTTCTAAAAGCTGGTCTCAATCCACCTCCTCACAGCTTCACCTCCTGTGAGACGCTGATATAAATGGATCAGGGTTTGAGCATACCTGTACAGAAACTACATAGGAAGTGGTGTATGTCTCTTCTAGCTAACAGAACTGAAGGATACTGATTAATTCACAGCCTTTCTGTATTTAGATTTCCAGCAAGGGGCCAAACCAGCACTACTGCTGTATGTGTGAGAGCCATCCATGGCTGAGATCTATCTACAGTAGCAAGAGGTACGAAAGCAATTGGGCCTTTACTGCCACACTGCACAATAGCTTCTTCTCCCATGCCATTAGACAGCTCAGTATTCACAGACTAGACTTCATAAATGCATTCCAAAAAGTACTTGCACTTAACATATCTATATTTTATTGTATTTATATATATTTATATCTTTATAACGTTGTACACCTTTTGCAATGCTGTGTAGCCCTATATGTAGCACCATGGTCCTGGAGGACTGTTGTCTTATTTCATGGTGTATTGTACCACCTGACTTTATTCTTCACTGATAATGCAAGCACAAGTATTGAAGGCACAGCTAAGGAATAAGCACTAGAAAATAAATAGCTCAAAACTAAATATTACCTACATGGTCCCAGAAATCAGAATGCAGGCAATTTAATGTATTTCATTTTAAACAGCCTATAGTTCTCATAATAGATCAGTCAGCTCTTCCAATATCATCTCATTGCCACTGTTCAACACTTAATCACAGCCCTCTAACCTCCTTTGTGTTACCTGGTTGTCATAGGTGGACATACTACAAGACATTGGTTATGGTTTTTTTTTTTTTTTTTGGTTGGTTGGTTGGTTGGTGGTTTTTGCTTTATTTTCCCTCAAATTGTACATACTAATCTTATGTTAACTTTAGCACTACTGCTCAATTTAACACAGAGATATTGACAATATAAGAGCAGCAATATCTAGTACTGCCTTATTCAAATAAAAGTGTATTTTAATAGTGTTAATATTCCATACCTGATCTGTGCACACAGAAAAAAAAAAAAAACTTAACATTAAAAATAGTTCTTACATGAGCCAGAAGTTGACATGTACAGTGCTCACCACTATAATTGTGCTCCTTGGGAAAAAGTTCTCAGGAGATAAATAAATGTCAGACGCAGTGGACTTCGTGTGTTTGAATACCGTGAACAGAAACTGAAAAGTAAACAGATTTAGAATCTAATTCAAGTTAAGACTGAAATACTTTGGCATTTGGTGAGATAATTATCTGCATGCCGTGGAGGTGCTGATGCCTGAAGGTGGAGCTTCTTCTAATCTCTTCTCCGCTCCTCATTTGGACTCCACTTAACACTTAATTCCAAGGCTAAAAGGACCTCAGAACCAAATGAAGCTTTTAGTGTGGCTTATTTAAAGTTCTCTGTAAAACCCAAAAGTTTAATGTTAATCAGAAAAAAGTTAATCAGTAAAAAAAATACGGGAAACTAAATTGCCTTGTTGATCTAAATTGTATTATCGTATCATAACATCACTGAAAAATTAGAAAAATTAAGTAAGTGTGAGTAAGTGTTTAAACATTATCTTCACATTTATTTTGTGGGGACCACATCCTTTTGTGCATTTTTTTTTTGCTGAGGACTGTATCTGTGACGTTGCTGAGCTTCTACTCTTTGTCCAGAACCTCTTCCAACACACAACGTCACAACAACCCTGCATCTGACTGGAGTGACAAGCAGGGTATACTGTACACCTTAGAGCAACAGCTTCCCTTTTCAACCTGTGCCTGTGGGCAGGGAAGGGAAGAGTAATGTGAGGGTTTGACATGTGGTAGTGGATGACTCCTAGTTAAAAGAAAATCCAGGATGGAGATGGATAACTTTCTTAAGTAGCACTATTACTATTCTCCAGACTTCATCAACTCAACTACACACTTCCTTGTTCTGCCTCCCATGTGACTGAACCAATCAGAAGCCATAAGGTCTTAGACTGAGGTGAATGTGAAGAAATCATAGACTCAACATTTTATTGTATTGGTTTTAAAAGTGCATATGAAAACATTAAAATATGTAAATAGTAAATGTAAGGACAAATGTACATAGAGAAATAAACATTCTAAATAAGATTTTTTGTAAATTAATTTGGATATGAATTTCCTTCTAACGGAGAATGGAACAATGATCTCATCTGCCAAATCATGGCCTCGGAGGGGTACTATACTGCAGAAGAGGGAATAGCAATGATCCCCCATCTTTGCACTGCATGTGTTTAACTTGGGTTGGTACAGTTTTGGAAACTAAATCAGGGGGAGCAGATGGTCAATATATTGCTCTGGTTACAGGAGCTCCAGATAATCATTAGACACACTTCTCTGCATTGCTATACAGTTGTAGTTAGGAGTTTACATACATTCATCATGGGCATGAATGTCATGGTAATTTGGGGTTTTAACCCTATAACACCAGGCGATACACCTGCCCTTACTTGCTGTAAACAGCTGGTTAACACCAAGTGTATCAACGCTGAGGTGTCTGATCAAACGAACGGTTTCTGAAAGCTGAGAAATTGCACTTCACACCCAACAGAGGGTTATCTAGTTGTTGCTAGAAGTCTGCAGGACATTTGAAGTATGTTGTGTCCCCAACGACATGTTCGGTAATTTGTGTTCCAGCAGTTTCAAATTCATGGTAGGCTTGAGCCTTGGTGGTTTCTGGGTTGGCCCTAAACATCCTAACAAATTTCCTTTCGTCTGAGCGTGACAGTTTGGGTCTCCTTCCAGACCTTAGAAAAAATGATGACACAACCAAATAACTTAGACTTTCATGCAGCGTATGTAACATTATTTGAATTGATAATCTTACAATCTACAGTTGTTTTGAAATGGCTCTAAGAGACCTTTCATAGTTTGGGTAAAACTACAATTCTCCTTTTTAGATGTGAAGATCCTTGGACTTTCCAATTGTCCTGAGTATTGGTCAATCCATGAAATACTGTCAAACAATGCTGGCAAAGAGAAACCACCAATTGTAGTCAATCGTGATCACTAATGAGAAGGACCTTTTACCATCAATTATTAAAAGATTAGAGAAAATCTAAAATTAATTCAAACATGTGCACCAAATTCCAATTTTTTTAAAGACATCAAAGATGTAGGCTGTACAATCATTCCACTCTGGAAAAAGAACAGTTGAAGGAAATTATTAAAAGCCCAAACTTATCATGGCATTCATGCCCATGCTGAGTGTCTTTTGTACGCAACTGTGCAAATATGTATTTAGCATCAAATATGCATGACTTACTTTGTATGATTTTGTTATGGCAAGCATTATAGTGTTTTAAAATGATGCTGAAACTAAAACATAATGGAGAAAAGAAAACCTCACTATTGTCATGGAAAGAGACAATTACAAAACCTTGTTTTTCATTGAGATGTGCTGATTGTGATTAGTCAAACCGAGCGTGACATGTACTGTAGAACAGATGAAGTAATGCTGTATCACTGAAGAACTGAGTAAGTGCTCCAAAAATCCCAAAGCACAGAGCACAAGAATGAAGTTGGATCTGATTTTTAACCAAACAAAATCCCCTTTTCTGAACTACAGTTTAAATGAACATGAACATTATATAATTTAAATATTCTCATAATGATAAACATAATGTTTCATACATCTACCGTATGTGTTTATAAATGCATCAACTAACAAGCACGTGTTAACATAGGCTTCATGTGTTACATATGCATATTTGTCTTTATAGCCCATTTAATCCACACTGTAACACAGCAAAGAGATGAACATATTCAGAAAAATTTACTAACACACTGAATAGAATACAGAAACATCATAATCACAGTGAAGGTCATCATCAGAGATTCTTTTGAGAGCAAAATATATGCAAAATTCTACTGCAAAGAACAAAATTAGTTATACTAGAGTGCTTTCCTCCTTCGTCTTATGTGCACCTGTCTCAGATTTGCCTCTTGTTTCACCTTCCCCTATGAATCTGCCAGTATCATTTCCTTCTCCCCACAGTGATACATAGCTGTAGTTCTGTCTCATTTGTTGCATGCATTATGATGCATTCTGATCATTAGCCAGAATGAGCCTGTTTCACTGCTGAGTTTCAGAAGTGTGAAGAAGAAACAGACAGGAAGAGTAGCCCAGAACAGCAGACATAAACAAAACATAACTCAGCAGGAAATCAATCAAGATGAATACGATCTGATAAAACAGTTGTGCTCCATCAAAATTTCCTAAATACAGAAATTCCGTATAAAAATCAGAGGAACTTTTAATAATAACACTAACCTGCCTCCACCAACTTGTCAGATAGAAATCAGTGAATCCACAATCAAATTCTAAATGTAACATAATGTAAGTGGTTGTGATGATGGCTGGTAGGAAACTGCACTCAAAAAAATGAGTGCAATAAGGAACGTGTGCTCTGAGAGGTTGTTTTTGTTTTTAATTAAAATTCAAAGTTGTGCTTAATGTCAGTTCTGGGCCCCAGTGTAGTGCACAGGGTTATGTCTAAGTCACCTCACTGGCATTACATACACCCACACACAAAATCCGACACACATACATGGTCTGTTGCCTCAGTTGTGAATCCAAGTCAACAGAGAGTAACTTCTCAGTAGCTTCACTTCCTCTCTAGAAAGCCAGAAATATTTCCCACACTGAGTTATCATAAGATTCCACCAAATCTGGTTCTACCCACATGAAATATGATCCTCCCAGTACTGTCAGTACCAACAGAATTTTTATTCGAATGGGATGATTTTAGCTCCAGTAAGGCATAGGTGGGCATACTGTCCTGTAGATTCAACTTATTGCATATTTCCTGATGCAATAAGTATTTATTTATAAGTATTGTGCAGATAATAAGTAGCCTTTTTTTTAATGAGATTTTGCTTCATGCAAAAAAGCCAGCTGGAGGAGTAGGTGTAAGAGCAACCTATAGACTGCAATATTACTCAAATGTAAAACTACACATTTTTATGTAACATGGTACTGTATGTCTACCTCTACACACTGCCAGTTGATAGTATTTCTATTATACTGTATCAAACAGTTTATTTTCTCGTTAAATTTGAACAATGGTGATGTTTTAAATGTGTTCGTGTGTATGTGAGACAAGTGCATTTTATATTTAACAGCTGCGAGCTGTGCTCTGCAGAACTGCAAATTGAGAGGTAATATATCACCAGCTGGTGTCTTAATGCTCCCATTTTATCTTAAGAAGAAGGTACATTACAAATCTTGATTTTATATTCTAAAATAGTAGCACAGTACCCTGAGATGGATCTTTTAAAAAAAAAATAATAATAAGTAATATATTTCCACTACTCACAATTAGTTTGTCATTCTGGTGACACAATGATTCCTGGTTAGTTGGAAGCAAGAATATCTAGGCGCCTTGTACGAAAGGAATTTCAAATAGTTAACTGTGGACTGTAAAGGCAGGAAATGCACTGTGTGGGCTGGTAAAGGAAGGTTTTCTGAAATGAAATAAAGTTACTAAACTGAACTGCAGTAACAGATGGCTAAACCTCTTAGTGAGATCCACTGACGGAGGCAGTTTACTAATAGCACAGTGAAACAGACAGCTTGAGACAGAGAGAGGGAAAATATTGAATTGACACTCACTTATTTTAACCATCAGGGCATGTAGCTAGAACAACAACAACAACAACAGATTTGACCATCTGTGAAAAGAAAAAAAAAGTTACAACATTTGCAAGTTATAGACTTAAAGTCTGCCCATGTACCATCCACAAAAAACACAGTTCAGCCATTTTTGTAGTCTTAATACATTCAACGCTCGATTTCTATAATTTCATAAGAAGATGTAGCAGCACTTATCTAACTTGCAGGTAGAGTGACAGCACTCTACCTCTCCATCTCTTTTAGGAAGATACCAAGGTGTTCACAAGTCCACTTGTACAGGTACAGGAAAAAAAGGACCCAAATACAGGACAGTAACAATAACACTTGTAACCAATGGGGATATCCTCCTGCCATTAATTAAAATATAAAATAAATTCAGAAGTGTGGATAACATTACAGGGCCATTTTATAACCCTTCAGCAGACATTACCTTCTGCAAAACTATTCTGCTCGGACAGATGGACAGACAGATGAATATTGTGTTGCACATCTTTGAAGAGTGAACAACACATATGCCAAATTTCATGGCTCAACTTCTTGTCGTTTAACAAAGGTAAAAGCTCAGGGACAGATGCCTGGACAGACCGATTGACCCTTTGCAGCTACAACAGCTTCAACTCTTCTGGGAAGACTTTCCACAAAGTTTAGGAGTGTGTTCATGGGAATTTTTGACCATTCTTCCAGAAGAGCATTTGTGAGGTCAGACACTGTTGTTGGACGAGAAGGCCTGGCTCACAGTGTCCACTCTAATTCATCCCAAAGGTGTTCGGACTGAGATCAGGACTCGGTGCAGTTTAAGGTAAGCCAGTTAAGTTCTTCCACACCAAACTCGCTCATCCATGTCGGCACCACTGCATCTGATGCTTTGCATTGCGCTTGGTGATGTAAGGCTTGGATGCAGCTACTCGGCCATGGAAACCCGTTCCATGAAGCTCTCTCTGCACTGTTCCTACACTAATCGGAAGGCCACATGAAATTTGGAGGTCTGTAGCAACTGAATGCAGAAAGTTAGTGACCTCTGCACACTATGAGCCTCAGCATCCACTAACCCAGCTCTGTCATTTTACATGGCTGTTGCTGTTGTTCCCAATTGCTTCCACTTCATTATAATGGCACTAACAGTTGACTGTAGAATATTCAGTAGCGAGGAAATTTCATGACTGGACTTATTGCACAGGTGGTATCCTACCATGGTACCACGGTGGAATTCACTGAGCTTCTGAGAGCATGAGCGTAAATGATTGGAACACCTGAATTCAGTGATTTGGATGAGTGAGTGAATACATTTGGCAATATAGTCTATTTAATGATAAACATAATTTAGAAGTCCAAAGACTCAAAACCCTGGGTCTAAGTTCCCAGGTTCATGCCAACACATAGGAGACATGCCAATCAGATGCCTGAAACTCAGGTCTGTTTCATGCAGCAGTTCTGCACTGATCCCCTCCCAAATAAATGAGCTGTAAGGGTTAGTTCAGATACCTATCACAGGAGGCTCAATTCCGCCACTTGTATCCACAATTTTACTCTTTTAGTCAATACTCACAGCTCATGGCAATTGGTGAGCCTAGGACCATAGACTCGCAACAAATTTGACAGCCTTGCCTGCACAGCATTTTCTTAACTGCTTATCCAACAAGGGTCATGTGGGTGCCAGAGCCTATCAGAGCTTTCATATTGTGCGAGTTGAGGTGCACTGTGAACAGTCCATTGCAAGGCCAGCACAGAGACAGGCAGCTATTCAACACTCATATCCATACCTACCACTGATTTAGAATCTCTTAACTAAGTAATTACTTTCTGCTTCACTGACTTCCCATTTCAGCATATTGTTTTGTTTTGTTTGCATGTCTTTTTTGGCAGTGAGGGAACCAAAGTGGTAGTGCCACTTTATTAAAGAGGAAGAGGAGATGATAAAATAGCCTCTTAAAATTGAATAATAGGATTTATTTATTTATTCCAACATTCAATCATTGTAAATGTGGAAAATAAAAAAACACCCGCCTGAGGTTTACATTATTAATGAAGCTCTGCTTGAAAAATTAATATCATATGACAATTACTTTAAAAAAAAAAAAAAGAAAAGAAAATGAAATTGCTTTACATTGCTCTCTGGTTTTCAGCTATAATGCTTAAAACTAGACAACTTAAGCCGAGCAATTACACACTCACTGGTCGCTTCATTAGTTACAGCTCGCTAGTACCAGGTTGAACCCATTTTGCCTTCAGAACTGCCTTAAATCTTTGTGGCATAGATTCAACAAGGTTCTGAAAACATTCCTCAGAGAGTTTGGTCCATAGTGACATGATAGCATCACAGAGTTGCTGCAGATCTGTCGACTACACATCCATGATGTGAATCTCCTGTTCCACCACATCCCAAAGGTGTTCTAATGGATTGAGATCTGTGGAGAATGTTTGAGGACAGTGAACTCACTGTCATGTTCACAAAAACAGTTTGAAATCATTATGACATGGCATATTAATTATCCTGGTGTAAGCAGCCATCAGAAGATGGTACACTGTGATAATTAAAGGGATGGATATGGTGAGCAGCAATACTCAGATATTTAAACAATGCTCAATGGGTAACAAGGCATCAAAAGAAAACATCCCCCACACCATTACACCTACCAGCCTGAAATAGTGATGGATCCATGTTTTCATGTTGCTTTCACCAAATTCTGAGCCTACCATCTGAATGTTGCAGAAGAAACTGAGACTCATCAGGTTAGGCAAAGTTTTTGTTTTTTTCCTCCCAATCTTCTGTTGTCCAGTTTTGGTCAGCCTGTGTGAAATGCAGCCTTAGCTTCATGTTCTTATGCATTGAATGCTTTTAAGGCTTCTAATTAGACTTATCCTGGTTTCAGAGTCAACAGCTTTATCTTGTCAATGATCTGTTGTCTTTACACAATAAAGGAATACCTGAACAGAAATTAGTGGCTAAAACAGTAAAAGAGGAGAATTAACACAGCCCTCACCCACCCAGCTCTTCCCTTTTTACTGGCAAATTTCACACGTTCTGTGCTCACAGCTCTTCTCTAGCCAGCCTTAAGTTTTTAAAAAAACACCTCAAACTGCATTTGCAGTCAGTAACATGTTGTACAGTTTTGTGTCTCTCTTGCTTAAGTCAGTGCCAACATCATTACTAAGCCCCTTGACAGGCATCTATCCGGAATTACAGGAGGCCTGAAGGCACGTCTATTGTGCAACACATCACCCTGTCGCTTCTTTTTCAGCCAGTCTCAAGCTTTTCAACTACAAGACAGCCTGATGTGACCCTTTTCTCTTCAGTTATCGTTCATCCTGCCTCCTCTTTTTCAAACAACTCTATTATCAGCTTTCTCTGCCAGCACTGTTGACATATTGGCTGATAACTAACTGGACTAAAATGTGTGTGTGTGTGTGCGTGTGTGTGTGTGTGTGTGTGTGTGTGTGGTCTGACTAGTAATAAGACTCTATCCAGGGGCATACATCTCTATGCCCCTGGATAGAATAACACAAACCGACTGCTTCACAGAGGTTGGGGGTTTAATCCTTCTACCTCAGGTTTAGTTTTTGCCTCTCCGACAGCCATGTTAGAAATCTTGTTAGACATATTACTGCTTATCGAGTAAAACCCTGCTTTTACACAAAACAAGCAGGGGCTGTGATGAGGCACACACACACACACACACACACACACGCACACACGCACACACAAAATCAGCTTGTCTATACTAACACATTTTTTGACATAGCACCTATGGAATAATTTGTGTTGCTTACTGTTGTCACACAGAAACCAATAATCTACAGAAAATTCTACTATTTCCTAACAAAAAAAACCCGACTCTCCATCATTGAGATTACAGCTGTTGGTTTGAATATCCAAGAAGTACTCTTTTATGGAGAACAGCTATTACTCACATGACACCAAGATCATCTGTTAGGAAAATGTACACATTGACAAAAATATGTAAGGTCCTTAAAAAATAAAACAAACATAGTAAATACACACAGTTGCTGTGGCATCTGAGATGATATCAGGGCATCACAGTATAAAATCCAAGTGTATTTATGTGGTGTCTTATTGGAACGCCATCTTTTGACATGTGGAGTCCACTGTTGTGGATAAAGTCACAGATGTTGTAGGAACACGCTGCTATAAACTGAAGTGTGAATATTCTGGTGTATTCTGAAAATATGAAAATGTATTCTTCTCTCCTCAGTGTTTGTCTTTCAAACATAAAATTCTATTATTCTACAACAAATAAGTATATTTTGTAAGATACAAATATACACACAATTGTTTGATGTTTAGTTTGATGCTTCTGTGTGCTTCCGTGTATCTACATTTGTACCATTTATATTAAAATTACTGGTCTTTTTTTTGTGTATCAAAAAAGAGACAAGTTTCAAAATGTCTAATTTCACATGATTAAAATCATGACAGAATTTGTAATTTCCTAATTCCTTTCCTCTGCTTGTTGTGTAAACAACAGGTCAGAGTTCCTGGCTTTCTTGGTGTCCCTGAGTGGGGTGCTGGAAGGCGCCCCATTTGGTGACTCCAACATCCCGCTGGGGACCTTAACATTCACATGGGCATTGTGACCTGGAGGGGTGTGACTGGAAGGAATGGCCTGCCCGACCTAAATCCAAATGCTGTTTTGTTGTTGGACTTCTGTGCTAACCACAGTTTGTCCACAATGAACACCGATTTCAGACATAAGGGCGTCCATACACGTGGCACCTGAACACCCTAGGCTGTAGGTTGATGATTGATTGTGTTATCGTGTCAGCTGTATGTTCTGGACACTCAGGTGAAAAATGGATAGATCGATGGAAATAACTAAAGATAACACACAGAGAAAAGTTTAATGATAGACAAAAGATTGAATTGTTTATTGGCATACAGTCACATTAATCAACCAAATTCTTATTGAATTTATTTGTGTTGGACAGAATCTGCCATGTCTCATCTATCCCATCAGGCATCCTGCTTTGTCTCATCAGCCTCATCATGAGCTTCCTACAGTACCTGCCTCCACAGAGTACGTTTTTTCATTTCCTAATATTTTCTTTCTTTATCAATTCCTGCATATTCCTTGTTTCCCCTCAGGTGTTATCACCCACCTGTTGCTCCCTGTACACTCACATAACCTGTAATACAGTGAGCTCTATATTCACAGTGTGTATCATACATCTCATGCATTTTGCTTTGTTTTACTGCTATTCCTTAGTTTTACACCTACTACATAAATGTAACCACCTTGACATAAGCACTGATGCAAAGCATATTAAATGATGACTTTTTGATAACTGCTGGAATGTAATGTAATAATAAACTTACTACTTACAGTTTGTTATCCAGACATTTTACTGCAAAATCAAATTCACTAAATAGCCGCCACTTTCCCCATCCTTCAATATGGATTTCTAGCACCAACTTAAGTTGTTTCCTATGCTGCAGGGAATTGTTAAATTAAGCCACCTAAGGTATGAGAACATTTATCTGGAATAGCTCGTCTGAATCAGCAGTTTGTGTAAAACAGAATGAGGGCACAAATAATTGCTAAAATTTCTGCAATCAGAAACTGGATACTGACAGATTAGCAGGCATCGCTGTAACTGTGTTTTAACACAGGGTTTGTGTGTGATTGTGAACTTAATGGATTACTGCCTACCTAACGTTCAATGAATTAAACACACACAGTCTTAATAGCTCTATGGCTACTTTACTTTAAAAAGTAGTGCAGCACGGATCAAGTACAGCCACATAATCACTCAGTTTGTAAGAATTACCATGTGGAAAAAGAGAAAAGTTCAATGCTGCACACAAAAAGTAAATACAGATGTCCTGAGATGTCCAAAGACAGGTGTGTTTAAGACTATCATGCTGTGTGTTTCTTAGTAGGACAAAAGAATCTCAGCAATGAAGTTCAACAGAGGAAGAATCATGTTTCCTGTAGTGCTCATCATTTCCTTATCAGTGAGTCAAATCAAGTAATATTTGTTAAAAGATGGTATTATGAAATTATTTGTTGTGTTGTCTTCTTCTTTCCGCTGCCACCTTTAGGGGTTGCCACAGCAGATCATCTGACCAATAAATGAGCTATTATTTCACCTACTGGGTGATACTGTGAACAGTGGAGGTCTTTAGGGACTGTGATAGCACAGGGCAATATATAAGCCAGGCCAAGCATGCCATCCATCTGTGTTTTGTTAGAACTGTTGACCTGTTTAAGTTTGGTTTAAAATAAACTGAAAGCACCTGAACTGTAGATTAGGGTTTATCATCTTCCAATTCATATTTAATGCTACCATTTTCTTTCTAAACAATAGCTATGATAGTTCCAGCTCTTAAAGAATGCAGTAATAGGATGTAGAAACTAAACCAAATTCAGTCCACAACCAGCTGAGCCCCCCAGCATTTTAATCAAATAAGCTCATTCTGGCAGAGACAATGATTTCAAAGGGATAATAATAAACACTAATTAGATTTTCTAGTAGAATCCACTGAACATACAAAAGCTACTGTTGCATCTTGACTTATTGCAGCTGAGTAAATTGCAAAAACTCCTCTGCCATTAACGCTCGACTACCACCGAAGAGGTCTGCATTATCTCTTTTTTTTTTTTTTTTTTTTTTTTTTTTTGCCTGTCATGTCTGGCAGATCTTGCAAACAGAACTGTGATCTGAATGCATTGTTGTGCCAAACATATTTGCTATTTCAAGATGAGCTCTATAGGTTCTCTATAGGCTCCTCTTGTTACTGTGTAACCCTTTATTTTATTTGAATTATTTTTAACATGCTATTTATCAAATTGTGCCAGAAATGACAGGCTTAAGAAATAGAAAAGAGAAAAGAAAGAAAAGAGAAAGGGAAAGAGGAAGAAGAAGAAAGGGAAAAAAAAGGAGATAAAATAGAAAAAAGAAACAGGAAAGAGTGCAAGTAAGTAAACCAAATAGTTAGCCACTTGTTAAACTTAAGATATTGACAATATCTGCAAAATTAAAGATTGTGTGGGGAAAAAAAAATAAATAAATAAATAAAAATAAAAGAAGAATAGTTATACAAACCAACCATTTTGTGTTATTATGTGGGTGTATGTGTTTGTGTCATGAAATGTACTACCAATGAAGGCAGAAAGCCGCAGCCCCGCCCATCAGAACCCAGAGGCAGGCAAAGAGAATCCCAGGAAGCCCAGGCCACCAGCAGCCCATCAAGACCTACGAAGACCCGCGGCCACTCATTCCAAAGACAACCGTACACCCCTCCCAGCAGACGGAGGACGGAGGTCTCAGATGGAGTCCCAGCAGCCAAGGAGCAAGGGCACCAGAGCATTCGAGGCAACGAGAAGCCAGCCCCCCGCACGGCCGGCAGCAGGGCCCCAGGGCCCCCGGCACCCGAGGGCCGCCCGAGCCCCCACAGGGCCCCCCCCCACGCCGAAGAAGCCAATGCAGCCCCGCGCCGCAGCCCCCAGGGGAGCAGGTCACCACCCACATCAGAACATCCGGCCCCACCCAGGAACCAGGAGGTACCCACACCCCAGGGGGGGCAGGGGGGGAGAGGCAACCAGCAAGGAGCGGTCAGGAGGCAAGCCACCGGCCCAGACCCAGGTCCAGCCAAACATACAACCACACGCACACCGGCAAGCACACCCATGTACACATTTATGCACAAACACACTCTCCCACACACATATAAACATAGATACACCATATTCACTCACCCACCCATACTCACGAAGACTGTGACAAATACAAAGACACACATTCATCCATAGCTACCCACTCTCTGAAGATGGGAGCGGAAACCACCCCAGGGCCAACAGTGACCCCAAGATGCCGCCAGCCCGGTCCCCAAGGAACCACCCGACCCCGACCCCGGGCGAGGCATAAGAAATCGGGGTGTGAGATGGCCCACCCCCCCTCCCCCCGCCCAACTTATAAGTGTATGTGTTTATGTTGTGAATGAATGAGGTGTATAGGGTGCAGTTAAAATTGAGGGGGCAGTTGTGCCACAAGCACCAACTGCTGGACGTCAGTGCTCGCCCACTCTGCCCCCCCAAAAACCCTCCATGTCTAAAATGCAAATAAAATTTGGGGACAGACAGAAATGAGGATCTGAATGGGGCCATCTCAGCGGCCGCCCCTCATCAACCTCTATGTAACATGCCTGCCCCAAAGGTCCTATATGTATCGTGTAGTATGTGTGCATGTGTTGTGAATTATAATGTCTATAGTGCAATTAAAAAGGAGATGCAAGTGGCTGCGTGACTCTGCACGCAGCCTCTCAACACTACACCCTACGTGTGTGTGTATGTGGGTGGGGGGGGGGGGTCTGCATTATCTCTGGAAGGTGTGTATTTTGCAGAGAGGAGAGTTTTGGGGTATCAACAAATTATTAATGGTGAATGACACCTGACAGCAGAGCATGGCTTAGTCTGACAACAAAGTGTAATTACATAAGGTTACATAAAGTATGTGACATCTTGCTTGTGTCCACAGCCTCTTTTTTCCACTTAACTTCAGGGCTCAATTACTTCCACTTAAAATCAGTAACATATCAGCTCCATTCTTTCACATAAGCAAGTTTTATTTCTATTGTTTAAATGGAACCGATAATAGGGGCTTTAGTAGTCTGTCTCAGTACTGACAATTTGTTATAAAATGTGCCCTTGCACACTCACTCCTGTAAATAAGGAGGAATGCTGTAATATAATTAAAAAGAAAACCATCATAATGTATGTATGCCCTCTGCCAAAAGTATATTACATTTTTTACCTTAAACAGGGCTTCCTGACTACAAACGTGTGCAGCCTAATTATGAGAATGTGAGCCCAGGTGATATTTACATACTCTGAGAACATACTTTGTGTACAGTGCAGTGTATACTGGAGAGACGGGTGGTTGTGCTCGCTGTCCAGTATGGCTAGTTTCAACCCATCCTAATAATTTTAAATCCAAACAATCCAGTTTATTCACAAATCTGACATCCGACGAATAGAAATTCTGACACAGTAATAAATAAAACTGTTATATGTGAAATGGAACTCCCCAAAAGCTAAACACAGCTTATAAATAAGGTTCCGAACATCAAATAATATAGATCAAATACATGTATAATTCCCAACATGCATCATCATACTAACCTATATCACTAAAATATCCTAAGATTACCCAAAAGATCCCAACAGATAAATAATAGTAATCCAATACAGTGGCATGTTAAAATAATGGTATAAACCTTATAACCATAACCCTACCATTTATCTGAATAAATACATTGTGAAAACATATTTCTGGTTTCTGTTGAAGGGAAATACAGTGAAATTTGTTTTGCTAACATTTAATTTATTTGTCATGATCCTGGGCTGGTTGCCCAGTGTTTTGTGTTCTTTGGTTAAGTTTTGTTATATCTCTGATTGTGTTTATTACTTTTCTTATCATTTAGATTCTCAGCTTGTTGTAGTTTTGAGTTTAGCCTTTTCATTGTTTCCAGTTGTTCCTGTCTTCCTGCGTCTCTGTGTTCCAGTGTCTGCTTGTCCCTGTTCTCTCGTCTAGTATATTTCTCATGTTGTTTAGTCTGCGTTTGTGTCTTGTTTGGTTACTTCCTGTTTTAGTTTGACAGTCCTGTGTTCCTTGTGTGTCGTGTTGAGTTTTGCTTCCTGTGTTTTCATTAATATGATTCTCTCCACCTGCTCTCCCCAGCTGTTTCCTGTTATCCCTCATCAGTACCTGAATATATCTTGTCTGCATTTCCCTCTGTTCTCTGTTGCATCCTCCCTTGCGGAGGTGTGGTTTTGTGTCAGTTTTCCTGTTGGTTTAAGTTTAGGTTAAGTACTCATCACCTTTGTGTTTACATTTAGGATTATTCACCTAAAGTCAACATCTTGGTTCAGTTTTGACTTTGAAGTTCTGCTTTTAGGTCCACTTAGCCTGCCACACCACTCACACATGACATTATTACATTTAAACCAGACATCCACCTTTATCAATTTCTCATTCATAAAATGTTGGAGATAATCACATTTTTATGAGACAAAAATATATTTGTATCATCAGTAAACAACACTTCTAAGTTCTAAGTTTGATCCTTGTGGGACCCCACATTTGATCACTTTACTGTGAGATTTTGAAGCATTTATATATACATATTGCTCTCTTTCATACATATAATTTCTAAACCAGCTGAGCATTGTGCTCCCGACACCAGCTTGCTTAAAATAAATCAATAGTATCAAACACTTTTGATAAATCCAGGAAGATTCCTCTGCCATTTTCACCATTATCTTTTTATCCACAGAGATCAAGAGCTGCCATAGAAGTGGTTCTCTTTGTTTTAAAGTCATATTGTGATAAAAAAAAAAAAGAATATTCAAACTATCTAAATTATCCTAAAATCTACAATAAACATTTTTTACAGTACTTACTGTCAAGAACAGATAGCATAGATATAGGACAGTACATATGCGTAACATTTTTGGCCCTAGACTTAAATATTGGAATCATTTTTACAATCTTTGTCTTTTTTGGTACGATCTCATAAAACAGACAGATTAAAAGGATAAACAAGTGGATCTACAATTTTAGTTATAATGGGTTTTTATAAATTTACTACAAATGCCATCCACACCTGCTGTATGAGAGCTTTTCATACTGTACTCACTGATTTCAAGGACTTCCTTTTTGTCAAGAAAAAATAATTTAAGTAATTATCTTGAAGATATTGTTTATATGTGACACCTTCAGGAGGACCCATAGTGTTAGAAAGACTTTCTCATATGGAGATAAAATAGTCGTCATCATTTAAATCATTTATGGCATTTTGCTCGACTCTGGTGTCAGGAAACAGACTGAATTTATGACCCTGAGAGGACAGAGCTGACACACACAGAATGGATACTCTACAGGTAGTCTGAAGAAAGGTAGTCTGCACTGACTCAGTGCATAGGAATAGACCAGATTTCAGAACGTGACACCTAAATGCTTCACTATCTAACCAGAGAGCAATCACTGGGCTCAAATCTCATTCCGTACCCCTTGTCTTATTAAAATGCATTTAGTAGTAGATGTGATGGTGAGTAGTCACAGAGAGGATTTTTAAGGTGAGGTAGGAATTTAAAAAAAAAAAAAAAAAAAGCAGCTAGTGTGAAACAAAGAAGCAGCAAGACATTTTTTTAAATAGGCCCCACCACCCCGTCTCCATGTCTGACCACCTCAGGGTCTGAATGAAAGCTATTGTGTTTGTAATAAACCAGTTTGCTGAAGAGGAGAGCAGGAGGACTTGGCAGATTGCATTTTATTTTTTAGCATATCAGTACAATGGGGAATTGAAACGTAAAGGTACAAGGCTCTACTGCCTAACACTGTCTATTATAATAGGTCACAAAATCCACAACTTTGACACTTTGACTGCTGCATAAAGCTACACATCACAACCTGACACGGTTCTGGAGTGTGTTTGTAATCAGTGATCATCACCTGTCAGTGCTACCATACTGCTTATGTACAGAAACATTATTTGTTGTATGTTACAATGGTACCTCTGCAGTATAACCTGAGGAAAGCTTTTAAACTTTGTTCTGAACTGATTTTTATGTTTCACAAAAAAACACATGAAATCCAAACTGTTCCTGCTGTTCTCATTACTGTGACAGAGGAGAAGTGTGTACTGCAAAACAAGGCCCAAAAGAAACATTACAGCAGATTTCCTGCCCTCTGCTGGGCATATAACTTTTTCTTATTTTTCAAATACATCAAACAAAAAAAACAAATAATAAGAAAAAAAATGCTGTTTTACTGAGTATATCTTTTAGTTTTGCTGCTAACACACTCAGATAAAAAGAAGGAGCGGCAGCCTGAGCCTGAACAAAAACACACGGTAGCATAAAGCAGTGCTGGACAATGGGCAATATCAAGGTGCAATACCACATCATCTATCAGACATTTTTTGTCTTAGTTGTATCTTTGGTTATTATTTAGCTATTTATTAATTTGCTCGTATATTTCTTGTATATTTGTGACTGACTACATTTCTGCTTGTGTGCCTATAATGTAAAAGTGCTACTGGAACTTTAATTTCCCTGACAGAACCCTCCCAAAGGGATGAATAATAGACTAGAATAAAGTCTCCTACCCGTGATGAATAGAAAGTTTGAAGACTGCCATTGAAAAAAGAAAACTTTTGTATCTCTTTTTAATCTCACTACAGAATTGTCTAGTCCACTTAACACAGGACTACCTCAGCTTTAATTTGTGCCAATATTCTTTCTTAATTATTTTAGTGGGTTTTTTTTGTTTGTTTGTTTGTTTCTGTTTATTCTGCTCAGGCACTGAATCAAAATGTCTTACAATGGTAGAGAAGACCCTGTAGATTTCAAACTGAAACTGGCAGCATGCTATGGCTCACGACTGGTGCTTGATTTGATCGACAGAGGAATGCTCTGCTGAGATTAGTCGTTATCTTGTGAGGCAAACTGAAGCTGTTCTGCTGTGATCAGTCATCGGTTCAACCAGCTAAAGCGGACAGAGGCACACTGGGCCAAGAGCCTTACACACACACACACACACACACATATCAAACAAACTGGAACTTGTATTTGACCTGCACCTGCAGTCTTGATCTGCAGCTAACCCCTCACATCACACAAGCTCCCAAACAAAACAAAAAACAATCTCAGACATTATAAAATCAAATTCAGTATAGAGGATATAAAGGTACCCTGAATCAAAGCACCCCTAATTGATTCCTTGCTGAAGCCAAGAGTAGACTACCCAACAGGTCCTGGATAGATATTTTCAGGAGCTCAGGAGGAACAAGCAAATGAAGATGTATCTGAAGAGGAAGATGGGGAAGAATGCAACCCAGAGGATGATGCATCTTCAGATGAAGAAGAAGAGGAAATCTCTCAAGCTAACAGAGAGACATTTTTGTCAAAGAACGGCAAAACTGCATGGTCCTCATCAAATTCAGACAGCAACCAGGGAAGAACAGCTGCATCAAACATCATAAGGATGACTCCAGGAGGAGTCGAGGAGTACAAGGTATTCGGCTGCCAGGACATTTCATCCACCTTTCTCCTGTTCATCACACCAGCCATCGAAAAATTCATCCTGGAGAATTCAAATTTGGAGGGTTTCCGGAAATATGGAGAAAACTGGAAAAATATGGATGAGATTGACCTGCGTGGCTACATAGGGCTTTTGATATTAGCAGATGTATATAGGTCCCGTGGCGAGGCTACATATTGTTGCTGGGAGGAAGGGAGTGGAAGGGCAATTTTTCGTGCCAAAATGCCGCTGAAAGTCTTTCACACTTTCTCAAGAATGCTGAGATTTAACAACTGTGAGTCAAGACCAGCAAGGCGTGTGACGGACAAACTGGCAGCCATCAGAGCCATCAAAATAATTATTCTGAAGTAATTGCTTCACATTTATATAATAGCAATAATAAACCTTTACTTTGTAAAACAAAACTGATATGACAGTAAGTTTGTGGTAAAAAAGAAAAAAAGTGTATTATTGTTCACTGGTGATTGTGTTTTTGTATTGTGTAACAAAAAATACATGATAAAAAATGAATTGAACTGAGTTAAATTGATAAATAACAGGTTGTTTCATCATGCAAAATAGATTTTAGATTTAAAATTCAATTGGGCTGCTTTATTTTGGGGCTTTGGTAGGGCGGGTCATTTTTGACCCGTAGGACAAGGGGAGTAAACAAAATGTTAAAATCGCACAAGAGTTAAACTCAGACAATTAGCTAAGGTCAAACAGATCCTCTCAAAACAGGACTTTGAAATCGTAATCCATGCGCTCATTACATCACAACTGGATTACTGTAACTCTCTTTATTATGGGGTTTCCCAGACATCCCTGTCCCGTCTTCAGCTGGTGCAAAATGCAGCTGCTCGTCTTTTAACTGGTACGGAAGAGAGATCATATTTCTCCTGTTTTGGCCTCACTGCACTGGCTCCCTGTTCATTTTAGAGTGCATTTTAAAATTCTTTTGTTTGCTTTTAAGTCATTAAATGGTCTTGCCCCCCCCTTACCTCTATGAGCTCCTACATGTGCACTCGCCCTCCCGGTTGCTCAGGTCCGCTGATCAGCTGCTCCTGGATGTGCCGAGGACACAACGAAAGCTCAGGGGGGACAGAGCTTTTGCTGTGGCAGCACCTAGGCTGTGGAATTGACTTCCACTCCATATTAGACAGCCTTCTTCACTGTCCATTTTTAACTCACTTCTTAAAACCTACCTTTTTTCATTGGCAACTGCTTGAGAGTTGACTTTTATTGATTTTTACTAATTTCTTTTATTTATCAATTTTAATTATGTTTAATGTTTTGAATGTTTTCAGATTTTATTGTGTTTTAATGTTAAGCACTTTGGTCAGCACTTGCTGTTTTTAAAGTGCTATATAAATAAAGTTGGCTTGGCTTGGCTTCTCTGGTGGGGAAGGAGCCTGAGCTAGCGTGTGAGGTTGAGAGGTACCGGCTAGATATAGTGGGGATCACCTCAGTGCACAGCCTGGGATCTGTCTCCTGGAGAGGAGAATGGTTCCTATTGTATGGTCTTTTTCTTACAATATAAAGTACCTTGAGGTGACTGGTTGTTGTGATTTAGTGTTATAAAAATAAAATTGAATTGAATTGAACTGAGGGGCTGGACTCTGTTGCAGTCTGGAGGTGCTCTTGGTAAGAGGGCTGGGTTGGGCATCCTTGTATCCCCTCAGCTTGCTGCCTGTACGTCAGAATTTTTCACTGGTGGACAAGAGAGTTGCTTCCCTGCTCGTTCAGGCCGGGGAACGGGTCCTGACTGTTGTCTGCATGAATCACAGTTCAGAGTACCTAGAATTCTTGGAGTTCCTGGGTGAGGTGCTCAAGTGTGCTCCATCCAGTTCGAATCCTGGCTACTCTAGGCTGCATCCCAATGTATCCTTGGATAAGATACTTAACCCCAAGTTGCTCTCTGACACAACCGCTGGAGTGTGAATGCTAGATAATAAAAAGCCCTTAGCTTAGATAAGCATGGAAGTGCTTGTATGAATGGGTGTGAATGGGGTAAATGTAAACATGTTGTATAAGCGCTTTGAGTGCTCAGACTGAGTAGAAAAGCGCTATATAAGAACTAGTCCATTTACCATTTCTGATAGGCATGAGATGTTCATATCGCAGATAAAAGGATGCAGAGTACATACTTTTTGTCCTTGCTCGTAATCGCTGTCTAGTGTAGCATCTGTGTGCAGCAAACACAGTTTGGTAAAATGTGTTTGCAGCACAGGAAATGGGAGCGTGTTCTCCCACGTTTGTGCCCTTCAGCTTCCGTGTCCACACGAGGACCTGCCCACACTCATATGTAAAGGATCACTTCACAAAGCGAGGTGGAAACGCAGGCACGGTTCATTGAAACCGACACCAGCACTGGCAGTAGCAAATGACTGATGGGCAGGTTCTGGCCCTTGGGCCACCAGTTGAATAGCCCTGGTCTACAGCTTTGTGTCAGCATCTTACCTACTCATATCTTTTAAATACATGTGGCACACATGAGCTGATTAGAAACCCTTAAACACTGAACAATACACCTGAGCATCTACACAAACATATAAGATTGTTCAGGGTTCAGGGGCCCCTGATCCAGTCAGAACCTCTGTGATGTAAAAATGCCACAAAGTAATAAAGCCACGGAATGTAGAATGTTATCAGACTGCAAGCAGAGTGAAGACTGAACAGTTTCACCAAACCTTTGGCGTGACAACAGGAAAAATCGATGCTCATAAAAGTCATGGCATCAAACATGTACTCCAACATACAAGTCCAAGACGAGATAGTTCCTGGAAGCCGGCTCACCTCCAGCTTCTCCAGCTACGAAGTATTAACTATCTTTGGAGAAGGGACTTTTGGCAAGGTTGCAAAATGTATCAGGATGGCTGACAAGAAGACGGTAGCCATAAAAGTAATGAAAAATTACTCAGTACAGGTGGCAAACATTGAGGTACAAACTGCTCCTTAAAATTTATCTTTCAAAGATGTGTGTAGTGGATGTGAAAACTGCAGAAATACTTATTGTGCAGTACAAATGTCAAACCAAGCCACCCAGTTTAACGCAAATTCGACCAATAGTCATGCAGGTATGTTGAACTCTGATTCTCCACATTAATGAGTGCTTTGAAAATGGACACTAATCAAATTTTTTTATGAAATTTTTTTTTTTTTGGGTATCGTTCAGATTGCAATAGCTCTGAAACACCTCAAGTCTATTGGAATCATACATGCAGACCTCAAACTAGAGAATGTAATGTTAGTCAGTCACCAACAAGAGCCATACAGAATTAAAGTGATTGACTTCGGCCTGGCTCATGTCACCTCTGCTGCCACAGTGGGCTCTTGCCTTCAGACCTCTCCATATCGGTGAGTAGCTGGACTCAAATCTGATCTCTTACTCACACAGTCACACAAACCTCCTGAGTCTGTGGTTTCTGTTAGGAGTTTCTCAGCTGTAGTACAAATCATACTTATCCAAATCATCGTGACTGACAAGAAATGTAACAATTACAATCATTGCTCTCTGTCCTCCATCAGGTCCCCGGAGATTATTCTAGGGCTTCCGTTTACAGAGGCCATAGATGTTTGGTCTCTGGGAATCATTGCTGCCACTCTATACCTCGGTTTCCTACTGTACCCTGGATACTGTGAATATGAGATGGTGAGTAAACAGTACCCCTAAAGTCTGTTTTTTGCTTGACTGAAATATATGACAAAATTCTGTGCTGGACTCCCAGTTTGACTACATTTTCTCTTGTATTTACAGATGAGATATATAGTAGAAACCCAAGGGAAGCCAGAAGACAAAATGTTAAACTCTGAGCAAAAGACCTCCCTTTTTTTCTACAAAGAGTGTAATTCCACCACCAGTAACTGGAAACTCAAGGTACTGACCACTTCACCATTGCTCTGTTTACTCCTGTATGCCACTCTCTAAACTCATTTGCAATCTATTTCTTTTCTAACCCTCGATCTTTTACATATTATCAAATATTTTGTTCTGAGAGCCCATTTGTCCTACAATTTGCTAACAAGTTTCCTATCTTTTCAGACACCTGTAGAAGTTTTCCAAGAGACAGGGAATTGGTTCATAGACAGAAGAGAAAGAAAGTTTACCTCTCTGGATGACCTCTTACATGTAAGTACCCTTTGGCCATTCGGTGAAAAAAAAGAAAAAAAGGTCTTTTTGGTTGACATTTGTTGTTTTCTTCATTTTTCAGCTCCGGGAACCCGAGCATCAAAATTATGCTGATAAAGTTGCAGAAATGGCTGATCGTTTGATGTTCATTGAAATGATTAAAGAACTGCTTCAGCTTGATGCTGAAACACGGATTACACCCGAACAGGTGCTGGATCATCCGTTTGCAAAAATGAGCCACATGGCGTCCTTCTACCACCTGAGCTCCTAGTAAGTCAACATTTTTTATTTAGAACAATTACTCTCCCTTAACCTCCCACTGCACACACACGTACAACACATTTCCCCACACTAGTAAAAAGAAACAGGTTTAAATTTAGGTAAACACAACCTTGGTTGGACAGTAACACAACATTCCCCTCTTAACTCCTTTGTAAACAATAAGGGTGTACTTAGTTTTTCACACACTTGTCATGGTATATATGTCATGCTTTGCAGTTCATCTGGGGTTGTATTTACCCACATTTTAATCCCTAATAAAGACCAGATTCAATCTTTTAACTGAAAGAAGATGTTTTTTTTTTTTTTTTACTGTGACTCTTTGTTGTATATCTCACTTTATGTGAAAATGTTGCATCCATATGAGTGAATAATTTAGCATATTAATGATTCGCTGTCTTGCAGTGTAAAGTCCTGTTATCAGCACACAGAGATCTGTAAGAAAAGCTCAGTGTCTTCAGATAGCAGGACAGGAGTGAGTGGATCTCTGCAGCAGCCCATGTCTGAGACCAGACAACCTGCCCAACAGCAGCTTCATCCCCCTGCAGCTGAGAGCAAAATCCTGGAGAGGCTCCCTTCCTCCAGGACCACAAGCCCATCCCAAAAAAACTGTCCTCCCCCTTCAATTAAGAGAAGCAGACCCAACCGCTCCAGGCCCAGTCACTGTGAAACTGCCCAGACAGTTTCAGTCAAACCAAACTTTAGAAGAAAGCACCCTGATGAAGATACAAAGGACACCAGTCAGTCAGTAAAAAGGAGGACGACTGACTGGAAAGATGTGGGTGAAAAAATATCCCCCTCTTCCACAGACGCGACGTCAGACCAATACCAAAATAAATTCCGGTTTTCTCCTGGGCCGTCCTGCTCAACCAACAGGACACAGAGTTCCATGACAGGGACTAAGAGGATAAAACTGCCTTCCACAGCCCACAAAAGAGAGCCAGAAAACACCATGAAGACAGCTGGAGCAGCTTTAGATCTAAACGACAGTCGGGCTGATGACCACCGCTGCAGAGAAGTAAGAGGAGGAGCAGCAGCACACCACAGAATTTTTCCCGCAAATCGTTGGCATCATGGCAATTAAGTGGAAGTGGGTGGGATGTTCCAAAACTCATCTCGCTCTTAAAGTCCATTTTCTCAAAATATGACTTAGGCAATAATTCTATGAGGCTAACGATTATCCTTCAGCTACTGGCTAGAGATTAAAGATAACTGGAAAACTTTCTGTAGAAAAGCTTCATCATCTTAGGAAACACAGCATCCATTCCACTTTGGATGGTGAAGCTGTCCTTTTTTGGAATATAGCTAATCTCATGATGCTGCTGCACTACTGCATGTCATTAACCTCCATCTTGTCTTCGCAACAGTTTGTGTTTTGTCCTTGTCTCTGTCGCTCCTTTCTCTCTTCTCGTTCCCCTCACCCACAACCGGCCGCGGCAGATGGCCGCCCCTCCCTGAGCCTGGTTCTGCCGGAGGTTTCTTCCTTTTAAAAGGGAGTTTTTCCTTCCCACTGTCACAAAGTGTTTGCTCATAGGGGGTCACTAAAGGTAATTTTGGTCAACTAAATTTGTCCTCTTCATCCAAATAATTGCTCGTGATGGCATGAATTGTACATACAGTAACACAACACAACTGTTAAGGCACCAGCAGTTGCTTCTTTGTCATCATACACACGATCCATTATCGTTTGATGCACTTTATCGAGTGAGGCCTCAGAGTAGGGTTGCCACCTTTCACAAATGAAAATAAGGGACGCCCACCACGGCTTCTCAGGGCCGTGACCAACACGACCCGAGTCGCCCGACTCACATTTTATGTTGTGTTTTTTTGTAAACGGGTGATCAAGGAACCAATTAGTCATTTATAAAATTTAATACTTTTCTTAGCAATGAAGACTTTATTGCTAAAGACTGCTTCATGTAAAGTGCTCTTAAATAAGGCTACATTGCATGCATCCCTATTTAAAGACCTCAAAGCTAGAATGACATCTAAAAGGTCTGGGTTCGATTCCACCTTGGTCCCAGCCTCTCTGTGTGGAGTTTGCATGTTTTCCCTGTTTCTGCATGGGTTTCCTCCAGGTACTCTGGTTTCCTCTCACAGTCCAAAGACATGCAGTTACTGGAGTTAGGTTACTTGGGGATTCTAAATTGCCCATAAGTGTGAATGTGAGTGTCAATGGTTGTCTGTCTCTCTGTGTTAGCCCTGCAACAGGCTGCCGACTGCGCCACTGACCCCGAACAGGACAGATAAGATAGAGAATGGATGGATGGATGGATGGATGGATGGATATATAAAAGTGCAATGACTGGCACACAAGCTATTGCACAATTAACTTAGTGAATGGTATACTGTATGTTCTGCTGCATGACAGTAGCACTAGCACCATCAAAGTCAAGCTTTTAGCTTGACTTTTCATTTTTTTCCTCTTTCATCTTTCTGAGATAGTTCATATTTTAAAAAGACTTTTAAACAGTTTTTCATCAAATCAAAATTATAGACTCTTGTCTTGGGACAAATCATTTTGTGGGTCATTTTATGATATGTGGGCGTATCATAAAATCATATAAATCACTAAATATCTGTGCCAAAATCCCCCAGTTATGTTTTGTGAATTTTTAAAATTAATATGCAAATGGAATTTGCACTTTTTTGGTGGGACCTGATTTTGCCAAAGTCCCAAGAATTAGAGGTTTACTGTTAATCTATTGGCATGATTTGTTCTTTCAATGTATGTATACCAATACTACTTTATATTCAATTAATGATCATTCAGACTCAAGAACCCTAAACAATCAATCAACCCAAACTAGTCTACTAAAGCACAAGAGGAAACTGCATCAATAATAACATAATGTTCTATATATCAGTGTCTGGTGTTGCTCTCCTGATCCATGTTGCCTTATATCAGACAGCCCGCCGTGCACACTGAACATACTCGGCGAAAAATGTTACACTTTGACACAGTATGTCTTCCCACTCACGTCTGTATCTTTGTATACGTTTTCATTTCTGGGGACGTGGTGGAGCGTCGGGTGTAGTAGTGGCCATTTTTAAAAAGGCGCAGGTGCGTGGCGTCTGTCGCTAGGAAATAGTGAGAGCAGCACCAGCAAGCAACACCGGTCCGTAGTAGGCCGGGGGGGGGTCCTAAGATGAAACCTGGATGGCACTAAACTTTCTTCATTTTAACAACAAGAAGAGGTTTTGGTTGTTAGTCCTGGTACTACTGGTGGGTCCTCTCCTGTAGATCTGGGGCCTCTAACACAATACGCAAAACCTATGGTTTTTAACCTGGGTGTCAAAATGGACAGTGTTTTTAACATAGATAAACAGATCAGTGCAGTGGTGAAGTCCAGCTTTTTTATCCCTTGTGTTGTCTTGCGGATCAAAAGTGACCCACTACCATGTTTAGCTGTAGAAAAAATAACTTAAACTATCTTTTTTCCAAGTTGAAATTTTATAACTTTTCCTAAAGGGACCCCATCATTAGAAAAAGTGATACTTTGTTTTTGTTTATGTTTCCATGTGGGCTGTACACCACTAAGGTACAAAGATTGTCTTATGGATCATTTTTGACCCGTGAACTATAAAAGCATTTAAACACCAGAAAAAAAGTTCAAAGGCCACACACAAACGCTCTCTAACACACACACACACACACACACACACACACACACACACACACACACACACACACACACACACACACAAAAAATCAGCTTCTTGTACTATAACTCATAACAAATGGGGGAGAAATATGCTTTGTTTCTTAAGTAATGACAAACAGAATACATTAGGAGAGTATTCTATTCTCATTGGGTGGGGTGTATAAACATTATGTAATTCACTGACCGTTCGCATGTCACTTGAGATGACAAATATTTAAAGAGCTCACCTTCGGAGTCTGTAATTTCTTATTATCCTAATGACACCCATCCCAGACTAAGGGTGCACTCACACTAGGCATTCTGCACTGTGCTCATTTGACTATGGTGATTACTGCTATTTTTATGAAAATTGCATATTAAGCAATTTTACAAATCCATAAGGCATGTATGAGGGCCGCGTGTCACTGCTTCCAAATAATGCCCCAATTAAATTTTCCTCCAACTCATCCCTATGGGGGAAAGCTTTCAATGCCAGTTCTAGTTCTATGTCTACTGGTACTGGTCCATCTTTCTTCAAGCAGACAGTTCTTCAACCCCTGCTGAAGAACAACCAAGACCCCACTTTACCCAACAACTACCAACCTATCTTTAACCTTCCATTCCTGTGCCATCCTTGTTCTCCTTGGATCTCAGTGCTGCATTTGATACCATTGATCACACCATCCTCCTACAACGCCTGCACTCCGGTGCTGGTATCTGCAGCACAGCACTATACTCGTTCACTTCATACCCGGAAAAACAGACCCTTTTCTGTCAGCTTTGAGGACAATTCTTCAACAGCTACACTGTGTTCTGAGGTACTTCAGGGCTCCATCTTAGGTCCCATGCAGTTCTCTCTGTACATGCATCCTTTGGGTCAATCATCAATAAGCATAATATCTCGTTTCACTCCTATGCTCACGATACTCAACTAGCATATCTCCCCCTCAATCCGAACAAGTCCAGGCTGGATAGCCTCATCATGTGCTTTGAGAAGAGGATGAAGCTGAATGAAGATAAAACAGAAATTGCCCCATGCCAAAAATCGTCGTGTGATATTTGACGCTAGTTCGACGTGCACATTAACTCAGTGGTTAAAAACAGCCTTTTCCATCTCTCCTCCATATTGAAAATTTAGCCTTTTCTTTCTGTGAGAGATCTCAAGATTGTCATTCATGACCTCATTTCCTCCCACTTGGACTACTGCAATTCTCTTTACACTGGACTCAGTCAGTCCTCAGGCCTCTAAAATGCTGCTGCTCAGCTCCTCACAGGCATTTGAAAAAACACAACATATTACACCTGTTTTAGCTTCCCTCTAGAATTGATTTCAAGGTCGTCCTGTTTGCCGACAAAGCTATTTGTCTGGCTCCTTCCTCCATTTCTAGCCATTTACACCCCTAGCCAGCTTCCAAGTCCCTCCGGTCAGCTGATCGAATGCCTCTGACTGTCCCCCGCTCGAAATTTAAACTCAAAAGAGACCGTGCATGCTTGGTGTTTACCCCTAAACTGTGGAATAGGATTCACCTCACAGTCAAATCTGCTCCCTCCACTGAGTCTTTTAAAACTAGACTTAAAACTTGTTTTTATTCATTGGCATTTGAGTCTGATTTGCTGATTTGTGCCTCTCGTGCCTTTGTCTGCCATGACTGTATACGTTTATATGCATTCCTTTATATATTTTTATCCATTCTGTCTTTTGTATGGCACTTTGGTCAGTGTGAGATGAATAAATTTGAGTTTGCTTGTAAAAATCTTCAAACTCAAATACTCATTGTGCATGACCGTACCTGCACTAATCACACACAGAAACGCTGACGCAGGTTGATCCTCAGATCTGTCAGCTGGTATTTTTTCTTCAACAGATAAATTAGCAGTGACATTAATACAGCACAGACACACACACACTGAATATGAATATAACATGTGCTTCTTGAAGTGTTTAGGAAGGAAGGAAGGAAGGAAGCTGGTCTGATAAGGAATGTCAGCTCCACATTCTGTACAACCCACAGTCCTTCAATAAAGCAATCAGTCTTATTTCTTCTTTTTTTTCTTTATTACACTACTTCCTTTTTTAGCCCCCAGTCTTCCAGTGGTGACCAATGAATGTCATGCCAGAAAGATTTATTCCAATAACTGTCCACATAAAAGAAAAAAAAAAAAAGTAAATTGCTCTCTGCAAGAGGTGCTCTTAGTCACAAGCCTTTTCTTACTATAGAGTGAAACTAAAACAACACACACTGCAGTTGCTGTTTGTCTGAGTTTGAGGACTCCTGTGAAGCACTGTCTGCCAAAGACAAATGAGCATGTTCCATCATGCTGTGATAAATAGATAATTTAATGGAGTGAATGATGACTTTGTTTGCGTTCACCTATTTTAATAATAATATATCATTAATGTTTAGTACGCTGTGATGTAACCTCCTGTTTGCTTCTTAATTTAACTCCAAACCAAAGTCAGCAGTGCAAGTAAACAAGGACAGGTAGGGCTGAAGTTGGCTTTTTGTTCAATGTAGTGATGATAACAAAGTAACATTTCCAAACATCAGTATAAGTGACCTGATTGATGGTCAACTTTTGCAGTGAATTTCTTGTTTATTTTGTTGACTTTTTCCACTGCTGGGACTGACTGAGACTGATTGTGACAGCATCCACAGCATGACAGACAGTACTTACTGTGGCTGTAGCTTTAGTCATCATGACTGCACCTTGACTGTAACATTTCTGACTGTGACACATGTTTATATTAACTATAACACACAATGGCTGTTTCTGTAGATTTTTCATCATTTTCAAGTGCTGCACAGAAGCTACGATATTCCTAGCTGTTATAGTGTATTAGTAACATTTGTCATATATGACAGGAGCAGCTTAATTCAAATCCTGTGTGGCTCATTGATGCTTTCTTGACTGATGCTTAGAGAAGCAGTAAAGCGACGGTAAATTACAGCTAGATGAATCCGAGGCATCGTAAATTCAGCCAAACAACAATAACAGCCATCTTCCCTGCTCACAGTCAATGGGTTTGTACTGTCACAGCTCAGGCTTTGATTAAAGTAATGAACATGAAATTCATCACACAAATTGTCACATTCTTTCTCCTTTCCTCAGTAGCTGGTAGTAGTTTGGACTAACACACAGCTCTTCGTATGCGCTAAATAGAGAAAGCAAAAACATAGTGAGGGATTGCAAAAAAATAAATTAAAAAAACATTGCATCATGTCTCTTCTGGGGCTTGCAAGCCTACAGGTGCATATACCTGTATAGATGAAACGAGGGTGCTCTTTACTGTAAACCCCCATATGATTGTTCTCAAACTAATGTCCATTCTCTTTAGGTTTTTTCTCAAGCTCATCCATACATTTTGCCTGAGTTAATTATGAATAATATAGCCATAACCCAACATACAGTACATCACACCCAACCTGACATTTTTTTTTTCCATGTAAGTCAGGGTGGACATTTACAATATATAATATAATCTATGTGCTGCTCTTTTATAGCCTGATGGGGTGTGCATAGTTTCCTGGCTATGACAACAAATGATCTCATAATAATGGAAACTCCAAAATGCCATTGTAATTTGAATTTATTTTAAGAGTGCAGGTTTACATACATGTCCTCTGTATTTTCCTGCATAACAGCTACTGCTGGAAGCAGCAAAAAAAGTTAAGGTGCTTAGCAGCACCTACATGAAAAGATGAGCTACGGATACTGAATGAAGAACAGATGAAAAAGACATCTATTTTCTGTGAGTCTCATACACACTCTTTAAACGTATACCCAATTCCTTCATTTCGACTGACAGACCATTTTCTCCTTCCTGCCCTCTCCTCCATGTTCTCAACCTGGTATCAAGTTTCTCTCACTAACTTTTTGATCCATTACAAAATCATACTGTACCTCAGACTACCTCTGCTTTACGTGCACAGTCAGCAGGGCAGCAGTGTTACTGTTTATAGGTGGACAGTGGAAAAGAAATAAACCTGTCTTTTGCATGATATGAAATATTATCAGCAGCATGTTACCATGCTGTAGTGACACAGCCAAAGCTGCTTTTCAATAAGGGCGTCCAGATAACCAAGGACACTTTAACAGCCTCCTACTCTGCTCAGACGCTTATTACGAGAATCTGTGAAGCAGCACAAATCACCTCTGATCCTCGTACCACAGTATTCAGCAAAGAAGAGCGCAGAGCTGCAAGCCTAACATAAAGCAAAAAAGTTACCTCTGAATTTATACTCCATACATTTCATGGCTTCAACAAGACACTGAACATCGGAAAAAGTAACAACATATAATCTGTACACACTGATGTACAGTAATGACCCCCTTCCTGATTTCTTTGGGTTGTTTTACACATTTGTCACACTCACATGTTTCAGATCATCAAACAAATTTGAATATTAAGCTGAGTTCAATTTCAAGAGCCACACCCAGGCCTGATTACTGCCAGACACAGACCTGCTGAATGAAGAAGTCACTTATATAGAACCTGTCTGACAAAGTGAAGTAGGCTCAAAGATCTCAAAAAGCAACACATCATACGACGATATGAACAAACTCACACATGTGACACATGTAACAGTATGGAAAGGGTTACACAGCCATTTGCAAGACTTTGGGACTCCACAGTGAGCGCTGTTGTCTACAAATGGAGAAAACTTGGAATCTTCCCAGGAGTGGCTTTCCTCTAACCTCAAAACAACATCTAAAGAACTGCAGGCCTCATTTGCCTCAGTTAAGGTCAGAGTTCATGATTCAAGAATAAGAAAGAGACTGGGCAAACATGGCATCCATGGGAAAGTTCCAAGGAGAAAACTACTGCTGACCAAAATGAACACAAAGGCTCGTCTCATAATTTGCCAAAAATGCATCTTAACATCTTGATGATCCCCAAGACTTTTGGAACTGACAAAACAAAAGCTGAACTTTTTGAACTGAATGTTAAAAAAACTAACACAGCATTTCATTAAAAAAAAAACCCATCAAATAAACAATCCAACATGGTGGTGTTAGTGTGGTCATCTGGGGTTCTGCTACCAGTAATGACCAGTTTCCTAGTCTGAGGAGTCAGAGGACTCTGAGGAGTTTAACAAGTACTGCCTGCTTAACTTACCTGAAAAGCTGGTCACAGCAACTGCAGATCCAAGGTCTTATCCGCAACTCACCTGCCTGCCCACATTCCTTCATTAGAATCTCCCCTGCTTGCCTGCTGCCCCTCCAAATTGCCAGTTCAAGTAAACAGCAAATAAGGTCTCAGAATCATATTACAAACTTGGCAAGATCTTATCAGCCCCACCTTGGCCTCTGTTAACATTTCCTCTCCTCTCCAACAGAAACTCCAGCCCTGCTCCAGTAATGAATGTGCCCTCCCGTGCCACTTACCAGTTATCTGATATCTCTCTCCACCTTTTCAGTAAACCTTTTAAAACTGCCATCAGTTGTCTGGGTCTACTCCTTGGGTCCAAATTGTGGTTAAACATGACAGTGCACAAATTAGAAAAATCCAGGGAAGAACCACCAGCATAATAGAGATACCTAAAACCTTATTACTTATATTACATCATTTTGGATACACATTACATGTCAGAAAAGTTGTGCATTTCACTTGCAACATGTGGCACAAAATGATGACATTTCCATCACAGTTCTCGTCTTCAGTAACCGGAGCTATTGTATGTTTAGTGTATCAGCTATCAGGATATATTTGATCATACAGTGCATTTTGTTTGTGTTGGAATAATAGTGCAAAAGCCTGAGCTTGTCAATAAGAGTGATGTGACGACAATGAAACGCTCGCAACGGAACAATGCAGCAAAAAAAAAAAAGAAAAAAATTCTCATTTTTGTTATTTTTGTGTGAAGAGAATATCTATCGTATCTGAGTGAGGATTAAAGTTATTTGGAAGTTTCATGTTTCATTATCAATTTGATGGGAAAAAATATATGTAATTAAATTGTGGTGATCTGGGTGTCAAAGTCAGGACTCTAGTAGGGCAAAGTAATTATTCATTACATACCTGATATGTTACTGACACTTAATACTATGGAGGAAAATAATTTGCTCACTGTAGTGGCTCTTAATTAGTTTGGACTTTCCACACAATGCTTAGACTGTATTTCTTTGCACCTGGGATCCAAACACAACATGTGGTTTCTCTGGCTTGCTGAAAGTAAAGAGTCCAACGCGGCTGAATTCAATACTGTGTCCACAGCTTTTCATTAGGTGAAAGCGTGGAGGGACTGCAGTGATTTCTCCAAAGAGAAGAAGAAATTGGATGGGTTAAGAAGCCATTCATGTGCGTGCAGGTTTATACCTTTTTGTATGTAGAGACAGTGCTAATAGTGCAGCCTGATTACATCGGGAAACAGTCTCAGGGTGAAGCACTGGCACACCACTTTAACAAAAGATTGGTTGTTTGTCTCCAAGTCAGCTGGATCACCACAGAACTTAGTATAGGAGTCTGCAGAACACAGCAGCTACTCTATACAGCGATAAGAATCAGCACAGGGGAAGTAAAATACCAAAACTATGTCTCTGGTTTAAATCCTGTTGGTTAACCTGTGCATGTTAGCATCACTGAGTACACTGTCAGCATCAGCACTTCTCTGACACGTCAGGACAAAAGGCTGTGTTTGCTTCTTCTTAACACAAGCTGAAAAGAACAGAGGCACAAAGGGTTTCTTTTATTTAAGAGCACAGATTATGGGTATGTGTGTATCTGTAGATTGATATTTTCTCGATGCTGCAGTGTGTCTGCTGGGAAAACGCTAACTGAATTGCAAAGACTCTCCAGTGAGTTTCAATGCCTGTGCGCGCGTACAATTTTAATTCTTTTACTAAGTAATTATTCACTGTTTGTGGTGTGAGCTGAAGAAGGAGCTGCATGTTAACATGTAGATTCTTGTTCCAAATGTTTCATAAAATTCTGTTTCATCAGAACCAAACTCCCAACCAGTGTGTACAAATCATGTTCAGCCACTGGTGAACTGACATTTCATGAATTCATGGTGCTTCACAACATCAGTATGAGCACGGATTGTAACACTTCAGAGCGTTTTGGGTGTGATACAAAAAGAGATTTTCAAGTTGGCAGTAGTTTTTTGGTCTCCATGTGCATCAAGACAGAACACCAAACTACACCAAACATAATTTAACAACACCTTGGTACACAACACACACACACACAGGCTTGCATATAATCTGCCACACTTCATCACTAGGAGAAGGATGGAATATGTTTTACCTGTATTCCAGGATTCATGGCAGAAGATTCCAGACGGTTCAGACAGGAGTGAAAAGAAAAGAGAGAACAAACAATTAAAATACAAATTTGTTTATGTGCATAGTTTTCAAGTTTTTTCACATTTTGTTATGCTTGCAACATTTATTATTTTAATCAACAAACCACAGTGATAACAAAAAAAATATTTTAGTGCAAATTCATTAAAATCAAAAGACTGAATTATCCTTCTTATTAAGTATACAGACCTTTCAATTAATTTTTGAAGCAATGACAGCCTCAAGGTCTCTTGGCTTCTTTTAAGAGTTTCTTAATTACTTCTTGGAAGACTCAGTCAGCCGCAACCAGTCAGGACAGTGAGTGTCACTGCACAGATGTTTTAAGGTCTCCCCAGAGGTGATCTATAAAGTTTAGCTCTGGACTCTGGTTGGACCATTCAAGGACTTTTGCAGAGCTTGTCCAAAGCCACTTATTGGCAATATGCTTTGGATCATTTTTTTGGTTGAATTGTAAACATTCACGTCTCAATCTTGAGGACCTTGGAAAAAGATTTCCACTCGTTCTCTGCTTCTGCATGCATGTTTCCTTCTTTGATGGCTATTCGTCTAATCCCTTTTTGCATAAAAACATCCAAAAAAGCCTGAGAGTGTGATGCTGCCCCCCTAATGTTTGACTGCAGGGATGGTATTAATGAGGTGAATCTCATTGCTCAGCACAGAAGATTTAGCTTCTCATGGTCTACGATTTGTTGAGAGTCTTTACAGGTGCCCTGTGGCAAACTCCCAGCAGGCTGTCATGAGCCTTTTAGAGAGGAACAGACCTAGTGACCACTCTATCATGAAGGCCAGATCGGTGAAGTACCACACTAATGGTTGTAGTTGTGTAAGTTTCATCTCCACACAAGAGCTGTATCTCATTTACAGAGGCCATTAAATTTCTTGATTCTATGTCTGACAAAAGGCCCATGGATATACTGCTTTGGTCCCAAACATTGCATTCTGAGAGAGATGTGGGTTGCTGAGCTCATGGGCATCTTTTATTTTCCCCAGTCTTGACTTAAAATAATTCTGTCTAGCTCTCACAAACACATCTGTGGGACCTTTCATAGAGAGATGTGTGCCTCTCATCCAAGAGGTTTCTTCAGTGGGTCAACAACTTTCAGGGCCACCTCCAAGAGGACAAGCCAAACTAAGGTATAAATACCTGTGACTCTCCACCAGTTGTTCTAAATAGATCAGAAATACCTATAAATCAGATGATCTTGGATGCTTACAGCTCATAATACTTCGCCCACAGACCAATGGATGAAAACTCATCTGCAACTGTGTTCTTTGTTACAGACTAATGTCTCCTGTAGGAACACAGATTAGTAAGTCTTTGCAAGGCTGTAAGTGTCTGCAGGGCTCAGGCTGGGTTTGTGTCAGGCATAAGATGACCTCAAGAGGACTTGGCGATATTTGCACATACACTGATCAGGCATACCATTATCACCACCTACCTAATAATGTGCCGGTCCCCTTTGATGAAAAAACAGCCCTGACCCGTTAGACCCCTGAAGATTTGCTTTGGTATCACCAAGAATTAGCAACATATTCTTTAAGTTCTGTAAATTGTGAGACGGGGCCTGGATCAGACTTATTTGTCCAGATGCTTGATTGGATTGAGATCTGTGAAATTTGGAGGCCAATTTAACACCTTAAACTAACTGCTGTGCTCCTCAATCCATTCCTGAACCATTTTTGCTTTGTGGCAGGGCAGATTATCCGGCTGATTTGCAACAATGCTTAGGTAGGTGCATGAATGAGCCTTGGCCACCCACGACCCTGATGCTGGTTAACCACCATTCCTTTTTGGACCACTTTCAGTATTGACCACTGCAGACCAGGAACACCCCACAAGAGCTGCAGGTCTAAAGATGCTCTGACCCAGTCACCTAGCAATCACAATTTGCTGATAACTAACTGGACTAAAATCTATACGTGCGTGTGCGTGTGTGTGTGTGTGCGCGCGTGTGTGTGTGTGCGTGTGTGTGTGTGTGTGTGTGTCTTTGCCCACCAACTCTTATAGCAGGAGCTGAGCAACCAAACTTTGCACAGAGGTTGATCTTAGGCCCCTGAAGGTTCTTATCTGTATCAGATGTTATGATGTCATCATGCTGCCTAGCAACAGGCTAAAATTACCTCTTTTTAGCATTTATGTACCTGTTATACCTTATAAAACCATTTCACCATTTTAATGTCATAACAATAACATCTCATTAATATCCACAAAAGCTAATGATGTATTAGAATGGATTATGTTGCCTAACAACCATCTAGCAATGAGCTAAAGCAAACCCATTTTTTTGCATTTATACACATTAACACATTTAATTTTGCTTGGCCTGTTCACACAACCAACAGTGTGACCAGGCCAAGCAATACTGTAGAATGTGTATGTATTAGTAATACAAATAAGTACTGCTCCTGATGCTATTTTACCATAACAACACTGAGTCGTGTAGTGGGTGCAGCATAAATCTGTTTTACATAAGGATGAACAGACTGGCCTGTGAAAATAGAAATATTTCTTTGTCACATAAAGAAAAGAAAAATGCTACTGCAGGAGAAAAGCAGTTTGATGTAGACAGAGAAAGTGGGACATAAAGATTACGAGGGGAAAAAGTACATTTTCCACCATAAGCTTCAGAAATGGTGGAAAAATTGCAGGTGGAGTGAAGGAGAAAGAAAGAGCAGAGTCACTGAACAGAACAAACAGCAAATACTACTAATAATAATTTTTACCTTCTTTTTTTCTTCACATATGTGTATTAGAAATGGCGAGAGTAGGTGTGAGTGCATGCTGGCTTTCCTGTTTCAATTTGTAACTGAACAGATGCAAAGGGATGGGAAGCATGTCAAGAGGACCTTACAGCAGAGACTGAAAAGAAAAAAAAAAAAAAAAAAAAAGAAACAAAGGCAGGTCAAAGTTCAGCCCTAAAGATCTGGAGTTGTAGTTGAGTTGATGCTGAATCAAAACAGTTGATGTATGACAGCACAAGACAGCCGATAAACTGCCGTATATTAATATAAAGACTACAGTCAGAGTGAATATTACTTACTTCACAAGACAGCAGTGTAAACAATTAAAACTGAATATGGGCACACTGTATTTATATAGACTGCTAAATAATATAAATTAACAATGATAAGAGAAAATTATTTACCAGAAGCTTCTTGATTTTTGATGCCCGTGAACTACTAGCAAGCACACAACCGAGCTACCCAGCACACTTCAGTGGCTGTGACTTTGCAGGACATAATTTCCTGCAAAGTCACCGAGAACTTGCCTGGATTGTTGTAGACTCAGCAATGGATGAAAAATTATAGCAGAGCTAAGCACAAATAATTGCCAGCAACAAGATGAATGAAGATAAATGGATACCAAATAGCAATATTCTCTCTAGAGATGTACTATAATGCTGAAATGTATCATTACACAATCCAGTCTTTGATTGAGATGTTAACTTTAAAAAAAGGTGCATTTAATAGCTGAAAGTACTGTACCTTTGTAATGAGGAGACATTAAAAGGGAAAAAAATACACACACAATACAGTAATTTGTAAATGAATTGCTCAACCAAGCAAGGGAGTGTGAGAACCTCTCTCGAGTCTTCACACCAGACCCCTTTTTGTTAACTCTATTTTGTTACTAAATGACATTCATTAGACTCTAAACCCGTGCCGTGCTCCTCCTTGTGTTGCGACGTTTTGAGCCACACGTAACACCAGCATGCAAATCATGCGTACAGAGATTATCTATCTATATACACCTGATCAGAAATTCATCATAATTCATCTTTACCATCAGGAGAAAATGCTTTCACACTTGCTCCTGATCACATTTTGAAGTTGACTGATTTCTCAATATTTCTAAACCTGCTCCTGTCACTCGAACACAGCTGAGGTGGTTTATTTGGTACATATTTTGTTATGAACAGAGAACAACAGAGGCTCAAGAAAGGAACTTGTTTGTATGATTTCCTCTCCCCAGAGTTTTGCTCTGTCCGTCTGTCAATATTCACAACAACAACAAAAGAACAGGTTTTCTCTCAGAAGAAGACTGAACCGATAGAACGGTGAGTTTAGAGAACTGACTATTGGAGTAAAACCAGTTCTAGGAATTTCTTCCTATATTCAGTAGCAATGGTATGAGAAGAAGTAGAGCACAGGAAAAAACTAAAAATCTGGAAGAAGCAAACAATTTTCATGGCACTATATATAAACCTAATACAGAAAACCACACAAGGAATTAAGAACACCCCTATGATGACTACAAGAGGAAGGGACCTGTTTATTGCCTTGGACAGGATCACCGGAGCCCCATCCTTAAGTCAGGCCCAGGGTAAGGGATCCAACCCGAGTGCTTAGTGGACCAAAAGAACAATGTGGGTCTAATCCTCCTGTGGGACCACCACCCACAGGATAGGCCATGGATTATGGATTGCTACATACAGGTACGTGGAATGTCACCTCTCTGGTGGTATTTCTGAGAGAGTGTGTGAGGTTGAGGGATACCAGCTAGATATGCTCAGGCTCACCTCAACACACAGATCAGTTTCTAAAACCAGTCTCTTGGAGACAGACTGTACGCTATTACACTATTATAGAGTTACTTCTGCCAATTTGTGCAAATAAACAGTCTTAATGGAAACTTTCACAATTTAAATAAGTTAAAGTGAAGCTCTACAATTCCTCTAATATACACAGTTGCACAGAAGAATACATGAAGAGTGGAGGCGCAAGCAGGGCTTTGGCTTGGAGCTTTGATATGCAGACAAGCAAGGAGGAGAGGGATGAAACTCCAAGATCAAACATCATGCACTGGTACTCCTCTTGCATTAAACAGCTGTAAAAGTGCTGCAGGAATAAGTGGAGATACCACCAACACACATAAAGTCCCCAGTCTTTATATGCATCTCTCTCCATCGCTACTTAATATTTGGAATTTATCTGAAGCCAATAAGAGACCATAAAATTTCAAGGCCATGGGAAAGTAAAAGGAATTTCTATGGAGTTATAATAATGGCATAGTTAAAGGATGAGAGGTTACACTTCACTGAAAAAAATAATGTGTAGTACAATATGTGTCATGTTTTATGATGCAAAATATCTGACATTCTGGCCCTGTGCAGAGCCTATCCTTTGCAAACCATTGTCTACTTGTTTTAGCTGCGTATTGTCACTCAAGAGCAGCGTAAAAGAATATGTGGAACACACAGTCTATGGACTACTCTTGCATATGCTGCTGTTGGTCCTTCAGCCTGCTGCTGTAGGAAATCGCTGTAGGAAAAGCCCAGAAGAAATTGTGATAAACACAAAGACTTCATAATGCAAGATGTTCTCCATACACTTTCTCACTGTCCCTAATATAAATCACCCTACTGAAGCAAATCAAGATGGGATGCATTTTATAACCCCAGAGAGGCAGGACACAGGAAATCATCGTACTAGTGAATTTAACCATAGCATGTGGGTAAATCTGCATTCTTGCTATGTTTAGCATTTGATATTAAAAACAGTTTCCAACTCCTATAGAACTTCATTGTACTTCATTTACACATTTTGACAGCTAATGCTGTCTAACTTTTTGGGGGTTTTTTCATCTGTGGAAAACTTACATTGTTCATGTGTAATTATGCATTTGGCTGCATTTGTCTTGGGTTGGAGTTTTTTCCAAAAGGAAATAAAAGTTAAGTTTCTATCATTCAGACAATCTGATGTAGCCAACGTGTATACTTCACAATTTAAAAGTATGAAAATATGTTATCTCTAGTTAATACTGACACAGTCGTGACCTGAGAAATCAACACAATATAATACGTCTGGTTTTACACCTTTTAAGTTTGTTTAGATGGAAGTAAAAAACAACAATTTCTGCTGCAGTTTCACAGCTCACTGCGGTTGTGTCTCAGGGGACACAACCACTTCACTTACTGCAGCCTAAGCATCTTTTTTTTCTTTTTTTAAAATCACGGTCAGTCTCAAGAGAGCACTTTGGGAAAGGTTTACAGCAGGGGAATGATTTTGCTTCTTTGCTTTAGCAGCTACTCTTAGAACAGCTTTCTCCGTACAGGTATATAAACATATTCCCTTAAAGAAATGTTGCTGTGGCACTATGCTGACTGCAAATGCATGTGACAATTTAAAATGATTCTGACTGACTATCATAAAAATAGCAGAATTTATCATTGTGATGTGTCATAATCGAACAGCCATTTTGCATCCACATTTATTTTGAATGTAAAGTACGAACATTTCTGCAAACACATGAATATATAACAAACATACCCAAGGGAGAAATAAAGAAATTATTATTCCCATTTATTTTGTAAATACTGAAGCTTTAAAATGACCAACAATTATATATGGGAATAATGATTTCTTTATTCTTCATTGTGCAAACAATATCCATGTGACGTTACACAATACTGTGCAAAATTCTTGAGATACTCGTCATTTCTTTATATTCTGCAAGCAAAATTGGAAATAAGAGCAGTAATGTATTGAACTGTGCAACCATAAATGGAAACACTTTCAGTATTTTTCTGCATTCATAAATTCATCAAATATGAGAAAATAAGTTGATGGAATTATGAAAGCCCGGAAAACTATTGCACAAGATCACTTTAAAAAAAATTACAAGAAAGTACGGATATTTTTGAAGCAAAATATTAAAAAACGAGGGGTGGCTTAAGACTTTTGCACAGTACTGTATCTTCCTTGTTATAGTGGACTCAGTCTTCTCTACATAGAGCTATCAAACTACCACTGTGCTGCACCACACTAACAAATCCACTACAGTGTTTTCTGCATCAGACAAATGGAGACTATTTCTGTTGGTGGGTGACAGTGGGGAAGGAGCTGTAAAACTGGTGAACTGCAACAGAGAACTGGACCAACTCTCCTCTTTGTCCACTACAATAAATCAACTCTGCTGGAAGAAAGCCTTGACTCAACACCACGAAAGTGTTCCCATCAATAGATTTTAGTTTCTTGACTTCTCCATCTGATCTGTTTCCTTCCCAAAGATGTGTGGAAGGATTAATAGTGGATAGTAGTAGTATTAATAATATAGAAATTTGGTAAAATGCTGACATGATTCAAATAGTCAAGTAGTGATATGCACATGGATAAAAGCTGCTTTCTTGTCACGAGGGGTCACCACAGCAGGTAACTCCACATGTTTTAACAGTTCCACACTAGATTCCCTTCCTTATGCAGCCTCCAAGGGATTTATTTCTCCAGCTAGATTCAAACCAGCAACCTTTCACTCACTAAGCAAATGTGTAAACCACTACAATGTGGAGCCACACGGCATAAGTACATGAACGTGATGTGGGCAAAACACACACATACACGTTTCTTGTACTGGTTTCACATTATATGATGCTTTATATGATGCTTCCAAACAATGATGTAAACACTTCCCACCACCAACTAAAGACCTGGAAAGCAATGCATTCAGGGTAAGCATTATTATCCCTGACAGCCTCAGTCTCTTTTCCCTAAATCCTTATTCCCATTGTCTCTTTTTCATCTTTCTGACACACCACTCTTTTCTGTCCATTTTATATCTATCTTTAATCTGTTGTAATCTACTAGACTGTTGAGATACCCCCAGTCAAACTCAGTTTGCTTTCTTTACATTTTCCCATTTGCAAAACTGAATTTTTAAGTTCAGCCCCTGCAGCAGTAAGCTCTCCACATCTCTGATCTGCTGCTCTTTTTCCACTTAAATTTGAGGAGGATGTGATGGGATTTGATGCTGAGATTAATATTGGCCTTTGAGGCTGAATGGGTTGACATCAAAAAAAAAAAAAAAAAGTTTTATCCAAGATTTTGGAAATGTAATATAGATTATATTTTTCTCAGAATGTTAGAATGATTTTAGGGTTGGAGCATTTTAGGAGCTGTGTGCAAAAAGAAGCTGCATTAGATGAATAAATAAAAATTATTTAGTGAAATAGTTCACATGTTTGTGACCCAGGAGACTGGTTTGTGTTCTGTTTAGTATTTTGCCCTTTGATTCATCCTTTATCATTTAGTAACTATTTTTTTTTTTTTGGGGGGGGGGGGCATGTTCACATTGGGCTTCTTCTCTGCACGATAGAACTCTAACCTGCATTTGTGGATGGCACAGTCACTGTGTTCATACAGTAGACAGTGATTTATGGAAGTGCTCCTGAGCCCATGCAGTGATTTCCATGACAGAATCATACGCCTGTTTTTAATGCAGGCGCAGGCATTCAATACCAATTTTCAGCTTTGTTTTGCGCACAATTTCTCAAGATTCCTGGAATCTTTTGACAATATTGTGCTCTGCAGATGAAAGTCTTCTTGATTTTACATTAAGGAACATTCTGAAATTGTTTTAAATTGGTAGACAAAGTATTTTGCATACCAGTGACCCTCTGCCCTTGTTTTCTACTAAGAAACTCTGCCTCTCTAAGGTGCTCTTTTTATAACCAGTCATGTTACTGACCTGTTGCCAATTAACTTAATTATCTGCAAAATGTTCCTCCAACTGTTTCCTTTTAGTACCACTTACTTTTCCAGCCTTTTGTCGCCCTGGTCCAACTTTTGCTGCCATGAAATTCAAAATTTTTCATAAAATAGCAAAATGTTTAATTTTAAACATTAAACATGTTTTCTGTGTTCTATTTTCAGCAAAATCTGGGTTTGTAAATCACTGCATTCTTTTTTATTTCCATTTTACACAGCATCCAAACTTTTTCAGAACTAGGGCTGTACATAATTAATGTTGTTTTGATGTCTCAGTATAATGTATAGCAGGATCCTATCAAATCTACTGTCTCCAAAGGCATAAACTGGAAAAGTGGGAGCACTGTTGGGTGTATCTTGGCCATATGAGTGGGTAAGAGGCAGAATAAAAGTTCCATATTTGGAGATAAAAAGTATTTTAGGAAAAAGAGGGTGGTTGACTGATGATGCTTGCCAGTTTGCCTTAATGACATTGGCTACAATCCCAGTTGTCATATGGCAACAAAGCATCACTATAACTCCATAAAGGGGCCTAACTGAAAATACCCACCAGACTAGAAAATCAAATTCATAATGCTTTGGATGACGGCTACTTCATTCTACCCAAAAATCTACAGAGGCCAGCAACAACCCACAAAAGGGATTTTCAAATGTGCTGCAGTACAAAGATGATGCTTCCGTTTTTCTTACTTATTGAATAAAACATTTAGCATATATTAAATTATGCTAAATATTTTATTATTTTAGTGGAAGTTTTTGTTGTGCTATGCTTTATTTTCATTTTCTGGCTGTGCGTGGAGGTAACACAAGGCAAATGGTAATTACAGTATATGAATCACATACAGATTTGAGCTGATATTCTGCAACCACCACAGTCATCCAGCAGGCTACTCGCACCATCATAAAATCTGGTGTAACTATCGGAACTGATATCAGAACTTTGCTATCAATATCAACCGAGATCCTGGCAAAGTTCATTCATCAGTGGATCTCTGAAACAGTGGCTGCACATCTGATAAGGTACTCACCTAGCTGAATGCTGCTGAAAAGAAGTTGAACAGACAACTTTGGCAGACTAAACAATGTTGAGATTTGGTTGAATGCTGAAAAGTAAAAAACTGTCTTTTTCAGTTTTGGCAGCTCGTTTAGGTGTTCCCAGATATGCTTGTTAAGTTCATTTTCACAAGATTTTCAACAGACTACTCTGTGTGGCACCAGTCTGTGCCATACAGAGTACAGATTAACTCTTTAAGCTGATCATTACTGGACTGAGTGAAGTGAATTCCAGCACTCCCTGACAAACATTTGTCATTTTGTTTATCGTGGAAAAAAAAAAGTTTCAGCTGTAAGCTGCAATCAGTGTAATCCCTTCCTTCATTTTATATATTTAAATATACAAAATCAAGAAAGGTTTAAACACCAATCAGCAAATAAAAGTTAATTGCATGATGGGATGCATCCTTGGATGAACCACCCAGAAGGCAGACATTTCTCATCAAGGATGCATGACCACCAGAGCCAGAACCAACAAATTACCTTCCTTGTTTTCCGAGATCTACAGACCAGCCTGCAGGTTTAGCCTGGCCATCATCTCAGCTCTACTCCCACAATGACTGGGGGTCATTATTCCAGGGAGAACAGTCTTATTTTAGGACCATGAGTAATTTGACAATGACTACATTTATGAAGATTTTTGTCAAACAATGTTGCATTTATAGAATAAGCGTTTTATCACAGCAGTGCAGCTGCTTCAGAATTACTGCTGTTTAGTTTTCAATGGCCATGTTTGGAGCATTTATTTTCTTTCAGTTTTGTGACAAAATAAAGTGAAAAAATGGAAATGAGAACAATCATAACATGCTGTTTGGCTCTATCACAACATAGTGTTAGTGACTAGAGGACAATGACCAGGCATACAGAATTGGGCAGCAGAAATGTGGAAATCTTTTGCCCGAGGCATTATTGCTTTCAAGCATTACTTCCAGTTGCTGATTATTGTGCTTGACTATGGAGCTACAGCTCTGAAAGCACAAAAAATGGAGACTAATTAATGTGGATTAATCTCTGTGGAGAAACATTTCCTTCATTTTTCTTTCTTTCTTTTATTTTATTATGTATTTGTTTTATTATTTATTAGTTTTTCTTTATATTCATGTGGTGCCTCTGGTTTTTATATAAAGTTGTGTGCAGACCTCTGCCTTGCCCTCTTCTTATGATGCACAAAGACCAGTTAGCATTTTTTATTTTGTGTGGCAACTGTGACGTGACAATTTTTTGGTGTCAGTTGCATTGTTTTTTAAAGCTATAACACAAATCAATAACGATCTTCACTCTGGAAGGAACATGGTAGAAGAAAAATGTCAAAACCAAACAATTATACCAGAGACACCGAGCAAAAAAATACAGATGGCAAAGATTTGGGGGAAAAAAACATACTGTGTACGCAAGCAGCATCCTCTGAGGCTAAAAATAAAAATAATGTGGAATGTCAATGTGGAAATGCAATTGCTTGAAGACCACTTGAGGCTCCCTCCATTGTGAGTCAGTAACCACAAATTTCCTAAAAATGCTCAACTTTACTGCAGAAATGACCCTATTTACAGTTTAGTATAACAATGGTCTTGGTATCTCTGCCTCTGCATCAAAATGAATAGGTATGTTTTCCATCATAGGAACGCTCAAAATGGGGATGTAAGACAGCGATTTATCAATAAATTTACCAATATATCAAAAACTAAAGCTTATTAAACGACAGCTTTTATGCTGCATCTGTATGAAATAAAACTTCATTTAAAGCATGCTGTTCACTACTTGATACCTTTTTAATATAGCCATGTTGTGAAGAGCGCAATTGAGGTTTCTCATATAACGTCATTGTTAGCCATATTGGACATTTTTTTATGTTTTTTGTGTTTGTCTGCAAATACTTGCTAACTACTAGCGAGGCAGTAGTACAACTTAAAAAAGTGCAATGGAAAAAAGAAAGGGAGGCATCTTCCTTTCAAAGTAAAAGTTGTGCCTCTGCGCTGCAGCCAGTATATTTTATAAGATGTAACTTTTACTTTGAAGGTGAATGTTCTCCATTTCTGGCTTGTGTTGTACTTCTTACAATTTCACTGCAGCTCAAAGAGTCACTCACAACAGTGGTTGCCAGATATCTAGTCTCTAGGCCAGTGTGACTGGGGCCTTATTCCCTTGACCCTACATTGACCCTACATGCAAAATGGCACTGGTGGAAAAGTTAAATATCACGTGGTTCGTGGCCACATGTCTGCAAAATTTCAACAAAGCTATAATTTCTGCTCACAGACAGCAAGGAGGAGGAAAGCGGTAAACCAATACAACACCAGAAGAATAGTGAGACTTTACTCTAAAAGAAATTCGGTTTCTAAAAGAACAAAGGCACGTAACACACACACAGCTGCTTCTAAGGGTATTTTGTATTTAGAAACACACCGTGTAGTTAGATGGTTAGGTGTTTGATGTCCTTGAAATGGGAACGTTTCTTTTACATCATGAAATCCACTTAGAAATTTATAGTCCTTGGGACGTTGCTTTATTTATAAAAGGTCTCTGTCTTACAAAAAAAAATAAAAATAAAAATGTCAAATAATATTTGCAATTGTGCCACAGTGACAAAGGACCTAACAGCAACTACATCTGCCTGGCTCTGGCAGCAGACAGACTGAGAGTGGAGCTCCAAGAGGTAATTGAAATATATGATGGCAGGACAAAACACCCACTATTTTCTATTTGTCTGTAGAAATAATATTTACTGTCACAGGCTGAACCAAACATCTCGGTATAGCTGAACTGCATGTGATGTAAAAGTCTGAGTGCAGATTAGCTGGTTGGCATTAGATGTCTTCGTTCACCTGTCTCGGTCAAAGATCATAATCACTCAGACTCTTGAACAATATTCAAATCAATGACCAGAGTGACATTGGAAACAGCCAAAACAACCTTTGCTTGCACTGCCATCCAATACAATATTACACCTGAATCATTTACACATAGTGATATTTGTCTGGCGGGGAAAACTGCTTGTGAGGAATATTATATTGAGAAGTAATTTTAATTCCATTTACTCCCTACATTATAGCTTTCCCATGGACCATTACACTTTTGCAATAACACTGGAGGTCCCAGTTCTTCATTGTGGTCAGCCATAGAGGAGCTGGGGCTGACATGACAGTTTTGCACATTTTTAACCAAACACTCAATATACATAATAAAAGAGACCAAAGCTCCTCCTCAAGCAATGAAATGTGAAAGAGAAAGCCCTTTGTTCTCAGCCTTAAACAGGTCCTTGAATTAAGAAAGTCTATGGTGATACTGAGATGCTACAACAAACAGTAGCTCTTCAGAGAGACAACCCTTCATGATTAACACTATTAATATGAAAACTATGTTTCCTCTCACTAAACTGTCAGTGAAATGCAACTACGATAACTTGAAAAAAAAAGTATTATTATCATTATTATTATTATTTGATAAACGCTCAGATGGCATGCAGCATCATTCATTACTGTCATGCATATCAACTGACAGGCTGCTGCCAAATACCATATGACAGTGGAGCCTTAGACGGGTATCAGGATTCACTGCTGGTGTTGCTGCTCATCATTATTTGTCAGATCAACCCATCTTGAAATGAAAACAGAAACGCAATGTCACTCTGAATTAAGTCAAAGAACAAAAGAAACATGACAGTGAGACTTTACAAAGGCTTTCATCACTCAATTGTACTTCACTGTAGTCAGAAATGAACAATGCCCCACTTCTGTCACTACAGTATATGTAATTTGAAAGGCAGCATTAATCATTTGATTTTGTTTTGGTGTAGATGGAGTCACAGATGTTATGGTACCAAACAAGCTGTGAATTGCAATGGAGTACAAGTGTATAGTATGTGTCAGTTTAAGTTTAGTAGAAAATGTCAGGATTAATTTCAATAGACTGCTCATTCTTATATTTTACAACACAGAGAAGCATACTTCTTTTTACTGTGTTATTTTGTTCTCACCAAAGGGAGGATTCAATAAATGTGTGGGTAATATTTTAAATCTGATGTGTTGACTATTTCAAAATTGGTGGGGTTAAAAAAAAAAGCACCTGTAACCACTGTAATACAGTGGGGTAAATAATTACTTGATCCCCTGCTGAATTTGTTAGTTTGCTCACTTACAAACTCATTGACAAACTTAAGACGGGCCTGTACATGTGCCTTCTTGAGCAGAAGGACCTTGCAGGTGCTGCAAGATTTCAGTCCATTACAGCGTAGCATGTTACCACTGGTGTTCTTGGTGACTGTGGTCCCAGCTGTGTTCAGATTATTAACAAGCTTCCCCTGTGTAGTTCTGTGCTGATCCACCACCTTTCTTGATAATCCTCACTCCATGAGGCAAGATCCTGCATAGAGCTCCAGACTGAGAGTGACTGATTGTCATTTTATATTTCTTCCATTTTAGAATAATCACATCAACTGTTGTCACCCTCTCATCAAGCTTCTTGATGATGAGCCCATTCCAGCCTTGTGCAGATCTACAACCTTGTCCCGATGTCCTTTGACAGCATTTTGGTCTTGCCCATGGTGGTGGAGACGTTGGAATAGAAGAAGCTCATTCTGTCGACAGGTGTGCTTTATACACAGAGTTGCGATCAGGAGCATCTATAACTGATTGTAATTTGTGTGCCACATGGGCACCTTGACTGCTACGTAAAGTGCTCAGGTAGAGTAGAAAAGCACTATATACAGTAAGAACTAGTCCATTTACCATTTATGTTGACTGCTATTTAACTGACTACTTAGTAGGTATACTTATGTCATGAAATGACATGAATAACTAACCATTTGAAACACTTCCAGAAAATGTTTTATATTTTTTAATCTATCTACAATACACTCTGCTTACATGTAAAAATATGATATACAGTGTGGGTTTTAGTGTTTTCCTGAAAGGAAATGGAGGAGGATTTTTAGAATTCATTTTTAAGGACAGATATGATGTCCTTGATGATAGTTCTAGGTGGAATACTTATTAGTGTGTATTAGTGAGATATTAGTGCTTAAGTTTTAAAGAAAAGACTGCTCCTGATAACCTCTAATCTCTTTGTATTGTAGATGCAGGTGTAATCCTCAGGTTGACCTTCTTTGCAACACATAAAGGCTTTGCAAAGATACAGTGATTTAAAAGAAGAGGGAAAATTTAAAAAAAAAAAAAAAACCTTCAAAGAAGAAGACTGCGTCTAGAAAACTTTAGTAAGTATGACTGAGGACATTTGGCTTCAATAATGTATATAAAAATGGTTGATAGAGTAAGAAAATTGTTGAATGTCAGCAATCTGAACTCAGTATGGTGGTTTTGTCATTACATACATTTTTAGCCCAGTGCACACAGAAAATGACAGAAAGTGTATTCATTTCACAGTCCAGGCTCCAAATATGCCTTTTTCCCCTCTCTGAGGTGAGGAGGAGAGAGACAGAGGCCTTTTTCATCAAAAAATATTGGAGCCACAAATAACCTTTCTCGGGTGTGTATTCTGAACATTGCAGCAGTGACCTAGTCACGTAACTGTGCACAATCATACCATAATCACGGTGCAATACTGACTTGCAGGAAAAAGAACTACTAAACCTACAAGAAATATATTTTTGACTTAAGTAAATGATACTCTTAAATACCCTGGCAGAATGAAGATGCACAAATGAGTTTGCAACCCTGAATATGTTATATGGAATTATTAAAGCTGTAAAAATGAAGCATGTTAGGAGTCAGTCACACAGGTCTAGAGACCACTCAGCAAACCCCTGGTAACCACATGCTGGGGAAAAATGTGTATTCTCCAACCAGTTGGTGAGTGGTTGCTGGAAGGTGCTGCACCAAAAACCTCCTCGTGATTGCTTTGGTCACTAGCAGATTGCCACAGTCACCCTTAGTTTGCATGAAAGATGCTGGCTTGTCTGCAAGTACTAACCAACCACTCCTCAAGCCGTAGGGAAACTCGAAAACGTAAAATTTAAAGTGGAAATGAAGAATATTCCCCTTCAAAGTAAAAGTTTTTGCCTTCCCGCTGTACACAACATGTTTCAAAAAGCACAGCGTTTCACTACTGCTTTCAGTGTTTCATTACAGCTTGGTAGTTGGTAAGTGTCTACAGACAAGTCAGCATCTTCCATGCAAACTAGGGACAATCGCAGCAGTCTGCTAGTGACAAAAGCAATTGCAAAGAGGTTTTCTCGTGTGGTACCAATCACTTTCACCTGGTGACTTGTCACAACCTCCAGCAACCATTCACCAACCAGTCAGGAATTAAATCTGGCACTCACTGACCAGTCACTGACTAGTGCCTATAGGACAGTAGCACTCCCTGTAAGAAACACACACACATTTTTGAGTTTCAACATTTAATATGTTTTTTTTTTTTTTATTAACTATTTTCAATTGAACTGAGCAAATCACTACATTGTTCAAGATATTTAGGATGACAGCGATATTAGAGGAAGGTAAATGACTGGTGCGAGACAGAAGTATATCAAGGTAAGTAACCATTGTCACAGCTAAAAAAAATTATATTTCTTCCTCCTGAAACCTAAACTGTGTCTTTCTTTTGGAGACACTGAGATCTGTCACCCACACAAATAGAGAGCAACATTTTTATTTCTATATTCTGGGCAGAGACACACCTCTCTCACATCTTCCCTCTTCTGCCTTCACCTCGCTTAGAGTCTGATTTCATCTTCTCTCTTTAATGACAAACACTCATTTTTGCCAGAGTGCTGATCTAAATTTCTCTCTTAATTTCTCTCTTCTCAAAAAGGTTTGTGTCTTTATCACTTTATGTCACGGCTGCTGTTTCTTCTGGTTCCATCTACAAACTGAAGCCAGTCACAGGCTTTCAGTTTGTGATGCAGTACCAATCCAAATGTCACAACAACACAGCACAATAGATTTTATTGGACAAACCAATTAAATTACAGAGATAAATGAGTGACTAGGTATTTTTTATAGTGTATGTCCAAAGACTGTTTGGACACAGAAGAAAGACCGACAAGCTAAAAGTTGACACTGGCTCTATTTTAATGTGTGGGGCTGGTGAGTGTGTGGTTGTTAAGTGGGTCACTTCTTTTCTCCTACACCCACTTTGTACCACCACTTCATATCAAACATTTACAGAATGTCAGCTGATTGTTAGTTATTTCCTCATTTTCTCTTGATCTTTACTCCAAAACAGGAATGCAGTATGACAGTCAGAGTGGAGCCAAAGAGCCCGACTGAGAGGCTTGAAGAGGAAAACACTACTAAAACAACACTACTAGAATAAATCTAATTTTGACTCAAAGAAGAAAAGACTGTGTCTCAAGGACACATATAGAGAAAGTTATGCATTTAAAACTTTATATAACTTCACCTGAATTTAGTTAGCTAGAAGGGATGACGGTGCTCAACTCACAGACAAGAGTTATCTGCAACCACTGCAAAGTGCTGAATAAAACACATCATCACTACATCTGTCTCCACGTTGTCTAGTCAGCCGCTGTCCTCTGACTTAATCAGATCCAAAGTATCAAGTTATCACTTAAAACCTAAATTACTTTTGAGGTCAGTCTTCTATTTTACCTTTGGGACAGATTTTGGCTCTGTGTTCCCCATCTCTCCCACCATGGCGTTTCAAACTGTGACAGACTGCTACTTATCCTCTGCCTGAAAAGCCATGGCTAGAGACTTTTTAAGCCAGTCATTTGTTTCAATGGCAAAGATACTATCAGCTGCTAGTGCCACCCCTCAAACTCCTGGCAGTAAAATCTTTAGGTGGCACAAATCCTCTGGAAGCACAAGTTCCAGAGGACATAATTACCAGGTCTCAGTAGATCTTAATGGGGTGCATATCCTTAGTGACCTTCACCATATCAATTCAAAAGCAAACACCTAAGTAAGAACCAGAAGTAAGAAATGCTAAAATCTTAATAATAAATATACTGAAAATACTTTTTGTGATAGGCATTATTATGGACATTCCTTTATGACCACAGTGGTTTCTGTCTAATATTCTACTCATGTATGACATCAAAATAACTTTGAAAGCTGAGTTACTAGACTGACTAATCAGATGAGCTACTGCTCACACATCCAGCAAATTCATCTTTTTGATGGTTTTTTTTGTTTGTTTGTTCTCTTTTTTGGTGGGTAGTCATAAAATGAAAAGCTAAATACCAATATATTAGCTGTGTGATATTTTAAACATGCAGCACAGCACTTCTGATGATGAAGGTTTTTAGCATATGGGAGGCAATGTATAACATCAGTATGTATATAACAACATAAGTGCAATAACTGACACCACAAAGCTTTGTGGACTTTAAATGACCAAGCAATGATTTTTGTGCTACTGTTTCATTCATATCATCTACCAAGATTTCACCTATACTGTTGATTATAACTGACATGTTTATTAGTGCATGCAGGAACCTAAATATATGTCCTTCCAACCCTGATAGGGAAGGAGTACTGCCACTTTACTAGGCCAGAAAAAAAGCCCCCCCCCCAAGTCATAACATAATTTTAGTAATTTTAGGGAACCTTCACAATCACTTAAAAACCCAGACTCTATGCATCACAGCAGTCACAAATGCTATCAATGTAAAAATAAATAAAAAATCCCTGTCTGCAAGGTCACCACTGAAAAACTTATGTGAACATAATTTATTCATCCATAATGTACGAATGCTCACAATGTATGTACATTGGATATGGATGGTGGACAGGTTGGTCAGTTTGGTCTTTACATATCATTCAGAACCGTAAGACCAAACTGACCAACCTGTCCACCATCCAGATTGACTGCAAGAAAGCCTATGACTCAAAGCCTCACACATGGATCCTGGAATGCCTAGAATTTACCAAGGAGCCAGATCATTAATAGGACTGGACGAAAAACAACAGTCCACGAGTACATCAGGATGATGGTGATCATGGAAGAACTGATCATGTGCTTAGTATATACCTCAGGCAGAGAAAGAAGAAGATAAAGAGCAGGAACCATCATGGAAGGACCGATCCCTGCATGTAACACCAGCAGACAGAAGTGGCTGATATCAAAAAATCCTACCAATGGCTGGACGAAGCTGGACTGAAAGACAGCACAGAGGCACTAATCATGACAGCACAGGAACAAACTCTAAGCACAAGATTGATAGAGGCTGGAGTCTACCACAACAGGTAAGATTCCAGGTGCAGGCTATGCAGAGATGCCCCTGAGGCAATCCAACACATAACAGGGTGCAAGATGCTAGCAGGCAGGGCATACATGGAACGCCATAACCAAGTGGCTGGCATAGTATACAAGAACATCTGTGCAGAGTATGACCTGGAAGTCCTAAGGTTAAAATGGGATATACCCCCAAAAATGGTTGAGAATGACTGAGCTAAGATCCTGTGTGGGACTTCCAGATACAAACGGACCAACTGGTGATGGCTAACCAACCAGACATAGTAGTGGTGGACAAGCAGAGGCTGTAACACTGGTCCTTGATGAGCTGAAGAAGGCTGTAGCGACGGACTTTGCAATACCAAGCAATAGCAACATCAGAAAGAAGGAAAACAAGAAGCTCAAGAAATTTGCTGAGAGAAGTGCTAGAGAGGATCTGGAAGGTGAAAGTAACAGTGGTCCCTGTGGTAATCTGAAGACTGGGAGCAGTGACCCCCAAACTGGGAGAATGGCTCCAGCAGATTCTGTATTTTATATCTGTATTTTAAGTTGTAAAAATAGTTTGTTAAGCATGTTTGGTTTTCACAGTAAAAAAAATCTAGCTTTTTTCTAATTGGATTTTGTGTTTTTATATGATTTTAGGTCCAACGTGTTAATACAGTATGTCAAAAATGAAAGAATAACTTTAGTCACACATGAGGTTCAGCTGAAAAAAATGATACCAAACAAGGCAAGGTAAACAGTTTCTAAAATCAACTATAAAGGTAAAAACAAAAGTAGTGAAAAAACAGCCAAATATACCCCAGACCCTAGAGGGTTAAACATATAGCCATTTGGAAAAAATCCATTTGGGAAAGTCCTATTGTTCTATTTTTGGTCTTATTGCATATTGAACTAAATTCATGCCTGTTTAATATGTTTCATCAGGCTTGTCTTTTGTGCACACTCACTGCTGTATATGCCGTAAATTAAGCTTTTCAAAATGGCACTCAACTGGGTTGTTGAAGCTTTTCACAGAAACTGAACACTGAAAAAAGGAGAACAAAAGAATCCTCATTTGATTTCAAAACACAGTTTTATATTGAATAAAACAATTCATCTGGCTGATTAGCAGAACAAGAATGTAAATTCTTTTATCTTATGTTCACCCATTCAAACAAAAAACTTCAATTAGATCCTGATGGTGGGGAATCATGATAGAAACATCCTTCAAATCGCTGAATGTGGCTTCTTATGATAAAAGCACTGGAATTAAATCCAGCAACCACACCAAAGACAGTAATAGAGGTTCCAAGCTTTATAGATACAAATACAAAGTGGCAGTCTATGTAATATATATATACACTCACAGGCCACCCTTTTGTTATTATTACTGGGTTTGATTCTCCTTTGCCTCCAGAACTGACTTTTAAGGAGGTGATGGAAACAGTCCTCAGAGATTTTGGCTCATACTGACATGATCGCATCATACACTTGCTGCAGATTTGCCTACTGAGCATCCATGACATGAATCTCCCATTACACCACATCCCAAAGGTGATAGAGATCCAGTGACTGTGGAAGCTATTTAAGTGCCGTGAACTCATTGTCATGTTTATGAAACCAGTTTAACATGATTTGAGCACCATGGTGCATTATCCTGCTGAAAGCAGCACCATTAGAAAATGGGTACACTGTGGTCATAAGGGGATGGGCATGGTCAGCAACAATACTCAGTGGCACTGACAGACTGCTGCTAGAGCCCGTCTGCTTCGACATGTTGTATATTCAGAGATGCCTTCTGCATCCCTTGGTTGTAATGAGTCATTATTTGAGTCACTGTTGCCCTTCTATCAGCTCAAAACAGTCTTGCCATTCACCTCTGACCTTTGGTACCAACAAGGCATTTCCTCCCAGAGAACTGCCACTGTCTGCATTTTTTCTCTTTTTCGGGCCATTCTCTGTAACCCTTAGAGATGGTTGTGTGGGGAAAATCCCAGTACATCAGCAGTTTCCAAAATACTCACACCAGCCCATCTGGCACCAACAATCATGCCATGTTGTTGCCATGGAATCACCTTTCATCCCCATTCTCATGCTCGGTTTGAACTTCAGTAGGTTGTGGCCATGACTACATGCCTAGATGCATTGAGCTGTTTCCATGTGATTGGCTGATCAGATAGCTGCGTTAACAAACAGTTGACCAGGCATACCTGCCATAGTGGCTGGTGAGTGCAGTGGTGTTTAACAATCAGCCTTTTTACACAACATATTTTGACATGAAGTATGAAAAGAACAAACTAACAACATTACATTTCCACTATAAGAAGAGTCAATGTCAGGATGTTGTACCGTTACCTTGAGAGTGAAGCAACAATTTATCAACTGCAGCTGTTATTTTCCTCTTTGAGGAGGAAGGTTTGATGTCTGTCAGTTAGTGCCATGCATATACAAATTCTGTAAACCAATCAGTTTATCATTTATTATTTTAACATGTCCAAAGTAATGTCTGTATTTTGTAGTAATGTATCATGGTCCTGCATTAGTTGCCAGTGTTCTGAGTTTTTTGGACTTTGAGTTTTGTTTTGTAGGTGTGTTATGGGTTCTTGGTTTTCTTGGTGTTATGTTAAATCTTGTATAGGTTTCTGTTAACTATAATTTGTTTTCAGTCAGTTCTCCCTCAGTTTTCCTCCCTCCTTTGTCAAGTCTTCTGTGTTGTGTTTCTGGTGTCTGCGTCTTCCCCGCGTTGTATCAAGTCTGTGTGTATGTTAGGTGTGGTCACTTCCTGTTTTATTTTTGCTAGTCCCCGGTTCTGTCTGTGTTGTGTTTCGTTTTCGTCCCCTTTTCTCGTTAGTGTAATTCTGTTGACCTGCTCTCCCCATATGTTTCCACTCTCCTCTCGTTACCTCGTGTGTATATGTGGTCTGTGTTTTCCCATGGCCTTTGTCCCATCGTGGTCTATGGCTCCCTGCCTGCTCTCTGTGCTCCTGTCTGTCTGTTTAAGTTGTTTTCCTAGTCTGTGCTGCTGGCCCCGTCCAGCTTTGGCATTAAAGTTGGAGTTTAATTTAACCTTGTTTTTGAGTCCTGTGTTTTGGGTCCAAATTCTGCCTGCTACACAGCTGACTGTGACATAATGATTGATCCACAGCGCTTGCAGTGAAATTTTTCTCCAATCCACAGGACAATCAAAGAAAGCTTGTATGTCCTCTGTTGCCAACATTTTCCTTTTTTCTGCCTCTTGGCCTCTTGCCTCATCTGTCTCTCTTAAGCTGTTTTTCCATTCCTGAATCCTCTCCTGACACAGCTAGCATCTCCACAACAAAGCCAACTTGACACTTATCATCACAACAGCAGGCCCTGTACACATCTGTGGACAGCATGTTTTGTGCTTTGTACAGTACGAGTTCAGTGTCTCCTTCAGTGTACAGGACCACATCACAATCTGCCATGTAGGTGTATTAAGACCAGCAGTTCACCTTGCCTCGCTGACAGGACAGAGAAGACAAAACAGTGAAACCGTATACAGCTTTTTATGTGCAGCGCAAACAACTTCTGTCAAGGCTTTGAAAGCTCCCTTTGGACTTTTTCTTTCTTTTATTCTTTGTTGTATAAATGACACACTGTCAGCATTCTCTGGACTTGGAATATAGGGCTTTACATCTGAGGGAAAGGTCTAGTATGAGGTTCTGGTCAGAGGTCTTAGTGATCTGTAAAGAACACATGGAAATTCTGACATTTCAGAGATGCTCACAAACCAAAGTGCACTTTGAAAATTTCATTGATGTTAAATAAGCTTGCAGTTGCCATTAATTGTTGATGAAACTCAAACCTATTGTCCACACAAAGCCCTCAGCTTTTATTTAATTTATATAATTAGCTTTTGTGGGCAAGTTAAGATTTATTGCAATTAGTCCAGTAATTTAATGCATACTGATGAAACCAAATCACAGCCTGTTCCACAGGCCCAGTGGTCTGGGTATAAAACAATATACACTGCTCAAAAAAATAAAGGGAACACTCAAATAACACATCCTAGGTCTGAATGAATGAAATATTCTCATTGAATACTTCGTTCTGTACAAAGTTGAGTGTGCTGACAACAAAATCACACAAAAATCATCAATGGAAATCAAATTTATTAACCAATGGAGGCCTGGATTTGGAGTCACACACAAAATTAAAGTGGAAAAACACACTACAGGCTGATCCAACTTTGATGTAATGTCCTTAAAACAAGTCAAAATGAGGCTCAGTATTGTGTGTGGCCTCCACGTGCCTGTATGACCTCCCTACAACGCCTAGGCATGCTCCTGATGAGGTGGCGGATGGTCTCGAGAGTGATCTCCTCCCAGACCTGGACTAAAGCATCCGCCAACTCCTGGACAGTCTGTAGTGCAACGTGATGTTGGTGGATGGAGCGAGACATGATGTCCCAGATGTGCTCAATCAGATTCAGGTCTAGGGAACAGGCGGGCCAGTCCATAGCTTCAATGCCTTCATCTTGCAGGAACTGCTGACACACTCCAGCCACATGAGGTCTAGCATTGTCCTGCATTAGGAGGAACCCAGGGCCAACCACACCAGCATATAGTCTCACAAGGGTCTGAGGATCTCATCTCGGTACCTAATGGCAGTCATGCTACCTCTGGCGAGCACATGGAGGGCTGTGCGGCCCTCCAAAGAAATGCCACCCCACACATTATATAGCTCACAAGACGTCATAGTACACATAGGGCTTTGGGGGGCAGGCGTGTTATACAGTGGTCAGTGTGTGGAACTGCTGAGGTGGCCCCACTTCTGTTCACTGCTGCCTGCTCCTCAATTTTAATTACATCTTAGACATTGAGGGCCTTGGGGGGTGGTGTGGATGGGCACAGTGCTCATCACATTTGTCCCTCCAATTTTAATAGCACTGTAGCTTTCACACACACACATACATATTCTTCCCACTCCATACACTCACATACACCCAACATATCACTCCAAACACGCTGAGTGGGAGGAGGGGGAGGAGGGGGAGGGCGGGTCCTCCACACCCCAGTTTCATGCACCCTGCCTGGGGTAGGGACTGGCTAGTGGTTTGGGGCCGGGTTGGCTGCTTCGCCGGGGTGCCACTGGCTCTGTGCTGGTACCCTCTCACCCACACTTGGTGTCCATGTAAGTTCTGTGTGTGTGCGCATGAATGTGTGACAGTCATTTGTGTGAGTATGAATATATGATTTGTGTGTGTGTGTGGTGCATGTGTGTGCGTGTGTATGTGTGTGGTGCATGTGTGTGCGTGTGGACAGCAGGGCCTGGGCCTGTGGTTTGCTGAGCCTTGGCACCTGTGGGACATGGTTGCGGAGGGTGGGAGTCACCCCTCCCTATCACTCCCTATCGATTCCTGCTGCTTCCTGCTGGTTGCCACTGCTGCCCCTGGAGTGTCGGGTGCCCGTGGGTCCCGGGGTTCGCGGCCCGCTCCCTAGGCGGTTGTGGCCTGGGGGTGGCTCGGGCCTCTTTGGCGTGGGGGGGGGGCTCTGCTGGGTGTCGGGCGGTTCTCGGGCGCCTGGGGCCTTGGGGCCGCATTCGCGGGTCGTGCGGGGGATGCCGGCCTGCGGCAGGGGTTGGCTGCTCATTGCCTCTGGCTGTCTGGACTCTTGCCGTTTGGCCGTGGGGGGGTCCGTCTGGGGTCTCCCTCCTTCCTCCTCTGGGGTGTGTGTGCAGTTGCCATCGGGATGTGTGGCCTCTCGTCTTCTGATGTCCTGGTGGGCCGTGGATAGGCCGCGTCCCCTGGGTCCTTTCCCGTTCGCCTCTGGATCACGGGGGGCATGATTGCAGTTTCTTGCCTCCATTGGTGAGTACGTTCCATGACAGAGGCACATACACACATTACTTGCAAGCAACAGCAGGATTGTGTGTGTGTATGTGTGTATGCGTATGTATGTGCATGTGTAGATATGTGGATATCATTCTTTGATTATTCTTTTCTCACCTTTGTTTTGTTTTTGGTTTTCTTTCTCACTCCTTTTCATACCCTTTCCTTTCTGCCTGTCACGCCTGGTATAAATAAATAAAATTAAATTAAAATATAAACTAAATACATGCTAACAAGAGTAGCCTATTGTAAAACTTAAAGAGCTATTCTTGGAAAAGCAAATATGTTTGGTACACCAGCATATTCGGATCATATTCTGAGTGCGAAAACTGCCAGGCTTTAAAAAAAAAAAAAAAAAAAAGAAATGCCACCCCACACCATTACTGACCCACTGCCAAACCGGTCATGCTGAAGGATGTTGCAGGCAGCAGATCGCCCTCCACGGCATCTCCAGACTCTGTCACGTCTGTCACATGTGCTCAGTGTGAACCTGCTTTCATCTGTGAAGAGCACAGGGTGCCAGTGGCCAATTTGCCAATCCTGGTGTTCTCTGGCAAATGCCAAGCGTCCTGCACAGTGTTGGGCTGTGAGCACAACCCCCATCTGTGGACGTCGGGCCCTCATACCATCCTCATGGAGTCGGTTTCTAACCGTTTGTGCAGACACATGCACATTTGTGGCCTGCTGGAGGTCATTTTGCAGGGCTCTGGCAGCGCTCCTCCTGTTCCTCCTTGCACAAAGGCGGAGGTGCGGTCCTGCTGCTGGGTTGTTACGCTCTTAAGGCCTCCTCCACGTCTCCTGGTGTACTGGCCTGTCTCCTGGTAGCGCCTCCAGCCTCTGGACACTACGCTGACAGACACAGCAAACCTTCTTGCCACAGCTCGCATTGATGTGCCATCCTGGATGAGCTGCACTACCTGAGCCACTTGTGTGGGTTGTAGAGTCCGTCTCATGCTACCATGAGTGTGAAAGCACCACCAACATTCAAAAGTGACCAAAACATCAGCCAGAAAGCATAGGTACTGAGAAGTGGTCTGTGGTCCCCACCTGCAGAACCACTCCGTTATTGAGTGTGTCTTGCTAATTGCCAATAATTCCCACCTGTTGTCTATTCCATTTGCACAACAGCATGTGAAATTGATTGTCAATCAGTGTTGCTTCCCAAGTGGACAGTTTGATTTCACAGAAGTTTGATTTACTTGGAGTTATATTGTGTTGTTTAAGTGTTCCCTTTATTTTTTTTGAGCAGTGTATGTAGTTTATGTTTTACAGTCCTTTATAGACAGTCTATGCTTCTGCTGTGAAACTGGCTTCACATAAAAATGAAACTTGGTTTTACAGATCCATTACTCTGAGATTCAGCTTGAAGAAATGTATGGCGTTGTAGTTGAATTTCAGTGTAATGACTTTCAGAAGCTCCTGTTCCATGTGACACCATATCTCTGTTGATACATTAATTCAAAAATCAAAATGATGATTGAATGATGCTTTGAAAACACAAATTATCTCATAGCAAGTTGATACACAGGCCTCTCTTTACACCTAGTAAAGACACAGGCTGCTCACCTTAGTTAAAACTGCCTCCCTTCAGCATCAACTTCCCTGTTTGTGACACTCTTTGTTAGCTTTCTTAGCAACTTGACACTGCAATGCTCCAGCTGTCTGTTTGGTTGAGAATGGGTATGGGGTATACATCACCAGGCAGATCCCAGCTACAATTGAATGTGCCAAAAATTTATTTGAAAATGAAAGTGATATGCAGGGTGGTCAGATGAGAGCTTGCTGTAGACTGCACTTTATCTTTCTAGTGGGTACAGCTTTCATTATTGGCTCAATGTAGAAATGTAGGAAGGACTCGATCTTGTCTTTATCCCTAAAGTATTAAACAAATTCTGAAGTCTCCAAAGAATCTCTAAAAATTAAATCACAGAAGTGAGTTAGGAAACCAGGATGCAGACTTCAGTTGGCTATTAGTTGAAAATGATGACACATAAATGATTATTTATGTATAAGTAGCATATTATTATGAAGAGGAGAGATGATTATTATGATCTGACCTATATTGGCAATGCAAATGAAGCTAAAAATAGTTCATTAAGACTAAAAATGTTTTTTTAGGAAATGTTCCCTGAAGCAAATATTAATGTCATGCTCCACAAACTTCTGTGCTGCCTTTGAGGTTACTGATTGCCGTGGGAAAAGGTGGTTAAGGGGGACGACAGTAGTGACAAATATCTTTGGGTTTGACAATAGCATTCACATAAATACACACTCATTTTTAATGTTCCTTCATCTACTAACAATTCTCCAAATCCACAGTTTTTTTTGTACTTTTCCAGACTTGAATTTTCAGACATCTCAGTTGATTTTCCAGATCATATTTGACACCTGAGTTCAAGTAACTAAATGTTTATTATTATTACAGCAGCCAAAAGTTCCTTACCATGAGGTGAAAACTCAAACTCTCTCTGTCTGACTACACTAATCAGGACAACCGTGGAGCCAAAAAAAAAAGTTTATTGTTTCAATTTCCTGTAGTATTCAGTGTGTATGCATCATTCCATAACTGAGCTAATCAAGTGATGAGCTACCATCTGTGTTTCTGGTTATGAACCATCATCAGATTTCACTTGCTCAGTTGATGTGTTATCAGTTACTGGCATGTAAGCCTTCAATAAATCTTGCTAAATCTAATTTCTCAACACAGCAAAATCAACCCAATCCTTGCCCTTGTCCACTCACTGACAACAGAAGTGTGAGTTACTGTCATGGCTCGTGCTGGTGTGGGTGGAGTTTCTGGGGTTGCAGGGTTGGGCTGGTGTGGCAGCAGTCTGCCACACCGGTGCCTCATCAGCTCATCAAGGACCAGTATTGGAGGATCAGTGGAGACCTTCACTCCTCGCCTGAGAGTCAGTTTATGTTAACTAGGCTGCAAGTGTTTGCCATTGCTTTTTTCCCTTCTTGATTTTGGGTTTTTTTTTTTTTTTTTGCTTCTGTGAATTTTGCTACCTGCTTCTTGGCTGCTAACCTGCTTAAATTGTTAATCATCTTTGTTCAGGAACAGATCACTCTTCCACTCTCCAGTATTCACCTGCCTGCCCTCCTCTAACCCCAGAACATTGGACTCATGCCAGCATGCTGCCTCACTTCTTCCTCCTGGAAGAGATTCCCACGCTCTGCCAAAGAAACCCTCTGTTCCCCCGTTACTGTCAGGATAACATCCCTGGAACCTCCCTTTAAACTCTCCTCTCCCTCTCCATAGATTCCACCCCCGGACCTTCCCCCCATGCTCCCAGTGCCCAGACGAGTGAAAATTCCTGTTTCGTTCGGTCTCCCTTTCTGAGTCTGCGCAGATACCTGTGTTTTTGTGTGACTGGGCTGTGAATAAAGTTTCTTTGACCTTTAAGTGGCTGTTCAGTCAGGTGTTTGCATTTGAGTCCTTCAGCTCAATAACAGTTTCACTTTTCACCCTAAAATGTCACCATAGATGTTTTGTTTTTTGTTTTTTTCTTTACAAATAAAACATCCCAAGTACTAAATTACCCTCACACCTTTCCAAAAAAACACCTATACAAAAGATGACTGTGTCAGTCTCTCTCTGCAAGTGTGTGAACTGCATTATTAATATTCTTCAGTGTGGTACTCTAGATCATAAAAAGATGAGTAATTTTGGTACATCAGAAGTTACAGACTGTAGCCTGAAATTGCAGTGTTCTGCACTACGGTCTCTCACTGGGCTTCATTTCTGGCTGTGCTGCTTCTCAGTTAACAATGGCAGAGAAGGCGACAGGGCAAAGATAACCTCCTGTTCAAGTTGTTTTCACCTGGACACGGAATAATTTTTGCTATAAAGTTTGGAAAAATACATCCAAATGGAAACTGTTTAAAGCTGCACTTCATAGTTCTGCCATGGAAACACTAACGCTAACATCCATATGATTACAACAAAAAGTGGCATTACATCTAACTAAAAAGTAAAACAAGTAGAGCCCAACAGATACATCAGCAGGGCTAGTATTAGCTATCCCCCAATATATCGGTATAATGGCCGCTAAAACAGACGGGAGAAAACACCCTTTAACCATGTTATGTTAATGCTGTGCTGTTTGTCCACCAGAGGGGACGCTGCAACTTCCCTGCTGGCATTTATGCTTGGATGCCACAATACAACAATCAGCTGATCCCAGTAGAGACAGGCAGCATGTAAAATAGCAATCCATGACGTTTTGTGACAATAAAACATCATTATTTTGAAACATCATTGTCATATTATCTTAATAAGGAGTCATAAATAACTACACATAAAAAATGCTTGGGAAATCTATGTATGTTTCATGTGTCTGAAAGAAAAGAGCAAAAAACAGTGCATAAAATTTTAAATCACAAACACTTGATATCATTTTAAAAATCCTAATCCTGTGCTCTGTAAACAAGCAGCCGGTTAAGGACTGATTCTATAGCTCTGTGTTGAATATTCATTTTTCTTTACTGAGTCTAAGAGTAGAATATTTATTGTTTGGGATATTTATGCATAAAATTGAGTGTGTGTATAGTTCCACTGCTGTACTGTTATGTAGACTTGGTGGGGAATGCGTGCCTTTGTGTGAAACATATGAATGCAGTCTTGTAAACCAACATCCCTAGGCTGAATACAACATCCCTGAGCTACCCAATATGAAAGCAGGAAACACAAAAATGCACAGGTCCCTGAGTCTCAAAATAACCTGTGCCAACGTATTCAACTAAAACTTCAACAATCTCACATTTGACACATTACTTCTGTTAATAAATATGTCAATGAGATCCAGCTCACTGACACACATCCTGTATGCTGCCAGTGTGGATTGAGGTTTGACTCTGACACATCAATGAGAAAGAAATCAGGTTTTAACCTTCTTCTTCCCATTGTTTTGTTACTATGTATGCAAATGTAAAGTGACAGTTTTCTCTGTTTGCTGCCATCGTGTGTGTTTTTTTGTTGTTGTTGCAGGATTCTCCTATAAAATCACTTCAGACTTAGTATTGCATCCTTCATGTCTTCTGACCACGTGTTAGTAGAATACAATCTCAGCTGGCTGAATCTAAAGGGTTTACTTAAAAATGATTATATCTCACTTTCACTAGGACAGGTATTAAAATGAAATTGAAATTTTGAGCTGCCTAAAAAAATATGGTCAGATCCCAAATGTTTATGTGATGGGTTACATGAATAATTCTACCCATTGTAACCTGAGAGCTGAGCAGGTTGTGAAGGCAGCAGTGAGATAATTCAACTTAGATCATAGTTGGTCCATGACAGTCCGTTTCCTGTAAAACATCTTTTAGACTGTGTACAGGAGTTAAAGTGCAAAGTGGAGACAGTGGAGTGTTAGTCATCATTTTATGGTAACAAGGCCTTGATAGTGTTGTGAGCATGTATCAATTTTGACCTGACTTTGCTTTACTAATGGTTGACTGAAACAAATATTAGTAAATATTAGTTTATTCGGAGATTATCTATGAATCAGTGTGCTATTCAAGGCGCATACTCCTGCTCACAGGGGTGAGGATTACTCCCTGAGAAACATTTGGCACAAGAAGCAAGGTTTGACTTGAATCACTGGGCAAAAATATACCACAGTTGGTAGATATAAGCTGAAGTTTATAAACGGTCTGTATTGCATCACAACATCAATGCAGTTTCATACAGAAGTGGTCAAAACAATTCATGTGGTTTTCATTTATCAATATCTAGTTCAGAGGCCAAAAGATATATCATCAGGGCCAAGCTATCACTTTCTATTACAGCTTAATAATAATGTGATAATAGTGGAGTAATAACATAGAAAGAAGCAGATAATATAGAATTAGCAAGTTATTACATCTTAATTACAAAGTAATATCACATTATTATTGTGGATCAACAACAGCTACAGCTAAGTAAAATTAGATTGAAAATTATGGAACTGGGTAACATATTTCATAGCAATATTCCCTACAATTGAAAATCTAAAACCAGGAAAAAAACACTGTATTTGCTAAAAAAAAAAAAATGAAATCATAATCATGAATCAAATATCAACAGATGTTAAGACTATTTTACATTACACCTATGGGAAGTAAATTTATATATAACTTTACAGGCTGAATAATGGTCCAACTTCAAATCATAGCTCACAAATGATTCACTGATGTGCAAATACAAGATGTAGATCTTGTACTTACACATGCTCTGATCACACCATAAGACCAATGAAACAAAAAAAAAAGTATCATACTTTAACATGCTGATCATAGGGCAGATTACTTTAGCTTTTACTATTAAAACAATTTAGTTTTAAATTAATTAGAGTTTAAATTGATATTTACATTTTGCGGTCAACATTGTTTTAAATAATTTATTGCTAGGTTGTGTTATGTCTAAGGTGGAAGAGGTGCAAACTGTTCATGCTTTGTTTTATCTTGTTTGGATTATCTCAACTCCCTACTTTCTGAAGCATCTTTAAATCAGTTACATTCTGTCCAAAATGAAACTGCAAGTCTTTAATCCAATTCTTATTCATAGCTTTATGATTTAAACTCTCTTCCATGGCTTTCTGTAAGCTTTGGAATCAGTCTAGCATGTAGCTAGTGCTACAAAAGTGGAGTGAAAGTGTTGTGGCAGGTAATTTCAAATGCAATGTTTCTAAATGCTCAACAAATATCAGCAAACACACAAAGTGTCTGCAGTTTGTCTCACGGTATGTCTGCTAACTAAAATGTTCAGCTGCTGTATTTGCAGGGAGAGAAAACAATGAGAGCGAAGTTCACTTGGAGATGGAGAAAGATGTAAGAAAGAGGACAGGAGAGGAAGAAGAGAGCTTATATCATCCTGCAAAACAAACTGAGGTATACTAACGGTGTTATTCAAAGGCAGGAAAATACTGCAGTTGAACAGGTTAGTTTGCTGTATTGTGGTGAATTTACAGTAAAGCTCTGTGCTGGACTGGTGCACAGCAGCTGTGATGTTCATGGTCATTGTTAGGTTACATCAAGTGTAGCAGAGATTAGTTTGAATTTAAGATGATGATGCTTCGATTCATTCACTGACTTCCATCTTTATACCAACTTTATATTGTCAGTATAAAGACAGTATAAACAGCATACTGTCAGTGTTGGGGATGGAACTCAGCCAAGACAGCTCGTGAAATATGGGTTACATCTTGTTGAATTCAGTTGTGTAAATCCACAAAGAGCAGTAAACCTCAGAACAGCAGCAGCAGCTGGTCACAGCCTGCGCCCAAAGTAAATCTACTGGAGCTCACAATAGAAATTATCCTGAGCTGAGATTCTTTTCCCCATGCTGAGCCTCTGCGAACCGATCTAAGGGTCCCCCCACCTGCTGAATCCCACCGTAACCGCTGTTTGTACTCATACAATGAAGGTAACAAAAAAATAGAGCTTTTTTAATTCTCTTTCTGTTTCTCTGCTCATGTTCTGCTGAACAGTGTTCTAGTTGAGTGCATTCATTAAAATTAGACTAAATTTAGACTGAAATAACGTTTGTATTCTCTTGTAATAATATTGTTTTATTATTACATTAATATAGCACAAGGGTTAGTTAGCTTTGCACAAAAATAGCTGGTAGAAATGTCCTCTACTACTTATAGTAGCCTGTACTTTTTCACTTTTACTTGTGTAAAGAAGTTAAATCAGTACTTCAACTTTATGGTTTAAGTATCTGTACTTCTACTTACTTTTGCCACCTCTGCCTGTGTCTTGTTACCTAGCTGTCCCCATCAATTGCCATCTTGTGTATAAGTAGTGCCACGTTCCCCTTAGTCCTTGTTGCAGCGTCTGTTATCCTACCTCATGTTGTCTGGGCCAGTTGGTTTGTATTTGTGATTCAGTTAACTTCCCCTGCTTGTCACCATCCAGTATTGGATTTTATTATTTACTTTGTGGACTTTAGAATTTGCTTTTACCAAAATAAAAGTTTGTTTTTGTTACTTCTGCCAACCTGAACATCTGCATTTGGGTCAATACTTCCAAAAATCTGGAATGAGTCGCCACTTTGTTTCACTGAAGGTAAATGAATGGATGGATGTTTTGTTTTTCCTTTTTGTGTCAGTCACTTTGTGAAAGGTGCTTTAGAAATAAACTTTACTTACTAATGTTTCTGTTTTCATCACCTCCAAAGACTTCAGGCTGGCTTCCTCCTGTAACACTTTTATGTTTGTTTTGTTGTTTGTTTTTTATTTTTTACTTTTTGATTCCTGCCATGAGGTTTTACTGATGTGCGACTATGTTACGTTGTGCAACTGATGCAAAAACATTATCGAATTGATGTTTCTACTTCGTCCACTACAGAGAGGCGTTTTTCACAAGACAAATTATTTCCAACACCCGCCTTTTGTAAACAAAAAGCACAACATGATTTGTGTGCTTCCGTGCAGAAGAGAGAGAAGACATGCTTTTGCTGAGAAAAATCTCCAGTGAAAATGAATGGCTTTCTTCATTAAAGCATAATAATGCAGGATCTGATTCTGTGTAACTGTTTTGCTCAAAGTTTTTCGCTTTTTAAGTTTTATTATAGTAGATTTTTTTTTACTTGTCAGTGCACGTCACTGTTTTATTCATTTATGCTTGCTGATGCAGCGACTGTCCAGATAAATGAGCAGGAGATTATCATGCAGTAAACTTTGCCCTGATCACAGTCACATCAGAAACTGTCACACGGGCAGCAGCTAGAGCTGGAGATGACAAACTGTTCCCAGTTACGGAAAATAATGAAAAATTACAATACTCTGCATTGAAACACTCAGATTTTCATCAGCACTGGATGATCGCTGACCACAGACACATTATTTAAAGAGACACAAGGACGAGAAGCAGGAAAGTCTCATTAAGAAGTCCAAAGAATTTCACTGAAAGATAAAGACTACAGAAAACTTAAATGTAATGGTTAAAGAAAGTACCTGTCACTCAAAAAAGATATGATCTCATCACTCAAATAATGACAATGAGCGTCCTTTATATTACAGTATATCTCTCTCTCTGTGTCTCTTACAATGGGCCTCCCGTTTTGTGGCTCAGCTCTGAGGATGCTGCAGATTATGAAGCACCATCAGACCTGAAGAGATGGAGCCGAGCATTTCACACTGGAACGGCCACACAAGAAGCACGGGGCCAGAAATCCCTGTTCACCTCTGCTTCTTCTGCACGCCAACAGCCATATTACTTACAATGAAAATGTTACAGCCATGAAATTACTGATGTGAAATGGGATTATAGTATACACTTAAATCATCCAGTTTTAAGAACTTAACAGCTTCGTCCCTGCATGCAGAATTGTGCTGTGTATTGGTCAAACCACATTTTGTCTCCGGGGTAAACTCACTCAATGGATTTAATGGATGACTGTGTCTGGGTAATATTCAGTCATATTACTAATTTAAATTATTCAAATTATTCAGTATCTGTGCTTTTCCCATGATAAGACTATCTGCCAAACTGCTCTCTTTAGTGCGAAAATTATGCATCTGAATTTGTCTGTTTAAAGTGCAAGGCTTGCAGAAGTGGAACAAAAGGCAGCCCAAGACCTTCAAGGAATCTGCGTGAACGCGAAACTAAGAAAGAATGAATTAAAGTCCAGTAAAGCAAAACTCTGATCACACACTTTACCCAAACATTTTTTTCTACACTGAAGTTTCTGCCACTTATTATTTAACTAAACCTTATAAGGAAATAGTTGTACGGCTTAAGCTGAGATAACAATTGCATTTATCTGCAGTAATCCAAATTTCAATTACATTAGTCATAGTCAGTAGAGCAGGCCTGATTTGCACATGCTGATCATGCACTTGGACTAAAAGAATTGAAAGTATAAGGTCCACTGACGTACTATAACATCTTCTTTCAGCTGCTCCCTTTAGGGGTCGCCACAGCAGATAATCTGCCTCCATCTCATCCTATCGCTAGCATCCTCCTCTGTCACACCAAACCTCTGCATGTCCTCTTTCACTATATCCGTGAACCTTCTCTGTGGTCTTCCTCTTTTCCTTCTCCCTGGCAGCTCCATCTTCAACATGCCTTGTCCAGTATGCCCACTCTCTCCTCTGCACATGTCCAAACCATCTCAGCCTTGTTTCTCTAACTTTGTCTCCCAACTGCTCAACCTGAACCTGGCTCATTTCCTGTCCATTCTGGCCACTCCCAACAAAAATCTTAACATTGATCTTAATAGCTGTTTTTTAACCAAAAGACAGCTCCACCTACTGTCTTTTTTTTAATGCTACTATCTCCAAACCATGCATCACAGCAGGTCTCACGACCGTCTTATGAACTTTCCCTTTCACTCTTGACGCTATCCTTCAGATCAACCCGCTCCACCCTGCCTGTACAGTGCAAACTCTTCTCTTCACTGTGCTTTGGATGATTGACCCCAGGTATTTAAATTCATCCACCTTCACTACTTCTGCTCCTTCCAAATTCACCTTTCCACCTGGCTCCCTCTCATTCACACACATATTCTGTCTTGCTTCTACTGACTTTCATTCCTCTTCTCTCCTGAGCATACATCCACCTCTCCAGGCTCTCTTCCACCTGCTCTCTACTCTCAATACAGATCACAATGACACTCATTTACTAACAGTGCATACACGCAAATCTATGCATGAATTAACCATATGAAAATTACATGCACAAATTTGTGACTTATCAATATTTTTGCAACTGAATTTGTTTGTACTTTATGAACAAATTTAGAAGTCCCTCTGACCATGTGTGCAAACAAATGAATGCCTGGCTATCTTCAGAAATATATAAATAAAATAGAAGTAAATAAAATAATTGTCAGTACCAGTACACTTCTCCTCCATTCTTGCATCCACTGCCCTCTAGACATCTCCATACCTCCACAGGTACTGTATGTTATCTGAAAAACTATTCTATATACACTTTAAATTGGTCACAGATTTTTGCTCTATGCCACTGATTCTGTCCAAATTGACACACACTTCATTGCAGCAACACAGCTGTCAAAAGACTGAGAGGAAAACATTCAGTCTCACGCAAACACGCAGCCAGAAAACTGTTTTCCTTTCCACACAATCACAATGTTGAGACAGAAAGAAATATGACATTTCAAGGCAAAGATGGTATGAATGAAATTTGACAAGAAGACCTGAGGTTCAATGAATTTTTACCTTCTAGCAGCGACAGAAGATTGAAAATCTAAATATTTGTGCACAAGTATGCAAAAGGTTACAGCTCAGCCTAAATAAAGGCAGTGCACCAGCTCAAGTCCTACTGTGAGCTGGACAGACTCCCTCTATCAACCACATATCAGGTCTCTTCACTGCTATATTATAAAGACAAAATAATTTTTTAAAAAATGATATCTTTATATTTTATACTTAAACACTTGCCAAGATTACAAGTAACATGCAGATTTCAAAATCCAACAAGTCTACAGAGAACTGGACACAGAGCAGCAGAGGGTTCACTGTAAACTATTGCTTGTGTTTCACATTAACATGTTGAATCCACAATTTCTTTCTCCATCTATCGAGATGCCAGAAGCTTAGGCTGTGTCGTGCTTGACTCATTTCCAAAGGTAATCAGAGGGTGCATTTAATCAAATGGCACCAGGCTAATGGCTTTTCTGGCATTTATGGGTTGGCCTCAGTGCTCTAGTTCACAATCAAACAGTAAAGCTAGGTGACCATACTTTAGATTGATCTGTGTTAGGATAATAAAGCTGAAAAGCATTATGAGAGATCATTTTCATGCCTGGTGAAAAATGGGTGTGTTTCATTCTGAAAGACCACTGAAATAAGAGTGGGCCCACAGTCAAAATAACAAGAGAGGAAAATGATCACAGCAGGTGGCACCCTTAAAGTGAAGACATTTTTCTTCTTCAATTTACACTGATGAAAAAAAAATAAATGAACGTTTTAAAAAATATCAGATCCCATAAAGGGAAAAAAAACATGCTGGATATTTATACTGATATGGAAAAGGTAAAGCTAGGTGGAATGAAAAGTTGCCACATCATTTGAAATGAAAATTTCCTACCTACAGAGGGCTGAATTCAAAGGCACACTGTAAAACAAAGTGAAAAAATTATGCAGCAGGCTAGTCCATTTTGCCAAAATGCCATTGCAGCAACTCAAAATGGTACTCAGTAGTTTGTATTGCCCCCACGTGCTTGTGTGCATGACAACTTTGAACACAAAGCCTGAGGTCTGAGGTGCAACATTCACCTCAGACCTCAGAGATGAATGTAGAATACATTCTGGTATTCTATGGCAAATGCCAATCAGGATCCATGGTGTCAGGCAGTGAGCACAGGGCCCAATACAAGACATCAGGCCACCATCATGAAGTCTGTTTCTGATTATTTGGTCAGAAACATTCACACCAGTGTCCTGCTGGAGGTCATTTTGTAGCTCTGGCAGTGCTCATCCTGTTCCTCTTTGCACAAAAGAGCAGATCCTGGTCCTGCTGATGTGTTAAGGACCTTCTATGGCCTGTCCACTTGCCTGTCTCCTGGAATCTCCTCCTTGCTCTTGAGACTGTGCTGGGAGACACAGCAAACCTTCTGGCAATGGCATGTATTGATGTGGCATCCTTGGACTAGCTGACCCTAGCCAAATGCAAAACTAGTGAAAAATGGTCAGAAAAGGCGATTGTTGTCCCTCTAGTCCACCTGTTGTTAATTTCATTAACACCAAAATGCTAAAACTGATCAACAACCCCCGCTGCTACTTAACTTATGTGATGCTATACTGTGAATGAAAAATATTCCTTTTCATTTTATCGAGCAGTGTATTTTAGGACAGATGTTAAGCATGTTAAGTACTTCCAGACTTTACAATAAATGTGCCTGTACCAGTTCAGTCATTTTCAAACATCTGTAGCAACAGTCAAAGAATCAATAAGCAATTTAGAATCTAATGAGCAGGAGATGTAGTTAGGGACCGTGTAGAGTGTTGTAATAGTATTCAGCTGTTTCTGACTGGTCTGAGGTGTCAGGGGTGACTATTAAGACTTAAAAACTTGTAGCGGATCAAATGTACACGTTCAAGAATGATCATGGTCATTTACTCCCACAAAGTCTTAATATATTTAGATAGCTGAAATACTGCATGGCAAATGGTCAGATTTCTTACAGTGCAGCCTCATGCTGTCTCTCTTAGGTTTGATATATCAAGTCTTTTCATTGTAGAACAAAACAATGGAAAAAGTATTGCCTCAATATGCAGGAGCGTACAGGAGAGCTAAGAAGGACCACAGCTAAAGTTGTGTCTAGTATCTTTTAAATGTATTGCAAAAGCATGCAAAACTGTTTCAGCTGAATACTCCACAAAGCAACTGTGGAATTTCAAAGGAAAAATGTGCTAGCTGCAGTTGGTAGCTGTGCCTAAAACAGTGCAACTGTGGTTCAGCACCACAGACAGCTCCTGGTATAAGAAGGACAAAATCCTCCCAACTATTTGTCTTTTTCCCTCCTCTTTTCTTTATTTCACACATGATCATTTTTGGCTTCTGCAAAATCCCATAAGGTTAGGATCATTTCCAGCCATATAAAATGCACTTTGATGGAAAGGCTATTTCCATCAAAGTGAAATGCAAGTGATGTGTGATGTTTATGTTGGGTGAATTGCCATAAATAATTAAATCAGTAATATGCAGAGCCACAGAACAGTTTTAACCACTTTATTTTTAGGCACTTACCTGGCCCTGAATACATTCTGCAGCAACACAAAACTCACAGTGCACTCACTGGACCTTTTCTTAGGTATGTAAAAGCTGCTTCAAGCCAGTGCAACAGTGTGGACATAAACTCTGCTTTTATTTACATTTTCATTTTTATTGACAATGTCAAAAAGGTAATAGTCATACTTTAGGTTTATTTTGAGGGCATATTGAGTGATTGTGCTGTGCTAAGGCTGTATTACATTTACAAATAATAGTATCTTGTCTACCGTGAGACAAAATATTAGGAACACCAGAACTAACCTTAGCAACAAGATGCCCTGGATCACAGTGTACAGCCTAAACATCTAGATTTCTACATCATCACACTAAAGTTACATATCCATTTCTCCAAGATGCTTAGAACAACAACTTTTTTTTTTTTTAATTATTTAAATGAGGTTTACTCTTTAAGAATATTACTGGGAGCCATTGAATTGAAGCTACTCTTCTTTGGTTCAGTACAACCTAATGTGTGAGACCTTCCCTTGTTTCATCCATTCATCTTCCTCCAGTCTCCTCTATAGCCCAAAAGATGGAAACAACTTCTGTAAGTCAAACAGGGGAATAGACAGATTTCTTAAACCCATCAATGATGTTGCTTAAGCCTGTTGCCACTCCCAGAGGTGGCACTTCTCTTCTGCTATCCATGGTGAGACCTACCATGCTGCCTCATGCTATCAGAAAATTTTGCATTCAACCCCAGATAATATTAGCACAAAATATAATTTGGAAGTACACACACACACACACACACACACACACACACACACACACACACACACACACACACCTGACATGTAAAATACATGAAGCCTCAAAGAATATCTCATTTCCACTTAACTAAACTGCAGGCACTCTGTGTTTTCATGTTTCTTTGGTTAATTACCATATAAATAACTTGGACTGTATCAAGATTCACTTTAAAAGCCTGCCCTAAGAATAGGCGAGAAAATGGACAGTGTCAGAAAAAGACAGAGAGTTTACCTGGCTCACATTACAGAGAGGCACTCAAATTTATTCCTCTCTCATCTCATTAGACGTCTCAGTTTCTCTTTTGGATTTTGTACTTCTGCCCACCTCTCATGCATTTACCTGAGCTCTGAATGGACCAAAACAGTACAGGAGTGGGCTATCTAAATAAATCTATCTATATACAATTGCCTGGATATTTTATTAGGATTTAAGCATGTAGACGTGTCCAGGATGAACTTCTAAAGTTTAAAATGAGCACAAGAACGGGGAAGAAAGTGGATTTTAGTGACTTTGAACGTGGCATGGATGTTGGTGCCAGACAGTGTGGTCTGAGTTTTTCAAAAACTGCTGATCCGCTGGGATTTACCCACACAGCCATCTCTAGGGTTTATAGAGAATGATCTGAAAAAGACTAAATTTTCAGTGAGCAGCAGTTCTCTGAGCGAAAATGCCTTGTTCATCTCAAAGGTCCAAGGAGAATCGCCAGACTGCTTCAAGCTGATAGGAAGGCAACAGTCAATTCAATTCATATACATTGCAACCAAGGTATGCAGAAGAACATCTCTAAATGTACAATACATGAATCTTTGAAGCAAATGGGCTACAACACTAGAAGACCACATAGGGTGCCACTTGTGCCAGTTGCTACAGTTTGCACAGGCTCATCAAAATTGGACAACAGAAGACTGGAAAAATCATTGCCTGGTCTGAGTCTCAATTTCTGTAATGGCGTGGGGGATACCCTATATGGACAAAAGTACCAGGCCACCTACACATTACACCTGCAGGAGCTGCTCAGCCATAGAAACCCATACCATGAAGTTCCCGGTGCACAGATTTTGTGCTGATGTTAATGCCAGAAGAGATCTAGAACTCTACAATTACTGAGTCAGCAGAGCATTGGCGATTTTTACACACTATACGTCTCAACACTCAGCAAAACTGCTCTGTAATGTTATGTGGCCTGCCACTTTGTGGCCGAGTTGCTGTGGTTACGTTTCCACTTTGCAATGATACAATTTACAGTTGATCATGAAGGGAAGAAACTTCATGAACTCACTTGTTGCAATGGTAACATCTTGTTGCAGTACTGAATTCAGTGAGCTATTTAGAACGACTCATTTTTTCACAAATGTTTGTAAAGGGAGACTGTATGGCTAGGCGTACAGTGTACATGATGGCCGCTTTCAACAGGATAACGCACAAAGCTTCTCAAACTGCTTTTTTGCATATAACAATGAGTTCACTGTATTCAAATGGCCACCACAATCACCTTTGTGGATGGATGTGCAGGTGACAAATCTGCAGCAACTGGAATGTTGGAATGTTTCCAGCACCTTGTTGTATCTATGCCACAAAGAATTACAGCAGTTTTGAAGGCAAAAGTGGGGCCATTCCGGTATCCACAAGGTGTAGCGAATGAAGTGGGCAGTGAGTGTATGAACAAAGGGACTAGACAATGCTGATAAACGTGAGACATATTAAGATGAGAAACAGATGATATAGGTTTTTCATTGTCCAGTTTGGTCATAAATCTCCTCTTCTAACCTACAGATCCACTCTAAACTCCTTCTTCATTTACAGCAGTCACCTGGCCATTTCCTTGTCTATTCGCGTTATTTTGTAGAATGTGAATATGCTTGGTCTAACACACACTGTTGCTTAATTAAATGGAAATGAAATGATGTATGCAGCCAGAATTCTCTTACTGCACTCTACTCTCTGCTTTTTGTTTGCTCAACTAGGTTCGCACATTCTGCTCAGACGTCTGAGGTTAAATAGAATGGACATTTGAACTGAGTTCACAATGTTATCAGACATACTCACTAACCCTGTTCAGAACATGTCAATTATTCACACCTTCTCTATTTTTCTATCTTTTTCAAAAAATCCGAACAAACTCAGTCATTTACTGTATATTAAACTGTCAGTTTACAGTTTCACATTGTATTTACATAGTAATGCAACTGTAGACTTAAATAAAAACTTAATATTTATTAAAACTTATATTTAATCTACAGTATGAACATACACATCGTTTGGTAGTCAATGCTGTGTTGTTGCTCTCCACTGACCTTCAGGCAGTACAGAATTATCACACTAGAACAGACAAATGCTTCAGGTCTTTCTTCTAAGTAGATGGTGGTCCTGCTGCTGTCTCCCTCCACTGCTCTGGGAGATGTGAGCAGACTCTCCAATCAGGCTCATTCTTCTTTTTTTTACAGCTTTACAGCCACAGAACAGCTGACAGCACGTTTTATTGGTTCTTATCAGCCTCAGCCCCTGCAGCAGGATTCATTTCACATCTTTCAAATCTGATGCCACTTGTCCACAGAAACTCAGGAAACATATGTTATGTGCCTCAGTTCCAAGATTGGCCTTCTCTGTGGGTGGAGGGGTGGAGGTTTAGCAGGAATGTTAAATGTCTGCTGTATAAAAAAAAAAAAAGCCGTCAGTTTTGTTTTTCTTTTTTTCCAAAGTCTGACAGTGCCATTTCTTTTACAAATGATAATATGTTGATTGTCTAGATATGCCTTTGAATCCTTCTTGAAAACGTCCCCTAGAAAAGGTTCTCAATGAAAAGGCAACTTCAGAGATTCTCTTTTATCACCACTAAGTGATCTGTCATCCTGTTTGTGTCTCTCCAAGCAAAAACTCAATCATCTCCCACTGCCACACACACACACTGCACTTCTGCCTCTGCATAGGCCGACTTTGCCAAAAGGGCGCACAAGTAAATACTACACTCTATGCCAGCGAAACACATTCATTTAAAAAGGACACCTGGCTTTCTTGCGCTAAATACCTTCTACATGTATTTCTGTACTTAGTTCATTCACCTGTTGCACATCTTCACTGCCAAGTATGGTATTCATTCAATCTCTAATTATCCTGTATTTTTCTGTTTAGCATTTATTACTTCATTACTCTCATCTGCTGTTAGCAGTTTTTGTTTTATGCATAAATGTGTTTCCTTTGTTTTCTGTATTTTAATCACTGTCACTTTGTGTCTGATTCCTGTTGCCGCCTGAGTTCAAGTTAATGTGTGTGTGTTATAGAGACTCTTGGCTGATTACCAGGAGAAACAGTCTTAATATTTATAATCCCAATTCCAAAGAGGTTGGGGTGCAGGGTAACATGTAAATAAACACTGCAATAACTTGTAAATCTCATAAACTGACATTTCATTCACAATAAGACATAGTGTAAACTGAGAAAATGTACAATTTTAAGGAATATGATTATTTCTAACTTTTTTGGAACTGGGTTTGTATTTTTTTTCTTTTTTTTTTTTTTGCTCAATAAATATTTTTCAGTGCCCTGAAAAACATTTTGATCTCTAAATGTGTGACATAAATGCAGACTGAGTTGGTTGGCCTACATTTGGCTGGTGCCAAAAGAGTGCAGATAAAGACTTGAACAAGGACAATGATAAGGAGAGAAGAGGGAGAAGCTGATCGCTTTCGCTGTGATCTTTGTGGCTGTTGATGTGGCTGTGAATTACTGGTCAACCAAAAGAGTCTCTCTCAACAAGCAAAGGCAGCCTTGAAATCAAGGTCTCTAAATTCTCCATGAGGCTAAATTATTCACTTCTTTGCTTTATAAATGCAAAAAGGGTCCATTCTGACTATTCTCATCTGTGTCTTTACTTATGGTACACACAGAATAATCAATCTGAGTTTGTTACTGTCATATTCAGTGAAGATCTTTGAAATCTGTAGAAGACTCTTTAGACTGATGTTCTGGATATTTTCATATATTGTACACATATTCACCATGTAAAAAATACAAATAATAAGTAAATACATTAGAAGGTTACCGAAGCAGCCACAGCCTGGAATGTCCACTAGCAACCGACCTTCAACGACAAAGAGACGCATGACAAGCAAATCCCGTCCTGTGTGGACACCCCTTTAACCACTGAAGTACATTTTAATCGGTATTAAAACGCAAGCATTTACATCATAATCCATGATGACAGTGGCTTCATTATATCAAAGCTGTTTAACAGAAACAGTAATTGAAGCTTTTATTTATACAAATACAATACATAATGCACTTTTAAATGTTGGACAGTTAATCAGTCTTACCATTCCAGACATTCACTGTCACTCAACAGATTAGATCAACAATAACTCAGTAAAAGCCACATGTTCACTGAGCCATGGAGGCTCAATGGACTGAGCTAAGGCAGCACTGATTAACAGTCACACAGCTGTTATTTTTAATTAAGATAAGAGGAGGTTCGAGTTTAATCACCAAAATGAAGACACCAGAAAAGAAGAGAAGAAAAAGAAAAGTTTTGTACTTCAAGATGATACTGCGGCCACGTTAACATCTGCAGATCACTGAAAACACGTGATTTAAACTGAAGAACAGCTTCAAGTTTCATGCACAATCAAGCATACAACTTATACAATGTGTATAAAAGTATAAAAAGTGTTGACAAAAAGTTGTCATTTCTTTAGACTGGCAACTAAAGTGAAACCGCACCAGGTGTGTTACACTTTCAGATAGCGCTTATACTTTCAGTTAAACAGCGGTTCACCCGTATTTTATCACACTGAGTGTGCAACATTACAGAGTTGCTGACAATAGCTATGCGGAGAAAACAGCTAGCTGTGTGATCCTGTGAAAGCTGTTTGAATGAGTTTGAAGTCAGTGACTTTCATGTCGAAGCCAAGTTTTAACTCGGAGGGGTCAAGGCTCATGGATAAGAGTCACATAAATCCTGAAAGGCTTTGCGATTCATAGGTCAGCTTCACAACCCTCACAACCAGTGTGCTCACTAAAGATGTCTGCCTATTGTTGAGAACTCTACGGAGCAGGTCAAAGCTTCCTGTATTATCTTTTATGCCGCCTATCAAAAAAGTCTGACACTCAGCTGATTCAGAGTTCGACTCTTCCCTGCGCTCTTCAGCTTTGCTGCATATCACTGGGGAGAAGAGAGCTTAAATACCAGCCTGACCTACTCATGATTGATCCTATTTTATACAGTACTGTTTCTTTATCAATCAAGGTGCTAGTAGCCTTACAGAGTTTAACAGTCAATCAATATGGTGGTGGCTGGAAATCCAGACCATCAACCTCTGATCAGTTTATCCTGTGAGAGGAATAACTGGAGCCCTAACCCTGCTCTAAACAATCATTTGAGGTAACTATGTAATGTAAAGTGGATAGCCAAGTCCTGAAAGAAGATTATGACTATAAGAGGGAACATTTTGTAGTAAAGGAAAAAAATAAAAGTGACAGTGACAGTGAGAAAGAGATTTTCTAAACCTCAGGCCTCCATCCCCTGTGGTCTCTGTGGCGTGTGATTGCTGCCGGAAAGACAGCCACTGTGTCAGTAATAGAAATGCAAAGAGTTTGGCTGCAGACTGGAGAGCAGAAGGTAGAATGTGGCAGATCCTATTTGCTCAGATCAGGACCTCGAGAAAGTTGTCTCTGTCTGTGTGTGTTTTTTCCACTCGTGTGTGTTTGCCTTAAAGAACTGAAAACTTCATTGGAAATTCTAAACAATCCAATCAAATTCATTTACTGCTATCTATGAACAACAGGATACTGATGAGCCATGTTACTGCAGGTTTAATGGAACCACGTCTTTTAAATTCTGAAAACTGATAATGATGATTATGATTATCACAGATATCAGATTTACATTTTCGCTGCTCCCCGTTCTGCTCAAAGTCCACATCACTGTCCCATTTGTCAACACAGAAACATACAGTCACACTGCAAAGACTACTACACTACTATGTGCACAGACAGCAGGATGTTTAAACAACATTCATACTTTCCATTTGTTCTGGCAATCATTTTTTTTCATTTGATTTTCACTGGAATGACTGTCTATGACTGTAAGGTAGAACAAATATGCATACAAGACTGTGGCTTATTGTCCTCTTTCATGTGTGGCAGTGTAAAGGCTCTCACTGTACAGATGATGACTTGACATCAAGACAAGAAGTCACCACTAATATCAGTACATAGACTGTGTGCAATGTGCTTTCTCCATTCTATTTTCTTTCCTCATCTGTTTCTCTTCCAAGTTCTTGACATGACTCCTTCACATAAGCTAGTACTCTGCCACAATTTAGCTTTGCTGCACTTTGTGTTTGTGAGTTTGTTCCAAGATTTAAGTTGGTTTGAAGTTAATCCTGCGAAATGTTGTCTTAATGGAATTGTTTCCCACAGAATTCAGGACACAGTACATTCAGCTGGCTCTTAGTTCCTGTTCTGCTCGGTGAGCTTGGCATAGCTACAAATCAGCCAGTTTTCCACCTGCGGCAGGCTGTGGTTTTAGCGGTCTCTCAGCTCACAGCAGATCTCCAGAGAAGAACAATGATTTGGGCCTCTGCCACCAAGCAGTTGGTGCAGTAGGAGTCAAGAGAGTCTCTGGCTAGTAACTGTAATGGTGGTTGTCCCTGATTTAGATGCCTTTCCAGTTTGTTGGTAAGGAAAAACACAGGAAGGGGTCAAGGCTATCCATTAGTACACTGATTATGAATGGCACTGTGCTCTCAGTTGGGTGAGAGCTGCTGAATGTGTGTGTGTGTGTGTGTGTGTTGCGCGCACGCATGTGTGCGTGTGTGTTGCGCATACGCACAGCCACATGGTAACATGCAGTTGGTGTGGAAGTTCTTCTCTGTGAGTGAAAACACAAGGTTTGCCAAAGTTAACCAATAACTTAACCACCAGTAAAACATTTGTGACAACAAAGGTAATCAGATACTTGAATCAGCCTCATCAAACTGAACACGGACAATTAAAAGAAAACCCAAGAAAGTCCAAGTGGGTAAAGCTAAAGCCATCCAGAGGTCAGAGCCAGCCACAAGCCAGCAGCCTCGGTATGAGCAAAGGTTCAAAGCAGTTACAAGAAAAGTGAAAAAGAGAAAAGGGTCGATGTCCTCTTATCTGATTAAGTTATAAACATACTGGAAAATGATGCAAATACCTGACATTTGTTTGGTTATAAAAATCTGCTGCACCAGCTGTTATTCAGTAAAGATAAATATGTCAGGTAAAGGTGCGTGTACAGCAACTCATGTTTATTTAATTATTTGCACCTCTTTCAAATGGAAGAGCACTTTGTTTTCTGATGTTAAAGTGAGAGAAGACCCTGCAGCTTACTGTAGTTTGGAGGGAAATCAATGTTTAGTTTCAGTAGTTTTCTCTTTCAAGTCACTATATTTCTGATCTCTGATGTCTACTTTTGTTTTCTTTCTTACAGCCTATGTGCTCTAACGCAGCTGAAAATATAAGCGAATCACTGAAATTTAGACGAAGGAAGAGGAAGAGCTCTGTGCTCCGTTTTCTACAACACAGAAGTAAAATTTTCTAGTAGGAACTCAGGATCCACTAATTCCTTAAAAGAAGACTAAATCAACTACAAAATATGTCCTCTCCTCTCCTCCTTCTATGTTCCTGCACAGCATCTCCCTCCCGCTGCGAAGGTAATGTGCAAAACAGCCACTATTAACATTACATACTGTCATTTGTCCTAATTAATTAAATGAAACCATCAGGAGAGGTACTCTAGTACCCTGATGGACACAAATTTGAACATCAAAGCAGGAAGGCAACTCTTTGAAGAATAGAGTTCTTTTAAAGTAACAAAAAAAAGACCTCCAGCTTGAATTTGTGTGCTGCGCAGACACATATTTTAAGGAGAACAAAAAGATATCTGTACTTAGGAAAGCAAGATGAGTTTTGGGGACAAAAAAAAAAAATAGAAAGCCATATAGATAAATTATAATTCAGTTGCAGGCTGTTTTTTTTTTTTATATTGAAGGCAATTATTTTTTAGAAAACATAGCAAGTGCCATTTTATAAGCCACCTATAAATATATATCTCCAGAAATTATATAAGGCTACCTTATAGACATCTTTCCACCATGGAAAGTTCTCCAGCTCCCTCCCCCTCAAATAATGTGATCTCTTGTTGACATTTCTCTGTGTAGCTTGCCATGGCATAGCCCATAAATTATGCAACAACTAAAAGAGTAGCATAGAGTCAGAGGCCTCCTCCCAGCTGAATTGGGCAGATACTGTATTACAGTTTGAAATGAAAGTTGTGAAAGATGGATAAGGCACAACTAGAAGGAGGACGCAGGAGCAGCAGCTGAATCCCACCTCATAACAAAGCTCGGAGTGACAGACCAAATCAACATCCATCATTCTTTCTTTATCAGCAGTGGCTTTGTAAGTGAATGAGGCACATCCCCAGACAGCACAGTTCAATGACAGTGCTGACTGTGACTGTAGACAACAGCTGTGTATCTGCCAAGACAACTGTTTGGTGATTTGATGGAATGCAGTCGTTTCTGTTTCTACGTGTTATCATTCTCAGGATAGCAGAAAACTCTGTAGCCAAAAAAAAAAAAAAAACCCAAAAATTGACATGAATTTGCTGATAGGGAGTTATTCCCACCGTGTGAACTACAGTACGGCAAGTTTAAAAAGCAAACTTCTCTTAAGTCTCTGCTCTGAGAAGTAATCTGCCATTTGTGCTTTAAAATTCAGGACAAGCAGCTCGCTCTGCATGAGCCGCATAAAAAGAAGACTCGTGGGCGAGGAAAGAGGAGGATGAAATAAAGAAAGATACAAAGTAATAGTGAAGGGAGACCGTCATATAAACTAATGGTAACATTTGTGTTTTCAAACACACTGTAATGTTCTTCAGTCTCGCACTGGTATTCTGTACAGTGAGGTGCTTGAGGACGCTGGAGAGCATCACTTATGGCCAATAACTAATTACAAATGTAAAAAATAAAAAAATAATGTATTTCAGCGTGCAATCAATTCCATCTGATTTCCTTCCACTTGTCACATCTTCTCTATCTCCACTTGTGTCGCTTCCTCTCCTCCTTTCCTCTCTCGCTCTCCAGTTGCCCCAGTCTGGCACATCACACCATCCAGGCTTCTTGCCAGCATCAGAGAAGTGTCAGAGTGAATCCAATATGCTTGGTCAGGCCGTATGCTTTTCTAGGTAGCGCGCTCCGATGGGAGACAAAAGAACCAAATTGATTTAACTCTCAGCTCCTCTGAGAGGGGCTAAATCAGCTCAATTAGAACAGTCACGGTCGAAAACAAAGTAGATCTGTGAGGTCAGATAATGTAAATGAATAGAGAAAAGATCCAGTATAGACTAGACCAGACTGGTAGACTTGAGTGAGAATGTAATAAACACAGCTTTAGTCTCATAGGTCTTTGTTAGAGTGCACTATAGTATTGCAAAGGCACTCTAGAGTATTTAAAACTGCAAATCTTTAAGCTGCTGAGTTGCTGGTTATCTCAGGTGCATTTGACAGTGTGTTCCTGGACTTTGGTCATTTCTGACCAAGGATCATCTGATGCTGATACACCAGATGTTGACATTTGCAATTGCTCACCAGCTTAACCTGTATTTAGTATCAAAAACTGCAAATAACACAAAGCATCAACAGATGATCGGTGTCGCTTGAGCATCTCGGTGAGGTTCTCATCAACAGAGTTTTTGCTAAGAGACAAAAGTAATTTAAAGCAGGCAGAATCACATTTGAAACAATTAGATGTCAGCAAATATGCAAGCTCAGGCCCCCACATGACAAGCAACCAGTTGCCCAGATGGCCACCGGTAAGAGGAAACTTGGCTGAAACTTGGAACTGACTTTGCTAATGACACCTGGGAATCGTCCCAGTCTATTCCCATCTTCCTTGAGCCTTCCCACTAAAAGAAAGCCAAACTTCACCTTCAGTCTCCATGCAGGTGTGAAGCTGGTGTGCCATTTGTCCATCCCTGGCATCTGTCAAGTTTACAAATGTGTTATGCACCTTGACCTTGCTGAGCAGCGAGGTCCATTTGACGCAGATCAAATGGACCTCGCTAAAGTATGTATCAAACGCAGACACAATTTCCCGAAATGCTTAACAGCCACAATTCAACAGAATGACGCACTAACAGGCAATCAACACAGCTCCAAACAATTTCCAAAGAGCCAAAAGTGCATCATAACAGTCTAACTCCTGGTATAATCGTTCCTATATTCAAAGAGAAAATGAAAGAAACTGTCTCTTGCCTTGAAATCCGAAGAGGAAAGCGACGAAGGGGATCCAAACGCTGTATATCCAGAAGTAATGCATGGCGTCCTTCAATCAGCTCCGACAGCTCAGCGCTCCTCCAGAAGAAACTGGGTGTCCTGGTGGGCTTCGGGGTGCGCAGGGGATATCTTGACCTCGAAGGATGGGAGCTTTCCTCGGCCAGTAACGCCTCAGAGTGAACGAACTCTGCAGCAGCTGCCGATGGGAACCGCACAAGTGCTGGAGAAACAACTGGTGGACCCCAGCTCAGTCTACCGAGCGGCTGTTCGGTGGGGCGGCTGTTGCTTGGCCTGCCCTGCCATCTAGTGTTTCTCGGAGAAAAGGAGACTTTGAAGAGAGCGAACCTACAGTAAGCTGCCATTGTTTCATTATTACCTGAGCTTAATGAGCCATACGCACATTATAGCAACCCGTTGTCTCAGTGGACCTTTGAGGAGCGTGTCTTGAATAAATCAAGTTTAACTGAGGTTGTCATGGAAACATCTTTCAACGCGCTAATCCTCACTAATATTGATTATTATATTTAAGCAGCAGCTGCAGCAACCAGTGTCTGTCATTATTCGCTTTGTTTAGAATTAGGATAATATGTCTTGGTAACACATCATGACTTATGAATGATATTATTATAACATTAATTATTTACAGTACATTGTCATTTGTTGTGTATTCTTGTTTTGAAAACTCTGAACATTTGCCATGATTCATTCTGAATATCTTAATATTAAACAACTAGGCTTCATAAGCAAATATTAAATTAACAAAATGACCAAATGATTTGTAACATTTACATAATGAGGCTCTGATATGAAGCTCTGTTTATCACTGTGAGACAGCCCAGTGGCACCAAAACAGCTTTCTCTGCTTCTTATTGGTGGTCTCTGGCCTCCGTTACTGCTTAGAATAAATGGCACCATGCTTAAGGTCAGCGGCAACCTGGAAATTGCCACTAGCACCTCAAACATTGCCATAAGCATAAGAAAAAAATGTAATCACCACCAGGTTGTCAGATTGCGTGGTTGGTTTGATCCTCTGCATCTTGTCACTTGGATTAAATGTCTTCCTGTCCTGAAGGTTGGAGGTCATTGCAACAAAAGGTCTAGAAACAAATTTTCTATGTTATTGTTCACATCGGTTTTCTCTATTTCGCACTCTTTTTCAGCACCAGATCAGTTTTTGATTTTGCACAGTGTGCACATAATGCTGCTCTAAGATTATCTCTGAAGCCACTGCATGAGCATCTTTTGGATGACATCAGTAACTGACTTGAAGCAGCCGCTCTGACCTCTGTAACAATACCAACATTTAGACACGCAATTTGTACTTGAATCCAAAAAGCAGCATGTCATTTAAATTCAAATGTGCAACGATGCTGTTGTCATGAGGTGTCGTTTCCATATTGTGGTCACTGGAGAGCCAAAACACCTGCTTCAAATAAAGCCTTCAGAATATCTGCAAATCTTTACCTATTGAAATTTCAGAAGATTTTCAGTGAGGTTCACCTGCCAAGTTCTTTTCCCATGCTGCTGCAGAGCCCTCAAGCATAACACTGGCTTTCCACCAGCTACAAGGGAGCTTTTGTGTCATTAACTATGACCTTTCTGACATACTAGTCTTTGGAGGCTCAAAATATTTCAGCAGAGGATTTGATACTATTTTTTCCCCCTTGGGGCATTTGAATCAGAGTCTTCCTTGTGTATAAAGCATTGAACACTTGATCATGTACAGATGTGTCATTCCCCTGCACAATCATACAACCAGGCCATGTGTTAAGCGCCACTGACTCTGTAGACCATGATGCTAGGCCTGATTGGTTTGGTCCCAGATGCTGATCATCTGTATCTTTGCCAGCTGCATGCATAATGTTTCTTCTTCTTATCAGCTTGAGGACAGGAATCAATACAATCTTTCCATTTTCAACTTCCCTTGAATTCTTGTTCTGGCTTCACCTTTTTTTGCATTTTATTCTCAGTCTGTTTGAAAGATTTCCCTGCTGGAAAGACTCCACAAAACAGACTCTCATCCACAATGTGTGAGTCTTTTTGCAATAATGTTGTATTCAGTTTAAATCTCCCTCTACATACAGTAGTACACATACAATATTTGATTTTTGTTTTTTGTTTTGTTTTGTTTTTTGCATGGGTGAGTGTTGGGGGGTTGGGGGTATCTTTGTCTTTAGGATTGTTTGGACTCCTTTGGGAGAACACACTTTGGTTTAGTAATGGTGGAACATGGTGACAAACACTTAATAATTCATGCAGCATAAAAGAATGGTTCAACACTTCTCAGAGAACACAGTGTACAGCAGTGCTGAACATTAGCCATCCATCAGTTTTAGATAGCGTGGGGGGGGGGGGGGGGGCTGTAGGGCGAGTCTTGAATTATTTAGAACAGATAAAGGCTATGAGAGAAAATACCTGTAACCAGCTTTAATAACAGCACAGAAGGTGGGAGAGCCCACGGAGCTTCCTTGTTTGTGAATGTTTATACCCATCTCCTTGTTTTCATGATGATATTTTGCTAGAGAACAGCAACTTTTCAGTTCATATCTGTACACCACATCCCAGAATGTTACATATTCTAATCAGACCGTAGGCAGACAAGGACAGCCCATCAAAATACCAATTTACTGTGTATGTACTTGTAGTACTTTGGAGGGGATAAGGCACACATGCTTAATGCAAAAAGGCCAGTAGGGACATCGCACCACTACACTGCAAATTTTTTCCCCTTTGTTCTGTAAGACTTGGCTGTAACAAACAATCATGGAATCACCTCTTACTTTAAAAATGCTGCCTGATATCAATAAACAGATGTGTGAAAAATAAACATAAAAAAAATATTCTGTGTCAAAAATCTATAAACTTCTTAATAAGTAAAGAATGTGATTACTACAAATTGTACACTTTTAATTTAGCCTCCCATTCAATTCCACACTCATATTCAAATCACAGCAGTCTGAGTCATTCAGGTAGTATGGGGACCTGATTTCATTTTGTTAATGATATTTCTGTCATCCCAAATTAAGGAAATCATAATTTTTGGAATGTTCTGACGAACTCGGCTCAACTGAAGTGTGTTCTGCTGTTTTCTTCAGGGTCATGAAACTCGGGCGTAAAGCCAGTTCCAAGGAGAATATTAAAATCCAGAGATACTGAACTACAGCAGTGTGTGAATGTGGCTGCTCAATTATTATAGTCAATAGAGAGAAAGTACAGCATGTGATACTGTGTATTCTACACACCTGGTCCATTTTCTCAAAGGGCACCATGGGCAAAGGCAGTGCAGCAACAAGCCAAATCTCACCTCAAAGCTTATAAGACATGTCTGGTGCACGCTCAACAATTTCTGTACACATGTTTATTCACTCCTTCTTGTATAAAGTATCTTTATCAAGCCCCCGGGATATGTCTGTTCATTTAAAATGAAATGCAGCCTCCAAGATACAGGATCTCAAGCCAGACAAATTACAGTTATTTGGAATTTCTCCTTTCTGTTCTGTCTTTTTTTTCTCCCCTCCTTATATCAGAGAGTCTCATATACTTTAAAAGTCATCTGTATTCCCTGATGGAAAAAAAAAAAAAAATGAGCCTAACATATGAGAATATGACAAAACGGTGGATGATGGGTTTGAAGATGAACCGAGCAGAGTGTAGAAACATCACCTCTCATTCACAGAATTTTAATTGAAAATGCGGCCAAGCTTCAAATGTTAATTAAAAGTTGAATAATTGTATAAGACTCTGGTAAAGATGGTCTTAAAAAACTGGATACCTATAGGAAGTCATGGACTTTATGTATTAGAAAATTCTTTGCTTCACAATTGACCTTCGTTCTGATCTGCATGTAATCAACTCATAGAAGATGCTGAGTGTAAGGTGCCAATTCATAGCGACAGCTGCCTCGGGGAACTTTATGCTGTAAGGTAAAGACACTAGAATATTACAGAAAATATCCCAGTGAAGGCAACACAAAACTCCCTTTGAATGGGAAGAGACCTCCAGCAGAACCAGGCTCAGGAAGGGCTGGCCATCTACCACAACCAGTTGAAGAGAGAGGAAAGAAAAGGAGTATAGTGAGACAAGGACAGAACAGAAATGACACCACAAGTAAGGCTGGTGAGATATAGCCATAGACCAACTGAGAAAAGCATACTTTTAAAAGAGAATATCATGATAATGGTAGTGAAACACAGGGCAGAGAGACAGAACTGCAAAGTTCACAATCCACTGAAAATTGACCCCCCCAACCAATGCTTTCTTCTAGAGTTTGCTTACAAATCATTTACATGTTAAGGTTTTAAAATTACTTTTTTTTTCCTCTTCAGCTCTCAGCGGAGATGGTCGCACTTTTCTTCTCTCCCCAGCCCTTCCTTTTTCCCCTGCTTTGCTGCTTTAGAGCCTCTCCTCACACAACTTCCGAACTGGAATTATAATTATGGATCTGGTCAGCTGGTCTCTCAACGCCATTGTTTTGATCAAATTTTCACCATGAGGAGATTGGGGAAAGAAGAACCCTATTCCCTCTTATTGATTGACATTCCAGCTTGCTACATTATGGATTCCTGTGTGGTGTGGAAGATGACGTGCCTGGCCGTATTGTCAATGGAGGACACACATTTGGCTTACTGACACTGGGATTTCTCCGAATTGGACCGGGAGATACCTGACTTGTCGTTGCAATTAAGGAAGTCTAGGCAGCTGTCTGGCCTTGGTAAGGCTGCTTATGACGGGAACGCTGGAAGGGTACAGACTCAAACTCAGACTCTGTATATCTGGAGCTGATTCTGAGGGGTAAGATCTTGGAGATGTATGTATCTGTTTCTGCACGGCGAAGGAACGAACCAAGAAGATTCGGATGAATTGGATTTTTTCGCCACAGAGAGGTGCCAGAAAGACTGAAGGCTGTCAACAAATTAATCAGTACAGTCTGTACCAAAACAAGTTGTAGAATCAGGAATTTGGCTCCCTGGCGGCCTTGGACTGCCACTTATCAAATTGTCTCCGGGATGTTTGTAAACAGATGCTCTACGCTCCCGCTGTCCTGTCTTCTTCTGACCTGTGTTGGACTGATCTCCCTGACCTAGCCGCTGATGAACTCTACGTCTTATCAGAACTCTTAGCTGAGGAGGGAGTTTGAGTCAGCCCCACAGTAGCCCGACTCCCCCCTTCTCGCCTCCGCTGGCTCCACTTTCCATCCCTCCCCACCCTAGTGCTCCCTATATATGTTTCTGTTTTGTTTTTCACTATTGTTTCTGTCTTTTTAATGGCAGCGCCTCCAGAAGGGGGGCAGCATGGCCACAGTTCACCTATCTCCCCATGTTTGTTCTGTTTGTCTTCTTGGATGGGTGTTCTGTTAACTGTAATTTCCCCATTCAATAAAGTATCATCATTCATTCATTCATTCACTATATTGAATTCAGAAGTTCCAATCACCTCCATGGCCACAGGTGTATAAAACCAAGCACCTAGGCATGCAGAGTGCTTCTACAAAAATCTGTGAAAGAATGAGTCGCTCTCAGGAGTTCAGTGAATTCTAGCGTGGTGCCGTGACAACAATACAGCCGCAAAGTGATAAGCCATGGAAAATCACAGAGCAGTTTCATTGGATGCTGAGGCGCGTCGTGTGCAGAGGTCACCAATTTTCTGCAGAGTCAGTCACTATAGACGTCAAAACTTCATGTGGCCTTCAGATTAGATCAGGAACACTGCATTAAGAGCTTCATGAAATGGGTTTCCATGGCTGAGCAGCTGCATCCAAGCCTTACATCACCAAGCACAATGCAAAGCATCGCATGCTGTGGTGTAAAGCATGCTGCCACTGGACTCTAGAGCAGTGGAGATGTGTTCTTTGGAGTGACAAATCACTTTTCTCTGTTTGGAAATCCAATGGATGAGTCTGAGTTTGGTTGTTGCCAGGAGAACGGAACTTGTCTGACTGCAATAAGCCAAGTGTAAAGTTTGGTGGAGGGAGGATTATGGTGTGGGGTTGTTTTTCAGGAGTTGGGCTGGGCTCCTTAGTCCCAGTGAAAGGAACTCTTAATCCTTCAGCATACCAAGACATTTTGGACAATTTCATTTTTGGGATGGCCCCTTCCTGTTCGAACATGACTGCACACCAGTGCACAAAGCAAAGTCCATAAAGACAGGGATGAGCCTGTTTGGTGTGGAAGAACTTGGCTGGCCTGCACAGAGTCCTGAGCTCAACCCAACAGAACATCTTTGGGATGAATTAGCGCGGAGACTGTGAGCCAGGCCTTCTCATCCAACATCAGTGTCTGACCTCACAAATGTGCTCCTGGAAGAATGATCAAAAATTCCCATAAACACTCCTAAACCTTGTGGAAAGCCTTCTCAGACGAGTTGAAGCTGTTACAGCTGCAAAGGGTGGGCCCACATCATATCAAACCCTATGGATAAAGACTGGGATACCGCTCAAGTTCATATCCATGTGATGGGAGGCAAGTGAATACTTTTGGAAGTATAGTACAGTATATATGTGCTCTTGTCCTTAAGCAAAAAATTAGCACAAGCCTCTCAAAAAGACGACAGCATTCTTCTGGTTACAATGTGGAGCCAGTGTCCTACATCACATCAAGTTCCAGCCAAATCTTGTTGGTTAATACCCCCCCCCAAATATTGCTGCCTGGTTTTCAGCCTCATTTTCCTTCCAGGCCAGGCTACCTCGGTCAGTGTATTGTCCAGTCTGCTGAGCAGGTGACTGGCCGTCAGCTGTAGTCTCAGAAGAAAGGAAAGCCCAGATAGAGCTGCAACAGGCCCTGCATACTCAGGCAACCACATCATCCACGAACCTCCCTCTGGGATATATAACCTGCATTAAATACATGGTTCTGACTGCACCGCCTGCTTTCTCCGTCCACCTCTGGCTCTCAGTTTTCATCGTCTCCCTGTGTTCAGTGTTTACTCGCTAATATTGCTGCTTCCAGAGAGCGTCTCGCATCTGCTCATTAACTGACTGACTGTGTCACATGCCACCTGCCAGCACAGCTGTTCTGCATTTGTTTACTAATGCTCTCAGTACATGGAGAGGTTCTTTGTGACACCTTGATTGCCTGATATACCTGACTTGCCCATGTTGTCTAGTCTGTTTCCTGCCAACTTGATTTCACGGATGTGTAGTTCTGTTAACTGCCTTGGCCCTCATGAAGCATCTTTAGTTTACTTCTCAGAATCATGCTGAAAGTTTGAGAGGGACTAATGGTGAGAGTTACTGTGAAATTCTCAACATGCACCATAAACACGGACTTTGACAAATCTTTGCCAGGACACCGGTCAGATGGATAGGAGCAATTTATGGAGAATGTCAGCTGCTTCTTGCTGCACTGAAACTAATTTTAGGTTCATTTGGGGTGAATGGACATTAAGATGAAAGGACTCAGAAGCAAATGCTGGAAAGTTTCTCTTTGTAGGTGTGAGAAGACAGAGTGCTTGAGCTTTCTGAATGGGGGCAAAAAACGTCGAGATTTGAGGCTGCCTGCAGGGAGACGTATGATGCATTCCTTTGGTCAGATGAGAACAACTGGAGGGAAATCATGGTAGATTGGGGCAGCCAGAGGAGGGTTTAGAATGAATAAAATAGCTGCTGATGTGAAAAAAAATGCAGGGAAAATGTCTGGGGCAGGTGAGTGGGCTGAAAAGAATGGTCAGGAATAGCTGATCATCAGCTGATGATTTGCACAAAAATGCAGCTGAAGACTTTGGTCCAGGAATGATGAGGGCAATGAATCACTGAAACATATAAAAGGAAATGAAGGCCAAAAAGAAAAATACAGACTGCAGAGCCATATGTCTAGAACTATGAGGCAGGAAATGTGGATGATGTTTCAAGGCTGTGAACTGAAGGTGGATGTTTTAAAATATCCACCTTAGGAATTATATGATTTTTCCTTATTTATATCACCTATTACTCCATGTACAATACAAAATAACTATATGCAGAGTTTGGTCTAAAGTAAGGTATTTTATCCAACAGACTCTTCAACTGGCTCTTCCTCTGTACGTATTTAATACAGCTTCAGATCATACAGGCGTCAGAGGAAAGGGGAAAAGGGGAGACAATTTATATATAGGGGGGAAAAAGATAGAAATCAGTTGAGATTGGAAACAGGGAAGAAGAATGAGCCAGAAAACTGATTATGTGACACGTGGCGAGAGCTTGACACTAGGCTTAAACTTGATTCTGTCATGTCATTGCAATATCCTGTCTTTCGTGCGATGTGATAACACTCTTTCTCCTCTTCTTAGTGTAACTGAGGGAATTTGTGGGGAGGTAACAGAAAGGTAAGGTTGTTAGGAGGCTCAAATACACAGATAAAAGGGGACAGTAATTGTTTTTTTATTTCTCTATAGCTGTCTTCTAAATGTTGGCTTGGATTAGTGATCTTAGTGTATCAAATGGCATTTTGCTGTCACCCACCAAAACAGATAAAATGTTTCCTAAAGAAGAAAAGATATCATCTTTAAAACTTAAAAATGAGACTATCCTCCCCAGAAAATGACTCCAAGGTTGCTTTGCATGCCAATATTATGATCTTTAGCCATTTTTTTCAACATTAACAGCCTCGAGTTAAAACGTAGATAAGTAAACCATATACTGGAGTCAACACCTTTAGATGGGTTGGAACTTGAAAAGTGGAGTGGAGTGGAGTTTTCAATTTTGTGTTTTGCATTAAGAGAGTCCATTTTCACCCAGCCACAATCTTGTTCAAGCCCTTATCATATTTTGGTGTCTAATTATTATTATTATTATTATTATTATTATTATTATTATTCATTTAAACCCAACTACCACTAATGAAAACAAAGTTAAGCAGTGAACAAAAGCTAAAAATGGTCAAAGACAAGAAGCCAGTGTGTCTCTCAATACTACACCTACTTCCATTGCAGACTTTGTCTCTCTTTTAAAAATGGAAACACTCCTGCATGTTTCAGCAGCATGGGTTGGTCAAAGGCTCCAGCATGGTACTGCTCAGTGCTGAAGAAGCTGTAGCCTGCATTAAAAAAATCAGTGTAGACACTACCTATGACACTGGTTTGTGGACTTAGTGGTAAGTCATCTTTAACTCTAGTAAGCTTTGTTAACAAGATGCAGCCATCCATGTATGGATAAAGCCTACAGATACCTGCTAAATAAAGCTAAGTAACATACAAATAAAATACTGGATTTAACTTCTTAGTTGGGCTATACAATTAACTGCACAGCAAGATATACAGTTTGTAAGCCAAGAGGCGCCAACACTGCAAACGCAGTTCAGTCACTCGAATGAACTGAGGTGAAATCGAGCAGACGGCTGCTGGCTACAACCATCTGTGTTGGTATTCCCAAGTCAAAGCAGCAAATAAAGAAAAAATAAAAAAACTTTGCACTGCTCCAAAATAAGACAAGTCATACAAATAGCATTTTTGCTGTGGAATTAAAAAAAAAAAAAAACACCCTGCCCAATGGTGAACACAATGATCATTAGCATTACTGTTTAAATCAGCCTCCCCAAATAATGTTCATCCCTCATGTAGGCCATCCTTTTTTTGGTTGAATTTTGTAGACATCTGTGTAGATAGAACGCTTCTCAAATGGATACCAACTCGCGGCCCTTGACACATACAGCTATGTGATTTAGGCTGGAGACTTGTCGGTTGTCATATTGAGATATCCTTGCACACTGTAAATTATTCATGGCCACCACTCTAAATGTGTAAATAAACCCACAGAACCCCATATCTATCTCTCATTTTAATGAGACTGGTGTGAGCGTCTAATCTGTGAAATCTGATTACTATTTTATTCCATTTATAGTTATTTATGTCACTAATTTAATCTAATCCATCTCCTCTTTATATGTTTTTGGCCTCCATGACCGCAGACTTTATTTTCCTAAGAAATGACATTTGTCATTTCTTGAATTACACACAGATCTAAAATGACAAACTGCCTGTCTCTGTTGGTGCAGAACATGTGTATTGTTTACAGTGAGACTTCAGTTTGCATGCACCCACCCTGGCAATGCTGTGATGGATAAAACATACCAAATGCTGTCTTTCTTACCCACTGACATTTTTTGATATGATACCTCTAGCTAAGTCAGGTGGAAGCTGAGCACAGCACATTTATGTGTTTGAATTTCTCTGTGTGTGAGCGTGTACTATCTGTGTTGTGTTAAATCCCACTCACAGCATCCACATTTGCTTCCTTTTGTCTTATGCATAGTAAAAGTAATCCTACCTCTGGGGGTCCACACAGATGCCAGTCATGTTTTTTTTCTGTCATACCAATTTTTTGTGGCTTTGTCAAACAATTTGTTCTCAATGATATATCATTGCTTTCTATTTCTGCTTTGATTAGCACTTTAAAAAAAACAAACAAAAAAAAAAAAAAAAACAATGATTTGGGGTCTCAGGGGACCCCATTCAAAGGCACCCAATTCCATCTCTGTGTTAAGCTCGTTGTGAACACCTAGACACAAAGCACACTAGTAAGGTTAAAGGATGCTTTATTAAAACAGTCTTTGAGAATGGCTAGTGGGAAATCTTTACTGGCTTCTCTCTCCTTTCTAAAACTCTCCCAAAAGAGTTTTCTCTCCACGGCCTTCTCAGCAGCAGCAGCAGGTGTCTGAACAAAGGAGACATAGGTGAGTAAAGAAGACAACAGATTGCACACGAACGTTGCAGGAGCCGAGCTTGTTTACCACATGCGGCGCAACGATCTGGCATCAGCTGGGTGGAAACACCAGCGTCTTATAGCGGTGGTCCTAATCATCTCAGTGGCGTGCAGGTGCATAATAGGGAATGTCTTCCAGGTGTGTAATTAGCAGGGCAGAGATCCCCATAAGGCTCCTCCTCTGCACCAAAGTACACAAACAAACAGACACTCACTCACTCAGAGGGAGGAGGGAAAGAGAAAGTAAAAGGGAGAGAGAGAGAAGGGTGAGTTGGCCTATTATTTAGTTAATGTTTGCCATGGGACCTAAATTAAAGTATCACACAGTATCGAGAATGGTAGGGCCACTCTGTCAGTCATTTTAATGAAGAAAGACTCCACTGTTTCATTCATCATCTGGATGGGAAACTTCCCAGACTGGAAGTTATCAAAACATTGGAGACATCACTTGATTTACCTGAGACAGCTGGGGCATGCCCTGGTCGTGCCTCACATGAGGAGCAGATGTGATGTTGCTACATTAGAAGCTCTGATGCAAGCAGCAATGACCCTTCTGAGAGTGAGGAAAACGCCACCTGCAGATGTGACTGTCCAACGCTCAGCTGGAAAATCTACACAATGCACAGGCAGGAAGATGGCAACTATTCGTTTCTCCTGCCACAGGCAGCATGTCCTGATCCTGTGGTGTGTGTTTGGCTTTAGTTGTTTTTAATTGTTCCTGGACCCTGTGCAACTATAATGACAGCCTGGTTTGCATTGTGAGCAACAAGTCAGATTCATTCCTGGTGGGTGTTGGTCTCCACCAGGGCTGCCCTTTTTCAGTGATACCAGAATCAAAAGATGGTAAAGAAACTCTTAGGTAATAATGTTGCAAAGATGGCAAAAATGAAATGGATCCACCCTGTAACTGCAATCCTCTAACTGTTCAGAGGACACTAAAGAATGACAGGAAACACTAGGTTGCATGGAGCTGTCTTACAGCACTGTAGAATCAGACAGGCAGACAAACACAAGGAGCAGGCAGAGGCAGAGTCCAGGAACAAGCAGGAGACAAAAAGCATGAGGTAATGGCTGGAGACTACAGCCTCAAGAATTAAGCCTCCAGTGACAATTTGGCAAATGAGGTACGGTGGGAGTATGACTGCAGGGAGTAATGAGGTGAGTGGAAGCAGCTGAGTTGATTGGGAAGTGGGAATAGACCACAGACGAATAGGGCTGTGGTTGAATAGTCAAGAAAAAAAAATCCTTTTATGTCTTTTGCTAATTACTTTTCCTTGACCTTGATGAAAAACACGAGTTCAAGGAAGAAGGTGAAGGACAGTTCATTATGATTTAAGACTCACACTAGACTGTGTGATATCATTAGAACTACAGCGTTCCAAACATAGACTACAAAAAGCACATCTTAGATAGTTTTTGCCACTTGTTGGTTGACGCAGGTTCAAGCATGGCCAGGAACAAAAAAAAAAAATAAATCACATTCCTCATTACCAAGGTTAGATTTTTAAAAATGAATACAACCAGTCACATCAGGGAAAATTACATGTTTTTAATAATTAGTATTGCTCACAATTCTGTCAATACAATATTTCTCTTCCCACCAAAGAGATGATCCACTTTAACTCTTAATAATAGTAATCATGAAAACTGGCAGTGCAGCAAACTTCAAAATAAGTACAACACCAGTGCAAAGTGAGTTTCTGTAGTGCCTTTTCGTTTCATTAAGGGTAGCTCTTATCATGGATGCAACACATACTTCCAGGTCACTTTACTCAGTCAGAAAGCAAAATTGTTTCTTTGACTTGAACAATCTCTATGGTTTCAGTCAAATACTGTCAATTAGGTGTAACCTTAGTGGAAGTCTTTTCACTTGTGACATATAAAAGTGTGTGACATACAGCTGAAATATACAGATCATAGTGAAAGCATTCATTTGAAATCATAACTTGTTTTTGTCTCTTCTGTCTCCTCTGCTTGCATTTCGGGTGGGAGGGGCTACAATGTTAGAAGAAAGAAAGGAAACGAAGATGTATAAACTGAGAAATGCAAAGACCTCATTGAGAACCTGTGTAAGCTAAAGTATATGGTAACAGTATGTGATTATCATATGTGTCATTTAGATGACAGAAAACATTTGGAGACTAAAACACTGAAGTGTTTGTTTTCTTCAGTAACCTTGACTTCTCATTAGGGCAGGAAAGCAGATCTTCTGAGCTTTACTGCTCGTGATCTGTTGCTTGGTGAAAACTTTCTGTCATAATCATGTTGATTAGTTCAGTGAAACATTCAAATTAATATTTGTTCTTCTGAGCCAGTCTTCTTGTCCTGTCCAAAAAAAAATGCTCTTGAGAAGTTAGCTAAACCAGAGTTACTCCAGCAGAAAATTAAATGTCAGAACTTATAAATCGACTGCTTTGGCTCTTTCCTCTGACTGTAGGATATTTCATGGAGTGTGTATGCATGCATATATACAGGGGTCGGACAATGAAACTGAAACACCTGTCATTTTAGTGTGGGAGGTTTCATGGCTAAATTGGACCAGCCTGGTGGCCAATCTTCATTAATTGCACATTGCACCAGTAAGAGCAGAGTGTGAAGGTTCAATTAGCAGGGTAAGAGCACAGTTTTGCTCAAAATATTGCAATGCACACAACATTATGGGTGACATACCAGAGTTCAAAAGAGGACAAATTGTTGGTGCACGTCTTGCTGGCGCATCTGTGGATGATCAGGATGACAATGCACCAATAAACACAGCAAGATTGGTGAAAGATTGGTTTGATGAACATGAAAGTGAAGTTGAACATCTCCCATGGCCTGCACAGTCACCACATCTAAATATTATTGAGCCACTTTGGGGTGTTTTGGAGGAGCGAGTCAGGAAACGTTTTCCTCCACCAGCCTCATGTCGTGACCTGGCCACTATCCTGCAAGAAGAATGGCTTAAAATCCCTCTGACCACTGTGCAGGACTTGTATGTGTCATTCCCAAGACGAATTGACGCTGTATTGGCTGCAAAAGGAGGCCCTACACCATACTAATAAATTATACTAATAAATTATTCTAGTAGATTATTGTGGTCTAAAACCAGGTGTTTCAGTTTCATTGTCCAACCCATATATATATATATATATATATATATATATATATATATATATATATATATATATATGAGTCCTGCTAATGACTTCTATATTTGACTGCAGGACACCGGACCTCGAGGCCTGGATTTGAGGATCCCTGATTTACAGTATATACACAGAATGTTTTCTCTTGTATTTTGTGTTATTGTGTGTCTTAAAGAAGCAAGAAAACCCTTCTCTCTTTGTGAGATGGACATTGTACTTGTGTACACATCCAATTTCAAAGTTAAGGGTTAGCTTTTTTTTTTTTCTTTTTTTTTAATCAATTTTCACTAAATAAACTTTGCTTAGTTCATCTTATTCTGGGTCAAAGTTTAAATTGTTTTTTGAAGGCATTCTTCTCCTCTAAACTCTGAACCTGTCCGTCAGTGTGCCGAGATGGTTTCTGTCTCCTCATTTTCTCTCTCCTCTCTCTTTCCCATTCCATTCATTCTCTCCCAGACAGACTTCTTTGACCCCAAACTCAGGGAGGTTAACAGCATCTATAGAGCTTCTGTAACTCTCTAAGACCAAAGAACCAAACTGCCAGAAAACAAGCCAACAAGTCTTGCTTTGTTTTTTTTTCTGCTTTGTCTTGGTTTTGTTTTGTTTTTTATTCAATTTTTGCTTTTGTTTGTATTGTCACCTTATTGTATACTGGGGGGAGTAACCCTCAGTGCAAACATATGCAGGCACTGAGTATGTATAGCTTGTGTCTGATGCCTGGGATTGGTCATGTTTTTGAGTTTGTATCCTCAGTTAATGTATCTGGGTTTGGGGTTCTGCTTATGTTTTTCTGTATTCAAGTATTTGAAGTTTTCTTTTTTAATTTGAGGGTTGAAGTCTTGTATTGGCTTCATTTTGAGTCCCTGTTTTGGTTTTGTTATTCCTATAATGCTTTTGCTTTTTGTTCTCATTCCCACCTCAGCAGTGTTTCTTTATATCATGTTCAGTGTGATTTTCCTTGTCTGCATTTAGTTGGACTCTTTTTTTTTCCTGTTTTACCTGTTGTTTCTTGTAGGGCTGCTCGATTATCGGGGGGAAAAAAAAAAATCATAATCAGTTATTTTTGTCAATATTGAAATCGCGATTATTTAAGATGATTGACTTTGTAAACACACTGCATTTGTTGCACTTAAAGAACAGTGAATACCTTGAAATCTATCACACTTCTGCAATATATTGAAAATAAATGCTAAACTGAAAGTAAAATACAGAATCTGGTGCGGTGCTGATTACACCCGCCGAGCAAATATTGATAGGGACATCTCCCTCCTGTCCCTACCTAATTCCACGCCCCTGATTCCAGTCAGGCTGACCCATTATAACTCGTGCTTGTTGTGGACCTTTGTCTTTTGTTATTTGGCCTTCCTTGAATCCTTATTTTGGATCCTTAACTCTGCAAATCTAGCAACAAAAATTGGTTTTATGATTCCAAGTATACGGAAGTATAGTGGCTGCACAGGCATTAAAAGTGAAGCTGTTTTCTCTTTCCAAAATCCAGCCATTAAGGCACAGAGGCATGTAGATAGAGCTCATCGTCATTATAGAAAGGCTGATTCATAGACAACATAAGTGGAGACAGTGTTTTGGATGGAGCCAAGTAATGGATGTCTGAAGTGATTTCTCAGAAACAGCATTGTGCATTCAGCTTGGAAACCAGAGAGGCTTGTTTGGCTGTGTTCAGCTACCTAGCTGGCCACCTGTCAGCCCTTCTGGGAAATCAGTTTCTGCCTTTTCCTCCCATCTATTTCTTCACTGCTCAGTGTTTTCAGTTTATCTTCAGTACATGGATCACAGAATAATGGTCAAATCAACCATCACAAAGATGGACATGCCAGTCTCTGTGTTTCATACCACATATGTAAAATCCCTTCATAATCTATGACTGTGGTTGAGCCTTTATTTTGTTGTTTACTTTTTGATAGATGTATATTAAACTTTGGATTGTAATGTTTTACATATTGTTTTGAAGAGATGTACACTGATCAAGCATAACACTACTACTGACCACCTGCCTAATATTGTGTTGGTCCCCCTTTTGCTGCCAAAACTGCTCTGACCTGTTGAGGTATGGACTCCACTAGACCTCTCAAGGTGTGCTGTGATATCTGCACCAAGATGTTAGAAACAGATCCTCTAACTCTTGTAAGTTGTGAGGTGGGGCCTGCATGGATCAGACTTGTTTGTCCAGCAGATCCCACAGATGCTTGATTGAATTGAAATCTGGGGAATTTGGAGGCTAAGTCAACACCTCAAACTCCTTGTTGTGCTCCTCAAACCATTCCTGAACCATTTTTTGCTTTGTGGCAGGGTGCAGCATCCTGCTGAAAGAGGCCACAACCATCAGGGAATACAGCAAAGACGCTTAGGTGGGTGGTACGTATCAAAGTACCATCTACGTGGATGGCAGGACCCAAGGTTTCCAAGCAGAACATTAGTGCATTTTGGTGCCAGGTGTTCCCCAGGTAACTGGCACACATGCACCCACCCATCCACGTGATAGAAAACGTGATTCATCAGAACAGGCCACCTTCTTCCATTGCTCTGTCCAATTCTGATGCACACGTGCCCATTGTTTTGGGCGACAGGGGCCAGCATGGGCACCCTGACTGGTCTGCAGCTATTCAGCCCCATACACAACAAACTGTGATGCACTGTGTATTCTGACTTCTTTCTATCAGAACCAGCATTAACTTTTTCGGCAATTTGAGCTACAGTAGCTCCTCTGTTGGATTGGACCATGCGGGTCAGCCTTCACTCCCTACATGCATCAGTGAGCCTTGGCCTATGACCCCGTCACTGGTTTACCACCGTTCCTTCCTTGGACCACTTTTGATAGATACTGACCACTGCAGACCAGGAACACCCCACAAGAGCTGCAGTAAGGGAGATGCTCTGACCCTCACTTGCCATTTTTCCTGCTCCTACTGTAACACATGAGGACAAAATGTTCACTTGCTCCCTAATATATCCCAGCCACTAACAGGTGCCATGATGAAGAGATAGTCAGTGTTATTCACTTCACCAGTCAGTGGTCATAATGTTATGCTTGATCAGTGTAAACAGCATCTGTCAGCCTTGGCTGAATTTTCCTGGTTTTATGGATGCAGTTTGAAAATAGTTACACAACACTGGATATTTTGTGGTCACCACTAGGCACAAAAGTGTTAAAATAAAGTTAAAGTTAAAAGCTTTGTGCTTTGGTGGACTTTGGCAAGAGTCTAAACAGCTATGGTTGTCTCAAAAAGTCTCTAATTCAGACAGAAATTAAACAGGCAATAAAACACACAATAGAGGAATGTAAGCAGTACTATTGCAGGTGAGTAGGCCCACAACATAACAAGAATTTGGAGTTCTTTGTGACATTCTGCAGGGGTATATAGCGTAAAGGTTTTGTGAATGTTCTACTAGATTCTGTTGTTCACAATTAAATTATCAAAGGTATTGTGTACTTTGGAAAAGGTGTGCATCCTCTAATACAGCAGCCAGACAAAAATCATAAGTTTTCACACACATAATGAGCAACATAGCACAAAATATGTTTAGACTTGTGCTCAGAGATTATATTAAACCAATAATGAACTGTGCGGCAAGAAAGAAGATGAAAAAAGGGCATATTGGAAAGGAGATTCTTTTAAATTTGTCATAATTTAGATCATAAAACAACCAACACCTATCACCCTTATGAGTACAAACACATTGTTTGCATTCTTAAACTCACACACTCTCGCATGCACAAACACAGCCCCGGCTGATGCTCTCTTTCATTAAAAAATGAACTCAGTTCTCAGATTCGTTGGCCTTTTTGTAGCTGTCTTTCCAGAGGTCATGGCAGTTGATTTTTAAAACTTACATGGGTTAGAGGAAGAAAAAAAGGAAGGCTGGTGGGAATTCAGATTAGAAATGGAACCATGAAGATTAATGGAAATCAAATGCACTGATTAAGACTGCATTAAGACAAGTGTTCTGCCCACTGCAAGTGGAGTCTCCTATTCAACTGAATTTAAATGAGTCCATTAACACTCAGTCCATTACCGATGGATACTTTTGCCTTTCATAATGAATGGTTTGGAATTTACTGACTTGAACTATTTTGAAGGACCATAAATGAAGCGGTTGCATGAGTGGATAAATAGTGCCCCCTAGTGGTTCAAGAAGCACCTTCAATTCCTTGCAGGCCAGACAGTTTCATTATTATTCCAGCCGTCTATCCATTTTCTTCTGCTTATCCAATTGAGGGTTGCAGGGAATTATTATTATTATTTTTATTATTAATAATATTATTATAACCATGTTTAGTTACATAATGAACAGACATAGGAAAGACTCATAATAATCACACACACTAAACTAAATACAAACAAACCCCCAAATTAATGCTTTAATGCTAGATAATGCTTTCAACTTCCCTGATTTTATGAATCCTGTGTGGATTATGGTGGTACAGCACAGTATCAGCAGACTGCAACAGAGTTTGTATGCACTAACATGCACTTGTTCATTTTTTTTCTGACCTATTCAATACCATATCAGTGCAAATACCACTTAACACTAATCTATGAATCATTCAAACATAAACAAGGCACCTAACTCTTTTGTGTCTATACATACAACAGACACAAAAAACTATTTTAAATTGTATCTTTGGGCAGTTTATTATTAACCAAAACCATATCATTTCTTTAGCTGAAAAATGTCCTGGCATGGCTACACATGCTACTGCTGACTTTCAGATACAGCAGATGAACAGCATCTGAAAGTCATGTCCTTAACAAATAAGAAACATTTTAGCAAAGCCCTGACACAGGACCTGAGAGACGCATCTGGATCTTCAGCTGATCCATCTGCTGTTCACTCATCAGAAAGGGTCTCATTGGAAGAGTAGCTGTCAAGAAGCCATTCTTAACAAAGTGATACAGGAATAAAAGGCTGAGGTATGCCAAATTACACAAGAACGGGACTGAAAATCTATTACAACAGGTCTGATGGAGTGATGAATCCACATTTGATATTTTTTGTTCGAATCATCGATACGTGCGGAGGAGCTCAGCAGGTGCAATAGAGCGTGCGTACAGCCATCTGTAAGACATGGTCATGGTTTGTGGCTGCATTTCAGCCAGTGATGTTGGAGATCTTGTCAAAATTGATGGAATTATGAACACAGAAAAGTGCAGTCAGCTTTTGATCCATCAGCAATACCATTTGGAATTTTTCAGCATAACAAAGATCACAAACACACTGTCAATGCAGTAAAATCATACCTGGCTACAAAATCACACAATGGAAAACCATCAGTCATGGATTGGCCTCCCCAGAGACCAGACCTGAATATTACTGAAGCAGTGTGGGATCATCTTGACAGAGAATGGAGCAAAAGGCAGCCAACATCCAAAGAAGAGCTTTGAATGTCCTTGGAGAACTGTTCTTGAAGACTACTTAAAGAAAAGAGGAGAAAGCTGCCTCAGAGTTCAGGCTATGTTGACTTTCAAGCTCATTAGTATTCTGCAAACTCTTTAATATAATGTTTTTCCATTTATGCACCTTTCAATAAATCACTGCACCTACTTCCCATTTTCCAAGAAAAATAGCTTTAAAGGCTCAAGTCTGAAGTGAAATTGTGTGATACGGTGAAGTCATTTCACTTCTCAGTAGAACAAAATTAGTTACCAGAACAAGGAAGGTGTGAAGGAACTAGCACAGTTATTCTATACAGCTCCTCTTTTTATGGTCGTGTTTACAGCCTGCAGCAGCACCAAAAGCTCAGTTTAAGAGGTTGAAAGAAAACTTTCTGAGGGAAGTGTGAAACATTTCATGTATATTACAGAGAAGAGACTACTGTCTTTTTCTCAGCACCGTGCCTTCTGTACATCTTTAAGCTACATCTGTAGATTTTATGCATTGCTCATATAGTAATTTTGTTAATTTTTGAAAATTTTCTTTCCTAAAAAGAAAAAGAAATAGATTTACTTTGAATACCTTCAATTAGGGAATTTGGATCATGTCACAGAAACATATTTTATAGACACACATACACAAAATGAGCAGGATGCCAACTAGGATGTATTAACAATATTTATTCACTACAAGCTCCAGTGTTATTTTTCCTATTTCATTTCAACCCAACAGTAAGAATGAGCAGTTTTTTTTTTTCCTTTACATATTTACATATTGGTTTCACTATTGGCAATATATCACATTTATCTATATACAACCCATATACCACCTTGTTGACACTAAGTGCTTTGAATGGTCAATAAGACCAGAAAAGCGCTGTATAAATGCAGTCTATTTATCATTTTTGCCAACCAAGAGTAGAAGATGAGATGTTTGTTAAATTTGGGTTAAAACTTCAGTAGATTTCTACTAATTGTGCTTTCTTTCCACCTTATCTCCTGAAAACAGAGGGCAGAGCAAAAGTAAAATAATCTCCATTTGTTTACTTGTGGAACTTTTCCATAAAGCTAAAGGCCTTAAAAGAAGAGTTCATTAATGTTTGCATCTAGTGTTCGGGGCAGGGACAGTGGAAGAGATGGTGAGTGAAACCTTCACAAACAAGACTTTATTATGAAAACACTGACAGATGAAAAAAAAAAAAGGGGGGGGGGGGGGTGTCACTGATCTTTGACCATTTGCCCTCTGTCTGCTTTTCTGTATTTAAAATGAGTGTCAGTATCTGCTGTAGCTCTCCAGCATTGCTGACAGCATCAGAGGAAAGAGAAAAGAAAGAAATTGATTCATACAATCAGACCATATATGACCAAGTCAGTTTGTGATCAATCTGAAGTGATACATAACATTAGTAACTAACTGAATACTGAATACATGAAAAATATGGAGATCTGAAAGTACCAGCTGTTATTATAATGTCAGAAAAGCAATTCTGGGTTAAGGTTTGATCCAGATCTGTGCAAGCTGCAGGCCAATAACACTAACAACAAACTGTGATAGAACACCAGCATCACCAGGTCAATATATGTGACAGCTTTCATTAATGTGTCAATTATACATCACTGTAAGGCCATTAATAATACAATACTAGGCCCATATAACCTAATAATTATTGCTCCCTTTATCAAAACATTTGGTGGGATTATTCTGAAAGAGTATTTAATTTCAAAATATTTGGTGTTAATGTTACCTTTTGAAAAGTATTTCTGAACTGATTACTCATAAAACGTGGTATGAGTGTACACCAGGTCACAACTATTGATAAATACAATTTGGTCTTAGAAAGTGTGACTTAATCACAACTTTATTGTTTTATTTTGTTTTTTTCTGAGCCATGATTCAACCACAGCCATTTTCACGGGAATTTAAAAGAACAAGCACGAGGCCGGAAAAGGTGTAAAAATAGTAGCAGGCTTCCTGAAAGAAAGAGGGTGAGCTCCAGTTAACGGTGATACAGCTTACTAAAAAGTGTGTTTGGAGGGAAAAAGGCACCGCACAAAAACACCAAAACCTCATCCCAGCTGTAAAGCATGATGGAGGAAGCATCGTGGTTTGGAGAAACTTTATATGTGTGTCAGGGCAGCAGTCCACGAGTTTCATGGGAACTTATGATGGAGGTTGTTGCAGCTAAAGGTAGTTGTACATGTTTTGTTTGTTTTTTCTTCTATTAAAGTCATGAAAAAAATCTGTTTCCCTGTTATTAGTTAAGTCAGATAGCGTGTGTCTGATCAATAACAGTGACTGAGATGAAAATCACATCACATGTTAGAGTAATCAGTGCAAAAATTCCATCAATTCCAAAAAGAGCAGACAGGCAAATAGTATGAAGACTTAAACTAAATACACATCAACCCTTGATTAAATCAGTAAAGTCATGTAGATGAAACAATATTTTTTTTTTTAAATTAAGTGATACAGTTGAATTTGTTAGAGCCAGAACACTTGCTTCAAGTGTTTTGTCTAGTAAGACTTTAAAATGCTAAACAGCACATTTTAATAAAACAAACAAACACATTTTCCAGTATTGCATGAACTTGAAAAGCTGCTGTGTCCAACATTGCATCATAGCTACAAGGGATTATGATAAATTGTGCATTCAGGCGCAAAAATAAATGAGAATTGCTAAATTTGGATTGGTAGAACACTTCAGATGTTTTTTTTAACAGCTGAAATTTGGTTGAAATACACATACAGTGGGTCAGAAATACAGTTCCATCTTATATAGCATATGTATTAATTATCTCTGTTAAAACTTATGGCCATTAATGTCAAAACACACTGTTTTTACCTCAAATCCTGCAATGAAAGGGCAGCACACCATTAAAAAATCCCAGTAACACAATCAAACCCAGCTTGTCACCTAATGTAACAAAAAAAAGTTTTAAAATTAAGACACGTGAGCTGTAAAATATACTTTTGCAATATGTACAGTAAAAAAAAACAAAAAAAGCAATTCTTTTTGAGGAGAAAAAAATTTAGCTTTAAATATATATCTCTCTTGTGTCTTTAAAAATCATTTATGAAATAAGCTATCATCTTATCTACATCTTCTCAAAGCAGCAATGACGTGTTATGAACCGGACGAGGACAACAGCAAGAACGAGGACAGCGAACACTGAGATCCATCTGCATGTTCAAGCTCAAATATAGGCGGCGGGGGGGGGGGCAGTAGCTTTCTGTTGGGAAAGTGGTGCCCAAATTTTCTCTGGTACTCTCTTCAAGTATTACCACTACTCTGAATGTGGAATCATTTGAATTTATATTTTATGGGAAAAGCATATTGTTAGTATTCATGAATCATCAAAGGTTATATAAAATTGCTCTGAAAAGTGCAAAAACCTAATTAAAATGCTTTCATTCAGTGACTTAATGTATCTTATGCATTATATTGCACCAAGTAACACCCAACACCCCCTCTCTTAGCTTCTAAGGCCATTTGAAACCCCATCATTTCATTCATTTACCTTCATCTTTGGGGTACTGCCAACACACTTTGAAACATTCACGTTTTCATGTAGAATCCTCATCATCTCCATCATTATCATCAACCACAATTACAACAGCGTTAAAAAATGAAAAAACAAACAAACCAAAAAAAAAACCAAACATAAAATTGACTTCTTATGTCCTGAATCGGGGGGTCACATGCATTTATTTGGGAATCCGAGCTTGCTTTTGTCTGGCCATGCAGTATGGACACACTGAGATGTGTGTTGCTTTATGCCAAAAAAACCCAAAACAAAACAAAAAAACATCACAATGATCCAGCCCTGAAAAGCACCTGAGAATCCAGGCTCTGTAGGATGTTTCACTCCAGCCTTGTGAAATCATCCAGATGGTTTTAAAAATAGTTCCTAAATCCATCTAGAAAGGGGGGGGTGGTCACATACTGTGTAGTGCTCGTCTACAAAAAAACAAAACGAAAACAAAAGAAAAAAACACCGGTCCATCAAGGAATTGGCATCAAATGAACTCTGCACTGTAAAATCCCAGTTTGTTTGGAGATAAAAAGGTCGAGACATACAGAAAGACACAATTGTAAAGGGCAGCGGGCTGTTTCAGCCCATATTCAGTCTGCTTCTCATCAGTGGATTCCAAACATTGCACCCGAACACTCATTTAGTCTTGTTTTGAAAGCTAATAGTTCCTCAAACTTGATTTTAAACAAGTGAGCCCGCTCTGCTCTGGGCAGGCACCATGACCGGCACTGCCCCCATCCGCTCCAGGGTAGCCTGGCTCACGGCGTAGGAGTGTGTGTGCTGCCCGTGTGCGGACGTCACCACCGGTTTGAGGCTCACAGAGCCGTTGCTGCGCACCATGGCGGGTGGGGACGGGGCAGAGTTTGTGGTGACCACCAGAGTCTTTGGTGGCGGGAGGGTGTGGCTGCCGTTGGCAAACGATGTCGTTGCTGTTGTGGGTGGAGGATGGCGGGACAGTGGGGTTGAGCCTGGAGCTGAGACAGCTGTACCGTGGCCGTGCGCTGTGTTCTGGCCTTGTCCGTGTCCGTGTGTGCCATGAGCAGCAGCGGAGAAGGTCTGGCGAGTGTCTCCATTGTAGCGCGTGTAGGAGTTGGTGTCATAGTTAGGCTTGGGGTTGTGCCAGTAACGGCTGTTGTACGTGTTGGTAGATGTCAGCGTGTCGTTCTCTGAGGAGGAGGCGTCTGCATGGAAAGCCTTTACTGATGATGACCTCTTAGGAGGAAGGTCATCCTCTCTGTTGAGGAGACATTTGAAAGAGTGCTCAATCAGTTTAGCTGGACAGACGTGTGCAACTTTACATACAACTTACAATTTTCAACTAAATCTCACTTCTCATTATCAACATTTATAGTTTTCAAGGAAAAAAAACTCAAAAAGCTGTTTTTTTTATTATATAGAACAAACCCATTTAATGATTTTTATTTTTTTTTTAAGTGATGCATTTTCTTATAGCAAAGCAAAAAGATCTGAAATATGTCTTGCTTTGATGGACAGTGAGATCAGCTTCAAATATTCAGCATAAATTTCCATAAAAAATCATCTTCAGAGCGTAGTTCTGCTGAGACTCTGCACAGTACTTATGAATCCATGCGTGCACTTTGACCTTTGTGGACTCTATTAAATATCATAATGTCATAATCACTGAAAAGCAACAAAGGTGTCAAAATGACAAAAATATTAATTTAAAATAAATACATACATAAGTAATAAAATAAACAGTGTCATGTTCTCTGCGTGTATTTAAAAGTATTTTGCCTAAAGCCGCCAAAAACTTCCTGTCATTCTGTTTTCCTGTTTTCATGAGGAATTATGATGGGAGCTGGGGCTATAAGATCAAATATATTCTTTGTGATTCTGTGTTGTGGAAAAGCAGAGGTGTAGGAGTGGATGGGGAATTTTAATGCTATCCCAGTCAGTCAAAGCTACAGATATCTGCAAATATCCTGATTTATCCTCCAAATGATTCCTGGAATAATTTAGTGGCAAATTTGCTGCCAAGGTAAAAAACTGACAGAGGTTTAAAAGGACAAACTAGCCCACAATTAGGAACAACATATAAGCAGTTTTCTGGTGTAGGTTCCTGAGTTGCCATTTCAGTGATGACACACTTAATATTCTACGACAGGAGCTGCAAAGCCAATGCTGCATCGCTCTGATTTTTAAAATACATCAAACAGGCCGTAAATGTCACCCTGCCACAGTCTGAAACACTAAGTGCGTGATTACCTGAGTAAACAAACCCTGCTTGACTTCAGCAGAAACACTAAATTAAATATAACCAATATTGTGCTGCTAGGTTTTGATAAACGCCCAAAACGCTTTGATGATAAAAGACAAACACTGTACAAAATGGAGACGAGCAGGAGTCTTCAAACAGAGAGAGAGAGAGAGAGAGAGAGCTACAAAAACAACAACAAAAAAATAAGTCATTTCCATTGGTCAGCGTTACACAGGTCTATAAGTTTCACCTTTCACAGAGGTCATCCATGCACTGGTTTGGTCCCTGGTATCCGGTAGTGCTATTGTACTAGAGTGCTGTTAATCTTACAAAGCCCAGCACCATTGGATGACAGTATGGATAAGACTGATAGGAATGTAACTGAGTACATTCACTCGAGTACTTTACAAAAATACAGGTTTAATGTACACTACTTGTACTTTATTTAAATATTTCTGTTATGCTACTTTCTGCTTCTACTCCACTTTATTTTGGACTTTGTGCCCCACACTTATTATTTTGCAGACAAATCACATTAGTAAAATAAAATAATCAACAGCTACAAATAATAATTAAATAATATAATGCATATGAGTCTGAAAATCATATACCTACTGTATATGTATCCCATCTGAATCCTGTCTGAATAAATGCATACACCACAGTGTAATGCAGACGCTCCATAAAAGTGCAGTTTGGCAGGGCTGCTGCATTAGCGATTACAGATATACCTAACAAACATGGTGAGTGTGCAAGCTTGCAACTACACTTTCACACCAGTCACATAATAATATTTCTTCTTAACAAACATTAGATTGAAATTTTTGCAACGCAACAAAGCACTTTTCTGGGAAAGCAAAAGGAAAGAAGGAAAAACATCGATCAAAGCCAAACCTGATCTCGTTGGGGATCTCCTCCTCGTCATATTTGTTCTTGTTCTTCCAATAGAAGAGCGTGACTGCCACTAACAGGGAACAGATGACGACTGCCAAGATTCCTGTAGCAATGGTCCCTGCTATTAGACCCACACTCTGAGGCTGAGCTGCAGGACAGAGAGACCAAAGGAGGTTTGACACGTTTGCCTAAAATAATTTGAATTCCTCTGAGTTAACTCTGAAGTGAACAGAGAGCTGGATGACATGGCCAAACCAATACATAAAAAAGTTAAGTAAAGTGATTCCATTTTATTTCACTAAAGAAGAAAATTAAGCAAGTGTACATAAGTGTGTGTGTGTGTGTGTATATATATATATATATATATATATATATATATATATATATATATATATATATATATATATATATATATATATATATATATATATATATATATATATATATCCACATTGGTATTAGAAGGCCATATAAAAGCAAAGGAAGGGAAAGACCGACTGAGCATACAGTCCAGCTTTTACAGTCCCATGGGAAATTAGCTCAGCTGATTATCCTCCAACATCAGCCAATTGCCTATCGAGGCTGGCGGCCTCCAAATAGTCAAAGAAAAAAAAATAAAAAAATAGGACCCCTTTTTGAACATGTGAAGAACTTCCCATGCCTTAATGAAAGAGCCCCAGATGTATTAAAACTGACCATTTCTGTGTCAGATGACAATTTTCGAAATCCAGCTGCTACAACTTTGCATAAGAGAAGTGCTTGCCAAAAAACATACTTTCAATTCTAATGTCTCTCTAACTTTATTAAAGAGCGAAGAACTACAGTTCACTGTGGAGTTGAGACCTGAGTTTGGGACGCTCCATGTTAAACAATATGGAGAATGCTTTTGTTTTTATATGGGCTTCAGTTGCCTCTTCAAAAAGCAAACAGACTTTTTTCTTTCAGCAAATATTCAGGAATATTTGGAATCGTATTTAACAAAAAAAAAAAAAAAATCCCATTCATGAGCATTTACATCTGTATTATGTCAGCAATTCTTCAAGTGCTTGAGAGCCACTGCATGTCTGACAGACTCAGCACTCAGTCAGGATCTTTCAGATCCAGAGCCCCGGCCCGTCACACACTGTCAGATGACCAAAGAAAACACGTTACAGTCCCTTCTGTCAGCCTATCAAAACTGCCTGACCCTGTCACTTTTACCAGCTCTGTTTTTCTTTGCTGGTGTCAGATGTCAAGTGCTGCTATGTGCAAGAAACTCTGGCTGTGCCCTTTGTTTGGCTGCATTTTTCTCACATTTGTTTGCTCGCTTGTGTCTGTGTTTGACAAGCGTCAGTCAACGAGAAGACGTCCCCTCTGCCAGTGAGCGCGCAGCTTTTCCATCTTTATATGTACAGCCTTAAACGAACCGACATGTGTCACCTTACCTGTGTATGTGATAGTCACAGTGCGCTCCAGCAGTGCATTTGAGTTTACTTACGTGCAACAACCTGCAGGTTCAGCAGACAAGTGCTCTTTCCAATAGCGTTGCTGGACGTGCACTGGTAGAGTCCTGAGGTGGTGGTGCTGATGTTTCTCAGTGTAACAGTGCCCTGCATCTGGTCTGGAGGACACACACACACACACACACACACGCGCGCACACAGCCACATAGTAATTAAAGTTACTAAAACACAACCATAGGGAGCCCGTGTTGTAACTCACACATGACCCACTGCGTAACAAAAAGCACATTTATATACTATATAATAGTTCATTTAAATCTACTCTCATTTACACTTTAAAAAGTTGAACTAAACAACTTCTACTAACTACCAATAGAGGGTGCTATAGTCTTCCTAATCCTAGTTGTGCAAGCACGCTGTGCAGTAGAACAATAAAGCTGCATTCCTTTTTATAAATGATGAAAGGGTTGAGTTGTGAGATTAGAATCACAGAGCTGTACACTACTGGATTCATTTAAATTGCATAAGCTTTTTTTTTTTCCTTCTTCTTCTTTAAATTTCCATTGTAGAGGAAGTCAGCCAGATCTTTAACAGTTTTCTTGGCAGTGACATGACAGATGTCACAGCTGTCTGTGTCAAACTAAACACACAGAGGATTAGGAGTGACGCTGGATTCCAGGATCCCTTTACAGTTTGAGTCAAATGCCAGCAGCAGAAAACAAACCTGAATATTTAAAAGCACTTTTGTTATGTTTGTTTGTTGTTGTGGTTATTGTTTTATGTAAGAGGATATGTCAAATACATTAATCAAAAGATAAATACATAATGCATTATACATAAATGCTAAATTTAATTTTGAGGTTGCTAAATGATTTAAACTGTAAGTAATGCCTTCAGCTATGACTATACCTTCAGCAGTGAGTCATATTATAGGCTACACAAGCTAACAAGCGGGAGATTTTGTTAAGATTCAAGATTATTTTATCTGGCTGCATATAATTGGATTTTTTTTAATGGACTCTAGTCTGTATCAATAGACATTTAAAATGCTCTTAGACAAAAATATTGAAATAAAGTACTGAAAACTGAGAATTAGTTTCCAAAATCTAGACTAAAAAACTTGTTTTTGTGACAGGTTGTTTTTGGTGTTGTTGTTTGTTTGTTCATGTGTGTTAATGCCACACCATTTTGTGGTGAAATAGATTCTTTGAAGTGCTTTTCGATGTTATCATTTCAAAGGGCTGATTGCCGAACATGCAAATTAGCATATCACAAAAGCAGATAATTGACATTTATTCAACCACCTTTGCAGCCTAATTTGCAATTATGATTTACTCAGTACAAATTTCCTATTCTCCCTCTGCAAGTGCTTCGGTAATTGGACTCCATACCTGTCAAAAGAGAAATATTTTACTTTTATGATACTCTGCTGTCTGCAACTGATGTGACCTTTGCACAGTAGGCTTCTACTGACCAGTAGTGTACAGACAACGCAAGAGACTGGTGACGAAGATTATTTCACTGTGCAGTGGGCACAGCTGGAAAAGAAAGGAGAGTCCACAACACCGGTCCTCTCTGATGCTGAAAACCAACAGTTTCTGTGACTGTTAAAAGCTGGATGGCAGAAGAAGGTTCATGTATTGCGATCGCCATAGTGACACCCTCCCAGCTCACGATGGCTCAGTGTTGGTATTCAGCATGAGGGAGGAGCACCACCAAACAATATCACTTTGCTCACTTACAGAAACACATTGCTGATGCACACAAGCTCATTCACAAATTCACAGGTTTGAGTCACTCCATCCATCCATCATCACCCTCAGCAGGGTCAGTGGAGGGATCTTTGAGGGGGGGGGCATTAGTTCAGGCCTGGCACATGACAGGTGGCAGTGATGGTGGATTTGGTGCTGAGTCTGAGCTACGCTATGCGTGTGAGATTTACCAGCGAAGGTGGGGCAAAAGGGAACTCCGACGGCCAGCTTGTTTGTAATACCTTGCATGGCGTTGTGCGGCAGCTTGGGCAGTGCGTCCAACTTCTCCCAGGAGTAGGACGGTGTGGGAATACCTTCCTCTGAGCTGCAGATCAGCATGATGTCACTTCCTACATCCAGCGTTCCCTGGATTCGACATGCTGGCACCGAGGGGGGCACTGGCAGATGGAGAGAGTGGGCGGTGTTGCGTTAACCACTTTACAAAGCAAAACTAATTTTCTCCTAACAGTGGAGAGAATTGCATATTCAAAAAAGGTGAAGAATCTCATTAATCAAATAGCACTTATATCCTGCACTCCTAAAAAAATAAAATGCTGTTGTTTCCTGACAAAGTGAAAGGTTTCCACCTTGTCACAGTGATGACTGTGCTGTTTGTCGTTCTTTAGAGGTCTGCAAATGGCAGAAAAAAAGGATCATTTTGTCCTTTACTGACATCAGCTGGCACTGGAGAGCTCTACATGCTCTCAGGTTATGAAGAGGGCAACTGTTTCCTTCATGTCCTTTTTTATTGTTGTTTTTGTAAAAAAAATATATATATATATATATAAAAAAGTGCTTAGTTACCCAACACTGTGAGTCCAATTACACCAATGTTGCGCCCCCCTCTGTCTGGGAGGTTGTTGACCAGGCACTGGTAGGTCCCAGTGTCGGACAGCTGGGTGTTGTTGATGAAGATGGAGGCACTTGTACTTGGCATGGTGGCAACGAAGCCCACACGACCATTGAGGTGGTTGGAGAGGCTGAAGACTCGACCGCCCTGGTAAATTATCACCTGGATTAAGATGTCACAGGGAAGCGATGGAGGAGAGGCAGAAGGAGGGGGGGGTAAAAAATGACAAAAAGCAGATCAAAATAGAAAAGTGTGGCAGAGGAAGGAAAGCAGGTTGGTGGCAAAAAAAAGCAGAGAAAAATGGTGGAGAGGAGGAAAGGAAACAATATCAAAAACTCAACATTTAATCAGTCATAATAAATGAAAAATGCACATTTACTTTTTTTTATCGCTGTTCCAATAAATATGTGCACAAGTCTTTACGGTGACTCAAAAAAATGTCATTTAGATACATGGCGATCCCTTTAGAGACCTGTTACGCATTGCTCTCACTAGAGGGAGACCTATTTCTACTAAGAGGCTAAAAATAGACTGGACAGAGTAAGTGATGGAGCAAACTGACTTATTTCTCTGGAAGAAACAAACAAACAAACAGACAAACTAAAAAAAAAAACTTTTTTATTTGTAAGTGGTCCTTTCTACCTTAGTGGGGAGATTTAGGGGAAGAAGTACACACTAAAAGTATGCTCTCATCCTACCGTAAGGCTCTTTAGATAAAAGCATGCACTAAATGGTATGCATAATTGAAAACATTTTCAATTGGAAACATATAAACTGCAATATGACAAATCCAACGGTGGCAATGCAGGCAGACGTCTGCACAATGAATCAAACCCAGCAGCAAATTAAAGCAGACGCTATCATTTTATCATTACGTCTGTGACCTTTGAGAACAATCACAGATTCCACACTTGGTTGGGGTTGAGGTGATCTTGTCTCAGGATCAAAATTAAAAGGCAGTGAAAGACCAAGTTGTTTAAAAGCTTCCCCGAGGCTTCAAATATGGACTGAACAGCTCGTTTGTGAGGCCGGGCCACATGCAAAACAGCTCTCACCCCTCAGCTGGGCCCACACAAAGGATGAAGGACCCACGCAAACACACGGTGCGTGCACACAAGTCTGGCAGTCATGACACACGCGCACCAACTCACATGGCGCGGCACATACACCTACACACAAAGCATGGTGGGGAATCAGAGGGGCTATTCACTTTGCTGAAAAGAGGCCTCATTGAACTGTTCAAAGATTCAGCTAGAGAGGCAACCGGCACCAGTGTGTTCTTGCGTGCATGTGTGCGGCTGCATATATGTGTGTGTGGGTGAGCACGAAAATGATAGTTTGGATGAAAGTGCAGGAGTGCGTATGTGACCGTGTCCTCCACCGCTGCTTAACGATTGTAAATTGCGTGGCAGCAATTTCCTGAGTGCAGTACGCTCGCTTTGTCCTCTTATGTGCAGATGAATAGGCAGCTCCTCAGCTGTGATGAGAGCCTGCAACTGCCTCTTCTGCGTGTGTGTGTGTGTTTCGGTGTAGATACATTTTCTCACAAGGAGTGTATCAGTTTTGAGTTGTGTGTGTGTGTGTGTGTGTGTGCGTGGAGCGTGGAAGTGTTTGTGATTGTTCTGTCACAATAATTGCTCCTCTGTCTTAATAACTGCCCATTCTTTCCTTCTATGTCTTTTTTTTTTGCAGGTTCATGTTCGTTGGTTTGACCAGGCTCTATATTCCCGATGACCCGACAATATAATCTGCATGCCCGATGAAAGTGATCCAATCAATCGGCCTCACACGCTTCATTTTCCTTGTGCTTGTTTGAGTGTGGGCATGAATGAGTCAAGGATTAAAGCAGGTCCTAACCTGTGCTGCAGATCAGGCCTGTTTCTGCTATGGTATCTTCTTCTCTGTGGGTATTCATTTTCTCACTAGAAACAAATGCCTGAACAATTATAGAGGAATAAATCAAGCCAATATATGTTTAAAAGCATGTTAATACTCATTTGCATGAGAGCAGTGTTGCATTTCTTGGTTGTTAAATGTGCCAAAATTCCCCTTTTTTTAGATTTTTGACTCTGTGCGCTGTGTTGATCCATCCATATCTATGTGTATGTATAAATCACCTCGTTCCCTCGCGTGACCTGGTTGGCTTTGTGGCTACGAACAGGCAGAAAAGAGGTCATGGCTGGCACTCAAATGGCAGACAGCCCTAAGAACTCTAGCTGGACGCCCAACTATTGGCCCAGCGGTAAACCTCCGTTACACCCTTTGACTCCTAAAATCCTACACAGATACAGTACAAGCATCTGCACAAATTGTGCTATATCCCCAGTCTTCTGCTGTGCGATATACCCTGCACGTTTGAATATCAAACAGATGCTCACAGTAAACTTTCAGATACTGCTGTACCAGTTTCATGGTCATATCCCAATTCTAACTGACCCTAAGGACCCCCTGGCCCCGTGCATGAAGGATACTGCCATCGCTTCAATAAAGCCCGAATAAATCTCTAAACCCTCACAGCTCCCTTCAGTCTAATGACTATAAGCTGCAACTGTTATCTCTTTCTATCCTTTGAGACATGTTCGGAACAATATGGAACCAGATCCTTTTTTACTAATATACCACTGGATTTACCCGATTTACCCTACTGACTACAGTACATAAGTATACTTGATTCTTCTGCTAGCACATTTCCACATAGTGCTAAGTCTTCTACACTATCACTTGTTTTAAGGCTATGCTTTAGTCCAAGTTTTCCTTCCAGGTTCTCACTGTGATCCTTATGTCGATACTCTTGGTACACTGGCACACTGCATTCAGCTGCTTCTGATCCAAAGAACATTACATGAGGGAAAAAGGGAAACAAACTGCATTTCATTTGAAATCAAGGGGAAAAAATAAGGAGAAAAAAATTTGAAGACAAACTGCATTCTTTGGGGATGGCTTAGGGCAGAATGGAAGTTGTAGCATTAAAAAAATAACAGTTTTGCTGGAACAGTTTGTAAAATAGGAAACTTCAATGCATCAAGGTTCTGGTTCAGCACAGGTGAAGCTTCTCTTCCCTTTCTGAAAGGTTTCCCTTATGAAGCAAACTTTTTTTTTTGTAGATTTTTTTTGTTGTTGTTGCCAAGTTTGTGAGTGGAGGCTGGATTACACTGGCTCTCCTAGTAACTGATCTGTTGTACAACTCACAGTAGAGTTTGAACTGTGTTATCTTACTGGCCTGTCTGATAATCTGAGCTTGTGTGTCTTGCGTGTAACAGTGAGGCTATTGTGCCAGGATGAAGTACCAAAGGAGACTTGTAAACCGGCCTTAAAATGTCAAAGACAGCACTGGAGAAGTTGCGCCTGCAGCTGCTCACAGGAGCAGTGCTCCCAAAGTATTTAAAAACTCACCATAACCATCATAACTACATTTCACTGTAAACATTTTAGGAAGGTGTGGCATTTAAAAACCTTTAAAAAGGTTTTGTTTTTTTTCCTGTTGAAAGACACTTCTGAAAAATGAAAATGACTCTGGATACACATGTTCCTTGAGGCAGGCAAGAGAAAAATAGCTAAATAAATACAATGAAAATTCCTGTCAAAGTTTCACTTTATCACGTTTGGAGTCGGGTTAAGCTGAACATAGGAGTCATGGATGCACTGCATCAGACAGCACAGATCCTCCTAACTTTTTCCAGAAGGAGGAGTTGCAGCCTAAGAAAAAAACATGCCGTGTTTTGTCTGAGATCACTCCTTTCAAATTTCGATGTGCCCAGAAAAACTTACTTAGGCCGTGTTCAGATGAGGATTAATCTGATCCTGAAAGTACAGATGTTCTCAGTTAGAGATGAGCGTCATTTCTGCACATTATTCTCTATGACCTCAATTTCACAGAGGATTCATTTCAATGAAGCTGCACAATTTTTTACTATAACAACATTATCTATTTTTCAGCTCCCTTTCCAGGAACAAAAAAAAGAGGGAGCTGCAAACCATTTTCATTAGTGCTGAGAAAATGTACTTTTCTTTATAACGTTGGATCTTCAGCTACTATAACTAAGAAGACAATAAGTAGCAAAAATTGAATTTTTAAAGGTGTTAGGCAAGACTGATATTACTAAGCTGTCCCACGACATTAAAAGCATGTTTCAAAAAGGGGTAGCTGTAAACTTTTGAAGCTAACTTTTGAAGTTATTCTGACATCTGAAACTATGAAACTGTTTTCAGGAATTAGTTTTATGGAGCTTTTATTTGAGCATAAACAACACCAATATCCAGCAAACAGTTTTAAGAGGATAGACAGCAGGTCAGAAACACAAAACCACTGTGTCTAGTCGTGTGTGTGGGCGTGCGTGCCTGCTTCTGTGTGTGTGTGTGTTTATCTGGATTATCTCACACCAAGCGGTCCACAGAGGCCAAGACATCTGATCTCAGCAACAACTTGATAGACAGATTACATGCACAGAAAACAACGCATGAATATGCGCACCGACCCAAACACGCAGGTACGCTTCTCTGAGCTGTGCGCCAACATGTTCGAATTTGGAGCTTAGCTTGTCAGGTCGTGAGAAAACATAAACGACTACAACTAGGCAAGAGTTTACACACTCTCCGAACACTGCAACACATTTTATACTGATGTTACACACTTCGGTCACAGTAGTGGATTTATAAACATACGGCACTGTGCAAAAGTCTCGAGTCACCCCTCACTTCTTTATATTTTGCGTCCAAGGATCTTTGTCATTTTTAAAAGTGGTCCTGAGCAGTAATTCTCCAGGCTTTGAAAGTTCTTTCAAAGTTTCTCTTTGGACATTGCCTGCCTTTTCACTCATTTTCAGTCCAGTCCTTGTAAATGGCCATTTTCAGAGGAATGTTTGTTAAGCCAGATAACACTGACCAACAAAGGCACGTAACTCAAGGGATAAACCAGTCTACACATGACAAAAAACTTAGTAAAGAACCAATTTTAAAATGAATCTTTAGGAATTTTGTTGCTAGCAGCCCGTTACAAAACACAATTTTTTTAATTGAATATATGAAATCTATGACAACTTCTAAAGATAACACAAATAAAATAGTATTTTTGCACCAATCACTGCACCTATTTCCCATTTTACTAGCAAAATATAAAGAAATGACTGGTGGCTCATACCTTTTGCACAACACGGTCGCTTTATTAAATGCTGGCCTATGAAGCCTGTTACTTATTTGTTTTTGGATATTTTTGGTTTTGTTTTTTACTATAGAAATGGTGTGACAGGGATTCTATTGCATTCATGTCATATTGGAGCAGGCTCAGGTACGGATTGAAGAAGCCTATCGGTGGTTGTTTGGAGCTAGAATTAAGAGTTGTACACAGATACTGAAGCAGGTTTTCCTCAGTATAACTAGAGTCGAGGAGACTTGCATTGTGTAGTCCATGTTAAGTATACTGTAGAACAAAGCACTTGGGTGGAATTTTGCATTCCTCATCTAGTATTCTTTATCATAGTGAAAGAGTGTGTGCTGTGTTATCGACACCTTTGTGAATATGCTGCCAGTTGTCTGTTCTAGACTGATGGTGGCCCTGAATCCTTTATTATAATAATTACATTTTTCTTTTCACAATTTGTGAAGTCTAAATTATTGTGCTTGGGAAGCTAAAAGCTCTTAAAACTTCAATATACAACACCGTACAGTATGTAAATATGAAACTATAGCCACCAGCTGGCTCTCTTAGCTGTTCATTTAATAATACAGTGGTGAAGGGGACCTGGTGGGGACCCCTTCTCAGATGATAAAACAAAGGTATGATCATTCATATCTTGAGTCTGATGGTGCAGCCACAAATTTAACCATCCCTCCATGACACACAACCACCTTCTCCTCCGCCATTAGTGTACTATATACAGTATGAGTATCAGTTGGTCAGCAGAGAGATGTCCTTCCTGACTACTGTATTCAAACATAGTGGGAGAACGTGACAGCTTCCACAAACCGGCATTCGCTCCTTTTAATGGATTCATTACAAGTTTTTTTAATGGATTCATTACAAGTTTAAAAGAACGCATCAATTTATTGGAAGATGTAATAACACACTAATCTATGTATATTTATGGATATAATATCCCTTTTTTCCCTTTAAAGGAGAAAGCCTGATACTGTCAATGTGAATTACTTTTAACCATCAGCTGGAGGAGTCAATGTGTGCATAAAAGACGGTTACCCACACACCAAAGAACAGAACAGAACAGGAGACTGATGGGAGGGACGTTCTTTATGCTGAATCTACAGCTACTATATTACCTTATGCTGAGCAGCAGATGCAAGGTGCAAATGCAACACTAACGCCATCACCTTTTAATTTGATATTGTGTAGGAGTTAACTGTTCAGGAGCAACATTAACATTCATTTGAGGTCAGTTTTCCCTTCAGCTCTGTTCTGTTACCATAACTCCTGGGGGAAATATGTGACTCTTCAGACTCTAGCTAATTGCTTACTTTCTTTGTCAGCTTGCCAAGTAGCATATATAGTTTTCTTTTTCTTTTTTTCCTCCCCCCAAAAAACTCAAAAAACAAACAAAAAAGAATCAAAAACAATCCCAGGAAAGTTTTGAAAGCGGTTTAAAACTGGCTGGAAAATTGTAACAGTAACTAAAGGACCCTATGAAGCTGAGAGGAAGTGAAGAACCAGGAGATCATTTTTTTGAGTGGCTGTCAACTCCTTTAATGATACAGACAGCTAGTTGGTAAATTATTACTTTAAAACATACACCATAATATATTATGATGGAATCATTTGGAATTTATTGTGACTTTTAACTCAAAATACAAATGACTTTGTCTTTTCTCTGGAATAACTACTTCATAGATCAAGCATCTCAGCAGACACCAAAAGCACCAGGCTGTCACCCTGCCTCCTCTCATAAACAAAATATATAGAGCTCATAGTTACGTTCCACAGCCTATAATGTGGAGTCAACCGTGTAAGCTAAAGTCTGTGAATGAGAAGGTGACGCCTTAGACAACACGGCAATGAAAGCAGCGAGGAAAACAAATAGCTGTGTTTGCACTTTTAGAGAAGCCGTCAGAGTTCTGCTGCTAGCTTCTAAGAGTGCATCATTCAGTATAGACCAACATGAATGTGGCTTTCAAATTTGAGAAGAGAGAGATCTGAGTGGTCATAGTGTGCGCTCACTAAAGTGCTAATGCAGGTTGTGCAAGTGTATGGAGTTCTGTTCAGTAATTCTTAATGGCTTTTAGCATCAACTATAATCATTTATGACACACTCTCTCTCTCTCTAAAATGACCTTGTACTTGTTCTGTCGCACCACACTTTGTTTCATCGCACACTTTTAGACAGCTCCCCAATTTTGTGATGAAATGGCAGTTTGCAGTGTTTTTGTTTCTTCTTGTGTGTGTGGACAGATTGTGAGATATTACATTTCTAAGTCTGTGACAATGTATTGCATTCTTAATGGAAATAGCGGTACCAGTTATACATGGGCTTCATGTATGCAATGTAGTGTGAACCTGACGTAAAGTGTGAATGTGATGCTGCCTTCTATAGTGTTGAGCTCCAATTATTCACTCTGTGTGTGTGCGTGCGGGTATGTGTGTGTGTGTGTGCCTGTGTAAGTGAGTGTATAAGCCACAGGTGCACACATGAGAGGATTCTTCCATGATGTGTGACTTTTTGGATGTATATACTCACGTCAGTATTCACACTTTTACTGCACACTTCGTATTTATGTGTGAAGTCAGTAGACATACTGTATATAAGCCCTGCATGCATGCAAGTGGATCTGCAGTACATTTGGACCAGCAGTCTGTCTAATGCCAGTTTGTGTGCGTGCATTTGTGTATATTTGTGTGTGTTTGGTGAGAACAGCTGCGATATAGAGCCTGTCGTGGGCGTGAGTTAATTAGTGCAGAAGATGATTGTGTTATTTGGACGGCCGACCAGCACTGGGGTTCAAAGTGAAGGGAGGCAGGTGAGCTTGTACGGCCTGCAGCTGCATGTTAAACAACTCAAATGGAAGCACAGAAGTCCCGCACAAGGGGATGAAGAGTGAGTGAAAGAGGGATGTGGGGGGGGGGGGGGGGGGGGGGGGTAGAATGCTATAAAGCGAGAGGCCAGATAAACAAAATGAATATAGTGACAAATTCTACCATGTCTTTGCTTGGAACTTACTGACAATGTTTCCAAATGAACTCAGCACTAAAAAGGCCTTAAAATATTTTGACTGTGCAGTTGATATATTGTTTTAAAGGTGTCTTCCAGCACACAGCTTGTAGACTATAAATACACCCTTAATCTTTTACTACTACAATACTTCTATATTACACTATGGTAAACTCTATTTATAACAAAACTGATATATGAAAGGTGTGTTCAGATGCACTGAAAAGGGATTATTTTTTATTTTTTTGGTTCTGTGTCTGCTTTTGCTTATGCTGTGTATCTATATTGTCTGCATATACATATTTGGCATGGGAAAGATACTGTGCAAAAGTCTTGAGTCACCCCTGATTTATTTTTATACACTGCCCAAAAAAAATTACAGGAACACTTTTTAATCAGAGTGCACTGTCAAGTCAATTAAACTTCTGGGATGTTGATCTGGTGACTTAGGGAGAAGGGGGGGGGGGGGGGGGTTGTTAATCAGTTTTATTGTCTAGAGAGGCAACAGTAAGACAACCCCCCCACCCCCACCCCCCCACCCAAAAAAAAGGGTCAGTGTCACTACTGGTAGCATGAGGTGATACTTGGACCCTACAGAGGTTACACAGGTAGTCCAACTCCTCCAGGATGGCACATCAGTGCATACCATTGTCAGAATCTCTGCTGTGTCTCAGAGCACAGTCTCAAGAGCATGGAGGAGATTCCAGGAGAAAGGCAGTTACTCTAGGAGAGCTGGACAGGGCCGTAAAAGGTCATTAACCTATAACCAGGACCGGTATCTGTTCCTTTATGCAAGGAAGAACAGGATGAGCACTGCTAGAGCCCTACAAAATGACCTCCAGCAGGTGACCGGTGTGAATGTCTCTGACCAAACAATCAGAAACAGACTTAATGAGGGTGGCCTGAGGGCCTGATGTCCTCTAGTGGGCCCCGTGCTCACTGCCTGGGACTATGGAGCCCGATTAGCATTTTCCATAGAATACCACAATTGGCAGGCCCACCACTGACGTCCTGTGCTTTTCACAGATGACAGCAGGTTCACCCAGAGCATGTTTGACAGACACGAAAGGGTCTCAAAAAGAACATTATGTTGCCTGTAACATCATTCAGCATGACCCATTTAGTGGCGGGTCAGTGATGGCCTGATGAGGCATATGCATGAAGAGATGCACAGACCTCTACAGGCTAGGCAACGGTACCCTGACTATCGTTAGGTATCAGGTTTAAATCCTTGGACCCACTGCACTATGCTGGTGCAGTGGGTCCTGGGTTCCTCCTGGTGCATGACAATGCCCAGCCTCATATGGTGAGAGTATTTAGGTAGTTCCTGGAGGATGAAGGAATTGATACCATTGACTGGCCCCCACTCTTGCTTGATCTAAATCCAATAGAACATCTCTGGGACATTATGTTTCTGTCCATTTGACGCTGCCAGGTTGCATCTCAGACTGTCCAGAAGCTCAGTGATGCCCTGCTCCCCAACATTGTAAGGCATACATACAAACACGTGGGGGCCATGCAAACTATTGAGTACCATTTTGAATTACTGCAGGGAAATTTTGGTAAAATGGACTAGCCTTCTGCATGATTTTTTCAGCCCACCCAGTCCATATCAGTATAGCTATCCAGCATGATTTCTTTTCCCATTGAGATATTACATGTTTTCAAAGGGTTCCTTTAATTGTTTTGAGCAGTGCGTGTTGCCAGGAAAATGGGAAATAGGTGAAGCAATCTATTGAAACATCTGAAAACTTATATGGAAATACAGTAGTAAAATTCTAATAAGCTTGAAAGTCAACATTTAGTGTGACCACCTTTATTCATCAACACAGCCTGAACTCTCTTGTAATTTCTTTAAGTAGTCTTCAGGAACAGTTCTCCAGGCTTCTTGGAGGACATTCAAAGCTCTTCTTTGAATGTTGGCTGCCTTTTGTTCTGTTCTCCCACACTGTTTCAATAATGTTGAGGTCCGGGTTCTGAGGGGGCTGGTCCATGACTGATAGTGTTCCACTGTGTTTTTTTCTGTCAAGGTATGCTTTTACTACATTGGCAGTGTGTTTGGGATCATTGTTATGCTGAAAATGATGGTAAAGCATGATGGTTCAAAATCTGACCGTACTTGTCAAACTGCATTATCTTATATAGATTATACAGATCCAACTAAAGAAATGGGAACAAAATATATTTTTGTGACAGGCTGCTATCAACAAAATAGAAAAGATAAAAATATAAAACTGATTCTTTAATAAGTCGCCTGTTATGTGTAGACACAACTCTAATTCCTTCACTTAGGTGCCTTTTATGCTTAAATGATTCATAAGTTAGTGTTAAGTGGCTCAGCAGACTAATAACATTCCTCTGAAATGGTCAGGTACAAGGGCTGGACTGAAAATGAGTGAAAAAGCAGCCAAATGTACAAACAAAAATGCTGCAAGGCTAGAGAACTACTGCTCAGGGCCAATTTAAAAAATTAAATAAAATCTGGCTCCTTGGAAGCAAAACAAAGAAAAGAGGGGTGGCGTAAGACTTTTGCACAGTACTGTAAGAATGCAGCTTAATCCTGTGATGTGTTATAACACCGCAATTATTCATGAGAATTGCACTGGAGGTTCCTGCCATACACTATGATTACAATTTTCTTAACTTGAAACAACTTAAGCAAACACGAAAGGGCTACATAACAGTTCACTTTTGTTTGTATCATTCTGCATAGATCTGATGCATTTTTGATGACATTCTCTTTGCACTGTATCTGAGCACACCTTAAAACAGATCAAGTCTCGTGTACCTGCATTGACTGTAAGGAAGCCATCCACAAGATGCGCATACAGTAGTGTTGCATTAGAAAATAAGATAGGTGCATTTCAGAGTCAGACATTTCTGTTCGTGTGTAGAGTGCACAGCAACATTGACTGTGTACCAATTCAGCATCCAAACATCTACAGTATTTAATTACAACAATCACAGCAAAACTCACAGCATAGTAAATAAGGACCTGACAAACTAATTGCACTGCAGAACTCTGTCTGCTGAACATGAAGCCTATGCTTTTTAACACTCCTGTGACTCTGAGCTTAGCTTTTTAGTAAAAGCTAAAAAGTCTATTTGGCTTTTTTTTGCATGGTCAGCAGGTGTATGGTAAGTGATTCATACCTGCTCTGGCTGGTTAGCATTGGACAGCGGTATCACCATCCAGATGATGTTGAGGTTGGTGAGTGCAGCACTGGTGGTAAAGGAGCAGGGAAGGATGGCTGCTTGGCCACGAGCCACCTGGACACTACTCTGGGACACTGTCACATCGAGTGCCTGCACACAGACTGCAGGAGAAAAGAGTCAGCGATCAGCATCTTGATTCTCAAAAGAAAAGCACATACAGTACCAAATGAAACAGAGAGAGAGATGAGCAGATGTCTAAATGTAGAAATTCCCCAAAACTCCCAACAGATGTATCTTTGCACTTTGTAAGAAAAGCAGCATCTTCAAAGGTTTCCTGAAGGCTGTTAAGATCCCCCAAATCACTAACGTGAGAACGTCTGCTTTAGTGTGTGAGTTACAGAAACACACACGCACACAGATGATTCAAGTCTTACAAAGCTATAATTCTGCCATGTACAATATTTTAATTTTTTTTTTTTTTTTGCAGCTTTTTCATCTTAATGGGAAAACAAACATGATTTCCTAAGAACCAAACTCCTCATTTGAGATGCTTTCAGCAACTAACAAACATCTAGGAACTGAGAACTGAGAAGGATCACATGAAATATGTAATATGTAGTTAAATGGTGAAACATGATAAGATGTCATGGGATGTTTTTCAACATTTTGTTCATTTTTTGTTCATTTCCCAAGACAACTTATTTCTTTCATATGAGCAACATCGGAATCAGCACGTACTGAATGAGGATAGTAATGGCTAAATTTGTTGCTTCCTGTGGGCATACAGCTTAGCCACAATGATGATAACCACGGAGCTTGTTGTCTTCTGCAACAAAGGTTTATCCTCTCAGAGTAAACAACTAAGAAGCCACTCTCCTCATCTGGACTCAGCTGTCATCCACAACAGACCCACACAGACGAATATGTACATGCTGCATCCTATTTCGAGACCAACTAAAGACATTAGAGCCCAAATTAAGTTAGATCTCCCCCGCAAGCATGTATCCATGTCCAAAAACCCCAGTGGGAAGTAATCTTATCTAAACACGGTGAGGAGGATGATTCGCTATGATATGATTAAAGATAACTGATCATGTCCTGTGAATCGTCTTTGTCAGTGGTAATGCAAGATGAAGATATTGCCATAAATCAATAGCAGAAACCAGCAGAATGTCAATTACATGGGTAGTAGTCAAGAGTCAAGATAGATGCCAAGTGCAAGCAATGACCACATTGCACAATAACTACAATATATACATGATAATTATTCATGTTTATAAGTAACTGAATATAAGCCCTATTTTTTTTTCATCTACTGACTCATTTCTGCTGAGTTTAGGCTTCGAGTAGCAGGGTAATATTTTCTAGCTGACAGACTGCCTGTTGCTCTCTGCCTGTCTGTCCAAAACCTGCTGGACTTCCTACGCTTTCCTTCTGCTGGCAGACACGAGAGGCCCTGCAGGCTCAGTGCTGGGCCAGGGGAGATATGCGGCACTCAAACTGCTTCACTCAGTTATGGTTTATCAAAGACATATACAGTCATAAAAAGACAGTCCTCCCCCAAAAAATGCAAGCAATTTCACTTAGAACAATTATATTCTACTGGAATGTGAATATGCAATATAAAGAGAAGCGCGATTCTTCACTGTAGGTGATTTGTCTAAATAACAACACTGTACATTACACAGTGTCTGTGTCACAGTCCCATTACATCTTATGACAAGATATGATGGCAATCTTAGCCATCATTATAAAAAATAAAAACAAGAAGTAGCAAAGTCTCAGGTTGCTAATCTGAACTTCCTCTATCCTCTGTGTACACAGTGTTCACTTTCTGCAAGGAATCAATCTTTGTTCTTAATGGAGGATTAACAGCACAGAGGAAGAAGTTCGTATAAAGAGTTACGGTCTTAACAGAATGTGCGATTGCGTTGGCAACATGAGATCAGTGCAAGTGTGTTTTCTCAGTGGCCACATAGGTATTAAATGTGCTAGATTTAAGGGAAGCAGAAAGGCAGAGGAAGACGAAAGAAAGAAAGAAAGAAAGAAAGAAAGAAAGAAAGAAAGATCCTAGAGGAATGAAGATAGAAGGAGCATCTTATCATCTCTAAGCCCCCTCCAAGGCAGCAGTCTCTCAAGCCCACAACAGCTGGAGGGCTCATTTCAAAACACTGGATTAGGGAACCTCTGCGCACAGAGCCTGTAAGCTCCCACGACCAAAGAACACTCACACACACCAAACATCACAAACAAGCACAAACACGCAATGCTGGCTAACCAGTGCAGTACATATGCTGTGCACCGTGCCCTCTCCACTCACAGGCACACGCGTGACATACTGCCCACTACAATCCACACAGTTACTCAGACTTTAATCAGTGTATGTCACTGGTGACATGTATGGTAGCCTTTTAGGGACACATCTAAAAGACAGGGATGAGAAGTATGGTATTGCTTGGCATTGCCTCATTATTGCACACACTTCTGCCAAAGCTTTATGCCAGTTCCACTCAAGCATGCCTGGTAGACAGCCGCTCTTCCAGAATACATCGTGTAATGGGTTCGATATGTAAGGGATGAACATGGAGCCACTCACTGTCAAACATGACCACTCGTATAAAAAAAAAAAAAAAAAAAAAAAGAATTCAGTACAGTATTGCATTATAGCTGAAAAGGAGCCACTGTGGCTGAGGTAAATCATGTTTTCTAATCACCAGCACAGAACAATAAAGTACAAACTGATTTCAGGAAACAATCAAAGACAGGCCAGAGATTGATACAGTAGTGTAACCTTATTTTGCTGTAGTCTACAATATTTTGTATTCATACCCAGTGCTGAGTGAAGCAGAGTTGTGCAGCCTTTTTTTTTTTTTTATATATTTCTCCAGGCTAATGTGCATAGGTGTGATGTAAATAGGCTATCATTCTCACTAGGTTTACCAGGCAAGCTTTCCCATTTTTCTGTTGACAAACATCCTGTTTCCTCCTCCTGTCAATTCTATCCTAGAGGTGCCCCGAGGCCGAGGCCAGCCTGACTGGCATGAAGAAGCACAAAGTAGTTATGCTAATCTCTGAGGCTGACCACTGGCTGCCCACAGTTATGTATAACTCTAACTGAGCAGCGCTGCATTGCCTCCTGTATTATTAACTCACCCATGGCAATGTTCTACTGCTGTGAGATGTCACATCTTTTACATTTTCAGAGAAAGGTTGTTTTGATTTAATCAAAACAGAATATATGTGTTACCTTATGATGCATTTTCATTAAAAGGACTATGAGTCCCTGACTACATGTGATTTGCGCCTCGGCATTTGCAAGGTGACTGCAATGAGTAAAAAAAAAAGAGGAGGAGGAGGAGGAGGGACAGGTAGGAAGGTGCAGAGAAAAAAGATCATAAGAAAGAAAGGGAAAGGGAAAGTAATGAAATAGAGGAGGACACGAGGAAGCTGTTTCCAGAGAGGCCTAATTGATAAAGTCACCTGAGGCAGTGCTAGCAGTAAAGGAGAGAACCAACAGTATGGCTCTGTTAAAACAGCTCTCTCTCTTCTCATATGGGATCCAAGTGTCAAAACTTCTGTTGATTAATGCATGAGAAAAGCATGCACCTCGGAGATACTTGTGTGTATGTGTGTGTGTGTGTGTGTGTGTGTGTGTGTGTGTGTGTGTGTGTGTATTTACACTATCAGTCAAGCTAAGGTGGAGGCTTGATGGGATGGAGAACAAATGCAGGGTGGATGCAACACTTCCTCTCTCTCTGTCTCTTTCTCTCTCTCTCTCTCACACACACACACACACACACACACACACACACACACACACACACACACACACACACACACAATCCCTTCCTGGCAAGTCATTTGTATTCTGTGATTTTATTCATGTGGCTCTTTTATTCATAGGCTTTACTTTTATTTCAGTTTCAAACAGATGCCCGCGATGCAGTGATGAGCCTCTGGCACAGTCTCAATGCACTGAGAGACAGGCACACACCTATACACGCATAAACCTGGTTAAGTGAAATGATTGATGATAGCAAAGACTTGACTAAAGAAAGAGGACACACATATACATTTACATATGTAAAGATTCAACTTTTTTTTCCCTTTTTTTTTTTTTTTTTTTTTTTGTGCCAAGGACCTTTAAGAGGTGAGAGATGAAGCGTAAAAGGGAGAAGTGAAAGATCCGGCACCAAATCACGTATCCACTGCTTCAGGGATGACAGTTGGTAGCTATGATCGCATTTCATGTTTAATCTTTGTCCTTTTGGAGTGTCTCTTTGGACTCGTTAGTTTTAATTTTTTGTCCCACACACTAGAGGTGAATCTCCTGCAAGGACAGGAAAAAAAACAAACAAACATCAAAAACCATAAAATTAATCACACAGTCACAAATACATCTACACATGGATTCATGTGCTCTGACACCTGTGCCCGCACACAAACGGAGCATCGTGTCCTGTTCTTTTGCAGGACACCCGGGGGCTTCGCGCTGAGCTGTGTGCATGCAGTCGCGGGCCCCGCTTTGTTGCCACCGCCCGCGAGGCACCAGGGTGAACCGACAGGCGAGCAAAGACATTTTTCTAAAACTCAGGTGGCGTAATTGTGTACCCAGCTGCTCGATGGCAACTCATCAAGCACTGTGCTCAAAGCACTGCTGAGGTAAAAATTAATGAATGCCTCTCTGACAACACTTTGGTAGCTTTAATGGTCTCAAAGTCTCCTCAGTTCTTTGATTGGCAAATTTGAATGAACTGGAAGATTTCAATGGAATTAGCATTTTGCTTACAACTGCTAGTCTGGCTCTTTTTAGAGGTAAAAAATTATTAACAGTACTAAATCTGCAGTATTATTAACTTTCTCTAAGGCAGGAAGATGAGTTAAATACCTGAACTTTAGGGCAGCCCATAACGACAGCCCATAGGGACCGCATCACTAAAGGTCCTCATTCATATTTTACAAGGAAATGTTGGTCTTGTGTACTTTGTTCAGAGCACACAAGCACACAAGCCTCTGTTTACAACAGAACACCATTGACTGAAACAGCTGCACACCTGCCTTGCGTCTCAGGTGAAAAGTTGTGCGTATTTCATTTTAACCGCATGACCAGAATGACGGTAAAAATACAAACACACACACACATGCACGCAGAGTAAGGACTGTGGAGAAGGTTGAACTGAGAAAATTCATTTTTGGTGAGTGAAAGGGAAGTCAAATGATGGTGTCAGCTTAGCTTGAGGTCTGGCAGAGGTTTTGCTCACATGACACTGCCCATTTAATCTTTCCTTTCCTCAATTCTTCCTTCATCAGTGCGTCTGACAAACGCTCGCCCAATGAAAGAGCCTTAAAAATCTCTTGCTCATCCTCCCTCATCCCCCTGCCCCGCCCATGCCAGCTGACCCATTAGCCACAGCAGCCGACTCGCAAACAGGGCCCACTGACTAGCCTACATAGCTTAATACTCTTTTCTAAACTGTACCGAGTCTGACAAGCAAGGCTTAGTGTGCTCCCATCTACTACAGACATCATGCTGAAGCATGTCATGGTAAAAGTGTTTGCTGTAGCAATGCTTACAAAGATCGCAACTATGAATGCAGGGCGTCACATTTGTATTTGAATGGATCCTATTGTGCATAGCATTACAGAAATATAAGAGTGCAGCACAGAAGCAAAGTTGATGTGTCTGAGAAACTGTAAATAATAGTGGTGGTGTTTGGATACCTCCTTGATAACGTGAAGTGACAGTATGTTGTTCTCAGGCATGTATCACAAACCCACTTAGGCCCACTTCCTCTTCATGAGTGTGATTCATGGTGGGGTAGTTTGGACTCATGTCATCATACTGTCACCATCCAAACCTGCAGAGTCCTTGAGATGAGAATATCAAATACTAAGAGAATTAAAAGTAAAATATGAAATGCAGTTACAAGTAAAAAAGGAAAACTTTTTTTGAGTGATGTGCCCAAGGCTTGTGATTATTGCAGATAAACTGAGGGAAAGTTACTGCGATCAAGCTGACGGGTGATCAACCAAACTAGTGTGCTCGGCTGTGTGCACCGAGTGAGCAGAAGGTTGAAGTAGGCCACTGCCCTCGTGCACAGATAAGCCTGAGCACTGGAAGACTGCTGCTAAAGCAGCAAACAGATGGCTCTGCACATGCAGCCCTGGACACAGCTTCGCAAACACGCACACACACACACACACACACACACACAATGTCCAAAAACATACTGACTTCACCGGAGTACACTTGTCACAAATATACATCTCTAATCTAAAATATCCTTCACACACTCACCGACAGCGCAAACAGATAATAAAACACTCTGCTTTGCACGCTGATCTCTCGCTGTTTCACGTGACGGCTGAAGAGTCAGAGCTGAATTTTCATAAAGAAGCACCCCCCCCCCCCCCCCCCCCCCCCCCCCCCCCCCCCCCCCCCCCCCCGTCACCCACCAGCCACCTCACAGCCTTCATATCAGCTCTGTATGTGGTAACTCCATTCCCTGGCAGACTTACATATTTGGCAAACCTGTCACTGTGTCTGCACGTAAATCTGACATCCTGGCAGGCACGCTGATCTACCAGTAAGATGACATGATTGGCATGTGACTCCATTTTGCAGTTTGGCAGCTTCCATCTTAAAGTCTCTTTTAACTAGTTGACAACAGCCTGGTTCTGCTAAAGACATCCAAATGAAACAGCACATAGTGCTTTGTGTCTGGTCCTCATGTATAGTAGGTTAGTAAAATAATGACGCCGCCCACCGGTAGGTGGAAAGGTTGTTTTCTGTCATGTTTGTCTGGTAGCAGGACAGCGCGGGAGAATTATGAACGGATTTCGATGAAAATGTCTGGAACAATTGATTACATTTTTTGGTGATTTGGATCACAGTCTGGATCCAAGAATTTTTAAGAGGATTATTTACCATTGTGAGACAGAGGCAATATTCACATATTTGCATCTAACCTTATGAGGATAAGTCAGAATCCTCTAAAATGTTTAAGAGTACAACGTGACCATAAGTTCTGTCACACATTAAAGTTTGTCGATGATCAAAGGAGGATTCTGGAGCTAATGATCCACTTGAAAAAGAGCAGGATACAGTTAGTTCCATAAGTATTTGAACAATAAAACAAGTGTTTCATTGTTTTTAGTACTTGGATAAAAATCCTTTTCAGTCAACACTTCCTTAGGTCCACAAGCCATGGGCATCACCAACTGTTGTTTCTGCACTTGAGAAGCACTGCCAGACCTTTACTCCAGCCACCTTCACTTGCTGCCTGTTTATGGGTCATTCAGTTTTGCCTTCAGCAACTGAAAAGCATGCTCTATTGGTTGAGATCAGGCCACAGGATTAGCCATTGATGATAATGGGCCTCAGTGTATAATTGTTGACAATATATTGAGCCAAAAGTCAACCACACCACTATACTGAATGCCAAACCCTTACTACTTGGTTGTCCTTAATGAATATTATCTCTAATTTATTTGCATATTTATGACATGTTCTAACTGATACTGGGTCCTGAAACTGCTACATGTCATCAAATAAGGTCAGACTCCTGGCTCTGTCACGGGACAGGTTAACCCAATAATTGAAGCCTATCAGTCAGCCAGCCAGAACCAAAAGATAATACTGGAGGACTATTCCTAGGACTAGCATTTAACCTACGGTAACCTTGTCTGATTCCCCAGCTAGTAATTGGCTTGGAGGCAGAGATTGCTCTTTCTCTAACTTGCCTTACTCTCCTTTGTTCTTTTCTCACTGATTGTGCCTGGTTTGATCTCTCCTTATCTGTATCTACCACCCTCTTTTTGTGTTTGCTCACTATAGCTGTTCTCCGAATGAAGACAGTGATTTCAAGCCCGCCAACCCCGGCTGAGCCACAAGGGAGTGGCAACGATTTTGCAGGGGATTTGGCCAGTACAATTCTCCAACGGTAAGGGCCTACAGTGATTTATCGTTCATTTGAGTCCCTGTGTGGCTCACCTCAAACATGAACCCTCACTCAACTCACTGCCACGCATGTGTATTAGGAGAGGAAAGCAGAGAACAAGGCTGAAATACACAGCTGTGGATGTGGCAAAATCCTGGAGCCTATTTGATAGCCTACTGCGTTAATTTAAAAATGTAAAAATTGCTGTTATTGTTACAAATTTTCCTGACAGAAAGTTGAGAGAAAGCAAGAAAAATGAACAGAAGAAGTGATACATCTTTCATTTTTTTTTTACACAGTTATGTTGCTGCTCTATGTTGCTGATGCATGCATTTCTTTGTCAGGCAACTTCAGCGCACAGAACATATTAAATGTTACATGTGAATGGTAAAGGCGTCAGTGTAGTTGAAGGGGTGGCACATTTAAACCAAGATTAAGGGTGTGTAAAAATCTCACACTCACACAAATAGCAGAATAGAGAACGTGTTTGGGATAAACGCGTTAATAAAAAATGTGGCGCTTCAAAATTGCACGTTTGCTCTGAAATAATCATCTTTATGAAACATTAGGGATGTTTACTACAAACATGACTCTACTTTGAATTTTAGAATGTTGATTAGAAAAAATAGGAGGTAATATACCCAATTCCTCAGAGAAGACTTAAAAAAATATAATAGTGATTGAGCCAATTGATAAAAGTATAACAATATTTATATACCTGCAGTTTTACAAACTGGGTGTCGGTGACGACATTCATGGAAAACAGAAATATGCTGTAATAAACGCTGATGCAGATCCTGAGGTCTTACCTACCCACAGAGACCATATTATGTATGATTGTGGAGCTATTCTTTATTTATTTTAGGTATGTAGGCGAAACCACACCTGAAAATATCCTACGGCTTAAAGAGTTAAGTTAGTGCTATTACAAACCAAACTATTTGTTCTGCTACAACTTAACATTATAAACATTTCACTGGTAAGTCGGAGTATAAATGTGTGTGAATGTCTGATAGTAAGCACTTAGCTAAAGAAGGAAGTGCTTGTATGAATTGGTGTGAATGGGTAAATGCAAAGCTAGAGTAGAAAAGCACTATATAAGAACTAGTCCATTTACCATTTAAGCTGACTATTATTTTGAAGTATTTTGAAGTCACAGGAAATGGAGTGGCCTAAATGTGTGACCCTCCAGATGGGCTTCGAAACAAGAAAACACTCTTGTATTATTCAGCAGGAGATCACTTTGATATGGAAGCTTGTTTCCGCTAATGAAAAAATTACCATCCATAACTCAAAATCTAGAGTTAAGGGTCTCAAAATTTTGAGTTAATAAGTCAAAATTTTAATTAGTTGAAATTATTAGCTATTTTCTCTACATTTTGAGAAAATAAGTCAAAATTTCCTATCTCAAAATTTCAAGTTAATAACTCAAAATTTCGACTTCCTGCCAATCAGAAAGCTCCGTGAAGGGACATCATTTCCTTGTTACTCGGAAGCAGGAGGCTGAAGGAATCAGCAACAGTTTAACATGAAAACATTGATTCCATTTCTTTTATGCAGCTCTTATTCACTAGAAGGCAATCAAAGGTCAAAAACCTGATGACAATTTGTTCACGTTTGCTACACACTGCTAGCTATCTGATATCGTTGCTACCTGATTTTGAGTGCGCATGCGTTGGTGTCATCAGCTTGCCAGGTAACAAAGAAATGACCTCTTTCATGGAGCTTCATGATTCCAGATCTAACTCGAAATTTCAAGTTATGACAGCAAAAGAAATTTTTTTTTAGTGGCAGAAACAAGTTTCCATACTTTGAAATATAGCAGGAAGACTTGAAGGAAGATGACAGGCAAAAGGATATGCACCACCAACTTATTGGAGAAGTAAAGAGGGAAGACATGAGATCTAGTGATTCATTTTTTAAATCTCATCTAAACTGTTATTTTTTCCTCTCCTATAGCTGGACAGGATCACAGCAGGAGGCACAGCATTACTGACATGGAAGAAATCACAAGTGTTTTAACTCGTGTTTGAAAGACTGGGTAGTGGTGCACATCAGGGCTGAAATGAACTGAAGCAGAACAATGTTTTTCCCATTAAAACCATTTTGATGGGACTTTGAAAACGGATCATCAGAATTCTTATCTTTTCTTTTCTCTTTTGCCTCACTTGACTCTCAAGGCCTCCGTAGTTTGAAAATTCGCACATTTGCTATTACCAACGGTAACTACAGGTGTCGCCAAATCCACAATGACTGAAATATTTAAGATCCAATAGGGATGAGCATGCACTTTTTAATGACAAAATTGCATGCACCCTCCTTACGTATGTAATTTCAGTTTTGCTGAATGTGTTACATCTCAAAGATCTAAAAACTCATTGGCTGCATTTCATCAGCTGTCACAAACAAGCACACAGACAGGGAAACACACAGTGCATGTTTGCCCCCAGTGTCACAAAGGTTTGTCATTTTACCCGTAGGCAGCTGCTCTTAGCTGATTCCTGCATGACATATGACCAGCCAAACGATGCATTTTATTAGAGAAGAAAAACAAACTATCGATTCCCCTAAAAAAAAAAAGAAATTGTTTTAATCTGTGATTTTCCCATCACTAACACCATTTATAGATCATCACACCTTATGATTTTTTTCCCCATAAATCCAAAGGAGGGATTGAAGAGCTGGATTTTATTTGAAAATAGATTTTTCCCATTTCCAGATGTAAAGAAGCACTCGTGATGAATAGTGCGCTGAGGGATGGATGGCATTTTGCAGTTGCACATACACACGTAAGTCATATTGGAAATGAGATCATGTATTATGTCACTGTGTGATTGACGATACATAAGCATTTCTAATAATAGAAAAGCTTAGCTTTCTCCTGCTCGGTATCAAAACATGGGTTTACATAAATCTATTTGTACCCTTTATTACTGAAAAAAAATTTTAGTATTGTAGGACATACATACACCATCCTGCTTTTCTGTCCTGTACTAACTCTCAGATGTAAAAACTCTGGGGCATTTGAAATGTTAATTTTGGAAAAAGAAAAAAAAAAAAAACTCCAGAAGTGCCTCTGTGCAGGGACCTTCGGTGTTTTTTTTTTTTGCCTAATCTCTTTGATGTGTGTCTATGATTAGGTGTTGACCAGCACAGGAATACTTTCATAGATATACTGCTTTTGGATGTTTGATATAGGTCAAGTGCTGGCTCAGCAAACACTGGGAATGAGCCTGCATTTTCATTCTGCACACTGGTCAAATTTACATCCCATTTCATTCAGAGGAAACTTTACAGTACTGTAACGCACGCATATACACAAAGATGCACAGGCCCCCATCGTTCTTCTACGATTCAGCAAAAAAACAGCTCTAAAAAAAAAAAAAAAAATCAACAAACGCGCTGACTGTGCTCTCTTTGAGCAATGGAGGCTCTTTCGCAGACGGCAAAGGAAGCCAGAAAGTCAAAAGCAGCAATCGCTGATCTGTGAAGAGAAATTTTCTACAATTTGATAAGTTAACACCAGCTCATCACACTGTTCACGCGCTTCAATAAAAAGAGTTTGAGCAGAAAAGAATGTATCTGACATTTCTATTTTTTGGTCTATAAGTATGACAAAGGCTGTGTCTGCCTTACATCACAGATACAGTATAAGTGAAGTTATTCTGGCACATTCATATGTGCATTGCAATAAAAATGAGATGTTCAAGTAATAAACAACAGCACTATATACTGACTTTCAGTGGACAGTCATATTTTAAAAGAACCACACTGGCTTTAATTTAAAGTCCCACTGAAAACTCAGAATACCTCGGTGTAGCTTTTGTCGCTCCTGCAGCCGGCGTGGCAGCACTTTGGGAGTTAGATAATGCTGTTGTCAGTCAGTGACTTCTTCCTCGGTAACAGGCACTGCATAAGCCTCTGTGTGTGTAAGTATGCATGTGCTTGATTGAGCAGAGCCCCAATGCCGAGCACATCTGCTCCGGACGCCCCTGGCACTGCCATATGGCTGGCAAACATGCCTCGTATTCCTCCTTCACAAAGAGGGAGTTAGCAATGAAAAGAGAAAATGAGTCAAAATCAGTGTGAGTGCATGACGGAGAAAAAAGGTGAGGCAGAGCCAGGGAAGGAAGGCAGTAGTAAGTAACAGCTGATGAGCAAGGAGCTGCACGTGCTGGCCATTTGGCTGGGTGAACAGATCCACTCTCCAAACACACTAATGTTTTAAACACTCTGACATGACTACATTTGTCCATTCACACCAAGTCCAGGTTAAATACTGATTACATAACAGCCATTCTTAGCCACAGTCTTTACCTGACTGGTGTAGTAAAGGAGAGAATAAATGAGTTGTCCTTACAACATTATTCTGATATGGGAAGTGTGGTGAGCTTAGTGGTTTAACCTGGTTTAACCTGTATATGAGATGCATGCAAAGTGGGCAAACAGAATCTGAATCCAAAAACCACTGGAAAATTTAGAGAGTAAAATGCCAAGTAATGATGAAAGATCTAGTCCCCCCCACCCCCTTTTTTATGGTGGTAGCAGACAACTTGAAACGCCCCTTGAACAAGCATCAACAGCTGGCACAACTTTAATTATATTCTATTTATTTTTATTTTCCTGTGCTTCTGGTGACTTGGTACCATATTTTTGTTGCTGATCAAATAGAGCTGGTGAGGTAGACTGCCACTGTTTCTATCTAGTTGTTGACAGACTTTTCTCACATCAACGTGGGACTTTAAAAGAGACAAAAATAATATCCTGTTAAATTAACTCAATATATTAACATTCCAGACAGTTGGTTCTATAGCATAGTTGTTTACACATTAGCCTAACATGTGAACAGACCCACTTCCCTTGGTGGTTGCATCAGGAAGTACATCTGGTGTAAAAACCTGCTAAGTGAAATATATAGAGCCAATTGCTGTGGCAACACCTTGTGGCTGTGGGAGCAATCGAAAGAAGCCTTACCAGTATTAAAAATAGAAAGGTGTGAAAACATTTGCTGCCTAGCTCCCATACCGAAGTAAAACTTTTATTAATTAGGTGCAGCCGCTAGCCACTACCTTAATGATAACTTAACAGACAGCTAATGTGGTTATCGGGTAACGTGTGCACCAGCTAGGCTAAAATTTATGATAACCGTTTAATATTTTGATGATGTTGAAACTGGAACTTTACTAACCTCGCAAAATTCCTCGCAGTGACCAGGGTGTTAGTATTTCATATGTCTCATCAAGTTTGTTGTGCTGCTGTTCATGTGTTCAGCTGCTAGTGAGGGGAGGAGTTATGTGCCTGTCTGCAGCAGATGGCACTGTTTGTATTAATGCTGCTGCATTAAATCTTAGCATAGATTAGTATCAGAGTATAGTATAGTACATATGCAGTACCTATGATACTTCAAAAAAAAAAAAGAAAGGTACCATGAGTATCAGTTCTGGTGACATCCCTACTCATGACTGACCCAGCCAACAAACTTTCCAGGTCCCAGTCCTATCAGGCATTAATAGGATACACAAACAAGTCTGATCCATATAAGCCCCACCCCACAATCCCCAGGATCTGCAGCTAATATCCCAATCCCAGTGCTGCGGGGATGCACAGTACAAAATATAAGCAAAGTGTTTTTAATGTTGTGACTGAATAGTGTATACTGAAAGCATTACCATCCTCCACTGTCTCAGAAGACCTCACCAATCTTATACAACACTGCAATGCATTTAAATACATTACAAGTACAGTAAGCTATTCATTTTACTTTTTAACATTTCAAAGGCCAAAGCATGCGCTGAAGTCTAGCTTATGTCTAGCTTACTCCTGGCATTTGAATTCTTTTTGAGCATGATGTACAGTATCAGAGGCATCAGGCACTGCTTTAAACTTTCATTCTGTCTTCTTCCTTCTCTTCTCTATCTCCTCCAGTTCCCTCCTTTTCCATCCATCCTGTACCTCTTTGTTCTCTCCTGTTCTCTCTCTCTTCAACCCTGCTGCCTGGGGCTTCTCATGAAGGATGCATTAATATGAGGAAATCAATACCTTCACTACGCTGGCTGTCGAGGGGCAGGTCAGAGACTTGGTGGTGGGAATAAAGATGATGGTGAGGTGGACGTGTGTGCTCGAGCACGAGAGGGGTGGGGGGAGTTGTTTGTTGCTCTATAAACACAAGTCCATTGATCTTTTCTGCACGTCTATTTGGTCGTGATGGTCCGCTGAGGCTCTTCATGGCCTGATTGACAGGCAGTGAACTGAGCTGGTTCTGAGCCTCAAACGCAGACTGAGTTTGTGTGTCCATGTTTGTGCGCAACACTGGTGATGATGAATACAAACTGTGCGAGAGCCCTTCTCACACTGCAAGTGGTGGGAGAAAAATCCAATGTTTTGTACTAATAATCTCTGCTTGTTCTACATATTATACGACCTCCACAGACATATCACATATAATATAATATCACTATTTAATAAAATTATCGCTAGTGATGAATTCACAAATTAATGTATGCAGCATTTTAATACCACAGCTGGTAGAATATTCATACAACACCCACATCAGGATTTCCACACCTGGCCTTTAGAACCATTTTACCACTGAGAGACGAGGAACGAAAGAAAAAGAAAGAGAACACTACAACACCAGAAGGGGCACGAATATCAGATGAATATTCAACTGCATAATATTAATCCTTTTTTTTTTTTTGCCTTACAGTATAAATGTGCTGAAAGAAGGGTTGTATGTCAAATTTTAAAATACAAAATTATCATCTTATTCACCCATTTGCACACCAGTAACAGGAAGACCTCATGCAAGGCACCATGGATCAAGTATTTTACCTTAAAAATCTTACCTGTCGCACTAGAAATGCACCACAGGTGTGTTTGCTATAGCTACGGTTGTTGATGACAGCGATGTGGGTCTATTCAGGGGCTAGATATGGGAGCTATTAGCCTGCTGTGATCCATCTCCCTGGCTCAGTTTCTTTACCTCTGTCGCTCTCTGCCTCTTACTATATCCCATTTGTGAAAGAAAATCCATACAAGCTGGACAGCAAAGTCGGCTATATTATTAATGGGAGCTTAACATCCATCTAAGGGGTTTAAAATGTTAAAGGCTTCATGTGTTAGACTTAACTTTTCTCCTGGAGCAAAAAAAGGTGTTTTCACAGGAAATAGGCAGCTGGATCAGTATTTCTGAATGCGTGGTTGAAAATGACACAGTGGGTGGGGTGTGGAGTTAAACTAAGTAAGATTTGGGCAATGAGACTTCATAAGGAATGTCAGGTTATTTACAGATTTCTTTTTTTTCTTTTTGCTATGACTGATTCTTTGATTTAGGCATCTTGTTCTTTTTGGTGCTGAGTGAAGTCAACAGTCGGTAGGAAAAATGTTGCCCTGTTTCTTTGAGATATATTGTTTCAATCTCTCTATTCTTACACATACACACACGCACACACAAAGAACACATCCCTCAATAATCAGTTGAGCTATTCACCGCTTGGGGCAACACACAAAATGAATGCATTCATCACATAATTACTGTGGAGGCAGTCACACACTTCATCAGTCTATTCCTGTCTCAAAGAAGCCTGGAGAGAACGGAACAGAACGCATAAGATTTCTAAAAGATATTATGAGATTCTTATACCTCCATCTAAGGAGAGTCAAAGGAGAAGAGTGGGATTTATAAAGCATCAAAGTGACATCTTGACTGATTCATACATCCAAGTCCAGGCCTCATAGTTGAAAAAGTAAGGATTCAGGGAAGGTGGGTGCTTGAATGACTGAAAAGACAAATAAATCTTTAAAAACCTGTGCCACACTAAGACATTTAAAAAAAGAAAAAAAATACAACTGTCTTTTTCACAGGGGAAGATAATTGGCGATCCAGAGAGGCATCGGTTTCGAATGACGGGAGCTGAGAGAGACATAAAGCGAGAGGTGTCTGTAAGAGATATCATGATATAGGGTGAGCAATATAAAAGGTGAAGCCTTAACACTGGGTGATATATGATGCCTAGGTTGAATAGGCCTAGGGCTCACTTTGGGAGGATACTGGAAATCAATGGTGATGTAAAGGTGGTGGAATGGTGACTGCCATGTCAGCCTCTGAACATGAAGGAATGAGCTTGATCATAAACCACAGTGATTATTGTGAAATGGGTTTGATATGAATGTTGGCAAAATATGAACTATGGATTGATTTTATATGACTATTAGATGTACTAATATAGACTGTGTAGAGTATGAATGCGTACATTTACTAATGCCTACAGTTCATTTCTCTCAACTTCTCTGAACCCAGTGACCAGTGGATGAAGAAACCTGTAGTTTTAAATAGCATTTTCAATTAATCTTTAACTACAAAAACATTATATTAAATATGAACAAGCTGTTAGTACTGCAGGGGGGATACAGAATGAGGAGATTTTTGTCAATAAGAGAATTCGACAGAGAACAGTGAAAAAGAAAGGGCTAAATGAAAGAACGTGACACAAATGAGCGAAGAATGAAATATAGACACAGAGCTGAAATAGGTAGGAAGAGTGGATTGACATTGAACAGTAGCACAAGGAGATTGAGATGGGGAGATTCTGTGTTTTTACTGCAAGATCACAGGAAAACTATCAATTAAAGGAACGTTTTAAAAAAAGAACAGTACACCAGTTAGATTGAACAGTGTGATCTGCAATTAGAAATTCATAAAGAGGTCCAAACATATGGCCCAAAAGTTATCCATCCTTAGCAAAGGATTTAGGGTTATAAAAATTCATATAGATTTGACTGAAAGTTTTTTATCCATGATGTGCATGCAAGGGGCGACAAACAACAGCAGATGACCTACTCCCTGCTGACACTCCCTCACAACTGGAGTGATGGACAGAGTGCAATAACTACACTCACTCTCTGCATTGCAATGGTAAGATGCTATGCAGTTGTCTGCAAACACTCTCAGAGGTTGTGGCAGTGCTGCACAGGGGTTTTCCTTAATTCTTGTTATCAGCCTTACAAGAGCCATACTGGCAAGTTACACATTAGTGGTGTGCGATACTCCAAGATTTGGTATCGATCTGATACCAAGTAAATAAAGGGCCAGTATCGATACCGATACCGATACTTTTTAATAATTATGAAGAATTTTCATGAAGTTTAAGTGCTTTATGATTTTTTTTCCCCTTTTGGATCATTAATTAGTTAAAACTCAGGATAGAATTGGGCAACGTTTATAGGTAAAGAGAAAATACTTTATCAAAATAAAAGTTTTTGTTCTGAAACATTAGAACAGTAACAAAACAATTTTCCCCATACATTGTGATGTCTGGATTTTTTTTAAAATAAAGTGTACAAAATGATCACTTACAAAAAAACAATCTTTTTTTGTTTTTTTTTTCAGGCCGAGTGTTAAAGTAAGAGTCTTTAACATTTACGCAAAACACTGTGGGAAGGGGAGAAGCAAAGTGGGCCTGCTCTGTGCTGTGACAGGAGCGCCACTTAAACAGTCAGCTCACATCTTTGATGAAACCGCAGCACTGCATACAGGAGAAAAACTGAAGCTAAAGTATTGCCCTCATTACACTGGTATTGATCAATATCGATACCAACATTGGTATCAATATTATCGATATTTGGATTGATCCGCCCACCACTATTACACATGGATGTTGCTGACATCTTCACCATGTTGCACAGTCTGTTGCATCTCTTAGAACTGGCTGGAGATCTGTAGTTGTTGAGAAAAACAATGACCACCTCAAAACCTGCCATGCTTGCAAGGACTGTTGAATGACTATGTCTAGCAAGGTTCATGTCAGTTTTTAAGAGGAAAAGATTGTTGACATGGCTCAGCTTTCCTCAGCAGCTGTCAAACTGAGCTTAAGCCTGGTAAACATTTTTAGCACATGCAGGTAGAAGCCAGGCCAGGAAAGGTCCAGGATGAACCTTTTAAACTTCCTTCAAATTTCTTGGTAATAGCAGTAAGTCTGTGCCACAGAGTCAAGGCACCAATGTTAATAACGGTCAGAACCCTTTCCATATTAGAGTAGCAACAATTTCTGTTTAGCCATCTAAGGACAGACCTCCTTATTGCCCTCCAGATTCTTTTTTTGACCAAAGTTAGCCCCTCACTTCAATCTAATTAGTAGTTGTTTTGCTGATAGAGAGCTTCAGCCAGGTCATCTGCCTGCTCTGGACCACATATCTCTCCAGGTTGGAAAAAACAAGGTCTTTGGGCCATCTAAATACTTCAGCTGGAGGAAGCGTTATCTGACAAGACTTTTCTTCACTCTCTCTCTCCTACAGGAAACAACCCAACCCAGCCTCTTCTACTGCAGCCGATGCATAGAGTATAGAGTCCGTGACTAAATGTTACCCTCTATCAATGCTCCTGATCATAAATATCCTTAAATGCTGGCTTAATCATAACAGTGGAACTGAAGGTGTATTGCTTTTGATACAGTCCTACAGTTCAGGCTCTGGCAGTGGATGGAGCTCCTCACTTCCATCTAGTCTAGGATGTACTTGAAGTCCTCACAAATGATTAGCTGATCCCAATGGTAATTATTTAGCTAAACTAAAAAAAATCTCTCGGGTTCTTTTTTTAAGGATATATTAACAAAGCAGAGCACAGGTCCCTCAGTTTCTGTTGTGACAACCAGCAGATGACCTTTTACCACCTCAGTAACAAACAGAATAGTTGAATTTGCAGCTTGTCTAAACAAAACGGCTACGCATGTGCTAAGGCTTGTACTATGGCTAAGGGCATATGAACACTCTACTGAATTAGTATGTCTCCTGCAAAAACCAGCACATCAATCCTTTTTTGAGGAGCAATTTCAGAGATTGATGCCCTTTTATGGCGGTCTCTCCCACCATTAATGTTCAAAGACCCTTTTTTGAGGCTCTGCATAGGGAGGTCAGAGAAGATAAATAGACAAGAGGAAATCAGGAGAGAGCCATAAAGAGGGAGAGCACCATGTGTCACATGCTCCCATGACTTCATCAGCAGTCTTGATAAAAGTTTTACCTCTTGATGCTGTTGTCAGTTTTCTAATGTGCTTTTTGAGAAAGAAGCATTTCTGTCATCTACAAGGTCAAAAAATGACCAGATCAACAATTTTGATGGACCTGTCAATATTACTTTACTCTAAATGACTCATTTACTTACCAGTACCTTATTTTTAAATGAACCCTACAGGTTTTCTTGCTAATTAATTTCTTTGTAGAGTAGCTGTATTCCCCAGTTATAGAGTACATTATCAACATCAGAGTATGGTAACTTCATTTTTAAAGATAAAGAAAGGTAACAAAGGGAGGACACTGGGGGAAGATGACTATTTTCAAGGGCTTACTTACATAACTTACATAAGATTTTTTTTAAATAGACATTAAAAAATTATCTTTTTTGGACCCCATAAGATCCACGGGTGGCCCCTCTGTGTTTACCCATGATAGCCATGAACAGTCAGCAATTCTATTACTGTCTGCATTAAAAAAAAAAAAATGTACGCTTTATTTTAAGGTATTTTAATAATATCAACTCTTAAAAAGAAATCAATAATTAAAAAAACAAAAACAAAAAACAGATATGTAACCATTAAATATTCTGTGATAGTTTATGTTTTTACCCTCGAGTCACCTCAAACACTCTGGCCGGCATTCATCTGTAGTAAGCAAGTGTAGGCTGTCAGTCCACTGTTTAGCCCAGCTGTCAAAATGTCAGGTACAAGGCACCAACATCTATTTGCTCTGGAGGAGACTGTAAAACTTTGTGAAGTCAATGAAGCTCACCTCTTATTGGTGACAGTGATACTGAAGTGAGTTGCTGAAGGGCTGCTGTTTTTGCTGGAGTTAGCTGCTGCTAGCCGCTGTTAGCCACTGTTAGTGTTACTTGAAGTGGATCTAACGTTGTTGGACTCAGGTAATTAGCAAATAACCTCTGACATGATGTGAGAATTTAATGAAACTGAGGGGACTTTACTCCTTTTCACACTTTCCCTCTGATTGAGGACACTCAAACCTAACATTAGCTTATAACCAGCTGCTGTGGTTCTAACTAGCTTGTGAGGGTTGCATGTTTAATCTGCTGACAATAACTGTGACACTATTGGAAATAAATAAGCATGTATATGTGTGGTTTTTTTTATGTTACAGACCTGACTTCAGTTCATGGGAGGTGAAGTTTCAGGTGAGTAGGAAGAGGATGAGATGAGAGCAATGGTGTAGGAGGCAAATGAAGAAGAGGAGGAGAAAGAGATGATAAAATATAAATGTACAATATTAATGGTCATATAGTTTGAAAGCACTATTTGCCATTTGTAAATTAAAACTAACTTATAGCTGACACATTTCACATTTTAGCTAAATTTAAGCGTTGTGTAGGCTAAGGGCCTTGGCAGGTTTTGGGCTTTGACTCGATTTGCCATACCCCACCTTGATATTACTGCTACAGAAGGTGTTGACAAACAGCCGACAGTATGACAGCCTATGTAAAATCTGCTAATACTTGTCAGAATCCAGCTGGCTAAATACACAAAGAGCAGATAACCTCAGTACCACAGCAGCAGCACAGGACAGATGATCACAAAGCTTGTCAACAAAGAAAACAAGTCCACTGGAGCTCATATACAAATGAATTTTAGGAGTTATTTTGAGGTGAGTCATTTATCCCAGCTGTACCACTACACCAGACCTTAGGGTTCTCCCACCTGTCAAATCCCACTTTAACAAGGACGCCGCACACCCGAAAACCACCTTACAAATCCATTGATCACTCGGCTATCAACAACTGCAAAAACAGCTTCTTTACAGCTTCTTTGATCGTGCACATAAAGAGATGAAAAACGGGGATGGAAAACAATCCACCCCCACCCCCCAAACTCACACTGAAAATGGCATGAATAGCCTTGTTAATAAAAAAATTTTTATGCTTGTTTTCACATACTTTGATCTCACCCGTGCTTTTTTTCGATCTTGTTCTTTGTTGTGTCGTCTTCTCGTCTCATTTGTGTTTAATTTTTCATTTTCCTGTAGCTCATTACATATCTGTGTAAATTGTTAATTTTTGTGCTGTAAAACGTGCCATTTTCTGATCACACACCCATCCTTGGAGAGTCATAAGTCACGACATAAACAACAATTTCCTGCAGAGTGCAAATTACAAATTAACAAGAAAAACATTTATTGATCAAATCATTGACTAAATCTACTGGCTGAAAACGTAATTTCATTATGCTCCACGCTTGCTGATGTCTTCAGGGATAGCAATAGCGCCATATTGTTGGAGCATTTTGTTGTTTTTCTCTCTCTCTCTCTCTCTCTCCCCGTGGACTGACTTATGCATCGGGGGTAGCGCGGGTGGTATCGCTGTGTGAAATTTTGCGGTGGGGCCAATGAAAGCTTTCCCATCAGAGCATCATTTACATTCAAATTAATTCCATCAAAAGCAAAGCTGAATGTTCAATGAGCGGAGAGTGGGGCTAGCTGTCATCGCCCTCTTCTCTGGAGGGAAGCGAGAAAACGAAAGGATGAGATGGGAATACATTGAAAGCAAAGTAAGGTTATTTGAGGGTTGGAGGTGGAGAACAGCAGCTGATTTTTGCATTCAGATGAAATAAATCAAACAAAGAAGCTCACAAATTAGTGATGACTGATTCCTTTGGAGAGGTTCGGTACTAAAAATGAAACAAAGTGAGTCATTTGAACACAGCTGAAAGAAGTATATGATTTATCTGTCATTTATTGATCACTCTTATTATGCCTGCACCAGAACAATCATCACCATTGATCTATTAAAATCAATAGTACAACTTCAAACTCAATCAGTGTCGCACATACACACGCACACAGCTCTAGGGCAGGGCAGAGCGCAGCCCAGCACCTTGCCTGCAGTGGCATAATTGCATAGCATGTCAAAAACACTAATAAATAAATCAGTGATTACTTCCCTTTGTGAAGTGCTGCAGCTCCATTATTGAATATTCATGTAGGTAAATACATCTATGCAAGCTTCTCTCCAGGGTTTACAGTTAGCTTTTTTCTTTCTCTGTCTCTTTCACTGTGCTGGGAGGAACAGAAGCTTTGAAAAAAAGGAGCCTTAATTTGTTTATGCATCGCGCATGTTTATATTCTAAAGGCGCTTACTATGTTATTATATTTGTTCTTAGATCTCTTCTGAATACATGACAATCCGTGGACATTATTTCACTTTTTTGCCCCTTCTTGTCTTATGCCTATACTGTACATCCATACCAGCGCCACGCACCTGCTTGTTCTCACTTTGGTGCCCCACCCACGTGCCCACTCTCTCACCGGGGGATCTGCCAAGAATGGGAGATGTCGCTGATGCTTCCCAAAACTGCAGCTTCTCGTCCAGCTCATTGTCCTCATCTGTCCTTCAGCATTCCCGAATCCACTGACAGTCGTTTCTGCATGTTTGGGAATGTGGACCCTCAGTTAGCAATTTTCTACAGAAATTCAAAGCTGATTGGCATTGGCAGAGGGTAATTGATTCCTCATCCTCTGAGGCATATATGTGTGTGGTGTCTCTCTCACACACACACACACACACACACACACACAGTCATATCCAACTCCACTGTTTCTGTAACATCTCACTGGCACGGAGATGAAATAATACCACCTTTCTGACCTACTCGTCTCCATTATCACTTCCCACGCTGCTAACACACTGTCCCCTCAGCTTATCTCTCCCACTTTCCTCCCTGTCCTCACTAATATCGCGACTGCATGAGAATGTTTGCTTCATCTCTTATTTACTCTCTTTCTCTTTTTCACATTCTCTAGAGTCAGCAGAGTGAGCAAAAGCGTCCTTCTATGCGCTGGCAGTTTAATGCATGACGTACATGCATGCAATACACATAGGCGCGTGCACACACACACACACACACAAACATGCGCATACACCATTGATGGAAACTTAGCCTGCGTGATTACTGTGACTCTAAGCTGCTTAGGGGTTCTGTCCCATCTGGCTCTGGTGTTTGCGGCATCATTCACCCTCCCCTCCAACTCACCCCACACACATCACCCCTTTCCCCGCCATCCTCCTGCTTCACCACCCCCCCTCCCTATACACACATGCAGAGGGAGAACAGAGGCGGAGCAAAAGGGATGATAATCCTGCGTAATCTGGGTTTACCAACTATTAGGGCTCTGCAGTGTTTTCTTACGTAATCTAATCATCCGTAGAAACGTGCAGTCATCCACCGGAGTGAGCTTGTGAGTGTATGTGTGTTCACAGTGGAAGCCGGAAGGGATGCCTCCTTTTGCCACCTGGACCATGTGGGAGGAAACACACACAAACACACACACGCACAGTCCCACACACAAAAGCGCATAAATATAGAGGATGGTGCAGTGGCACACATACGGAGGTTAGCTCTTAATCTGCAAGCATATTGTGTAGACCCCCCACCAAAACACACAGATGTACACAAAGTGCCGAGGGGAGGAAAGTCTATAATTTAAAGTTTAGTGGCTCATCATATAGAGCATTCAGACTCCAGCTGCTCGAGTAACACCCCCGCCCCCACCCCACCGCCTCGTAACAAAGGATGCTCATACACAAATAAACAGAACAAACAAACAAACATATGTATCATCCATGACCATAAATATACCCACTGATATTAACATATCAACAAGTACATGTGAAATGCTTTCCAATGCAGGAAGGCTTGTATTTACCAATTTTATACTGCAGCCAGAGCACCTTTTGTGACCTTTTTACTTACTGCATCACTCCAGTAAATACCTTCACAGTATGACCTTACTTGAAAGTGCTGGTTGAAATAAGACATACATTAAACTGATATGGAAAGGGTAACTCCACTGATGCGCAAGTTATTAAGGTAGCCTGTCGCACAAGGCAACGCTGTCAGAGAAAATGAGTAGTGCTGTACATGGCTATGGTGGGACAGGCTTTGAGAGATGCAATAATTATTGCATGTGTAATCTCATTCATTCCAGCTTAAGCCACTGTTGGTTTACACCGTGCTCTGCATCCCACACCCAGAAGATATGAGGTGAACGAGATTGTGAGGACAATATAGAGTTTCGTGCTGCAGCCTTAAAACATATGGATAAAAAAGGATTACATTTATCTATATACTTAATCATGCAAGACCGGTCTGGTGCAGTGCACACAGCCTCTCCGAGGATCCAGAGATGATAGAGAGTGTAATGGACAAATCCTCTGAATATTTTTTTTTCTCATTGCACTTCACACAGATGATCCGTGAAAGTTTTTTTTTTTTTGAGCTCTGAAGGGGCAAAAAAAAAGCTTCCATTAGCCCATGTGGAGCTAAGTCACACATTTATGTGCATTTGCAGCAATGCTTGTCTTTAGACAGCACTGCTAGAAAAACTAGAACATAACAGTCCATCTTGAGCGAAAGCTTTCTGTGCTTTTACTCTAAAAAAATCTCTCGAGGATTTTCCAAGGTTTTTGAGATCTTATTTCAGTAAAAGTTGTTCCTCTTTGGATTTTTTTGAAAGCAGAAAGAGCCAATTTTAGATATCTTTAGGCTCTTTGTTACTAGCAGCCTGTGACAAAAGCACATCGTTCGTTCCAATTTCTTTTAAAAATGCCAAAGACGCAGTTTGACAGACATAAATTAGTATTTTTGCACCAAAACGTTGATTCCCAAAGAGCTACTTGCTGAAAACTTGTCAGAGGCAGACGTGTCAAACTATCTACAGCGCACGAACAGTATCTGAAAGTCATGTGACACAGGACCTGAAAGATGCATCTGGCCCTACACCTGATCAATCTACTGCTCGCCAAAACCTCGTCAGAAATGTTCTCAGTGGAAAGGTGGCTGTCAGGAAGTCATTCTTAACGAAGGGAAACAGGGAGAAAATGCTGAGGTATGCCAAATTACACAAGAACTGGACTGAAAAATCAGTGGTAACAGGTCTTATACAGTAAGTGCCTACAGCCATCTTAAAGCATGGTGGACACTCTGGTGGAAATGTATTTCCATGTATGTTTGCACATGTTTCAACAAGTCAGTGCACATGCTTCTCATTTTTCTAGCAAAATATAAAGAAATGAGGGGTGATTCAAGATGTTTGCACATTTTTTTTTTTTTTTTGGTAAAAATAATAACCTTTCAGCCTTTCAATAAGGGTGAAAGGGTTAATCCTCATATGGTGTTTGGAAGGAATTTGTGGAACAAGGTCAACCTACCATGAGCTACAGTTAAAAGCTTTCAAAGCGTCTAAGTGGATCTTTGTGCTTACATTATTTGGTTCCATCTGAATTCATTCCCAACATGTATTCATTGTTTCGTTTTGTTTTTCATTTAACTGTCTATTTAAAAAAAAATATTTAGCAAAAATACATTGACTTTTGTGCAGCTACACAGTAAATCGTGGGATATTTATTGTCGTTTGTGTCCGTAAATTACAGGCGATTGACACTGGGCTGTTGGAAAAGTGGAACAACATGGATAAAATGCTGAACTTGAAAGGGCAGACAGACTAAATGTTGTGTAGGTCAGAACCTTGACATTAAACATTTTTTTTCTTCTTTCTGGCCTTTTTTGAAAGACACTGAGCAAAATTGGGTGCTACATTTTAGCTGTGACGGTATGTCTGACAGAAGGAAAAAAATATTTGCTGAAAAAATGCTACAGAGAGGAAGACTGGAGCAGTTTATTTAGCATTTACTATGCTTCATCCATCTGTGGTCCTAGCACTGACGGCAGTCATTTTGTTTGTTGAATAGCTATGTAATTTCCACACTTTCCAAGAAACAAATATACAGAGAGCTAAACTAAAAAGAAAAATGAAGAAATCAGTAGAAAAAATAAGATGGCCTTCCTGTGCATACTTGAAAAAAGGAGGCAGGGAAAATGTGGGGGCAAAAAATGAGTGAATTAGTGACAGAGAGAGAGGGTGGGGACGAGGGTGAGAGATGACGCACCCATCACGCTCAGAGAGGATCACATTATGAATGATTAATGCGTTCATCTTTAACGACATTTGAAGAACTTTCGATTTCTCAAATGGATCACTTCACCCTCGCCCTCCCCCACCAGAAGTGAAACTGTCCCGGGTTGATATTTTTTACGAGACAGCAATGTGTATCCATCTTGTCACACCCGCATTTTAATATATGTTTTTCCCAGACTTCTTTTTTTTCACTTGACACTTATTGCACCAGCCACTGGCACCTCTAAAACTTAATTCAATAGCTAACCGTCAAATGAATGCTATAAAGAAACTGTCATATGGGGCAGCTGATGAAAATATTTGCATAGACTCATCTGAATATGAACACATTAGATTATTAGAGACTGAAGAAGACTGATGGAAAGGGACTGCTGCATGAGGTCCAATAGCTGTGATAATATACCGTCGTGAAACAAAGAACAGGATTCATTGTTGGGGAAGGCTGGCAAAGGCACAGTCTGTGCTGCTACTGTATATTCATTATCCGTGAGACAATAGGAATAAAACCGGGACAGTATTTGATTTGATAGCCAGCAATTCACTGCTCTCAACAGCTAAAGTATAAAGAAAATCTTTGTATGAGTTTGTGCAGTGGGAGCCGTCAGGATAATATGACGGGAAGCTGAAATAAATGCTGCTTTTTGTGCTAGAGCAAGTGCTGTGCGTGGTACCAAAGTGCATCCCTGCCTTACTGTTCTCCTATTTGTCCCCCACGGGGACTACGCCTAATGAAGTCACGATTACTTATCTGTCTGTCTGCTCAACGATTAACAAATAATGAGAAAGCCAATCAGTCTAGGTAAAACGTGGCACCCTTCGCTGGTAAAGTACAGCTTGGTGAGAAATGACAGTGACACACAGGAAATCTATGAGCGTGAAGCGTGCTGGTTCTCCCGTTGCTGCCACTGCGATCAATTTAATGGGCCTCCATATGGCACTGCAGAATCAATGAAAGATCATTGCAGATTCTTCTCAGTACCTAATGTTGGCGGGGAGCAGGAGAGTCTAAATTTATGCTGGAATTCCACTGAGATGTCTCGGAAAAAATGGGGACTATATATATACATATATATGTACAATAGCTTCACCACCCTTTTCCCCTCCTCCTGCAGCCCTTTAGTGGAGGGTCAGGGAGAAAATAAAAGAGGGGAGTACGGCTACACTCTGAGAGCTTTGGCCCATATCTTTACCACAGAACTGTCACAGCTCAGGAAATTAATGGGTGACCTTGGTTGAAACTTGTACTCACATCTTGGGGATAGTCCTAAAAAGACAATGTTAGCCTGAGGTTGGGGAGGGGCTTTCAATGCTAAAAGACTGAAGTGAAGTATGCTTTTCCAGTGGTAATTAAGAGTTTTAATGAGTACGGTCAGTGGGAGCGCATATAGCATTTTAATGACGTATCAAGTGAGAGAAGTGGCTCAGGGAGCAGTCCACGCTACAAACACGTGACTGATGTCTCTCTTTGCTCTTGCAGCAAGGATCACAGGAAGTAATGTTGAGCGTAACGAGAGAGAAAATTCATTGGCCTTTTTCTCAATAGCACACATCCAGTATCTAATGGGGTCCACGGTATATTACAGTTACTACATTACAACAGCAGAGAGATGTTACCTAACAATTCAGAGCATCTGAGACGGCAGCAGCTGCGAACAGCATCTAATGTGCCTCTGACAGAAAATAGGAATAAGAGAGGTGTGAAGATAAACGCTGTCTTCTCTGGAGCTCATCCTCTAGGAACTCTGCAGTCTTTACGGCGGTGCGCTCAAACATTTTGCTTAGATCGACAAGAAAGGAAGTTACGCTGGTTATCCTGCATTGTTTAATGGAGACGGGGTTTGCCTCAGGGGTGGACAGGCAAGTTTAGAATATCAATTAGTACTAACCAATTCTCGGAAATTCTGCTCAGGGTGATAGAGTTTCTTTTTTTTTCCATACAAAGAAAACGCAGCTCTGAAGATAAAACACAGTAGTGGTGGTGGTGGTGGAGGTGGAGGTGGGAGGGGGTGTCGAGAAGCACGAGGAGTACAGCATTGTTCTATAACTCTGTGTTGCTTAATTTTGCCTTATGTCTTAAGGGTGGCTGAGTACACTGAGGTCTTTTTTTACATCAAAGACCGCTGACTGGGTCAGGAACTTTAGACCTTTACAGTCTGCATTAAGATGCGTGTTTCTTTTCCTCCTTTCTTCTTCTTCTTCTTCTTTGTTATTAAGAAGAAGAACCCCATAAGTTATAAACTCTATAGGAAATATAATCTTAAAGGAATACCTTGAGTTTTAATACACAGCCAATAAAACTGAGTTTCCTACCTTTTCAAAATAAACTATTACCACAATCACTAAATAAAAAAGTTGTTTCATCGCCAGCTTGGTTGTGTTGCGAAGCAGTTGGGTGTTTCCGCAAATCAGTCTTAGATGGTTCACTTTTAACCCGTTCATCATGGCCTCTACTTAATCCCCTTGATAACACATCGCATTACAGCAGCCATAGCATCAGCGTCGGGAACCGCACCAGTCCTACAGAGCTCTTTACTCTGTAGGAGTGATCCAAAGAAAGCTAACCTAACCCAATTAACAGTGAAAACAATGAGGCCATACAGAGCGCTGGAGACAGAGAGGAGAGAGAGACATTTGTCCCCGGGACAGACAGGGGGCATGATCAGCACATGATGTAGCCCTATTTGACAAGGTTACGCCTTGTAAATTCAGAGACACACACACACATACGCGCAAACACACACTCGCACGGGCACTAAGATACGCAGATGGAGAAGCGAACCCATGTGAGCACAAACATGGAAAGACGCACGCACAATTCTGGGCTGAAGACGCAGCTGTGTGATGTTTGATGTCTAGACAACAGCTCTGTAGCCAACAAAAATGTACAGCTTCCACACGAACGGATTTATCTAAACACTGTGCTTTCACAACAGTGTTTAAAGACGCATCCGCCCACACTTGATAGGTGTTTTAAAAAAAAAAGAAAGAAAGAAAGAAAGGAGCAGGACATAACAATGGGAACAAAAACACAAGTCCATTCATCTGTTTGCTATCTTAATGTCTCTGGTGAGACATTAAAACAGCAAACCAGACACCAGACAGGGGAAAGTGAGAGACACAGGAGGGAGATTGTTAACAAATTTGCAATCTAAAAATACAAACTGTTTCTTTTTGCAGTTATCTTTCTGTCACATACTCAGCTTCACACATGAATCCCAGGGTGGCTGCTATTCAGCCATAAGCCTGTCCAAAGATCATCTTCAACCCAGCGGAGGTTTAAATCACACACAGATTCAAACACATCCCACGAGCGCTCAAGAAGAATCATAAACACCTAACGCAGGGTCAGATTCAAGGCCAACTACGGAGACATGAGAGGTCTGCCCAGAGACAAGCACTTATACTGTAGGGATGCACAGGCTCAGGGCAAACAGACTAAAGGAAGAACTATAACAGACTCTTCTGTACATTAGGAACTGCACTACTACAAAGTGGGCTGTGTATATTTATAGTTTGGTCTTTGAACTAACTTAATCCACTTTATCTCTCATTCTTTCATTATTATGGTATCTATTATCTAATTAACAGAACCCCCCACGCCCTGTTTTCAGTTTTCTTTTACCTGAATGTAACCATTCAAATATGAAATTTCAAGTCTGACCAAAATTACTCAGCTTACAGCCCATTCATTAGGCAAGTAACCTGGAGAAGCAGGTTTTGATGAACGGTGTTAGGAGGTTGGTTCAGTCTCTGAATATAGAGTTTGTGTAATTTCCATCCAAACCTTGAGATTTCACACTCACGCCTGTGAAAAATCACACTTGAAGGGGCTCCAGTAAGCAGGGGCTTAATTGGCTGTGACGTGACGTGCATAACATCAGCACGCTTTTTTATTCAAAACGCACGAGAAATCCACAAAACGCACACATGCGCGCACACAACCAGGTAACCGCACATTTCTCAATATATTCACAAATGTGTGAGGATCACATCTGTGCTACCTATCGAAATGCAGTGAGAAAAGCAGTTAAGAGGCACAGGCAGATATGTTAGCTCACACCGAGCTCAGTCTGGGAGGGAGAGAGGGAGAGAGGGAGGGAGGGAGGGAGAGAGGGAGGGTAATCTTGCATGTGAACTCAGTTGGAACTGAGCAGTAATGAGCAGGTCAACTTCTGTCATAAATAACAGTGAACACAACATTTTTGGTTCACAACAGGACTAAATTAACTAAACTATTCACATTTTGAGCAGAAATTAAACACCTTGCACACACACACACAAACACACACACACGAGTGCTGTGCAAAAGCATTTTGCTTGTAATTTTTTAAAGCGGTCTTCAGCAGTAGTTCTCTAGTTTTTCTGAAGGTCTTTCAAAATTTTTCTTTGGACATCGGCTGCTTTTTCACTCTTTTCCAGTTCTTATAGCAGACCATTTTCACAGGAATGTTTTTTGTTTGTTTGTTGAACCACTTAACATGAATGAACCAGTGTTGTGTCTACATATAACAGACAGCTTAGCAAAGAACCAGCTTTAAATTCTATTTTTGGGTACTTTGTTACAAGCAGCCTGTTGCAAAAACACATCATTTGTTCCCATTTATTTAGTTGAATGCATGAAAAGTGCCAAAGATCCATCCATCCATCCATTTGCTTCCGCTTATCCTGTTCAGGGTCGCGGGGGGGCTGGAGCCTATCCCAGCTGTCATAGGGCGAGAGGCAGGGTACACCCTGAACAGGTCGCCAGCCTGTCACAGGGCCAAGTGCCAAAGATAACAGGTATAAAAATGTATTCATGCACCAGCAAAATGATTCCCAAAGAGCTATTACCTGAAAACTTTTACTTCAGAATGGTGTGCAGTGTGTTCTTAAAAATAAAATTGAGGAACCTGGACAAGGACAGAAGAAGTGGTAGGTCTAAAAACTATCTACAGCAGATGAAAAGTATCTGAAAATCATGTCCTTAATAAACAGGTGGAAAAAATCCAACATAAACCTGACACAGGACAGATACATTTGGGCCTTCAGTTAATCCATCTACTGTTCACTGAAGCCCCATCAGAAATGGTCTCAGTTGAATGGTGGCTGTCAAGAAGTTATACTTGAGGAAGGGAACCAGGGAGAAAAGGCTGAGGTATGCCAAATTACATAAGAACTGGATTCAAACTCAGTGGCAACAGATCTGATGGAGTGATGAATCCAAATACTAAAATTCTGGTAGAAATTGCCATCAGTATGTATGGAGGAAGTCAGCAATGAGGTGCAACACACACTGTGTCTACAGCCATCTGTAAAACAGGTTGGAGGCTCTGTCATGGGTTGGGGGATTTTGTCAAAATTGATGGAACTATGAACACAAAAAAGTGGATTTGGATCCACCATGCAGTACCATCTGTAAAGTGTGTGACTGACAACAGCTTCATTTTTCAGGACAACAATAATCCTAAACACACTGCCAGTGCAGGAAAAACAGACTTGGATAGAAAAAATACACACTGAAATACTATCAGTCATGGATTGGCCTACTCAGAGATCAGACTTAACAGAGAGCAGAACAAAAGGCAACCAACATCCAAAGAACAGCCCTGAATGTCCTTCAAGAAGCCTGGAGGGCTATACTTAAAGAAATGACACGGAGGATTGGCTAAGAGAGTTTAGAGTGTGTTGAAGAATAAAGGTGGTCGTACCAAATACTGACTTTCAGGCCTGTACAAAGTCTGTTTTTCATGTATGTTTGCATACGTTAAATTGCTGCAACTATTTCCCATTTTCTTGGGAAAATATTAAGAAAAGAGTTTGGCTCAATAATTTTGCACAGTCCTGTATATACACTGTATATGCAGAATAGCCTTTAACACATTCAAACAGTATAATATATAAAGGGCCTCATCACTTGTCTGGAACCCAGAAAATGTCTGGAACTTGATTGCTACTGATTTAGTGCATTTCCCTTTGAATGATTGTATTCAAGTGTGCTCACGCCTTGGCATAAGCCCTGAATGATTGCAACGGAAAGAGATTTTGAATTACAGTATGGTTAGCAGTGACTAAAGACTTACATATTCCCCCATAATCCGGCTGCTAATTACATCCTTGTAATGTTTTGTGGATTTAGCATGAAAGCTATTTATGCATTCACGCTTTACTCTAAGCTGATAAATGAGCGCAGTGATCGCTAGTGAAGACTAATTATTTTGGCCCGTTAGTTCCTCCAGCTCGTTAGGCATGCTCACGAGGAATGGGTCCTCAAGTGTTTTTGTTTGGCATATTAAATGACATTTACGCAACACATTTACACCATTACTGATAAATGGGAGGTCCCTAAATTGTGTTTTGGTTTCATTTGATTATGTACAGTATGTCTTATGAAAAGTGGATTCACAGAAAATGCAGCTCAGAAAACAAGCCTTAAGGATGCAATTACTGAATCATGAAGGATGTCTCAAAGTATTGGTATGCCGCTGAAAAAGGCCATTAAAGGGTGAGATTAGCTGAGAAAGATAAGAGACATACTGTTTGGCCCTGTGGTACATTCAATCTTCAGAGATATGAGGTAAGGGACATGGTTTATGCTATTAGAAGCTAATTACAGCTGGACCACCAGCGTAGCTAGATATAATATATGATAATATAGAGTTACAGGGATCATAACACATCAAAATTAGGAGCAGAGATCACCTTGACATCTAATGGTAGCCGTAAGTGCACTTTCCTGGTAGGCGCTATCTGTGTATCACTCAATCTCACAACAAGCACCCACATTTTGCATCCTTCCGCACCTCTGTTATGATGCAGAACGAGACTTTTTGACACATGAGTCCAGCGGCATGCAGAAGACAGTTCTGAATTAGCTCAGCGTCTTTGAAAGACAGACAGAGCGGGCTCGAGGTTGGCATTTAGACGTGACAAAGATGAAACTGTACACCGCATCTCGGAATAGCCACCTCACTTAGTGGCTCCGGCAACTTAATCTCCTCCTCACTTTCACTTGGGGTCAGAGGAGCGTCTCTCGCCTTCTTTTTTTTTTTCCTTTCTCTTAAATCTCTCTCCTGCAAACACACACATACACGCACAAACACAGTACACTGCCAAGCTGATTTTCATGTCCTGACCTGGCGTTCAGATGCTCAAAATAACCACTGACACTCATTCCTCCACCATTCAAACGCACCACAGCTGCTGCAGTGTAAAAATAGCGCCGTCATCTTGAGGTGTCTTGCAAGAAATCATTAAGTCAGATGCGAGGTGCTGATAGGTGATAAGACTGGATGCCATGAGAAAATGTATAGTCAATTACACCCTGGTGACTGGCAAAGACATGCAAAGTAGGGATGAAATCCTGATTAAGCTGTGATGTGAAACCTTTTAGCTAAATGTCAAGTAGAGCTTATTTATGACCTACAGTATGTCCATCTTTCATACCTCTCAGTACGTGTAATTTCACCCAGCAACACGTCTCTTTTGATTTGGTTTTGCTGTTTGTTTTGTTTTTTCTGGTCACATCCTGGCCTAGGTTAATGAATTGTCTACATTTCTGACCTGGAACTGTAACATTTCACTTAGAAGACACTGTGTGTAGCTAATATAAACAAACAAACTGAGTTATGGTTCCAGACACAGTGTGAGAAAGTGGTGAGATAGCCCCAAACACTGCTAGGGAATCCCCTAAAACTACTGCATTATCAGTTTTGAGCAAACCCAAATTTTAGGTTCTGCATCATCCAGCAAGGTAACACTACTTGTGTATAGATGTTATTTTAGATCTTTGATGTCTTTTGTAAAAGACTTCTGAACAGTTTTGTATTACATTTCCAGAAATTGTAGAGCTTTGCAAGTCACAGATTTAAAAAGGAAGGTTCAAAATTGAAGCAGTAGAAGCCAAGATGTTCGGAAATGTATTTTCTCAGCAGTCAGGATCCCAAAACCTCTGGATTCAACACTCATGATGCAAGTCAGTTGCAATTCAATAGCATTATTTTGTTTCTGTCTGGTAAATCCCATATTTTTCGAACTCCATGCCCCTAGTTCTTAACACAGCTTTCTCTTAAAAAATGCCATCCCTTTTCTCATAAGCTCATCCTTATTATATATATATATATATATATATATATATATATATATATATATATATATATATATATATATATATATATATATATATATATATAAGATAAGATAAGATAAGATAGTGTTTATTTGTCACATGCACAGTTATACACAGTACAATGCACAGTGAAATGTATTTTGTACCTGCAACCTAATAAACACACACATATAAATAAGAAGAATAAAAATAAAAAAAGTAATTCACACTATACACTATACTCTATATACTATACACTATACACACTTTTTAAATTATAATATTTACACTGTGCAATAATGGTCCAGTTAGGGCTCAGAGTTGAGCAGACGGATGGCTTGTGGGTAAAAACTCTTCTTCAACCTTTCAGTCTTAGTCCTCAGGCAGCGGTAACACCGGCCTGATGGGAGCAGGGAGAAGAGAGAGTGTCCGGGGTGGCTGGGCTGTTTTAGGATCTTCATGGCCCTCAGCCTGCACTGCTTGGTGTAAATGTCCTGCAGGTTGGGGAGGGTGGTTCTGATGGTCCGTTCAGCTGAACGAACCACCCTTTTTAGGGCCATGAAGTCCTGCTTGGTGCAGTTTCCCATCCAGGTGGTGATGCTCCCACGCATGATGCTCTCGATGGTGCAGGTGTAAAAGTTCCTGAGCACCTTGAGTGGGAGCTTGAAGTCTCTCAGCCGCCTGAGGAGGTAGAGACGCTGTCTGGCCTTCTTCACAGTGATGTTTATGTGATGAGTCCAGGACAGGTCCTGTGAGATGGTCACTCCCAGGTATTTGAAGGTGTCCACTCTTTCCACCTCAGCACCACTGATGACAAGTGGATGGTAGTCCCTCTGCTGCTTCCTGCTGAAGTCCACGATCAGTTCCTTTGTTTTGCTGACGTTGAGCAGGAGGTGGTTCTCCTGGCACCAGTTCTCCAGGCGGGAGACCTCTCTCCTGTAGGCTGTCTCCTCATTGTGAGAGATTAGTCCCACAACAGCAGTGTCGTCAGCAAACTTGATGATGACGTTGGACTCTGACGTGGCCTCGCAGTCATGGGTGTACAGTGAGTACAGCAGAGGGCTGAGCACACAGCCTTGGGGGGATCCAGTGTTGAGGGTGAGGGAGGATGAGGTGAGGTGACCCACTCGTACCACCTGTGGTCTGCTGGTCAGGAAGCTGTGAACCCACCTGCACAGGGATGGGCCCAGGCCCAGGTCCAGCAGCTTAGAGACCAGCCTGGAGGGAACTATGGTGTTGAATGCTGAGCTGTAATCTACAAACAGCACTCTCACATAGTTCCCCTTACCAGTGTCTATGTGTGAAAGGGTCTTGTGGAGGAGGAAGGATATGGCGTCGTATATATATATAATTATTTTTTTTACATGCTTCTTTCACTAGAGAGAAGACAAGGAAGGGAAAGCAAGCAGGAGGAAAACAGAATGGATACATGTGCTGGCATTGTGATGAGGAGCCAGTGGGTGGTAGGTAAGACATGAGGTGGCTGCAAAGAGGTGGTCAGGTGTGATCTGAGCAAGTCAATGAGGCAGACAACCTACAATGGGCTCAACTTCACACTGTGCATGGCAGAAGGCAGAGCAGGAGGCTTCCCAGCTAGGTCTGTGCACTCACACACACACCCATGCACACAGGGACTACCGCAGAGCCAGTGAACAGCTGGGTTAGGTCACAACCTGTAAAGCCACACTGGCCACAGAACATCCAGCAGGAAAGGGGAAAAAAAAAGAAAAGAAAAAACAGAGGCCCACCATCACACTGCAGGACAGTCAGACCACCAGGTCACCAGGAAGAGGCCGGATCTCTGTCAGCTGACAGGCATGGGATTGATTTGGACTTCTCTTTTTTATTATTATTATTGCATAATGTTATGTAAGTATAGTATGTTCGGAGATAAATGAAAAGTAGGTCAGTCCTGACCTTGTGATTTTTTTATTTATTCATTTACAGTATAACTCACCTGTTTAGAGTGCATTAAGGTTTACAGTTTGTCTGACAGCTATGCTGACAGTGGCTGTGCTAGCTGTCTGCTGGTTTTCAACTCAGCTAACTCGATCGAACTAAACCACTTTGCCACTGTGCTGATGTTGCCTTTGGAGCACGTTTGACAATATTACTTGATTAACTGTGTCCAGATTTGGTGATTGAAGTTCTAGTGATTTCTAGTCTGTTGCTTAGCATTAATTTGCAGATGTGTGTTTACTGCATGGAATCCGTTGGTGAGGTATGGCAGCTTCCAGCTCAGAAACAACATCACTGCATGAGCCAAAACACTGAACACAGAGGCTTCAAAATGCAGAGTCCAGCTTTTAGAAATGTCACTGCTGGAAATAGCCTGATGTGAGACTGAAATCTCTGAAATATAAAAAAAAAAACTTGGCATGACAGGAAAAAAAAATAATTTCACTTCAGGAAAAAAAGCTTTTATAATAGCCTGACAGCTGTGATCGAGCTCTGGACTCAACCACAGCTGCTGTGAAACAAATTGCTATTGAAATTATAGGTGTTAAACTCTGTGTGTGACAGCTCACCTGTCTGAAAAAAAGAAATGTACACAATGTCCCCTGCATTAGATCATGTTTCATTGTAATTAATGAAAGTTGTGCTGTTTTGTGCCGTGCACCTAATTAATGCATCCTGCTGCTCTGTGATGCTGAAAACTCAGAGGAAAGACTCCAACAAAGAGCTGGAACAACTGAGCCTGTTAATGTTGTGTCAAAACCCAAAACGCATTTACAGCTGGTCAGTAAGATCAATGCCTCATGTTCTGACTTCACTGCTGTAAAACTGACATTTTATATAATAATAGGTGTGAAAAAGTACAGCAAAGCAAATTAAGGAAAAGTCATGTTAAATAAGTTTTCTGTTCATGTCCTCATCATCCAAAAAACATGCAAATTACACTCACCAGACACTTTATTAGGTACATGTGTTCAACTGCTGATTAACAGAAATATCAGCCAATCGCATGGCCGCATCTCAATGCATGTAGGCATGCAGTCAAGACGACCTGCTGAAGTTGAACCTGAGCATGCGGATGGGAAGAAAGTTGATTGTGAATGTGGCGTGGATGTTGGCACCATGTCATGAAGCTCAAATGATCTCAAACTGGTTTCTTGAACATGACCGTTCACTATACTCAAATCTGCTCCACAGCCACCAGTAGAGCACCTTTGAGATGTGGTGAAATGGGAAGTTCACATCATGGATGTGCACTTGGCAGAGAAAAGCAGCATGATGAAATTACACATTAAATATACTAAACTTTAAATATAAGATTGAAAAAAAAAATGAACACAGACAAAAATCAAACCCTTGTGCACAGATTTTTTTTTTTTTCGTCATAGTAAAAGAATGCAAAACAGATCTTAAAAATTCTGAAGAAGACCTCTTGTAAATTTAAAATGCTCTTACGGACATGCCTGATTAGTTCACAAATTACCCAAGACAAGCAGCTCACAACCAACTCTACTTCCACCAACCCATGAAATACTGTACATTAGATTTGAAGTCCCTGCTACAGCTCTCCAGGCTACAGCGAGCAAAAAATAACAACAGTAACATCCATGAACAAAATAATTCAACCTATTTCACTCCATTGGCAATCTCACATGTGAGGCCTACCCTTTGAAGTTGGTTCTTTATAAAAATTTACACTATGCTTCAGCTTTCATTTAGTGTTTCACTCCCTGTAATACACTTTCCAACTCTGCTGTTTTGGGAGCCCAGTAAGGGACTGGCCACAAATAGACTCCAGCATCTGATAGCTGTGGGACTAAAACCATTGCATACAAAGTGATGACAACTTGCAGCTTAAGTGCAAACTTCTAATTCTACCACTGGGTATTATGCCTGCACTCAGGATATATGGATTCAATATAAACCCAAGAATATTCAGCACAACCCCAAGCTGCAGACTCTGCTGCTGAGGAAATTATTAAGCTTCATCATCAGGCCTTTTATTAGATATTTAAAAAAAAAAAACTGGTTATTAGCGCGAGCTGCTATTCACAGATTTAAAGTAAGTGTGATCAACTTGGTGAAAAAAAACAAAGTAAATGTGAGAATAATCATCCAGTGTGTTCATGCTTGAGTGTACATTTCGAGATCTGTAAAGCTATACCTGCCAAATAAGAACCTGGCTTAAATGTTATCGTTCATCTCAGTAAGCTGGGTTACGATGAGCCAAATTCAAGCAGTCTTATACCTGAACAATAGATGATGCCATTCTAACTAGAGGGACAGCTAAGTGATGTTACAATAGTGTGAACTAGAGAGGTTACCTAGAGCCATTTCGCCAACAAGAGGACAAGCACTGCAAACCAAGCAGAAGAACTGCCTGAAGCGAGAGAGACAACTGTGTGTTTATGGCGTTGTGTGTGTTGGGTAGCATGGCCACACCGCAGCATAGCTCTCCTTTTGTATCTCGCTCTGTGAGTGAGGAAACGTGCGATGGAAAGCCTGTAATGCAGCAGAGACACATCTCATAGAGCACTTGGACCAATCTTGTATTTTATTAACAAGTCACTTACAGCGGAGGGTGAATAAGGACTTGGTTTTAATTCCACTAACCCTTGTTAAGTGATGTGTGAGAATAAACTGGTGCGTGAGGTGATGCAGAGCAGGCAGGCAAACAAGCACAGCAGATCTCTGCATCCATGTCTATTTCCAGTCATTCATTCGTACTATTCCTACTATTTCGCTCCAGTTATCAAAACGCAGCGAGCCCAAACCAGAAGACACATTCACACTCGCACAGTTCTCGCACAAATTAACCGCATCCAGCTCTTTAAACACTGTTTATGGAAGAACCACAATCGGCTTAAAATCTGCAGTTTTGTGTCAGAGTCGATTTTATTTTGTGTCAAACTCTCGCTTGGGTTTTTTTTTTTTTTCTCCCTTTCCCAGCATCACCATTAATCTAGTATGGCTCAAGCCATCTGTAGCTGACATCAGGAAATCACTGCTCACATGCCGTCTGTGTGTCTGCGTTAGTCTGTGTCAGAGAGGTGCTGTCGGGGGGCTGGGGAGGCAGCGGCCCTCTTTCTTTCCTCCCTTGATCCAAGGGGGGAAAAAAAGAACGTTAGCAATCAGCACAGAGTCATTTACATTTGAACTACAGAAGCTTTGTGGTTGAACTTCCTCAGAGGAGCTACTTTAATTCCTCCCCCTCAGGGAACTAATCATGGCACCAGCTTCAGCCATTAATATGGCCAAAATTAAAAACTGTCCAGCTAACATTGCAAGAGTTATTGCATAGTTAAAATTTAAAAAAAATAATACTATCTTACTGAGTCTTTTAAAAAAGCAAGCAACAAGCCTTTGATATATTGAGAAGAGGAAACAGCAGTAGAAACTGTAATAAACCGTGCTCATATTCTGTGGTTGTTTTTGTGTTTGCGAGCTGTGGCACCATGTAATCAATACCTGTCTATAGCTACTGAGTTACAGTAAGTGGTCTCTTTTGTGATTTGTAATAAGAAAATATATTGACACGCTCTGTGATCCAGCCACGGGGTGTATAATCATATTACCAAAAAAATATATCCTTTAGCAGTTGAGCATATTTACAGTATAAGCCTATTGTGCAAGAACAATATGTACATGTACTACAAAATAGCTGACACCCCTCAAACCCGCAACATCCCCATGCCATTACCACTGTATATGAAACAAGCAGCGGCACTGGAGGAACAACCTGTGTCGTCTCTCCATTATCCGTCCCGCTGTGCCTCTCATTACACTGCAAGGGCAGCATCGTTACCACTGAGGGCTGGCAAATAGATGACTTCACTTCACCCTCTCTTTCTCATTCATAAACTGAGAAATAAAACTGTGGCGGTATTGAACCTTCTTCAGTGTGCATGCTGGGTCAGTCTCATACCATTATACCCAGCCTGCCTGTTTCATTTCAGTTGAGAAATAAACCATGGCTACATTTGTGTTTGTGACACAATAATTTCCAGACTGCCAAACACGGTGGCGGCAGTGGTTTCACTATTCCAAATACTCAAGGGTCAATAAACCCGAATTGATGATTACCATAATTAGATTTGATTTTCTGTCTTTACCATTTTGCATGAACTAAGATCCACTGCAGTTGAGGTTAGGTGAGAAAACTCAGTGTTAAGCTGTTGTCATAACCTCATGCCCACACTTGGACAAGCGCATTACATTTAAGAGCTGATTAATGACGGGAGTATTGTTACAGGCAAATAAAAAGCTGCTGCTCACAAGTGAATGTCTTGAAGATTAAATCTCCACATTTATGAACCCACAATCTAACAGAAGACGTGCTGCGGTGAAAGGACCTGCACAGACACAATGCACACAAGCATATACAGTACAGTCTTCACACTCTGGTGGCTCACAGTCAAACCCACAGGCCTCCTGTGTAACTGATGTGCTCATCACACTGCACGAGTGCTGATACCGCTGGTTATACACACAGACGCACCTCCTACGACAGTCCTTTTTCTCTCTGTCACCCTCCTTTTGGCTCTCATTCAAATTTAAAATATGAAGCAGACAAATTCCTGAAGATTTTAGGCTAACCAAGAACATTGCTGTAAATGAAGCATTTATTTGTGTTTCCACTCTCACTTACGAAGCTAAAAACCAAAGGGTCAGTCCATCTCAGATCAACATGGGCCTTCTGCTCGACCATCTCAGACTTGTACAAAAATTTTATGGTACAAAGTTTGAATATATATATATATATAAATTGCTGTGAAATTTTAACTTCATATATCAATTACTTTAAGTTTTTTTTTTTTTGCATATTTAAATTTGAAGTAATGCTTGAACATGAATATCTCAAAAGCTATTAAAGGTAAAAGCCTGAAATTTTCACTGGCCTTTCTTACCATCAAAATGAATCAGGATCTGTAATTTGGGACAGATACATAAAAAAATGTCAGAGTATGGTGAAATAAACAATATCTGTGAAAATCAAAAGAACTGGGATTAATAATAAATTTAAAAAAAACATATAGATGTTAATAATCGCTGTATGTGTGACGATGTTTGTGCAAAGTTTAGTCCAGATTGGCCAACCCATTAATTAGGAGAGAGGGTACATAGAGACATATATACGAACTCACTCTATGATCATTATAGTAAGATTATCCTGCTGTGTGAAATATGAAGCAAGCAATCAGATGGTTGGCTAGAAAAAAAAATGGAGTTGGTAGGAAACTGCCAGCACTTCGAGCACATAAGCTTCTACACAACCACTTGATTTATATTTTATTCTTTGGTTTTGAACAAAGCCAGGAGGCCGTGTGAAACCCTGCTAGCTAAACTCATCCAGTAATTGAGTTAAGATGGACTATTCACTCTTCAAATTAAAAAGTTTCGAGCACTAAAAATAAAGTGAGGACTCTTTCAATAATAATGTTATTAAAATTTTTATTTCTTATTCAGTTAGCTTTATACAAATTGAGAGAAGTCCTAATTCAATTCTATAGGTTTGGGTTGGACCACCTTTGATATAAATTGTTAGGTTCACTTGTGCACAGTTTTTCAAGGCACTTGGCAGGTATGAGTGGCTGTAGGTTGGGATGAGTTCACTGTGGCAGACTTACCATCTGATGCAGGACTCATCTTGTCACTGAAGACAGTTCTTCATGAATGCCATGCTGAAGAGTTCATTTAGGATCAGTGAGACACTGCATTATGAATAAAAATCTAAGTTTCTAGCACTGTACTGTAAGCAGCCTAGTAACTGCACATTTGCAGCTGAGCTGTATGGTGTCTGAATTACCAGCCAGGATTGCCTTTTTTGAGGTACTATGAAGCACCATGGGTTTCACTCAAGCCTGAGCTGTGTCTGTACACGCCAAACACTAATAGAGTTGACATCAAAGATTTCTCTCCCACTGCGACAGCCTCGCAGATACTCTCTCTCTCTTTCTCTCTCACTCCCTCTCTTGCACCCCTGTACTCACCCTACTGCCCTCCTCCCTTTTTCCTCCTTCCCCCCTTTTTCTATCTCTCCTCTACTTCCCACCTCAGGTGGTGGTGTAGCATGGTGGAGTGTCACCTTGCTCAGCGCCCAGCAGCCTGTGGCTAGATGATGATTTATAGCAGAGGAAAGCTGGGGCTTGGGAGATGAAGTTGGTGGATGGCTTGGTTTAAAATCACTTGTGGCGGTGTATGAAAGCGAGGCATGATGAATGAATGTAGTTTTTGCACGCCAATCAAAATGATCTTTCTCTGAGTTAAAGTAGGTTTTAGATCCATCCAGAGGCCCTGGGCAGCTTTGCCGTCTAATGATCTTTTCATTCTACACTCCCGTGTATTCGAATGGAGATGCGCAGTAGACGATGCCAAACTGAAAAACCTTGAAGATACCCTCAAGAATCAGGCAAGAAAAACACCACAAACATCGAGTGGTTAGTGTTTTTGAAAAGTTAAAAATAAACAGATCATCCTTGGTACACTGGTATCTAACTCAGTTTCTGAGCAAACCTGCTGGAGGTCAAATGCAAATATCTCTTTGTTTTAACTGATACTTTGTCTTCAGACAATGAGCATCCCATAGTGTAGAATTAATTAAGGGAAAAAAAGCATCAGTAATAAGAATGAAGTCTCTCACATGCTGATGGGAGAAGATGAATTGATTTAAAAAAAAAAACAAAGCCCCAGTCTTTATTGATCTCCTTAAGACATTTGTCAGTAAGAATAAATGTACAGAGGCAGTGTAGATGTATAGAAATTAACAATTACTTATGTTTCATATACTATAGCATAAGCAGTCCATGAAGACAGTAATGATTTTCACCTGCTCAGGGTAACAAATAAAATAATTTCTCATTTAAATGCATGTTTTTTTTTTACTGATATCAGAAAGAGCCAAGTATTTCATGCCCAGTATGCTAATACAAAATCCACACCATGTTTATTTTATATGGACAAAATCACGCATATCTGTGGCTATGGGAACCTCCGTGATGTGTTGCTCCCAGTAAGGAAACACTCCCCATGGCTTACTGACTTGCAAAACATATTAAACAGCATGTGTCTCCAGGGCATTCACAGTAACAATGTGGATGGATTTCAGTTTTGTGTTCCATATTACAAAAAAACACCTGAGCACATCATACTTGATAGTAAATCTAAGAGTGTTTCTCAGCATACACTGTCTTTCACATGATTATCGTTTGGAGTAGCATGAATCATAAACCACTCCTTATGTATTTGAACTACAAACAGTATGAGTGAGCAACTTATATCAGCCAAAACTACTCAGCAGCCAGTTGTCCATACTGTATGCATACTGCATGAGTCACACTGTACAACAGCAAGTCACACAGACAGATTGCGCTTTGCTCTCCATCTGAGTCCATTCATATGTCAGTAATATCACAGCTCTGCTCTGACATTTCCCACTGAACATATTGTCAGACATGTAAAACTGGAAATCTAATGGTCAAAGTTACCACACTGTAACCATTTATCATAAATAAGAAACAAGTATTTGACGCAGTGTCTGCGTGATCAGATCCCATTCTTCAGCAATATTCTGCTGGCAGAAATACTTGACTAGGGCATCACACGTGTATGAATCCATTGCTGAAAATACTTCCTAACAAATCGATTTCTATCAGCATAATATTGGCATACAAAGCTGTTTTAGAAAATGACTAGCCCTTAAAAAAATAACCTTTAAAAATGCATTCATGCCACATTTTTCAACAATAAAATAATACCTGTCCTTTAAAGTGTAATGCTGCAAGGTAGAACCCAAGCTCTTTTAAAGGGGCACCACATAACATCTGACTGCGAAACCAGTGAACTGTACATCACAACATGAGTCTCTTCTCATCGCTGAGTTCAACGTTTATGAACCTCAGTGGCTTTGTTCTCGTTGAACTGAATCACTGCTAACAATTCCCAATTTGTTCACAAATACTGTCGTAAAGGCAATTTACAGTTCAGGACTGTGGCCTCGGAAAAGCTGCACAACTTCGGTTTTATTCATATTTTATCATATGGTGTTCCTTGAACCATTCTCCATCAGGATAGTTCAAAGCCCTACGACTGGCCCAGTTCCCTGCATGCGGCGACAATAGCGTCACCACGCAGTAATGAATCAAATTAAGTGGAATGTCAGCTAGGCTAACAGAGCTCTCCTTCTCCTCTCAGCACGAAAAGGAATAGCTTCATGGCGTCAATTTGTCTCTTCCCACCCTTGCTGGCACATATTTTTGCATTTCAACTAAAAAAAGCAGAAAAAAGTATTCTGCTGGCAAAGACATGAGAAGTAGAAGAGAGAAAAATCCAGTCCTGTTGGAAATATATTCTTTATTCATGCCTAACAAGGTAGACAGGGTAGACTGGGGTAGACCAAAGCCTTATTGGTTCAATGTAAATACATACAATAAAATAAATGATATCCCAAAGGAGATTTTGTATCATTACCCCTTTCCCTCTCATTCTTTCTACCTGCCTCTCTGCTGTGAAGATTAAAGTAAAGGTGATGTGAAGGCAGAGTGATACTTTACACTGACAGAGGTAGAGGAACAACACAACAATATGCTGATGATATGGTGATGAGCAAGACAGAAGATGAAAGTGTAAAAGAAGAAGACGGAGTGAAGGAAAGACAATGTTCAAATGAACAAATATAAACAGAGCCTTCTGTACAAATGTGTGAGTGGCTACTCTCATGTCTTTGGTATTCAATAAAACAAATGATCACATTTAGAAAAACCTAAAAAAGCCTCTGAGTGCAGGAACTAAACAAATCCCTTTGTTCCCACTTATTTGTTTGTCTTTTTAATATCAAGCCACCCTCTTTAATTTACATCAAGTGTTTCAAATGCTACTAAATGCTATTATGCTATTATATAGTTTGCGATGTAAAAGTTGAAGATAATTTGTTATTATGGACAATGTCAACAAAGCAATCCAGAAAATGTGTGTGAAGTCAAGTTGAAGCATAATGGATGTTGTCAGTCAAACAAAGCATGTTATGTTATGATGCTGAGGCGCATAGTGCGCAGAGGTCACCAACTTTCTGCAGAGTCAGTCGCTACAGATGTCCAAATTTCGTGTGGCCTTCAGATTAGCTCAAGAACAGTGGGTAGAGCACTTTGGGGAATGGGTTTCCATGGCTGAGCACCTGCATCCAAGCCTCACATCACCAAGCGCAATGCAAAGCATGCCACCACTTGACTCTAGAGCAGTGGAGAGGTGTTCTCTGGAGTGATGTATCACGCTTCTCTGTCTGCCAATCCGATGGATGAGTCTGGGTTTAGTGGTTGCCACAGGAATGGTACTTGTCTGACTGCATTCTGCCAAGTGTAAAGTTTGGTGGAGGGGGGGATTATGGTGTGGGGTTGTTTTTCAGGAGTTGGGTTCGGCCCCTTAGTTCCAGTGAAAGGAACTCTTAATGCTTCAACATACCAAGACATTTTGGACAATTTAATGCTCCCAACTTTGTGGCAACAGTTTGGGGATGGCCCCTTCCTGTTCCAACATGACTACGCACCTGTGCACAAAGCAAGATCCATGAAGACATGGATGAGTGAGTTTGGTGTGGAAGAACTTGACTGGCCTGCACAGAGTCCTGATTTCAACCCGATAGAACACCTTAGGGGCTAAATTAGTGCAAAGACTGTGAACCAGACCTTCTCGAGCAACATCAGTGTCTGACCTCACAAACATTCCCATAAACCTTGTGGAAAGCTTTCCCAGAAGAGTTGAGCTGTTATAGCTGCAAAGAATGGGTCAACATCATATTAAACCCAGTGGATTAAGAATAGGATGTCACTCAGGTTTATATGTATGTGAAAGCAAATACACGAGCAAATACATCTGGCAATATGAAAAAGTTTTAAAGATTGTATATGTATTCCTGGAATGATCTTTTGTTTTCCTTAAGAAAACAAAAGATCCTCACTTTACTAAAAGGTAGATTTGTTAGACATTGGACTGGTTTACAAATGAGTTTGGATACCAAATAGATATGCTTCAATGAATTCATTTGTATTTAAGGTGAGTAGATATATTTTGAGTAGGTGATATGAAAACCTCCAAACATGCTAAATAACCCTTAAAGATACCTGTAAGGCAACATTAAACAAAACAAGTATTAGAGCAGAGGAAGACATGAAGAATCTAGTTTCTAGTTTTGTCAAACCTGATTAGGACAGTTATAAACCAGCCAAGCTTGTAGTTTAAGCATACTAACACCAAGGAATAAAATAAGGACTGTAAGAAGAAAAAGATCAAATGCATTTTTTTCAATAATATTCAGTGCAACAACAGGGGCTAAATCCTGGATAGAAAAATCCCAGGTGTTCACAATCAGAGTGAGGTGGCAAAATGTTTAGAATGACAAAACAAAAAGGAAGACAGTGAGATTATCTGTCACCTTTCACTCTAGTTTTAATCCATGCTTTACAATATTGCTGCCCACAGCCAGAAGGCCATAAACCTGCTTGTTATGGCTGCGTGCTGTATTGTTATGGTTGTGTGGGTGGGATCGCTCTGTGGTCTCTCTCTCTCTCTCTCTCTCTCTCTCTCTCTCTCTCTCTCTCTCTCTCTCTCTCTCTCTCTTTCTCTCTCTCCCTCCACAGTTGGGGCGTCTCCCATCCTAATTAAGAACACAGGATATAAGGAGGCGGGGGTAGGAGGCACTGGTTCATGTGGAAGCTTTGATAGCGGTGGCGAGTGTCCTGTCTGTGGGTCGACCACAGATGTGCTTCGGTGTTCCGGAGAAGTGGGTTTATTTTAGTTAGTTGATTGTGGGTTTATTGTGTGTCTTTTCCCCTGGCAGGACAGGTGGCATCTCCCGTTTGGAGATTGTTTTGTGTTCTGGCTCTTTTTCTTGTAAATAAACAGTATTTATTTTACCGACGGTTTTGTTTTCCTTGTTTGTTTTCTTGATCGTATGTTGCTCCCTCGTCCCCTAGACCCACGAGATGTAACATACGGTTTGTGGGGGCTCATCCGGGATCCCTTCCTTAGGGGGGGATTATCTGGAGGTGTGGTGTGTTGTTGTGTGTTGCGTTGTGTGTTGGACTGCACAACTTCCTCATGACTCATGACTGTCTATAGGAATGATCAAACAGCACTAATACACTGTGAGCCATTTCTCTTCATTTCATATGAGTAAGTGTGTCCAAACTTTTGACTGTGTGTGTGTGTGTGTGTGTGTGTGTGTGTGTGTGTGTGTGTGTGTGTGTGTGTGTGTGTGTGTGTGTGTGTGTGTGTGTGTGTATATAAAATCACGATACTGAGACTATGAACATTGAATTTGCAAACATGCACAAATGCAACCATTTTCTCAATGGTGAAATGTGACTTCAGTTGTGTGTGACATCCTCCAGTGTACATCATCACTGACACTAAGCCGTGATTTTTTCATGGATATATTTCAAAACTGAGATTTGCCATTACAACAACGATCCCTGCTGTCAGTGTGAATGTGAATTTGTCAGTGTGTTCATTCTCTTGCTACCGCATTCTCACCACGAGGTCCGGCACCATTTACAAAAATCATGCTGCTCGAGTCATTGAATTTCAAGAGCTCTGTAAATGGGGAGAGAGAGTCTATTTGCATTGGCAGTCACAAACCAAAAGGTGTATCCAATGTCTTGAGGGCGCAGGGAGAAGATGAATAAGGGAAGCTGCATAGGACTGGCTCTATATATAGCAGGTAATCTGTCATCTCATTTTTGTCGTCTCCCTTCCGCTCATTTTTGCTTTGAGGAATCAGGGATTGATGTTCAGAAGATCAGAGGAAGTAAGAAGGGAATCTCGAAGGCTTGGAGAGAGGAGAATTAGGAGGGCCGGTGTGTACGCGTGTGCGTTTGTGTGCATGAGGAAAGAAGGCGCTTGCACTAAGCGACTGATGACTGCTGTTTTTGGAGACCCAGTTGCAGCTGGCCCAAGTCCAAGCCGAATAGTTCAACTCTCACAACTACAAGAAAGAAAGTAAAAAGGGAAACTGTACATCTAACAGTTTAGCTTCAAAAGATTTCCGCTGATTCCCATCCTACACTGCAAAAATTTCATTTCCTCTCAATCTGCAACACTACTGTTGCCTAGAGTCACATTTCTGAAGTGGATATTGTTTGAACGTCCTGTCAGTCCTGACAGGTTAGATTCCCTGGCAGAGACATAAGTAGAGACAAATATTGTTCACAAGCACACACAGACACACAAAGACACTCAAGAAAACACCCCTGGGAAAAAGCTGAGAGGCGTTATGAAGCTCATTTTGATAAGGTTCACTATGTGGTCACTTCAAAGCACAGATCTAGGAGTGGATAAAATAGGAGCAAAGGGATGGTGGGAGGAAAAAAAAAAAAAGAGAGAGGGGGAGTGAGGAAAAAGACATGAGGCGGGATAAAAAGGCAGGAGCAAACAGCGGTGGAATGAACCAGGGGAAGGCCGGGTAAGATTAAAGAAAACGCAGGGAGGGATTACTCTGCAAAAAGAAAGCGGGAGGCAGATTTGCATGGAAAGATAGCAGGACACACAAGGGTAAAGGCGCAAATACAAGCGCTTGATGTGCGTTCTCACGCGTGCGCGCACACACTCTGCATTCACACACCTGGGGAGTTGAATCTGGAACATTAGCGAGAGGTTTGGGAGGCCGAATCTTATTGCTCTACGCCAACTAAAGCAGCAACTTTTTGCTGAGAGAGAATACTCACACTGATGAGTAGCTAGCTATGGTACGGCCTGCAGGCACAGACTAATACATGTGGGAGAGAGCAGGATCATTAGACTAACCAAAGCATTCATAGACAGTAGATGGTTAGCTAGCTAGCTCCATCTAGAAACACTTCCCCTGAATAATTCACAGAGGTGTAAATAAAATATTATTCCAGTGGCCTTCACCTTAAAAAAAAAAAATTGAAACAAGAAAGCTGCCATGCTGAGTAATGAGTTCTTCTGTAGGAGATGAGTTCAGTTATGACAGCCAAGCAGATGCGTACATAAAAAAGACCTTACCTCAAAATTCAGTTATTCTCATTGATATTCAAAGAGGGGGTTGGGTTGCTTTATTTAAAACAGAATATTTCATCTATGTAGCTGCCTTTGATAATGACACTATAACATGCCATCTCTCCAGATTAAAAAAATAATAATAATAATAATAACGAGAAAGCAATGTTCTCCATCGGCAAGAGCCCAGCAACCGCATAGCTATCCTTTAATTTTCCCAGAGTATCAGAATGATAGCACAACATTTATTGCTTTTCTCCTGGAGCAAAGAGTGCAATATTTTTCTGCATAATGCATGAACATTACAACATGGCCCGAATCATGCCAAAAAACAAATAGCCTCATAATCGATGAGGCCGCGAGCAATTTGTGCGCATTAGATATCAGTCTTCCTCACATGTATAACACAATATTAGGACACGCTGCAACACGGGCAGATGGAGGTTGGCAAGGACAAGAAACCAAAGCACTGACACTGAGTCAGGAGAAGACGAATAGGCCACAGGTCTTTTCCACGTGTCCCACTGGGGCTACAGTGCTACACTGTGGTGATGTAGTCATCACCCTGTGTGCCAAAAACTACAGTTTAGATGAAGTAGAAATCGATACGTACTGCAGCCGATTCCTCACCGTGGCTTCTGTGATTATGACAATCACTCGTGGTGGAAGGAGTATGAATCATATTGCTTTCCTGGCTCAAGGCCTGTGCTTCTGGCACACAAAAACCTTCTCATTTCCAAAAGGTCAATCAATATAAAAACTGGCTCATCTCCCTCTGGTCAGCGTTGTATTTCTTAAATTACACAGTAATCAGTTTTTAATGGGTACCATGGGATATGAAACCCCCTAAGCACAAACAGGGGCAGACTGAGCAGCATTTTAAAACTGAGAATTATAATCTCACATATGAATTTCTTATCCTTATACTTCATGGAGTCATCAGTTGAGGATATTAACTTAGAAAAAGGCAGATGTCAGATGTCAGAGAACATTCTCTGTCACTACTTTATTTTAGGATCCTGTTTTCATATCTTTGCACTGCTCTTGACGTCCAAATGCCAAGGTTGAGAAACTAAAAAGATGTCCCGTGATTGAGCCCCCAGAGACTGATATCTAAGGACAGCTGCTCTTCCTCTTGCCTCTCTCCCTCTTCTTACACTCCTTGCCTTACTCCCTCTGTCAATCTCAGAAAAAACTTTTAACCCCACCCCCCCACTTCCAACCCCCAATAACCCCTCCCACCCCCCTGTCTACAAACTCACCAGATTTCCTCTCCATCTGCTGTCTGTCCTAATAAAGCCCTCTCCCTCTCCTCTCTTTTCTCAAATATTCTTTTTCATTTACTTACAATGACATGATGACTTACTTACAATAGCTCCACTGCGGCAAACAGTCAAGTTTTCATTGCCAGTAGACAGTCAGTCAGTCAGCCAGTGAGACAGAGAGGCGGGCCGTGTGTGTGTGTGTGTGTGTGTGTGTGTGTGTGTGTGTGTGTGTGTATGTTTGATATGTATCAGGAGGTTCCTCTCAGCTCCTATTACTCTGACACAACACGTTCAAAATTAGCCACCTGACACTAGCCACTGCCTGAACCTAAGGGCTTGACCTCGGGCTTATCCACAGTGTCTCCCTCACTTTGCAGGCACGGTGTAAAAATGCAATACCTGAGCAGCAGAAAAGCATCCAAATCTCCCTAAATTTATGTTTTTGCCACCTGTGCAGCAGAAACACAAAAGAGTGCAAATTCCTCATACAAACAGGTGTCTGTGCAACTGAAACAGCATATGCTAAGAGATTTCAGGTTACCCACCCAAGTACTAACTCAAGTTTCAGCATACAGTACAGTAAAAGCACAGCATTCAATAACCTTGTCAAAGGTGCAGACATGGCTTCACTAACTTTGTCATGGCCTATTTAACATTAAGTTCATACCAAATTGCTGCTCCCCTTTGAACCCAACTCACAGTTTATATCCCACTGCTCACAGATACTTAAAGGTGTGATGATTAATGTCTGTGTTGTTGGTGTTAATGAGCAGTGCCCTCTTTCTCCCAATCCTGGCTGGCATCTGCCCGCTTTACACAAGGAGAGAGAAAGTTGCTGGGCCTGGAGGGCAGAGTAAAGACAGCTCACACTGATTATCTGAAATACTAATACATAAATCCATCCAACTATCTCAGCTCACTGTTGGTTTCTGTGGTGAGTTTAAAGAAACAGTCTGACATTTAGTCACTTTTTTACAGCAGTTACACAAGCTGTCTCACACCAGTCATGTCATCCAGTCCAAACATGCTTGTGAGGCGCAATGTGTCCACCTTTGTGTCGACAAAATTCTTAAACCTACTATTTAACACGCTCTATCATTGTTTTTTTTTTTTTGTTTTTTTAACAAAACAACTACAAATTGCACCTTTGAGCGGGAATGTGCAATGCAGAAAGAAATATACTCCAATTGCAGACCACAGAGGACACAGATGACTTCTAGTACTGTATGTGGAAACAATGTTACTTGGAGCTACTGTGTGATGCCAACTATGAGACAGTGCAAGGACAGGTTAATTTAAAGTGGACATCTGATCACACACAGGCCTTTGGGTAATTAAGTGGCGTGAAGTGTTAATTCAAAATGGCATGTGTTTCAACTTTCAACTTTTAACAGGATTATAAAACACATTCTTTAGAAGAGGCATTTGAAAGGTAAGAAAAGGGGGAGTTACTTGTTGCCTCGGTTATAGTCACATTGTGGTAGCAGCTCTTTTTCAGTACAGTAGTGATTTGCTTGGAGAGGATTCCACTCATGCTGCACAGCTCTGACCCCTGTCAGTCTCATAAACACTGGCTTTAGAAAATTTAAGTACGTGTACGTGTGGAAAAGGCGAGGTCAGAGGGTCAGAGAGAGTGTGCGTGAGAGAGAATGAGTGGCAGCTTGTACAGTAAATCCCCCAGGACAGAGCAGATCAGAAACAAGGTGCGTTCCTCTAAATCACCGAACAGTCAGCAGTTCTACGCTGTTACTTACGGGAGCTTGTACTTTAAGATTCTTTGTCATGATAACCAAAACCTCTTCTTGTTATACCTGTGGGATTAAAGGAAGCTACAGTAGATTTGGAGCTCACTTTTAACTCTGTTTTAGTGTCCAAAACTCCTGGGGGGAGGGGGGGGGGGGGGGGTAGCTGCTAACCATGTCTGCCTACTACCCTGTCTTAACCAGGTAGCGCAGAGATGGATTTAGATCTTTAAAAAAACACGAGGGGGAAGCAAACAGTACATTTCTGGGCCCAGCAGCTAAACAATGAGCTCAAACTTTTTGTAAAATCCTGTTTGCCATCTACCATCGACTGGCTGTCATGGTCTTTGTGTGGGATTTATGCTTTCTGTTGTAATCCTCACAGCTCTGCTCTTACAATGCTGAGAGATTTTCTTTTCCATGCCTGCTCCTTCTGTGTGTTCTGGTTGGTCTGAGATATTCTTTGTTCTTTATCCAGTTGCTTTCTGTTTTATTTTGAAGGTTAAGAAGGTTATTTTGTTGAATCTTTTGGAATTTACTGTGTCCAGTGCCCTTTTTTTTTTTATTTTTTTTTATAGGAATTGTAAAGAGGAGCCTTTAGTCTTGTGACATTCACTGGGTCAACTAAGACTTTTACCCTTAACATGACACCAACTTTTTTTGCACTGTCACACTGATTTCACAGAGTTGCTTTAGGGTTTCACAAGTTATTTTCTTTTACTAAAGTCCATAATTGGTCATTGATGATGATATGTACCCACAGTCAGTTTGAGATCCTGGAGCAGGTCTCCTTGTTCCCTCAGTCGCATCTTTTAAATTCGAACAATGGGAGCCACCTCTTCATTCTTTCTGCAGTCCTATACTTCTCCTAGCCTCCCACTCTCGCCTAACTTCCCTGTTCTTCCATTGTCCTCGAACGATATTATATGAACTCTCATTACAGGGGTGGTAATAGACTCTTCAGCACCAAGATCCTCTTTATTATCTGTCAGCTGTGGACTACATCTCTAAGCTGATTAGCCAGAGCTGTCTTTTCAGCATTTCAATTAGGAGCGTTTTGAATAGTCAAGCAGCTTGCACGCCTTATATTCATTACTGACATTCTTAGAGCACTGTGCAATGTTCAAATCCAGTAATCCAAGAAACATATTGCAGCAGTGAGGATGAAAGAGCAACAGAAGAATGACATCATGGCAGATTTTAATATTGGTCTCACAGGCAAATGGCAAAAGTAGCTATTAACAGCAATCCAAAGCAATTTACAGCAGCAGAGACACTTGCAGTTTAGCATAAATGGCCCAGCTGGCAATCTTGTCATGCACACCCATATGCAAGCACACACACACACAAAAACAGTTTTTCATGTGCTTTAAATGACAAATATTTCCAGCTTTATCTTTACCATCATATATTTAGCTCTGTGCTACTGCCTGTCTGTTCCCACTGAAAACTGATAAAAACTGATAAATGTGTGAGTCTGAGTAGCATGACGACAGGCTAAAAACTGAAGTGTCCACTGTAAGCTGTAAACATTTATATGTCCAATTCTGCTGTTCAACCAGGTAAAGGGCCACAAAGGGGGGAAAATGAGAGAGGAGGAAGTGGAAGAGCAGGAAATTGAGGGAGAGGAACGGGAGGAAGAGGTTGTGACTCCTAGTACTAATGGATTTAGGTCAGATGACGAGAATATGATTTTGCTCTGTACGGTGTGTGCGTGTGTGTACACAAGTGGAGAGCTTGGTTTTGTGATGTCATTAACAGTCGAGCCAAAATATGATGATCTCGGGGTATTATCAGTATCTGTTTAAGGTATCCGGCTTTATCAAATACCCACTTGACACAGGAGTCACCATCATGTTTTATCATTCAGTCTCTGTCTGACTCTCTCACTTTCACACACATACACACACCACTCTCCCACTAATCCAGTCAAGGCATTGTTAATCCAGCTGTGTGCCGGTACAGAGATGTGCTGTACATGGCTGACAACCAAGTCACCAATGCTGATGTCATACCTGTGTGCGTTTTGGTCGCCTCAGTTGTCATTGCTGCTGTTGCGAGACACATGCGGCACGCTATTATGTGAATATATCACGAAGTGTAAACCTTGTACTCTGCTCTTTACATTACAGCACACTGAATTTCTCTCTGTAGAGATCCTGAGTGTCACAAATGCTCATGTCGGTGCGCTAAGTGAAATGTTGTTGTCATGTTCTCAGATGTATAATTTGACAAAGAGCTCAGTCTCGCTTAGAGCATCAGTCGGGAGAAGCGAGCAGAGAGAAAAGGGATGCAGTTGTACACACTTGAGGATTTCTGCAATAGTCATATACCATTTGTCACAGAACAGCGGAAGTGGAGTAGCTGGGAGTCAAGTGCCTTTTCCCTGGGCATGTTAGTGGTGCTTGTAGAGGAAGACAAGAGCCTTCCACATTTCAAATGAGGTTTTTCAAGCAAGTGGATTCTTTTTTTTACCGTTATGGTTTCAGTCAGGTCTCCTCCTCTAACCTTAAAACATCTAATATCTCTCACGCAAATGTACTTTTCTCATGTTTTATTCAACAAACAAGTTAAGTTGTATTAAAATAACACAAGAAGTGTTTCATCTCATCATCTTGACTCTGTCTGCTTGGTTCTCAGTTATGGTAAGTAGGTCTGTATTGTTGAAGTGTTCAAAAGATACCTCCACAGTCCCTACTTGATTGTTATAATTTAGTCAATCAGCTCTAAATGCTTAGTTTACAACAGTTACCGCATATGTTTGTCATCAACAATATAGTTGTGGCTCTGGCTGTAAACACAGCACTATCACCCAGTTGATCCATATGACTCAGAAAGTTTTATAGCTGCTCTGCTTTGGAGTACTCTGCAATTTCTGGAGGTTGACCAAAACTGCTTTTTCATTTATAGTTAAATTTGCATTCCTTTTCTTAAGTTGAAAGTGAAAGAGAATAGCACAGTCCCTAACGTGTTTGTTTACGCTACTTTAGGTCCCAGTCATGCAGGCCTAGAGACCATTTGGCACCATTTGTCACCACCAGTCATGAGGAAAAAAAATGTACATTCCCCAGCCAGTTGGCGAGTGGTCACTGGAAGTTGCTGACAGTCTCTATGAAACTGATTCCTAAAGCTCCATTCACACAGGCATAGAGACTGGTCAGTTACCCCCTTGTAACCCACGGCCACTAGGGAAAAGTGTGTATTCTGCAACTGGTTGGCAAGTGGTTGCTGGAGGTTGCTGGCATTTGCTAGCAGTCCCTACTGTAAAATCGGTTGCAAAGACGTATTTGGTGCTGTACCAAAAACCTCCTGGCGATTGCTTTGATCACTAGCAGGTTGCAGAGGTCCCAGTAGTTTTCATGGAAGAAGCAAACTTGTCTGCAAACACTTGCAAACTACTTTGCAAGCAGCGAAACTGAAGAGTGAGATTCAAAATGGAAACAGAAATCATTTGGCAAAAAGTTGTGCCTTACTGCTGCAACCAACTACTTTTACTTTGAAAGCAAACAATCTCCATTTCCAGTCTGCCACAAGCAAACTGCAGTTAACTGCTAGTAATCTAAGCAATCACAAGGAGCTTTCTGGTACAGCACCCGCTTTGCAACCAATTTCACGTGGCAACCAGCCATCAACCCGAGGTTGCCAGGGGTCATCGACCTGTGTGACTGACGCCCTATAGAGGAAACAACAGAACTGAGTATTTTCAGGTAGGCTAATGCAAAAGAAAAGGCACTGGAACCACATAATATTGACATATATTTTAAACTGAGCAATTTAAATGTACATGCATTGGACCATTGTAAATAAGAGATTTCATGCAAAATGTTTTTATTAGGTGATATACTGTAAGAGAATAACATTTTATATGCTACATGTAACCTTTTAACAGAGACATCTAAAAACTGTTTTATATAGCTTATGATTGAATGACTAAATTCACCATTATGTCCCACAATAAGCAGGAAATAAATAATAAATTGAGGCAATATTTACTGAATAGAGATGCCCTCCTATAATCATTGTTATTGCAGAACTTTGCTGCTTTCTTTGAGTGCTGTCCACTCTCATATTGTGGATTGGATTCAAGCACACTAACAGATTCGAGAATTAAATTTTTTTTCAACCCAAGCTTAATGTTATATTTTGTTGTTTTTGTCCTTTTATTTTCAGAGTTCCAATCAGGAAAAAAAAAGTTGGCTTAAAAGGCATATGAGCATGTAGTTATGAAGAAGTTAGGAAAGCCTTTATACATAAATTCAGTGGATTCACAAATAATTAATCTTTGGAGATGTTTTGCTGGAATAATGACGAAATAAATGTAGTACTTTACATTACTAATACAGTGGATTTTTAGGACTTTCTGATTAGAAACTAGAGGATGTAACGTGTTTTCATGGAAGCCCAGATTAGGATTTGACTGTCTGTGTGTGTGGGCACAGAAAGGGATAAATACGGGAAAGCAAAGGAGTGTGCAGACACACCCAAAGAGAATAAGACAGATGAAAAGCTACACTAAAAGGAAGCATGAAGAAGATTTGAAGAAAAAAAAAAGAGTATGGACAGAAAAAAAAGAATGAGTTGGAAAATTAAAAACACAAGAGAAAGAAGGAGCAGTCGGACTGGGATTGAGAGGACTTAGGACGTGGCTGAGATTGAAAGGCTGAATGTGAGAGGAAGAGGGTCAGCACAATTTAAAAAAAAAAACAGCTGGGAGAGATCACAGAGAAATGCTGAAAAAAAAAAAAAAAAGCGGAAATGTAATAGGAAAGAGTGACAGATAGACGGTGAGATACTGAGCACTAAAAATGTAGTAGAGGAGATAACAGATGGTGGGGATTATTCTGGACTAAATACTCTGTGATCTACAGAGGGAAGGCCACAGACATAAACCGTTACAGACTCCATCTGCCAGAAATAGACCAAAAGAGCTGTAGGTGCACTATCACAATAATGATCAAATACTGCCTGGATAGCAAAATCCAAAAACGGCTATATTTGTCATCATAAACAACACAATGAATCTCAGGAAAGATAAAATGCTGATGTTCTGTTATGCTCGTGTGCTTAGTGAAATCACTTGGGAGAAATGTCCTGCCGAGTGTCACAGAATCGGGCCTTTCAAGAAACTCAACAAAATTAAATTTAGAAACTGAAATAGCTGAATGGCAGTCACTTGAAGACCTAAAACATGTGCTAGGTTCACAGTTTTGCAGCAGGTGCTTATGTGCTGGAGCATTTCAAAATGTGTTTGTGTGTGATTATGACTGATACCATAAGACGCCGCTAATCCACATTTTATGTTCGCTGTGATTAGGGCAACAGTCTGCTGTGCTATGTGCATGCATGTGTGTGAGTGTGCAGTGAAAACAAAGACAAACTAGTCCACAAATCTCCCAAATAATGCTGTTATATCCATCCACACACAACCTGGAAACACACACAAATACAGATACAGCTTAATGCCTGCTAATCATCCCGTCTGCCCCTGTGCGCGGGAAGGGAATAAAAGAGCAAAGAAAGAGATCTGAAAGGAAGTTGAGCATTATTTTTACCTTTCCCGATGTGTAGATCAAACCTTGAACCTGCAAAAAAAAAGAGAGAGGAAAACATAATTACTGTTGTGTTTTGTGAGTGAGCATTAGTGTGGCTGAGCCAATCATACAGTGCACCACCACACTGATGAAGCAGTTTAAACAAAAAAATCTAAATTAGCATCTCTCTGCAGGCAGACAGAACCCACGCCGTGCACAGTTCCTCCTTGCATCTTTCTCAATATCCCTCTGCAACTGCCTCTTGAGCAAGGTTCCTGCACAGTAAGTAACTATAGTTTCAGCATTAGGATTGCAAGCATATTGACTTAGTCTATGTGTGCACAAGAGAGAGTCTGTGTCTGTGCATGTGTGTTATTGGCTAATTATCTACCCTGACACGGGGGCAGTTAATTAAATCCTTCCCCGGCAGTAGGCATAAAGTAATTATTGAGCATGGATGCATATCTACCAAAAAAAAGTCATCATTCACATGTGATATAACGCATGTCACGTGTTCACTGCTCCAACACACACATTTAAATGAACTTCCCTTGCAAGCCTGAGAACATGCTGGTAATCAAAATGCAAATCTGAAAGTTTTGCATCATCATCTCATCTTCTGAGTGTTTATACAAACCCCTTCCAATCACCATGAGCTGCTCTTCAATACAAACTGCCACCAAAGTAACATGTTTGTTTTTTTAGATTTTTTTTTTATGTGTTTTTTTGTGAGTGTGTTGACTCGCATGTGACAAGACAGCCAATATCATCTTTAATTGCTGTCGTCATCAAATTTGGCAGCAATCGGCCTATTTGATTTCTGATTTAAGCTGATCGCACCAGTTGGAAGCAACACACTTCCAACTGAGGAGAAGAGCGTCGTAGCAAAAAATCTAATGCCAAAGTCGCGAGGGGGTGAGGGCACATTCGGTATTTTGTCTCAGCTCTGTGGTAAGAGATTTCGTAAAGCATCCACAGAGGACATAACAGAAAGCACTTTGAAGGTATACTTGCATCTTCATTTTTAAACATATTATAGATTCACTCTATGTTTTCATAGACCTCCCAATGCCAATTTGTGCCAACCAACTGTGCAGGCAAAACGACACATTCCCCGCAATTCTCCAAATCACCCCAATTACTGGTTTCCATTCTGAAACTGATTGAACGAGCCTGTCATCGCGTCAGTGTGCAAAACAGATGCCCGCTACATCTGCTGTCGCATTGAGACGGTCCAGTGCTGGACTGATAAGTGGCGTTCTGCTAAGCTGCAGTGAGTGTTTGAGATCTTTACCTTCACTTAAAAGCGCTTTGAATGCTATAATCAGCGATAAAAGCTTTTCACTGACACAACATCTTCAGGGAGAGAAAAAAAAAAAAGGTTTTAACTGGGTATTTCTGTTCGCTTTGCTACTTTCTCGAAGCTTCTTATGTTTTCCAATTTCAAAGATTCACCGTCTTTTCTTTTCAGGCAAAGCACTGCTTCGCTGTCCCACACTGGAGCTGCATTCAAAGTATTCTGAAAAGCGGCAAACACTGGCAGTTACAATCTGTCCTCTGCTGAAAACCTTGATTCTCTCAAGCTGAACAGAGGCTGACCACCCAGGCTACAGGAGCCCTAGAAAACAAGAGCCACTTCTGTGGCATACAAATAAGCTTTACAGTCTTCTATGACACGCACACACGAACACAACAAGATGCCTAAGCTTTCCTGTACAGTTTCATGCATTGCTTAAATACATACAGGATTTAGGTTATTTTACCCATATAGGGGCCCCAGCTTGACTCCCTTTGTGGCTCATATAGCAAACAAATAACACCTCAATACTTCTCTTTTATGTTACCAATCCAAACATTCTGCAGAGAGCTGAGTTCTTATAATCTTGTAAACATAATGTCATGTATTTGGTCAATAGAAAACCATTTTGCACTGCCTGTATGTGTGAAGAGGTTTAAAAAAAAAAAACAAGAAAAACAAGCACACAGTAATAATCTTTCATATTTTCTGCATGAGCTGATGATGCGAGCAGAGGTGTGAGGCTGATGCTTCACACGGCTGATCCTTTACAGTTGCTGACATTCACAAGACCGTCAGCAGCAAGTCTTCACACTACCTGCCACATACGGCTGGAGTGTTCTGCACCTGGAGGCATAATCATTTCAGCAGTTGTTAAGGAGTGCTTGTTCAGATGGCGCAAAGGCTTGTGGGAAAATTGGAAGAGAACTGCTATTTTAACAGTTAATATTTTGCATTCAAATTTTGTGTAACAATAGATGTAAAAAAACAGCGCAGGACCATGAACCGATGAATGAAAGTTCAGTGATTAACGGTGCTCTTTTGTTTTCTGGCTGCCAGAAACAAAAGAGCCAAAATAAAAAATTTGATGTCGTGAGCAACAGGTGACAGTATAAACTGTAGTCCCCCTCTCTAAATGCCATCATTCACTCTGCAACAATGCGATAAGTCACCGTGCGAGTCCACTGCGAGCAGGTTGAATTTAATCTCAACCTCTGAGGCACTTGACAGAGAATTTCAAACCATTACCCGAGCTCAACAATCGCCAGCGGCTGCCAAGTACCTTCAAGGGAATGTCAGTTTCTATGGTAACGACACCACCACCAGTTGTAGACCCCATGAGTGAAAACTTCTTTAACGGCCACAGATCACAAACCTTTCTGGAAGTTTCTCTCGAGCACTGTGTTGACCTCTCTATCTCTAGTTGACTTTTTACTGTTAGCACTGTGTGTGTGTGTGTCCTGTGTTCAGCCGTGTTAGCTAATGCTCACTTGTAGCTCTTTAGTAGTTTCCCTCTGACTCTGAGAGGGCTTCATGGCACTGAACCAAAGGATGTAGAGTTTTTTAAAGTCAGCTGAGAAGCACAAAATTAAATCTTGCCTGTGCGTGATACCAAATACAGCGTAGTTTCTCAGATTGGATCACATTAAAAATGTGTCTATTAGCGTGTGTGCAAATATGAGTACTTCTGTTTAACCATGTGAGATGGCATGATATAGTTTATTTAATTACCTGAAGAAAGATGATGATTAAAACATAACCATTCTGCAATCTTGGTTTATATAGGAATATAAACAGAATACAACCAGTTAGCAACCAGTTGCATCAAGTCCCTGATTGCAGGAGAAAGTCTTGCAGACAAGTTGCGCTCATTGACTGACTGACTGACTGATTAATATTGCAATCTGTCTGTCTATAAATTAACCTTGCAAACCTTTAACAATCTGTCTGGGAGTGATTGCAGTCAGTCTCAGTCAGACTGCAACTGTTTGGAGACAGGCTGCCTCCCACCAGGCGACCACTCAAGGACTAGCCTACCAGCTGGTTACCACAACTACCTGCAATCTACCACTGAAAAAGAAATTCATTGCAATCACTGGACAACCATTTTTTTCTTCGTTGCAAGGATGTTGTGTGACGGACACAAAACAAAGTTTTACTTGAAGCATTTTACTGTTGAATTATGTGCTTAGACGCTCTGCAAATGAACATACAACAAATCTTCGCTGCATCATCATTTGGGGTTTTTTGTTTTGTTTTGTTTTTTCATATTTTCACCTATAATTTGGGAAATAAGCCCAAGGAAATATACCCCACTGACCTATTATCACCATGTGAGTTACAAATTTACTGTTGTTCTTCTTTGTAGCATAATGAAGGAAATTCACCAGGCTATTTATTCTTATTCTAAAAGCAAACTGGTACCAGTAAAACAAACCACTGTGGGGTGTCTTTAGTTTGATTGCTTCCCAAGGACATCACTATTGGCACAGTGAAAATAGAGATAAGAAGAGTAAGAATATACTTACTGCCGAGCATATACGCACAATTAAAATGTGATTTATTTAAATTGTCACAGTGGATCAAAGTATATGCCCTGAACTGGTGCAAAGGGTAAATATTAGCCTCTTGTAACCTAAAGCATCACATCCAATTATTATTAAGCTCATTTTTCTACCGTTAAAGATGTGTATTTGTTGTCTTAGTCTCCCTCACAAACAGTGTTTACCTCTGTCTTCTGAAGGCAACACGGAAGGTAGAGAGCTGCTCAGTGGACACTGAAGAAATGCAGCTTCAAGCAAACAGACATGTGCCTCCCAAAGGCAAACCTTCGCTCATATCTCCCGCTAGTGCTTGTAGCCAGGAGTTGATAAGCAGGTAGAGAGGAAGCCATGTTGGAGACAACATGCCCAAACAAACTCCCACAGGACGCAGAGCGCTTCTTGAAAGCATGCAAACCAGATCTTTAAAAAACACGTTTCTGGCATTCATTCACACATGATTTCATGACCCACAGTGTTCACCCTGATTCTCTCCCCTCCTGGGTTTTAATCAAGTTGTTTGTTTCAGAAAGACTTCATTAGTTTGTTTCTTTGATTGTGTAGCTGTGAATGCCTCCGAGTGAGCGCGTATGCTCATTTAGCATCAAGAAACACACATACTGTCCTTGAGAGTGCCTCAAACAATGTAAACAAGTAAAAAAAAAAAGCCCTCATGACTTCATCACATAGATGATTTTGTTACTGGGAATACAGGTCAGTGCGAGGCAGGTAACAGCGGAGAGGGTGTTAAGAGATGTTTTCCTTTATGGAGAATGATTTGTTTGTTTTACGTTCCAGCTCACAAGCCTCGCGGGCCCTAACCTACATTACAGCACAACGACTATTAATCATTGATGATCAGACCTTTTAATATCGCTCATATAAAATTTATCTACACGTGAATAAAACAAATGAAGACTTCTGTTCTAAAACACTGCATATTCATTTTTTGGAAATTATTACCTGCTGATTACCAAGCGCGTGTTCTGCACAAGTCCTGACCTAAGCAAGTCCTCGCCCGCTTGTTTTCGAGAGTAAAATGCAACAGCAGATTTTGCAAAAGAATTATGATTTCTAGTTAATGATCTTGCAATGCACATTAAGTTAATTACCCTCAGACACCTATCCTTTCTTTAAGGCTATTAACTGTTATGGAACTGTAAGCTGCAGTACTGTGCAAAGGTTTTTGAGCCAGAACTCATTTCTTTATATTTTGCTAGGAAAATGAGAAATGTTCCATGAAAATCCGTCCACATGTTTTACAAATGGCTGTGGACGCTCACTGTATAAGGAGCATTCTGCTGCCACTGATTCTGAGTCCAGTTTTTGTGGTAATTTGGCATGACCTCAGCTTTTCCTCCCTGTTTCTCTTCCTTAAGAATGGCTTCTTGACAGCCGCCCTTCCACTGAAACCATTTCTGATGAGGCTTCAGTGAACAGTAGATGGAGCAACTGAAGATGCATCACTGAGGTCCTGTGTCAGGTCTTTGCTTGATTTGTTTTCCTATTCTTAAGGACATGACTTCCAGATACTGTTCATCTGCTGTAGGCATATTGTTTGTCACAGGCAGCAAGCAACAAATACATATAGAATTTAAAATTGTCTATCATGTATAGACACAACACTGGAGTTAGGTCCCATTTAAATAATTTAACTGCACTGAATTGATTGAAAAAGCAGCCAATGTCCAAAGAAAAACTTTGAAAAGACCTTCAGAAAGGGGAACTTTGCTCAAGACCACTTAAAAAAAAAGCAAAATATAAAGAAATGAGGGATGGACTCATACTGTTGCACAGTACTGTAGTTGTGAACTGCTACAAGTTGGTTATTTTATATGCATATCAAACTACTTTTCACAGTTTGCACCTGTAAATCATTTTAAGACTGCCTTTAGGTGTGAAAACATAAGATTCCCCAGTAACAAGTTCTCAGTGAAACTTATCTAAGAAGCAGTGCTAACACATCTTTCAAACTTTATGAAGTACAGCCATTAATTTTCACCTTTAAGTTCAATGACAATCACTACACTTTCTCAAAACTAAACACTGCTTTTGACACTGGTTTGATAAGTATGATCGACTAGCCTTTCAGCATGTATCAACTTGAATGAATGACCTCTATGGAAACCTGAGTCTCACTGACTGCTTTCAGTACAATGCAATGAACACAATGTATTTTTAGTCAGACACGGCAGCTGTCTCATTTGGCATTTGTGATTATCAGAGACCATTTCTCTGATGTCCTTTTTAACCACTGACAAGAAGCCACTGTACCAGCACTGTGTGTTGTGTGCCATCAATCTTCAAACAATCTCTAGTCTTTGCTGTACTGTACTCAATATTGTCACTTGTAGAAAAAAAGGATCCAATTGTGTCCTCATGTATAAATACGGGCTGGCTCGGTGCCCATTTCAACTTTGACAGCTTTCAGAAAGTCGAGCAGTTCCAAGCAATTTTCAGACATCTCTGAAGTTCAGTTCAGATGATCATTAAACATGCACTGCCTAATCTCACATGCATGTCTGTGAGCATGCCAGGTTCTAAAGCAGGTTGTTCACTATTCAAAGGGTTGTGATACCCATATTGTAAAAATCCCTAGGAGACCCACTGTAATTAAAATGCAGGCATAGGAAGAATTTAGTCGCTCTGGTTTTAAAATGACAAAGACGCAAACAATGCAAGAAGAACTTAACGACTTTTTTGCTTTAAAGGAAATCTTAAGAATAACTACCTTACAACACTGGCATGAATGCACTCCCTTCTACTCTGCATCATTTATCACTTGCATTATTTATCATGTTTACATACTTAACTTTTGCGCTGTTGTTTGCCCAAATCTATTTTAGTTAACTACATTTACTTACAGTACAGTTAATGTGATGGGATCATATCTCTTTGAATGTACTATGGGTGGTGGGGAAATATTGATTATTGATCTCCAAATTTTGCACATTTAAAAATGGAAATCCCACAATCTCCATACTGCAAAAGCTAGTTGGTCTAATTTTCATGCAGCGTTTCACATCAGCAGGATCTCTTTTTTCTGACACATGCATCAAAGACATTTAAAATGTGAGAGATGGTAAGTTCAAATGTCTCATTTTTTTTTTAAAAAAGGGAAAAATAATGAGCCACCTCAGAAATCAAAGCCCTTACAAATTCCACATCTAAGGCCAACGCAGAATAATCATTTAATCCAGACAGTCATTACAACTGCAGAGAGAAACGTCTCGAGAGGTCAATTAACCCAATGAGTGAACTGAGAACTCCCGATGCAGGCATCAAATAAGCCAATATAGCAAAGACAACACCCACACACACACACACACACACACACACACACACACACACACACAGGCCAAGATAATAATGACATGACAAAGAAGCACTTGATAAAATCACATTGACACACAGTTTAATTCTCCCTGTCTCTTAAACATATGCTCTCCCTCTCTCTCTCTCTCTCTCTCTCACACACACACACACACACACACACACACACACACACACACACTGTACATATTACCAAGCAGGTTGTTATCCTTAAATCACAAGTCATCTTTTAATTGGAATAAGTGTGAAAGAAATAAAGGCAGTTAGAGTAGCTCAGTCTGGCAGAGACGCGTCAGAGCATGCGAGTGCTGGAACGAACTTCATATATTCACATATGTTTTAATCATAAGGTCATTTTACAGTCAGCCTGGAAGTGAGGTAGCCAGATTATTTTTGCATTCTCCATCAAAATCAGCCCTCCGTGGAAAGTTTTACGTGATTCACTGTTGGCTTAATTGGAAAGTAGACAAAGACATTGCCTTGATTTTGAGGAAGCAGACTTCCTTGATGTGACTGTATCCTGAAAGTGCCCAAATCAGTCAGTTTTGTCTGATTATGATGGCCCGAATGGTGTGTTTAAGTTCTTACATTAAGATTAAAAAAAAACTTTTGATCATAAAGTAGTTAAAATGTCTATTATTCATTCTGAAATGTGTTCACAGTTGCTAAAGTTCATGTCCACGATCAAAGAGATTCTAAATGTAGCTACCATTTAAAGGATATAACAAACTCTATGAATGTCGTTCCCCAAAAGGATCAACACTGGCAGGCTCATGCTAATGCTGTTTTATTCTGTGTGATTTGTGCTAGCCTTTCCTACAGGGCTCAATCCCAAACCCAAGTTCAGGCCATTGACAGTAACTCATTGTCTTCATCGTATATAACACCTTAACCACCGTGGAGCCATTTTCTGGGTTAGTGCATCGGTATACAACATGCTCATTTACAGTCTTCTTGAGGTTTTATCCACCTTCCCATTTCAAGTATGTGTGAGCTGCACGCAAGTGCTCACAGAAGTCTCAATGTTGCTTATGCAAGCACTTTACAACAGAATGCACATGTGCATGAAGAAGCATGCATTAAAAAAAAAAAAAACCTCCTGACATACACACTCACACACAAACACGCACGCACATATCCTTGCCCTTGCATGCACTGAAATCTTTGATTTGCATGAGCACAGGCAATTGTGCTGTTAGGACCTCTGGCTATTCAGGACTTTAAATTGGTCCCAGTGAGATGTAAGAGCACGGGGCTGACCTCTAACTCTCCACCTATGTGCCAAAGACTTAGAATCAGTCAGCCCGATCAATGGCCCAACAGCAGCCGATGTAGGGGCCTCGTTGTAGTGTATCAGCGGGAAGATGATGATAATGGACAAGGCCATCTGCTTGGTGGTTCTCCTCCGAGCACACGTTTGATTTTAGGGAAAATCTTTCCATTTGACGGTTAAATCGTCTTGGGAGCTGATTAAGGAATCGGAATTGGCCCAACTGTTGTTGTTTTTTATTATCTTTAAGGAGCCTTGTCTCGTTGCCTCTTTTGGGACACAATTAAATTGCTGATTCTATTAAAATAACTTTATTAAAACCTCACTAAAGATGACACTAGTGAAAATACAGTTGGAGCTCTGATAGTTACTGCTCATAATTACTTGTAAGATATCTGCAAAAGTTTGGTATATAAGTGAGCTAAACTCAATGCAATATAAGGCATATTGTGCACTGTACTGTGTTACACTCAGAAGTGATAGCCTACCTTCCTTCAGAAATCCTGTAGACACTGGTGAGTGTCCTACTTCAGCCACCTTTTGTCTGTGCATTGTTTATGACACACGACTATTGCAGGGCCCCCCGCTGTCTCCAAAGTCACCTGAGAACAGCGACAAGACTTCACACCTGACTGCTGAGCGGGCGACAGACATAATGGAAGTTATATTTGGCCTGTCCGTCTGACAAAAAAAGGATCAGCTGCAGAGGTTTGGAATTGGCTGAGGACACAACCAGGCCCAAAGCTGAGCTAAACTCATGAAAACGAGAGCGCAGAATAGACCTGCAGGCCGTGGGTGCAGCAGTAACCAGCATGACATTCTTGTCGTACCAAACTGTAATCATGAACTGAGTGTGTGCAGTTTAGTTTGAGTATTTGTTTTATTGAAGGACATAAGGAACTACACTGGACACAATTCATAAATATGAACTCATAATGTAAATTTGAGTAATAAAAGTGCCACGCAGCTTTTATTATAGTTAAAAATAGATCACTGCACATCATTGCATAGTCTCATCTTACATATAACTTTGGACTACCTCATAAGTATCTAAATCCAATCAGTGCAAAGCCCTCCATCAGTCATTCAGTCTTTCTGAATGGAGTCTTCCCACCTCATTCCAACAGACTGATTCCTCGCCGGCTGCTGAGATGCCAGTACAGATGGACTGAATCGGGATGAGGCCAACAGCAGTGTCTGTGGAGCTAAACTCTTGGCGAATTGTGCCAGCTAAGAACGGCACCACATTGGTGCCTGGCCGATGCGGTGCCGCTCGAGCCCTGGCAGGGAGAACAGGGGCCCCCTTGTTTGGCAGAGGCATGTTGATGGGAAACATAAAGCATTCACATGATAATGAGCAAGTGAATACATGTCGCTCGCACTGCCCTGTTTTCTCTCCCTCAGATACAGTGCATGTCTTTACACAGATGGGGGGGGGGGGCAAAGCACAGACACACACACACAAATCTACTGTACACTGACACAAACACACTAGTGTAGTCACACAAACATGAGCGCTCTATCACAAACCCCAGTGTCTGGTGCAGAACGGCCTGATTGCTGGCCTCATCACCAAGGAGACCAGCATTAAACAGGCGCCTGGCAGAGAGTGACTGGCATTTAGCATTTAGGACCCCACAAAGCTTTCAGGCAGAATATGCAGGCCCTTTTCTCAAAAGGGAGAGAGAGAGTGAGAGGCGAGATTATTCACATGGATGCACACAGAGAAATTAAAAAAAAAAAAAAGGGGGGGGGGGGGGGGGGGGGGGGGGTGGGGGGGTGGTGGGGGGGGGGGGGGGTGTGGGGGGGTGGGGGGGGGGGGGGTGGGGGTAAAAACACTATAACAATCACATTAAAGAGCAGAATGATTTGGGGGGGCAGCAACAGAGGTAAAGCGGACAGCGGGTTCCACCGATAGAAGAGGGACAACATGACTCGAGTGGGAAAGGCAGAAAATGAATCCGTCATTGAGGCTGAGAAGCATAAAGGCAGCCAGGAGGTGAGAAAGAAAGCTGTACACTGACAAGTGCTTTACAGCAGTGACTAAATAGCTGTTGAGAGTGATGCATCTGATATAAAGCATCTGAGCATTAAGAGGCACGTGTGATTTCAGCTGACGTCACAAACGAGGGATGCTATTAATACCTATGCCCACCTGAATCTCCAGCAGGCTAGGGAGAGAAATGTGGTGCAAATGAACTATAAAAATACAAAAAATTTCATTCACAACTCCCCAGGCCAGGAACCGAGAAAGGAAAGGATAAGAGGGAAATGAAGCAGTTGGGCTGTTGAGAGGCCCCTGCCCTATCAACAGAAAGCGGAAGATCGAGGGATAGCGCAAAGCAAATAAGGGTTAAAGGGTTTAACAGAGGGGAGTGGCAAGCTCCAGATGTTTTTGAGCTGAGGGGAACAGTGGAAGGAGTGGAAAAGAGAGGAGAAATTAATTTTGTCATGAATTAAACAGATAACAGAAGGTGTATGAGGTCATCATATCAGCCCCACCGCTGAATTAAGCTTACAGAGCTACTCCATTATAATTTTTTTATGCTTCCATGCCAGCAAAATCATATCTCTCACATGGCCTTGAGGGAATTTCTTCAAATTCTTCATTCTTAGACACAAGGATGAACTGATTAGATTTTGATGGTCAAAAGTTAAAGTTCACAAAGCTAATTTCAGCATAATTCATCACTCCTAGAAGGTTCAAAGTTCAAGTTCGGACAGGCGTGGACATGAACTGCAACATGGCTGGCACAAGGTGACAATGATGTTTTCCTATTTGGAGTTTTGCTTTTCTCCTCCAACTTTTGTTGTCTGTTCCTAATGGAACTTCGCTTCCGTTTCGTCACAGTTCTTCAACCTCATTCTCATTTTGTTTTCTTTCTCTCTAGTTTCTGCCTGTGACTCCCTTAGCCCCCAGATATAACATTTATATAATGCAAAGGAAGTCACAGGTTTTAAAACCACAAAGAACGTTATTATTGACAAAATGACAACTTATTCAAATAAAGCAACAAAATGTAACTATTTTTTTCCACCGCCCTTTTTATGAGGCAGCAATGCTACTGTTGAGGTTGGGTTAGAATTTTAGAAAATGTATCTATTTCAGGTGTAAACTGGTTTGTCTTTCTTTAGATTAGTGAAGCTTCACTGTCATTGTACAGCTGTACTACTTGAGTGTTGATGCTTTAGAACTGCTGCCATGATACTTTTTGAGGGGCAATAATGGGACCATTAAATGAAAATTAAGTTCTTATAAGTCACTGACTGAAACAAGTGTTTGCGGTTGTAAATTTATATTCTTGCGACTGCATTTCTAGACAACTAAACTAGAAAAAATATTGGGCCACACCTCTTAATATTTGAACTTAGATGTTTTCAGTCCCATTGCCAGAGGTATATAAAATCAAGCACCTAACCACGCAGTCTGCCTTTCTGAACATTTGTGAAAGAATGGAACATTATAAAGAGCTCACTGAATTCAAGCGTGGACAGGATGTCACTGATGCAGCAAGTCAGTTTGTGAAATTCGTTCCATCTGAGATAGTCCACAATCAGCTGTAAGTGGTATTATTGCAAAGTGGAAACGTTTAGGTGGCATTTAAGTATCTCGGGGTCTTGTTCATGAGTGAGGGGAGAAGGCAGCAGGAGATTGACAGATGAACTGGTGCAGTCTGCAGTGATGCAGACGCCGTACTAGTCTGAGAGCTGAGCGTCGATCTACGTCCCTACACTCACATATGGGCATGAGCTTTGGGTAATGACAGAAAGACTGAGATCCTGGATACAAGCGGCAGAAATTAGTTTTTCTCTGAAGGCTGGCTGGGCTCAGCCTTAGAGATAGGGTGATGAAATCAGTCATTCAGGAGAGGCACAAAGTAGAGCCGCTACTCCTCCACATCGAAAGGAGCCACTTGAGGTGGTTTGAGCATCTGACTTGGATGCCTCTTGGGTGTCTCCAGGTGAGGTGGGTAGACCCAGGGCACACTGGAGAGATCATATCTCTCGGCTGGCCTGGGAACACCGAGGTGTGAGCTGGATGAGCTAGAACAGAAGGTATCACGACTGTGCAACTTTCTCTGTTAAGCCAGGCTTTCTGCTTCATACAGTGCACACTCATATGAAAAGGGGCAATTCACAGGTCATATCACTCTTCTTCCACTCAAAGTGATCCCTATGAGTGCTGCCTACTCCAATTAGACATATTAGATGATGATGATAAAATGGAGACTGAAAATCTATATTTTTATCTATGTATGTTGCAAAAAAAAAAAAACAAGAAAGTAATGCTCCAGGAATCATTAATCTGGTGATTTTTGCAGTGGTAAACTAAACATTGTAACCCAAGTTAATTATTTTATTGCTGAGTGCTCTCTCAGTACTGCTGTTTATTTCTAATGCTACAGCTGCACATTAAAGCTCTGCAAATTTAAACTGGATCCACTGAAACATTAATGGTTACCATCCTGTAGCCTAATAAAGGAGACGTGGAAATTGCTTTGGTTGTTGGCAGATCAAAGAGAAATAAATTTTATTGATTTAACGGATATTCTTGATGTGTGTTCTGTGTTCTAGTAGCTGCAATTCCAGCAGTGGTAACCAACTTAACAGCAAACTACAATCAAGTAGAACAATGTTTATACATTTTCTGCATCACCAAATTAATACATGCACATTCCTGTGACAACCCAAGGCACAGTTTGCACTTCATTCGGTGGTTTTGGTAAGGAACGGCTTAACGAGTTACACATTCAAAGCATGTTCCCCCAGAGGAGAATCTGTATTCCACTTAAAACATGCTGTAAATAAGATTCAGTGAAAATGTGACACTTCCAGCTGATTTTAAACCAAAACTCAGAACATAACCTACTCCCGGCCAGGTTATGTGTATCACCACAATGATTTAGCCAGGTTAAAAGAGGGCGACTTTTTGACACAGAAAAATCTGACTTCAAGCTTGAGAACCTATTGGTAACCCATTAATCTGGCTTCACTGAACACCCCTCAAAACTCACAAAACAATTGAGTACTATACAGTATGGAAAATGGGGCTGCAGCTTGTACCTATCCTTCATTGTCCGACTCTCTTCATCTATCCCGAGTCCTGTTTCTCCTTCCTTACTGTCAGGTTCAGCCTCAGATTGGCTGCTAAACCAAATGTGAAATCTGCCGATGTTGCTGATTTGTTCTCTCAGATTTACTTTCACCTCAAGTCAACTGGTCCCCAAATACGCTCACTTAAAATTCCTTAACAGTTTAGCTCTTAACCCACTAACCCCATCCTCCCAGAGCCTGTGATGCTTTGATAACCAGCTATGAAACACTATATCATATATGGCTCCTCTCATCTGCAAGGCTAACTTACAGTATTAATTTTTCATCTTAACTCAAACAAGGATTAATTAAAAATGTAGTCATTTTTTTCCTCCCCTTGGTGCATGTCAGTGGCGTAATCTGTTACTGTTCTGGCTCTGCTATGCAAGCTGCGTTTACGAGTCTTTATCTAAAGAGCGTTTTACTGTAACAATGGTGAATAGAGTCTCATGCGGCTGTGCAGGCACGCTGATGACAGTTCCAATGGATCCTGCTATTTCACACGATGCTCATTTCAACAAAGAGTTTTTTTTGTTTTGTTTTTTTGTGCTCTAATACACAACACACATTTCCACATCTCTCTCATCACCCACTGGTACAGTAATAAGGAAAAGCTGCCTCTCTCTCTTCCTGTATCTGCCTCGCTCCATCTCAGTGCCAGTCCCAAAGCATTACTCAGCTCCATTCTGCTTATTTACAATGCACAAAAGAGTAAGCGCCAAACTCAAGCTATCAAAAAGTCAAATTCCAGTGGAGAAATCATTCTCTAAATATGGAGAAATCTTTCAGGAAAGGGACAACGCCCCGCCTTAACAAAGTACTCTCCAGCTGAGTACAGTGGAGTCATCGATCATCTCACATCATCGTTAAAATCCTGTTTCATCTCACAGCTTTAATAAAGGGAAAATGTCGACCGTTTACAGGCCAGAGAAGATGGATTACTTGATATTCTGCCATTGATTATGAGATGTTTATGAAAAGACAGAATGGGACTCACAAGTCCCTTTGAGGATGCTCTATCCTGCTGTCACTGACTGAGCCTGCCTTTGTTCCACAGTTTCTCTCTGCATTAGCATTATATACAGTGATTCTCTATCATCTCACTCCCTCAGCCATCTTTACTGACATCACGTCACTGCAGAGCAATGACAGTGAACTGTAATTGCACATCATTGTTGCTTTGCCATAATTACAGTTGTGATAGTGCACAGGGAGAAAATGACTTAATAGTCTCTGGGTAATTACCCCAATTGACTAGATGGCAGCTAATTGGATTGTTTGACATTGTGTGAATGTGTACATATTTGCATGTGTGAGTCTATGTGCGTGTATGTATATGTGAGCGCTTGACAAAAAAAACAAATAACCACAGGAGACTCCACTTGTGGGAACACAAAGAAGACAAAGTCATATAATCACCCTTTCCAAAGACTGGCATTACATACACAGTCACTTTTAATTGAGGAGTCTATTTGAAATTTTTTCTAATTACTTGGATCATTTCTTAAAAATTGATTGATTATTGCACATCATTCTGACCTTCATTTTAAATTCCTGCACTAAAACCTTAATTTCATGGTGCTAAGAGCATAGCTAAAAAAGTAGCTAATGACAATTTGAAAATAAAATCTGTCCTGATACTATGCTATTTTTATTTTCCTTAAAATTGTTGCCATCTACGCGCCTCACAAGGTTTAAGCATTACAGCCGTCTTTCGGTGTGCCACATGGTTCTTTCCCAAGACGAGACCAATACTAGAGTTTCAAACTCAGTATAATCAGATAATCAGGAAAATATTCAATACCACTTTTACCATGGCGAAAGAATAAAAAAATGTAAAAAGTATATATAATAAGGATTAGAATGGTTCATGCCAGCGTATTCAGTATACAACCCTGTTTATTTCCTGTGCATCTGGTGATCAAAAACACTCAACAATAATAACGCACAAAACATTTTCCTATTTTATCTCATAGCTAATCAACAATGCATAAGCACAATAATTTGTGTATATACACTCAGTATCATTTCAGGCTTCAATAGCAACCAGTGTTCCAGATCTTTATTACAGTCCATGTGTTCTCACACTTTAACTTAAACTTTTGGGTTTGTGCGTTTATATTTTTGTTGAGTACAGTCGTTAAGATAAGCTCCCACAGTTTCTGTTTAGGGGCTGGTAGACTTTTCTCAGCTTCAATCCAACAGATATTACCTTCAACAGGCAAAACAGGAGCAAACATGAGTTAATAAAACAGGGTGCAGTTCTGTACTGAGAATACTTTATAGAGATTACCCGAGATCTCTGATGCTTCTGAGGGTTTGTTCACCCTGCACACATTCGGAACCCTTCAATGGTTTCCAATTTGCACAAGATCTGATTTTAAACAGCATCTGCTGACATATAAATAGCCAAGAGTTCACTCACACAATCATATTTATCTGAGCTCACCATCCATTATGTACCCTGTCACGATTTTCCAATCACAGGCCTGGCTGGCAGGCTGTCATCGACAATCAGGAGGAAATTAGCAGGCAGCAGAGCATTTCCTACAAATCACCACACTAGATCTTGCAGGCCCTTTGGAAAGATAAACTATTGGAAATCTTCAAATCCCATCCACTGTTTGTCACAGAAAAAAAAAAACACTCTAGTCCACAGCTTCTTTTTTGGTGCTATATCATTACAATCACTTCCTGTCTGGTTTGTGATTAAATATATGGGCCTTTCCTCTGCCCCACAATGAACCTGTTATGGGTAATGAGACTTGTCAGAAATGTTTATGACCAAAACAGTAGCAAAACTGTAAAAAACTGAGCAAGAAACATGTATGGAAAGAGTCATTTGCTGTAAACGATAGCTGCAATTTTGTAACTGCCTGTCAGCATGCGTTCACATGCAAGGTCTCGCTGTGTGCCACTGAACTGATCAAATAAAGCCAAAGCTATCTATAATCTATAAGCCAGGGTCACAGAGCAAATGACAGACATAATCTGTAGCAAAGCCTGTCTTAGCAGATGATTTGGGCCTTTGCTCAATAGTTTACACATTGTTCCATATTCACAATCATCTCTTAGCAGGCAAGCTGGGTAGAGATCATCAGACACGGCTCATCAGAGGAGGTGAGCAAGTAAGCAAGTCGCGTCATCGTCAGTCACATAAAAGCAACATGGAGGGTTTCATTCAGTGCTTTTACAATTAAAACACATTAGGAAGTTACACGAGAACGCAACAAATCAAAGGTTTGTTAAATGATTAACCTGGAGTCCCAAATTACAGCTGCTTACAAATGAATGTAGTTCTGATTTGTCTGTTCGTTTCTCATTCCTTAGATTAGCTGAGAAAGTGAGAATGAACGCGATCAACATACACTTTGGTCAATTTGCAGTTACACCAAATCATTCACTGAAACAGACAGTTCCCTTAATATTACCACAGTAACATTTAGTGATATTTTCACAATGGAACCAAGTTTAAAGATTTTCCTTTGGTGTTCTCGCTCTCCTTTAACATTGTCTTTTGCCATCCTCCAATTAAACAGCCATTTCTTTTCTGTTTAGCCAGAAGATTGCCTCCAGCTTCATTTTCCATTAACACTCTCTGCTGTTATTCTTTTCGTCTTGAGCTATTTGCAGGGTGTTTTCAGAAAGCTTGTAATCTCCGCATACAGAGAAACGGGGGGGAAGGCTTTACCTCTCAGACGCACCAACCTTTAATGAGACACAGCATTAGCCTCGAGGTGACAAAATTCTCTTTTCTGAAAAAGATGGACAACTCTGTGTTGCATCGGGATCCCGTGTAAGTCTAACTACTGCACCAGTGGTATTAGGAGGTAAACCAGCCTAGCCAATCAGTCACTGTCACTTCTGTTATGTTTTGGATGCTCATTCGGTCTTGAGCGAGGATACCGTCAATCAAAAAGCCATTAACTTTTTTAAGGGTATCACAATGAAAACAGGGACCTTCTCAAAGACTGTTGGGGTTTTCTGTGATTCTACCGTTAACCATCTTCACAGCTGATGTCACGCGGGATACGCGTAAATATGGACCAACATTCTATTAAGGTGTTATATTTAAAGCTCCTGTAATAGCTGAGATCTACTCAAAAGGCTTTTTTGTAGTACAGTGGACAAATAGGGCACAAACAAACACAAACACACACACACACGCACACAAACTTACTGCGTCAATGGGGTATATGGCAATACTACTATCTGGCATTATCAGTTAAGTCTGGCAAAATACCCTCGTGATGTTAATGCGTGACAGAGAGTGTGTGTGTGTGGTGGTGGTGGTGGTTGTGGGTGGTGTGTGTGTGTCTGTCTGTTTGTGTGCATTCGTTGGTCTGTTTGCATGTGGCCTTGAGATAGTAATGGTGAATTCAGCTTCTCACATTCTTCGATTACCACTTGATAGTACAAACACAAAGCTGTAATCAGGGCACTGGCCAGTGTTTCCCTGCCCCCGCCATCAGTCCCAAGGCTATCAGAGAAGGCAACCAGATAAGACAGTAAAGACGAGGATTAAGGGTCGAAGTGGCATGGCAGCATATGGTGCCCCCTGATAAACATGCCCCTTATACTGCTGTTACACAAACACCACCTATGTGTTTTACACAACAAGCAGGACCCCACTGGATCTACGAAAAGAAATCCTCTCCTGCTTTTTATTTAAACTTTAAAGTTTACCGTGCAGTCTCAAAAACTTTCAGTGGGTAAGACACTGTCTTACCGAACTAAACTTCTCAGAATATGCTCACATGAAAATAGAAATGAGCTGCAGTCCCCACATTAAATGAAAAGACTAGTCTGCCTGATTGATTACAGAGCAAGACTCTAATAATATATGGTCCATGCAGACTCTTCCGCCCACTTTATTGCTGTTATATCATTTACAATAATTTTTTTGATAAATGTGTTACATTGCGTCTTAATTAGCGAAGCATAGATGTTTGACTTAAATAAATGATGAAGACCACTGAATAAAACTGGAAAAGCTATTGTAACTTGAAATTAATGGGTGGGCAAAAACTGTGCTTACAATCTAGTACTACACTGTACACACGAAAATTAAAGGAACACTTTTTAATAAGAGTGTAGCATCAAGTCAGTTAAACTTCTGGGATATTGATCTGGTCAGTTAAGTAGCAGAGAGGGTTAGTAATCAATTTCAGCTGCTTTGGTGTTCATGAAATTAACAACAGGTGCACTAGAGGGGCAACAATGAGACACCCCCAAAACAGGAATGGTTTTACAGGTGGAGGGCACTGACATTTTTCCCTCTTCATCTTTTCTGATGGTTTTTTTCACTAGTTTTGCATTTGGCTTGGTTCAGTGTCCCTACTGGAAGCATAAGGCAATACCTGGACCCCACAGAGGTTGCACAAGTAGTCCAACTCCTCCAGGATGGCAAACCAATACGTGCCATTACAGAAGGTTTGCTGTGTCTCCCAGCACAGTCTCAAGAGCATAAAGGAGATTTCAGGAGACACAGTTACTCTAGGAGAACTGGGCAGGGCCGTAGAAGGTCCCTAACACATCAGCAGGACCGGTATCTGCTCCTTTGTGCAAAAGGGAACAGGATAAGAACTGCCAGAGCCCTACAAAATGACCTCCAACAGGCCACTGATGTGAATGTCTGACCAAACAATCAGAAATAGACTTCATAAGGGTGTCCTGCTACAGTACAGTAGAGCTGTTCCACAATAATATTGGGAAAAAAATGAATGTGATGCAAATATGTCATATTGCAATATCATTGTTATAGCAATGCTATGTGTTTATGTTCCCTAGTATGAACAACAACAAGACAAGCCTGGGTGTGTCTGAGAGTAAGAGCTATGTGTCAGCGTCTGTGACAATTCAGTATCTAAACAGGAGTTATTTCAACTACAGCAACGCACAGAACTTTGCAAAATGTGCAGGATAACTGTTCCCACTAAAGATGGAAGCAACAAATGTGTTTCACCACTTTAGGCAAAAACAGACCGTCAAGTACTTCTGGGTACAAATGAGGAGACACTAGCAGCTGGTGATGTGCTATCCAAACATAAACAGCTCAACCGAGCATCGCTGGAGCGCTCGCTAGTTGCACCTCATATGACAGGAAGAGCAAACGTTGGACGGAAATTACTGATGTGGTTACATGGTGGCAAGCAGGACTTTAAAGAGCTAGATGAAAAGATATAACATCCTGGGTAGAGAATATTTTTCAGTTTTATTATGTGACAATATTGTGCAGGCTTCTGAAAAGTTACAAGGTTAAATTAATTTAGTTATTATTTAGGTAAAGTGTTAAGCAATTATGTTATAGATTTAATTAAAATTTTCTTCAAATATCATGATATAATGTTGAGGCCATTTCGCCCAACCCTAATCTACGGCCAGCTGTGAAACACAATGGAGGCTCTAACATGGTTTGGGGCTGCATTTCAGCCAGTGGTGTTAGGGGTATTGTCAAAAGCAATGTTGGCTAATCTTGATGGAATTAAACAAAAGGCAGAGCTCTGAATGTCTTTCAAGAACCCTGGAGAAATATTCCTGAAGACTACTTAAGGAAATGACAAGAAAGCTGCCTAAGAAACTTCAGGCTGTGTTGAAGAATAAAAGTGGTTGTACCAAATATTGACTTTTGTATGTTATTTTTGTATAATAAACTGCTGCACCCATTTTCAATTTTCCTAGCAAAATATAAAGAAATGAGGGGTGGCTTAATACTTTGGCACAGTACTGTACAACAAATACTCATGCCTTTATTTATAAAGGCTCTTAATAGTCTTTTACACTCTTACATGACTTTGTTGCTGTCTTTGGAAGTGATCAAAAGATTTGTGCTGCCTGTTTTTTATTAGCCTGAAAAATTCCCTTTCGCTCACTTTGCACCTGTAGTGTTGACTAACACGTACATTAATTTATAGCTAACCTAATTTTTACCCCATCAAAATTGTAAGTTTTAATTTAGTCTTGTTTGAGTCAATTCATTGCTTTAATTTTTAACACCTTTAAAATAATTTGTTTCACCCATTTAATTTTTCCATTATTTTTACCCACTTTTTATACTTAAGTCTTATTTGTGTCTCTTTGTGCCTACCATCTCTTTTATAAAAAAAAAATATTCCATCCATTTATTATATTTTTCAACTCTTCTACTAACAACCTTGGATTTTATTGGATGAGGCAGAAATAACATTCCAAAAAAATGAATGAAAAGAAAAGAATCAATGTTGTCAGATCTTGTAAAAGGTGTATGCTATTAAATAAGCTTTCAGCTTTGGTTGAAGTCTCTAAATTGTGCCATTTTAGCCAAATTAGGGTGTCTTTTTCTATCTATGCTGCAGCCAAACCCCTGGTATTCTCTCTGTCTGAAATCAATTCAAAATGCCTTTTTCTAGTCAAAAATATATTTACATCTTTTACTTATTGTTACTGCTGCGAGAATAAAATGCGTTCTTTAATGAGCTGTAGCTAGAAAGCTAATTAGCTAACTATCCTGCAAACTGCTGTGCACTTTTCCCCAATGACTCTTAGTTTGGTAGCTTGTTTACTGCATTAAGGATCAGGGCAGGATGTGTCTTCATGGTTTTAAATTAGATAAAGAAATGTGCTTAGCTGGAAAAAAAAAAGTCACATGGGTTCTTGGTCAAAGTCTGCAGCTCAGTGACTATATTACTCTATGTAAACTCAGTTTATAGTGACATAATACTCCCCATCAATGTATAAGGAATCAGATGAATTCATACAATTGCCATCATTAAAACAGAAAATATAACATTCTCCAACTGGTCTGAGTTCTTCCTGAAGGAAGCACCCAGTACATACGCATGCTGTCGCTGCCAATAAAACACACCATTTAATTTCAGCGGGATGCTTCAAATTGTATTTCAGGAATGTGATTAGATTTTGAACTGCTCATATTTTTAATCTGATTTCCAACCATCGTTGGGCAACAAAATGAACACAGATACATTACCTTTTTTTTTTTTTTTTTTAAATCAGAAGTTAAAATAAGTCCCCCGACAAAAAGGTTACAGTTTCTGTCCCTACCTGAAGACCCTCCAAGCATCAGCATTATCTGAAACTCACACAACATAATGCTAAATTGCATATGCTTACTGATTAATGCAGACATCGACCCTCGATCAAACAAACCAAATAAGCCACTGTTAACTTTGGGTAATTCCATATAGACTTCTCTCAGGCCTCAGGTGACTCTGCGTGTGCCTGAACATGTGTACGCTTTCATCCTCACATATGGGCGACTAACAGCTTTTCTGCATATGTTTGTGTTGGCATGTGCACGTTCTGCAAAAGTATGTCTGTGTTTGCGAGTGTATCTGAATGTGCGTATGTGCACACAGTGCATACAGTGTAAGTGTGTGCTCCCCATTTAGTCAAAGTCCCACCTGGTGCCCCCTCCTGTTCAACTGGATACAACAGAGACAATGTTAGGGTGAAGTCTGCTGTAACAATGCACAGATGGGATCTCTCTCTCTTGCTCGCTCCCTCTCTCCGTGCCACTCTCTCTATCTTTTTCCTCTCGCACAGTGTGCCTAATGCGCCATTCTTCCCGGCTATTCACATGCATCAGATTTGACATGCTCATTCGTTGTCTGGAAGGACAGAACAACCAGGGACCACTTTTCATTCTCATCCTTATCCCTGAAAAGTCATTTTGTGCATCGACAAAGTGTGTGGGAGGACAGAGCAATCGAGAGCAGGGAGAGAGAAATATTTGACTGTGAAAGACAGTCACGGAGAGAGATAGAGAGCGAAAAAAAAGAAAGGGAGTGAAATCGGACAGTGGAAGAGAAGGTAATGCAGAGCAAAAAGCAGGCACAAACACAGCGAGCAAAGCGAGAACAGAGCGAAACATAAAGAGGATATAGGTCACGATAAAGAGAGGAAGAGAAGCTGGACATTTTGGAACAATTTCATCCGAGTGAGCAAGAGGGAGCGTGTGGAAGCATAACACTACTGAGAGAATGAGGCTCTAAGGGCACTGTACAAAAGAGGGACTAATAATGGAACTACAGAGATCTGCTGCCTACAGCCTTTCCTACAGGGAACAGGCAGGCAGTTAACATACATTTACTGAGAGCCAAAGTGTGTCACACCCAAATCTCACCTTGCACTACAAGCAGGTCTCCTTTTTCTTTGTCCTTACTAAATGGCTAAACTGAAAGTAGTGGTTTATATAAGTGCGATGCTGATGCAGCACTGTTGACATTGATGGGTTTGGCTTTTTTTTGGAATAGTTGAGATTATTACCACTTGGTACTGCTGACTTATGGTTATATTTTACCCACCAAAGTACTTATTAAAATCCCAAACATACAAATATCAAAGTCTGCAGTGCAAAGAGCAGACCATCACCAGTAAACGTAGAATAGAACAGTTTAGCTAGCATGATTTTTGTGTTTTATTTTCTTTACTTTATCAGTACGACTGCTTCACTGAAAGCTTACCTAATCTATCACAGTCCATGTGGTCATTTTTAATCTGATATTTAAAAGAGATATGTTGCTATATTTCAGATCTGGCAACAATAAGTGCTGCCAGCATGCTCCCAGGATTGATTCCCAGAACACATTAAATCGAAACCTGTCTTTACCACCCTGCTGTCTTTTGAAGTGTGCTTCTTGATGATTCTGAGAGTACAGACGTTGAACTAAAGAAAAAGCACAAATATGGCAGCAGTGTTTTACCCCAACAGCTAGTTTATGAATTACCTATGGCAGTGAAAAGCCCTGGGCATATTTAATGCAGGAGAATCTGTCCAATTTTTTTTTTTTTTTTTTTTTTACTTTATTCCGCTCTGTTTTCTTTCCCTTTCCAGAAATCTGCATTTTCACCCCATTAGGAAAGTAGCAGCTGGGAGTGTCAGGACAACAGGCACATGACTTCAAGTTGAGTTCATCGGTTCACCCTGACCATGTTCCTCCCAAAGAAGCACATGAACTCATCGTGAAAGATAAAAGATCAAAGGGTTGTCACTCAACTACCATGGTGCTTTCAGGGGGGATTAAAAACATGATTAAGGAAATTTTCTTGACACAGAAAGAAAGAGCTGCGTATCCAGCAGCAAAACGCCTCCAAATGCTGATTGGTTTTCCATCTTTTTTAAACCACATCATATCAGAGACCTCTGACCCTTGGAAGCTTTTAAAAACTCAAGGAGAGCGGTGGTTTCTGTAGGTCCTGTCAGCCAAGTGTCTAACATTCAATATGGTGATTATGGAAAAGCGCAGACAACCCACTGACTGCAACACTATGCAATTTACAAAATTATATTAATCTAGTATATGAAATTATCCATAGAGTATTTTTGGAGCTTGCACAATTATCTGGTGTACAGAACTGAATGGAGCGTCGTGCACTCAAAGCAGGTCACAGGATCGGCACCAGCTCCCAGTGTGACACCAGCCAGTTCAGCCTCTGGGTTCATTCAAGTGCTGTAAGGTCAGTTAGTCTTTGTTTAGATCAATTAAAAATCAATTTCAAATTAGTGATGCAAGGCCACAGTACTCCAGGGAGTAGTTATAAATACCTATATAGTCCTTGCTTCAGAACACACTTGTTTAAAGCTCTGACCTACGGCTGGCTGGTACGTCGATTGGAATATCAGCACATTTTTAAATGAGATATAGGATGAGACAATAATGACTACATAAAGTCATGCCAGTATGTTAACTCGCTGCTCAACCCCTCCATCGGCATTTGTGAACCAGCTAGGACCCACTCATTATTGCTGTAGTGACTTTGTCACTGCAAGCAGCATTTTTTTTTAAGCAAGCAGGTTTTGTGCTGCGTGAGCGAAAGATACACCCTCATAATTTTGTCACCGCATGATCATTATGCATGTAACGATAGCGGCAATCACAGCAGAGTCGCTGTCTCTACCTTTTGTGTCTGGTGATTTTGTCAGTCGCAGAGCGGCGGTGTGTAAGTGGCCGGGAAGCGACTGGATGACAGCTTTATTGGGATTTTGGCAGCATTAACACAGAGCTTAATGTAAGCACAAAGAATAAGACAATAGGAAACAAATGTTAAAGCCTGACATCTGCTGACACCAGGCAGAACTGAGCTACGACACAAAAACATCATGGATAGACTGTGCTGATTTAAGGAGGCTTCCATAAATGCTCTATATCATCTATTGCCATGAACTACAAAACTAAAACGTGATTTTTGCTCTATATTGCCTCGCCTGTCCTCAAACCGCTCACTGCATCCTTCCAGTCAGCGTGCACTTTAAATGCAGCTCCTACTACTGTAAAGGAGCAGTGTGGCATGTGTTCTTGTACTTTGCTAATCACTATTGCTCTGAAATCTCTCAGATAAGAACTTTAAAAGCTTGTATTTAATAGAGTTTGGTGGTTCAAGGCGGGGGAAAAAAAATACTTTTTGAGAGCTGGTTATCACAATAACTTGTGCTTTCAGTACAAAGCCCTCAATTTAATTATGATAGGAACTCACATCAAGGAATTTTCAACTTATAGGAAGTTATTACACAACTAATATGGCTACATACATTATATGAACATAAATGTCCGCGAACATTTAGTGACATAGGTTGGTAGAACCGTGACAAGCCACACTTTCCTCCCATCATACAAAAGTAAAGCCCAAATATGGGTGCCGCCTTCTTGTGCTGCATAGCAGTGAGTGAGTATTGGAGAACTGTGAAGTCCTTAAATGATGTGAGTGGAACTAGTGAGCAATAGCAAGAGAACACAAGACCACATAAAACACTTGTATGGAAGTGACTTGATGTTATTGGTTACTCGGTATCTGAACAGATGCATCAAAAAGCTAACGATAATGTGACAGATGACACAAATTTGTAAACTCAAGCACACCCTGTAGTTTGTTAGGCAAAAATACCTCTCTTTAGCAATGTGTATGCTTCTTTCCCCTTTAATTACTTAATTTATCCCCTCGAATCCCCATTTTTGGAGTTTCTCGCAATCATTTCAGTTCAGTTTAAAACAGTTATATTTTGATCTTGATGTACAGAAGTCTTGAGCCACCCTTCATTTCTTTATATCTTGTTTAACAATGGTATTGAGCAGTAGTTTTGCAGGTTTTCTATAGGCCTTTCAAAGTTTTTCTTTGGACATTGGCAGCTTTTTCGCTCATTTTCAGTCCAGCCCTTGTACCTGACCATTTTCAGAGGAATGTTTTTTCTTTGTTTGTTGTTGTTTGTTTTGTTGTTTGTTTCTTGAACCACTTAACACTGAGCTATGAATCATTCAGACATAAAAAAGCACCTAACTCAAGGGATGAGCATGTTGTGGCTACATATAATAGAAAAGTTAGCAAAGAACCAATTTTAAATTGTATCTTTAGGCACTTTGTTACAAGCAACCTGTTGCAAAAACATTTGTTCCCATTTCTTTAGTTGAATTTATCGAAAATGCCAAAGATAACACAGTTTGACAGGCATAAAAATAGTATTTGTGCGCCAACATGATTATTCCCAAAGAGCTATTAGCCAAAAATTTATCTTGGTGTGGTCTCCATGGAAGGATATCAAGAAGCAGTTTTTAGGGGAAAAGGGAGAAAAGGCCGATGTATCCTAATTACACAAGAACTGGACTTATGCAGAAGAACAGGCCTTATGGTGTGATGAATCCAAATTTGAAATTTTTAGTTCAAATCATCATCAACATGTAAGGAGGAGGTCAGCAGAGAGGTACAACAGTGAGCGTCTACAACCATCTGTGAAACATGGTGGAGGCTCTGTCATGGTTTGGGGCAGCATTTCAGCCAGAGAACTTAACAAAACTGAGGGAATTAGGAACACAGAAAAGTACTATCAGCCATGGATTGGCCTCCCCAGACCCTGGACCTCAACATTATTGAAGCAGTGTGGGATCATTCAATTCAATTTTACTTATGTAACACCAAATCACAACAAACAGTCACCTCAAGGTGCTTTATATTGTAAGGTAAAGACCCTACAATAATTACAGAGAAAGCCTAACAGTCAAAACGACCCACTATGAGCAAGCAATTGGTGACAGTGGGAAGGAAAAACTCCCTTTTAACAGGAAGAAACCTCCAGGTTCAGGGAGGGGCAGCCATCTGCCAAGACCGGTTGGGGCTGAGGGGAGAGAGACAGGACATAAGACACACTGTGGAAGAGAGACAGAGATTAATAAAAACCCGTGATTAAATGTGGAGTGGTGTATAAACAGAGTGAAAAGAGGTGAATGAAAAAGAAATGCTCATCATCTTATGGGATCATAGAGAACAGAACAAAAGGCAGCTGATATCCAAAAAAAGAGCTTTTAATGTCCTTCAAAAAGCCTGGAGAACTATTCCTGAAGACTGTTAACTGACGAGAAAGCCTATATTGACTTACAGGCTTGTTAGAATTGTACAAACTCTGTTTTGCCTTATATGCTGTATTTCCATGTATGTTTGCACATATTTCAATAAACCGCTGAACCTATTTTAGCAAAATATAAAGAAATTAGAAGTGGCTCAAGACTTTGCATAGGACTGTACTTCAGATTTGTCTGTAAGCCATAATTTTTTCTAAGGATATTGTTTTGATATATATATATATATATATATATATATATATATATATATATATATATATATATATATATATATATATATATATATATATATATATATAATGTCAATTGTGGATTAAAAATAAAACAAAATTAGTCATTACTATTTTCTGTGTATTGACAAATTAAGCTCTACACAGGAAAAATGGGGTTAAGAGAGTTTTAAAAAGGCTTTTTTCAGTTTATTTCTGAATTGGTACAATTTAGCTAGTCACAAGGTTATTCACAATTTCACTCAATACAGCAGAGTGAAAATCTCCCTAATGAACCTACAAGACAATCTGATGGTCTGCAGCCGGGAGATTTGGGATTGGTGAAACAAACTGATGAAGTCATTACAGTCCAGGGGAAACCTTGATCCTTTGGGATCAACTGTAATTTATTTGCCTGGGGAATAAGAGGGTCCAAGCACAAATAGCCTGTCTGTTAGTACACACCTGTGAGAATAATGTGTGCATGGGAGCATTTCCTATTGCCATTGATCTGAGCTCATAAAGGCTTACAATGATAAACACAGCACCTATTCTTGGTTATAGAGATCAACTAAACGACCCTCAGGCACTCACTGACTGAAAGCTGCGATATATAACACACACAAGGAAGTAAATGGTGTGGGAGGGCTTGTGTAAATTATAAGTCAATTAATATGAATTGTTAGAGACATGAAAGTTTGAGTGAGCGATTTAAAAATAGGACAGCACCATTTTTAGCAGGTGTGGATAAATGAAGCAGGAAAAGGCTTTTTTTTTTTTTAAGACTTTTACTTACTACAACAAGCCTATGATGAAAAAGGATGGATTTGAAGTTGAGTGGCTGTTTTAAAACAGGTTTAAATAGTTTTTTTTTTTTTTTTTTTTTTTGATGATACTGATGTGTTGCCAGGAAGAATCCTTTGAAAGAGCCCGCAAAGACACAATGCTTATTCTGTTAGATCAAAGTCTGTGGAAAGCCCCAAATTGGGCCTGCAGTTTTCTGACTGGCATGCATGACTTTGCTCAGATTCACTGGATTTAAGAGACTCTTTTTTCCGCTTTCTTTGTACAAGCAGTGCTTTTGAGACAACAGTTCCATAAACTTAAAGCTGTTCTGTTTTTCAAAACACTTTTTTTTTTTTTTTATATATATATAGAGGTTTTAAAAAAAAGAAGTTGTAAAAGTGGTCACTGTACTGCTGTCCCTCCATGTTCCAAACAACTCCCGAGCAACTTATTTGACGACCAAGTCAGGGGCCCTGTCAAACCTCAAGAGCCAGCAAAGCAAAACTGCTCGTGTTGTAGTGCCCTGATAGAGAGGATCTTCAGGGCGTCATGACAAGAGGAAGACATCCGCTTTAAATATGTATAAGCCTTGGGTTCACCCACACACTCCAAAGGAAAACCAAGCTAAAAGACACTCTCATCCGAATGCCTCAACCTGTCACAGTATGTTACAGATGAAGGCGCTGTACACATAAAGCATGTAGATTAAATTATGGTTTGTGGTTTAGTCATGAATGACTTTTTTTCCCCAGCTTTTTGAATGATATCACCTCCTCTGCACCTGTAAACAAACAAACAAAGCCCTTTTGGAGGACCGCGGTGATTCACTTCCATCCTTGAGTCACAAAGCTGAGTTACCTTTTGAAAGATTCCTAAACTAACATCGCTTTTCACAATAACGAAATTGTCGCGCTTAATCCACGATTATCTTTGCGCTTAGAGCAATGATCTTGCGGCTGAAGCGCAGCTGAGATAAAAATGGTTACTGCTCAAAGTGCTGCAGTGTGTCAGAAAATCCAAGTTAAAAAGCTTCAAGACGCACAGTTTCTCTGCTCACAAGGATGCAGCTGTGACAAAGCCGCACATATGAACCTATATATCAAACCTAAAGCGAGATTGATAAGTGCTCTGCCTGCAAGAAGTGCTTCTGGTTTATTAAGCAACACACAATTTCCCAGACACCTTGTTCGTCATCTAACCCAAATGCAATTAAAAGCACTACTGATAGCACTGGTGCATTAACAACATCACCCTGCTTACTACATCCTCGTGATTCACTCGTGTTTCCCTCGTTTGCCACTCTGATTAGAGGTACAACCAACCCCGAAACCTCAGAGCTCCAAACCTCCAAATCTCTGTGAACTGACCACATCAGATGTTTGCCCCAGATGCTTGGCCAACTGCCTTGCAAGCAGAGGCAGCCTGTGGACTCTTTGGGGCCTAGTTTAATGTGTGCTTAAGAGACCATGGGACCAGGCAAATGCTGCTCTCTCTCTCCTCCAAATATCTGCCCATCATTTATTCATTCACACTCCCAGGATGGCCGCTGCTGCCATCATCTGAGGACCGCGTCGTCTGAAGTTCCCCGCGTCTCTGTCGCTCAAACACTGCGCACGCACGCACATGCACTTTGCGAGTGGTCCCAGAGGTCTTTTAATTTTTTGAGAGGCTATTTTTAGCGAGAAAAATAATCGAGGTGGAAAGTTCCATCTGTCCAACACTCTTGTTCCAGCTGCTCCTTTTTAGCAGCAGGCAGAAAGAGTGTGTGTGTGTGTGTGTTTATGTGTGTGTGTGTGTGTGTGTGTGTGTGTTGGGGGGGGGGGCTACTTATCAGATGAAAATGACACAGACGGCATTTTTTTTTTTTTAATCTGCATTAGCAGGAAGAGAGGCGTGTTCTAAGATAGGTACTAGCTAAATCACAGTCCCAAAGAAATAAATTAATAAATAAATAGGAAAAGATCACCTGTGGTTAAAAGGAAATGTTTACGTGCTGAGCTTGACACCACTACCTGCTCTTACTCTGCTACATGTCTGCATGTATGCTCAGGAGTGGAGTCGCAAAGCATCCTTTCTGTATTACCTCCTGTAAAAACAAGTTTTTCATTTTGGTGACTGACCAATACTGGCCTATCACAGCTCTTCGCTCCTCTCTCCTTGCCTTTAACTAGCAGCCAAGTAATCTTACAAAATAAAGCGGTGGTGATTCTAAGCAGCGACAGAAACATTCTGGTAAAGAGTGCTTAAAAACATGCAGTTTTTTCAGTTCTGATACTCACTGAAATATACTGCAATTACTGGTAAAAAAAAGAAAAAAATGTTGAGATTGAGATTGAGTACACAAGAGGAAAGAGGACTTAAACCCAGGAAAAGTGTGCCAAACTTTTGACTTAAACTTCAGCTTTGGGTCATAGACATGATGGCAGTCAGCAATGCAAGCAAAACACAAGTGGTCTACGAAAAAAGGCGAGGTCCAAAAAAATAGACCAAATATCCAAAAGCACAGTAAACATTTAGGGAACACAACACTCCAATCTGGCAAGTGGGGCGAGCTACACAGGAGGTTTTTATACTTGGAGGAATAATGAGCGGACTGAGAACAGGTGGTAAGGAAAACTGGCAGGAAAAGAACGAGGACCACAAAATGAAACTGGAAATGACTTGAACAGTAAATTATAACAATAATCTAAAATCAAAAAGATATAATTGTTTAGCACACTTTTTCATCCAAACAGATCATTGTCATCTGATCTGCAAATCTCCAAAACCACGCTGAGTGCTACTACAGGAAACCGAGTGAAAGTGAGTAGAGTAGATCTCACTTCAAGGACAGACTGAGTTAGAGAGTGAACTGGCAAACACGACAAAACACAACAACAAACACGACAGATAAACCACACTCGCGGTGTGATTTGATGCTGCAACTTTCAGCAGAGCCTCAAAAGGTTAACAAGCTCACAGAGTAAGTGGGAAGGAGAATTGGTCCAAGTTCTGCTTTGAAGCAGACATGAATGCCCTGTGAATGTCAACGAGCTTGAGGAACACACCACGTTGCCTCTATATAATGCTCGAACGCATCTTGTTCTCGCTCTTCATTCCAAACGTGAAGACAGCGGCCTACTCTGAGCACTTCTGTGTATTCACATTTGAAGCGCTCCATAGGAAGCACAGAGCAGGCAAGCAAAGCAAACAAAAGCAGCTGAAAAGTTCAGAGCCACCAGCTCTACTCGAATTCAATTTGCTGAATTGACTGAACCTCGGGACCGGTCCCTGCTACGCCCTCGAGGGGTGTTCTGGGTGCATCTTTAAATCAGGGCATCGTGAACAGAGCAGCTCTGTGTTGGTGTCCGTTGTGACAAATACTGAACTAATCAGTTTATTAGCACAGAGCCTCCGCTGTTGATTCTTCTAACTTTTAGAAACTTTCTTTAAATGATCCCAGCGCTGCAGATCCAGACCAACTCAACCTTTCTTGCCTGGAGTTGTAAGATAAATCCATTTCTAACTGAGAAGAGAGGATACAATATTTATGTGTAACTGGGGAGCGCTGATGGCTGAAGAGGACACGACATGTCCTCTAACTAACGCTGAAATACGAAGGGCCCTGCCACGAATTAGGCCATCCGTGACTGATGCCTGTCCGAGGAACTCGTGAATTTTACTTCCTTCTGTTGCTGTTTTCTGCTTTTTAAAACTTTCCCATCTTTCCTGCTTTTTTCTTTTTACCTCTTTAAACTGTTATGCATGCACAGCTACAGACATATACATGAGACAAAAGTACAAAAGAAAAAAAATACAAATTCAGGTCTCATAGTGTAATATGTGCAAAAGCAATCTGGCGTCTATTAACACTGATCTGATCATTCTAGAGACAATGTCTGACATGAAAAGGTTGAGGTCAATAAACACAGAAGCAACCACGAACAATACAGACTTCGCTGCATCAGAATTTATTTATAGCAACACTGGCAGCTCCCCAGCAAGACAGCAAGAGGAGAGAAGAAATGCTGTCCAGTTGTATCGTCAGAGAGATGCTGAACTCACGCTGCTCCTACAGTTACTTAACCTCCACTCAATGCAAAGGTAAGGTCTTTTGAGCCGGACGGACACGTGGAGTACTCTAGGTGTGTAACCTTGTGTGAAGCTGACAAGACACCACACATGCACTCACCGTAGAGGTTACACAGCCAAATAAGCAAGCAGCGGAGTGAAGCACCTGGGGAATCGGGGCTAAATTCAATCTCACACAATTGTTTGGTTCAAATTGACATGTCAGGCTGCCGTGTGTGTGTGTGTGTGTGCACTGCAAGGTTCAATGCAAATCCTGCATGAGGGTCTGTGGGGAATCAGTCAATATGCAAGCATGTCTGCTCTGACATTTTTTTTTTTTTAAATAAAGATGTGGAAGAACATTTTAATATCAGCAAAGCAGTTCATCCATCTTTAGTCACTGGGGACTTTGCATTAACACGTTTAGTCTATAAATGCTTATTTATGGGGGCTATTAATATTTTTCTTTAATGTAATTTAATCTTGTTAAAGATTAAATTACATTAAACCATTAAGATTAATTGCTTTCTCTCAGCTAAAGTTTTAATAGGACACACTTTTCACAATTTCAAGTTTTGTTTTTGTTTTTTTATAACAAAATATGGCAAACTCACTGAACTTGCAGGCACTCAGCAAGAACATTGCTAAATTACCGCAGGGATAGCACCACTGGACTAAGAAGTGAGGTAAGGTAAACAAAAACATGCATATATAACTGTTGTTTATTCACGCACACAATATAATTCCCATTGGAGAGCTATAGGCACATCCAGTGATTTTCCTTTGGGGATGCTTGTTCTCCTGTGCCGCCTGATCATCATACTTCTCGTTAATCGGGCGGATTACCAGCGCAACCCTCCACCGTCTGCTCCGTTTCTATTTTAGAACAGACACTACTGTACCACGTTTGAAAGTGTATCAGTGGCGGTGGCGTTGCTAAAAGAAAAAAAATATATATAACTATATCAGACCTCGGGTTGTGTAAGGTGGCCACAAGGAAATTCAGGCAGTGCGCGTATGGTTAAGATGTGCACAGTCAAAAGTGCTCTGTGGAGATGGCGACTAGCAAAAGGGAGAAAAGTCATCCTAAACCGCTTTTTTTTTTTTTTTTTTTTTTTTGTGGAAATGCCAGGGATTTGTCAGCGTGATCCAAACACACAGTATTAAGGAAGGGTAGGATCAAATGGCTCTTGGAGAGGCTGAGCCCGTGGGACAATTTAATTCTAGGTACATCTGTTTTTGTAGCACTGATGCACATATGCGGTACTAATGTCTTGCCCAAGTGACACAAAACCTGCATAAACATGTCCCTATTATTATTATTATTATTATTATTATTATTATTATTATAGAAACAGCTAAGTTTCCAAGTGTCATACAACTTACCCTCCATGCAGAAAATGACCATCCAGGCTATCCATAGATCTGAGTTATGGAACTTCACCATGGTTCGTGACTGTTCAGTAGCGACTCACTTTCAGTTTTGCCTCCTTTCTTTATGGAAGTCTTCGCTCACAGTTCCCTTAAAGAGAAGTAACTGTTCCTTATAATAACATGCAAGAAATCTGGGGATTTTACGCAGCGCACACCGACGGCATTTTCAAAACACTACGTGAAATGTCCAAACGTGACAGAAAAAATATCACAGAGCATTTCTATCCACCAGGCACTCCTCTTCACTTCGGATGCTTTTTTTTCACTAACTAGCCTTCCTCCCGTTCTTTGGTAGCCTTTCTGTGGACACTCCAAGACTATTTTCCTTCCCCGACCACTCCAATCAATTTACGCACGCTTGGAGAGAAAAAAAAATCTCCACCTCCTTATGTTCCAAAAATCTGTCCACTCTCGCTTAAAGTAACTTACAAACAGAGCTGAAACTGGCACTTTCCACGCCCGCTTGGTGAGTCTCTCCAACGCGTCTTGTTGCGCTCCATGGTTTTTCGTCTGTTCGGCTGCAGCTGAGTGGACCCGAGCGTAACTGGGAAAGCGTGGGGAAATGTGCCACTTCCGACCGGTGTTTTTCAAAGTAAACGAAAAAGCAGCAAGTGGGACGAACTCAAAAGAAAAAATTATAAAGTCAAATCTTGACAATGCGATTGTCACGAGATGTGAAAAGGGCAGGCGTGTCAGTGTCAGTCCTTCAGTCATGGCTGAATCACGTCATTATGTACAAATGAACTGTACAATCCACTGCATTCAAGAAGTCGGTACATTTTAGCACTGAGGTGTTGAAACAGGATTCCTATCAGATTATATTGGAGTGATATTTGAGGATAAAACACGAGTCTCTCGCCTCACCTTGAAAAGCCTCATATTATTGTGTTGCTATTTATCCAAACTAGAGAATAAGGAAGGTACCGTAGTATCCAGTGTAGTGAGCCTGAGGCACCCCACACGCCTGACCTCAATGAGCTTTTATTTTGTAGGTAACAATCCACTCGCTGTGTCTGTGCGGCTTGACGGCGCTCAGGAGCGCACGATTGAGACAAGCCCGGGCCTGGCTGTTGCTGGGAGACCGCTGACGCCAGACGAAAGAGAGACGTTCGCGCCCTCCTGCGGTGCGTCCACAAAAGTCACAGTAGAATAGAATATACCAGCTTATAATAGATTACAAAGCTTTGCATACTTGTGCAAGAAACACTTTCCTTTTCTGTCACAGTGATGACATTCATCCGCTTCATTGATCGCTGTTGCTGTATTGAACTCTGTGTTACTTTTAATAGTTTGTAATGTAAACTAGAAAAAGTATTTTCCAGAGAAAACGCAATGTGAATGCTGAGAGCTGAAAGATTTTGTCTGGAGCGCCTAGAAATGTGTTAAATACCTGAAACCTAACTTGCTGAACCAGCTTAATAGCGTTCGATTACAAAAATATCAGCCAGCTAAAGTGTGAGAAGTAATAGTACCTAAGTTGAACTTTATTTGCTGAAATTACTTTAAAAAAAATACAACAACAAATTGAAAAAAAATGGAGCTGAAGCACACAAAAATGAAGAAGTGAAATGAGAGAAACAAACCTAAAAAAAAAAAAAAAAAAAAACTTAATTTGAATCCACAAATTAAAAGCCGACTATTTTTAAATGCCCTTCTGTCCCAAACACACAGACACAAAATGCACACACAGATAGACACGTGCACACCTCCTGACCTGTTTACAAGTAAATATGCACGCACACACAGACTCATTCTATATCTGTGTATTTTTGCTGAAGGTATTTTTAAGTACACACACACACACACACACACACACACACACACACACACACACACACACACACACACAGACAAGGGAGTGATCATTAAGGCTGCAGCCTTATTGATTAGGTTATGGCTCATCATTAAGCAATATTAAATTCATACCTGCTGCTCAGGAATATTACTCAAATGTGAACAACATGGTTGCATTATGTTTTGTCCATGGTTCCCTTATGATTATAGTGATATCAGCAGAATCTCAAATGGGTGCATCATGTATTAATATTCCTGTACACACGAGCATAATATGATGATGTTAGTACCTTGTAAGTATGCAATATATATATGGCTTATTGTTATAGATTATATAAATTATGTTGTATTCACCCTTGTACAAGAGTGCAGTTTGTACTTTCTCTAATTTGTTTACCATGGAAATTTTTTGTGTCTATTGCAGGATGCCTACTACCATGAATTCAATAAAAAGAAGAAAATGGATGGATGGATGGATGGATGGATGGATGGATGGATGGATGGATATTATATCTTTAATAACCCGGGGGTGACAAAAAATATTTGGAAAAAAGTTTAGGGCAAGGCCTCCAAATTATGGCAACATACTTTTACAGGAGACAATGAGATGTCTGCTGAGGGGATTTCTATTGTGAAATGGGGCTGTAATGTTATTCTGATGTCTGAATATATTATATATTTGTATTAATCATGGGAGGATATGCTGGGTCTTGTTATTGAAGGACTCTCATACGAAATGTTTTGGTGCTTCTGACAAGCACAAAGTCAGAATAACTGTTTGCTTATAAAGCTATAGTTCATATATATCCTATATATATCCTAATATATCCTAAATATATCCTAATTTATATATATATCCTAATTTCCATTCAGGACACTTCCATCCATCTCAACAACAGTCCAGACACTCCAGTAGACTGGTGGTTAACATTTAATCACCTACCGATCTTTAAAAATGACAGTATTCAGCGTTTCAGGAACAGACGCACTCGGCCTACATCCTATTTTACAAGATAAATATAAGACGCCAATGGCATCACATCCTGAACTGAGAGAATTTTAAAATTGCCAACATCTTGTTTAACACTTGTTGGTCTTTAACTTCAGGTCTAGAACTGGATGCAAAAGGAACTAGGAGCTGTAATCATGCTGGTATAACAGGTAAGTGTGTATCTTTGTCATCAAGCTACAGATGGAGGACAGCGCAGGAAGAATGAACATCCCAACCCACTGTTGGCAACTCCTGGTATAACAAGTGCCCTTAGGAGGAAGGGCTTCCTGCTAGAGAGCCTGGTTCCTCCCAAGATTTCTTCTTACAATAGGAACTCTGTAAGAAGAACCTGAACTGTACTCTTAGGAGTTATCTATTGTGGTTTTAAATTAAATGTTGAGGTATAGGAAGTAAGTGTGTCCTAATTTTTTAAGAATTGTTATTGTAAAACAAAATCTCATCATCCTCTAATTTATGTACCAGCATAGCAGCATTTAGTTTTAAGTAAGTGAAAAATTATAAAAGGTGATAAAGTGGTCTTAAAGCAGCAGGAGAGTTTGTTTTTTTTTAATGGACAAATATAGCAGAATGAAATTGTATTAATGCTGTATTACAATAGTATTATGCCATTATTATATATATCTTATACATATATTCATATCGGTTTTTTATATGAAATTACACAATAGAACTCAGCTAATAACAGTTGCTTTCTACAATTTTAAGCCTGATTAATTGTATTACAACAGCATTTGACCATATTATTAGGTATCATTGTTTATACACATGCAATGTGTATAAATAAGTCTTGCGTTTGAAATAAATCTGTTTTTTTTTTCATGTAAATTTAAGTTGTGTTTTAATTTACTCTTCCATAAAAATACAAAAAGTTTTAATATTTTTACAAACTGACCCAGGTGGGCCAAGGGGACCTGGAAGTTATAGGTGTCTGCTTGGACACGGGGACCAACAAAATAGGCAAAATTGTTCAGGGGACAACCAGGAAACCCAAGGTGGAAATAGAGCAACACTGGGGGCTGGCCGGGTGGCCAGCAGTGGTGATGAAACAATAACGCAAACTAAGAGCACCAGAGTCCAGAAACAGAAAAACGGTTCTAGGGATCGACCATGAGAGAAACCCTCGGGTGGGTTGCCTGGAGCTCATGCTGAAAGAGGCGACAAAGCACCTCCGACCCAACATAACGAACTCTTGTGTGGCTGCCTTAATGGTTATGGCAAGTGATGTGCGGTGAGGTTTTTGACGTGGGGAGGCACTGACACTTGTCTGGAGTCAGATGTTCATATAAACCCAAAATAGAAACTTATATTTCAATTTCACTTATGCTTATGATTAATTATGCTTTAATCAACTCCATACTGTTCAACAATGATAGCAAGAAAAACAAAAAATTAATGTAACTTTTTTTTTTCAAGGTGAGTCGTGAGACTTTAAATAAAGAAAAAAAACATGTATACCTTTATTTGAAGATGAAGTCCATGCGCCTATCCTTGTCCATGAATATCTCCGTTACTCTGCACAGTACTGCTGCAGCACTGCCCCTTGTCTGTGCAGCACAGTGCTTGCCCCATCCCACCCGCCTATTTTCACCGTGCATTTTTGACTGATCACAAAGAATAAACATGTCACATTCATTCAGTATATTAGACAAACTGTAATGCACCAATTGGTCAGCTTTCGCTGATAAGGAAGTTTATGAAAGGGGCCCGTACGCTGAGACCCACGGTTAAGCCTGTTGTTCCCTCCTGGGATTTACCCACAGTTTTGAAGGCACTCTCAGAGCCACCTTTTGAGTGAGAGTGTATTGACATGAAGGTACTTTCACTCAAAATTGCCCTATTGCTGGCTTGGCATCAAGAGGATCAGTGAGTTGCATGTTTTCTCTATGCACACTTCCTATAGTTGTATTATTCATGATATATGCCACATACATTTACTTACATACATTTACTTCCCTGAGAAATTTGTCTGGAAAATAACATAACTGATTAAAAATACAGAAGTTTATAATGTTCCGTGTCATCATGAACTTTGTATTCTGACTGTACAATGAACCACACTGATGAAGACTACACAATGATAGAAATGGAGACTTCAGGGTCACCCTGTTGTTGAAATTCTCTGTTTTTCACATTCTGTTTTGTAAATGATGTAATCAAGACTGATATGCTGTGACTATATGAAAATGTAAGTTGAATTAGAATGTGCCAGTACTTCATGTCATCTCATGGCATGCAGTCTGACCCAGATATCTGAACTGTTTGAAATGGCTTTATTAAATTTAATAATTGGACTCCTTATTCCTGTTTGGTGTCAATTCCTGTTCGATGAAACGAACACGCAGAAACATAAAGGCTTTAACAGCAGCAACACACACTCTTATTATTAAAATTCCTTCACTATCTTCAGTTTTCCCCCGACTATAGTAGGGTGGTCCTGCATTCTAACCCGGCCGTTGTGTCTAAGGTTAGGGACTCTACCTATAGCTGCCCCACTCTTGAGCTATTAGCTTTTCACCCCTCACCATTTGTTGATGAGAGCCAGAAACGGCTTAATTCACTTTGTCCTGTCCGAGCATTACGCATTTATCTGGACAGGACAAAGGGGTTTAGGAAAAGCAACCAGCTCTTAGTGTCCTGGGCCCCTTGCACAAAGCGAAGCCTGTGTCCCACAAGTGGTTGTCACAGGTGGTTGAGGCTATTGTGATGGCGTATGAGAGCCAGGAACTGCAGCCTCCAGTACACCTGCGTGCACATTCCACCAGAGGAATGGCTACCTCATGGGCCCTGTTTAAGGGCGTTTCGGTTTGGGACATCTGCGCAGCTGCTAGTTGGGCATCCCCACACAATTTATTAGGTTTTACTGCCTTGATGTGACTGTGCCCTCACTAGCACACTCTGTCCTTAATGTGGGCTCTTAATGCATGCTAACCTTTTCTTGTTTAGAGTAAGTGTAGGTTGATCTGCCTGAGGTACAGGGATATAGGCTTTGGAGCATGCAATCCGGGAGTGGGCTATATCTCCCATAGTGAGATACCGAGGTTTGAAAGAGAACGTTTGGTTACTGGCATAACCCCGGTTCTCTGAAAACGGAGTGAGATATCTCACTGCACTGCCCTACTTGCATGGGCACATGGAATAAACATATTCATCTACGACCACTTCATGGGCCAATACATAAAACTAACGCCTGTGATGGAGTTAAGAAATTCAAATTAAATTGGCTAAAAATTCACAAAGTGCATAAATATGATGGGGTGGAACTGAAAAATTATAGACATAAATCATGCTGTTTTAACCAAGAACATGGCCATAATGTGAGAATTGGTCAGAAGAACAATGACAAATAGTACAGAAAAATCCAAACTGGAAGCCTTTCATGGAAAGGCACCTTTGTTGTTTTTGTTTTATGCCATTACTGATGTTTTGTTTTGTTTTTCTGAACAGAAATCAAGCCAGGAAAATGTGGCAAACAAGGGAAACCCTTCCCCGTCTCAGCAGAGGTAAACAAATAGATAACTTTTTAAATTTAATGCTGCCAGAGCTGCTTGTTGAGTGGTTTAGTTTGAATTACTTTTTTTTTTTTTACTATTGTATAGTGATTTCACTTTGCCTGTCTGTAATATTCTAATCTTACAGCCTTTTCACCACTTATAATCTAGTTGGCCATAAATATTGCAGTCCATTATTTATATAGCTTTAGAGATGAGTGTTGCAAATGTAGAAAATACAATATGTGATTTTTGTGGTACAAATTTGGGGATTCTATGAGAGTTATTATTTTTATGTGCAATATCCAGGATGTCGTCCTTGTTACAATGATTCAACTGTTGAAAATAGCATTTATACTTTCTTCCTCACCAGTGTTTCAGATGCTCCTGCTGCCACACCAGTTTCAGCCCCACCATAAAAGGTGGAAGAAACAAAAATAAAAGAAGAAGAAGAAATGGCTGATTCGTCTCTTCAGTTGCTGTCAGCTTTGGCTTGACAGAAAGCATCACATTTGCTAATTGTATTCTCTGTGACATTTGCTTGTTAGTTTAAAAAAAAAATTTTAATAACATTTTTTTCTTTCTCTAAAGAAGAGTGACTGCGATTCTGATGCAGAGACCAGGTCAGAAACTGCTCCCTATATTAAGTCTTACATTTTTACATATTTCTTTACACGTTTTCCGAAAATTAAAACTTGCCCACATGTTAGTATGATTTAACCTCAGTTAAGATTCAACTCAGTCAAACTACACTTGCTTCTGTCTTTAATTAGTGAGACCATTGCACCGCAGTCAACAAAGAAGCAATCCTGGTAGCCTTTTAAACTCTTCAAGATATGTTTTGTTTTTTTTGAAAGAATCACTGTCATCAGACATTAAAGATCAGGACTAAATAAGAGCATTTTAGCACAGTTTATTTCCCTGTCTTTCCTTATTGAACCATTCATTTCTTTCTACAGAAAAAAACCAGGTCAGTCCAGCATCCATACCTGAGACATCAAACCAAACAGACCCCAAAAATTCAGCAGATGGAACTAATTCCAGGTAAAGTGAATTTTAAACTGCAAAATTCTGCTGGGGTCCTTGTGGATGCCACTTACATACTTACTGTTCTTGTGAACATTTTTGTAGACTGAACACAACCTGCAATGCAAACCATTCGCTGGTTTACTGCTAATGTTAGCGAGATAATCTGCTTTCTTCTTTCTTCATCCAGCAGTGACCTTAAGGATTTCCTTTAAGAATACATTCGCCACCTACGCTCCTGAGTACAAGGACAGTCGAGAGAAAGTGAGTCAGCTGGTTGGAAATTTAGCTTTTTGCTCAAAGTTTGGATTGTTTATGTTCTGTTTAAAAACTCCTCCATGTGTTTCTGTGTTTTCAGGATGCTCATGAGTTCTTAACATTGCTGCTGCTGAACAACATCCAAGCGATGTCCCCTGAGCTGCAGAAGAATGGGTTTATCTCTAGACCTCATTATGGAAGGCTCTATTCTGGTCATGTTAGAGGCATTCCTGAAACTAAGATCACCAGTTCCCATACAATTGCATTATCACTGATTTTAACACAACTGTTTTGTTAGTGTTTGTGTGTGTGTGCAAATGTTGTGATTGTTTCTAACATGCAGCCTGTTGTCGCTGCACTGTTCTTCAGGACAAAGAGTTGGAGTTTAAGTGTGAGTGCAGAAGGACGACATCGGGACTGAAGTCGTCCTTTGCCAAGGTGAGTGACGTCACATCAGAACTAATCACCTGACCTGAGCAGTTTCCCAACTGTGGTCCATTGATCCAACATACTTCAGCAATCCTTTTCTTTGTTCTTCTGTTTCTGTTTGACCCTCATTCGTCTTTTTTTTGTATCTTTTTGTTTGTCAGAGTTCTCATCTTGCACATCAAGAGGTTTTGCTTCACTCCAACTTACAGACTGAAGAAGCTGTTTGACCCCGTCAGGCTGCAGAGGGAATTGATGGTGTCATCCAATCAGGTAAAAGCAGAACAACATCTCAGAGAACCACCTTAAACATCACGATGACGTGAGACTGTGTGAAACTAACTCTTTGTTCCTTCTCAGGGTGGTGGCTGATATAGTCTTGTTAGTGTCATCAGCCATTATGGAACCACACAGACGGGTAAGAAAATCGGACTTGTTACAGGCAGAGAAGTGTTGATATAATTATACTGTAGATTTAAGTGAAATTTAAATGTTTTAGCAGAACTCATCACTGCATTCATAGAAAAACTGGTTACAAGCTCTTTTTGCTTGTAACCTTATTAATAACTTATTTTTGAATGTCTTGGTCAGTGCTGTAATTCTTTCTTTTGTTTTATTTTGTCCCTAAAAAGCTGGGAGGTTAATTTTTAATGAAGGACTCTCATAAAAAAGCTTTTGATTTGGATTCATATTTTTTAATATCCTTTCAGGACACTACATCTCTAACTCCATCTATCCTGATAACAGTCCAGATGATCCAACAGATCGGTGGCTCACATTTAATGACAAACAAGTCTTTGAAATGACTGGATCCACCATTTGCGAGCATCAAAACCACTTGGCGTACATCCTATTTTATAAGTGCCAAAGTAAGAAGGCAGTGGCATGGCAGTCTGAACTGGGAGAATTTTTAAATATGCCAACACCTTGTTTACCACATGATTTTTGTCTCCGATCTCAGGTCTACAACTGGATGCACCAAGAACCAGCAGTGGTCATCATGCTGAGAAAGGAGAATAGGTCATCAAGCTACAGATGGAGGAAGAATGAACATCCTAAGCCACTGTCGCTGACTCCTGGAGCAACTATTGGTAACCTCATGCCTTAGGAGGAAGGGTTCCTCCCAGAGAACCTGGTTCCTCCCAAGATTTCTTCCTCCAAGAGAGAGTTTTTTTTCTTGCCACTGTCGCCCCACATTCACTGGTCAAGAGAAAAGACCATCTCATCAGCAGAGACATTATTAAAATCCCAGATAGGGTCCACGTCCTGCTGAAAAACTAGTTCTGCACTGATATAAGGCCCAACTTGTTTGTGTTACATTCCTACAAAAAGGGAAGTTAATACAAGCTAAAAAGAAATAACACTTCCCCTGTCCCCCAAAAAAGCATTTTACCCTTTTACTAAGTTTGTGTCCTCACCGATACAGCCGTTGTTCATGGGGGCATTTAGACCAACAAGTGCTAAGATAAAGTTAGAAAAGTTATTACAGAAATTACTAATTTCCAAATCAGTGCATCACCCGTAGAGATGGTTCTTCTCTTGACCAGTGTTTGGCTTGCTCTCTGGGAACAACAAAAATACTTATGTTAAAAAATATATAATTTTTATTTTACATAAGTATTCAAGTAAGTATAAAAATTTGTAAAATTTTATATTTAAAAAAACATAGAAATAATAATAATAATACAAATCAAAAATAAATTTTTTTAATGAAATTTGAAATGAGTCTCAGAAGTTTCAGGATTAACTATTTAATTGCTTAAAAATGGATTTACTTGTTGGAGCAACTCAGGTAAAAATGGTAACACAGATCAACTTTTAGAAAAATATTCCCTCTATCAGCTGCTGCAACTCCTCATGTATACAAACCAGACTCAGCTATCTACGTCCAGCATTATTTGGTCACAATGTTTCAGCAGCAAATAGCGAACAAAGTCACAACAATACCACTGCATTTTCTCCGAAATTACAAATATAAATATGCTAGTGTGTAATTTCACACCACCTGATTAGCATGTCCTGCACCATTGATGGGTTTTGATAAGACATCATTGATCAGTGATAACTTCATGGGGTGAAAACCATTAATTGTAGGATTTTAACAAGTATATTTGCTTCAAAAACCTTATTGTGTCGTGGTTCACAAAGAGAATTCAAACACAAGGCACACTGAAAGTGGTTTCACAAAGTTTAATAAACAAACTCCAGATTAATTCACCACAGCTGAAATAAACCAGATCTTCTTTTAGGCTCAAAGTAAAACTCAGAGAAGAACTGATCACAGGCAAGTAAGTCTTCTGAGATTTCTTTAATAAATCTATTTAAAGTTAAACACTAAAGCTATCTAAAGTTTCCATGAACTTGGCTTTAATGTCATGTCCATGTACGAATGCTGGGGGGAACTCTAGCTTCCTCTGGATTCTGTTGTTAGCCACCAAGCACAAAAGCACCTTTTTGGTTTGTGTGTAGCCATTTCCCTCATTGCTGGGTTTCAAAAATGGCCGGTTTGAGTCTTGGAAAGGAGTTGCTCTCATGACATCACCGCCTGGCCAATCAGTGGCCTGCATTCTATTGACATCACATTTTTTGATCAACTCAGCACACTTGGAACCCCAGCTGAGTACGTACTAAAAAAGTACCTGGTACCAAGTACTAGCACCTAATGGAAAACCCTAAAAACTGAGCCAAGTTGAGCTGAGTTGAACTGAGTAGAAAAGCGGCATTAGAGGACTAAAACGCAGGACACACTAAAGGCAGTTTGACAGACTCCAGTTTCCAGCTGTCTCATACTCAGATACTTGGTGAAACACAGTCTCTACATGTTTTGACTATAAAAGAAGATTCATCAAAATCTAGACTACTGGATTGTTAAAAGCTCACAAATACTAAGGCTGCTTATTGAGACTTAAAACAATAGATTTGTATGTGTGTGTGTTTGTGTTTTCTGTTTTCAGGACGCTAATAAGTTATTAACATTGCTGCTGAATCAGATCCAAACGATGTCCCCTGAGCTGCAGAAGAACGCAGCTCTCCTGGGCCAAAGCTACACCTGCCCAGTGGAAGACCATCTTGGCATGTCCTCATGGAAAATGTGAAGACATGCACGAGGTAAGCTGTGCAGTGTACAGGAGCACTCTGTCAGAAAGGCAGGGCCAGTTACAATATTACAATACACTTCTTTTTCACCTGCGTAATGCTGGAGTCAGTGTGGGACCAGTTCATTTTTGGTAGTGCCCAATAACCAGCACTCATTTTAGTTAGTCAGTGGTTACAACTTTGGGCCCAGCAAGTTTGCGTCACCAGTTTTGTCTTGGTGAACTTTGAAGCAAACATGACATAATGAAAGCTGGTGTATTTTCCACAGGAAACTCTGGTGGAAAGAATCTATGGGCTGCTTTTACCAGTTATAGAGTTTTTCTTGTAGTGGCCACTCTGATAGTTGCTTATTTTACTGGTGAAATCTTTGGGCCTTGCAATTGTGAGGCGCTATTTTTTGGGGGGGAGGGTGGAAATACAATCCTGATTGAGTGTCATGGCTTAAACAGCTTAAACATTCACGTCCATTTACACATAGTTAATGTTTTCCACATGTAAATGCTGAAGACATCCACATTTGGAGGGTCTGGCAGTGGCTTCCACCACCTTCTGTATGTCTCATAGGCACAGATTTTAGCAATTCAATCCACCTCTCGCCCTACAACACCTGGGATAGGCTCCAGGCCCCCCACAACCCTGAAAAGGATAAACGGAAGAGAATGGATGAATGGATGGATGGATGGTTGGATATCCTTAGAAGCTACTCCCTTAGGTTTGGGCAATAAAAGTACTTGATTATGTCAGGAAAAGATCATATAGTTTGGGTTAAAATATAACACCCACCACTTTTTTAAAGCTGCTTTTTCTCAGATGCCACTTTGAGGCTTCAAAAACACAAAGCATGCTTCCTATTAAAATATATGTTTTAAAGTCATGCTGACTTTCATGAAAAAAGGAATTCTTTGTGTTTGTGTACACGAATAAATTGATTGTGCTGAATATTGTGGTCTGACCTGGATTTTAATGTGTAGCTGTGGAGCCCAGACATCACACCCGAAGGATTTCACAAGTTTATCTCTAGACCTCGTTGTGGAAGGCTCCATTTTGGACATGTTAGAGGCATGCCTGAAGGTAAGATCACCAGTTCCCATAAAGTTGCATTATCACTGATCTATCACTGAACTTTTTGCTCCGTTTCCAAAAAGTATCACTTTCCACTTTATTCTCGTGTAAAAGGGAGGCCAAAATGCATCAAAATGAAACGGTGTCGTTTTCTGGAAAAAACACTCAGCTGTCATTTTACTGATGAGAAAGAGAAGCGGAAATGTCTGCAGTTGACAAGGTATGTTACAATCATCTTTAATAGTGAACAGTCATTGGTTATGCCATTGCTGTTTATTTAGGAGCATTTGGACCCGGAAATGACGTCAGACTTAAAGACCAGATTGTTTCTCACTTCCTGTTTAACTTTGGCAGTAGTAATAGTTTGTCTCAAACTTCACACACTTGTTCACTGACTGTACTGTAACAGTAGGATCTACCCCCCACCCACCTCCCATTTAGAGTTGCAACTTAGCCTAATCTCTTTGGATATACTCACTGGTGCAAGAATAACATGCAGACTCCCACTACAGTTTCCACTACAGACAAGAGAGTAGGGGAGACTGAGCAACTTGACCTGTGATGTCACCAAAAATGTTCCGAACTGCCATATTTGTCTGTTCAGAGCTGTCAAACTGCAGTGTTTATAATCAGCGCAAACCTACACAAAGGAGAGGGCAATTTAACGATTCATTCGGGTCATATTGTTCCCTTTTATCAATTATAAAGAATTGAAAAGAATAAAGAAAAACCTCAGGGAAAATTTAAATTTGTTGTATTTGTTGTCTGACTCCTCCGGTGTGAGTTTTGCAGAGATTTGAGGTCGCATTTGTAGTTTTTAACGAGTTTCATCTCGAGGGTATAAAGCTAATGCTAGCATGCTAAGTTAGTTTGTTTTAAAGTGATGTCTTGGAAATGTAGCTTCCAGTATATGTTTTTGTGTAATAGGTTTGTATAGCAAAGGCTGTTAGATGCCTGTTAATATGATTTTAGTGCAAAAGAGTGAAGTATTGAACTATTAATTCTTTTTTATATTGTATTTAAAAACACCAAATGGATCTTGGTTACAAATGAGGATTGTTTTCCTGATTTATTGCTTGATTTTATGTATTATTTTTGCTAAGTTGTATGTGTGTATATATGTGTATATATATATATATATATATATATATATATATATATATATATATATATATATATATATATTAGGGCTGCAACGATTCATCGATTAACTCGATTCTAAAAATTTATCGACACAAATTTACTGTGTCGATGCTTCGTTTAAACTCTGCAGCGCTCAGCTGTCTCGGTGTAAGCGGCGCTCCTCACTAGCATTAGCAGCATTAGTGCTGACGTTTTTTTGTGGGTTTATTGGGGGCTGGCAAACCAACATAGAACTGCATTACCGCCACCTACTGGACTGGAGTGTGAATCACTCACGTATACACAAGCACACATTCTAAAAAGCTCTCCGTCGCTGCGATGGATTTCATTTAACACAGAGTGGATCATCACTAGAGTTGCCACCTGTCTCGTAAAATACAGAACCCCGTATGTTACGGGACTCCGTGGAATACGGCTCCGTAACATGCCGTGTTCCGTACTTTACGGGACGGGTGGCAACTGTCGCTGACATGCATTTCCACGCCTCCACTGCTCTCCACTGTGTGTTGTGCTCGCTGAGAATTTCAGCTGCTATTTTTGTCTTTACTTCAGCTGTAGCTACCAGAACTGGTTTGCTAGCGAGCGCGGGCCATTAGCACTAGCGATGGTTCGGTACCGGAAGGCCCGCCCCCCAGGACCGAGGGGCTCCTTCAAAATATTTTTTATACTTTAATCCCTTATTAGTGACTAATTATAGACCTGCAGTAGAAATGTATTTTCGAGAATGCTTGTGAATACAAAGCATTACACCATTACTCACACATGTGCCATGGCTCCCGCAGCCACTAGTTTTTCAAAACACTCATAGCAGGCAGCGGTTTTAACTGCGCAAGCGCAAAGAGGCGAAGCTGTGACGGTGAGCTCAAGTAGTGAAAAAGGAAACGTTTTTCCAGCGTCCAAAACAGCAGCTTTTTCTTTTAGTAACCACCCTTAAATCTGTGAAACAGCTGGAGGTCCTTCATCAAGCACCTGATCAGCAAGTGTTAAGGTGAAGAAAAGAGAACTTTGTAGCTGCTCCATTCACCGCTGTTTGTTCACATGGTGAGAAACTGCATTACGGAAGTTAAAATATGCAGATAAACTGTTAATAAAAAAAAGTATTTCTTATCCGATTACTCGATTAATCGCTGGAATAATCGATAGAATACTCGATTACTAAAATAATCGTTTTATGCAGCCCTATACTGGACAATGAATAATATCAATGTGCAATGTCTGACATCTTATATCTTCTTTGTCTTGTTGTGTCTTTGCTTATTATTTATCTATTTATTCTTTGCTTGTATATTCCTGACTGTATATTTCTGATTGTATATTCTTGTATATTCTGTATATTTCTGACTGTATATTCTTGTATATTTCCGACTGACAATATTTCCAACTATATCTCTGCTTGTGTGACTATAATGTAAAAAGTGCTACTGGAACTTTAATTTCCCTGACAGAACCCTCCCAAAGGGATTAATAAAGTTTAATCTAATCTAATCTAATCTAATCTAATCTAATATATATATATATATATAAAATACTTTTTGTAACCTCAAACTGATGTTTAAAGGACCAGTTTGTTAATTTTTATTCATTACATTATTATGTTATTCTGAGTTACTGAATGTGCATAAGGCTTTCTAACATGGCCGGAGGAAAGCCGGGCCTAGCAGACACATGACACACCCAGCTTATGGATTTATGTATTCCTGTATTACAGTTGGCTGTCACTAAAAGATCCAGTTCTGTCTCCTGTCTCGTCATTTCACACCAGAACACAACGCAGATTTCAACAGGCATAATACACACACGGGTTACACCAGCCCTAGTTAAATATTTTTTAAAAATTGTATTAGAAATGAGAGAAGTCCAAGCAAACATGGAAAGCTAATGGTGGTCGAATGTTTCTTCTAAGTTGAACTGTGTTTAAGTAGTGAAAAACATACAGAATAGATAATAATAAGATTAATAAGAGTACTGTGAATGCTGAATCGACATTCATACAATATAGAAATAAAGATTTGGATAACAATAATGTGAACGCTCTAACAGCATTCACATTAAGAGTGCAACACAGAAGGAGTCTGTAATTAGACTCACTCAGGTGAGCACTTCACTGAGAAACAAACCCAGCAGTACAGGCTACAGAGGCAGAAATCAGTCTTCTTAATAGTTTTGCATGTAATTAAAAGAACACGGTAATGTGGAATCGATGGTGGTTTTGCAAAAGAAGAAAAACATATAAACATATTTTTTTCGCTAAAGAGCAGCGTTAGGGGAGATGAACTCACAGGCTAAAGGAGCACATCAGTGATTAAATAAGCTACCAAAGATACTGCATCAAACAACCTGCATTCAGGCGTCTAATTACTCTGATCCACTGATCTCACAGCTCATCTCTGCACTAAATGACTGCTTATATCTTTTCTACTTCATAGGAATCGTAGTCTTGTCAGTCTCAGAGCGTCAGAACATCAAAGAAGAAACATGAGTGAAGCATTTGTGAATTTTCTTCACTAATTAGATTTTTCAGGCTTTAGAAAAAGTCAGCGAAAGGCATGATGAGGCCAGCACCATATAGATACCTCTATCCTTTTTTAAAAATGTTTCTGCTCCAAAGTTGCTGGCAGGTGTTCACTGTTTACCACAGCAAACAAAACAGGTGCATATTAGAGCATCTTAAAAAATGCCCTGAGGCTTTCCCCTCACACTCTCTCTCTCCCTCTCTCTCCCTCTCTGCTTGAACTTTAAACTTTCCTCACGTGCACCCACTGCTCCCTTTTTGAAAAGGGCTCGCAGCCTTTGTGATATTCATGAAAGATTCTTCAGGGGCAACGCTGCACCCAGTGCAGTGGACCACATCTTGAAAGCTTGAAGTGTCATGAGTCGGGGCGGGCCATGTTGTTGGGAGTGTTTTCTGTCTTCCAGGTGGTTCATTGGGGAAGGCAGCTGTTCCCGGTTACTCATCAAGGTTAGGAGTATATAGGAGGGGCTGAGACGCTGACTCATCGCCAGATTGTTGTTCTGCTCTTCGTGTGATCCTCCCGAGTGAACCAGCCCTCGCTTCCCGGCTCTGGATTCCTACCTGTGATCGGCGTTTTCACCACCACACCGGAACCCCTTCACCCGGTCCAGCTCCTCCTGTCTTCCCCTGCCTGCCTGCCCCTCGGACCACCTCTCCCTGACTCACTCGCCAGCCTCATCCCCGACCTGACCGTTAAGGTTGAGAGCCCAATTCTCCGTACTTGCCAGAAAGCCCTCACTAACCCCTCTTGTCCCTGTCAGTATTATTTTCTATTAAAGACTCTGTACCGTTCACTGTTGCCTCTGCGTCTGAGTCCGTTTTCTGCCGGCCATCATGACAGAACAATCTGGCCAAACCGTGGACCCAGCAGACGTAACAGTCCTCCACACAGCGATCACGCGCCAGGGTGCGATCCTAGGTGAACATGATCAGGCTCTATCAGTTTTGGTACAACAGACCGGGCAAGTTTCTCGTCACCTACAGCAATTAGATATGTCTCTACAAAACATCCTGGCACGGCTTTCACTCACACCTGAAACACCTTTAGCAGCCGGGGCTGCGCCACCGGTTGCTCCACCCCCATCTCCCGCGTCTTCGGTAGCAGTGGCGGCTGAGGCGGTTCGCGACTTCTCCTCTCCCAACCCAGAGCCTTTCCGGGGGGAGTTAGGTCGCTGTCAGGATTTCCTTTTGCAATGTTCTCTTCTGTTTAAAGGCGCTCCGGGGCGGTTTGCCAATGACTACGGTAAGATTTTGCATCTTGTGAGTTTGTTGCGTGATCGCGCTTTAACCTGGGCGCGTGCGTATCTCTCTGCTAATCCTGTTGAATCTATTTCATTTGATAACTTCATCAGTGCCTTTAAGGCAGTTTTTGATCATCCTCTTCGGGAGGATGAGATTGCTCGTCGGCTTTTTGCACTCCGCCAGGGAGATAAGTCTGTGGCGGAGTTTTCCATTGACTTCCGCGTTTTGGCCGCTGAGTCCGGGTGGGACACAAGACCCCTAAAGGGAGCGTTTTACCAAGCCTTGGCTAGTCCCATTAAGGATGAATTGGCTACTCGCGATGAGCCCGCCACATTAGAGGAGCTGATCGCACTTGCGATAAGAATAGACAACCGCTTGCGGGAACGCGCGCGGGAACGCGGCTACAAGACACGATCACCACGCTCCCGGGTTTCCCTGTCGGATTCGCCCCGCGTTACCGCCTCCTGTTCCGCGGTGGAGGGGATGCCACTCCTCCCGGAGGAACCGGCTGGGGAACCCATGCAGCTAGGCCGGGCTAAATTAACCCCAGAGGAACGGCAACGCAGGCTGTCAGCGCGGCTCTGTATTTATTGTGGTTCACCGGGCCATTTTGTGGCAACCTGTCCTGTGCGGCCAAAAGACAGGGCCCGCCAATAGTCACGGGGATATTGGCGGGTGGTGTGCAGTCCATGACGACGTTCCCCCGCATGCAGCTTAAGGCCACCCTTAGTTTCAACCATGCGGATCTGCCTTTGTTAGCGTTGTTAGACACCGGTGCTGAGCAAAATCTGTTGGACTCTCAAGTAGTTAAGCAGCTAGATATCCCCACAGTTCTCCTCGATCAGCCTGTATCGGTCATTGCTTTAAACGGTCTTAAGCTCTCCTCCATTGCTCGCCAAACTGTCCCCATTCCTCTCACGCTTTCTGGCAACCACAGAGAATCTATCCAGTTTTTTGTTTTTGACTCCCCCCAAAACCCTCTAATCTTAGGTTACCCCTGGTTCGCTTCCCACAATCCCCATATTGATTGGCAACAGCGAAGAGTCTTGAGTTGGAGCCCCTTTTGTTCCTCTCATTGTTTAGGGTCAGCCATTTCCCCCGACTCTCCCATTCAACCTACGCAGGAGACCACTGTACCAGATTTAGCCTCAGTGCCCCCGGTTTATCACGATCTCGCCCCTGTGTTTAGCAAGGCCCGTGCACTGTCGCTCCCCCCTCACCGTCCTTACGACTGTGCTATTGACCTTCTCCCTGGAGCACCTCTTCCTTCCAGTCGGCTTTATCAGCTCTCCGGGCCTGAGCGGCAGGCCATGGAAAGTTACATTAAAGACTCCCTAAGTGCTGGTATCATCCGTCCCTCCTCGTCCCCTCTTGGGGCGGGGTTTCTCTTTGTGGACAAGAAGGATAAGACACTAAGACCTTGCATAGATTATAGGGGCCTGAATCTCATCACCATAAAGAACAAGTATCCTCTCCCTCTATTGAACTCGGCCTTTGACCCTCTTCATCATGCTACAGTGTTTACTAAGTTGGACCTGCGTAATGCATACCATTTAGTCCGAATTAGGGAGGGGGATGAATGGAAGACCGCATTTAACACTCCACTAGGACACTTCGAATATTTAGTAATGCCTTTTGGACTGACAAATGCACCAGCAGTGTTCCAGGCGTTGGTTAATGATGTGCTGCGGGATTTCTTGAACAAGTTTGTTTTTGTTTATTTGGATGACATCCTGATTTTCTCCAGGAACCTCGAGGAACACCGCGGGCATGTGCGGCAGGTGCTTCAGCGCCTCCTTGAAAACAAACTATTCGTCAAGGCAGAGAAATGTGAGTTTGACACTAACAGCATAGCCTTTCTGGGCTACATCATTGAGGAGGGACAAATAAAGACAGATCCAACCAAGGTCAAAGCTGTAGTAGAGTGGCCTACACCCACCTCTAGAAAGGAGTTGCAACGCTTTCTGGGCTTTGCTAACTTCTATCGACGGTTCATCCGCAATTACAGCCAGACTGCGCTGCCTCTAACTTCTCTCACCTCTGTTTCCAGGCCCTTTGTGTGGACTCATGAGGCTGACCGGGCCTTTCAGTGTTTGAAGGAGAGATTTTGCTCTGCACCAGAGCTTGTTCACCCTGACCCCGACAAACAGTTCATCGTTGAGGTGGACGCATCTGAATCAGGAGTGGGTGCTGTCCTCTCTCAACGTGCAGACCCTGGGGGTAAGCTGCACCCTTGTGCCTTTTTCTCCAAACGCTTAACTCCAGCTGAGAGGAACTACGACGTTGGCAACCGTGAGTTACTGGCTATTAAGTTGGCACTGGAACAGTGGAGACACCTATTGGAAGGAGCTGTGCACCCTTTTATAATTTGGACGGATCACCAAAATCTAACTTACCTCCGAACGGCAAAAAGACTGAATGCTAGACAGGCCCGGTGGCAGTTGTTTTTAGGGAGGTTCAATTTCTTGCTCTCATACCGTCCTGGTTCTCGCAATGCTAAACCTGACGCTCTCTCCCGTCAATTTTCCACAGACTCCAGCCCTTCGGTGCCCGAGCCCATTCTACCCCCCTCATGTGTGGTCGGGACACTCACCTGGGAGATCGAGAACCTTATCCACCAGGCACAAGAAGGGGAACCGGATCCAGGAACTGGGCCTCCGGGCCGGCTCTATGTGCCACAGTCTGCCCATTCTAAGGTAATACACTGGGTCCACACCGCCCGGTTTTCTTGCCATCCTGGTGTAAGTCGTACCATCTCTCAGCTTAGGAGACTGTTTTGGTGGCCCTCGCTTGAAAGAGATGCTCGGGCATATGTGTTGTCTTGCTCCATCTGTGCCAGCAGTAAGTCGAGAACTCAACCCTCGTCTGGTTACCTTCATCCTCTCCCCGTTCCGGGCCGGCCCTGGTCCCATATTGCACTAGACTTTGTCACCGGGCTTCCACCCTCAGCAGGCAACACAGTGATTCTCACTGTCATTGACCGGTTCTCAAAAGCGGCCCATTTTCTTCCCTTGCCTAAACTACCTACAGCACTGGAGACAGCGCAGTTAGTTGTCAACCATGTTTTTCGTCTACACGGCATACCAGTAGATATTGTGTCAGACCGAGGGCCACAGTTCTCTTCCCAAGTGTGGAAGGCATTTTGTAAGGCACTAGGAGCTTCAGCCAGCCTTTCCTCCGGCCATCACCCACAGACAAATGGCCAAACTGAGCGCGTTAATCAGGAGCTGGAGGCAGCGCTTCGTTGCGTCACTGCCTCTGAACCTACATCCTGGAGCACTCATCTTCCCTGGATTGAATACGCACACAACACCCACACCTCCTCTGCCACGGGATTTTCTCCATTTGAGGCATCATTAGGCTACCAACCCCCTCTGTTTCCCTCACAGGAGAGCGAGCTCAGTGTGCCTTCTGTCCAACTCCACCTCCGCCGCTGTCATCGGGTGTGGCGGAAGGCTAGAACGGCCCTCCTCCGTACGGCTGACCTAAACCGCCGCATTGCGGACCGCCGGCGCGCCCCGGCGCCCAGGTATCAAGTGGGTCAGAAGGTTTGGCTGTCTTCGCGGGACATTCCTTTAAAGGCCGCTACTCGGAAACTGGCACCCCGATTTCTCGGCCCCTTTAAGGTGGACAGGGTCATCAACCGGTCTGCAGTTCGCCTCCAGCTGCCCCCCTCCTTGCGGGTGCACCCGACATTCCACGTGTCCCAAGTGCGGCCGGTGTCCTCTAGTCCTCTGTGCCCTCCTGCCGTTCCCCCGCCTCCCGCCCGGTTTGTGGATGGGGACCCAGTCTTCACGGTCCGGCGGGTGCTGGATGTGCGTCGCCGGGGGCGGGGCTTCCAGTATTTGGTGGACTGGGCCGGTTATGGCCCGGAGGAGCGGTCATGGATTCCCCGCTCGTTCATTCTGGATCCATCTCTCCTCGCTGACTTCTACCGGCGTCGTCCTGGGGGGCCCGGGCGGCCGCCGAGTGGCGTCCGTTGAGGGGGGGGTGCTGTGATGAGTCGGGGCGGGCCATGTTGTTGGGAGTGTTTTCTGTCTTCCAGGTGGTTCATTGGGGAAGGCAGCTGTTCCCGGTTACTCATCAAGGTTAGGAGTATATAGGAGGGGCTGAGACGCTGACTCATCGCCAGATTGTTGTTCTGCTCTTCGTGTGATCCTCCCGAGTGAACCAGCCCTCGCTTCCCGGCTCTGGATTCCTACCTGTGATCGGCGTTTTCACCACCACACTGGAACCCCTTCACCCGGTCCAGCTCCTCCTGTCTTCCCCTGCCTGCCTGCCCCTCGGACCACCTCTCCCTGACTCACTCGCCAGCCTCATCCCCGACCTGACCGTTAAGGTTGAGAGCCCAATTCTCCGTACTTGCCAGAAAGCCCTCACTAACCCCTCTTGTCCCTGTCAGTATTATTTTCTATTAAAGACTCTGTACCGTTCACTGTTGCCTCTGCGTCTGGGTCCGTTTTCTGCCGGCCATCATGACATGAAGCGGTATACAGTGTTTGCCATCATACCTAAAAGAGTTCTCATTGTCACCCAAAGGCAGAATGAATCAGACTCTGTTATTGTTGTTTAACATGAAAAAAGAAATAATGCAAAACAAACACATTTAACATGAATCATTGCAGGGCTGTGTGAAAATTACTTGGAAAAACCTGCAAAAATGGCTCCCAGCAGTTTCTTAAAGACAAAAGATTTGCCATTTTCTTCTTTCACCTGCTTCCTTTAGGGGTCACCACAGCAGATCATCTGCTTCCTCTTACCTTATTCCTTGCTCTTCTTTCACACCAACCCTCCTCCTATTTTCCTTGACTACATCCATTGCCTGTGGTCTTCCTCTCTTCCTCCTGCCTGTAGGCTCTCTATTCAACATCCTTTATTTATCCACTGTACCTCCTCTACACATGTCCTAACCATCTCAGTCTTGCCTCTAACTTTTAATTCAATTTTATTCAAATTTATTCACATACCACCAAATCTCAACAAACAGTCGCCTGCTCTATATTTGTAAGGTAAAGACCCTACAATAAAAATGACCCCCTGTGAGCAAGCACATGGCAACAGTGGGACAGAAAAAGTCTCTTTTAACAGGAAGAAACTATTGCAAACCTATTGCAGCATAACTAAGGGAAGGTTCAGGGTCACCTGATCCAGTCCTAACCATAATCTTGATCAAAATGGAAAGTTTTAAGCTTAACCTTAAAAACAGAGAGTGTGTCTGTCTTTCGAATCCAGACTGGGAGCTGGTTGTTGCTGCAGCATTTTGGATCAGCTGAAGGCTTTTCAGGATAGCCTGATAATAATGAATTACAGTAGTCCAACCTAGTAAGTAATAAATGCATGAATTAACTTTTCAGCATCACTCTGTGACAGGATATTTCTAATTTTAGAAATGTTACACAAATGCAAGAAAGCAGTCCTGTATATTTGTTTAATATGTGCATTGAAGGTCAAAAATGACTCCAAGATTCCTCACAGTGTTACTGGAGGTCGAGGTAATACCACCTTGTATCCAAAGCACTCAACCTGAGCTCCCTCACTGATGTACTCATTTCTAATCTTGTCCATCCTGATCACTTCCATTGAGGTCTCGCTCCCTCTTCACTCTTCCTGTTATCCTTCTGTCACAAATCACCCCTGACACTCGTCTCCACCCACTCCACCCTACCTGCACTCTCTTCTTCACCTCTTTTGTGCACTGTCTGTTGCCATCTACCTTCACTACCTCTGCTCCTTACCTCTTCATTGTAACACCTGTCTCCCTCTCATTCACACACGTATTCTGTCTTGCTTACCGACCATCATTTATTTATTTTCTTCTCACCAGAGCATACCTCCAAATCTCCAAGTTCACTTTCACCTGCTCCCTACTCTCACTACAGACCACAATGTCATCTGCAAACATCATAGTGCACAGAGACTCCTGCCTAACATCATTTGTCTGTCACCAGTGCAAACAAGAAGGGGCTCAGAGCTGACCCCTGATCTAATCCCACCCCCAACTTGAACCCATTTGTCACTCCCACCACACACCTCTTCGTCCTCTTTATTGCTGCCCTAACTTACCCCTTAATAAGCCAATTCACTGTCATTCATCTGCTCTCCTCTCTCTGTCTTTACCATCATAAATGACAAAGAAATATTGCAGGTACTACTATTTGCAAAAGTCACTCCTGTTCTGAACACCAGAACAGTGGATTTTAAGACAAACAATCAAAATATGATTGAAGTGCAGACTTCAAACTTCAAACAAACAATTAACGCTTTTTACAAGCATTAACTGTTAAAGAATCACAGCCATTTTTATACGTAGTCATCAATTTTTAGGAGCTCAAAAGTAATTGGACAAACTAACATAATTTGAAATATCAGGGCTGTTTTCAATACTTGCATTAAAATTGTTGTCAATGTTTGTTTGAAGTCTAGAATCCATGGACATCACCAAATGCTGTGTTTCCTCCCTTGTGATGCTCTGCCTGACCTTGACTGCAGCTGGCTTCAGTTGCTGCTTGTTTGTGAGCCTGTGTGCATTCAGTTTTGTATTTAATAACTGAAAAGCTGCTCTGTTGGGCTGAGATCAGGTGACTGGCTTGTCCTTTGAAGACTGTTCTGTTTCTTTGCCTTGAGAAACTTGCTTTGGCAGTATGCTTTAGGTCGTTATCCATTTGCTCTATGAAGCAATGTCAGATCAGTTTACAGCATTTGGCTGAATCTGAGCACAGAGTACAGCCTTGTACCCTTCGCATTTCATCAGCAGTCACATCGTCAATAAATACTTGTGACCCGGTTCCACTGGCAGCCATACATGTTCATACTGTAACACTGCCTCCACCATGTTAGACAGATAATATGATATGCTTTGGATCATGACTTGTTTGTTTTTTCCATCTTTCTTTCCATTCCATCTTTCTAGTACAAGTTTGCTTCATCTCTCCAAGGAATGTTTTTTCCAGAACTGTGCAGGCTCTTTGAGATATTTCCTTGCAAAGTCTAATCTGGCCTTCTTGTTCTGGAGTGTAAACAGTGGTTTGCACCTTGTTGTAAACTCTTCATATTCCTGAAGGCATCTCTTGATTGTTGACCTTGACAATGATACACTGGCCTCCTCAAGCATGTTGTTCAGTTGGTAAGATGTTGTGAAGTTGTTTGGATATAAATCTGTCATCACACACTTTAGTCTTTCATTCTTGTTTAAGAATGTGTTCAGATTGTCAGTTAGGGGGTTCAGACTAATGATGTCGTCTCTCACTTGCACTGACATCTCTTTGGGCCTATTATTTAAAATGACAAAAAAGCTATAGCATACAATTTCAACTTCAGATATTATGTCAGCTTCATTTGTCATGAAATAACAAGAGAACAGACATCATCTGGCCATGAAAATGCTTTTAAGTCAATTGTCCCATTGATTTTGAACCTCTGAAAGTGGGGGACTGTGTATAAAAATGGCTGGAATTCCTAAACAGTTCATGCAAAATTTCCATAAAAAATACTTTTAAGGAGAGAGACATTTTTAACACAATTGATTTGGCTGATAGGTCAGAAATATTCCTGTAGCTCAGTCCACTCATTGCTCCGTTCATATTTTTACAGGTTAAAATAAGGTTTAAACATGATGGATAGGTAAAAATGAGTTTCTTCAGCAGCCACAAACAGATGTGCACTTGATGTATTATTGATTCCTTTCAGAAACTGCTCCATTTTTTTTTTTCTGTACCTCCATAAAAGATTCAAAAGACCTGAAGGAGATCTTCGATGCTAAATCTTGTACTACTCCTCTCCTGACAGACCTGGCTGGAGATCACGATAACTTTAATATTGATGTCTAGGAAATGAGTGATCCTTTGCTTTAGTTCTGCATCATGTCTTCTTTGAGTTGTTGTGCCCTTGTTGGCTGTGAGCATTCACCTTCTTCTGATCTTTTTATGGCTGAGTAGTTCTAGTTTATGAGTAGCTGAGCATTTCCATCTCCTGTCACTTTTGCTTCTACTCAGTTTTCTGAGATTTTCTAAGTCTTTCACCAAACATTACATACTTTTTAAAGAACAAACTGTTCAAACATTGTGCAAAATGAAATGCAACAACACAAAAAGAAGATGGGGGGGGGGGGGGATAAAGCAGCGTGCAAGCTGAAAGGGACAGATGCATGCATGTGAGCAGCATTTGGAGCGGCATCAGTGACTCTGATACACGCTTGTGTAGAACAAATGCTCAGTGCTTTACACTGTGACCGTGCCATCAAGGTTAAACTTGCTGAATACGTGTTGGTTAACACGTGCTCAAAGAAGCTGCTGCATGTTATCTTAGGCATACGGTAACATACTGTATTAGCTCAAACCTGCTTTGTCAGCTGCTTTGGACTGCAGCTGACTTTGCTAATATGCAACTTTGTGATTTATGAACAAGTAGACACTTTCTGCAAAGAGTTGGCATACGTAATTTGTTGGCATGTGTTTTTTTTTTTCCATATTAGACTTTTATTACAATTTTATATCACAGGTTATGTTACTGTTTCTGTGGTTTCAGTTTTACAAATATTAGCCAAATATTACTGACAAATATTACTGACAAATATTACTGAATTATGATCAGTTCATGACGCCATCATGTTGCAACTCATTTGTTTATCAAAAAAAAGCATTTTGACCATATCTTGATGAGGTCAACTGACCATCATCATTTTTTTTTTATTTTGACATGAATTAGTAGGTAAATAAATGTGTTATTAATGCCACTTAAGGTGCGGTACCTCAAAAATTTAAAAAGAATGATCAGAGTTACAAGTGTAGTGATTATATAATACACAAATGTGTGCTTAACAAATTTATTAGACTGTCAGAAAAACACATATTTTAGAAATCTGTAACAAAAATGTTTAAAACTAAAATTATATTGTTATTAGGCTGAAACAACTAAATATTTTGTATGGCAGTCTCTTCTGTTATTGAGTTCCAGATAGTTTCTAGCTGTTCCCAGAGTTTCTTTGGATGAAACTTTTGTGCGCTCTATCTTTGAATCCACTAAAATCAAATCTGTTCATTAAGATTCAAGTCCAGACTCTGACTTGGCCAGTCCATCCGTTCCAGCACTCCAGATTCCTTTTTCTTGGTCAAATAATCTCTGTAAAGCTTTGAAATATACTTGGGGTCATTGTCTTGTTGGCATATGAACCCATGATCAGTTTCAGTCTGGAAGGAATTCCATGATGCACCTTCTTGTTCATTCAATTCAGTTTTATTTATATAGCACCAAATGACAACAAACAGTCACCTCAAGGAGCTTTATATTGTAAGGTGAAGACCATAAAATAATACAGAGAAAACCCAACAATCAAATGACCCCCTATGAGCAAGCACTTCATGACAGTGGGAAGGAAAAATTCCCTTTTATCAGGAAGAAACCTCCAGTAGAACCAGGCTCAGGGAGGGGCAGTCATCTGCTGTGACCGGCTGGGGCTGAGGGGAGAGAGAGGACAAAAGACACACTGTGGAAGAGAGCCAGAGATTACGGTCTTTAAGATACGATGGGATCTGAGTATTCAAGACCTTGTATGTAAGAAGAAGGATTTTAAATTCAATTCTGTATTTAACAGGGAGCCAATGAAGAGAAGCTAGTGTGGGAGAAATATGCTCTCTCTTTCATGATAAAATAAAGCCTCATTCATATCCTCCTGCTTCTCAACAGCTGATTGTAAGGCACTCATAGGCTGCTGTCATCAAGCTTCTCCTGAGAGATAACTGAGTCTGAGAAGATTCTGCTTCTCAGACTCAGGCTGCAGATCCTCCACTGGTCCTTCACACACTCGTCTCAGGTGTCACTGTGGAGGCTGGAGCACTTCCCCTGCTCTTTTCAAACTCCAGTTCAGATAATGGATGACTAATGGTCGCCTGTGTTTCAGTGTTTCTTACATCAGTTGATATTTCTTCCACTCTCAGCATTATACTCACTTTCAGACTTCATAGATGACCGGAGAGCAAGGTGAGTACATCTCCACCCTGCGTTCCCCACTCTCTCCAACCACCGGTCAAGGAAATGTGATGCATCCTAACCCTGACCACACAGAGGAAATCTGCTGCTTCTCTGCAGGTGGGTTCAAGAAGCAACACAAGAATCTGAAGATGCACTTTTTTCATTTTAAGCCCATCCCTGAAAATTTGAGCCTTGTCACTGAGCATGTTTGGAGCGTCTAGTTTTGTCCCAATCAGTTCTGTCCCAGTGTGTGCATAGCACCTGCTTCCTGAACCGTACACCATGAAGCTGATGGGCGGAGCTTTTCCATATACATATATGTTCAAACATAAATACAGAAATCTGTCACAGCCTGATAACTCTAATTTGACAGACATTGGTTAAAAATTTAGCTTTTTCTAAGCATATGATATTATATACAAAGTATAACACAACATTTTGATATTAAATAGTGATGTAGACCTTTTTTAAAGTCATCTATTTTAATAGCTGGTAAACACACTAATAAAATGAAGCCTTTAACGTGATTAGTAACATCTATGCTCACTCTTAAAAGGTCCACTGGTGACCACACCAGTTTCCAGTAATCACTGGCCAATTTTTCTATGAAGATCATTTATAAACATATACTGTCACATGGCCAGCTGCACAAACAAGACAGGCACAAATTACTGCTATGATGTTGAAACTTGTGGCTAGAAATTTAGAGTAGTTGTTTAGGGATGCAGACACGGTCAAGATGACCTACTGAAGTTCTAATCGAGCATCAGAATGGGGAAGAAAGGTGATTTGAATTACTTTAAATGTGGTATAGTTGTTGGTGCCAGATGGGCTGGTCTATTTGGGCTGCTGATCTACTGGGATTTTCCCACACAACCACCTCTAGGGTTTACAGAGAATGAGAACATTTCCAGTGAGCAGCGGTTCCCTGGGTGAAAATGTCTTGTTGATGCCAGAGGAGAATGGCCAGACTGTTTTGAGCTGATAGGAAGGCAACATAACTCAGATAATCACTCTTCATAACCAAAGGGCTACAGATGGGCTACATCAGCACAAGACCACACCAGGAGCCACTCCTGACAGCTAAGAACAGGAACCCGAGGCTACAATTTGCATGGACTCATCAAAATTGGATAACAGCAGATTGAAAAACGTTGCCTGGTCTGATTAGTCTCAATTTGTGCTGCAAGATTCAGATTTTAGGGTCAGAATTTGGCATAAACATGAAAGCATGGAGGCATCCTGCCTTGTATCGACTCATGCTGGTGGTGTAATAGTGTGTGGGATATTTTCTTGCCACACTTTGGGCCTCTTAGTACCATTCGAGCATCATTTAAACTCCACAGCCTACCTGAGTATTGTTGCTGATCATGTTCCTCTCTTTATGACCACAGTGTAACCATTTTCTTCCAGCAGGATAACGCACCATGTCACAAGGCTCAAATCATGTGAAGCTGGCTTCTTGATCATGACAATGAGTTCACTGTCCTCGCCAGATCTTGATTCACCAGATCTCAATCCAATAGAGTTCTTTTGGGATGTGATGGAGTCGGAGATTCACGTCATGGATGTGCAGCTGAAAAATCTGCAGCAACTGTGTGATGCTATCATGTTTCCAGCACCTTATTGTAGTAAATGTAGTAAATGTGCACTGGGTAAAGGCTGCCGGTGTACTCCAATGAGGAGCCATAATGATAAAAGATCCCTAAGGTGAAGGGAAAGAAAATTAAATGGGCAGTAGGGTACAGTGTAAAAATGAGCCTGCAGTGAAGGCCTGCCCGCTACTGACCATTTGCCAAGGTGAAGTCAGCTTCACAGCTTGTACCCATCACCCACAGTTTTTGTATTAACAGACAAAAGCACGTGTATGAGTCATGAGACTCGAAAAAGACAGCCCCTCCAATTGAAATGAGGCTGCTGATTATTGTAGACTGCCGAATATTCATTTTTGATGTTGTGTGCCTCCTCTGTCCTCAGTTAACCCATCCACCCATCCATCCACCCATCCATCCATCCAGTGGTATCGAGGCCAATTTTTCAGATCACAGATGGGAGGAAAGAGAAAAGAGCCCCATGGTAACATTTTACTTCCTGTTTCTATTCTCCACTCCAGATCCCAATTTGAGGGAGCTGTAACACACAGCAGTGACACACTAGGAAAACTACTGCTTTAAATACATTTTATTTTAAATGAGAAAACCCTTACTTAAAAAAAAAAGAAACAAAAAGATCCGAGTCTGGTCCACCTCCACACTTCCTGATGGCATCACTCCTGTAAACCTGTGCAGGAACTACATCTGCCAAACACAGAAGAAGTTCCTGCAAAGTTTGTTTCAGTTGTAACCCTTTAATTCCACGAGTTATTTAGTTTTCTTTGTCTCCATTTCCCCCAATTATTCATAAAAGTCACCAGTTTATAAAAAAAAATAGTCCAGTGGTTCATTTGTTCTAGTCCAAACCTAATTTATTTTGAAGAAAAAAACTGTGACAATGACAGACAACAGCAATCTGTTTATTGTTATTTATTATAATAATATATAAATCTTGAAAATACTTTTCAGCTCTCATTTTCTGCTTTAGGTGGAAAGTACCGCCATCTTGTGGTGAAAAATTATAATAGACCGGGGGGGGGGGCAGGGAATCCTGCAGCTCTTCTGTTTGTTGTCAGAACATTAACTTCTAGGAATCCTGTTTTCTTACACACGACATTGACAGAAGGACCAGAAGAAAACCTCACGCACTCACTCAGACGTTAGACGACATTATAACTAACAGAGCAGTCCGGTCCCCCAGGAAGCGTCAGTTCTGAAATGACAAAGGGAATAATGCTGTTCACTGCTGAAAGGAAACATGATTTATGAAAGAACACTTTAACTGCCACAGCTGAGATATTTAATGTATGAATTCATGTCAGAATCGCAGTCATCACGATGACAGCCATTTTTGGCAGCAGGAATATTGTGCGGGTCTGAGTGCAGCATGACTCTCACAACTGACCCGTTTCTCTTCTCTCCCACTCTGCGCTTGACCTTTGCTTTAGTCATATGCATGCAAATCTTTTCATACAAATATGACCAACATGTGCTTTCTTAAACACTGAGCACTGACAGCTATTTAGAGGAGCCCCGTTATGTTCTGTGCCAACAATGCCAAAAGAATCAGAATTTTGACCGGACAGGTAGACCTACCTCTTCATCACTGCTGGAAGATGATGAACTGCTGTTGCCTGATTTGCCCTTCTCCTTCTTCTTTTTGACCTTCTTCTTTCCACCGTCTCCCTTACTTCCAGACCTGTCCTTGCTACTTTCCTAAAATGCCCAAAGTTTACACGAAATAGTTGCTTTTGTCATCAGTATTGTAGATAGTCAAATGAAAAATGAGTGTGTGGCGCAAAAGAGAAGAAAAAGCAGGTTTACAAGAGAACATTTCAGTTTTCATACGATCGTTTTTCTCGTCCTCTGTCATCGACACGCTTAAAATCGCTTAGATCAATCATATTCATACAGTTTTCATCCAGAACGCACACTTTTTTTCTGGAAACGCGACCGCGCACTACCCTGTCCTTCTTCTTGTTCTTGCTCCAGGGCCAACTAATTTCATCCTTCTGTGCGTCCTCCCTCTTTATCTTCTCTCCATCCTTACCCACAGCTGCAAATGACACAGAACTTCTCGAGCATATGGAATCACAGAAAGCTGCGAAACAGATTCAGAGTAAATGTGAGTTTACCTGATGACAGATCGAAACTCATTGTGGCTCCTGCTCGTGCGCCCGGTAAAACCGACTCCGTCCGCGCGCTCCTGTAACGTTTAGAAAATCTGGATTGAACGCACCTAAGTCACGTGATCCAACCACACCACGCCCCGCAAAACGTAGCTCGTTCTTGCTGAGGAGAGTGGGGTAAATTGGCCTCCAAGGCTTTCTGACAGATGATGTTCTTATTTATACGTATTTGATACATAACCATGTTCGCTGGCCTTTCCAGGGTGCACCCTCCATCTCGCTCTATGGCATCTGGAATAAGCTCCAGCAAGAAAATGGATGGATGGATGGATAAAAATAAATATTATTTGAAATATGTAAAATACCTTGTTTCAATATGTTTTAGCAAATACTGAGGGATCTTAGAAGAATCACAGTTTTGTTGCCTCAGTGGGTTTTTTTTTTCTTCGTACTTTTTAAGATAAGATAAGATAAGATAGATAAGATAGTGTTTATTTGTCACATGCACAGTTATACACAGTACAATGCACAGTGAAATGTATTTTGTACCTGCAACCATATTTATACACACACATATAAATAAGAAGAATAAAAATAAAAATAAGTAATTCACACTATACACTATACTCTATATACTATACACTATACACACTTTTACGTGGAATTATAGATTATTATAATATTAACATTGTGCAATGATAGTCCAGTTAGGGCTCAGAGTTGAGCAGACGGATGGCTTGTGGGTAAAAACTCTTCTTCAACCTTTCAGTCTTAGTCCTCAGGCAGCGGTAACGCCGGCCTGATGGGAGCAGGGAGAAGAGAGAGTGTCCGGGGTGGCTGGGCTGTTTTAGGATCTTCATGGCCCTCAGCCTGCACTGCTTGGTGTAAATGTCCTGCAGGTTGGGGAGGGTGGTTCTGATGGTCCGTTCAGCTGAACGAACCACCCTTTTTAGGGCCATGAAGTCCTGCTTGGTGCAGTTTCCCATCCAGGTGGTGATGCTCCCACGCATGATGCTCTCGATGGTGCAGGTGTAAAAGTTCCTGAGCACCTTGAGTGGGAGCTTGAAGTCTCTCAGCCGCCTGAGGAGGTAGAGACGCTGTCTGGCCTTCTTCACAGTGATGTTTATGTGATGAGTCCAGGACAGGTCCTGTGAGATGGTCACTCCCAGGTATTTGAAGGTGTCCACTCTTTCCACCTCAGCACCACTGATGACAAGTGGATGGTAGTCCCTCTGCTGCTTCCTGCTGAAGTCCACGATCAGTTCCTTCGTTTTGCTGACGTTGAGCAGGAGGTGGTTCTCCTGGCACCAGTTCTCAAGGCGGGAGACCTCTCTTAGGTTGTAAAATAAGTACTTTGTAAAAAAAAAAAAAAAAAGGGGTGAAACAGTGGTTGTGTGTACAGTACATAGGTGTGTTTTTCTGAGTTTAGGATTCTTTCTGAATCTACTGGAGTTTGGGTTCCTGCTTGTGCTGTACGTGTTCTAGTGTTTAAAGTTTGGGATTCCTGCTTTGAGTGAATGCTCTTTGAGTGAGAGTGAATTATTTTTGTCACGGCCCAGTTTTTTTGTTTGTTTGTTTTTTGGGGTTTTTTTGCCTTTACTGCAACTCTATAAGTTTCTTTTGTTGTGATCCTGTTTTTTGGGGTCATAAATTCATTGTTAACCTAGTATGCCGAGTGTTAGTGTTACTGTCTGTTTTTCATGGCGCTGTGGATGCCTGTTCACGGTTTACTGTTTGAGCAGTAACTGTGAATGCAGTTATTTCTGTTGCATTCTGTTTTTATTTACATTTTACCTAATCTACCCATTTTGCCCTTTTTTTTTTTTTTGGATTTGGGGTTATGTTCATATGGATTTAATATCACCAGGGTGGGTCAAATCAATGAAAATGGACATTTTAGGGAAACTGGAAATTGCAGAATGCTGAAACTGCACATGCCATGTATGGGTGTTTTTAACTTTATTATTTTTAATGCCACAGTGGTGAGAAAGTTAAAGGGAGACCTCGACACTTTCACAAGAACTGTCTTGTGTTCTCACCACATTTGCCGCAGAGAAGGGTCTCTGAGAATGTCGAAACGGTGAAACGGCGTAAAAGGTCAGTCATCATATGCTTTCTTTTTTTCTGAAACCCATATAGCTCGCGCCTGGCATGCCGCTGCAAGGAGCCGCACAAGCCTGCAGTCTGGGGAGCATCTGCGCGTGCAACAGCCGTGGCTGATTGTGACGTAAATTCGCTCCACCGTGATGACAGGGAACGGACACATATTGTGCACTAAACCCCTCTATAGGCTCCTCTTGTTTGTCAGTTTCTTTTTTATTGTTTTTTTTTTGCTTTGTTTTTAATGTTTTTGTTTATTATTATTATTCACATTAAGGCATGTATTTTGTCAGCGCTGGCTGCGATAATAAATGTTGAATTACTATTGATAATTATAGATGGAAGTTATGATTTTTTTTTTTTTTTTTAATTATATGGCAGTGAGGACAGTGTTTAAAGGTTGTAACTGGTTATATAATGAATCACAACAGCTCCAAAATGTTCTTGCCATTTTCCCTTTAAATAAAATATATTTAAATCATTATGGATGTTTTCATGTCTTAGGCCAAACAGGACATGATATTGTGTGATTGCAGATGCTATTCTCCAATAACAAGTGTTGTAAAGCCTAAAAAAAATAACATTTCCCTGCTGTCTGAGACATTTACTAAGGCTTAATTATCCATTTATTAGTGTCAGACAGGCTAAATATACATTTTAAATTAATCTGTAATTCAAAATTTATGAGGGAATGCTTGGCCCTGATCAAAATTGATTTGGACCATACTGTGAAGGTATGGAATATGAACAGTATGGGTCACATACTCACCTTTGTTACTGAAGGTGGCCTCCTGCAACCTATGTTTGGGTTCTCATTCTTACCCTCCACATACTGTGACAAGTGTTCTTAGTTACTTTTCATCACTCAAAGTATTTTATATTTCTACAAACAAAAACTTTATGGAATTTGGAAAATGACATTTACATTTTTAAAATTGGGGTACCCCATTATTGTCACCATAGTTTGCTCCATGTTGGAGCTCCTGTGTGTCATTCTAGGTGTAAAATTATGTAGCAGTATTATATTAATGATCCTTTGGGGCTCTAAAGTAAATACTGAAAACTGCTGTTGTGTCCACAGTCACAATCTATCCTCCAAAATGACAACACTCACCCCCACAGGGTGGGTTTATCAGAGACTACCTCCAGGATTTGGGAGTGGAGAGAATGAAATGGCCTGCCGGCAGTCCTGACCTTGACCCCACTGAACACTTGTGGGATCAGCTCGGACATGCTGTTTGTGCCAGAGCAACGAGGACAACCACATTGGCTGACTTGCAACAAATGCTGGTTGAAGATTGGGACGCAATCCCACAGCAGTGTGTGACCAAGCTGGTGACCAGCATGAGAAGCATTTTCCTCACAAATGTGACACCATTTAAGGGAAGATGAAGAGGCTTTCCAGCGGTGTAAGATTTATTGCCAAGAAGCATTGTTACAACAAGGAAATAATCAAACAAACACAAATTTCCCTACTTTTTGTGCAAAGTTTATAAAATATTCACATTGTTATTTACTGTCAATAGAAAAAAAAATAGTATAATATTGCTTATACTGAAATTAGCTTCTGTTATTCAATAGTAGGAAATGATAATATAAATAACAAGAGCAAACACAAGCAGCAAAAATCAATTTGTGCTCTTTTATTTCCCAAACCTTTAATGCATTGTGATTGTAAATTGACATTTCCTGCAGTGATTTTTTTTAAACATCTTTTCTCAGCATCCTCTCTAATCAACCAGGAAACACATTAAACATTTTGCATCATTTTGCATGTTGAAAATTTACTGCTCCTATATTGCTCAAAATAAATCACGACACCAGACAGAATCATTAAAGCATATCTCATGATCACACTTAAGCGCTTCCAATGTCATGCAAGCCATTTTTTGACTGGTAAGAAAGATCTATTACATCTTATCATTGGTAAGGCCTGAGGCCTGGCAGCAGATCCTTTAAGGTGGGGTAACTAGTGGGGTGTGTTTCTCCATCTCCAAACCTTTTTGGGCTCTTCATAAAGCTCTCCATGGGGCTGAGAGCTTTGTGAATGGAGGCCCCGTCTCCTGTACTCACTGAGGAGGTAAAGACAGACTGCTTGGAGACAGCTGAAGAACTTAAAGTATTCAGCTTCAAGCCAGGGGACGTAAAAGACACAGAGGGAGCATCACTTGGCGTGGAGCTGCTGCCACTAGCAGTAGAAAGTCCACCACCACCACCTGAGCCTCGCTCAACATCAAGGCGGTCCTGGAAATGATCACCAGCCCATGTGAGGAATAAATGAGAAAGTATGACGACTTTGCAAAAGCTCGTTTTGTTCTTATTGGTTTCACTTCCCAATAAGCAAAAACTCTCATCAGGAGAGAAACAATGAAATTCTGTTAATTTTCTTTCATATAATTTGATGATATTAGCATTTTATAAATAATTTACTTGTTAATCATTCTTCTCGCTCTCCTCCTTTTTATTTTCTTTGTTATTGTCATTGAAACTATCAGAGGAACTCAGACTGGAGCTTGAGTCCTGCTCAAATAGAAAACATTAAAAAATTCATCATCGTGCAATCATAATGACAAAAGGAGCACATATGCCCTTTTCTCCATCACACAGGATAAAATACCTTCTTCTTGTCTTTCTTCTTTTTCTTCTTCTTCTTGTGGTCATCACTACTAGAAGAAGAATCTGAAGAGGAACTGTAAATATGATGAGGTTACCTCATCATAACGCAGACAGGAACCAGAGCTTATGAATATACAAAGAAGCAGGAGGCTGTGCTGGATAAATTCAATATATTCGTTCTCCTTTACCTTTTTCTTGTCTTTCTTCTTCTTTTTCTTTTTCTTCTTCTTCTTCTCATCATTAGAAGAATCACTGGAGGAGTCAGAAGAAGAAGAATCCTGGACAAAAAGAAGGAACACATTTCATCTACAGGAATTACACGGTAGCATATGCTCCGGCTGTAAACATCTTCTTCCTTTCATCTTCGCTATCAGAGGAGGAAGAAGAGCTGGAATCCTGTGAAAGGGTTAAAGGACTCAGGTGGCCATCCTCAGTAGGGTCTGCACTCCTGCTGCTAGAGAGGAAGCATCAAAATCACCAAAACAATAACACTCTAATTGAAACTCTAACTGCCATTTGATCTGTTTAAGAGCTAGAGTGGCATACATACCAGCCAATGTAGAGGACACTTTGTCTTCTTCTGTGGTTTTAAGCTGCCACGGGAAAAGAAAGCAATGATTTTTTTTCTGTTTGTCATAGTTTTCTATATAAAAGCTGGGCGCAGTCACCATGATGTCACCACTCGTGTTTGCAGGCTCCCTTAAAGCATTCAGTCAGCTGTCACCACCTCATTTTTCACAAAATGGGGAGAAACCAAGAAAGCTGGACACTCATTTCCAGGCGTGCTGACAGGACACATGGAGGATCGCCAAACGCCGTCTCCTAGGCCTCATCTTTGCTAAACTGAGTCAATGAAATGAGCCTGTCCTCCATGTTTGTGGTGCTCTTTGGAACATTTTTAATGGAATTATCTGATAAATATTTTGGTTTGCTTTGTTCAAGCCCATCCAAGAGGTTTGTGCTGACTGTTGGTGAGCAAATTTTTTGTGTTTTATTAGAAGGTCAGTACCTTCATCACCTTGATGCTTTCTCTACCCTTATTACTTTTCTACCTTTATCACACACACACACACACACACACACAAAAAAACAGTTAAAAAAAAACTATATGAAAACCATTCGTGGTTCACTGCATTACCATCTCAGGAAACACGATGGAGAGAGCCACAAGCCTGACTTCTGTGCTGTTGGTGAAGGCCTCAGTGGCCTTACTCTCATTCTCAGTGCCCCACTTCATTGATGGAACACGATCCAGCGCTTGCTGCTCTCCCAGCACTCGTTTAAGGAGTGAAGGAGTCACACTCTGTGACTTGTGGACAGCTCCAAAATAGCTGGCAGTTAGTCTCCCTTTCCCAATCAAATGCCAGTTTAGGTCATCACGCTGGCCCTCTGTTGGTCCTGTGACACGGCCATTTGTGCCAGGATAGCCTCAGTTCCCTGATGCCCCACAGTTTTCATAATTTCAGGAACAAGCTTGTCCAAGTATGGAATTCTTTCTTCAGCTGTAGCGACCCGTGCAGTGATGGGTTTTATGTTAATAATCGGTTTTAATAAAATCATTTATGGGGCTGTATAACTAAACTTTATTCCAAAGCCAGCAGGTTTACACGGCAGATGTAAAGCACCAGAATCCTGCTTGAATATAAGAATGCTGAGTTAATATCTCCTGATCTGACTTTTTTTATTGGAAACAAATCAAAATCCCCATAGACGAGAACTGGTTCTTGGGGCTTGCGAGGAGAAGTGTGAGCCAGTCACTGCCAGATCAGGCAGGAGATGGCCACCTCAGTTCCACAGCACTGAAGACTAAGTTTTATTTATATATGAGAATTAATCTAAGAGGAAAATTTTTTTTTTACTGTGGCTTCCCAAGCATAACAGCACCCCCTCACTTCACATTGTCTGTCATGCTAGCCTTGTCTCCACAGGAGGAACACCTGCAGCTAGGCAGCAATGCTGCACTTGTCCTGTCTTGAATTATGAAGGATGTGATACTGAGAGTTGAAACAGCCATGACCACAGGGCAGATGTGCCCACGAGGAAAACCTTTTGCAGAAGTAGTACGTGTGAAAAATGAAATCATACACTGGAGGCCTCATGTTAGTGATGTTAATGGCATGTGACCGTGGCATGCCAGCAAACTTTCCATATTTTATATTCATATTAGTATCCTGAATCTTTAATTCCCACAAAGCTTATTTTCTGCAATAAATCTGTAGAAAGAAATCTACCCAGCTTTATCATCTTTTCTGACTCCAATAATGGGGCTCATAATCCAAAAAAAATGATGTCGATTAGACTTGAAACCAGCAACTGAGACCAAAAGCTCATAGTGAGGAAACAGAGCAAGGGAGCTGAAGGGACATTTTCTCTGATTTCTTTTCTTTTTAAGTAAGTAAGTAGAGGAGTCACTCATGGTTGGCATTAGCGAGAATAGGCTTAAGGTACTTCTGCACTGGCATCATATTTCAGAGCCATCTTTTGTATTCAGCTGTGGTGTTTGTGCATGCAGGTGTAGCGTGAAAGTGTATGTGTGAGTGAATGTTTCACCTCGCCGGCAACATTTTCATCTCCATCAGCACTCGGTTCTGGAATCTCACCACCCGAGGAAATGGAGAAAGTCCAACCATCAACACCATGCACATGTTTGGTTGCCATTTACATTAGTGGTACATGACCATCAATACAGACTAATACAGACAGTATGCAAGAAAAAGTAGAAACACTCACCTGCTGCTGAGTGACCAATATCACTCTCCTATTCATCCTGAAAGCCAGTGTGAGGGCACGCAACTGTACACACTGGGAGCTCGATCACACAGCAGCAAGACTGATGCTTTCACTGCAACTAAAGTCTCTGATTTGAGAGACTGTGTGTGTTTTGCAAGCATGTGTTTTAATTCTGGAGGTTTTAGTGCCTGCACCACATTTCAGGAAAATATCTTCTCATGCCATTCTCTGGCCCTAACATGACCAGACGTTACTATTCATGTTCTCAAGGGGTGTGTTCACTGTTGGGGGAATCCAGGCAATTATTTGCTACAGAGGGAACAAAAATGTTTTTATAGTCATGAACTAGCAAATAATGCAGACACTGCAGAAAGTTTCCTGTTGGCACATATTTTATGTGTTGTGCAGCATCAACAGTGACCTAAAAATCTTTTACATAATTTAGTAGGTTTAAGCTTTTTTGATAAAAAATACTTTTTTTCTCATCCTTCTTCTTTTCTTTTTATCCTTGTCGCTGTCAGAAGATGAAGGGCTGGAATCCTGCATTAATGAAAAAGAAATATTTCAGTTTGTTGTTCAAATAAAGAAAAGGGATTTTAAAATGTCTGCTACTGAGGAGAAACCTCTATGGCACGATGCGCACTTTTTAACTGTACATGTCTGCATAATGATTGTATACTTTGTAACAGTCATGTAAATGTAAGAGGTCAGAGGAGCTTTGGACCAATAACAAACATCCACATGGCTTTAACTTCTTCTTCTTCTTCTTTTCATCCTCACTGTCAGAAGAAGATGAAGAGCTATCTGAAGAAGATGAGCTGGAGTCCTGTATTTAAAACAAGAACTCACGAATAAATAAAAGTAAAATAGAGAGATTAGTCACTTGAAAACTGAGAAAAACAAACAATATCTTCTTTTTCCTGTATTTTTTCTTCCTCTTTTTCTTCTCGTCATCCTCACTGTCAGAAGAAGATGATGAAGAAGAGGAGCTGGAGTCCTGTGAAAGAAAAGAATATATTTAAATCAAAAAAATATATGCATCATTAATGAGTATTTACACAAAAGTAAAATCAGGAGATTAGTCACTTGAAAACTGAGAAGCACAAACAATACCTTCTTTTTCTTCTTTTTCTTCTCATCATCCTCGCTGTCAGAAGAAGATGAAGAAGAAGAGCCGAGTCCTGTGACAAAGGAATAAAAAGTATTCACATATAAATCTATTTCTGCCTTTGCAGAGTTAATACAGACATATCAGGCATGTGACAGTGGTGATGTACAAATCATGCCTTTGTCTTCCTTCTTCTTCTTTTCATCCTCGCTGTCAGAAGATGAACTATCAGATGTGGAGGAAGAAGAATCCTTGGACAGAGGAAGTACAACAGATATTAAATAGCATAAAAAGTGTTGTCCATATATTTATGCTTCATCATTGTCATTACATGGATGGTTTATTGCTTTCTCCTACTCTGGTTTAACAGCTGTTATTGTGAAATTTGTTGCTTTACATGTTTGGGTAACTTCCACATAACTTCTTCTTTTTCTTCTTCTTCTTCTTGTCATCCTCATCATCTGATAACCTGAAATCCTAAAACAAGTAAACAAAACCCACAAAGATAAGTTTGAAAGCAATGCAATGTATGAAATCATAGATTTAAGTACTTTCTCACCTGGCCCAGATCACCTGCAGGCTCTATTTGGCCATCAGGACCTGGTAAGCATAAATGCAACAAAATGCAAAGCATTAAATTTATCACTGTGGAAAAAAACACATATATTATGATGTAAACAGCTCATCCATTATGACCACAGAATGACAACTTGGGACTTACTGTGCATGATCTAGACAAAGTGAAGCAAGACATCAGCCACATGCTGGCTTTGTAAGCTGACCTCAGCGCTACTGTGCAAAAAAAAAGAAAAAAAATTCCTCAAATGCTGAAACTGTTTACAAAGTCAGCATGGAGAGGACTGACGTGCTCATCTCTCAGCTCGCTAAAAGACAGGATAAAAGTGCAGTTTTTAGATTCAATCTGCCTGCCATCCCACCCTAAATATTCTCCAAACCACATTGTTAGACAATATCCTCACCTAAGGTGACCTTCAGTCCCATCTGAGCTGATTTGAAATTGTGCTTTCAGCCAAGGTCTTTGTGAAGCTATTTCTCTGAAGAATTTACATAAACAAAACTGCAAAACTCCTGAAATGTTTTGACAGAAATTATTAATAATGCTGATCTACTCAAGATAATGACATTTTTCAAAGTTTTAAGAGCATCATCATCAGAAGGTAGCCACGTCTTCAGATTCTTTACATTAGAATCAAAGCTTCGAGATTAGCCATCAATCACTGCAATCTACTTGAAGGGGGGGGGGCTGTCATGTTAAAACTTTTGATTTCTAGGGTGTGCTGTTGTCTTTGTTTTTGAAATGTGCAGTATGAACAAAGCAAGACTGAAAGAGCTCTCTACAGCCTTCGAGGGGGGGGGGGGGGGGGTGTCTTTGGCTGCTTGAATCTAGCGAGAAGTTTATTTCATTTTTTTTAAAGACCCAGCAAATTAAGCCCATGGAGCAAAGAGCTTGTTGCAAGGCTCTCAATATCCCGAAAATTTCATCATAGGATCTGTAATGAAGTGCAGTTGTTTGTGTCAGAGTGCATGCATGTGGGTGTGCCAGGAAAAAGCTTTTGGCAGTTTATCAGCAAAACTACTGTTTACCAGTAAACACAGAGGCCAGGAACTAAGTGCTCTTTACAGATGCATCAGCAACATTTTGGTGCAGGCCTCTGTAGGGAGGAATCTCACGCTGACCAGTTTAAAATCTTCCAATATTAGAAGGCAGCCTGCAGCAAGCTATGAACTCTGTGCAATATCAAATACTGCTCGGAGATAATACGAAGCAATCAGTGTGAAAGACAAAGACGAGTCGGAAGTGAATGTTTCTTCCATGAAATATTCACATAAGGATATGTCACTGGTTGAGATTTTTGCTGAACAAATGATTGAAAAACCTTATTTTCCCTCGTGATGTCGTTCAAGCCCACCATCTTTATTTGTTGCCTGCATATACTTCATCAGCACATGCCAATCTGCAACTTACCTCACTATCACTGTCAGAGGAGCTACTGGAAGAAGAGGAGGAGGAGGAAGCTAAAGGCAGTCCAATGAAATATTAGTGTGTGACTTTTTTTTTCGTTTGGTGGCGACTTTTGTTTTTGGCCAGGCAGTGTATTTCACAACAGAAACTTAAGGCAGTGGCATGACATTCTGAACTGAGGGAATCTTAAAACACGCCAACACCTTGTTTACCACATGTGTTTGGTCTTCACTCTCAGGTCTAGAACTGCTTGTAACAGGAGCCAGGAGTGGTCATCACGCTGAGAAAGGAGAATTGGTTGTCAAGTTACAGATGGAGCAAGAATGAACATCCCAAAGCACTGTCACTGACTAAAAAGTAAAATATTCGAAAAAAAAACCTGTAAAAACTGAGAGAAGTAGCAGCAGAAATGGAAATCTAATGGTGGTTGAATGGGTTTTCTAAGTTGAACTGTGTTTAAGTGGTTAGACAGTGAAAAATGTACAGAATAGATAACAATAAAAAGAAATAAATAAAGATTCAGATATCAGTACTGTGAATGCTGAATCAACTGTCACACAATATATAAATAATAAAGTTTTGGATAACAATGATGTGAATGCAGGCAGCATGGTTGAATGGTGGTTAGCACTCTTGCCTCACAACTAGAAGGTCTGGAATCGAATCCATCTTGGCCCATGCCTCTCCCTGTGGAGATAGCGTTCACAGTCCAAAGACATGCAGTCAGGTTCATTGGTGATTCTAAATTGCTCATGGGCATAACTAGTTGCCTTTCTGTGTTAACCCTGCAACTGCAAACCTGTACTGGGTGTGCCTGCCTCTTGCCCTATGAGAGCTTGGATAGGCTCCAGCACCACACAATCCTGAACAGGATAAGTGGAAGAGAAAGGATGGATGGAGTGAGATTAAGAGTGTGGTGTCACTGGAACACTACACTTACTCAGGTGAGCTCTTCACTGAGAAACAAACACAGACTACAGAGCAACAAGGGGTTGTGCTATAGCTCCCCCTGGAAAAGTCATAGCACCCCCAAGAAAATAGCTTGTGTCTGTGTGTGTTGAGAACTGAAATAACAAATTATCCTTCATAGCACCCTCAGTAAAATGCTTAGCCCCCACTTAGCACCTGCAGAAAAAAATATTTCTGGAGCCGCCACTGATGATAGTCTTGTCAGAATATCAAAGGAGAAACATCATTTGTATGAGTGTGTGTGTTTTCAGGATGATCACGGGTTCTTAACATTGCTGATGAAGCAGATGCAGATGCTGACCCCTGACCGTTTGAAGAGGTATACAGTGTTTGGCATCATATCGACTGTAAAAGAGTTCTCAGTGTAACCCAAACACAGAATGAATCAAAGACTCTTTTATTGTTGTCTAACATGAAAAAAGAAACAATTAAAAACATGAATCATTGCACTTTCTTAAAGACAAAATATTGAAAAGATTTATCATCATTAATTATTTTTCACCTGCTTCCTTTCAGAGTCAAAGGATCATCTGCCTCCTCTTACTCTACCTTATCCTTTGTTCATGCCAGCCATCCTCTTATCTTCCTTCACTACACTCATTATCTGTGATCTTCCTCCTGACTGTAGGCTCCACACACCAACATCCTTTGTCCAGTATATCCACAGTTCTTCCTCTGCACATGTTCAAGCCATCTCCGTCTTGCCTAATTTCCACCCGTCCATCCATTCTCTTCCACTTATCCTGTTCAGGGTCGCGATGGGGCCGGAGCCTATCCCAGCTGTCATAGGGCGAGAGGCAGGGTACACCCTGTACAGGTCGCCAGGCTGTCGCAGGGCTAAAACAGAGAGACAGACAACCATTCATACTCATGGACAATTTAGAGTGACCGATTAACCTAACCCCAGAAACTTCTGACTGTGGGAGGAAACCCACGCAGACACAGGGAGAACACCCTCTTGCTGTGTGGAGTTTGCATGTGCATGAAGGTGGAATTGAACCCAGGGCTTCAAGATGTTATTCCAGCTGTGAGGCAGCAGTGCTAACCACAATTCATTATTATCAACCTGATAATAATGAATTGATATAGTAAATAATAAATTGAAGGGTAAATCCTGTTTAAAAAAAAAAGACTCCAAGATTCCCGATAGTGTTACAGGAGGTCAGGGTAATGCCACTTTGTCTTCAAAGCATTTAACACAAGCTCTCTCTGATGCACTTATTTCTAATCTTGTCCATCTTGGTCACTCCCAAAGAAAATCTCAACATCTTCAGCTCTCTCACCTCCAGCTCTGCCTTCTGTCTTTTTGTCAATGTCCCAACTATACATGTCTCACTACCATCGTGTGTACCTCTCCTTTCACTCTTGCTGCTATCCTTCTGTCCCAAATCACTCTTGACACTTGTCTCCGCCCACTCCACACCCCGGATGCACTCTCTTCTTTCCCTCTCTTGCACACTGTTCGTTGCTTTGGGTGGTTGATCCCAGGTATTTACATGTAAACTCATCCACCTTCATCGCCTCTGCTCCTTGCAGGTTCATCTTTATCCCTGTTTCCCTCTTATTCACACACATAGGGCAGGGATGGTAGGGACACGTCCCTACCAATATTTGCTCCCCAGGTGTAATTTGTAATTCATCCTCGAGCCTGCACTGGAAAACAACTCGACTCACGTCCCTACCAGTGTTAATAGCAAACCTTTTTAATGCAGTACATGTATGGGATCTGTCAGTGTGTTGTGGCAGTAAAACGTGAGCAAATTTATTAGGTCTAAATGACTTGGTCCTGTTTCTTCCTAGTCATGTCAGCTGGAATTACCTTTTTAATGCATTTATTTTATTATTTGTGTTTAATTTAAAATGTTTTTATTTATATTTGAATTTGTAAATTTTTAATGTTTTATTTATATATATTTTTTTAGATTATGTTTTTATTTTCAATCTAGTATTTATTTGTAAGAGCTTGTAGAAGTGCACTAGATTTCAAGATATTCACTATTTATTAGGAGGAATAAATGGTGTGTTTACAAAGACAGTGAGTAATTGTGTTAAATAATCCTGATTTCACTGACCAAAGAAATCGTGATTAGGATTTTTTTCCATAATCGAGCAGCCCTAACATTATGTCATTATCCATTTGCTCTATGAAGTGATGTCCCATCACTTAACAGCATTTGGCTGAATCTGAGCAGAGAGTACAGCCTTGTACAATTCACATTTCATCCCGCTACTTCTGTCAGCTGTCAGATCATCAATAAATGGTTGTGACCCGGTTCCAATGGCAGCCATACATGCCCATGGCATAACACTACCACCAGCATGTTAGACAGATAATTTGATATGCTTTATATCATGAGCTGTTTCTCTCCAACTCTCCCATCATTACAAGCTTATCTTTGTTTCACCTGCCCAAAGAATTTTTCTCCCAGAACTGTGCAGGCTCTGTGACTTTGAAAGGGAATCCTTTCTTGCAAAGTCGAATCTGGCCTTCTTGTTCTTGGGTGTAAACAGTGGTTTGCAAACTTTCTGTATTCCTGAAAGCATCTCTTGATTCTAGACCTTGACAGGGATACACTTGCCTCCTCAAGCATGTTGTTCAGTTGGTCAGATGTGAAGTTGTTTTTCTTAACCATTGAAATAAATCTGTCATCACACATGTCAGTTTCAGGTCTTTTATTATTGTTTAAGATTGTCTTAGATTGTCAGGGGCTTCGGCCTTATGATGTTCAAAATGAAAGAAGCTCTAAAATACAATTTCAACTTCAGATATTATGTCAGATGAATTTTTCATGAAATAACAAGAGAAGAGACATCATCTGGCCAGTCAAAAGTTAATTGTCCCATTGTTTTTGAACCTATGAAAATGGGGATAAATTGAATGCTAAAAAAAAATGGTTAAACTGTTCATGCAAAATTTCTATAGAGGCCCTTAAATTACAGCTGAAAGGCTGCACTTAAATTACATACTGGTTATTTGACTTAAAATCCATCATTGTGATGTACAGAGACAAAACTGAGGCAAAAAAAAGTCTGGATAAAACTGTATGTTAATAGCTCATGATAGCGCCCGTTGTGCTTTCAGTTTGGATATTTATCTAATTTGCCAGAACCTACAGAGAAATCCAAATGATCCAAGTAATATGTTAATTAGCTAAGAGAAGTTAAACAAGGAAAATAAGATATTGATATTCTTACAGGTTAAACTAAGGTTTAAACATGATGGATCGGTAAAAGTGAGTTTCTTCAGTAGCCACAAACAGATGCGTGCTTGATGTATAATTGATTCCAATCTGAAAGTACTTCTGTTTCTTTTCTTTATTTTGTACCTCCATAAAAGATTCAAAAGACCTGACGGAGATCTTCGATGCTAAATCTTGTACTACTCCTCTCCTGACAGCCCTGGCTGGAGTTCACGATAACTTAAATATTGATGTCAAGGAAACGAGTGAGCCTTTGCTGCATCATGTCTTCTTCGAGTTGTTGTGCTCTTGTTGGCTGCGAACATTCACCTTCTTCTTGCGATCTTTTTATGGCTGAGTAGTTCTAGTTTATGAGTAGCTGAGCATTTCTGTCTCCTGTCACTTTTGCATGTTTTTCTAAGTCTATTACCAAACGTTCCATTTCTTTTTAAGGAACACACTGTTCAAACTTTGTGCAAAATGAAACACAACAGCACAAAAAGTTGGTGAAGGGGGAGATAAAGCGGGCAGCAGTGTGTGAGCTGAAAGGGACAGGCACAACTTTGTGATGTGTGAACAAGCAGACACTTTCTGCAAATAGCTGGAATAAATTGTTGAAACTAGTGACTGGTTTCTGGAGTGTAAGGGGCTAGTTTGGGTATTGCGGTACCACCCTGGTTTACTTTGCTTTCATGCAGTACAGCTATACACAGAGGTTCAGCACAGGCTCGTGTCCACAGGCGTATGTGTATCACAAATGCAACCTGTGGTCTAGAAAAGGAAGTAAAATAATGGCTTTGATGCAGACAAACTGCAGTTTAATCGTGTTCCTTTAACTGAGGAATAAGTAGCATTCCAATCCACAACATCGTACATCATTCTGCTCTCTGGGTTGCAACTGTTTTAGAACTGATTATCAGGTAGTTTAAAATAAAACCCATGTTTATGAAAACTCTGGTGTCAGTCTTCACTTTATGTTGCGGCTTTTGAGACAGGTCATAACAAAGCATTTAAGATAGAGAAAGCAACACAACATTCTGATATTAAATAACAATGCAGACATTTTTAAAGAAATCAATTTACGACTTGTGCGTGTGTGTGTGTGTGCATGAGTGAACAACTGGTGCGTGTGTGTATGTGTGTATGTGTGTGTGCGTGCGTGTGTGTGGGTGTGTGGACAGCTGGGCCTCGGTTGGTGGCTTGCCGAGCCTTGGCACCTGTGGGACGTGGAGGGCAGGAGTTACCCGTCCCTACCGCTCCACGCTGCTCCCCACTGGTTGTCACTGTGGTGTGGGTGCCCGTGGGTCCCGGGGTGTGTGGCCAGATGTCTCGGCGTGGTTTTTGACCTGCTCCCTTGGCGGCTGTGGCCTGGGGGTGGCTTGGGCCTCTTTGGCGTGTGGGGGGGCTCTGCCGGGTGTCGGGCTGCTCTTGGGCGCTTGGGGCCTCGGGGGCTGCATGCTCGGCTCGTGCTGGGGGTGCCGGCCTGCCGGGGGGGGGGGGGGGGGGGGGGGGGGGCTGCTCGTCGCCTCTAGTTCTCTGGACTCTTGCCCTTTGACTGTTGGGACTCCGTCTGTGGTCTCCTTCCTTCCTCCTCTGGGGAGTGCACACGGTTGCCATCAGGATGTGTGGCCCCAGGTCTTCTGAGCTCCTGGGCTGTGGATGGCCTGGGTCCCCTGGGTCCTTCCCTATTTGCCTCTGGATCATGGGGGGCATGGTTGCGGTTTCTTGCCCTCATTATTGAGTACATTGCATGACAGAGGCGCATACACACACATTTCTACAAACAATAAAATTGTATGTGTGTGTATGGGTGTATGTATGGATGTGTGAGTGTGTGTGAGTATATTTACTTTTCTTCGATTTCCTTTTTTTTTTTTTCTTCCTTGTTGCCTGTCAGACTTGGCATAAATAACTAAATAAAAACATAAATAAATAAAAATACAAACATTAACAAGAATAGCTTATAGAAAACATATAGAGCTGTTCTTGTTAAAGCAAATATGTTTGGTACATCAGTGCATTCGGATCATCATTCCGATTGTGAAAAATGCCAGACATGACAGGCTAAAAAAAAAAAAAAAGAAATCAATTTATATAGCTGGTAAACACTCTAATAAGTTTAATTCTTTAACATGATTAATAACATTTGTTTACTCTTAAAAATGTCCACTGGTGACCACACAGGTTTCCAGTAATCACTGGCCATTGGGTACATTTTATTTATTAAGATCATCAAACCTATATTTTCAAATGGTCAAATGCATGAAAAAAAAAGACAGGCAAGAATTACTGCTGTGTTGTTGAAACAAAATAAAATGACAATCTGAGAAACAACCATGTCAGGATGGCAGGTGAGAGGAGTGTTTTGGTGCAGGAGCTGTATTTTTTTTTTATGCCCCAGTCTTTCCTTATTTGATGCATTTAAAGTTGACCACCTATGCTCAATTTAAACTCTATGTTTTTGTTCTTAGAGTAGCTTTGCATAATTCACTGTCCAAAATCTACATCTGGGTCTTGGTGCAGCCTTTCGGTTGACCTTCTGTCTTCTCCTAACACTTTAAGCGAACTTTACTTTGATTGGCTGCATTTCTCAAAGCTGTGGACCTGAGATAATCAGTGTAAAGTCTGAAACCTAGCATTTAGAACAGTCATTCAGACACGGTCAAGACAACCTGCTGATGTTCCAACCGAGCATCTGCGGAAGGAAGGTGATTTAAATGATTTTAAACACAGAACAATTGTTGATGCCAGACAGGCTGATCTGAATAACTGCTGATGTACTGGGATTTCCCCACACAACCATCTGCAGGGTTTACAGAGGAGAAAATATCAAGTGAGCAGCGGTTTTCTGGTTGGAAATGTCTTGCTGATGGCAGAGGAGAATGGCCAGACAGTTTTGAGCTGATAGGAAGCCAACAGTGACTCAGATCACCACTCAATATAACCAAAGGCCTACAGATGTGCAACAACTGCACAAGACCACACATGGAGCCACTCCTCTCAACTAACAACAGGAACCTGAGGTTGCGTGGCCTCATCCAAATTGCACAACAGAAGACTGAAAAATGTTGCCTGGTCTGATGAGTCTCGATTTGCAACATTCAGATGCTAGGGTCAGAATGTGGGATAAACACCATGAAAAGTATGGAGGCATCCTGTTTAAGGCAGGCCATTTTAACATAAAATCCAGTTCACCATACTTACATTCCAGATATCTGAAATTGATTTATGACTAGATGCACTAGTAAATTAAGATATCGCTAATTATATTTTGACTAGTCAAAATACCTAGTTGAGATATCTCTAACTCTGACTTGTTGAAATAACTTCAGAATTACCATTTACATTTATTCTGTCTATGCTGATGACAGAGTGGGTCAGGCTGATTAAAGTTACTCGTCATGCTCCACACTGACACATACTATCCTCCATGCATCGGATTAAAATAGAGGTTCCACTCTTTATTTACTCATTGCTTTCTTTCCTTACTCACGCATGCGCTAACTCAGAGCGATCATACTCAGAGTTGATGGACCCAACCCTGATCAGCTGTTCTGGAACGGGAAACTCAGAGTTGCAGAGCTGAGCAACTCTGAGTTTGTTAAACACGCTTCCTGGAATAGGGCCCTGTTCACTTAAATCCCATTACTGGAGTTTTAAATGTTCTGGATGTCATTTATGTCAGAGAGGTGATGCAGCTTCAGTTTTCTTCAATAAAGCAAAACCTAATGAAATAAAGAGGCACCGAATTAGCAGCTAAGGCAAAAATAGTCACAGGTTTATTTATTCTAGTCCAAATTAGTTATTTTACCAAAACAAAATGAGCAACAATGACACACATCAGCAATCTGTTATTTATTCTTATGATACATCCATCTTGAAAATAATGCTTTCGCAGGTGGAGAGTACCACCATCTTGTGGTGAAAAACTATAAAGGAGGGAATCCAGCAGGCCTTCTGTTTGTTGTCAGAACATCAGCTTCTAGGAATGAAGGGCAAGAAGAAAACCTGGCACTCTCACTCAGCCGAGATTTTAGAGAGACTACCAGAGCAGAGGTCCCCTGGGAAGCATCATTTCTGAAATGACAAAGGGAATGCCGTTTACTGCCGAAATGAAACATGATTTATGAAAGCACACTAACTGCCACAGCTGAAATATTTAATGAATGCAATTCTGGCAGACAGATTCAATCGCCACACCTTTTTTTTTGCCAGTGGGAATATTGTGAAATTTAGCGTGGCCACAACACGGCTGAGTCCAGCATGACGCTCACAATCTACCCGTTTCTCTTCTCCCCCACTCTGAGCTTGGCCTTGCTTTAGTCATATGCATATAAATAATTTCATACAAATATGATCAACAAGTTGTGTTTTCTTAAGACAGAAGTGTAGGAATTCAACCTCAAGCTGATAAGACTAGCAGGCTCAGTCGCCTAAGAGTGAATGTATCCACAGTGAATTCTAAAACGACAGGCGCGCACACACACACACACACACACACACACACACACACACACACACACACACACACACAAGAGGGTTGGGTGTGTCACATCTGATTAAACTGGAAGTGCTGGTAAAACTGGTTGTTGATGTTTCATATCCAATAAAGAGCTAGAGATTCATGCTACCGCTGAGCTCATTTTTGAGGTTTTTTTGTTGTTGTGGTGGTTGTTAAAACACAGGGACACTTTCACACTTAGCACTGACAGCCCTTTAGAGGTGAGCCGTTTATGTTCACTGTGCCAGCAGTGTAAAAAGAATCAACACAAGCCACTTTCTGAATTTGGATGACAAAGAGATGTCTAAGATTACAGGCAGACATACCTCATCATCACTGCTGGAAGATGAACTGTGGTTGCCTGATTTGTCCTTCTTGTGCTTATTCTTTTTGTCCTTCTTTTTACCATCCTTTTCCTTGTCCTTGTCCTTATGTCCAGACTTGTCCTTTTCCTTGTCCTTACTTCCGGACTTGTCCTTTTCCTTACTTCCGGACTTGTCCTTTTCCTTACTTCCGGACTTGTCCTTGCTTTCCTAAAAACCCAAAGTTTAAATATTGCCTTGTCATTATTATTGTAGTCAGTCAGATGTAAATGAAGAGTGAAGCGCAAAGCAGGCTTAGATTTTAATTTGTTTCGTTTTTCTCGTCATTGTCATCGCCACGCTTAAAAACATTTTAGGCATGCAGTCCTACCTTGTCCTTCTCTTTGTTCTTGCCCCATGGCCAACTTATTTCGTCCTTCTGTGCCTCATCCTTCGTTATCTTTTCTTCATCCTTACCCGCAGCTTAAAAAAAAAAAAAATCACAGAATATCTCAAGCATATGCCTGCATATAAAATTATTAAGCTGTGACATATAAGGGACTGCTACGAAACAAATTCACAGAAAATGTGAGTTTACCTGATGACAGATCGAAACTCATTGCGGCTCCTGCTCGTGTGTTTTCTTCCTTCCCCGACTCGGTAAAACGGACTGTCACTGCATTCCTGGAGCTTTCAGGAAATCTGGATTTCACCGCACCTAAGTCACCTGATCAGACCACGCCCGCAAACGCAACACCTGCGAGTGGGGTAAATTTGCCTCCAAGGCTTTCTGATTGATAGTATTATATTTGTTATTTACACGTATTTGATACATAACCATATTTGCTGGCATGTTCGGGGTGGACCCTCCATCGCGCTCTGTGGCATCTGGGATCATCTCCAGCCGTTCCCACTAAGCAAGAAAATACTTTAATGGATACATGAAAAATATACAAGACCAGACAGTTTTGACTGGTATTGTACATTATTTGAGATATGTAAAATACCTTGTTTCGATATTTTTGGCAGGATCTGGAGGATCTTAGTAGCCTCCAAATGTTTTGTTTGTTTGTTATTTAATTATTATTGGTTTGTACTTTGTAAAACTTTAGGTGAAACTATAGCTGTATTTCAGTACCGTGAATAGGTGCTTTGTTTCTGAGTTCTTTGTGAATTGCGTTATGGGTTCCTGGTTGTTCTTTACTTGTTCGTAATGTTCTTTTAGTGAGTGAATTCTTTTAGTTACAACAGAATTTTAATTTATTTTGCCTTTACTGCGTCTCCGTAAATTTCTCTCTTTTTTTTTAATCGTGTATTTCGGGATTAGTCTAGCATGCTGAGTTTTAGTTTTACTGCAGGCTCCTGTCTGCTTTTCATGGGCTGCGGACGCCTAATTATAATTTCCTGTTTCCCACGAACCCTTGATCCCTCTTTACATTTGGTTTGTATTTTGAGTTAGTTCTCCCAGCGTTTCGCCTCTGTTTTGTCTTTGTCCACCGGTGTCCCTCTGCCGCGTTCTTCATGAAAATATAAATCTCTTGTCTCTGTGTTCAATATTTTACAGCTGCTTACTTCCTGTTTTACTTTCATTTGTGATCTGTCAGTTTTGCTCACCTTTGTTACTGAAGCTGACCTCCCGCATCCTACGTTTGGGTCCTCATTCTTACACTCCGCGCTTTGTGACAAGTGTACTTAGTTACTTTTTAGCACTCAAAGTATTTGGAAAATTATGCTTACATTCTTTGAATATGGGGCACATTATTATTATTATAGCCACAGTGTGCACCATGGTGGAGCTGCTGTGTATCATTATGTAGGGGTATTTTATCAGTGATCACTGGGGGATCTGAAGTAAACATTCAAAGCTGCTGCTGGATATCCCTAGAAAACTATTACTAGAATAAAACTGCTAGACTACTGAGGTGGTGGCCATTATGTTAGACTGAATATCAATAAGACACAGTGTTAACATACAGGAGAACGCATCTGTATCACTCTGCATGGGCTAAAGAATAAACCATCTCCTTTTATGAAAAATATAGCATTTACAGTCAGTAGTTCAACATAGTTCAAAGTAAATTTAGCACAAAAAGTAAAGACATTTGTGTTTGGTAGATTATTTCTTTGTTGTAAGTCTGTTATTTCCACTTAAATGGTACCACACCTGTAAGGAAAACTATTCTCATGCTGGTCACCAGCTTAGTCGAGCATTCCTCTGCCAGCATTATTTCCAAGAATCATTGTTACAACAAAGAAATAAATTGACCAACACAAGTTCCTTACTTTTTGTGATAAATGTGTAAAATATTCCCACTGTAATTTACTGTCAACAGCTATATGGAAATGCTTATAATGAAAACAGCCTCTGATATTTAATGGTAGACAAACACAAACAGGAAACATTAATTTTTGCTCTTTTATTACCCAAACCTTTAGCATGTTGTGATTGTAAATTGACATTTCCTCCACCAGTGGGCTTCCATTTTAAATCCCAGCATCCTCTCTAACTGATTAGGAATCACAGAAAACATTTTGCATCATTTTGTAATTTGAAAATTTAGTGATCCTGTATTGCTCAAAAGAAATCATGAAACCAGGTAGAATAATTAAAGCAAAGCCTTTTTTTTTCAACTGTTAACTAAGATCTATGACATCTTATTATTGGTAAGGCCTGGGGCCCGACAGCAGATCCTTTGAGGACAGGTAACTAGTGGAGCGTGTCGCTCCATCTCCAAACCTCTTTGGGCTCCCCATCAGGCTCTCCATGGGGCTGAGAGCTCTGTGACTGGAGGCCCTGTGTCCTGTATTCGCTGAGGAGGTAAAGGGAGACGGCATGGAGACAGCTGAAGAACTTGGAGGATCCAGCTTCAAGGCGGGGGACGTAAAAGACACAGAGGGAGTGTCACTTGGCTTGGAGCTGCTGCCACTAGCAGCAGAAAGTTGACCACCACCCCCTGAATGGTCGATTTTTGGCTCACTGCTTTGCTCACCGTCAAGGCAGTCCTGGAAAATAACACCACCAGCTCACGTGAGGAATACATTACAACTTCACAAAAGGTGAATTGTTTGTGAGGCCAACAATGAATTAAAGTTTGCTGTGACACGTTCTCTCGTGAAAAAGCAAATCCTTTTGTTCTCGTTGGCATCGCTTTCGAATGAGTCAAAGAGAGAAACAATGAAACAATGAATTTTTCTTTCATATAATCTGATGATAGTAGCATCTTGTACATAATTTACCTGTTCCTCCTTCTGCTTTTTATTTTCTTTGTCACTGTAACAATCAGAGGAGCTTGAGTCCTGCTAAAATAAACATTAAAAACTCATCATCATAGAGTCGTAATACCAAAATGAGCAGACATGCTTTTTTTCTCCATCACACAGGATGAGCTACCTTCTTTTTATCCTTCTTCTTTTTATCCTTCTTCTTTTTATCCTTCTTCTTCTTGTCTTTCTTCTTTTTCTTTTTCTTCTTCTCGTAGTCGTCACTACTAGAAGAAGAATCCGAAGAAGAACTGGAATCCTGGGGTGTAAGTATGACAGCGAGGTTACCCCATCATTCATAACTCAGAGTTTATGAATATACAAGGAACAATTTTACCTTTTTCTTGTCTTTCTTCTTCTTTTTCCTCTTCTTATCCTTCTTCTTTTTCTTCTCATCATCATCATCACTAGAAGAATCACTGGAGGAGTCAGAAGAAGAAGAATCCTGGCCAAAAATAAGGCAAAGATTTAATTTGCAGGAATCACACAGTAGCATATCCTCCAGTTGTCTATGTTTTTACTTCATTTTTCACAGGTGCTTGGCTGTTGTGAATTATCTGATAAGCTTTTCAAAAATGTGGAACATTTTAGTCAAGATTCACAAACTTTAACTTTAAAGAACACTTTATGACTCATAAACCCAAAAACCTGCCCATTCGCACCTTCTTTTTCTTCTTCTTCTTATCTTTCTTTTTCTTCTTCTTCTTATCATTCTTTTTCTTCTTCTTCTTATCTTTCTTCTTCTTTTTCTAAAGAAAAAAAAAATACTTTCTAGATAAATTGTGCAGTCTTTTACTTTGGCTCCCTTTCATAAATTTGGATGCAACTAATACATTTTCAAATCATTATTATAATAATACAATTATATTCATAGGCTGTCTTCATCATCACTTTCAAAGGAAGAAGAGGGTGATAATGATGAAGAAGCAGTAGAATGCTAGAAAGTTCATCAGTCAGTAATAGAAATACATCCCTTTGTGATAAACTGTACATCTGGCACATATTTACCTTCTTTCTCTTCTTCTTTTCGTCTTCACTGTCAGAGGAGGAAGAAGAGCTGGAATCCTGTAAAAGGGTTAAAGGACTACAAATGCTGTTACTGCATTAGATAGGCATAGGCTAGGAAGTTTAAATCCATTCATGGTGCTCCCAGGAATATTTTTACCCTGTGTCAATATAGTAAATGTAAAAAGTAACAATCTTCAATACACAGGTTTGTACAGACACATGATAATTTACCTTTTTCTTCTTCAACTTCTTCTTGTCCTTCTCCTTCCGTCCTTCTCCCTGATGGCAATCCTCAGTGGCATCAGGTAATGTCTCCATTCCCCCTGCTATACAGTAAACATCAATACCACCAAAACAATGGCACTTTTCAGAAACTAATTTGCTCTGTTTAAGAGTTTGAGTGGCATACATACCAGCTAATGTAGCGGAGACTTTGCCTTCTTCTTCAGATTTAAGCTGTTGTGGGAAAAGAAAGCAATTATGTGTTTTTCTGTTTGGCATAGTTTTCTGTGTAAAAGCTTAGCCCCCATGATATTACAATGATGTTTTAGGCTCCCTTAAAGCCTGGAGCCATTGAGCCTTGTCACCATCTCTTTTCTCACAAAATAGAGAGAAACCAAGGTTACTGGACACTTTTGGAAGCAACTGTTCAATCCATCAAGCGGCTAAGTACAGAGCATGAAACATGAAGTCAATCTACGTTCGCATGTGCATTCTTCCAAAGGGTGGTTGGCCTTTGATGAATGGCGTGATTTGGGAGAGGCTCAGAGTAGAGCTGCTGCTCCTTCACATCAAAAGGAGCCAGTTGAGGTGGACCGGACATGTCCTAAATGAAGGAGGCCCCAGGGCAGACCCAGGACACGCTGGAGAGATTATATCTCCTGGCTGGAATGCCTCGCCGCTTAACACTAGAACATGTGAAGTGCACCCACAGTTTATTCATCAGCTGACAAGTTTTAGCTTCACCTTCTCCTCTAAATAAAGTAACTTATTAATATAGCAGCAGTCAAATGCTGAGGCTTCAAATTGTAGGGTCCTAGGGACGTCACAGTGACTGCATCCCTCTTTCTTTTACAGTCTACTCCTAAAACCAAGGAATAACACTTTGCATTTCCATTTGCTTTGTCTTGTTTTGTTTTTGTTTAGTGTGTCCACAGACACACACACACACACACACAAAAAAAAAAAACTGTAAGAAAAAAGTTGACTGTATTACCATCTTGGGAAGCATGTGGTTCTTGAAGAACTTCTCAAGATGCAACACGTTTGACTGCCAGTTATCATCTCGTTCTATGGGGATAATAACGTTGTCTTTTGTAGTCCAAACCACAAAGAAGCAGGTCTGCCTGTCAGTGAGGTGAAGCTGCCCCTGTACTTGGTGCCAGTATGGATGGTCCTTACGCAGGCTGTAAGTATCTCCTTCCTTAATGAGGCAGAAATCCTTGATTTGCAGGGCTTCTGCGATTGTCTTTTCCCTAGCACTATAGGGACACTTCACTTCCAGCACTGCAGAAGGCTCCACCAGACCATCTGGAGATGCTCCCAAAAGTCCTGATGGAGAGAGCCACAAGCCTGACTCCTTGACAGACTTCTTCCTTGTAGTGGTGAAGGCCTCAATGCCCTTAATCTCATTCTCAATCCCCCACTTCACAGCCGGCACATGATCAAGTGCTTGCTGCTCTCCCAGCACTCGTTTAAGGAGTGAACGAGTCACACGCTGTGACTTGAGGACAGCTCCAAAATTGCTGGCAGTTAGTCTCCCTTTCCTAAACAAATGCCAGTTTTTGTTGTTACGCTGACCAACTGTTGCATTCTGAATGCCCCTCTGTTGGTCCTGTGACACGGCCATTTTTGCCAGGATAGCCTCGGTTCCCTGATGCCCCACAGTTTTCACAATTTCAGGAACAAGCTTGTCCAAGTATGGGATACCTGGCATACTTGTTTCAGTGACCTGTGCAGCGATGAGATTTATGTTAATCACTTTTAATAAAACAATTTATGGGGCTGTATAATTAAACTTTATGCCAATGCCAGTGGGTTTACATACCAGATATAAAGCATAAGAAACCGTCTTGAATATAAGGAAGCTGAGCTAACATTTCGATCAGCTTTTATTAAAAAAAATGGAAATCCCCAAAAATGGGAATTGGTTGTTGGGGCTTGTGAGGAGAAATGTGAGCCAATCCCAAACCAGGAGAGAATTAAAGGAAAGAGAGTAAGTGTTACAGAGGTAAACAGGGAGGTGATGGCTAGAATCCCACTGCTGTTTGACAAGAGTGGAGCACTGAAACAGGGATGAACGAGACAGGGATGTGTGTTTATTTAATGCTACAGTGTCTGATATTCGAAGGGTCAAATACAAATCTCTCATCAGTTCATAGTAATTTGATGCTTACTGCAGAAGTGGTGATTTTTTTTTAAAACAAACTGAATAGTTCCGGCTTTATTTTTATATATATAAACACACACACACACACACACAGTATGTCTTCTGTCCTGTCTCTCTCCCCTCAGCCCCAACCAGTCCAGGCAGATGACTGCCCCTCCCTGAGCCTGGTTCTGCCTGAGGTTTCTTCCTGTTAAAAGGCAGTTTTTTCCTTCCCAGTGTTGCCGAATGCTTGCTCATAGGGGGTCGTTTTGAATGTTGAGTTTTTTCTGTAATTATTGTAGGGTCTTAACCCTACAATATGAAACACCTTGAGGTGACTGTTGTGATTTTGTGCTACATAAATAAAATTGAATTAAATAAAATGACCATCATGTTTACGTGGTTAAACTTGAAACTACCAACTGACACCAAAAAACTCATACTGAGGAGACAGAGCAAGTGAGCTGAAGGGTCATTTCGTCTGATTTGTTTTTGTAAGTAGAGAAGTCACTCAGGCTTGGCATTAGCAACAACAGGTTTAAATAACGGTTTCTCCCACAATCCAAAGTCATGCAATTAGTGAGATCAGGTTAATAGTGATTCTAATTTACCCATAAGTGTGAATATGAGTGTGAATGATTGTCTGTCTCTCTGTGTTAGCCCTGCAAAATGCTGGCAGCCTGTACAGGATGTACCCTGCCTCTCGCCTTATGATATTTGGGATAGGCTCCAAGTGTAAATGCATGCATGCAGGTGTAGAATGAGTGAATATTTAAACCTGCCAGCAACCTTTTTATCTTCCTCAGCACTCAGTTCCAGAATCTCACCACCTGAACAAATGGAGAAAGTCCAAATATACTGTATCAACTGTTTGTGGCGACAATGGCTGTCATTTACATTAGTGATACATAATCATCAATACAGCCAGAGTCATCAATAGACAGTAGGAAAGAACAAGTAGAAACACTCGCCTGCTGCTGACAGGCCAATGTTTGCTTGCTTTTCATCCTGAAAGAGCACATATCGTTAGGCTAAAGTAATCGTCACATAGTAAAAAATAATAAAGGTTAAGGTGGTAAGACTCATTTCCAAAAGGTGTGATGGTACATTTTTCAGAAGTGCAACTGGGCAGTGAATCACAGCAGATTGATGTCTTTGCTACAACTAAAGTCTAAAGAGAGACTGTGTGTATTTTGCAATATAAACTCATTCCTGGAGATTTTATTGCATGCGCCACAATTCAGGAAAATATCTACTCATACCCTTCTCTAATTTGACCAGAAGTTACTACTCAAGGGGTGTGTTTGCTGTGGGGGAATCTGTTTTTGCTACAGAGCACAGAGTACACAAATGTTTCTACAGTCATGACCTAACAAATAAGGCAGACACTGCAGAAAGTGTCCTGTTGTTATGTTATGTGCATAAACAATGGCCTAAAATTTACCATATAACTTAGTAGCTTTAAGCTTAAAAAAAAAAAACTTTTTACTTTTTTCTCATCCTTCTTCTTGTCCTTTTTCTTTTTATCTTTGTCGCTGTCAGAAGATAAAGAGCTGGAATCCTGAATTAATGTTAAAGATTTTCAGTTTGCTGTTCAAGTGAAGAAATGAGATTGTTGCATTGCTTATACATCAGGAGCTCTGGGCCACTAACAGACATTCACATTGCCTTACCTTCTTCTTCTTCTTATCTTCGCTGTCAGAAGAAGATGAAGATGAGGAGCTAGAGTCCTATGAAAGAAAAAAAAAAAAATATATATATATATACACACACACACATATAAATATACACATATATATATTACAATTGGTCATTTCAAAACTGAGAACCAACCAATACCTTCTTCTTCTTTTTGTCCTTTTTCTTCTTCTTCTTTTTCTTTTTATCATCATCACTGTCAGAAGAAGATGATGAAGAAGAGCTAGAGTCCTGTGAGAGAAAAGAATAAAATTTATATATATATATATATATATATATATATATATATATATATATATATATATATATATATATATATATATTTATTTATTTATTTATATAAAAACTGGGAACTATTTAAATTTGAGATTGCAAAGTTTTTAAGACACTATGGTTCCAATATTAAAAAAAGTCCAAGAAATCTGAAGAAAATAAAATCATCAGTGGAATTATGTTCTTCTTCAAAAAGAGTCCCTTAGACTTGTCAGATGATGAAAAAATAAATTTAGCCACTTTACAAAATAAGCTGCATAAAATTTACAAAACTCAGGTACAAGGAGCCTTTATAAGATCAAGATTAAAATGGTTAGAAGAAGGTGAGAGTAACTCCTCTTGTTTTGTTTTTTTTTTCAGTTGGAAAAGCATCGTGCTAAATCCAACACACTTCAAGAGTTAAACATAGAAGGGCAAGTATCCTCTGACCCAAAAATTATTGCTAACCATGTCTGCTCTTTTTACAGTAAACTTTATACTCTCAATCACCCAAATGGAAACCTTGAACATTTCTTGAATTCTGTTAATACACAACGTATACTTGACTCTGAACGTGAGAGTTGCGATTCTAATCTAACAATTAATTAAATACTTTTTTCTATAAATCATTTAAAAAAATAACAAATCCCCTGGGTCAGATGGATTAACAGGGGAATTCTACAAGCAATTTGGTGATCAGCTTGCTCCTTTTCTCGCCAAAGTTTTCTCACAGAGTTTTCTCCCCCCTACTTTAAATCATGGGATTATTACCCTCATACCTAAGCCCCAAAAAGACAAATTACTCATTGATAACTGGCATCCTATATGTCTCTTAAATAATGATTATAAAATTCTGGCATCAGTATTTGCAAAAATACTTAAATCAGTACTAAATACAGTTATTGGAGAAACACAATCTGGATTCATGCAAAATAGACACATTTCCAATAATATACGGCTCGTCCTTGATATTCTAGACGATTCAGAATTAATTACTGATAATAGTGTCATACTCTTCTTAGACTTTTACAAAGCATTTGATTCAATTAATCACAACTTTATCTTCAGCTGTCTTGATAAATTTGGATTTGGTCCGTTTTTCTGCAATACAATTAAAACATGGCACCTCCCCTAGGTTCAGTTTATATCGAGGAATCAGGCAAGGCTGCCCAATTTCCCCTTATCTCTTTCTTTTAGCCACTCAGATTCTTGCTGACTTCATTTCTGCAAATCAACTGAAAGGTATTTATGTTTTTGGTAAAGAAATCCGAATTAGTCAGTTAGCTGATGATACTACTCTTTTTTTAAGAGATAGCAGTCAAGTTTCCCCTACTTTAAGCTTAATCCACACTTTTTCTGATGTATCAGGGCTTCACTTGAATATAAACAAATGTGAACTTCTACTGGTTAAAGAATACGCTTTACAATCTGTCTGTAATATTCCTGTTTAAAAAAAAAAGTGTCACTTATTTAGGCATAATTATCTCTAAGAACAATTTGGAAAGGTGTTCATTTAATTTTACTCCCTTAATTGATAAAACCAAAAAAATGGCTTAATTTATGGCTCCAAAGTGATCTGAGCCTTAGAGGACGAGTATTATTATCTAAAGCGGAGGGAATATCACGGCTTACTTACTCTGCGCTCTCCTTGCATTTGGACACTCAAACTCTTAAATCTATTGACCAAATGTTATTCAAATTCTTATGGAAAAATCATATACATTACTTAAGAAAATCTGTGGTAATGAACTCTTATGAAAAAGGAGGATTAAATTTTCTGGATTTCACAAATAATACATTCAAAGTGAAATGGTTAAAGTCGTATCTAAAAAATTCCATCCTCCATCTGGAATATTTTCCCAAATTACATCTTCTCTAGCTTAGGGGGACTCAGTTTCCTCCTCCTCTGTAATTATAATGTAGAGAAAATACCAGTAAAACTCTCTGCATTTCACAAACAAGCACTTCTTTCATGGGCACTCATATATATTCTCCTCATAATTTCTTTATCTGGAATAACCAATATATCTTTTACAAAAACAAATCACTTTTTTACCCTAATTGGTTTAACAATAAAATCCTTCTGGTGGGTCAGCTGTTTAACAAAAATGGGTGTTTACTCAGTTACAGTGAGTTCAACCTCAAGTATAACTTTGATGTAACTTCTAAAGAGTACAATACTGTGTTTGATGCTGTAACTAATGAAATATGTGAACTATTTAGAAATAATGTTATTGATGAAGATACATCCTTGTTAAATGTAACTGATACCACTGTTGGTAAAGTCTGTTTTTCTTCTCCTTATAAGAATAACAAAATTATGCGTGCTGTTTCAACGAGATGTTGTCTCTGTACCTTCAGCTATATATATATATATATATATATATATATATATATATATATATATATATATATATTAAAATTGGTCACTTCAAAACTGCAAAACAAACAATCAATACCTTCTTCTTCTTCTTCTTCTTGTCCTTTTTCTTCTTCTTTTTCTTTTATCATCCTCACTGTCAGAAGAAGATGATGAAGAAGAGCTATCTGAAGAAGAGGAGCTGGAGTCCTGTAAAAGAAAAGAATAAAATTTACACACACACAACACACATACATATACATACACACACACACATATATAAATTCATCACTTCAAACTGCAAAACAAACAATCAATACCTTCTTCTTCTTCTTCTTCTTGTCCTTTTTCTTCTTCTTTTTCTTTTTATCATCCTCACTGTCAGAAGAAGATGATGAAGAAGAGCTGGAGTCCTGTGAAAGAAAAGAATAAAATTTTTCACACACACACACACACACACACACACATATATATATATATATATATATATATATATATATATATATATATATATATAGATATATATATATATATATATATAGATATAGATGTATATAGATATACATACATATATATATATATATACATACATATATATATATATACATATATATATATGTATATATATATATACATACATATATATATATATATACATATATATGTATATATATATATGTGTATATATATATACACATATATATATGTATATATATATATATATATATATATATGGAGCCTATCCCAGCTGTGTGTATATATATGAAACCATCATGAATGAAATTTTAAATAAAAGTAAAATAGGAAACTTAGTCATTTGAAAATTGAGAAACACAATACCTTCTTTTTCTTCTTCTTGTCCCTTTTCTTCTTTTTCTTTTTATCATTTTCACTGTCAGAAGATGATGATGATGATGATGATGACGAAGAGCTATCTGAAGAAGAGGAGCTGGAGTCCTGTGACCAATCCACAGGACAAAAGTATTCACATATAAATTTATTTCTGTCTTTCCAGAATTAATACACACATATCAGGCATGTGACACACATCATCCTCGTTCTCAGAAGACGAGCTATCAGATGAGGAAGAAGAATCCTTGGATGGAGGAAGCATAACAGACATTGGGATTGGGTATAGGAATTTCTTCTAGTCTGCTTGAACAGCTAGCTGTTATTGTACAATTTCCTGTTTTACACGTTTGGCAAAATTCCACATACCTTCTTCATCTTCTTGTCCTTCTTTTTCTTTTTCTTGTCATCTTCATCATCTGAAGAGCTGAAATCCTGAAACAAGTAAAGAAAAAACACAAAGTTTGACAGCAGTCCAAGGCATAAAATTATACATTTAAGTTCTTTATTACCTTGCCCAGGTCCTCTGTAGGCTTGATTTGGCCATCAGGACCTGTTAAGTTTAAATAGAACATAATCTAGTGTATTAATTTCATCACTGTGGGAAAATACACACACACATGTAAACAGCCAGTCTATTATGACCACAGAATTTGGGATTATAGGACCACTTGGGACATACTGAACACGCTCTATACAAAGTAAACCAAGACACCAGCCACAAGCTAGCTTTGTGAGCTGACTGCAGAGCGAGTGTGCAAAAAGCAAAAAAAGACAAATTAAATCAACTACTCACTGGGCATAATTGACAGACTCATCAAAGAGAGACTTTCAAATAATCCATCAGCAGAAGTCTAAAACCAGCTGCAATTGTGAAATATTGTGAATCACCTACCAGCCTGAACTATGACGACATTGTCATGGATATACTCTTTCCCCTCATCTTTTTTCTTCTTCTTTTTCTTCTTCTTCTTTTCATCCTGCAAGAAAATGTTGAATAGAAGCTCAGGCTCTGGCTTTCTTCTACAGCATATCTTTTGTCCCACACAGTCATGGCAGATGACCGCCCCTCCCTGAGCCTGGTTCTACCAGAGGTTTCTTCCTGTTGAAAGAGAGTTTTTCCTTCCCACTGTTGCCAAGTGTTTGCTCATACGGGGTCGTTTTGACTGTTGGGTTTTCTCTGTATTTATTGGGGGGTCTTTACCTTACAACATAAAGCTCCTTGAGCTGAATGTTTGTTGTGATTTGGTGTTATATAAATAAAATGAAATTGAAATTGATTAGTAATATGTGGGGTATTTTCGTTTTAAAAACAGATACATGACTTACAGTCACGACAGGCTGTGTGAGAAGCAAAATACATCAGTGTCACTGGGTGTGCTCCTCTCAGACTCAGCCTGTTGCTGCTATAATGCTTATATAGCGATTATATCACAGTAAAGCTCATCAGTTGGTCAGTCTCATTAGAAATGATCCAGTAGGTGGTAAACTGGTTGCTGCTTGGAAAAATACAACCTTGACGTATCTTTGACCTTTGTCTTTTTTTTTTTTAAATCTTAAAATCTTACAAGAGCAAAGTCACTTGCTTTTACACTCCTGTCATCATGTGCGGTCATCTAAATGTTAACACTGCAAAACTGGACTAGACTGGCATTGATAATCATTGCATACTCGTTAGTTTATTCTTTGAGCTATTTTGAATGCACAAAGTGTTGCCAAAGTTGGTATGGTAAAGACTGACACACTCATCCCTCAGCTTGCTAAAAGACAGGATAAAAGAGCTGTTTTTAGATCCCAGCCTAAATATTCTCTTGAACAGACCACATAGTTAGAGAATATCCTCACCTAAGGCGGTTGCATAATTAAGAGGGACCATCACCCCATCTGAGCAGATTTGAAAGCGCTTTGCACAGATTTTTTTCTGAAGGATTTATGTGAACAAAACTGCAAAACTCTTGAAGGGTAAATCAAGAGTGGTGCACATTCCTAATCGAGCATCAAGACAGCTATAAATAATTACTGCAAGCAGCGTTGTCATGACCAAGTCATGTGATGTCAGCACTTGGCGAATGACATAATCAAAGCGTGTTTGGCGCTGCATGGAAGCAATATTTTTCTGCTTTTGAAAAAGCAAACACAGCCCATGGAAACTATGAGGGAAAGCCTGGATTCTCCTAAAAACAGACTCTATTTATAAAGTGGATCTACTAGAGATAATGACATATGATTTCACACTTTGAAATCAAATCAGATAAGTCACATCAGAAAGTAGCCACATCTTCAGATTCATTATATTAGAATTGAGGGTTGCACATGAGCTATCAATCACTGTAGCCTGCTTAGGGAGGGACCTGCCTTGTTGAAGCTTCTGATTTCTAGGGTCTGCTGTTGTCTGTCTGGCATCAACACACCAAGTTCAAAAGAGGACTTAAGGACTTCAGAAGAAAAAAAATCTTTGGATGCTTGAGTCTACTAAGACCAAAAAAAAAAAAGCCTAGCAAATTAAGCCTAAGGAGCAAAGAGTTTCTTGCAAAAAACAAACAAAAAAAAGGTTTCTGAAAGATCCCCAAAGTGTCACCATCAGGTCTGCCGTTGAGTGCAGCTGCGTCAGAGTGCGTGCATGTGGGTGTGCCAGGAAAATGCTTTTGTCAGTTTATCAGCAAAACTGCTGTTTACCAGTAAACATAGAAGCATAGAAGCAACCAGGAACTAAACACTCTTTACAGATGCATCAGCACTGTAAAGTAGTACTCAGAGACGATATGAGGCAATCATTATGAAAGAGGAAGATGAGCTGGATGCAGAAGTTTCAGCATGATCCTAACTGCTCTAAGATGGTTATTCTGCCATGCTGATTATTGAAAAAGCTCATGTTCTTCGTGAGGTTGTTCAAACATACCATCAATATTTGTTGACTGCATTTACTTGTCCTTGATCAGCACACGCCAATCTCCAACTTACCTCACTATCACTGTCTGAGGAGCTACTAGAAGAAGAGGAGGAAGAGGAGGAGGAGGAGGACGAAGATGAAGAGCAACTGGAGCTCTGTTGGAAAAAAAAAACAGGAAAGTTAATGCTTAACTCTGTGTAGATCTTAAAACAAGTTTATATGCACAGTCACAGTTGTGTTGATGAAGGTATTCGTGAGAATGAATGAGTCCCTCCTAACACACCCAGGGTAGTTTTGTCATATGACAGCAGGTTTTGTGGTTGGTTGCATAAGGGAGAGTTCCTTCAGGCACTTGACAACATACACAAAGGAAAACTTCACAAGCAAGCAAACTATTCTAGCTATGTCATTAAACACTACAGGCAAAAAGTGACAGGTGAGCCACATGAAGAACAAATAGTTCCATTCCTCTCCTGTTTGACTGGTTCTCACTGGATGCAGCCTAAACTGTACTCCATTCCTCTGTAAGATTTCAGCTCCACCTGTGCTCCAATCAGAGTAACATCATAAATTAGCTGCAGTGGTATCCTGGGGGTGCGGTCACCTCAGGCCCTGGACCTGTGTTCCCTGGGCTGCAGGGGAGGTGTAGGGAACTGGGGTGCCTAGTGAGCCAGTAGCTAGCTGGCTCTCTTCCTCCGGGTGGTAGTCTTCTGCCTCCCGGTCTTATTTATCCCGACCCTTCCCCCCCTCCCACTCAGTTAAACATCACATTATGCACACGTAGGTTCTTGGGGGAGGGGGGCTCGTGCTGCAGTGAGTGGGGCCACCTCTTTGGCTCTGCTCGCTGTGCTGCGTGATGTCCCACTCCTCCTTTTTTAACTGCATTATACAGTTCACAACACATCATACTACATATAGGGCCTTGGGGGGCAGGTGTATCACACAGTGGTTAGTGGGTGGCACTGCTGAGGTAGCCCCACTTGTCTGTTCACTGCTGCTTACTCCTCAATTTTATTTACATTTTAGACATTGAGGGCCTTGGGGGGGGCAGTGTGGATGGGCGCTGTTATTCAGTGCTCATATTACATCTGTCCCTCCAATTTTAATAGCACTGCAGTTTTCACACAACCATACACACTCTTCTCAGTACATACACTCACATCTCCCCCCACACGCTGAGTGGGAGGAGGGGGCGGGCGGGTCTTCTCACACCCCAGTTTCATGCACCCCGCCTGGGATGGGGAATGGCTCGTTGTTCGGGGCTGGGTTGGCTGCTTCCCAGGGTTGCCGCTGGCTCTGTGCTGGTGCCCGCTCTACCACACTAGGTGTCCATGTGTGTTACATGTGTGTGAGCATGAGTGTGTGACTGGTGCATGTGGATGTGCATGTGTGTGTGTGTGTGTGCATGTGTGTGTATGAGTGAACGACTGGTGCGTGTGTGTGTGGACAGCTGGGCCTGGGTCTGTGGCTTGCCAAGCCCTGGCACCTGTGGGATGCGGAGGGCGGGAGTTACCCGTCCCTACCGCTCCACGCTGCTCCCCACTGGTCGTCACTGCCGCCCCTGGGGTGTGGACACCCGTGGGTCCTGGGGTGTGTGGCCAGATGTCTCGGCGTGGTTTTTGACCTGCTCCCTTGGCCTGGGGGTGGCTTGGGCCTCTTTGGCGTGTGGGGGGGCTCTGCCGGGTGTCGGGCTGCTCTTGGGCGCTTGGGGCCTCGGGGACCGTGTGCTCGGCTCGTGCTGGGGGTGCCGGCCTGCTGGGGGGTGGGCTGCTCGTCGCCTCTGGCTCTCTGGACTCTTGCCCTTTGACCATGGGGGCTCCGTCTGTGGTCTCCCTCCTTCCTCCTCTGGGGAGTGCACGCGGTTGCCATCAGGATGTGTGGCCTCAGGTCTTCTGAGCTCCTGGGCTGTGGATGGCCTGGGTCCCATTGGTCCTTCCCTATTTGCCTCTGGATCACGGGGGGCATGGTTGCAGTTTCTTGCCCTCATTATTGAGTACATTGCATGACAGAGGCGCATACACACACATTACTACAAACAATAAAATTGTGTGTATGTGTTTGTATATGTATGTGCATGTGGGTGTGTGTATGGATGTGAGTGTGAGTATATCGACTTTTCTTTGATTTCTTTCTTTTTTTTTTTTTCTTCCTTCTTTCCTTTTGCCGCCCCCACCCTTCTCCCCAGGACCTTTTGTTCTTGCCCCTTCCTTGTTGCCTGTCAGACTTGGCATAAATAACTAAATAAAAATATAAATAAATAAAAATACAAACATTAACAAGAATAGCCTATAGAAACTTATAGAGCTGTTCTTGTTAAAGCAAATATGTTTGGTACATCAGTGCATTCGGATCATCATTCCGATTGTGAAAAATGCCAGACATGACAGGCTAAAAAAAAACTAGCTGCAGAGTCGTCTTACTACATAACAGAAAAGACTGAACAAAATCCTATCATAGTCTGTCCCATCTTCATCAGTGGTCCTTTAATGAGCTCTGTGACACTTACTTTCTTCTTCTTCTTCTTCTTCTTCACCTTCTTCTTCTTTTTTTCTTTCTTGCCAATGCCCTCATCTTCACTGTCTGGAGAGCTATCAAAGGAATACAATTCCTGGTAAACACAAAAGAGAAAGTAGATCTATCATCTTTGTTGGGAAATTGAACATATGAACAGAACTGATATCTTGTCAGGTTGAGAAGTCACGTGGGGATGCATTCAAATGTTTGCTTTGTGTCTTCAGCTCGCCTCATCTCCTGCTCCTCCAGGTTTTTTAGATTGACTCTTGTCTCTTTTCTCAGCCTGATCTGCAGGCCCTGCTACCTCAGCAGGGGGTACTGCTGCAGGCTGGACACCTGGAGCTCCATCTGGAGCCAAAACAGTTCAGGAGAGAAGTGTTATGGATGTCCAAGTGAACGACATCAATTACTCTAATATTACACTTTTATAAATTCTGAATATCTCAGCTAGTGAGTTTTTTTGTATTTATAAACTTTTTGGAAGATGAAATAAAACGAGGGCACTGCATGCCCGCACTTCCTTGTTATGGAACTTCCTTAAATTGAGGAATTAAAAATCAGATACCAAGAGCCACCAAAGCTAAAAATTGTGCCTGCATACACTTTTTGGCCATAAATCCAGTGAATAATCTACTTACTAGCAACTGAGGAAAGTGCCACCACACCTTTCACGAACGTTATTTTTTTATTAACTTTAAAAAGCCTTTGCTTTCTATAAACACGTTCCACTAATATAACAAGACCCATGACAAGCAGAACGAATGGATCCGTTGCTTTCTTCCCGCAGTTATTAGTGTGCAGATTTATGAAGGGCCGCATAAAGAACATTTTAAATTGCGCATTATGAGAAAAAAAAAAGTCGAAATGTGAAGTTTGAAATTGTCAAACCACTCCCACGACTGCCACACTCTCTACAAAATACTTCGGTCAAACGAATTAGTGAAACACCTTGATCAGCTGTCGTATTATATCTTGTACGGTATGAGATCCCCTCTGTACTGCACCAAAGTGTAACCATCGATATCCTTGCAACTTGACACCTATTTCAGTTCGCAAAACTCCAGCCAACTCTAGAAAGTTTACTCATCACCGCAGTGTGTTCATGTGCCAAAAGAGAAATCATTTTCTTGTTACTAAAAAACAGTTTCTGAAGTACGAATGCACTGACTCATCTTCACTGCGGTCAAGTGAGCCGTCAATTCACTTACATATAGTATGCTGTAGAGAGTATAGCAGCCGTGGTAGTTGTTTGACTTGAATGGAAAACGTCTTTCTCCACATTTAGACTTTTTTCTCAAAATGCACAATATTTTTTTTTTTTCTTAATGTGGCCCTAGTACTCCTTCGTACAGATAAAAGAAATGCAAATTAGCAGAAAAATCAAACCGTCACTTATCGAACTATAAAAGAAAAAGGCATCCCATTAAGCAAACAGCAAACCTTTGGGAAGGGTGGAGTCCATCTCGGTCCTAATCTCTCAACTGGAACCCAGCTCAATGCGTACAAACCTACCTGATCAGATTTATAACAGCGTGGGTGTGGAGCTCAAGGGTGGGGTAAGAGGTAAGGTGTCGGGATGGCCAAAAGCGGGCACAAGTTTCAAAGTAAAGTTTTGAAAGCAGCTTTCTTGCGGCGCATTTTATTGTTAGCACGTATTTGCTTGAGAGGCTGGTTTAGCTGTGCAAACTGGCTACACTAGTTTTACGACTGGATTGCATTGCGTGCATGAATTTAAAAGTCGGACATCATTGCAGGAGAAAAGTAGCCAGTGCTCCGGTGACTTGCAGTCAGGGGAGACAGGTGAGGCAGTGCCTCAGCTGTCATCAAATAAAATATTAACAATGATAAGAGAAAACACATTTGACCACTTGAATGTTCTATAGAACTGTTTTATAAAACTGTTTTCTGAAGTATTTCAACACGTGAATGGTCAAAATCGCGGAATTTACACACTGCCTGTTCAAACACATGGAAGAATGTGGGGCTAGGCAGTGCAGTGCTGTGTCTCACCTCTGGTGGCGCTGTGTCACAAACGAAGCAGGCGGTTGGCACATGCCCGGTGCTGTCTCTCTTCATGTCGCCAATATACATGTTTGATTACACATGTGCTACACATGCTGATGTTCCACAGTCTGTCTAATAGTCCACTGAATGTATGTGACATCTAACAGGTCGAATTAGTGAATGATCAAAACAGGTTAACAATGCATGGCACCACAATTTAGGAAGTTATAAGTTAACTACATATTGTGCGCCCTTTTGCTGTTTATTTTTTTCCCCTTTGGTTTTTATCTCTGAGTGTATGCTTTTGTTTCTTTATGTTCTGTGGTTATTTGTTACTTTTGTAGATACGTTCTATCTGAAGTTGTGTAAGATCTTAATAGTTAAGCTATATTTGATATTTAATTTGATGATTTATACATTTTTGTCTAATAAAGCTCAAAAAAAAAAAAGGTATTTTGGGCAGGGTATCAGCAGTTCTGCCCTGATGGTCTGTCAGTTATGGTTGTTTGTGGATGAAGCTACAAACCAAAAATGTCACAGAAAAGACCTGTCCCTCTGGGGCAGAGAGGAAAAAGAGAAGATTACACATATCTCTACATATAAGTTACATTTTTGTGCAGATCTCTATCTCTCTCTCTCTCTCTCTCTCTCTCTCTATATATATATATATATATATATATATATATATATATATATATATATATATTTATATATATACACACACACACGCACACACACACACAGACTGAGGCCTTTCGTGGGTCCCCGAGCCTCGTGTTTGAGCCCCCTGACCGTTCTCCGTTTGTTCCTTCATCGTTTCCGTAGTTCAGCAGCTCAGTGAAGTCAGCTACAAAGACTACAGTCCTGACTTCCGGGAATCGTTTTAAATAAAGGGGAAAATGGAGTGCCGCAATACGGCTAGGTTAATAATAAAAAAAAATAATAAAATACTTTCGTTCAAACAATTTTAAAGTTTCATCTGAAATAAAACTAATGAAAAACGAAAAAGAAAAGAGAACGTGCTTATTTACCGATAAGGTCAATTCGAGCTGAGTCAGCAGTTCTACTTTGAAATTTCTACGGAAGTATTTATAAGTGTAACTTGACGTGTGTATGTTAAACGCTGGCGAAGGATGGAATTACGCTTTCTTTTATTAATTACGTTTTGGCGTGTTAAATCCTGAGCTTGTCTCGCCAGTTTGACTTTTTAATTTTGACAGTTTGACTCAGCTGACGGTCGCTTACTGCGGGGAAGACCGCGGCCGGTTACTTTGAGCCTCGTCCGCACGTCTCTCCGCTCCTCTGTCATGTTTCTTTACCCAACACGGTTTGTGTTTTGGGGGATTTTAAAGGGTCTCTCCTTCTTAGTCGGTCGCGCTGTAGTTGGAGGATCAAAGTTAAGCTATGAGTGCTAGTTAAACCTGAATGACTGAGTGGTCGTTATCATGCCGAGTGAAGCGGCGTCGCCTCCGCTGACAGTGACCGTGCTGGCAGCGCTGTGGGTCAGTTTGGGTCGATGCGGTGTTTTCGGATCTCCGGGGCAAGGATGTGATGATGGAAAGGTACAATCTCAATATCCTTGTGTCTGTTGGTGTACACGACACCCGCGTTTCAATTCATGTGGTTTATAATAAGTTGTTAGTGGTTAAAAGGCACTATTCCGTGTGTGTGTGTGTGTGTGTGTGTGTGTGTGTGTGTGTGTGTGTGTGTGTGATAGCTCTCTTTGGACAGGGACCTGCCTGCAGATGCTGTTAATTGGGACTGTGCTTTGTCTGCATGGCCAGAGTCTACTCAGGTAACCGTGGACAAATCATACACCGGTAATCTAACACATTACCACCATAGTCACAGCGGCTCAGACTGGGTGGAGTGAGCTGCATCACACCGGGTGGCAGGAAGTTCAAACAATGATAGGAACGAGATTGCTGTGATTAACCCTGTACATAGAGCAAATAAGCGCATAAAGCTACTTCGTCCTACAGCTTCACACTGCTGCATGTGGTTGTCAGTTGTTCAGGCTGCTTTGTTCCCAGTTTCCTGAATGTTTGGTTTAATTTCTGTTTACAGAGACTTCCGAGTATTGACACAGTGTATGATCCTGAGGTGAGTAAACACCGGGTAGTTTACTTAAGAATCTCATATCTGGAGTTTTTACACAACCTTTGGCCCTGCAAGCATAAAGCATTGCGTGAATGTCTCCTAAAATCTGAGTACAGGGGAATAGTGCTCCAAACACGCCAGATTCATAGTTCACAAATCTGAAGTCAGTCCATCCTTCTATTTTCTTAACCACTTTTCTCAGGTAGGGTCCTGAGGGAGCTGGAGCCTATCCCAGCTGACATGTGAATGAAATAGAAATGAAATCTTTAGCCTGCTGATGTGTTAATTGCTGAAGATTCAGTCTCAGTTAACTAAATTAGATTCTTTGCTCAGTAAAACTAATTTGTGTGAAATTTAGTAGAAGCTGACTTTGTACTTGTCTTGTGCGCTCAATGTTTTCACTTCAGCCGGCCAGGCAGATATGCATGGATAAACCCATCTCCTACTATCATCGCATTCCCAACAGGTGAGTGAACGGTTGGCCAAACAATCAATTCTTTTGTTACGAGCAGCTGACAAACACACAGATTGGTATTCCACTTTCCTTTAAGATTGTTTTACTGCATTAAAGCAATCCACGTACAGTCACTGGCCACTTTATTAGGCGCACTTTGGTAATACAGACTTGGAGCGCCTTTTGCCTTCTTTATGACACATCTCCAACAAGATGATGAAACATTTCTCAAAGCATGCCAAGAAAATATCCCCCACACCGTTACACCACCAGGGGCTTGAAACATTGATTCAAGGCAGGATGGATCCACGCTTTCATGTCGTTTACACCAAATTCTGACCGTACCATCTGAATGTCGCAGCAGAAATGGAGACTCAGAAGACCAGGCAGTGTTTTCCAGTCTTCTGTTGTGCAACTTTGGTGAGCTCGTGTTACTTGTAGCCTGAGTATCCTGTGCTTAACTGACAGGAGTTGCTCCTGTGCTGCTGTAGCTCACCTGCTTCAAGGTTTAACATGTTGTATGTTCAGAGATCAACTTCTGCATACATGTAACAAGTAGTCATTTGAGTTACAGTTGCCTTCACATGAGCTCAAAGTTCTCTGGCCATTCTCCTCAACGAGACCTTTCCACCCAGAGAACTGCCGCTCACTGGATAGTTTCTCTTTCTTTAGACCATTCTCTAGAAACCCTAGAGATAGTTGTGTGGGAAAATCCCACTAGATCAGCAGTTTGTGAAATACTAAAAACAGAAAGCCAGTCTGGCACCAACAACAATGCCACAGTTAAAGTCACTTGAATCACCTGACGCTTGGTTTAAACTAGCAGCTCACTTTGACCATGTCTACGTGCCTAAATGAACTGAGCTGCTGCCTCGTGTGAGTTCACAAAGCGGTTGAACATGTGTACCCAATGAAGTGGCTGGCGAGTGGATGTTAGGGCTTTTGAAGACATTAAAGCCGTGCTTCTGTATTTCTGCTGTAGTGGAGAGTACAGACCAGTAAGAGCAGAGAGTGGAGAGTACCTGTACTGCCCTCCTCAGCGGTGGCTCAATAACTTGCGGGTAAGTTGCACGATCACACGTTTGGTGCTTCCTCCGTCTTTGCATCTCCTGTCACATCACTTTGTCAGCTCAGTACTGTCATCAGAGAGATGTGTGTATATTCAGGATACTAGTGAAGAGACTGAGCTTTTTGTGTAGTAATTTCAGCACGTGTATTTTTCAGTACTCAAGTCACACACAGATTGGTCTTTATTTACCTTAGCAGTTCTTTATTTGTAGCAGGTGTTATAACTGAGTTGACCCTTTATATCCAAGTCCCTAGTCATGTTTAGGTATGATGCCCACCTCATAAATCTCTCACACACACACACACACACACTCTTGTATGCCCTGTTAAAGTCACTGTAGCAACCTGTTAATACTGAGAGGGAGGCATCTTCGGTTTGTCTGCAAAGCTGTTCTAACAGCAGCTGTGGACTGCTGATATGAACAGACTGATCCGTATTAGCGTTCCATCATTTAGGTACTGTAAAATCAAATTATCCTTGTGATGTGTTTGCCTTATTCTTCGCGCTGCAGCCCTGGCGATGTCTGACAGAAAGTAGAGAACAAATATAAACCTAGATTTTACATTGGCATATAGGCTTACTTGGAAATCTATTTTCCTTATTGGTGTTTATGAGGGACAGAAAAAGACTTTGGATGGTCCCTCAAAGCTAAAAATGAGATCTTATTATCTACCCGCTGAGGTCCATGGGATCTTCTGAGAACCCAGATGTAAACATGAAGGTACCACACTAAGCCCCAAATCCAGCTTTATATTACAGGCCTCTGACACTGTAAACATAATGAAACAAAGTACAGTTCATTATGGCTAAATGTGGATAGCATGTTAATGTCTGTGCATAAACCTGAAACTTCTTGGACATCCATCCATTTCTTTATTCAGTTCTGGGTGGCTGGAATAAAATCACTTGAGTATGATAAATCTTGATGAAAGTTGAGTGGAAAATGCTGTGGTGATGGTAGGTGATGGGGGAAGTTTTGGTCATGTGAACCTTTCTGTATTTTGTAGCATGGAGCTGCCGTTTTGCTCTACCATCCGTGCGCCCCGCTCCAAGAGCGTCACATCCTGTCCAGCTTGGCTCGCACCTGTCTGCCACACTACATCCTGACCCCACACCCACAGCTCAATAAACACATGGTAAGAAACACTTTTGCTTTCATTAACCTTTGATCTCATTGGAACATCTGGGACAATTAAAGATGTAATCTGATACCACTGTTTCAGAATTGAGCTTAAGGTCTTTGAGTGCTACAAAATGCAGAAACATTGCCTGCTGTTAGAAGATCTTTGGTGGTGTTGCCTTGTCATTAAACTGTCACTTGTTAGTGAAAATGTCTTTTTAAGAGCACTAACGAACATGCCGTGAATTACAAGATAAGCTTTTAGAATCTGGGAGAAAGGGAGTGACAGTGTCCTCTCTCTGCTCTGTGTTCAGCCTGTAGCTTTGGTGTCCTGGGGTCGCACCTTGGAGCTGTCCACCGCGGCCTCTTTAGACATCTGTGGTTGGCTGGAGATCACACAGACTTCAAGAAAAGAGTCTGATGGTGCGACTCCGATGAGGACGTACACCCTGCTGATGACCTGGTCAGCAGAGGCGCATCGGCTGGAAGAAACCACAAAAATGAAGGTTCACTTATGACTGAGCTGATTTTTTTTTTTTTTTTTTTTTTTTTTTTTTTTTTGTTAAATTATGATGTTTATTTAGATACAGCCAAGTAAAACCAATAAAAAACAGTAATTTCAGGAGTGTGGTATAACTAACATTGGAGTAACTGCTATCCCCAGGATTCCCTGAGGCAGTGTTGTAAGCAGACCATCTGTTCTCTGCTAAGTGGAGCCACAGAGGCACAACAAGAGCCCAGCATGAAGGTCGAACGCTCGAAACAAATGAAAGTGGGAAGCAAAAGCAGGCGGATGAGAGCTGCTTTTACAGACTTTAGAGATGGTCAGAATATCAGCAGCAAGCCTGGACCATCTGCAGAGTCTCTTCAAGTTAAAAGGAAACCCTTGGGTCTTTCTAGCCAAAGAGAAACTCCTCAGATCCAAAATCAAACTCAGAACCATGAACCCAGGCCCAAAGCTCCCTCTGGGTTAAATACATCTGAGACTGAGGATCAGAAAGGCAGGCTAATCCTACAGCCAGCACCACTGCAGCCCAGACCTGAACAATCTGACCTCAGAAGCCTGAACCACTTTGCTGTTTCTGGAAGTGGCGTGAGCAATAAACAAAACCATACTGACAGGCCTGAAGCCCAGACCCTCAGTTTTAAAGATGATGGTACAGTTAAACAGAAGGAAACAGACTCTGCTAAACACAACATCAAAGTGGACAACACTAAAGAGAAAAACCTTATTAAGGACCGCACAACTGATGGCAACATGAAGGAGAATGAAGTTGTAGATGTAAAAGAGAGAGAGCTGGAGCATACGCAGATCCACAGCGCCGTGCACTCTCACCACAAAAGCGAAAGCACTGCCTCAGACTCTGTGTTCAAACCCCAGTCAGAGGATCAGCCACAACAGCACCCACACCCACACAACAGCCGTGATTGCAACAGCTGCACACCAGGTGAACACTGTGACTGCACCAAGGCCTCTGAAGCTGAGGCCCAAGCTGCTGCTGTAGGTAACGGGTTGCAGAGGACCCCGAGGACGGACGAGGCGGTGTGGGCAGCTGCAGCGCTGGGCTTCCTGCTGGTTCTCCTTGCTCTGTCAGTGCTTCACACTCGCCTGTACCGCCACTGGAGGACCACGCCGAGCCTTTACTGGCATGACCCAAGCCAGGACTACGACAGTGTCGCAGGTAGGTGGTCATCAGGGATGATGACAAGAGCTTTTATTGATTACATTAACTAATGAGGTCTTCCTTGGATTATGCCCCAATAAAATTCCAGTGATTTCTGGAAAATAAACTTTTCCTGTTTAGGTGGAGCTTACAAGCCAGCCTTATTTCTGTTTTGTTTGTGTGTTTTTTTTTTTTTTTTTCCTCTTTTTCCAGATGTGATCCGCAGAAGGTTGCGAATTGCAAAGAGACGGCGGAAAAGGGGCAGGAGGCAGGAATGCGTTCTCCTGCCAAGTTCCTCTAGCTCCGATGAACACCCATAGAACAATCAAAGAAACATCCCCAAGACTGTCCACAGTGAACTCAAGTGGCGATGTGAAGAGGAGACCCGAGGGGGAAAAAAAAAAGAGACTCTTAAGCCTTAAATGTTTTTTATAAATAGTTTTATAGTAATTAGTTGCTTTTAACTGCGGTTTTTTTTTTTTTTTTGTATGTGAAATGTAAGTTGCTGTTGTAAGCAACAAAATCAGACATTAATTCTCTTTGAAAGAGGAGTGCCCAAGTTTCTAAACTCTGGAGGTACAGTGACGTTTTATGCTTGCTGAATACGAGCACGTGCTGCCCAGCCACGATGAAAATCAGGCAGTCACACCTGATCCAAACGCTGATAGAGAGAAGAGAGTGTTAGGCATAGATTTTCTAAATGACCTCAAATGTAGTTTTAGTATTTCTGCAGTTCACTATTTTTCCAGTTGAGGCATCAATAATAGATTAATCAGTTTAACTCGGGGGCAGCGGGGCCACACAGCAAGAAGACTCCATCTGGAGGGATGAGGACCCCTCTGTGTGGAGTTTGTGTGCTCTGACAGTTGGGGTGGGCTCCAGCACCACCAACACCACCACCCAACCCCAAACTGGATGAAGAATATCGCTCTGTTTTTCTGGAGAGTAAAGTGTTATCATGGAGGTGTAAAACTATGAGGGGTAGTCAGATTGTGTACTTAATATGGTACACAGCTCCATATTTATATTTTTCAGCTTGCTGATTTACACATCTGACAGTTTAAAATAATATTTGTAATGCAAAATAATGAAAAGGACAATAGATGCACTTTAAGTGTGAGATGATCAGGTTTTTTTTTTTTATCCCAGAAATACTGTACAGTATATTAAACGTGTTGCACTTGTGGCTGAATGTCAGTATGTTGAACTTTATGATGCAAATGACTTAAAGGCAGAAATATTGCCACACAATTGCAGTTTAGAGCAAACACCCATATATTAAAAAAAAAAAATTCAGGCAAACCCAGGACAATTAAATTGTTTTATTATTTTATTACAAATGTACAGCTTATGAGTTTCCATTACGATTGACCTTTTTAAGTCATTGTTTTCCCTACTTTATACAGTTTTTAATGTCTTCTGTTAAAAGATAACTCTCCCGTCTCCCAAACTGTTGAGCTGTGAAGAAACACCGGGACAGTGACAGCACAGGCAGCAGTGCCCCGTCACAGCTGAGAATCAGAAGTGTGTGTGTGTTTCATTCTGGCTGCTAGTTTAATGTTTGTACCTGTGCGTGGCTTGGTCCAACTGATAAGTTCAGGGTGAGTGATGTCAGAATGCATGTGCTAAATTCTGAACAGAATGAAGGCATATAAAGTTTGTAAAGTGTGACAAAACCGACGGAAGCAATAAACATTCACACTAGAGGCACCCTATGTAGTGTGCACTAACTCAGAGGACTCGGCCATGTGCGTTTGAGACCCGCCTCCTGATGGTTTGAGATGACTGTAGTGTTAAGCCCAAGTGCGCTTCAGACCATTCCCCATTCCCATATGCCAAATCCTATCCTGCACCCAATGTACTTGAACTAAGACCTTTGGGAGAGTGCAGTACATAATGTAGATCCTACTTCATCCAGCTGGTGTTTGAAAATAGTGCAACTAAGACCGAAGGAACCACTCAAATGAATCTGCTGTTCTCACGCTTCCCTTCCTGTGGATACGAGTAGGATCGTTAATATGTACAGTATGACTACATAGTAATACCACAGCGTAACCGTCTAACACTTAAACATCTACAAGTACATCAGGTGTCAAGTCTTAAGAGCTGAATGAAGATTTGGTGAACAGATGTCACGGCCTGAAGCCCATTTAGGCCAACGAATAGATAAATATCTCACAAACAAAACCTACAGCTTAATATAAAATATAGCATGAAAATATATGTTCATATATATATATATATATATTTATGGCTCTAGACTAAAACATGGGCAATCATGATTAAAGGGACAAGCTTTTCTGCTGGCCCCTGCGTGTGTCCGTATGTGTGGTAGTGTTTCTGTTGTATCAGCAGTCAGTACAAGATGACCGTAACTCAGCCAGTCATACAGGAGATGATGATGATGATGTGCAAAGGCATTCAATATCAAACAATGATAAAGTTCAAGAGTTTTCAACGCACAATCCAAATTTCCCCCGCAGAGACACGTGTGCAACTATGTCAAAGACAGAGTAACATGGACAGAAATCCCAAGTAGTGATCAGGGTAAAAAAAAAAAAAAAACATTAATAAAACACAAAATATTGGGGAAAACAAAAATGCAAAGAGAAATGAAGAAGTGGGGGTCAGGTGTCAGCTCAAAGTGTTTGGAGCCAATATGGATTTAAGATCTTGTAAAAAGGCAGCAAGACAAGATGAAAATTGAGATGCAACTGTAGTTTGATCTCATCCTTCAGTGTTTCAGGTGAGTAACTGATGATTACATAATGGAGCGAGGTGAGAGAAACCCTCTATTAATTAAAGCCACAAACACTTTGAGAAACCAGCTGCAGGACCATTGGTGAAGGTTTAGAGGAGAATCTTAACTAAAAAGAGGACAGTCCTCCTGGACTGTCCTCTTTTTAGACCGCATTTGTTCGGGATTGAGAGAAGTAGGCTAAACCGCGCAGTATTTTGTTCCCAATGCTGTCTGCCGGCGTTCAGAGGCGGATAGCTAAAAGTAACGACTTCTGTGGCCCAGATGAGCAGGCTGTGACAGAAAACTGCTCATGAGCTTGAAAGTGCTCGCCAGACAGTCTTGAAGGTAAAAATAACACTTGGCAAACTAAATCAAGTGCACCTCAGGAGGCTGTGTGCGTTCCAGGTTGCCAGATCTGGTGCTTTTCCACAGGTCCACTTTCAAAGCTCAACTCCAACACACCGGCATGTCCACTTAATTACACTCAACAGTTGCCAACAAGCATGCAAATAATAGCTGCTGTTTGATCGAAGCACCTATGACTGCTTTTTGAGCAGGACTGGGGCTTCATCCTCACACACAAACGAGATGTTCTTATTATTCTGCTTGGCACTGCAAAAAATGATTATGAGGGTGATTCTGAGATGATTCCACTGGCTCTGGTAGTGAGGCAAATAGTAAGATGAACCAAGGGATTCTGCTCTGACAGAAAAAACAAAAAACAAAAACAAATGCCCCCTCGTCACACCCTCACACCTTTGGCAACTGTTCAACCTCTTGGCCATAAGACGTAATATCACAAAATGAAGGGAAATTAAAAGCTCAACTGTCTCAGAAAAGGAGCGCTTTAGAAATGTCGAGGACCTTTTTCACAGGCTCATTTGTGTCTTGTGTGTGTGTGTGTGTGTGTGTGTGTGTGTGTGTGTGCATGTAGACTTAAATCCCAGTAAGAGGTTAACACACACTCCCAACTTTTCTCCATATTCCCCTAAATGAGAATCATATCTGAGACAATGAAATAAACATACATAAAATCAAAATGACAGTAAAATTATCAATACAAAAAAAACCAAAACAACAATAAGCAAGAAAATCAATAACAATAAATCACAATTATTCCAGTGTAAGGGTTTTGTTTCTGTAAGTCAGTAAAAAAGGTTTCTGTCCACAGGAGGTGCAAATCAAACTGATCTGCACATTCAAAAGGGGAGGAAAAAAAAAAGGAGAGAGGAAAGAAAGGAAAACATGCCAGATCATGCTGTGTACCACCAAAAGCAAGGGGAGGTGATGGGTTAGAAAAACGGCTGGGGCCCCTCCTGCAAATGCTAACCCAGGTAGAAGCGTGGGAATCAGATGGGTTTTGGGGGGGTGGGGGGGGTGTCCTTCTTTGCACCGGACGCTCATCCTGCCTGGGATGGCGTGGGGGGGGGGGATAGAGAGACCAGAGGGTCAAACGACAGAGAGAAAGAAAAGGAGGGGGGACGTCCTGACTCCTCACAGGACGGAGGGACGGAGATGGCGCGTAGGCTGTCGTGGCTGGTCTATCTACTTCTCTCTCGGAGCATACACTGCCTCCCTCCCAAACTGGGAGAGGGAGGGACGATGAGTGACAAGTGAGAATAAATAAAGCAGTCTATGACACGTATGCTCATCACAGTTTAAGCAGTTTATGATACACATCCGATTCCAACAGTTTGCTAAGGTTGCCGCAGGCTGTGGTTCTCATGTTGGAGCCTTCCTCTCATCCTTCCCTACTTTCACTTCCACACGTGTGGAATTTGTCTGTTCATCGTAGTCTTTATATCAAACATTCTCTCTTTGCTTTCATCCAATTCCTTTCCACGCATTTTCCAAACTTTTCTTCTCTTCCTCATGTCTGTCATGCTCCCCTGTCACTTCCCTCCCTCACCCTCCATTCTATAGTGTGATTATATCCCCCCGCCCCCCCCCGCCCCCACCCTTTCTTCCTCTTCTGGAAGCCCCTCCCATCCCTCTTAAACCACACATGCACTGATCCTCCCTCTCTTTTGTTGGGTCACTGTTTCTTCTCACGAGTGGTGATCGTGACCAGTTGCTTGGCAGCCTTGGCAATGTCGTAAGCGCACTGGATGACCTGCTGAGTGAGGAGTTGGTAGTCGACTGCAGGAGCCCCGGGCTCCGAAGGCGCCGCCTTACGGCACTCCACCTGCAGTCGGGAGGCACTGGAAGCCAACAGGCGGAGGGAACAGTGGACCGCATCCAGTGCTGGGCGCTGCAGGGAGATGGAGGCAATCGGAAAAAAAAATATGGATATAAAAATGTTATAAAAAAATAAAGACAAAGAGCGCAACACCCAGATAGAGGAAAAAGAGACAGTGTGAGAAAAAAAAAGCACAGAGCACTTACTTTGGGGAAGAGTGAAGCCATCTCTGTGACAGCAGAGTGGATCTTCTCAGAACACGGTACAAAACTGAAGAGAGAAATTATTCTTTAAAACAGTGATGGAGGCATACTGAAATAGCCCTTCTGTACAACTGTCAGTCCATAGACCTGACATGGTTAAAGACTGCTGTGATAAGGAGGGAGCTGATCCAAGAAGAAAATCTGGTTTAACCAGGAGTTGTCAAAGTTTTGGTGACTCAGGGAAAAAAAATGCACGCAGCAGACAGACTTCAAATAGGTGCTTATAGTGTGCCATTTTGGAGCAGTGCTGTATGTTGGTCATTGTCATTTCTGTACTGGCTTGTAGATTTTTAGTGAAGCTTCTTAAAACAAGCTGTATTTATCAATGCAAGGTTCAGTCTGCTATAAATAAAACGAATAAAGGAGTTGAAGCTGAAGAGAAATGCTCCCCTGCTCTCATATTACAGTAGTGCATTCTTTCCTTATTACACCTATCGTCACAGGCCCTTGGTAACCCTGGTGACTGCAAGTATGAGACTGCAAATACAAGCAGCGAAAGAGGGGTTCTTTTTACCCACAACGTTCTGGAGAGATTATATTTCTTATATGGCTTCCTCTAGTAAAAGCTGGAAAATATTGCTAGTGTAACAGCTTAGCGTGCTGCCACTGAAAAACTGACCTCGGATAAGCCGTGGAAAGCCGTGGACAGTTCCAAGCACCATTAAAAACATTCCCACTGTGCAGCTGTTGATTATCATGCATCAGAATTTATGATTTAAAAAATAAACAGAGGATACTGTCACTGGACGCTCCTTTGGATTAATCTGATGGCACCTGAACATTTTGGTGCACCCTGGTTACTCTTCTGTAAAAGTCATGAAAGGGAAACTTAGTGGACGGGACACAGCACCAGTAAAAACGCCATGTAGTCACATGATCTCCTGTGTCCATGAGTTGCTCAGTTCACTAGTGAATCCCTTTAACATGCCAACAGTAAAGCTTTTAAGACAGGTGTTTTTGGTGCATTTTCACTATTTCTAAACCAGAGATTTTATTTCAACTGTCAACCATATAATCTTTACAGTTTTTAAACATCATCATACTTCCTCTTCTGTTCTTTGCTCTCTGTCTTTCTTGCACAAATGTGTGATTCTGCCTCCCATAATCTTAACAGCACTTTGGTCAACATTCAATTGTTTTTGAACTGCTACATAAATACATTTGATCTGATTTGATATTGAGGCATTTTATGGAAGAGAAAAGGATTTCACTGCTGTTTTTCACCTACCTGTCGTGTTTGAACTCCTGAGCGGCCCTGAGCAGCTCCTGGATGTTCTTAGTCACCTGCTCAGTCTTCAGTATGACATCCTCCGTGCAGGGTAAGGTGGGGTCTGGCTCACCTGCCTCCCCACCCCCACCGCCTCCCTCCTCAGGCTCCCCACGACCTTCCTCTTCACTGCTGCGGCCCATGCTGGAAAGGGAAAACACATTAAAACACATCAATTACCACCTCGTATAGAGGACAGTAGGTGATGGTCACAGATGAGCATTTACAAAGCAAACACGGCCAAATGTCAACAACACCTTCTGTTTTTGTGTTATAAGAAAAACTCATTACATAAATACACTTCAAAATAAAATTCTTAGAAAAGTTGATGCTTTGTGTTAGAAAGTGTAAGAGAGTAAACCTAATAAAAACAAGACTCATCACCGATGGGGATACCTTAACTCCTTGTGGTTTTGGAGTCTATAGACCAGAAAGGTAAAACCCCCACGGACAAACGCTGGACGGACGGATGGGTTTACAACAATATCCTCCCACTTTATTTTGCGCATAAGGATAATAAAAACGGCAGATTTACATTTAAACACTCACCTTACTGAGGTGTCGTACATTTGTGTGTTGTCGTAGTCACTATCAGTGCCACTGCCGTGCTTCTCTGGTTTAGGGACCTTGAAGAAAAACACAGCAGCAACATTATAATTATCACACATCCCAGCTCACGCCTGAAGAGCTTAAGATGTACCTCCTCCCTCAAAATTCCAGTTTCTATTTGTTTCCACTTAAATGTGATGATTTTACGCCATATTTGCTGTTTGGATCTTTCTAACGGGATGTGAGGGAATCTCAGGATTAGAGTCAACTGTAACAGCCCCGTAAGAGACTGATTTTGATGACACAGTTTAAGCCAATAATCTCAACTTTCTGTATAAACTGAGTGCCGGATCACAAAAGGTCAGAAAAACCAAAACAACAGCAGCTCACCATGTATCTACCCATCTCTGCAGATCCAGACAGATACGGTGCCGGACTCCCTGTACTGCCCTTCCTTACCTGTGAGGACAAAGGGGAACACAAGGATGGAGAGAGGATAAGAAAGAGATGGAGGAACAAAAATGAGGCCAGAAAAAGATTAAGAAGAAATTGAAATATTAGCAGAAAGAGAGATGATGAAGTGAAAAAGGGAAATAAGAAGAGTGGGGGGGCAGAGAGAAGAAGTGTTTTTTAAAAACAGCAGGTAATAAGATGAACAAGCCACTGAGAGCAGCACTGAGCAACTCGGCAGCACGCCCATTATCTTAACAAGACTACATGCCTCGTTGCTTATCTAACAGCAAACAAACATACTGTCAACTAAACTAGTCTGTGATTGACTTGTACGCATCACACAGCATCTAAAAGGGAAAGAAAATACTACCCACATTTAACGCTAATGCTGATCTTTGAAAATATAATGCATAATAAGTAGATACATTGTGGGAGAACACTACAAGATGAAAGATGAAATGGCAAACAATGCAATGACAGACAGAATGCTTACATCCAGGGGATGCACGGCTGCACTGCAGTGAGCAAGGAACAGACGGGTGAAGAGACAGACAGACAGACAACAGACAAACAGGTAAATCTTTGTGTAAAGAAACGTTGAACTGGACACCGAATTAGTGCAGTGGTGAGTTGTTGTTGTGTCTGCATTCTGTATCTCTATTAACATGCTGTAAACTAAAGGCTGCTGAACTGCTCACCTGGTTGTCTGCAATATCAGAAACTTACACAAATACGCTGCTGGTTAAACCAAAATTCCTATTTGTTTGTGTGTGCTTCTGTGTGTGAGAGGGAAAGATCCCAGCATTTCCAGATTAAGCAGCTGTCCAGCAGCAGAGAGCAAACTGAGAGGTCAAATGGGCTGAAAAGGTCAAAGTGTGCAGAGCAGGCTAGACAGCAGAGTATCAGAGGCTTTGCCAGGCAGCAGAACAGATTAAACGATCCTTATTTTTTCCCCCCATCGTTCTCCTTCAGGTCACACTTATGCACTCCACCATTTATAAGATTTAAAAGCTCAACATTACAAATCTTTTTGGACACACGACAAAACTTTAAAATGGATTTGTGCACAACTGGATCTTTTGAAAAAGAAGGATTCAGGACTGAGATGCAAGGAGAAAGAAAGGGAAAACGGAAAGATCAGGATCAGACCATCACCTATTTATCAGGCCAAAGACAGGCAATCAGAGCCACCAAAACGAAGGTGGCAAGTGGAATGGGGACAGGGCCGTTCTAACTTACGCTGGCTGTGTTGAGGGGCTGCAGGCGAGGTGCCAGGGAGTCCAGGACTGGGGGACCATGGGCCGTGGGGCCGGGGGCTGCCCCTGGTTCGTACATTGAGAAGGCCTGGCGTTCCCTTCGGTGGGGATGGGAGTGGGGGGCGGCCGAGGAGGGCACCGAAAGCACCGGTGGGTCCCCTCCTGGCCCAAATCCACCCACTCCTCCTCGCATCCCAACCCCTGGCCAGTGACTTCCTGCTCCCCCACCTCCTCCTCCACCAGGTCCCCCTACCCCATGGCCAGCTGTTCCCCCAGCCTGCTGGCCCCCCCGTAGCACACTGTTCTCTGTCTGCATCCGGGTGATCTAAAGGAGAGGAGGAAGGCAGCAGGGAGGGATGAGAGAATGGAGGGAGGGATGGAGTGAGGGAGGAACATGGGAAGGTTGAAGGGAATGGGGGGGGGGGGGGGGGGGGGGGGGGGGGGGGGGGGGGGGGGGGGGGGGATTCAACTGAATTGTCAAAAAACAAGCATCCATATTCAGGCTCATACAGGGCTTCACACATTAAGTCAGTACTGATGGGGGATGCAATACACTCCAATAAGATGGGACTGGGTCCTAGGGAAGGGGTGGAGGTCTACAGTACATACCTGAAAATATACACGATTTGTGTTCAAGGGTCAATGAGGGGAAACTGAAGGCTCATCTGCACTGAGGTACTGATGCCTAGCACCTAATTTGACACATTTGTTATTTGCAGTGTGCTTTTTTTTTTTTTTTTGGAAGGTGCATATTTGCTTCAAATCTTCATCAGTGATGATCAACACATACATGAATAGCATAAGTCGACACTGGCAGCCACTAATGAACATATTAGGGAAATGACAATGATTCACAGGAAAACAAAAGATGCAACAATGACCACCACATTAAGCTCCATCAAAAAGAACAAATAATAAAATGAGAATGGGAACTCGTAGGACCTGAGCTTCATATGGGAATGACAGCAGCTTTACTTTCTATATAGCACTGGAAAGCTGTCACCAAATATATCTTCCGGCTCTGGAAGATAGCAGCGAAAGAAAATAACACCCTGTCAGGAAAAATCAGCTTGCAAAGATATTAATATATTCGACTGCCTCTCCATCATTATCTTCTTTCTGTCTGAATCAACTGCTCTGTCTCTTCTACCAATCTGCCGTGTTTTCTTCAGCACATCGTTACCTGTCAGATCTTTTACTTCTATTTCTTTGTTCATCTTTCTAAGAAACAACACAGTTTTTCTTGCATCTCTCTTCCCTGTCTGCAGTTGCCGATTCAAATTTTAAACCTTTATTTGTTTGACTAGTCACTGCCCATCCTCTCGTTCCACCCTCACTCCTCCTACCTCCTTCTGGAGCCGCCGGAGCTCCTCACTCAGGTTGTTGTTAACCTTCATCAGCTGCTGCACCTTAGCTTCTGAGGAGGCCAAAGCCTTCTTCACCTCCAGATACTCTTGCAGGGTGATGGGACCATCTGACAAGTCCGACGAGTCCATGCTCTGGATCGATGGGACATATGGGCAGATGGTCAAAAGGAGAGAAAGAGGCAGGTAGGCAAATTAAAAAAAAAAAAAGCACAGCCAATCCAAGGAAATTCACATCGTTATACTTCAATGAATTCTTTCAATGTTCTCTATTCAGTGAAAGTCATGCATTAACACCATTCCAAATATGGATGTAATTTATGCATTTTTTTTTTAAGCTGTGGAGAAACAGAGCCATGGCTGTGTGACAGGAAGAGGCCTGGCTTGAAGGCAGGATCACACACATATATGCAGACAGTAGACCTTTAGTTCTTGCTCTTTATACACTATTCCCCCTCACATCATGAAACCCTGCAGCCTGCTCAAATTCAGCCCTCTACCATTCCCTGGAACTAAACAATATAGCCTTTCTGCCTGCCATTCATACACCTCACTCCCCTGCTTCATACTAGTCCAGAGCATACTTCAGTGCAGTGAGCTCTATAAAATAACAAATCCATATGTTTCTTTAGATGAAAAGTCAAAGTAGCCGTAGGCCCTCCAGCTTGCCAGCGGTTTTACCCTGTGAGCAAAACAAGTTCACACAAAAAGAAGCTGGTCACTGGTTTAGCTTCATTTCTACCACTCCCACATCATTTTTCTTTCCTTTGTATCTTACTCTGTCTCCTTCTGTGTTTCCCTCCCATTACACATGCTCTCTCTGTGTATGAACAATGCCTACTCTGACAAGGACCCAAAATAGCTGATGATGTCACTCAGGAGCTATGTGGCAGCCATGACTGTGGCCACTTTCCACAAAGCATGCTGGGAGAAGCAGTCATTTAGGTCATTAAACTGTGAAAAAGCTTTGCTTAGTAATACAGACACAGAGGCAAAGGAAGCTTATGAAAATGGGAAACAACAAGTATGCAAGCAATACAAGTAAGTTAAAGGGAAAGACTCTATTTTATTAAAAATAAGCTATCTGGTTTTGTGTGTCCTTAAAGTGTCTTTAAGTTCTAGACCTTTGCACGGTTGCTCCGTTGTGTGTTGTTGTTGTTCTGTGTGGTAAGCTCGCTGTCTGTGTCTTCATCAGAAGCTACGCTGTCGTAGTCGTGCTGGTCGTCATCAATGCCCAGGTCCAGCGGGTCTGATAAGGAGGAAGAAAAAATGCGCTCATTTATTATAGTTTTCACTGATTATAATATAGCAACGTTCTCTCTTCTCTCAGTTGTTTTTCCTTTCTCCTGGGAATGCTCAAAATAAAACAGTGCTAACTGATTTTGACCAACCATTTTTTTTTCTTAGTGGAGTAGTAATGCATCGATATAAATCAATAAACGGGCATCTACACACCCTGCATATTTATCAGGTTCAGTGGCATTGCCTTAAAACTTTAAAGTCATCAGTGCTACTCTGTCAAGCCCTTCCTCCCAGGCTCACCAGTAGGGCTGAGACCTTTGCCCTGCTGTCTCCTTTTGGCGTCACTCAAGATGTCAATGATGAGGGTAGCAAACTCCCGGGCGTTGAAACGGGCGAGCTTCTGACGACCCTGAGAGAAGAACAAGCCAGGAGCTACTCAAACACATGCACGCACTGTCATCCAAGCCTAAAATGTATTTTTTTCAATCATGAGCTGAGTGTGAGACAAATACAATGGAGCCCATAGTCAGCGGTTTGGTGCCTGTGCAACTACTGTGGTCAGCTAGCATGTGCTGTGGAAAAACACAGTCATACTCTCAATGCACACAGGAACACAACATGTGCAGAGGAACATAAACTGTACAATTAGGTTAGCATCTTGGCATCTGCATAAGAACATAAAATTCCTACCGAAGTGTAAAACCACTCATAACACATCACACTGATTCACAAAATAAAGAAAAAACTTTGACTCTAAAGATGTGAGATTTTTCTGTTTTAACTATAAATAGCAGCGTCTGACCACAGTGAACTGCCCAATCAGGGGAAAGCAAACGTGGCGATGTGGGTGTCTTTCTTTCTGTGTGCGCGTACACTTGGGTTCAACAGTGTTTACATCAGAAACGAGCCACACAGATGACTATAAACTTTGTGAGTGGACTCGAGATTTCCCTCTCTCCCTCACAGAGAGTGTAGAGGGAAGGGGGGGGGGGGGGCACAGAGAAGGATTACGCTCTCACAGCTGAAGAACATCCGTTGCCAATTTCACACTCACTCTCGGGTCATCCCCCCCTCAAAAAAAAAACCAAAAACACAAACTGCCTATCTAAGATATAACTATTTTCTCTTTTTTCCCTCCAAATGTGTTTCTATTCAGTCATCACAAAAGTGTACGAGTATGTGTACATGTGTGTTTACCTGGTTGCGCGTTGCAGAGTATTCGGGATTGACTGGTAGGAAAGGGACTGCACTACGTTCTGTTACCAGAGTGCTGTGGTTCTGAGTTGTAAGCCACACTGGAGACAAAAACATAAAGCAAAAAAATAAAAAAAAATCTGTGAGCGCACATTCAAGCAACAAGGTCACCCACATCCAACGCACAGTCCACCCACCCACACATACACAGAGATATAAACAAAGCACAGGAAAGCTCTTACAACGCAGTTTTGTGCTGTGAGCCCGCCCGCTGTGTGCTGCTGGGGTGCGTCTATGAGTGTATCGCTGCTACTTACCTGCGTGCTTCTGTCAGAAAGCACTATTTGACTCTTGCCGACACTGAAGGAAAGGGAGAGAAGAAAAGGAAAAAGAAAGAGCCGAAGAGGAGGAGAGAGACTTAAGAATTTGCGAGGCACTTCCTCGCTCCAATTCTCCTCCTCCTTGACTCGCTACATTTGGCCTTCCTCTTCAACTGTTTTTCCCTTTTCTCCTCATTCCGTCCTTCAAGTTCATTTCCTTTCAGTGCTCATTTTCCTCCCATCATGTTCACTCCCTAAGCTTCACCTCAGAGTTTATATGTTTTCTAGTTTGTTCAACATCAATTTGTTCCACACAGGGAAAAACACACACACACACACAGACAGACTTATCTTACAGAGTAGAAAAGGAAGCGATAAGGCTCACCTGCATCGTTTTCTCTGCGATCCACCTCGTCGTAGACATCCATCGCTAGTTCCTCAAACAGCCGATTGTTGAGCTGTCACACACACACACACACACACACACACACACACACACACACAAATATCTTATTTTCTACGTTCCGTTCAAAAACTGTACAAAAGCAGCTCAGTCCACTGCTCCTGACTCTGACACCAATCTGTCCTGTACAATGAGCTATGCAAATTTCACAATTCAACTCACCGCTTGGAGCTTCTTCTTGGCAGCCTTGGCCAGTTCTGAGAGGTCGAGACTAAAAAAAATAAAATAAAATAAAATAAAAATAAAAAGACGCCAGTCAGACAGACATCATAAATAAACAGTGGAATAAAGAAACAGAGGGGGAAGGGACAGGGAGGGAGCTATGAGATGGAGATAAGAACAAGAGGTGAGGAGGTGGAGTTTTTCTAGAATGAGGAGGGAAGGTGGGTATATCTGGGGTGGGATCACTTGTTCTAATGGTGACTGCTGGTCAGGGGGCAACAAAAATATAAATATAAGTTGGCTTTCTCACTTTATGCTGCTGTAATCTCAGAGCTGTTAAGATTGTGACACAGTGAGATTGCAGAGATGAAAAGAGCAGTAAAGCGTTACAGACTTTAGATATGCTTAACTTAGTTTAGGACAAACTCTTGCTGTGGCCAGAGATGTCGCTAAGGATACACGCAAAAGTAAAATTTGAATATAACACTAGAGCCACTAGACATCTGGATCATCTACATCTGTCTGAAACAACACAGCTTTATATTCTAGAGATAACTGTTCGATGACATTCAAGAAATGGTAGATGCATTCTGGGATACAAGAGAGATGGAAGTGTACAGAGAGGAGACTGAAATCAAGAAAGAGATTCTGGGGAAAAAAACGAACAAGGAAAGTAAAGATACCTCTGTGTCGGGCACTTAGGACGAGCTCTGGCTCCACCAAGCACAGCAAAATGGAGAACAGAACACGAGTGAGAAGAAGGTAGAAACAGAGAAAGAGGGGGAAGAGAAGCCACATGAAAACAGCTTTAATTGTTGTTATCAAGAGGAACCATTCACCAGAACAGAACAGATGCAAGTGGAGTTAGATGACAGCACAGAAGTAAGACCCACTTCAGTAACAAACAGATTTGGAGGTGCAACGTGTACATTTGTGCAAATGTTTTTGAACTACAACTGAGGAAAACCCAGCTCCCATCAAATGTGTGAAAGATGCTGTGCTAAGAAATTTGCCGTGGCCCGACCACTTGTGCATCTTCCAAATCTACCCTGCAGTTCAGCATTACTTAACTAAGCATGCTTCGTGTATCTACCTCACCAGAGTTACCTGAATTTACAGTGATGGGCCAGGGTAATAAGGACTTCCTTTATCTAACTCCTTTGTGGGGGCTATGGTGCCACCCTGTGGTCAGAACACTAAATTATATCAATAAATACATGCCAGAGAGAGTGAAATGAAGCAGTCTCAGAAGTAAGACAAGTTAGGCAGCTGCAAGTTTACTAATACAATTTTGTTTTCGTGCAATTAAACCACAACAGACATGCACCTGTTTATAATCAACTTTAGACAAAATCAATCATGTGGTCCATACCTGTCTGCCATTTGAGGAATGATATAGTGGCCATTCTTGTGATCTGGAGGGAAGAAGAGGCTTCTTAAGTCTACCACAGTATGCCACTCAAGTCAACTGCTGTGCTTAAAGGCATGCAAGGAGAACAAAGACAGGTAAAGTGGTGCATTAGGTTACCTGGACGCCGACCGCAAAGGTAGAAGGCTAGCCTGTCCGTCAGCTCATACTGACACTCTACCAGACGCTCTGCTAACTCTATATGGCCCGCCTGCCTGGAACACGAACACGAACACGAACACACACACACACACACACACACACACACACACACACACACACACACACACACACACACACACACACACACACACACACACACACACACACACACACACACACACACACACACATTATTCTTTTTTTTGTGTTTTCTTTACCATTAGATGATTCAATTCCAGAGTTGAAAGGGTCTAAATGCAGTTTCTGTATGTGTGCTTTAAATGTCTTGTACCTAGCGTAGTCCATAGGTGTGCGTCCATTAATGTCAGGTGATCCGGGGTCTGCACCATATACCACTAGCAGCTCGGCCTGCAATATCTGACCTGCCTTGGCCGCAACGTGAAGCGGGGTAGTGCCCTTCTCCTGCAGGTGAAGATGGACACACACACATACACAATCACAAGAAGAACCCTGGCATAAAGAGGCCAGCTGAACAGCATGGCTAATTATGAGATGAAATGTGAGTCAGCATGTAGATTTTTCCTGACCGGGTGGAAGAAGTTGGCCTGAGCACCGAGGGACAGGAGCCGAAGACACGTCTCTAAACTTCCTGTCCGCACACTCGAATGAAGTTGCTAATAGAGGGGGGGGGGGGGGGGGGGGGTAAAGACGGGTAGAGAAGAGAGAGAGAAACCAGGAAAGTTAGAGGTGGAAAGATTAAACATCACAGAGAGATAAAAACAAACTGAATTCCCTTATTAGCCCAAAGAGGCACCACAGCGCTAGAGATGATTGTTGCATCCTGCCGTGTCATTCAGATCACTCCCTGCTGAGGTGGGGGTGGGGGGGTGGGTTTATAAGTGAGAGCATCTGTGTGTGTTTGCGCGAGCGCACAGGTACATGTTTATGTGCAACGTCTCCTACCGACACTCATAAATGGAACAACCTTTGTGCTCAGACACGCTGCTCCACAGTACGGCTGTGTCAGCACAGGCTAATTAACCTGAACTCATAACATCCTATCCCTCAGCTGAGTATAGAGTAACATTAGTGCACAGATTAAAGATAATACTGGTTTTCTATTATCATCCACACAAGTGCAGACTCCTTCACTTTAGTGGATAAAAGAAAGTGTGCTCACATATCTACAGAGGACAAAATGCAGTTTTGCCAAGTTAAATTATATCCTGCTTAATGTATGTGCTTGGAAAAAAGAAAAAAAAGAAAAAGAACGACACACATACGCGTCAGTGGCTGTGGAACACTTTTTTCTTACCTTACTGAGATCCTTAGTGGTGACGCCGTCATCATCGCGACAGGGCAGCTTGTGCACGAACGCAAGCATCTGATATTTGGCTCTGATGAACTCTGACTTGGTGGGACTGCACAGGAGGAGAGGGTAAAACGGTTAGCAAAAACCTGAGCCTCAAAGGGAAACCAGTTCATGTGAGAACAAAATATCTTGATGCAATCAATTCCATTACATTACACACACTTCTGATGGCCACTTTGGATTCTTGTGTTTGCAAAAACACCCTTCGGCATCGTGACTGCACACACACAACACACCCACCCCCGAGGGATTTGAAACCTAACTCAAGGAAAGGTGATTTTGCTTTGACTTCATTTTTGCTCTTTCACCCCCTCACTCTCATCAAATAAAAAAGTTAGACACCTTTCTGTGTGAGGTGCGAGGGAGAGGAGGGTTCCTTCACATTTTACTTCCTAATTGCAGACAGTGCTGTAATAACAGAGAAACATCCCCCCCAGCAGTAATAAATGATCTCCACGGTGAGCCAAACTGATGGGTTATGACTTGGTTCCTGCTTGTTTTACATAAATGGATAGAGAAATAAATCTGATGAACACTGCAGAGATGTTTAAGAGGCAGTTAAGAGGCACACTAAACTTCCATTTTCTGCTGAAAAGATATGAGCAAATATTTTTCCTGCGGGTCCCAATCTTATGACTGTCCCAAGCCATATTTCAACCCAAAATGCACTAATGTACTTAGGAATAAATACTGGGCGCAACTGTTCTTCACCACAAAAAGAAATAAATAATATGCTCACAAAGGGACAATAATTCCTCTGTGTCCTAATGTGTATTTTGAGCCTGTATGGCGTGGACTTACTGCACTTTGTCCTGGGGGTTTGGTTTCCTACGGCCACTCTGCACCTGAGCAGGATCCAGGAGACTGTGTTCCCATATGGAGTTGGCCCCGTTACTGGCCAAGGTCTGAACCATCTGAAACACAAACACACGCACACACAGAAGTGACTCGGTGATGGTTTGCTGTCACGAGTAGGTTTTATTAATGTCAGCGTATAAAACAGCGTTGGCAGAGTTTATCATACTGAAGAAAAACTGTGTTAACCTCCCAGCTAAACTGACTGGTAATGACACAAAATTAGATTTCAGCATCATGAAAAAAAAACAAGCATTATTCTCAACTGCGGGACGCTGGGAGCCTGTCTGCTGAAGGCATGACAACTACATCAACCTCTGCAGCGACTATTCTCTGAACCTTTACAAGCTTGAAAACAACTGAGATCCACAGACGTCCTGCTGTTAGAGGTGCAGAGGGCTCAACCCACCATCCTGCCAACATCTAAATGATCTTTTACGCTTACAGATGACAAAAAGTAACGGCAACTTTACATTTTACAGGAAGGGCAACGGGTCCTTGATCCTGAGCCACAATTCATTCCATATGATTGCTAAGTGCTGCACATCGATTATGTGTATGTGTGTATTTCTGCTCAGGTCACAAGACCAATATAACATTACATTCACTAACAGTAGCTAACGTTACACGAAAATAATGCTATTCTAGACCATTAAAATCACATTAGAGGGCTGTACCTCTTTCAGAAAGCAGAAGCCTTACTGTGGACTGCTGATGCTAATGTGCTCACGGTTCTATATGTTTTATAACATCACAGTGTTTGAGTTGTCATGCTATAAGTATGACTCCAGAGTATCACTGAGCCATGATTTCTGGACTGGCCAGAAAATCCCAAAGAATTTAGTTTATTGGCATAGTTCAGTATTATATCATTCACAGTCCAGTGATTTCAGTAATGATTTTCTAACATGTACAATGTGTTACAAAATCAAGCTCTATATTTCCTTCAGTAAAGCCGCAATACAACTCCCAATACACATTTGTGCTCTCCACTGGAATCAAAACTGGTTATAAAACCAGTAAAGCCAAAAACTCCCACACTCCTCATGCCTTCTTAATTACAGGATGAAGCTAAAGCAACACACTAAGCAGCTCAACCTGTATTTTGGTCATACTGAGACAAACACAGACATACAACACGAGCACAGAGAGACGTGCAGATCAAAGTTAAACTATGGTAAAATACGAAATAAACACAAACTGCAGTGAATGTGGATTTGCATCTTCTGAGCTGACTAAGATTTCTGCAGTACTGCTTCTTTCTAAGGCACTATTCTGGGTACTGTATATGCTTCCCCAGCCCTTCCCTATTTCTGCTTCCTTCACTCTTCATTTCTCAGCCTTACCTGCAGTAGGGAGGGAGGCCATCCGCTGTGCCTCAGGTGCTTGACTATGGAGATATGGCGGCCTAAACTGCGGTGGACCGAACAGCATTCATCGCAGATCAGGACCCCTCGATTGATACTGGTCCAGCCTGGATCTGACAGACAGAAAAAAGGTAGCAAACATGAGGGTGTTTGCAAGCATGCTGTGATTGATAATTACACTTTGCAGCTTCGTTAAGAATATTAAGTGCTTTTCATCCAGGCTACATGAACATATGCATAAATATACACACTGCATGATGTGGGTGGTCTAAATTACAGTTTACTAGACAACTATAATGTCATTTTTTTTTCCCCTGGAAGAGATGTACTCTACCCACACTGCTACTCTTTTTAGACTTCATTCAACATCAAGTCAAACATATGTTCCTTTTATAGGTCACAGTTTCTAAGCTCGGTAAGGAGTCTTTAATGAGATATTTGCAAAACCACAGAGTGGATAAAATAAAGATGAGTACCAAAATAAAGAGCAAACAAACAGTGATCCTTTATCACCACGACTCCAATTAAATTTGTAAGTCTTATACATTTCTCAACTTCATGAGCAGCTGTTTTGTGTAACGCACATTAAGAGCAAAGCAGGATGCATATGTCAGAAATGAATCAAAGAGTCATTTTAACAGAACTGTCTTGTAACTGAGAGGATTTTGGGAAAAAAAAAAAAAAAACTGTGTTGCTGAGAGGGAAGAGGTGATAAAGAACAAATTACAATTTTTGTAAATATAAGCTCTGAAAACTGACTTAACTTATGTAGAAATAAAGATGTGAAAGCACAACTATATGGATATAAAAAACCCCACACACAGAGAATCACAGCCAGAGGAGGGTTTGGTGTAAGAATTATTTGAAACCAGTCACTTCAGCACTGATCGCTGATTGTACACCCCGACCGACAGACTGTACGACTTTTAAGATCAATGCTGATATTTGGTAATTTCAAATTGCAATATTCCAATATATCAGCCGATATTTTTTTTCATTTTCTTTCAGACACGTGAAACCCAAAACAGATTTCCTTAACATTTGTTATGGGTAGTTATTTAGTTACACTTTGCCTGCCTCTGCTCGAATCAGTTGGCTAGTTGTGTTTGTTGTGTTCCAAACAGGTTTTACCAACAGGGCAGCTGCAGGCTGCCCACTTTTAAAATGTACGTGGTTCTGCAAATATACAAGTTAGCCCATTCACTCATAAACATCCTGGAACGAGACAAGTTGTACAAGCTGCCATCACCAAATGTCACTAGTTTATGATAGTGGCTTGTTTTTTTTCCATACAAAATTCTAGAGAAAACACTTTTGTTTAAGAGAAGGAACATATGCAGTGAGGAAGTGAGGGGAAGCAGCAAAGGCCAGTGCCAGTCCAAAGACACTCAAAGACCAAGTCTGGATCATGGTTCCACCCTCAGGACCCTGATGTGATGAGCGCCTCACAACTGCAATATCAAAAAAAACAATCCTCTGCACTCTTACATGCACACCATTCACACCCAGACGCACTGGTCTCACTCAGCCTGGGATAAAACTGTCTGGGTATTAGGGTATTAACGGAGCTAAAATAGTCCATCATCAGATGAACTGATGTGCTTACAGTCTTTTTGCCTGCACAAAAAAAAAAAAAAAAAAAAAAAAAGTAGCAGGAAAAGCAAAATGGCTTTGACAAAAGCTATAGCCTAGTTTGGAGCAGCAGCCCGTAGGCTGCAGCAGTTTAATTCCTTAATCTGTGTAATAAATATAAAAACTCCCACAGGCTAGGCTATCTGCTAAATCGATATGAGGCTACGTCATTAAGCTATTATAACTGGATAGAGTATTAGCAGTGCTGTGTTGGTGAACTCTGCAACATGACAAATGTTGTCTAAGGTTTGCCTAATTCATCAGTACTGTATCAACATTTGTTTTTATAAGTGTCTGGTAAGCCTGCACTAAAACATGTGCTAAGATGAGTGTTAGTGGTGGGTAAAATCTGGCACCATGTTGCACACATTTGCATACTTTGACCGTTAAACAGGTTGGTTTCAGGAGAAGAGCTTAGCACAGGCTGGTTTGTGCATCGCAACTCTGACTAACCATTTTTAATAAAGTGTTTAATTGTACTAAGTGTCAGTCTGCTGGTTTTACTCCACTAAGGTATTACTTCTAAATTTAACAAAACACAGCAACGAAAGCAAAGCCCGACAACGCTAACACGACATATGGACTCAGCCCCACTGTTCAACTGTTCTGAATGGTTGCACAAGAGTCTCAATTTCCTAAACAAATGCATCTGTGCTCAATAAAAGTGTTTACTATCGTGACGATGTGATTCATTGTTGCTATAAACTGTGCAGACTGCCATGGTGTGATGTTAAAGGCTCCTGAGGCTTGGCTAGGCATGAGATATCAGTTGTCCTTTGTGGCCATGCCATTGAGTTATCCCCCAGTATGACACAAAGCTGGGTAGTAGGGAGGTGGCCTGTCACCAGTGGCTAGGTCAGCATTTTGCAGAAAGCACTGCGTGCGTGCGTGTGTGTGCACGCATGTCACAAGGAGGGGCTGCATGCAGAGAGATGATGGTCGTAGAAGAAATGCACAGCTTGTAACAGGTACACAAACAAGCCATCTGCCAATGTGAATGACTTATTTTGGCTAGTAAATAAAATAATGCTTTAAAACTTTCTCTTTTCCTAAATAGGACTAATCTGCCATGGATACTTCACAGTAATTATTCTTCAAGTTAATATAGTATTCAAGGAATGGGGTTCAACTGAGTTTCATTAGTGTGTAAAAAGTAACTGAGGGGGACACACACAGAAAAGCCAAACAGATGCTGCGTTCATAACTCAGAAGGGGAAGAGGATCAAATGATAAATGAGAGGCAAGATGCAGAATACAAGGTTTTGAACACTGGACTATAGCATAGACACTTTGCACACCCATAGGCTATCAGGGGTAGCAGCTGTCATAAGGGCAGCTGCTGTGATACATGTACACATGAATGAGCACAAGCAAGGCACACAAGATCACCAATGATCAAGGGTTTCAAGCTACTACAGCAAGTGCATGTGGGGCTACATACAAAAGGTTTTATTGGCATTGCCTCTAAGTCACTTTCTAACAAACACAGATGGGGCCAAAGGAGGAGGGACACTAAACCACAACTACACTATATGGATGCTCACTGTAGTGGACAAAAGCTACACCCTGAACAGTATAGATTATTACCTTTTTTTTTTCTTTTTTTTTAAACTGTGTTTGACTAGATTAAAGATTCCCCTCTGGGCTGGCTTTAAATACATTTTCTTCTGTGAGACTACGGGTATTACTTATTTCAGACTCACAATGAATTGCTCTCTAATTCAGGATGGCTATAAAGTGAATTTTCTTCTCAGCATTAGTCACCGTTTTATTACTAAACTGTGTAATGGGCTGGGAAATAAGCAAGCTAAATAGACACTTTAGGTGAGTTAGGTTTCTGATATTTTACTCTAATTATTTTAAAAAACAAACAAACAAAAAAAAAACAAAAAACTACGAACTAGTAGCCGATGCTTTAGCTAAATCAGCTCAGCAATAACTTGGCGTTTAGCAAAAGTTAGCTAAAGTAGCTAGCGTCATAGCTAAGCTAGCAGTGTAAAAAGAACACAAACTCCAAAAGCCATGGGCAAGTGTTAACAACAGGGTAGAGGCCTTTTAATATAAATGTGGTATTACATGTTGGGACACTCGGGCTAATATGAAAACTTGATAACAGCCAGCTGCATAGTGACTCAAAATCGCCAGCTCGCTAGCCGAGCTAAGCTAACGCGCTCGGAAGTCTGTCCCGGTCACGAAAATCAAAACAAACGTCTCTCGGAGTGGGAAGGCAGCATAAATCTGACACTGCGATTTTCTACTGCCGCAGATAAACCGCTCGTTCTCGCATGTGGCCGTGGTCAAATAAATACACCTATCAAGTTGTTCAATGACTCGCATTAACGCTGAGCAGCTGTTAGCTAAAGATATTTCCCGTTGTGACAACACGCCTATTTTTTCAGTGTTTATTTTGGGCCTAAACGACGCTTTGCAGCCCTGGCCGTTTTCCTGCTCTGCAGACCCTCTGACAATGACAGCAACTTCGACCCTGTTCTCCCACCACGTCGCCCCATCGACGTATTGTTCCAGTCCTGTGGTCTGTTTTCATGTATTTGATTTTATTTTTCTCTGTCCCCCTACCTGGCGCACTGCAGTCAGCGCAGACTTCTGTTCTTTGTAGCTTTCTTGACATCTCGAAAGTGGCTGAAATCGAGAGATGGATGCCGGCGATGATGTGAATATTCGCCCGTCTTCCCCCCCGAGCTACAGACCGACGTCTGCCGTCAACCGATGCGGCCCCTGAATCCCCGGAAGCCGGGTGGTGTTGATCGGCTTTTCCCCGGCCAGCTGACGACTGAGCTTCCCGTTTTTTTTTTGTGTGTGTTTTTTTTTTTTTTTTTTCCAGTGGTGTGTTCGCCCACGTTCACTAATGAACTCCGAGGCTGGATCCAAGTTATGTGAACATAGTTAATCTGTTAGTATAAAAGATCTCATCTCGGAATATTACCCCAGTAAATCTGTTCCCTGCGTTGCCTTCAACTCACCGAGAGACGGCAGCTCGCTACCTGTCACTTTCCGCGCGCGCGCGCGCACACACACATTCCCACCCAACATCCCTCCAACCTAAGACAGGGATGGACAGGGAATGATGACCCTGATATCCTTAAAAGTGAGATATTTTCGACAGAGCAGGACTACAGCAAAGTCAACTACACACTGACTGAAAAGTTGCCAGATGTTAACCAGAAATATCATTGGCTCAGTAGTTTCAGCAGCAACATTAAAGTGAAACACGTTTGTTGCTATCATTGTTTTTTAATTTATCTGTTACACACCTGCTAACACAGTTTATGACACCAACAGAAAAATCTTTTATGAATTACATTTAAAAAAAAAGGCATAGGGCAAAAGCAATTAAAAGTTAGGCTTTAATTTAAAGTTTGATGAATTTTGTTTTTTGCTGGGCACTCCGATGCTCTCTATAGTACGCCCACATCGTGTTCAAAGGACTCGTGTGTGTGTGTGTGTGTGTGTGTGTGTGGGGGGGGGGGGGGGGGGGGGGGGCGTATGCTATGCGGGCCTGGTTCACTTTAAACACGCACATCATTTCGATTTCTTTTTCTTTTTCACGAGGCATGTGTTTTATCACAGCCCTGACAGCGGATTGGCTGAGTGTGCGCCCATTTCATTGCAGCTTGTCAATGCATCTTTCTCAGTCACCACCGGATGGGAGGAGAGGAGGAGGATAGATGCGTTAGAGTAGGCAGGGGAGAAAGAGAGCGAGGAAGAGAAAGCCAGAGGAGGAGGAACGGGTGGATAAGGAATAAAGGTGTAACCCAATCTATTGAGACAATCAAGGGAGGGCTTTTTTTCCCCTTTCTTTCTTTCTTTACTAAATGGTTTCATGTGGCTTTTTTATTCTAAGCAGAGCGAGCAGGGAATCATCCACTGTTTCTGACGCGTAAGGTTGTCCCTACACGCCTTTTGGGCATCACTACCGATGGAGGATGATAGGACTAATTGTATAGCGTGAATCTATGACAAAGTATTCTTACAATCCACAGTGAAGAAAGAGGAGGAGGAGGCAAACTATGATCCGAGGATGATTTCTGCTAAGAAAACTCCGGAGAAGAGTCGTTATCCTATCCACTATCTGGTGTGGCACAACAAACACCGACAACTGGAGAAGGAGCTTGGAACGAACGAGCAGGTGAGACGGGAGGGGGGGGGTCAAACACATTGTTATTTCCCAATATAGACATATTTTACAGGCGATTATAGGTATGTGGATCCATAGCTGTAAATGGTGGTGGAAAAGATGCCATCCACGGAGCACCTCATTTAAGAACCTGGCCAGTATTAGCGCAGTTAATTGTTATAGGGTGGAGGGTGACACTTGTAGACCATATTGTACCCGCGAATCTGCGCTATTTTCTTATTGCCTTTCATTTTTAAATCATAGTGTGACACAACAGGCTATACACACACAGGTACTGAAAATAACCCATCCTCCCAGTAATTGAAATATGTACAGGAAGTTGTGTCAGGAGTTTATTCCGGGAAAAAATATGGGGTTGCACTCTGTGTGTGTTTGTGTGTGTGTGTGTGTGTGCGTGCGTGCGCACGCGCGTGTGTAAGCAGCATTATTGTTACTCAAAAGTGTAGGCTTGCCACCTTCCCTCCAGCACCTAAACCATTTTTGAGTGGGTGAGACAATGCAGATACTGTAGCATGTGGGCGAACAGTTGCCAGCCACCACAGTAAATACAGTAATAGAATCATTAAGGTACACTATGGTCTCCAAAATGTGATATATGCAGTAATGGAGGCATATTTTTCACAGCGGTAAAAAAAAAAAGGGAGGGACCAGATAATACTGTGTGTCATGTGAACAGATTCTGGTGAATTCAAACTATTGTACAGAAAGACTTCCACATTATATAGAAGATGCGCTGCAGGTTACCAGCTTTGAGGGCTTGCATCATGCATCGTTCTCAAGCCATCACATTTCTACACATGTGTACAAACATTTACGCATGCCTACACATGCACACCCGGTACCTTCATGTGGTTATAAAATCATAACCTGGGAAGCCATTTCTTTAGACCAAAATTGTCAGCTATCAGTCCACCAGTTCCCTGTATTTACAGTAACACATTGTGGTAATGACATATACCATTTAAACCCTGACCATAATAATAACAAATTTAAAATACATGGCACACCTCACAGTTAAGAGGCTCTAAGAACAGACCTCTCATATTCAAGTCAGTGTGTTTCATGCATAGAGGGATTGGAAATGAATCGTGAGCTCTTGAGGCAGAGGAGACAAGAACTTTTCAAACCCTGAGAATTTTTATACTGTGCTAGTTGAGCACTTAATTAAAACTGGAAGGGCACTCAGAGAAAACTCTCCTCATTCACATCTAGTCACTAATCATGCAATTTTAAAGAATCTGAAACCAAAAATGGGCTGCCAACGTCGATGATTACACAAAATCTACGGAGAAAACATAGCTCACCAAGGTATGGCAAGTGTGTGTGTGAATGTGTGCAGGCAAGTGGGTGTTCACTCAAAATTGGTTTAGTTGCTAACCTGGGAAAGTGCCTCAGTCAAAGTATGTTTTCAAATGTCAAGACTGTTGGTTGTTTATTTGGGCTTATTAAATTCATACATTTAAAGCAAAAGTGTGGATCTTCAGCCAATGTGTGGTCTGCTGATTGGTCAGTCGCACACTCAGAAATGTCCTAACAAGTACTGGACGGATTCCCATTCAGTGTAGAGCAGATGTTCATGTTCCCCTGAGGATGAATCCCGGTGGGTTCAGTGTTTCTGGTAACAACTCAGTCCCAGTGCCACAGAAGGACTACAAGAATTTTATCCATTTCCTGAAACTGACATATCTGCCTTTAAAAAGGCCTCATTGTTGCAAATTGTGGAATTTATAGTGGCTGCTGTCAAGTGTTACAGGTGCATGCTGACCTGCTGGCACCCTTTTATGGAAGTAGCTTATTAATATTATACTGCTAACCTGTAATTATTAACTGTCTATGCATTACTGGCATAGTTTTTGACTTCCTCCCTTGTGCCTATAATTTGGTACCTGTAGGTACCAAATTATTACACTGTATTTATTATGATATTGTACCAGTATCTGAATTTTTTTTAATGAAGTATTAAATATTAACACATGGCTTGAGCTAATAGTTCACATCATGTTCTCTAAACAGAAACTTTTGGCTATGTTTGGTTCACACAGGCTCAATAAATTTGTCCTCATAGCCCCGCAGTAATTCATTTTTTCAGAAACCCTTGTATCCATAAATATTTTATAATGCAAATTTTATTCCTCTTCTGCTGTGCATTTGTATCCTGGATTTTTATATGACCCATTTTTTTTTTTCTTTTTAAACTAAGCCAACCAGACTGTCTGGTGCTTTATTTTTTACTGCATTAGGACAAACAAAGTGCTAAAAGTGCAGATGAACTTTAGTAAATAAGCACAACTGACCATCTTCAACTTGCAAGTTATTTTTATTGTCATTTGTTGCAGTTACAGTATACGGGGCCATCTCTGCCAGCTGTCATTATACACCCCAGGTTTATATGACATTTAAAACAGCTGTAAAATGTAATTCTGTTTCTTCTTCTTGTTTATATTAGAATGTGGCTTTCAAGCTCTTTAAGAGAATATGATGCCTTTTTTACCCCATATTCCTCGTGTTTTTCATGTCGGCACCAGGTGCGTTCCTTCGGAGTCTAAATCTCGAAGTGTGTGGTGACAGGTAGCAAATATAATCCATGTGGCAGTATGCCCACACGGATTATAATGTACAACCCAGCAAACATTTTCCTCACTTTATGAACTCATATCAACAATTTCAGCAATACAAATTAGTACCCCTCAACTCATTTGTTATAGATTATTTGGCACTCATTATACGGTGAACTCATAGAACCTGGCTCTGGCACATTTTGACGAAACATTTTTTTTGTGTGTGTAATAGCTGCAGGCAGTGATGGAGGTTGAATGATTCAGGAGCAATGAACAAGTTAACTGTAATTTAAATGTAAACTATTCATCTTTCCCCAAGCTTCTAAAATGCCTGCCTGAGTAAATCAGAGCACCAGTGCTACCTAGTATGGCCTACTTGGCCTGTCTGCTGTACATAAGCAGGACACTGTTTGAAATGTATTGGAGTGAACTTTGATTTTCATGCTCAGATATGGGATATTGCTAAAATGAAAATCAAGGCCACTAACCTACTTTTCTCACTGGCCTAGTGTGATGGTTTCCAGCTAGGTTAACCCAATGAGAGAAAACATGGAGGAGGAGGAAACAGAAGTGGCTGACAAAAAAAAATAATGTATGGAGGTAAACATGTAGGTTGCGGGCTATATTTTGTATGCATTGCACTTAGGAGTTCAGATCTGGTTAAAACCAATATTATCCAGTCACTTTATTACACTGTAGTAGAAAGAGCGATGGCTCTAGCTGCAGTAAGCCACCTGGATTCAGTGTAGCCAGAATTAGCAGTATGTTTCAAGATGGGTGTCTGGATTGTTCATGGAGATAATGACTGCATTTTTCAAGATCTGTGTGCCTGTTTGTTTTGTTAGATCGGATTGAACCCTAACCAGACATACAATTGATAAACCTGTTGATTTCTACAAGGAATATAGAAGTGATAAAGAATATTAGAGAGGCACATGCATAATCCCATTTCCCATAGCATCGTATGAGAGGCATTAGGATGTGTCATCATTATGCTGTTACACCCCAGATAACAAAGGCAGTATTTTACAGAACAGTGTAATATCACTGACCTCTGCGTTATTCTTCAGTAATCTATGATCAGACTTATCATTTCACCATGTGCATACATCAAATATCCGGCACAGTTTCTGTTCACAGTCTTATTTCCTTCCTGTAATGCAGTGATTGGATGGTGTAACATGAAAGTGTAGCATGTATATAGAGGTATCGTTTTTGTAACAGGTTAGGCAAGAGCAGGAATGGTAAAATAAATGCCAGCCGACCACAGATAATAACACAAATAGAAAGAAACAGATGGAAAATAAGAAGGAAAACAAGCAGTGGTGGGTAAAAAGGAAAAGAAAAAAGAGAGGATGAGAGATCCTGAGGTGAGAGTCTTAGCTGTTTTTACCACAGCTTCGTATTAAGGAGCGAACTAACAGCCAGCTGGGTAACGAGAGGTGGAATTGGAAATCAAGGAGGCAAACACTGACAGTCTGAACTGAGGAGCGGAGGCACAAACAAGGTAATGACAGGAGTGAAGACAGAGCGCAGAGAAGTGGAGAGGAGGTGGGGAGGAAATAATGACAGACTTTGACCATGAGCAGAGTCTGTCTGGGTTGCACACAGACGTAGAAGCGCAGCGTAATTGAAAAAGAACAGGGCCATGTAAGGAGTGATGGTCTATCTTAGGACAAAGCAAGGAAATGACAGAAAGATTCCTCTGCTGCTGTTTCTTGTCTTCTCTGCGTCCCCCCCCCCCCCCCCCCCCCCCCCCCCCCCCCCTCCCCCCTCAGAGCATGGTTTGATTATGATGCCCTTGGCGAGGTGCTAATGTTACATCAGCATTATAAAATCTCATGCTGGATTGGTAGCTTGAGGGGAATCGAGCCATAAATTGAGGCTCTCGGGTTCATTGCCTTCACTACAGGCCTGAATCTTTACACCGACCATCTGCTATCTGATTGCACCTGTCTACGAAGAGCTACTTCTCTTCCTCCTTCCCAAGTCACATTTCCCCCACTGCATAAAGTTTTCTTTATCCTCTGTCCCTGGTGCTTTCCATCCCTCTTTATCGCCAAGCATCCATCCATCAAACCCACTCCACCCCTCTTACTTTCTTCTGTGTAATAAAAATCCAATTCCAGATTTCAGTGCAGAAAAGCCACAAAGTGATACCATGGGGGCTGGGTTGGGTCATATTTAGTTAAGTTGCTGAAAGCGTTTAACAAATAAAGAGAGAGAGAGAGTGCAAAGAGAGCGCGTTAGCAATAATAAAATGAACTCTAGTGGTCTTTGTTAGGCAGACACGTAAAAGCAGGACTCACAATGCAGTATAGGTTCAATACTTGAACCTTCAGAGGATGCCATTCTGATGCTTCTCTCAATCATTTATTGTGTATCACCTCAAGAACTGGGAAAACATTACTTCTTCTGAACATCTAACTTGGATGTAAAATTGTTGTGTTAACTGATAGCAATAGTGACTGTTTTTCTTAATAAATTACATGGTGAATTTAGTTGTCAGGAATTTATGCTACTAAGCTCAAAAGAAAATAAAACTGGAGAGGCTCATCAGACTGCAACCTCCCCCTGCGGTAATCCATCTGTCTAAGCAACTAAGATTTCCCATCCCACTCCAGCTGCTTTATTAGGTACACCTATTCAACTGCACTTAATATCTATTCAGCCAATCATATGGCAGCAACTCAATGCATTTAGGCATGTAGACATGGTCAAGAAAACCTGGTGAATTCCAAACTGAGCATCAGAATGAGGAAGAAAGGAGTTTTTTTGGGTTTTTTTTACATTTTTGGCCACAGCAGCTTTTATCAACAGTGGAGGGAGACAGGAAATGGGGGAAAGATGCAGGGGAAGACACGAGGGCAAATTGGCAACAGGCCGGGACTCAAACCCATGCCACCTGCACCGCAACGCGGCATATGTATGTGGTCACCGGCTTTACCACTAAGCCACCCGGGCTCCCAAGAAAGGTGATTTAAGTGACTCTGAACTTGGTATGGTTGTTGGTGTGAGACTTCCCAGTACGAGTATTTTAGAAATCACTGACCTAGTGGGATTATTCTCAAATAACCACTTGTTAAAGCCGAGGTATGCAGAAGAGCATCTCTGAATGCATCTCTGAATGAGCATATCAAATCTTGAAGCAGATGGGCTACAACAGCAGAAGACCACACTGGGTGCCACGCCTGTCAGCTAAGAACAGGAAACTGAGGCTACAAATTTCATGGGCTCACCAAAATTGGACAATGGAAAATTGGAACAATCTTGCCTGGTCTGATGAGTCTTGATTTCTGCTGCAACATTCAGATGGTCAGAACTTGGCATAAACAACATGAAATGATGTAAATGTCTAGGGGATATTTTATTGGCAATTAGGTGTACCTAATTGTGTGGCCAGTGAGTGTATTGTGAACCATAGTAGAGAAAAGAATACTAAGCCTTAAGGCTGGTGTGCCAGTCAATCTACACCTGCTCTTACTGGCAGAGCTCCCAGGAGAATGCCTTCGGTTGCAATCACCACCTTTAAAAGATAATTGGATGGAAATATAACTTTATTTTTAAAGTTTAGACATAATATTTAGGGTTTTGCATGAACACAAGAGTTTCAGATTAAAGTGCACAACCATAAATATAAATGTAGTGACAGATGACAACACACCCAGACCTTTGGACTCCAGTGTGCAAATGTTTGAGCTTGTCTGAGTAATGATGCAGAACATTAAACCAAATCAGAACTGTGACATTTCTAAATGTATGGATTTGCCATGTTGCTTTGCAGCTTGGGTTCCAAGGTGCAATGCTAATTATGCTGTTTTCCATCAATTTTAGCAAAACCAAGGCACTTGAACTTGACAGGTACTAATGAATGATGCACACAAACAAAAAGCAAAAGAAAAAAGAAAATCTGCTTTCAATATGAGCAGAAGCTCATGCCACACCGAGTTTACCTGAGATTGCTACATAATTCACAAGCTCACACACACACACACACACACACACACACACACACACACACACACACACACACACACACACACACACACACAAAAGAAAGAAAGTGACAGCTGTGGTTGTTTCACTCCGGTAAGCGACATTATGTGATTATGTTCATTTATAACATATGCACTGACGCTCCCATTCAAGCAGATTTGGTCTGTGAGTATGCCTGCACCTTGCTGTTTCTCTGTCACTCTGCATGCATGTATTTCCCGGTGTTTTGGTAACGTGTGTCAGCTCAGTGCGACAAACAAGTGTCACCACCTTTAGATAACCATCACAGAGGCTTTCTGCTTGCTCCTGTTGCCACTCTGGCAGGTCCACTGACATCCCACACTGTTCGGGCTGTCTTGATTTCTGCCCGCGTCCTCCTGTCTGTCTGCAGATCTACCTGTTGAGATTATAGCTGACAATAAACAGGCTAAGTGCAGTGAAACAGAGAAACATTAGATATTGGTGAAATGTAGGTCACTGTCTTGACTTGATGATTTGGTTTTATTTTCACTGTTAGAAATCACAGCATGCACCAGTACAAGTGGAAATGAATTGTGACTGTTTTTAGAGGAGTGTGAGACTTCTGGAGAGGGTTTGCTCTTCTGTGGGGGCCCTCTGTTTTACTCACTATGTCACCTATCACACAGGATTTTTTAACCACCCTTTAATATATTTTGGAAGCGTTGCTACGATGAGAATGGATCAGGGTTTTGTGGCAGTCTAGCATTTCTCCAAGCCTCCTCTGGATTGAGAATCACAGAAGCAAGAAAGAGAGGAGGGGGAGGAAATGTTATTTTTACACTCCTCCTTCCCATCCCTCTGTTCTTATGCGCCCTGTGCACAAACATTTTGAGAAGGCTGCTGTATGTGAATATGCTCAGTTTGTGTGTGTATGTCTGTGTGTGTCTTTGGTGTTTGTATGAAAGATTGATGTTGGCCTAAGTACCTGCCAAGCTGCATCAGACCAGGCACACATGGGGCGAGGAAGAAAGGGGGAGAGAAAAAGAGGAGTGAGAGAAGGAGCAGATGCCACAGACAGAGATGCCTATCAATAATGCAACTTCCACTGAGCTCCCTATTGAGGGGAGGACAGGAACAAATGAAACAGAAGGGGTTAGCATAAAAAAAGCATAAAAATATAGAGTTTGATTAATAAGGAGCAGATATGGGTTAAGGACAAAGAGAGAGGAAGGAAAAAGAGAAATAGGCAAAATAATGAGTGGATGATGCAAAATTTTAAATAGAAACAAATGGAGAAAAGACAGACACAGATCTGCAAGAGAAAGTTTAAAAAAGGAGTAAAGGCCTTGGAGAAATACAGGAAGAACGCATGTAGAAAATGGAGGCATAGAAGAAAAATATGTGCTGACTCAAAATTGTATGCAAAGACATGCAGAGCTGCCATGGTGAGAAAAAGCAGAAATCCCTACATTTCATTACAAATGTATGAAGTTTTTAATCTTTCAACAGTGTCATCATAATGAGATTATTGTCTTGTTATAATGAAATTAAATGGTTTGACATGGTGCTGATGCTGACACTTCTTCTTTTATAAAAGACCAGGATCTGTGCACACAAGGAGCAAAGCGACATTTGCAAAAGCAACGGGTTAGACGGCAGTTCAAAAAGCAAGTGAGACTGGATGATTCTATGCAAATGGTCACACTCGTGTATTTCTTCAGTAGCAGCAGCAATAGTTTTTCAGATCTCCCATTACACCACATCCCAAAGCTGCTCCATTGGATTGAGCTCTGGTGACTGTGGAGACTGTTTGGGTACTTTAAACTCATTGTCATGTTCAAGAAAGCGATTTGACATAATTTGAGCTTTGTGACATGGCGTGTTATCCTGGTGGAAGCAGCAATCACAAGATGGGTGCACTGTGGTCATTAAAGGGATGGACATGGTCAGCAATAATACTCAGTTAGGCTGTGGCATTTAAACGGTGCTCAATTGTTACTAAGAACCTCAAAGTATGCCAAAAATTTATCCTCCACACCATTATGCCACCAGCAGCCTTAACTGTTGATACAAAGCAGGATGGGCCCATGCTTTCATGTTGTTCATATCAAATTCTGACCCTACCATCCAAATGTCGCAGCAGAAATGGAGATTCAGCAGATCAGACAACATTTTTCCAATTTTTGTCCAATTTTGGTGAGCCTGTGCAAATTTTTGCCTCCGTTTCCTGTTCTTAGCAAACAGTAGTAGGACAGGGTGTGGTCTTCTGCTACTGATGAAATGCTCTTCTGCATACTTTTGGTTATAACAAATGTTATTGTTACCTTCCTATCAGCCCAAAATAGTTTCATTCTCCTCTAACCTCTGGCATAAATGAGTTATTTTTCATGCAGAGAACTGCTGCAAACTGAATATTTTATGGCTTTGAATTTTCTGGGCCATTCTCTGTAAACCCTAGGGATGGTTGTGTGGGAAAATCCCAGTAGATCAGCAGTTTCTGAAAATCTTGGACCACATCATCTGGCACCAACAACCATGCCACATTCAAGTCACTTAAAATCCCCTTTCTTCCTCATTCTGATGCTCACTTCAGCAGGTCTTCTTAACCGTGTCTACATGCCTAAATACTTTGAGTTACTGCCACGGGTATATACTGTAGTGGATGTGTGTGTGGCAGTAGACAGCCTCTTTAACCTCTTTACAACCTCCAGGTCATGAGGTAGTTTTGGGATTAGGGTTCAGCTGATTGGGTTTCAGGGTCCTGGTGCTGACTTTTTTCCACAGAAAGCATTTTGGCAGGAAAACCACAGGTGTTGCAAATCACTTTAAATATGTCTGTATTCCTGTTTCATGTCAGTTAGCACCAAGGTCTATATTACGCATGCTGTCTCACTGTAAAGGCTTCTTGCTGTGAATGTTGCCTGCTGGGCTTACCGTGACAGCTTATTGTTTAAGGTACTGTCTCACCTTTAGTAAACTAACACATTTTACAATTAACTTCTGACATACCAAGCATTGCATGGCAGACCCATCATCACAAACTTTACATGACCATGCTATACCGTCCATTGTAATTTTATTATGAAGAATGGAAGCTCAGAGATAAGTAGGGATAGAATGTCCCTACTGTCACTATGGAACCACACAAGTCAGAGAGGAGCAATTAGATTGCCATGTGTGCGTGTGTGTATGCGTGTGTGTGTGTGTGTGTGTGTTCACTCAAGAAAGAAAAGCCCATTAGTAGTAAACAACTATTTTCTCTAGAGAATTCCTAGTTTGTAAATGGGGAGAGGAAATGTTCTTCATGATGATTTAGCTCAGACTGTGTGTGTGTGTGTGCGTGTGTGTGTGTCTTTGTTTTTCATCTGAACATTGTTCACATGTGAATGAGTAAATATGTCAGTAAGCCTGCGGGTCAGCATGTAGTCGTGGGAGAACATTAGTTCTAAGTGGACTTAAGTGTTGCTTCTGGGTTTATGTGTGTTGCGTGTTTGTGTGTCTGTGTGTGTGTGTGTGTGCGCGCACGCTCATCTACACTTGTCTTGGCCCTTGTCTTCTATCACTAAGGCTTTCTACTGTCATGATCATTACTTTAAACTCGCAGTTTGAATTATAGCTCTCTGTGTGCTCTGCTAACTCTGAGCACTGTCACAATTTATTCCTATCTCTGCTACTTCTGATGCAAATTGGGCCAAATGAGCTGTAGCAAATCTCTGCTGCTACAGAATGACACTGACGCTGTTTTCTCATACTGCTTGAAGGTGTCATCACAACAAATGTCTCACATATTGAATCATTTTGTGTTGAAAATTTGACATGGGCTAGGTGCTGCATTGCTGTGTTAGTTAGAAATTAAGGGGAGCTGATGATAAGGCGTTTCAGTCGATCTATAAATGGGGTGCTTGCCTCTTTTAAATATATGTTTGCCTTTTAGAAAGTCAATGAAAACTAGCAGTTAAGATGTAGAGAAACCATTTGATCAGAATATGTGTGTGGCAGCAAGTTTATTATGCTATCAGTCTAACTTATAAGGTACAAAAATAACAATAAGGCTAACTATTAAACACTAAGAGGCTGATGTGCACTGATTGCAGGGATTTGTCATGCTCACTCAGGCTGACTTGCAGTTACCAACATAATGGGTTTTGCAAATAATACTGTGTGCCTACTATAATGCATCACAGAGAAGTGCTGTAGGAAAACAAATGCAAAGGAGGAAGCTGAAGTGTAGTTTTCCATCCATCCATCCATCCATCCATCCATCCATCCATCCATCCATCCAATCCAGCTGAAAGGTGTAGTCTCTTTAACCTGTCCTGTGTCTACCCCAGGATCTTCTCCCTGTTGGACATGCACAGGCACCTCTGAAACACCTCCAACATGCCTCACCAAAAAGGCTTCAACTAGGTATCCTAGTCAGATGCCTAAACCACCTCAGTTGACTCCTTTCAATGCAGGGGAGCAGCAGCACTACTACTAGTGATCCCAGGAGCTATGTTGTCCAGGGTAATTTGCCCCTGGTTAGAATCTCCCAAGAAAAAACGGTACTAGGTGAGGGGCACAATTAAGTGCTATTCTGATGGCACATTCTGATCATGGTGCAGGCCTGGAAGGGCTCAGCCCAAATACCTAGAATAGACCACCCTCATGTGCAACCACCACCTGCAGGATGAGCCATGGAGACCCAGTGCGTGAGTGGCAGTCAGCAGCGGCTTTGGCCGTCCTATCTCTGGCTGCCAAAATTGTCTTAAGGGACATATATTCTTCTTTTCTCCTAGGAGAAAGGAATTATCTACATTAATGTTCAGAAGTTTGTTCTGTTGTTCCCTGTAATCCTATTATATATTCTATCCATTGTTTTTTTTGCTCTCTGACCTGTCTCCTTCTAAATTCCCCTGTTCGCCTGTAATCATCCCACTGGCATCTTGCCCTGACTTTATTTACCTCTGTTTCTGTCACCTTCCACCTTGCCAAATGTCTCTCTTATTAGCACCCTTCCTTCACCCATTTCTCTCCCTCTCCCTCTCTCTCAGTCTGTGTGCTGCATTTCAGCTGTTGTTCAGCTCTTGTATCCAGAGTAAATTAAATCAAGTATAGCAGTCAAATAAACTTAAACTGATAATCACCAAAATTACGCAGGGACACTTAAAGGGGGGAGCAGGTGTGAGACAGTACAAAGGCCTCATGAAAACAAAATGAAGATGAGAGTGCCCCCCTTTTCCCTTATCTCTTTTCTCTACTATCATCTGTGGTCTTGTCTCTGAGTTTTTTGTGCTTAGAAAAATATGTGTGTTGTTTCTTTAAAAAAACAAAACATCATTTTCATTTGGGGAAAATGGTTTTCACATGTATATTCCTTTATTTTGTTTCTCTCTCTTCCACGTGTTTATATGGCACACACCTTTATTTAGACTGCTCTCTGACTTTGACTGTTCTTCACATTTATGCTACATGAGCCCTCTGCAGTTTCCCATGAGACAGTGTTTGTGATAAAAACACGCACACATGCATGGCATAATATGGAAAATGGCTGCATTTGCATGATGCACAGCTCGTTATTCAGCACACGCAAACAAAGCTGACTGCTCTCTTTCTTCCACTACGTTCTCCTATGATACTCCACTCCTCGCACACTCCCTCTATTCCTCGGCCTACACAGCTCCTGAGGGACTCCCTCATGTTGTTGTCTCCCTTCTAACTCTCGTTTTCCTTCTGTTCTCTTTCCTCACCTCGCCCTGTGTCTTTGTTTGGTGTAGCCATCACTCACAAGAGCCATCATTACTCTTTTCTCTTTAGCTTGCTCTCTATCTTCCCCTGTCTTAGTTAAAGTTTTGCCGACAGGCTTTCGCTCACAACAGAAAATTTCTCTGCCCACGTTATTTGTGTCTTTCTCTTTATCTCCCACTCTTTCTCTTCTGGGTTGCTTATGGAAGAGCTGCGGAGAACACAGAGCTGTTAACCAAAGATGTGGCGATCGCACAGATAGAACTCCCATTAACAGGCTGAAACCATGGTATCATATTCTTATTATTGAGTTATGATTTACCAAACTCAATCCAGAACATATCAAAGCATTTTAAATTATCCTTGTGTTTTTGAAAACTTGTACGTAACTTTGTGTCTCTTTCTGTAGTCATACCCTCCTCCATGTTTTCTTCATTTCCCTTGCAAATAGGACAAACAGAACGCTGCAGTAACTGCTTTCTAGTGTAACCGCTGACTTTCTCTCTATGCTCACAGTGTGGGTTTCTCGGAAACTGCAGTTAGACTGAGCTAGACAGCTGCTACGTCATATTTTATTTGGACATTATCTAAGCGCCTATCATGGCATCTTTCTCATGTGTGCCTGATTCTTTAAAAAATTCCCTTGAATCATCTGCTTTTTTCCACTGCTAGGGCTCAATAAGGACTTTCCCAGGTTTTGTCTGCTCAGCTTCACAGTATTATTATTATTACATATAACTACACCATAACAACAAAACTCACAGTGTTTTTTTTTTTTTAACTCCTGGAAAGAATTTTTTCACAGCTTCCTTAACATCTTTATTAAAGCGCTGATTCTGAGACATGCTACCTTACCTCCAAGAGTAATCCTTAATTAAAATTCAAGGCCACAGCAGACTGTCAGAACTGACCTTGGATCTGCCAAGGCAGTAGATAATGGGGCGTCAGCAGCTCTGTTTAATTGGATGGCAGATCTAAGATCAGTGTGGTAGAAGTTGCTGAAGGGGCACATTGCAAGAAGAAAAGGGAACATTTCTGAGAGGGACGGGAGGTTTCATGCAGAGCAGTACATATGATTTAAATGTAAAACCCTGTGGTTGTGACAGGTTACCTGCCTGGGGTGTAAAAAAAAAAGTGCAGATTGTCATTTACCACTGTGTATTATTCCATATGTGCAAATTTGTGCAATTGTCTGACACTGGGGAAATGCTAAACCCTTTAAGTAGCCCTGTGAAGCTGCAGGTTTTTACTAAGCTCAGAGAAAAGACTACCACTTACAGCTGCAAGCAACAAACATAGCTAGCTCCTGTAATTGTTTGTTGTGTCAAACCAGGAATATGAAACACTCACTGGCAAGTCTCATTTCAGAATTTTTTTGTGCTCACTGTCATGTTGTAGAGCAGATTTAGTGCTGAAATGTGGAAAAGGTCTGATGTTTAGACTGCAGAATAAAACCTGTTTACCCTGATTTGCATTTTTGCATAAGGGAAGGCCTTTGAGACTCCATCTTAATCTAATTCTCAGTGTAAGATTTATTTATGCATTCATTTATGAAAACACATGCACACAGTATCAAACACTACAAGATTGAGTATTGGCAACCTTGGTCTATTCATTAAAATGTGTCAAGAAAGCAGTAAATGTGGGTTTTTTTTCATGATGCCAAGTTATTTCAGTAAGGAGAAAGAAAAATCATTTTCAGTTGAAAGAATTGAACATAATTTATTGAAGTACAGAGTTTGAATAATAAATTATTTGGCAATTCCAACAATCCAGCAATAGGACCCCCACGGGAGCCTAGATGCTGGTGGTGGCAGATGAAGGAGGTGAAGGCTTGGATGAGGGTATCTTACTGGCTACAATGAGGTGGAGATGGGGAGGAGGCAGGCTGAACAAATGAGAGTCTGAAAAGATGATTGGATCACTGAAGGCAGGAAAAAAAATTATTAGGCCAGAGGCAAAAGAGATGTAAAGAATAGCCTGGCAGCCTGAACACCCAGGAGTGCAGGGAGACAAGTGAATACAGATCCTCACTGAATGTAGGAATAAGCTGAATTTCTTGACTCGATAAAGCACGATGCAGGGCCAGTAACACTTCTTTCTTCAGTTTATTTGTTTGTTTGAAAGATGCACCAAATAGCAAAGGCAGCAGTGAGCTAGCATTACAAGCATCTAAAATTGGCAGTAGCTTTCTGCCACATGTTTCACATTTAAGGGTTTTAAAAGCCTCCTGCTTTTTAATTTTCTGTATCAAAGCATTGGTATGATTGATGTGAAAGATTAAAACTAATGTAGTATGGCTGCCTAATGAGCCCTTGTTGACATGCTTCTAAATTCAGAGTGGAGCTGAGAGCTGAAGCGCAGCCTCAAGCAGTAAAAGCTTACTAAGAAAAAAAAAGTGTATTTTTGGTGACAAGGAGGCTGTAGGTTATATATATTTTGCTTAATTGCACAGCAGGTTGAAAAGACACCTGCTTATTGCTGTGACTTGCCCACATCTTTTTCACCAAGACTCAAACTCGAACTCTGAAACTGAAGCTATGTTTCAAGTGTTCAAGAGCAGCAGACAGCATACACAAAATTGTGTGTGTGTGTGTGTGTGTGTGTGTGTGTGTGTGTGTGTGTGTGTGTGTGTGTGTGTGTGTGTGTGTGTGTGTGTGTGTGTGTGTGTGTGTGTGTGTCTAGAGGTCTGTTTAACAAAGCAGATAGTACTGTCTGTGTTTACCTGAACCCAACACATCCAGCCCAGAAAATAAGTAGAATACAGAAGCGTGGTGCCCAGCCATGTAGGAGTGGTGACAGATCAATTAGCACTTGTCACAGGCTCTGCCTGTATCTTTCTGCTGCTGCCATCATAGTTGTGTCTCTATTATATGTTTTTCTGTTGCCACTCCTCTGTCTGAGCCACAAGAGCCTTACACTGATACACAATTAACCCCAATTCCCTCTCATCCCGTTTTGTTTTCCCAACTCTTACACATCCTGCTTATTTTAGAATTTCTCTCATCGTTCTCCTGCATCTTTTTTCCCCCTTCTCCTCCTCCTCCTCCAATTTTTCTATGCAGACTGATTTAGAGTCTCTGGACCCTCGTGGTCGGACTCCTCTGCACCTCGCTGTCACACTGGGTCACCTGGACTGCGCCAGGGTCCTGCTGCAGCACGGGGCTGATGTTAGCAAGGAGAACCGCAATGGTTGGACCGGTGAGTGTGTGCACATGTTGTGTGAAGACAGTGGAGTTTATTTGTGGTAATGTGAGCAGTGCACGGCATAAATAGGCTGCATTTGGGAGGGTGCGGGTATGTGGGGGAAAGATGGCTGTGAAGAAGTATTGAATGAATTTTGCGATTCATGCCAATTTCTTATATCTTAAGATATTTTTTTTAACAACACCACTTCCCGCTGGATTTTTGTTTTCTTTTTTTTCTACAATTGCATCCTGTATTTGTTTGAAAAATAAAAACCAAAATCTCATCTCTGCTGGCACAGTCAGAATTTGGTTTCAGGTTCTTGCAATGGGAGGATAATGGAGTATAAAATCAGGTTGTTACCCTACAGCTCTTGTTTTTGCTGTCATCCCTCTCTTTGGTTGTGGCATAGTGTAGCTTGGTAATGAATTAAATGTAATCCAATAAATCTTTGTTATTTTAAGGAGTCAATATTGAGTATATTTCTTTTATCTCTTTACCTGCTTGCATGTCTGTTGGTGCCATCACAGTTGTCGGCCATGCCTTGTAGAGAGCATGTTTTGTATTGGCCATAGCACGCTAGTAAAATTTTGCTATTTCTGTCCATCAAGCCAGAAAAATAGAGCTGTTATTTTAGTTGTTACTAATGTTACTGACAGCCATTCTTGATTGCACCATTTGCCTATCGCCGTCAAACAATGGAGGGCATTATATCAGCGTGCTAACCAAGCAAACAAACATACTGCCTATGTGGTCATTTTGTCTTCTTTACAATGCCACACACACACACCAGAAAATATAATGTGTGTGTTAGCTCAATTCACAAGGTATACTGTTCTAAGGTTGTTCAGGTGTAGGACAGCTGATCAATGATGGGTGAGCCACAGTAATTGGTCATGCCAGCTTCTCCTTTGGCCCACTTCAGTTTCGGCAGTTCTCGCTGCCCTCTTAAATTGTTCATGTACATAAATTTTAGATGAAGGCTGAGTGATTGGCTCTGTTTTAGTCTCCGTCTCTCGCTCTCTCTCAGTTCTTCAGGAGGCGGTGAGCACCAGAGATCCGGAGCTGGTGCGTCTCGTGCTTCGTTACCGTGACTACCAGAGGACTGCCAAGAGACTGGCGGGCATCCCCGTCCTGCTGGAGAAACTGCGCCAAGTGGGATTTCACACAAACACACACACACACACACACACACACACACACACACACATGCTGTCATACACAGGTTCATGAACAGGGATGCGAATAAGTGTGCATATACTGTGTGCAGAATAGATATGCAAACTATACATCCATATCAGGGCTGTTTTGTCGAAAAATGCATTAATTTGAAATGTAAATGAATCTTTGACATCTTTTCTTTCCTGTGCAATTCTTTTTGAAAGTATTAATAACTTTGTTTAACAAGGGAAATACACTCAAAGGATATGTCTTCATGTTCCACAACACTCTGTCGCTCTCTAATCTGACTCATAGCTATTCCCTAAAGGCTTAAAGTGTGCCCTTTTGAAGGCTCAAAAGCATTGATGGACATGCTCAGGCTACCTGTACAGGAGGTTAATGGTCATAAGCCTGCAGCAGCAGATTGTGTTGTAGCTGCTGCACAAAACGGTGACAGAGGTGCAGGGATCTGCCTTCAAACAGTCTGCCTTCCTGTGTATCTGCTCCTGCTGGCTCCGTGATGCACACAATCATACATGCACTTCAGCATACTCTCATGACAGACACAACACCCTCACACTGTGAAAACAGCAAAGAGCACTGGCACTTGAACACACATGAACCCGCAAGCGTTACACACATCCCATCGTTTTTCATCTGCTGCTGCTCTTAGCCACATCATTGTCCTCTCCATCCCTCCATCCATCACTTCTATTATTAACACAGACACACAAACACCCCCCCCCCCCCCCCCCCCCCCCACACACACACACACACATACACATATCTCTTTTTCAGTCCCCTCATCTTTGGCACAGACAAGGAACCATCCCTGCTGCATTTGTTTGCTTTACCTCTTTTTCTTCTCCTGCACATTGGTATTCTCCTCTCCCTGTCTGTTAATCTTTAACTTCATCACTTTCCACAACTCTCCCTCTATAGCTTCCTCTTTATCGATGCTCAGTGTTTTCTCATTTTTCTTCCTTTCTCTCTCTCTGCTCTCCTCCTCCTCCTCCTCCTCCTCCACTGTCTAACCAGGCCCAAGACTTCTATGTGGAGATGAAATGGGAGTTTACCAGCTGGGGTGAGTCCAGTCCTTGTGTCCAATAATTCAGTAGAGCCAGTACTAACCAGTCAGACCTAATAATTTTATCTTCCTCTGAGGCTAAAGACACCTGTTTTCAATTGCATGTTAAAAAGCATTTGCTTTGTATACCCAGTATGAGTATCCATAGTAGATTTATGACACATTTTATGCTTTCTGTTGTAAACTGTACCATTCTTTCACCTGTAGCTGAGGAAATGTACATGTTTGAATGGCTTAAATTAAAGAAAGTAAAATACAAAAACTACGGTGGCCCCAAGAGATCAAATGCACTGCAGCTGTGACACCAGCAAATAGAAAAATGCTGCAAAAACACACAAAACAAAACTGAAGCTGAATAAAACACAACAGAAATTAAAAAAATAAAACACACAATGGAATTTGAATAAATCCGTTGCATTAATGTCTCCCCAAAAACACTTCCATTGTGTTTTATGTGCTTTTGCAGCATTTTTCTATTTGGTGTTTTCTAAAGTTGCAGTGTGTTTGACCTCGCAGAGCCTCCATAAAAAATAGAAAACTGAGACCTAAAGTAACATTTTGTACATATATCCATTAAAAACAGCATTAAGTCAAAGCATGTCTGTGTTCGCCTCTAGTGCCCCTGGTGTCTCGTATCTGCCCCAGTGACACATACAGAGTTTGGAAGAGTGGCCAGTGTCTCCGTGTTGATACCACCCTGATGGGATTTGAACAGATGACCTGGCAAAGAGGAAACCGGAGCTTCATTTTCAGGGGGCAAGGTGAGAGGCTGAACTCTATTCTTGCTCTGTGAGGTGCGTGCACTGTGCCAAAATGCAGTAACAGAAAATAACATTGACTAGTATTAATATTTAAAAATGTAGGTTAGACAAATGAAACTGGGAGAACAACAAAAGTACCAGTAGTTTTTGTGCTAAGCTAAGCTAACCTGCTGCTGGCTGTGGTGGCTTCATGCAGACCACAGAGACAAGAAGCTGGTGTTGATTTCATATGACTCTCTTAAACAAATACAATGATTGTGTTTCCAAAAGTGTTAAACTATTTATCTACAGGATGAGGCCAGATTTCCTCGGTCTTGTATACCCCTTTGTTTTCTTTTGTCCATTAAATCTCTTCTACTGGGATATTAAATGCATGAAGACAGCACTGTTTTTAATGGGCACAGAGAAATGCCGATAAACATGTAGTTGTATTTACCAGCCAAGGGAGCTTCATTTGACGTGAATATGATGGAGCAGGTGTGACTGTACCTTTCCATTGCTCACATAGGCTGATTGCAAAGCTCTTTCTCCCTCCTGTCTGCAGGCTCCAGCCCCCTGCAACCCTGAAATGGTTGGATGCATCCTTTCCCCCCCTCACTACCTTAAATTATCCCTCCTGTATTGACATTTTTTCACATAAAGATCTTCCTCTAAGTGTTTCTTTATCCTGGGCCATGTTTAATTTGCTCTTTCCTTTCCTCTCTCCATCTACTCCGACATCTGCAGCCTCTTCATTTTAATCCTTCCCTCTCTCACGCTCCTTTCTATGTGTTTTGGCATGTTTGCGTCTTGCAGCATCATGGACTTGTGGACTTCCTTACCGCTCTCTCTCGCACACTGAAATGACTCTAGTTTTTCTCTTCCCATCCCACCCTGTCTTTCTCTCAGACTCCAGTGCAGAGGTGATGGAGGTCGACCATGACAGGCAGCTGGTGTTCTGTGAGACCTTGTGCGTCTCGTCCCTTACAGCGCTCTCGCCGGGCAGGGGGAAGGGTGGTGCCTGCAGCAGCACCACTGCTGGGTTGGGTCTTCTGGGAGTAATGCAGCCCACTGATGAGCAGGTAGCAGCCAGGCTCTCTGCACCAGTGGTGACCACGCAGCTGGACACCCGCAACATCGCATTCGAGAGGTCAGAAGAAATATCACTATAGATTGAAAAAATAGACAGAATGTGTGGTGATAGGCTCTAAAAGGCACAGTCAAAATAACCCTGAAAGGTATGAAGCTCGTACACAGCTTTCATTTCAGTCAAAGGACTTGCTCTGTTAATCTGCTGCTTTTTTATGTTTTGTTTTGTTTTTCCATGTGGCGAAAAATCACTCTTTTGTTCTTAGAATTGAATTTCTGTCAGTGTTTTTCTGTTGCTGCCTCCTACACTGCAACCCACAGCTGAGTGGAACGAGTTCAGGCACGTTCTCTGGTGGCTGTCAAAATGCATTTCACAAAATGTAGAAAAATACAAACCAAAGCCACGGCAGTGGGAGGAAATGGACACAACAAAAAGTTGCATAGAACAAAGTAGTGAATTCCACTGAAGAGCACACATTTTTCTTGTACTGTATCTGGGAATATGCTCCTATCACAAAAGCAAAAATGCCCAAATAAATTTACAGGACTAAACCTGATGTGGAGGAACAAATTAGCTTCAGGGTGCCTGAGTCAAGCTCAGACTACCTTAAAAAAAAAAAAAAGTCAAATGCACTGGTGAACAAAAGGAAATGACTTGGAAAAGAGACAGGTTGGACATAAGGTGACTAGAAACAACACCGGGTGCAGAGATAAAAGAATTCGAAAGGAGGATAGAAGAGAGGGAGAGGTGGACCGAGCAGTGTCACGGAGGACAAAACTCATCCTATTCTGGTCAGGTGGAGAGACAAGACTGATGTGACAGAGAGGAAAGGAGAGGGGTAACAGAAGAGGGAGTTTTGTTTGGACAGAGAGGGATGGAGGGGAGAAAATGTAAAGAGAAGGATGAAACAAAAAATGATGGTGAAAAAATTTAGGGGATGGTAGTGAGGGACAGAAAAGGAGGGTGGGACAGGGAAGTATGGAGGAAGGCACGCAATGAGAAAAATGGAGGGAAAGATGAATGAGACACGAGGATATGGGCGGGAAAGCACAATACCGAAGCCAAGAGAAAGAGATATTTGATGGTTTTTGTGGCAGGAGGAGAAAGAGAGGAAGACAGTGATAGATAGGCGAGTAATGGAAAGGCAGCAGTGGCAGGAAGTGAATGTTAACAGATTAAAAGTGAGAAAGAAGACCGAGAAAAGAATGACTCAGAGAAGTGAGCAGAGGAGGAGAGGTTTGTGGTTTGGGGGGTAATCATCTCTCTGTCAAACCTGCACTTCACTGTCACCTCTGTGCATTTTCCTTGGTCAGCATTCCTGTCTACATGCCAGTAATCTATTTGTGATGCTTTACAGCAAACCGCTTTGTCAAGCATCCCAGACGGGACACCTACCTCCAGAGTTATTACGTCTTTATGCAGCCTTGCACACAAAAACTACAGCGCTGCAGTTTCACAGTTTTAGAGTTGGATTCACAAGTAAAATGGTTTCCAGAACCCTTGACAAGGACCTTGACAGTTGATATGTCCGTCTTTTGCCAGTTTAGTGCTAGATTTGTTAAACAAGGGCTACCAGAGGATGCAAAATGTTTAAATATTTAGGCTACAGGCTATTCCTGATCAGATTGTGAGGAGCAAGTCATATGTGACTTGCTAAGGAGCCATAAAGGTGCCACCATGTTCTCCTTCAAAGACATATTTTCATGTCACTTCCGTGTTGAGGATGCATCAGGACATGTTAGCATTTACGCTACAAAGGATGAGTAGTGAACTGGAAGTGGTTACAAGATTACGATGCGTGCTGGCGATCGTTTATGCTTGCGTTGACTGCTGGTCCTCTTGTGATCTGATTGGCCAAGACGCAGTTTTTTTAGTAGTTATAACCTTATTGACATCATTTAGCATGCTAACATTTTGCAAAGTACAGTTCAGGCTTGTGAGAATGCCAATATTTGCACAGTTTGGGACCTTAACCAAAGTAAAGGAAGAAATTCAATGTTCTGATGACTAGAACAGTTTATCCAACAATGATAGGAGACAGGCATGTGAGCTTTACCCTTAGAAGAATTCTCCCAAAGTTTATTTGTAAAAAAATTAATTAAATAAATATGATATCAGTAATAAACTTCAGATATATATAAGGGCTGAAATGAATGGAATAACCATCCTTGAAAAGTGAGTTTCTGTGCTTTGGTCCGTAAGGAGTTCAGTGACACGAATAGATCATGAAGATGTGATATGGCTCACTAACTTCTGGCAGGTTTGCTAATTGCGCACTGAACCGCTCATCTTCACTGGTGACAAACAAGGGCAATGAAAGCAGTGTTTTCAGGCTGCATTTTATGTGTAAAAGATGATTCTGGGTGCTTGCAGTCAATGGGGAGTTGGTTGATTTTACCCTCCGTGTTTTCAATGTTTAGATGCAACTGAATATTGCTTATAACTGCATTGAGATGAGAGAAAAGTGATCTGAGATGTGCTGTGTTGCAGGAATAAGACGGGCATCCTGGGATGGAGGAGTGAGAAGACTGAGATGGTGAATGGATATGAAGCGAAGGTAAAACAGCTCACTGATCACTCGCACTGTCCTGATAAACCACAGCTGCCAGAAGTCAGTTTGGTATTTCCTGAAGGTTCACTTAACTTGAAGGATTCAATTTCCACAATGAATAATCTCCAGAGTTATTTGATGCTTTAAAAATAAAAAAACATAAATCAAGATTCATGAGCACCTAAAACACCAGATGGCCTTTCAAATCAAGTTAAAAAAATAATACATTACCTTGTTACCTTGACCCCATTTGTTTTCTTTACCCCCTCGAGGGATCAATGGGAGGCAAGTGTCAGACTACCGGGCCATCTGTCACTGGTGGGTTTAAAAGCCCTTCAGATGCGCTCTACAGTAAAATGCTGCTGTCTGGAAGGCAACTATTTTCTGCTTCATTGATTTAGAGTTGCAAACATAAACAGACAACACTTACAGAGCTGCTCTACTCCTGGATGCTTTTAGTTCTTTATTTCAGTCGTGTGTCATCCAGTGTAAACTCAGTATCAGCAGCCTGTTCAATATTTAATCAGTACTTTATTTTTATGGTCACTATTGAGGAATTCTGTATTCTGCTGTGGACTCTAGAAGGAAACACATTGAACTGCAGACTAGCAACCAGGGTACAAAAAAAGGGGATTGTTTTGTTTTTTTGCTGGTATGGTGACAAGTTGATTTTGGAGTTATCACAGCTACACGTGTGCTGAAACAATGAGGACGTAAAGTCTGTCTGGGCAAAAAACAAGAGTTATGTCTCCTCTTTCAGGTGTATGCAGCCTCCAATGTTGAGCTGATTACCAGGACCAGAACTGATCATCTGTCAGACCAGAACAAGAACAAGATAAAAGGTAAGTTACTTCATCATGCCTTCGACCACTGAGGTGGTCTTTCTCTGCAGCTACATCACAGCTGGAGTGGCCAAATTTCTCCATTATCAACTCCACGCTGTTGTAACTCCCCTCCCCCAGCCCAAGTGCAGAGACTTGTCCGATAGAAGAGTCACCGATGAGTAGTCCCTCTCACCTGAGCGCGAGGAGATCACCCCGAGGCTGCGGCTAACAGCCCGTAAAGTTCTCTCGGTGGCTCCGTCTCATTTTCTGGTTCAGATCATAAATCAAACAGGATTAGCAGGTCTCTTTCCCTGGACTGTCGCTGTCAGCCAAGATCAACCATCACACACTCTTCTGAGAGGACTCCTCTCTCCCAGGTCACAATCCCCATCTGCACTCTGCTAATATGCAGGTGGAAAGTGTTCCTGGAAACGCTACACTGACTCCTGAATGAGTGACTCACTCCATTTGCCCTTTCCTTGTGCTACTTTTCATCATTTTGTTAATGCTGGAAAAAAAAAAGAACCCTTTAAGTGCTATCTATATATCCTAGGAGAGACACATACCTACTGTATCATCAGCAGCTGTAGACAGATTAGATGACCGAAGGCTGAAATGTAGATGACTGCTTTGAAAACCACACTACAATGATAGACCTTTGCTCTGCTTTTAGCACTCATTCAGTTTGTGGTTTGATAAAGACAACGACAGCACCAAATCCAAACCACACACTATCAAGCTGGTCACGTTTTCTTTCTTCTTTTTTTTTTTGCGCTCAGATCTAAATGAGCAGCAGCTGTTTTGCTTCATCAGTGTGGATCTTTTTAATCCCTTGATGTCTAATTTTCTCACTCAGTTTATTATTGCGAGGAACAGGATCCTGGAGTTTATTTTTTCAGATTTATATTTAGCTTGTTTTTTTGTTTTGTTTTTTGCACTTAACAGATTTTTGAAATCGACAGGACTCAGACCATTACATGAATTAGAATTGATTTGATTTTTGCAGCTTCTTTAGATGTTAATACGTTTGACTTGATGCCAAATCTTTATCCTCATATATCTTAATGTTAAGTAGACCTACATGGCCTACAAGGTCAGGCCCCATCTTATCTTAAAGACCTCATAGTACCATATCACCCCAATAGAGCACTTCACTCTCAGACTGCTGCCCTACTTGTGGTTCGTAGGATACTTAAAGAGTAGAATGGGAGGCAGAGCCTTCAACTTTCAGGCCCCTCTTCTCTGGAAGCTTAAAACTTTCTTTTTTGATCAAGCTTATAGTTAGAGCTGGATCAGGTGACCCTGAACCCTCCCTTAGTTATGCTGCAATAGATCTAGGCTGCTGGGGGGGGGGTGGTCCCGTGATGGACTGAGTGTCCTTCTTCATTCACCTCTTTTCACTCTGTTTATACACAACTCTGCATTTAATCATTAGTTATTATTAATCTCTGGCTCTTGTCCACAGTGTGTCTTTTGTTCTGTCTCCCTACCCTCACCTCCAAGCAGTCGCTGCAGATGGCTGCCCCTCCCTGAGCCTGGTTCTGCTGGAGTGCTTTGTTTGATAGTTGGGATTTTTCTGTTATTGAAGGGTCTTTATGTTACAGTATAAAGCACCTTGAGGTGACTGTTGTGATTTAGTGCTATATAGAAAAAATTGAATTGAACTGAATTGAATCAAGCTGATGCTTGTCTATAAATGGGCCTCGAAACTACATAAAACTGAAAATGTGTAAATTAATAATTTAAAAGCCCATATACTCATAGAAAGTTGCATATGTATGCAGGATACAAAGTGTTACATGGTGCTTTGAAGCACTGTTTCCTCCATAGTTAGTCAGATGAGCGGCTTATTTCTTTATTTATGTGGATGTGCAGACAGCGATGTCATAGAAACGATGAAACTCTGCTGCTCATGATTGGGGAGGGTTTCTTAATCAGCACCACCCAAAATGAAGTGACCTCATTTGTAAGTCCAGGTGGTGTGGTAATAAGTGTCACCCCACCCAAACTGCATTCTGAACAAGTTCACCGACAGTGTGTTGGTTACAAACACGCTCTTGTAAAACTAATATTTTTTGAGACTCTCTTTAGTTTCATATGATAATGAGCATCTTTTATGACTTATAAACAAATTGAAAGATGCCGGTGTTCACTCTTTGCAGAAAAGGGCTAAATTAGTACCAGTATATACAAGAGGGTGCCACTTAGACAGTTCTGGGTCATGGCACCCAGTTAGCCTAAAGGACAATTCCACCTCATCCCACATGCTGGCAGAGCTGGTTTGAAATGACAGGAGAGTTGGAACACGGGAACACTACAACAAATGCATGGTAATGTTTGACAAGCATGATGTCATGCCATGAGTTGGTTATTCTGGATTGTTGGTGGTGATGAAGATTGAGTGAATGCCTTGTGTGGTCATGTGAGAAAGTAATTCGGGGCTTGTCAGAGTTGGCGACATTACTGTTCATTGCATATGAGATTAGAATAGGAATTAGATGTTAGGACCTTGAATATTCTCAAGATTGTGGTATTGTTTTCTGATTTGTGACAAATATGATTTTTCCTACCATTACTGCTCTGTCTGTTTCCCATAATAATAATGGTTATCTCCAAAAATGATGCCCTCTCTCTTTTTATTGGAGCACTGAATGAAGTCGGCGTCTTGAAGTAGTGGTGCATTAAACTGCCATCTTCCGGGGATGAGATAAGGGACTGAACATTAATACGGGGGAAAAGGGGGAAACTGTCTATGATTTAATGAACTGTGGTCTCTAGGATACTAGGGCTGCAGAGCAGGAAAAGGTCAATTCAAGAGGTGGAAGAAGGAAAAGTAAGAACAATGTTGAGATTAAGGGTTTCTCATTGTCCAGCTGCGGTCTATAATTACTCATGTATCAAATTCTGCTGTAAGATCTACTGATATTCAGACTGGATTTCTTAGGCTGTAGAATTCTGCTTTTTTGCTTCGATTCAATTAAGTTGGCTCAGCTTGGTTTGGTTCATTTCATACAGGCTCCTAGTAGATGATAAGAGTACATTACAAAAGCTTGATATAATGCAATAAGCCTGAGCAGAGCATTATAGAGCAAAATAACACTAGGCAGGGGCGATAAATGAGCCCATACTGAGGGCTGTGCAGTGCATCTAAAGTCAATCTGTAAAACTAACGGGGCACTATGTATATTGTATGTATGTGTTGTGATTATATAAGTACATTTTTATAACTTGCTGTTGCTTCTGCTTCTGCTACTGCGCGCGCGTGTGTGTGTGTGTGTGTGTGTGTGTGTGTGTGTGTGTGTGTGTGTGTGTGTGTGTGTGTGTGTGTGTGTGTGTGTGAGCAGGTGGAAAGACCCCACTGCAGAACTTCCTCGGGATTGCCGAACAACACATGGGGCCTAACAACGGGGTGAGCAGGCGCTTGCTTTGCACGTCATCACGTTAAACATAAAAACAGTCAGCACCGTGACGGTCATTGCTGTTTTGAGGGGAAAATTTTGTCGGGGAAATACCCGCATGTATGAATCCTGACTGTCGAGTTGACTGTGTCAACAGCAGAGGCTCCACACTGCTCTCAAATGTTGATTATGTTTTTTAATTTGTTTCTGCTGCCGAGCACCCATGACTCATACCTCCCTGCTTCTCCTATTTCTGTGTTCTTGCTCTTCACTTGCTTCTTCTCACTGCCCCCCCAACCCCCCACCCCACCCCACCCACACACACACACACACACACACACACTCACACGCACGCTACTGTGTGCTCAGGGATATTTTGGGCAACAAACAAAATTAGTACATAAACAATGACTGGTCCTGGGCTTGTGGTGAGCACTGCAAAGACTTGGAGCAAAAGACCCAAAAACTCTGACTGTTTTGCCAAACTGTAAACTTTAAAGAGGCACTTTGTCTTCTGCTTCACAAGTCTTTGGTGGCCTGTACCATTAATGGGGTTCTACTTTTGGCAGGTTTACTGAAGCCATATGTGACAGTGAGACAGTTATTAGTGCAGCGAGCCATCCACTGTAATGATGACTAGTGAAATAAGAAAACTGCTTTATAATTTTTTTTCTCAACTTCTGACTTGAGCTCAAAGCCTTCAAAGAGTTGTTAAAAAATGCCAGTAGGTAAAAGGAGAGCCTTGAAATCTCCACACAGCAGAGAATAGCAAAGAAAGTGAGTTTGAAAAGCCTCTGGTATTGATTAATAATCCTTTGCATTCCTGCAGACTTAGTCGTTTTTCTACAACTGTAAAAGCTTCACTATCTCTAATATGGTGACATTTCACACCAGCATGTTTTTTTTAAAATTCATTTTATTCATTCCTCGCTTTGTCCAGGCTCTGGTGACCCAGATGTCGTCCCCTGTGGTGACGAACCCTGCCGCGCTGACGGCCGAGGAATACTTCAACCCCAGCTCGACGATGACTCAGAGGGACATCGGCCACCCGTGCCAGCTCACAACCAAGACACAGAGGTGCCACAGACCCACAGAAAAAACAAAAAAAACAGACAGGCAGCCATGCATAGAGCAAAGTCGCCCTCCAAACTGTCAAAGCTGACAAAATGATGGACAGAGAATAGCCCAGAGGAAAAATTGGTCGTCCACAACGGCTGGCTGCTGAGCTCCTGAGGTGAAGGGCAGTCAGATAACAGTGGCAGACAAACACTCATGTTTTTACAAAGCTGGTGGAGAGTCGAGCAATTAGTGGATTTCTGCAGTCTATCACTCAGCTCTGGCTGGATGACTCATGGCGCTCCAGTGTATTAACAAATGCAACCGAACAAAAAAATGAAATGAAAGAACACTTGCAGTGTCACTTAGGAAGAAAAAAGCAACAAAAAAAAGAAGGGTATATATGAACTCAATGAGGGAAGTATAATCAAATAAAAGAATCATTTGACTTGTTTTGTCTGTAACACAGCTGATTATTCCATTGCCCACTAATCGTTTTTCCGGTGTCGCTGTGTGCTTTGGTCTTTCTGACATTTCCAGAAGTCACTTTTATTCTTCTTCAGCAGGTAATGAAAAGTTGGACATCGGGAAGATGATGCGTCTGAGGTTGTAGAGCTGCCTCTCGATCTTGTGTTCATTCATTGGACAAATTAGAATATAAGAATCGATCGACCTCGGTCTGAACACGACTCAGCAGCTTGTGGACAGCCACTGTTAGCTGATGTGATCAATGTCTTTGCGCAGCTTCCTCTGGGCAAACATTTAACTGTCCAAGCAAGAGCATAAATTGCTTCAATTATGCTTTAGACAGAAATGCATTTGCTGATATTTATTAATCAACTCTTCCTTCCTTCCTTATTTTCCCATATGTGTGCTTGTTCCTAGGTTTAAAGCCAAGTTGTGGCTGTGTGAGTCCCATCCTCTTTCCCTGGCAGAACAAGTGGTGCCTATCATCGATCTCATGGCGATCTCGAACGCCCTGTTCGCTAAGCTGCGTGACTTCATCACTCTGCGTTTGCCGCCTGGCTTCCCTGTCAAGATTGGTGAGTACAGGGAGATTGAGATAGATGAAGGGAGGGAGGTTAAAATGTTGGCTGTTTAAATAAAGGGGGAGGGCAGGGGGCTGAAAGGCTTGGAAAAGGGACACAAAGATTAATGGAAAGAAGTTAAGACATGCAGTGAAAGGGAGTAAAAATGACCAAAAAGGCTATAAGATGTATCAATCATAAAAATAGAATAATAGATATAAAGGACACGTATGGTGATTGGATTATGGGGGTGAAACTTCTGTCCTCTCCCTGCAGAGATCCCTCTCTACCACATCCTAAATGCTAGGATCACCTTTAGCAACCTGAATGGCTGTGAGGAGGGAAGTGGTGTCCGTGCTGACAGTGAAGTGGTGGTGGAGGGGGATGGACAGAGGGACACCCCGAGGACAGACACCCCTTCTCCAGGCAGCGACTCCTCTAGCGTCTCCAGCTCTAGTTCCACCAGTAAGTGCCTCAGCTGTAGAGCTGCAGAATACTTTTTTCTGTTTTATAAATTCTTTGTGAGAACATGCAGCAGAGGCAGTTCACAGAGTCTACACATAACCAAAGGTAAAATCTATTGTGGGATTGCTAAGAAGGACCCACTTGCACAGAGTTTTACTGGCCCACCAAAAAAAAGGTGTCATGGTCTGGGGTCCTTTTGTCCCTGTGTGTTTTGTTTTGGCTTTATTTTGTCTGTTCTAGGGTTTTCTTTTGTTGTGGGGTTTGGTTATGTTTTGATTTTCTAGTTCCTTGTGTTTCCCGGTGTTCAGTGTCAGGTCTGTGTCTTTGTTCCCTTGTTTGACTTCCTGTTTTATTTTGATAGTCATCTGGTCTCTGTGTGTTGTGTTCTGTTTTACTTTCCCCTGTTCATTAGTGTTATTTTGTTCACCTGTGTTCTCACCTGTTTCCTCTTCCCTCATTATTCCCTGGTGTATTCAAGGTCTCAGTGTTGTTTAGTTCCTTGTTGTGTCCTTGTCTGCCTAACTGGGAATGTTGGCTTTTGCTGTGTGTTTTGTTTCTCAAGTTTTCTTGTGTAGCTGGCTCCCGTCCGGTTTTGACATGTTCAAGTTTATGAATAAAGTTTAAGTTAAACATTGTTCGAGTCTTGAGGGTGTTGCATTGGGGTCCTCCATCTTGCCTCACCTTGCCAGCTGTGACAAAAAGGTTAATTTTTATATTTTTAAAGATCAATGTAATTTATTAGATTTATATTTTGTATTAATAAATTAGTAAATCTGCAAAATAATGACACTAAAACTGTGTACACCACGTGCCCCCCTTCAGACACACCCCTGCATCCTGCAGGAATCCCTGCAACAGAACATCAAACAGCTGTTGAAATCCTGCAGCAAGTTTAAAGATCATAACAAACTAAATGCAACAGTTTGTCTGCATACAGACAGATTGTATTTTAACATCTATAACTTTACTGTACAGCACAAAAGTGGACATAGCTTCCGTGGCATCACCCATTGGTTTCTGAAGTCTTGTTTTGATGCCTCAAGATAAGTGCCCACCCCACAGATGTTACGAAGAGGGACCGGTCTGACTATGAAAGCACATGCAATTTATGACTGACAAGCTGTCAACCAAGGAGCATGTGGTTCCATACCAAAAATAATCCTTCATTTGAAAACATGGTATGACCAAGATTTATAAAATAAACATAATTTTTCATTCAGTATGACCCAAAACAAGTGACTGAGCCCATAAACGTGTGAGGAAGGTGTTTACAGAGACTTCTATAGGAGTGGAAGTCTTTTCGCAAGACTATTGCCATCTGGTGTCCTTCAGCTAGAGTGCAGGTTTTCAGGAATTTCTGCATCAGCTGCAGAAGCAAACAGCAGTGGTGACTAATACAGCCCTACCTTTAAACCTCAAAAATATCCAAATGGCTGAGTTATAAAAACATGGAACCAGCCTCAAGTGGCTTTTAAAGGAATTACAGTATTTGGCACTTCTGCTTAGGCTTCATTTTTCAGCCCTGCTTGGTGAGGACAGGCTTGTGTGGATTTGGCACTGAGTATCTCATAATGCATTTTGCAGTGGTGGAGGTGATAGGTAACAAGTGAAAATCACATTTTTTGAAATTCTAATATTGTCTCACAGAATGCAGTTTTTCTACACAGAGTGGATGTCATTTTACTGTCTAGTCAAATTGATTTCACAATCAAACAAACTGTCAGTCGAATGCATTTGCATTGGTCTAACTTTTGTCTAACTGATATTTGCTGGGTGTTAACTTGTTTCCAATATTGCACATATTTATGAACTCTCTCAGGCAGCTTTCTTCTCATTTATTTAAATAGTATTCAGGAAGGACATTCAAAGCTCTTCTTTGGATGTTGGCTGCCTTTTGTTCTGCTCTCTGTCAAGATGATCCCACACTGCTTCAATAATGTTGAGCTCTGGGGAGGCCAGTCCATGATTGATAGAGTTCCATTGTGTGGTTTTCTATCCAGGTATGCTTTTACTGCACTGGCAGTGTGTTTGGGATTATTGTCATGCTAAAAAATCTGAAGCTTTCCAGGTGATATTGCATGATGGTTCAAAATCTGACCATACTTTTCTGTGTTCATAACTTTTAACAAGAGCCCCAACACCACTGGTGGAAATGTATCCCCAAACCATGATAGAGCCTCCACCATGTTTTACAGATAGCTGTAAACACTCACTGTTGTATGTCTCTGCTGACCTCCTTCGTACATAATGACCATGATTTGAACCAAAAATTTGCCACTCATTTTCAGTCCAGTTCTTGTGTAATTTGGCATATTTCAGCCTTTCCTCCTGTTTCCCTTAAGAATGGCTTCTTGACAGCCACCCTTCCACTGGTGCATTTTTTATACTTTAGCTATTTGAAATCTGAATGATGTCAAATAGCTAAAGAAAATTCTAGAAAATGGTCAGGTACAAGGACTGGACTGAAAATGAGTGAAAAAGCAGCCAATGTCCAAAGAAAAACTTTGAAAGACCTTCAGAAAGTGGCTCAAGACTTATACACAGTAGACTTTATTATAGAGTACATATCAGACAGTCCTCAGATCAATTCACTGAACTTGTTTCTCCTCAGTGGGTGACGCATATAAATCTTAACTGCCCATTTTGGCTACATCTGTAACGCCTCTATAAGACTGAAACAGTGGACACTTCTAAATTGCACTGTATTCATTCAAATGCCCTATGCTTTTGATATTTACATTTACATGTACAGTAAATAGCACATGTTTGATTCCCTCCCAAAGATGTTTTGTCTTTCTTTTGCTCAGAAAATTCTTTTTTTTTCCCCCCCGCTCCTCTCCTTTAGTCTCCTTTACTGCCAGATAACACTCCTTCGCATCTCTTGCCCTTTGCCTTCCCCCCTGTGTGCTGCAGTGTCCTGTCGAGCCAGCGAGATTCCCCCATGTGTGTTTGAGGCCCCACCTGGATACACCATGCTAGGAGGCAAACAGAGAGACAGCATGAGAGAGGAGGAGGAAGACCTGCTGCAGTTTGCCATACAGCAGAGCTTGCTGGAAGCCGGCTCCGAATACGATCAGGTGGCCTGAATGTGAATGTGAATGTCATCTTCTGCCCTCAAACACCCATTTAGACAGCCTAAATCAGTGCTTAACTGGCTACTCGCTAGATCAAGCTAACCTTAGCTTCCTGAAACAAACATTGCACTACTAGATCATTTTTGATGCTGCTGTAGTGGTTGGAGTGTTTTCCCCAAATCATATAAAGACCAGGACAGAGCAGCTAATATTATCTTACATATGGTGATAGAACGTGTGTCAACACACTGGAAATGCTACCCAATGGATGAGCTAGACATAAACAGTGTAGGCGAACAAACTAGCTAATGGAAAAATTTGGATAATTAGTCAATGAATACACCAGATGACTGACATTTCTCAGGAGTTCACAGTTTGATAACTTGTGCAAAGAAGTTTTACATTTTATGTGGTGCAGACATCAGGTGCTGAACATTAATTTACTATAAAGTCTAATGCTTCTCAAATGGCATCCAATGTACACATCAACAGCTTTAAAGCCTAATGGAGAAGACTCAGCTGATCAAATTTCACATTCACCTCATAAAATCAATGAAATTCTTTCAGGTGTTACATTTACACAATGTTTGATGCACATATTAAAGGACTGCATTAATGATATACATATAGTTCATAGACTAGTCAATCCTGTGTCTACAATAACATTTATTTCTCAGGATGTTACCTTACAAGACTTCAAGTGATCTGTACTTTTTTGATAGTATTTTTGGTTGTGGGGATGCTTTCATTAGAACAACATGTACATGAAAGTCCAACCTCATCACAGCTGCCATTCATGCTTCCAAAGCTATGATTTGACCATGGCTGTTTGGAGGAAGGGGTGCAAGCAAATGGTTAGTGGTTGTGTTGAACATTTCTGAATATGAATTATTAATTTGAAGTATTAGTATTATTATACTTTGTTAGGCGCACCTTGCTAATAGTGGGTTGGACCCCCCTTTTGTCTTCAGAACTGCCTTAATTCTTCATGGCAAAGATTCAACAAGGTGCTGGAAACATTTCTCAGAGATTCTGGCACATACTGAGATGATAGCATCACACACAGTTGCTGCAGAGTTGTTGGCTGCACGTACATGATGTGAATCTCTCGCATCCCAAAAGAGAGATCTGGTGATTCAAGAGCTGATGAGTACAGTGAACTCATTGTCATGATCAAGAAGACAGTTTGACATGATTTGAGCTGTGTGACATGGCACGTTATCCTGCTGGAAGGAGCCATCAGAAGATGACTACATTGTGGCCATAAAAAGATAAACATAACCAGCAACAATAGTCAGGTAGGCTGCGATGTTTAAACAATGCTCATTTGGTACTAAGGGGCCTAAAGTGTGCCAAGAAAATATATTCCCTACACTATTACACCACCAGCAGCAGCGTGAACTGTTAATACAAGGCAAGAGCCATGTTCATGTTGTTTATGCCAAATTCTGACCCTACCATGTTGCAGCACAAATCAAAACTGATCAGACCAGGCAATGTTTTTCCAATTTTTGTCCAATTTTGGTGAGCCTTTGCAAATTTTAGCCTCAGTTTCCTGTTCTTAGCTGACAGGAGCAGGTCACAGTGTGGTCTTCTGCTACTGATGAGATGCTTTTCTGCATACTTTGGTTATAACAAGTTACTGCTTGGTTATTCTCCTCTGACCTCAATGAGGCATTTTTCAACCAGAGAACTGCTGATCACTGGATATTTTCTGTATTTCGGGCCATGCTCTGTAAACCCTAGAGATGGTTGTATTTGAAAATCCCACTAGATCAGGAGTTTCTGAAGTACTCAGACCAGCCTGATTGACACCAACAAGCGTGCCACACTTAAAGTCACTTAGATCCCCTTTCTTCCCCTTTCTGATGCTCAATTTGAAATTCAGCAGGTCGTCTTGACCATATCTACATGCTTAATTGCGAGTTGCTGCCATGTGATTGGCTGATTAAATATTTGTGTTAACAAGCACTTGTACATTCAACTAAATTCAATCCAATTTTAGTTATATAGCACCAAATCACAACAAATAGTTGCTCCAAGGTGCTTTATCTTGTAATGTAAAGACCCTACAATAATTACAGAGAAAAGTCAACAATCAAATGACCCCCTATGAGCAAGCACTTGGCAACAGCGGGAAGGAAAAACCTCCTTTTAACAGGAAGAAACCGCCAGCAGAACCAGGCTCAGGGAGGGGCAGTCATCTGCTGCAACTAGTTGGGGGCCAGGGGAAGGAGACATGCTGTGGAAGAGAGCCAGAGATTAATAACAACTACTGATTAAATGCAGAGTGGTGTACAAGCACAGCTTTATCAAAAATTCAGTTCAATTCAATTTTATTTATATAGCACCAAATAACCAAATAACAGTTGCCTCAAGGTGCTTTATATTGTAAGGTAAAGACCCTGCAATAATTACAAAATGAAGGTTTTAAGCCTAATTTTAGAAATAGAGAGGGTGTCTGTTTCCTGAATCCAAACTGGGAGCTGGTTCCAGAGAAGAGGGGCCTGAAAGCTGAAGGCTCTGCCTCCCATTCTACTCTTAAGTATCCTAGGAACCACAAGTAAGCCAGCAGTCTGAGAGCAAAGAGCTCTATTGGGGTGATATGGTACTATGAGCTCTTTCAAATAAAGATGGTACCTGATTATTCAAGACCTTGTATGTGAGAAGAAGTATTATAAATTCAATTCTGGATTTAACAGGGCCAATGAAGTGAAGCCAATATGGGAGAAATCTGCTCTCTCTTTCTAGTCCCTGTCAGTACTCTCGCTGCAGCATTTTGGATCAACTGAAGAACTTTTTAGGGAGCCTTTAGGATAACCTGATAATAATGAATTACAGTAGTCCAGCCTAGAAGTAATAAATGCATGAATTAGCTTTTCAGTGTCACACTGAGATAGGATGTTTCTAATTCTAGAGCTATGCCTTCTAATAATACTACCTAAGGGAAGCATGTATACTGTAAATAAAATTGGTCCTAGCACAGAACCCTGTGGAACTCCATAATTAACCTTAGTGTGTAAAGAAGACTCCCCATTTACATGAACAAATTTGAGTCTATTAGATAAATATGATTCAAACCACTGCAGTGCAGTACCTTTAATACCTATAGCATGCTCTAATCTTTTAATAAAATATTATGGTCAACAATATCGAAAGTTGCACTGAGATCTAGCAGGACAAGCACAGAGACGAGTCCACCATCAGAGGCTGTAAGAAGATCATTTGTAACCTTCACTAATGCTGTTTCTGTGCTGTAATGAATTCTGACTGAAACTCTTCAAATAAACTGTTCCTTTGCAGATGATCAGTTAGCTGTTTTACAACTACTCTTTCAAGAATTTTGAGATAAAAGGAAGGTTGGAGATTGGCCTATCTTGTGTGAATATATTTATATCTTTGTCAACCTCTGAGGTGCATCTCTGCTACAAAGAGGTTCTGTCTGGAAACAATAGAAAATGACTCACATGCTGCTATGTGCTTGTTGTTCTAATGAAAGGATCGCCAAAACATAAACTAATTTCAATTTATCTTGCTATGTGTTCCAAACATGTTGAATTTGATGTATCACACCAATTCTGTGGCTTTTTTAATAGTGGACAAACCAAGTGCATTAGGAGTTTTCTCATGCTGATATGGTGCTGATGCATTACAGTTATTAGTGACAGTAGAGTATTTGGTGTGTCTGTATCTATGAACAGGCACAGGTAGCAAGTGTGCGCCCCCCCCCCCCCCCCCCCCCCACCGTGCAAATGGCAGCAATAAATTTAACCATAAGTCAAGCAAGACCAGACAAATATACGCAGTGAAGTAGAGAAAAAGGCGACCAGTCTCAAAATAAAAACAATCAATACTGAAGCAAAATCAGTAAGTAGAATAAATTGCCTCTGATGTGTGGAGCACACTGCCTCAGGATCGGTGTTGTCGTAAAATCCCAGAGATCCGGGTCCTGATAGTCCTTGGCCTTCTTCCAGAAGTTACAGAAAGTGAGGTATAAATAGGCTCTGTGAGACAAGTCAGAGAACATCCTCTGAGTTTTCTTAGCTGAAATACACGAGGGGAAAGAGCAGAGGAGACAGGGGCATGGTTGCAGCAGAGGTTTTGTGCTTCAGTTTGTGCACTCATCTCCAGCAGCCTGCTGTACTGAGCACCTCCACTGCTGTGCTGAGAAAGGTGACACTTCTAATTAGTGCTGTGATACTGAAACAGGACAGGTGTTAAAGGATCACACCGCTGACACTGCATGTTTTACAGAATTAACCGCTGTACAAATCTAGCTTACACTGGATCCTGTCATCTTCTAAAAGAAATACCACCTTTTGTTCGCAGCTTCCATATATTTTTGTGACAATGCGAAACTGAATTTGAAATGTTGTGAAAGCTCATTTAAAGTTGAAGCCTGGGAGTTTTTTTTTTTTTAACTCTAATCACACAATGATAATTGAGAATGATTTTTATTTTGATGATTACTAATGGATTTTTTTCACCAAAAAACAGCAACGGAAGGAAATATCGGTTCACTTTGTGAACAGAAAGGCCCCAGCCAGCCACGAGGTTCAAATCCAGGGTTTTCTTGGTGTGAGGCGACAGTGCTAACCACTGCACCACCATGCTCAGTCCTGATTTGTTCAAAGTTTTCCAAATTTCAAAAACACAATTTAAAAAACAGCTTTATAAGTAAAATTATTTTAGTTTGTCGATTTTTGAGCCGCTGAAAATGGGGGAGTGTGCATAAACATGGCCGTAATTCCTAAACCATTCATGCAAAATTCACGGAAGACCCCTTAAGTTAAAACTGAGAGTCTGCACTATTGATTTAAATCCACTGTGGTGGTGCACAGAGGAGAAAGGTAAAAAAAAAAAAAAAAAGTCATTGTCTAAATACTTGAGCACCCAGTTTATATGACAGAAAAAAAGGGAGAGCATAACAGCAAATAAACCATCGCTCATAAATATTCACTGTGATGGGATTTTTCAAATAAACATGCACTCCTGAAATATAATTAGAGGCTACAGAGAGAGTATGAACAAGGTCAGATTAACCCACTCGAGTTTGTCACAAGTTGGGAAGCAGCTTTCAAACACAGGTTTAAAGTCAAATTTATCGTGAGCTGAAACAAATATTATTCAGGCAGGTAAAGAATAATCCACCTTTACCAAAGGCACGGGGAAGAAGAGAGGCGTGAAAGAGGGTTTGCAACTTTGTAACCTAAATAAAATGAGGCCCAAATTTCTCATGAGATTTCCTGATGCCATCTCTCTGGCCACTGGCTCCAGGTGAGAAATATAGTACTAAAGGTCCAAAACTAGATTTTAATGAAAGATCAAGATCAGGTATGACTGCAGAAACCAGCTTAGAGCTCAAGTTTCAAATCTCTGATAATGATGATAATGGCTAGTAATATATGTGGTAGGTGTGCATGTATTTTTTTTTAGTTCAGAAGAATGTGAGGACTAATGTTTAACAAGAGCTTCTTATCTTCATTAATCTCTAGTAGTATTAAAACTGGGTGTGTACTTAAGGAAGGACCCTGGCCAGGATCGATCTTTCATTTTATGAGCAAGCCAGCCGGCTGTCTCTTTACCATACATTAACAGGAAGCTGCCTACAGGGGACGAGGATGCATTTGTTTTCCATTTACCACTTCCTGCGGTGCTCGTTTTCTGACTTCCTGTGCCACCTCCTTTTTGTGTCTAGGTGACCATCTGGGAGGCGCTGACCAACAGCAAACCGGGGACTCACCCTCTGCCCTGCGACCCAAGTCGTGTCGAGAGGTCAGAATTAAACTCTGCTTTGTTTTTATGGAGCCTGCGTGTTTGAGCTAAACCCCTTTGTTATCAGGAGCCGCAAATAAAGTGGGATAAAAGCGTCCGTGAATTGAAGAGAGCAGGACTTTCAGTGTCAGCAGTGAGAGGGGAAAAAAAAAAGCTCCACATAAATCTCCTTGAGTGTCAGGATGAAGGCGATACATCCTGCCATCCCGCCACCGTATTGTCTCTGACTTCCTCTCAGCTCTGTTATGTATTGTTAATCTTCAGTGTCTTGCACTCCTCTGTGTATTCTTTTTTTCTGCGGTTCTTTCCTCCCATCCCTGATTCACATCCTGTATTCCTGTCCCATTCCCTGCTCTATTCTCTTATCCATCCTGCTATTCTCCTCATCTCCTATCTGCTGAGCACCACTGTGTGTGCATGTGTGTGTGTGTGTGTGTGTGTGTGTGTGTGTGTGTGTGTGTGTGTGTGTGCGTGCGTGCGTGTGTGTGTTTGCAGAGAGGGTCGTGGGAGGGGGGATGAGAGAGTTGAGAGTTTCCTGCTTTCTCAGTTGACAGTACTGTAGTTGACTTTAGCCTCTGTTATCTTTAGACTGTTTTTCTCTCTGCATGCCTTCCCTGTTTGCAAATGTGAGTGGCTGCATTCACAGACTGTCTTGTTCTCTTTTTCGCTTTGTGTTTTTTTTTTTCTAAGTCTTTCCATAGCAGTGTTTGCTCGTTCCAAAGTTCAGATGTGAGGCAAAACTGTTGGTCTTGTAGACTGCCAACAAGAGAAAACCTGAACTGCATAGCTTGTCTTGTCTTTTAACTAAATTCTCAATAAATTGCGACCCTAATTTTCCCCAAAAAGCTGGGATGATGTGTAAAATGTAAATAAAAACAGAATGCAATGATTTGCAGATCTCATGAACCCCAATTTTATTTACAATAGAACATAGAAGTCACGTCACATGTGAAAAAATAAGGTCATTTTGAGTTTGATGACAACAGGGTGTCCCAAAAAAGTTAGGGCAGAGCCATGCTTCTTTTAACAACAGTCCACAAACATCTGGGAACTGAGGAGAGCAGCTGCTGGACCTTTGGGAGAGGAATGTTGTCCCATGATCGAGGATTCTAGCTGATCAACAGTCCTTGTCATATTTTTCATTTCACGATGCACCAAAAGTTTTCATTTGAAGAAAGGTCTGCACTGCAGCCAGGCCAGTTCAGCACCTGGACTCCTCTACTATGAAGCCACGCTGTTGTAATGGATGCAGTTTAGTATTGTCCTGCTGGAATATGCAAGGCCTTCCTGGAATAAGACATCATGTGGAAGGGAGCGTATCTTGCTCTAAAAGCTGTGTTTAACTTTCAGCACTGATGGCGCCTTTCCAGATGTGCAAGCTGCCAATTCCATAGGCACTGATGCAGCCACATACCGTCAGAGTGCAAGCTTTGAACTGAGCACTGATAACAAGCAGGACGGCTCCTCTCCTCTTTAGGTATCCATGTTTTCCAGAAAGAATTTGAAATTTTAACACAGCAGTTTTCCACTTTGCCTCAGTTCATTTTAAATAATCCTTGGCCCAGAGAAGATGGTGGTGTTTTTGGATCACGTTCACATATGGCTTCTTCTTTGCATGATCGAGCTTTAACCTACATTGGTGGATGGCACGGTGAACTGTGTTCACAGACGGTGATTTTCTGGAAGTGTTTCTGAGCCCATGCAGTGATTTCCATGACAGAATCATGCCTGTTTTTAATGCGGTGCTGCATGAGGGCCCGAAGATCACGAGCATCCAATGCTGATTTTTGGCCTTGTCCAGTTTTTTGTAGAGTGGTGAGCCTCTGCTCGTTTTTACTTCTTAGAAACCATAAAATGCTGTTTTTATACTCAGTCATGTGACCTGTTGTCAGTTAACCTAGTTAATTGAAAAATGATCCTCTACTTGATACTCTTTAGTACCACTTAGTTTTCCTTTTGTTGCCTTCGTCCCATCTTTTTTGAGATGTGCTGCTGCCATCAAATTCAAAATATTTTAATATTTTTCATGAAATAGTAAAATGTCTCAGTATAAACATGTTTTGTGTTCTACTGTGAATAAAATGTGGATTTATTAGATTTGCAAATCACTGCGTTCTGTTTTTCATTTTCATTTTTCATGGAGTCCCAACTTTTTTGGGGGAATTTGTGCTGTACATAGAAATGATTGAATTTAAGCTAAATTTAAAAGAAAATGAATTATCTGTACACAGCTATCGTCTCTCCTCGGAGGATCAACATTATGATGATCCGTTTTACGCAAATTTTGGACATTGTGCAGAGTCGGGTCCAAGAGTTTGTGCTTCTTCTTCCCACACGTAGCTCTGTGATAGAAATCCTCCATTTGGTTCACACATCGACCCTGGCTGCACAGACCTTGCAGGAGGCAATAATCACTTTCTACAACAACAACAAAAAAATCATCAAATCTTTAAAATTTTAGAGGAAGAAGAAGATGTAACTTGGACTAGATGGGTCCAGGTTTACGCTCAGCAGGTTCCTGCTGATAAGCAAAATGTTGCAATGAAAGATGATCAGCAGTAAAGGGGATTTTCATAACCTGGCAACCCAAAAGCTCATTCTTATTAATGACTTATGAGTCACAGCAAAAGCATTGCTGAATTACTTTCAGCGTGTCTAACGTCTAAAGAAAACTTCCCAGGATGAGGTTCTTAAACCTGTGTTTCTCTGCCCAGGACACCCCAGCACAAGCCCCGCCCACCCACAAGCCTTTGCTCCACCCCCTCCAAAAAGAAGTCGACCACCTGCAGCTACGACGAGCAGCTGCGCATCGCCATGGAGATCTCAGCCCGGGAGCAGCAGGAGGCGGAGCTTCGACAGCAGCAGGAGGAGGAGGAGCTGCAGCGCATCATCCAGCTGTCGCTCATGGAGAAATGAGCCGCCGACCACCCCCCCACCAGGCGGGCCTGCCGGGGTGGGGTCTGGACTGAGGGGGCTTGGAAGGGAATAGGGCAACATTTTCTACTTAAAATCTTTAAGAACACTCTGCAGGTGGCTGGAAATAAAAAAAAATAAAATTAAAAAATCATCTTAGTGGTAACACCTGATCTAGTCCAGTCTGCCCGTCTCTCCCCTCGCCTCAGCCAGACCTTTCCCGTGAAGCCATACGGTTCTGTGGCTGTCCAGCTTCAGACAGCCAGAGAGGGACACACGTTTCCTCTGTCTGGTACCACACGGTACTCTCTTGACCAGTGCCAGTTTACAACCAACAATACATCCAATACTATTTAAGAGGAATTCCTCCTTGGATAAATGATTTCTGTTTGCGCGTGTGTGTCTAAAAACCAGCTCAACACACAAGGGTCAATAAGGTCACCTAAATGGCCCTAAATGTAGTGCATTAGGCCAACTCACTGCTCCAGCACCTACCACACGCTCACTGCTTCCTCCTGCCACTGAGGGTGGGCTTTTCAGTCCTAACTGTGCGTAAAGAGCTGCAGTGCGGAGAACACCTTCTTTATTAAAGGTTGGTCAGGTTTGAGCCGAATGTCGACAAATAATCCGACTAACTCAGATTTTAACGAAGATTTTTAAAATAATGGACTGCTATGTTTCTTGTTCTCTATCTTCTTCTTCTTCTTTTTGATTTGCACAAAATCCAGATGTACTGTACTTGTGGGTGGATCACGTATATGACTGTTAATGGATGTTGAGTTTGAGCACAAAGTAAACCCGGGCCGGGTCTAGTTTTAGCCTGACGCGGGCTTTTCAAGGAGCACAGTTATAATGGGACTCCCAGATGAGCACTCGGTGTACTAACTATACTGTATGTGAACTAGCGCGTTTATTAATAAAAAGCCAATAATGGGACCGAAACTAATGGTTTGTATGTGGATCGTGGATTAGAGAAGAGATTTTTCTGTAAATTTGCATCTTCTCACCTTACATGAGCTGATGGGGTTTTGTGTGTGTTTGTTTCTGTGTAGTCACAGCGCATTACAATATTTCAGCTTGGCCTGCACCCGCTGGGGCCGGGGTTCATTTCCTGCCTTGAGTCCTCCCGCGCTCTCTGATGGGACGCGTACCCTGGAAGAACCACTGTAAAGGCTTTCCACAGCAATTTGAAGTTGCATTGAGCAAAAAAAACCAAAACAAAACAACATGCTTAAAACCAAAATCAAGTGTAAAATCAGCCCCGACCCCAGAAAAAAGAAAAATAAATGAGTTTTTTTTTTTTTTAGATATGTAATATTGGAGGGAACCTAGCCCAACACTGAGGGGCGTGTTTTGTTGTGGAGGACGAGGAGGGCAGGGACAGCTGATGTTCTTTTATTTAAAGGAAGAAATGTAAAACTTTCACACTCCAATATCAGCACAAACTGAGGATATCACCTCTCTATCCTTCTCTCTGTAATTCATAGTTAAGCTTGCCTGGTTGAATTTAAAAAAAAAAAAAAAATGCTTTTTTTGTTTTCTTTTTTTTTACTTTTTAAAAAAATTGTTGCAAAAACAAAAAGCACGGTGTTTTCATGGTGTATGCTGGGAAGTGAATTGAGATGATTCAAATAAAGAAAATCTTTTGGAACAGCAACGTTACAAGTGTGTGTGTGTTTTTCTTAATCCTTTATAAATCCCTTGACCCCCACGCTGCAGCTTTCCACAGTTAAGTTAGTTTTCCGGTCCTCTCCGGTGGAGGACGGTGACAAAAGCAATTTATTTCACGCGAGATTGGGGTGTGCTGCAGCGTCTGTCAGTACCAGAGAGACCTCATCTGTTTTTAGCAGCTGCCACCTCCATCATCGTCCCTGTGACATGGATTCCCACAGCCTAAGTCAGATCTGTTTTTCTTTCCTTTTTTTTTTTTTCCCGTAGTTATTTTAGGCTTGAAAGGGAGAAAAGAAGGCAGCTTAGAGGCTTTAAAACTTCCAAGAAATAGCACTCAGAACAGAGGGAGAGAGTGAAAAAATTAGATATGTGAACCAGCAGTTTGCAACTTTTCTCCCCTGCATGACATTTTGAATAACACCAGGACTGTGGAGGTCCTGAGCTGCAAACGTGTGTGAAGCGAATTTGTAAAGAGCTGCTGATGTAAGTTGCGTTCAGAGCATCAGTATGCAAAGAGGAAGGATGCCAATCTCAGCCTGGATCCAACTTTCTTCTCTTCTGCTCCACTGATTTTTATTCCTCACATTTCCTTCCTCATAACACGCGTGCACACACACACAAACACACGTATTTTATTTGAAATCCTTCTGCTGTGTCTACTGAGGTGGATTTAATTGGTGAAAATGTCAAGGGATTTCTGCTTTCCTCTTGATTCACTTAAAACACCAAAGAGTCTTTTGGTCTTGCTATATGGAGCTTGTGAGTTTTGATGTCTTAGTTATCTCCAGCATCTTTTTTTTAAGGCAGGTTCAGGCCTTTAATGTCAGTCTGGGCCTCATTTATGTGTGTGTGTGTGTGTGTGTGTGTGTGTGTGTGTGTGTGTGTGTGTGTCTGTCTGTCTGTCTCAGCAGGGGCTCCGGTGGCCTACATCTCAGTATTTAATTACCCACACGAAACAGTGGGTAAAATGTCAGCCTGAAATAAGCTGCACTGAACACTGATGGAGATCATTTCCCACTGGAGTTGGCACTGACGTGTTTAAAGGATCAGTTACTTGTAGTTAAAAATGAAAGGTGAAAATGTCTTTCTATTAAAGATGTGCGCTTGTTTTTCACTCATTAGAAGAAGGAATATTTGAGCACAATAGAAAGTGGTAGTAGTAGTACTAGTTTAGTATTTAAGAATATAGGACCTCAAAGTCACCAAATTTTCCAGTTAACTGTAGGTCAGCCTGTCCAGTAGGTGGCGGTACATCTAAAAGCTGGATTAACGTTTTGTCTCTTCTTCTTCTTACAGTAAATGTAAGAGGTTGCAGTGAAGCATGCAAGTCTAAAACAGAGAAAAGGTAGAGTCGCTGCAGTTAAAACAAACTCACCACCTTTATTAACTGCTAAAGCAATGAAATTCTAATAATAAAAAACCCCCAAAAACAATGTATCAGCTTTCTCCTGGTTTAATTAAAAATCTGAATAAAGACATGTCTGCCAGCTTTGAAGACAAAACCACAGAGACAAGTCTACTGAGAACAGTGCAAAAGAATCCTCCCCGGGGTAAGAAACACATCTCAAATAATAAAAAAAAAACTCATCTAAACAGTAAAGTGCATATTTTGAGAAGAAAAAGCCCCTCTGGTTGGAGTTTTAGAAACTCTGAACAGGCAGCGAGGGTCACACATTAAAAAAAAGAAAAAAGGGACACTGATATAGTGAGTACATTATGCACCCTTCAGTCTTGGTTTGGACATTCATATCACTGTACAGACAAATCTGAACACATCCAGTGGTTTACATGCAAATATATATGCTCATCATTCATGTCTTGCATACTATACACATACAATAGAGGATACACAGGGGCTACAGCTGACCTGCTATGCATTCATACACATCATGCAGCCACTTTCACACATATGCACAGCTCCAGTTGCATCTATTCCAGTCCATTGCGCTGAGGTTACATGGTATTGTATAGCAGTGTGACGGCCCGCTGCTGCTTTTTCTCAGCAGATGCTCTGCGAGGACGTCTCGATGAGTGTCCTCTCCCCTGCTGACGGGACGCGGAGACTACGCTACTACTGCTATCTGGCTCCTCCCTCTCTCCTCTTTCACCTGTAGTGGAGGAGGAGAGGCAGTGGGGTGGAGGGGATGTGTCATCACAGGACAAACCTGTTCTTTCAGCACAGGACCTCTGTGCCAGCACTTTCTGCTTCTTCCAGGTGTCGTCCGGGTGAGACTGGGGCAAGGAGGAAGAGTCCCGTGAGTGCGACGATGCCGTTCTGTTGTGCGTCCTCAGGTCCAAGCTGCTGAGGTCATTGGCTGACAGCTCCAGGCAGTCCAGTTTAGCTAAGGAGGCCGATCTCTTCATGAGAGAAGGGGGGGTGAGGCCTGCCTGGCGGATGCGCGCCTCGAGCTCCATGGCTCTGTGCCATGCCGTTGGCTCTACCAAACTCTTCTGCTCTTGTCTCTCTGGGAGCTGCTGCCCCACTTTCAGACCTGGAGGGTTTTCTTCAAAACTCAACCCTTTATAACTTCCTGGCTCTGTGTCCATAGCGTCTCTCAGCCCCTGAGGCTGCCCCAGTTCCTGTGCTCGACTGTCTGCAGTATCCAGGCTGATGCCCTCGTGAAGAAAAGCCTGCAGCTCTCTTAGTGTCTGCTGAATCCTCTCCAGCTCCTGGCTGCCATGAGCCAGCCTCCTCTGGGCATCACAGCTGGGGCCACAGTCCTCTCGCCTGCCCTGAGAACTTTCATCCGTGTCTGACTCCTGCACTGTCACACCACCCAGAGTCATTTGGTTTGAACAGGCCTGCAGGTTTTGGCTATGGAGCTGGCCCTGTCTATGAGACTGGGCTGAGGTATCTTGAGATGATGCTGATAAGTGCTTACTGGAGGCCAGTGATGAGGTCACCGTATGGCTAACTGTGGATGTGTGCACACTGACAGGTATAGCACCAGAGACTTGGCTGATATTTAAATTTGGGGAGCATGAAGGGTCTTGGAGGTCATTTGTGCCTGAGGAATCAAGTCTTTTGTGTGACCCTGTGTGCTTCTCTTCGTCTTTGGACTTAGCATTAGCAGAAACAGCCACGTTCTCTCCCTGAGCGATCCTTTGTTCTGTAGCATGCAGGGGGGAGTGGAGAGGAGGGTGTTCAGTGATCGGAGAGGACACGGACAGTCTGACGGGCGGGTGTTCGGCGCTGGGGGAATGCAGCGGGGACCGCTGAGACGCCGCTATATCCAATTCCTGCCTCAGCTTCTGCTCCAGCTGTTTGGTGGCCCGCCGCACGGAGCCTGCTGGCCAGTCGCACGGCATAACGGAGGGAGACTGGGGGTGTGAAGGTGGAGTGGAAGAGCCGTGCGTGGCTTCGGAAGACTCCGCCTCTTCCTGATGTTCCGGTCGGGTGATCTGAGGGCTGTGAGAGAATGGAGGCAGTGACGAAGATGACGAGGAGGAAGGAGTCGGAAGAGAGGAGGCCGGGTGTGATATGGCTTCGATCTCAGTGACAATATGGCGGACTGATATTCCGTTGTCATGGTGAGGCTGGTCAGGGCTGGCTTTGTCAAAGCTGTCTTCAGACTCCTGAGAGACCAAGAGGTACAAAGACTTTATTAGCCACAGTCATGATGAGCTCTTCCTTTATTCCAAGCCATGACTGATAACATCACTAGTGTATAATATTTGAAAAATAAACCAGTTTACACCCTTTTAAACTCCACAAAATACTAATGAAAACTCTTTAGAGGAGAAGAAAATATTGTCTTGACTATTCTCTCATCTCCCAGCAGGTGTCACTGTGATCAGCTCAGTCTATCTGCTCCCACAGGCCCTCACATTCAGTCAGATTCCAGTTTACTTCCCCTCTAATTAGCACTGCAAATAATATCTGTAGTATTATGTTCTCTGCTAAAAATTTTAAACAAAAAAAAAAAATATCTTCATGGCTGATGATAATAAAGGTAACCCTAAAAAGCAGTGACGAACCTGAAGACCAAAACAGACTGAGGAAGCTGAATGGGGCCTTACCTGACTCGTCTCATTCCTCTGCTCCTCCTCATTTTCACAGACTTCTGTTTCTCTGTCATCTGACAGAGGCGTCTTTTGCTGTGCCTGCTCTGAAAGTGTCCGAATTCGACCATCTTGGGCCAGCCCCAGAAACTTCTCCCGGGCACTAAAGAAATCGATGCTGTCCGTGCTGTGGGTCGATGACCCGTCTGCCTCGCCGCGGCTGTCTAAGGTGCTGCCCATCTCTAACTCACTGGGGTTGTTGTTGTTGTCATCATCACCATCGCTGGGAGCGAGGGGCAGGAGCAGGGGCAGAGAGGTGGGAGACGCAGGGCTGAGCGGAGTTTGTCTGTCGCTTGTTAAATCAGACAGTGACTGGTTGATCATATCTGAGTCAGCAGATTCCAGAGTGAGAGGAGAGACTTCCTCTGAGCTGCTTCCATCAGGTAAATTGAGGAAAAGCTCCTCCGGCTTGCATTTGGCCACTGAGCTGGACAGATGTGTGGGGGCACCCCTGTGAGCACGCTGCAGTTCGGGGGTGGGAGGTAGGATGTGGAGCGATGGTGGTGGGTGTGGAAGAGCAACAGGCACAGTGACAGCCACGCTCGCCGAATTGTCCTGCTTTTCCTCTGGGACCACGGTGGCTGCTCGGGGTCTGGGGAGGGCAAACAGGCAGGGGTCTTCACAATCTGATCTGACCTCCTCCGCCTGAACCAGTGACTCACAAACTCCATTGGAGAGCAGGTGTGAGTCAGAGGTGTGCATGTCGTTTGATTTGGGAGAGTCTTTTGGTTCAGCGCCGAGTGCCTGCAGGACAGCCACGCCCAGAAAGTGATGCACGGAGGGGGAGGAGGTGTTGTTGTTGTGAGAGTCAGTGCGGCTCAAGGAGGGAGATGAAGGCTTAGAGTCCGGGCGATCTGACAAGTCACCGTCACTGTGGGAGCGCCATAGCTTATTATGTCTTTGTTTGCTGAAGAAGAAAAGCAAAAGAAGAGTTCGTTAGCTCCAAACTCCCTTTAAGGAAATTTTATGTATTTCTGTACCAGAGCACACCTTGCCAGCAGAATTCCCTGATACTCCTCCAGCTGCTTCATGAAGGAAGGGTTTGGCTTGGTGACGGTTCGTCTTTCCTTCACGTAGTCAAAGGCGGTGTCCAGGTTCCAGCCATATTCCTTCATAGCGTAGGCTATCACTGTGGACGCAGAGCGGCTCACGCCCATCTTACAGTGAACCAGACACTTGGCACCGGCTTTCCTAAAGGCAGAAGAGAAAGAGGCTGGGCTGCAGTCCATGAACTACAGTGAGAAATCAAGAGGGGCTTAAACTCTGTGTATGTCTGTGTGTGCAGAAGCCTACTTGGCCTTGGTGATGAACTTGTACGTGTCGTTCCAGTACTCTAACAGGTTGGTGGCCTCCTCGTCGTACACTCTGATGTTGTGGTACTCAAACATGCCCGGAAAAAAGTTGTCGATTTCCCTGGTCACATTCAGGATGTAGCGCACTCTACAGAAGAGACAGGAAGAGGCGCGTCTGAGTTTTTGGGGTTCAATGCAAATTTGATTAACCTAGAAAAAAGCTGCTCAGTGGACCTTATGTTCTCAAAGATGTAATGATGATAAATGAGTTGCTCATTTAAAGAGAAAATAAATTTAATACATCGATTGATCAGTGACTTTGTAGAGTTCACGAATGAACTTAAAAGTTAACTGAAGTGACTGATCTCTTACCCACTGTTCTGCAGCTCCTCTAGGTTAGAGGCGTTCCACTCTGAGCCCTAAAAAACAACACAGGTCCAGTCTATATTGCAGTGTGCACAAATATTTGCATTTACGTTTAGAAAGACAAAGATATAAAACAGAAAAATTACTTTAAAGATGATTTTCTGAGCACATTTCATGCAAATTATTACTGAACCTCAAGTCTGTCACGAGAACCCGTCACAGGTCAGTCGAATAAAAGCCCATATGTCTCACCAGAAAGACGTGTTCAAATATTTCCGTGGGGCTGTCCATCTGTCCCAGGATCACAATCATCTCGTTGTCTATGAACTCTTTAAACTCCCTCAGGTTGCACACCATCTGGATCTCCAGCTCTGTTCGGATCTGCCAAAGTTCAAACAATAAATGGGCTGATCATAGCTGATAACATGCAGAAAATTAAGGTTTAGGATGTTACAATGGTGAAAATTTGCACTTTGAAAGTATACCTTAACAAATATTAAAACTATAGACTGTGTCTTAAGCATTCTTTCTTGTTACCGTCATGGGGAGACAGAATGGTTGCGAAAAGAAGTCTGTACTCAAGTTTTTGACTAAACACTAGTGATGAGTGTATGCTGTTTATGGTGTTTAGCTCCAATTCTTAGTTAAAACAACATGACAGCATTTTTTGAAATTATTGTTCCATTTTAATAAAGGATGGTATGTTTTAGGATGTGGCTCATGATGGATTAGTTGCCACCATACAGTATGAGCGTGCAGCGCTCCTTCTTCATCACCGACAGTAAAAATGCTCATTTTGAAGCTTCAACAGAGGACTTCACAAGCCAATGCAGATGTCGTGGTGGGTACTAAATGTAAACTCCACTGCTCCTCACCTCCTTGGAGGTGACGTTCTCCAGGTCTTTCTGCATCATTATCTCCCTGAGGCGCATCTTGATCAGCCGTTCTGTGCGCTCCCTCTCTGTGGGCCTGCACGTTAAGACACAAAAACACCTTCAACACATTTTCTCTGGGCCAAAGTAAAATACTAATTTTGAAGACAAAGAACCACCTTCACAGTAACAGTAATGACCTTTACATTCTGTCCATTTTTTACTTTAGTCTCAATGACATTACTTATTCTCCGAGAGAATTGCGACTTTGTTTTGCGCTGCCATTGGGCCGCGCTCTCGGATTTTCTGTTCCCTCTCCAGTTTCTCAGAATCACACAAAGTCCTCCTTGTAGAATCGGCCTGTTGTGTTGTGCTGTGTTTCTAACCGCTCTGCTGGGGGACGCATTTAGCCTTTGGATGTCACACTGATGATACCAACAAGTGGCCTAATTGCCTCTCTGGGGAGAGCTCAGTTTGTCTGTGAACTCCTTCTTCTAGCATTGTCTAATTTTTTTTTTTCTAGTTTTGCTTCTAACGGATTCATCAGCGTAATAGTACACAGCAGTGTGGGTCAGCAGTCACAAAAAGGGGAAGTACAATGACCACAGGTGTGTAACTGCACACTTGAAAGCATCATCTGTGTTGGAAACAGGGAGCTTTGTTTACCTCAACCCTGAACATTTTACTGACCTCATGAGAATGAGCCCACAGGGTTGAGGAAAAAAAAAGAAAAAAGAAAAAAACTTTTTGCCCTTGCCAACTGAAACAGGTTATTTAATGACATGCACTAACACTTTTATCTCGCAACAAGCCTCCACTTGCCTGCAGACAGCCTGAGGGAGGGAAGTCCAGTCAGGCAAAAATACAGACAAATTACGTGGGGCAAATGACGACATAAGGAATGGAGCTAATGAGTAAATGAAGAATGGAAATTTCACATAACTTCCTTGAATTGCTTTCTTATAGATAAGCAAACAACAGGAATTCACCCCCATAAATCAAACGTACACAAATCAATGACTGATTTCCTGAATCTTGGCTCTGCATTTATACAGGGAAAAAGACTGCCATGTCAACAAACACTGACACGTCATGAGGCTTTGGCAGCCTTCCTGTGCGGGAAGACAAACAGGGACTTTCAGTGTTGGGCAGTGAGCATGACCAGGCCCAGATCATTCAGGGAGAGTGTGTGCAGTGCTTCTTGATTGTATAGTTTTAAGTGGCTTTCTTTCTGCTCTGACTGTTCTTCATTATTTCATCAACCAGCATCAGCTTTCCACCGCCGTCTTTTTACTCACCACCTGCTTCAGTCTGTCTCGCTCTGAGTCTACTTATGAGTCTGTCTGGACTCCACTTCTCCATAAGTAAATCAAGCCAGCTAAAGCCTTGGCTATTTTAGACATCAGAAGACCTCTAAAGAGTGTGTGTGTGTGTGTGTGAGAGAGAGAGAGAGAGAGAAGAGGGAGAGAGAGAGACCATCCAAATAGACAGAGCATGTGACTAATCAGCAGGGAGGGGAATTTCCCCGGTATCAGTGAAGACATAAATCCACCAGCCGAAATCACTGCTTGTATTTTTTTATGTTCTCATGTGGACGTGTTGATAGCGCAGGGCATTCATCACGTTGTGAATATGTTAATGATTAGGTACTTTTGCAAACATCAGCCACTCATGCTTTTGTTTTTGTCTCTCCTGGAAGGTTAGAGAGGGCATGTGGCCTCGTTCCATGCAGACTGCAATATTTTGCTTTTGAGACGCAGCAGCAGTTGTTGTTGTTTTTAACCTCTCATACAAACAGCTATAGTAAAGCACTTTTTTTCCCTCACACCTGTGTGCACAGTCACTGCTGTGAATTTCTGGGGAGCAGTATGTTGTTGCCCATGCTATGTTGCTAAAGCGCATGTGTGCACGTCAGGTGCACAGTTTATGCCACTGCTGCAATATAAAACTCTAAAATTTCTGAAAGGCTAACTATGAAGGGTATGCGCAGCTCTTCTAAAAGTATTTTGTAGTGCTACTCTATGGAAAACCATTTCTTTAACGCGGTCACTTCCCTACTCTACTCACAGGTCTGTGAAGAGTATGGGTGAATTGGCACGGTGCGACTCGACGTCCTGCATGGCGTTCCATTCGTTGATACACAACTGGCTGGATGAGACTCTGCTCTGGTAGTAGCAGACCCAGGTCAGGAACAGGCTGCCTGGGTAGTAGTTATGGCAGCGAGCCACCTCGCAAGCTTTGTGGAGCGACTGGAGGGCTGACCTAAGGGCAGACAGTTGAAAGGAAGGAGATTTTCGGTGAGCAATTGTCACTGGGGGGAATGAAAAATTGAAGGAAAAAAGAAACAGTACCAAACTTGGTCTTAAGTAAGGCTAAGAATTATGCGAAAGTGAAAAGGATGGATGTGTGATAATAACGTGAGAAATATAACAAGGAGGCATAGGTTGGAGTTATTAAGACCCATAACACTATCATTCTGAGGAAGAAGGATGTCAGGAGGGACAATAAAATGAAGATATGGCGAGGTGGTGCTGGCACGTGACGGGGATTAAGAAGGGACTGAAAGCAGAAACATGATAAGACAACAAAAGGCAGCGAAGAAGGAAGAAAAGAAAAACGGACAAACACACAAGGCTGGAGGTCAAAGTTAAAAGTGGAGTACAATGGATACATTGTTTTTAAGCCAGCAGCTTCACACAGCTGTCGTCCTGCTGAAAGAAATAAAGGTTGCTCACCACATGGCCTGGACAGACACTGGCTTGAAGACATGAACCCTGTTCACTGTCGACACACTGAAGCCACTGTGGAGACACAAACACACAAATCTCACAAACAAGTCAACAATATCAACATGTAGAAAAAGTAGTTGCCCCAGAGAGCATGTGTGGTATCTTACCCGTCTCCATCCAAGTGGATCATAGTGTCGCTCCAGAGAGGTAGAACCAGACCCACTGTGCAGCAGCTGAAAGAAAAGAGCAACACAGTAAACAACAACAAAACGAGATGTACTGGTTTGACATGACAGTAACTGTAAGGAGTCAGACATTCATGCTTACTTTCTCCTTTACACTGATTTGAAGTTCTCTGATTGTGTCAAATATACCACAGTTACAGTATGAGAATAATTTAATAAAAGACCAATAAAGTGTTTGCAATCTCTTTTGAGTTATTCTAAAAACACAGTAGGATAGAGACGGTGTACCTATCAGAGGAGACAAAGTCCATGCCGAGCACAATGCTCTCCTCTGTGTCCTGCCTGCCGTTGGTGGAGACCACCACCATGTAGCGGGTTACCTGAGGGTAGGCGCTCTCCAGACGCACAGCCTGCAAGAAAAGGGCGATGGAGAGAAGCAAACTGTAAAATCAGCTGTATAATGTCTTCTTTGGCTCTCTGCAGGAGATGTGAAAGCCTTGGAAATTATCTCTTGCCATTTGAGTGTTAGACTGCCTTTAGTTTAGATACTATGTAACACATGACTAGCATTAAAAACTCTCGATTGGGGATTTGAGATATGGTGGGGATTTATTATGCAGGGACAACTTAATGAAAATTTAACCATTTTTTCCCCCCCTAAATCTCTCTCTCATAGGCCCCTTTTATTAAACACGCAGCAGGGACATTAGGGGAAAGACAAGGATACTTATTACTCCAAACTCATTTTTAGAGTTCTGCATGTTTCATGTGAGGATGGTGGCATTGGTGCAGCTGGAAGAGCTGAGACTTCCATCGTCTAATTACGGTTTCTGTTTTTAAGATCGGTCCAAGTTTCAGTTGTTTACTTTTACTAGCAAATGCCTTAAATAGGCAGACCTTTGCCATTGTATTCATTTGTGTGTGCTTGTTACTAACCAGTCTGATTGTGTCTTCTGGGCGCAGCACAGTGAACATGGTCTGAAGATGCTTCTGGAGGTCACCTGAACAGAAACAATGTCAACACTCTCATTTAATGTCAGTTTATTTTCCAGTCTTGTTACTCAAAGCTTGATATAACACCAGATATAGTGTGTCCTTTCCCCCTGTGGCAGGTTTCCAGTGAATTCAAACCACAAGCTGTATCGGATTTCCCGTGACTTATTAGAAGGTTTTTTTTAATATCTATATAAATCTAGTAAACAAGCCCAACACTACTGAGTTTATCTGAACTGGTGTGAAACGGCTTCACAGAAGTTAACGCCAGTTGTTCCTAAAGATGCTGTAGAGGAATGTCCACTGGAAAACATTCTGTGCTATGTAATCTCAAGTTCCTGCACAGAGTTCATTTCCGAAGCTTTGGGTCAAAAAGGGAGTAAGAGGAAGTTTTAGGAGACGGTGCAGCTGTTGTTTGTGTGGGCGCTGTAAGTATGAGGCTTTACCTGTGTGCTTGTTCCTGCGCTGGCTGATTCGAGGTGCAGAGTTCTGCGTGGGGCTGTTACCCCTGGGAAGGAAGAGGGCTGCACCTTTAACCGTGAGGAAGCTCTCACTGATACTGGAAGAGAACAGAAAATGCAACATGAATAGAAGCCTAAACAGCAAAGTTATCTAATCATAACTGATACTTTTGTCAAACTTCATTTGCAATCACTTCCTTGCACACGCCGAATGGTCATGACAGACACAAGACGGGGACACAGAATAGACGGGTGCTGTTGTGAGCTTATGGCGGCGTCACAATGCTCCATTCAGCTCGCCTCTGGTCTGCAGGCTCCCCAAATCAGAACTCTCAGACTGATGCAAGTGAGACAACATCCAAGCCCCAATGTGAACTCAGAACACAATGTTCTCTGGTCCTCCACGCAGCTGGATTACACACACAAGACTTACTCACACTAACAGCTGCCAGGAGGGAGGGATAGGGGGGAACTGAGGGGGACCAGGGGTCTGAGAGGAAAGACAGAACGAGTCCCCTCCTACACAATGTTTAAGGAGAGATAAGAGCTGGCCAGCACACAACACTGCACTCCAAAGCAGGGTGAGTTAAACTGGGTTTTTGTTCCCTCTGAGACTCTTAATCTTATTAACTGTGACTGAGGTCATTGCATTGAGGAGAAAGATGCATTATAAAAACTGAGGTCAGTGTTTCAGCAGGATACCGAAAAAATGTGTTGTGCTTGCATGTGTGATTGAGTGTATTTCTGCTTAGATTGCCACAGTGGCACACTAACCCAAATCACACAAGACACCTATAAAACAGGTCGGAAGATCTACTCCTGTAGCAGCTTATGACTGTGTCAAATGACAACCATGGGATCACTAAAGCATAACCTTAATGATGCTGAGCAAGAAGTCTACCACTTGGCCAGCAGGGCGCTTGGCTGGTGGTGTTTAATGAGTGGATACCGAGAAAAGGAGAGGAAGAAAAGTACTACTGCTAAGTAAATGATGCTTTTAAAAAGTGTAATTAAGTTTGAAGTAGCTCTTGCAGACCAAGGAGAAATCCATCATCTTAACAAAAACACATTGGCTGTATTTCCTTTACAGGTTTTTGCCAAAAATGACACCACAAGTCAAGCTGGCAAGAATGCAACCTATCTGGAAACAGATGTGTGTGCAGCCACAATCATTAGAACCAGTAAAATATGTTAAAAGTTAAACAGAAAAACAAAAAAAACAAAAAAAGAAACCCACCCTTTTTGTGACTTTTTTTTATTTTTTTAAAGACACAGTAAATAAATCCATCCATCCATGCTCTTCTGCTTATCCTTTTCAGGGTCTCACATTCACACCTATGGTCAATTTAGAATCACCAATTAACCTAACCCCACTGTGCAGGTCTTTGGACTGTGGGAGGAAACCGGAGTGCCTGGAGAGAATCCACACAAACACGGGGAGAATGTGCAAACTCCACACAGAAAGGTCCCAGCCAGATGGTGGATTCAAACTCAGGGCCTTCTTGCTGCGAGGCAACAGCGGTAACCGCCATGCCACCATTCTGCTCAAGTAAATAAATATCAGTTTAAAAAAAGAAATGGGAAAAAAAAAACAAAAAAAAAACAATGCAGCTACAAAGTGTTACTAGAGGAAACTCTCTTCCAAGGACTTGTCCAACCTGTTCTGCTAAAAATAAGAGTGGCTAAACCGAGAAACTGACGTGCCGTAAAAATCACTGGGTTTAATCAATGGGTGGTGACGACATCAATGCTATGTATATCTTGTGAAGTCAAACAATCAAGCATTTGGCTGATATACTGATTTTGATGGCATGATGGGGCCAGCAGCAGCAGCAGCAAGTTTACACTCAATGAACTTCTGCAGTTCATCCAGTTCTACAGTTTCACACTCAAAAAAAAAAAAAAAAGGCCTGGTGCCGTGTGTCATGCAGGCTTCCTGTCATCCCTTTTTTGTCTGTAACTTCATCTCTTCATCCTACCAGCCATCCAACTGCCCTTCCTGAGTTTTGCTGAGACCGTAGATATAAAGAATCAGGAGAAAACATAGGAAAGAAAACAAAAACACTGCCTTGTGCTGGGCTCATTTCCCATAACCCATCCACCCTTGACCCAGCTGTTTCCTCTTACTCTCCCGCTCCGCTGCTTCCTCTTTTCTGCATTTCGCACAACTCTGTCCTACTTTTAAGTTTCTGTCATTCTGCTTGGTTCCTGCTGCATCATGCCCCATTTACACACGCCTTCCTGTGTGCTGTACTCAGGAATGACCATGTACAGTAGTGCTACTGTACAATGTCATGTAATGTAACACGGCTGTGCTTCCTAAGAATCTGGTGTGGAGGGTCACACATGCAAGCACTTGTATGCCTGCACACAGACACACTGAGAAAGGGTAATGTAAGCCTCATGGTTTGAGAGGTGGGGGGGGGGGGGGGGGGGGGGTGAATGACTCTCAAATACAGCTTCTAAAAATACAGTAGTCCTTTAAAAGTCTCAGCAGTCCATGAACTGTACATAGAAGCTTCTCTTTGACACTGGAGAGTTTTGACACTGAAGCCTTAATGTACTGCTGTGACACTGTAGTTGGACTAGTACTGAACTCAATTCAGTTTAATTCAATCTTTTATTTATATATATATATATATATATATATATATATATATATATATATATATATAGCACCATATCACAACAACAGTTGCCTCAAGGCACTTTGTAGTGCAAGGTAAAGACCCTCCAGTAATACAGAGAAAACCTCAGCAATCAGACGACCCCCTGTGAGCAAGCACTTGGTGACAGTGGGAAAGAAAAAAATCCATTTTAACAGGAAAAAACCTGCAGTAGAACCGGGCTCAGGGAGGGGCAGCCATCTGCCACGATTGGTTGGGGGTTGGGGGGGCTGGGAGGGAGATAAATACAATCAGGTTATGCCATTTAGAATACCATCACACACACCATGGTTGCACTGATTGAGCAAGAATTTGATTGCTTATCACAAAGAAGTGTTTCTGAATCAAAGATTTTAAATATTTACTGGTTCAAGCTTCTGAAAAATTGACACTTTGATAAACAGATTATTTTAAACTGTGGTTTAAGCTGTGGTCAAACTGTATTCGGACATTTTTCATGATTTGTGGTATTTTAGATAAAATGACTAATCCATGAATCAAGAGGGCAAATTGTGGATTCATTGGGGAAATAAACTGTTAGTTGCTGCACTATATCACACACAAGCAGTGTATGTTCAGACCTGCAGTGAATCCAATGTGTAAATCTGTGCATCAGTGGAACCCTCTCATTAAAGTATGATTCTCAACTCACGTTACACAGCTGCTTTTACGCTGAACTTATTTCAAATGATTGATTTGTAATGTGATACGGCACCACCAGACTGATAACACTAGCAGTCTGTAGGAGGGTGTGTGTTGAAATGAGAAGGATAAAAAAAAAAAAATTGCCAAGACAGCCAAAAATATGCACTTTCACACTGATTTAAAGGGCAGAGCTATCCACACAGAAGGACACAGCACATGGGGAAATGGAGGGCAACGGGTTCAGTTAAATTGGGCTCCGCAGAGTAGAGTGGACTGAACGATGGGAGGTAAAGAAAGAAGACCCAGTTAGAGCGTGTAGCTGAAAGTGGGGCGGGTCATCTTTTGGCATTAAGCCATCTCAGGCATTGGGCTGAAGTGAAGCTGTAGGTACTTGTTAGGGCAACAGTCACAGACACAATCATCACTATGTAAGGACCACTCCACATAGTGGGCAGATAACTGAGTGACCCCCTCCTCTAGCCTGTGCCCATATTAGTCACTCTCAGGAGGAGAGTGGGATAAATATAGGGCCTGCTCTATGGAGGGCAGGCCTGCTAAGGCCTTAGCAGTTTACAACAGAGATGGATACAGCCCATGGGAAAGACAGGTAATTAGCTGCTCTGTGTGTGTGTGTGTGTGTGTGTGTGTGTGTGTGTGTGTGTGTGTGTGTGTGTGTGTGTGTGTGTGTCCCCACATATCCACAGGTGCGAGTCAGGCCCTGATGCCTGGAAGCACAGCCATGGACGTGCAGTGATAAACAAGCAAAGAGAGAAGTGAAGTTCGTGTAGTGTCACGGTGACCTGGTGGAGCCACAAACCTCAAAGTCCTCATTCAAGTCTGGCTGAGGGCCTGTGTCACACGACATCTCAAGAGTTTACATGTTGTGCTCCACTAAAAATTTTAAATCAAAGCAAATTTCCACAAAGACGGTGCAAAAACAGACTGTTGGCCAAATCTGGAAACCCAAAATAGCTTTTGAGGGCTTCAGAAGAGGTCGGGAGTGATAAAGCGAAGGAGAGAATTCAGGTCAAACTAAACTCAATCTTACTTTATTTTGTTTGCCGGCACAGTCGGCTTGCTCCCCTGGCCCACTGGCTTCTGCAAGTTTGTAAGTAAGTACCACAAGTTTCACTATAGTTTCTTTGGTAATTTGATAGACACACCATGGTATGTGATGCTATTCTCAGAGGGATCCAGATTACATTTTTAACTTACAGTTACAGAAAGAAATAGCACAAAGTAATCTATTTTTAATGCGGTCGGGGAAAAATATAGCCAAGCAGTGGCTCAGTGAGGGGATACTGTACCCTGACACACTGAAGCACAGACAGAAGCTTGACTATAAACAGGATAAGCTGTGATTTACTGAAACTAATTATACAAACCTTAAGAAAACTATTTAATTTTAAATACATCACCCACACACAGCACAAGTAGGGCCCTTTATCCCTATTCAGCTGATACAGTCTCTTCCGCAAACACTCAAACATAACATCACTTTGTCACGTCTCAGTCTTATCTGTTTGCTTTGGAAAAATGTGTACAAGATGCAAACACACAAATAAAGAGGGTTTACCTGTATTTTTTTTTTTTTTTTTGTTAAACTGATGGGATAACAATAGTATTCCAGGCGTCATTTATCCTCAGGTAACACTTAAGTACAGCAACAGCCTTGAGGTTTGTAATTACTCACAGAAACCTGGTTAAACATTATCATCCTGCTGACATAAACAGACATGTACTTATGTACACAACCAATAAAATATATATAGATATAGATATATAAACACAGTTAAAAGTCTCCTGTGTTGTGCAATAAACCATTCTGAGTCCTATAAAGAAATGCTGATCACAACAAGCAACTGCATTTCAAACAAAGCCAGGAAGTCAGAAGATTCCCACATCTGCTGCTATTTACCAGACACGCGACTGCCAGTAAGCTCTGTGTGCCTGTCTCGCAGTAACTTCTTCCCATAAACCAACCTTGTGCAAACTCACATTAAAAAAAAAAACTATTTCCTTAAAGAGTGGGTGCAGCCCTAATAAAGACTAAATGTTCAGTTTACTCAATAACCTCTTGATCATGTGTAAACCAGCTGAAAAACAATGCAGTCGGGACATACGCTTTGCCCTTGACTTTCCTAAAAACCACAACATAAGGCCTGTTCTCATGCACATACTGACTCCATGAAAACATCCCACTGGCACTGAAACTAAATATGTTATTTTGTGAAAAACTGATTAATGCTGATTAATGCCGATTACATCAGCTTTTAATGTAGTTGAAGTAGTTTTGAAGTTTTGCATTGGCGCCCCCCCCCCCTTTCCCCAAATTTGCTAAGCTTATATGAGCCAGTTGGAGAGTTTAGAAATACTGAAACAGACTAGCCTTTGATCTGTCCTGAACAGGAGACTTGTCTTCACCACATCTACAAGTCAACTAAATCCTTTTACATCTCAAGCAAAACCAAGGCTTCACCCCACTTTGCCTTGATGTCTGCAGGCTCAGAGAGATAACAGATAAAACCACTGGAAGACGAGATAATCATATGTCAGTGACATCCCAACAAAGGGTTATACAATACTGAAAGAGGCTAAATGTATTGCCTCATTGGTATGATTATTTGGTTACCAAACATACAACGGTCCTAAGTGCTTAGGATTATATTAAAAGTGACAGTAAGTTGCTTATTTCTTAAATTAAGTGTCAGAAGCCAAGATGCAGGCCAATTTGCATCTGTCTCTATAAAATATTAACATACATTAAACCTCTGATATCAAACATAAGCTTCAGTTGTCTGTTCACCACATATTCTATACAAAAGAAAACCTTAAAACATTGCTTACATTTTCTTCTTTCTCAGCTTTATTTGGCTCATGTTCCTCAAAAGTGCTTCAATTCAGCAAAAGTCACGACACTAAACCACTCCCTGCCAAATTCTCTCTTATCATGGCGATCTATATTTCTCTCCATAATCTGGAATCCCTTAAGTCCACATCTATACCTATGAAGCAGGTTGGATGATTCACACAGTCTGCTGAACATTTATGCCTTACTAAGGTCACAGAAGGAATACTGTGATGAGTAAGACCCTGCTACGTCAGCAGGAAATACGGTCAACCCTGATATTACAAAACCTACAAATTGCATCAACTCACTAGAACACTCATTGTTACAGTAAATGATAAAACTCTGACAGAAAATGAAACACTGGTGACCCTTTAGTGCATACTTTAATGCTTCATTAACAGTCTCAAATTTCAGACTATTCTCCCAGTTTATTTCCACTTCGAAAAAAAAAAAGTTGTGCTCATCTGGGCTGTAGAAAGTTGAACGGACAGCCTGTTACTTCATAGCAGTGTTACTCTGTGTCCCAGTCCTGTACACTTGTTTTATATACACAAACACACACACACACGTATACAGTACTGTATATCGCCCCAGCCACATATTGTTGTTAAATATATGAAAGTGCCCACTGTAGTGTCGCTACTGTATTTACAACATGCCTCTCTTGTTTAACTTACAGCTGATTGATCTCATTTTTTGACACCACCGCGTCGTCGCTGAAGTAGGGTACCATCTTTGCCCCGCAGCAGGAGCAGAAGCTGACCGGCGACGAGCTGTCGGAGGCGGCCACCGTGCCGAGGGTCATGCCGTCGAGTGCGGCGCAGAGGGAGGAGAGAGGGGCAGGTGTTCTCAAGTCCGATGGAGAACTTTTACTCCAGTCACACCGTCATTGCAAACAGTCTTTTTTACGGTCGTGATACAACAGAAAGTGAGGAAATATTCCTCGAAATAGGCGCCGCAAAAAAAGTAAGAAGTTTCCAAATCGCAGCTCTGTTGCAATAAATAAAGCAGGACGATTAAAGCCGGCACAGCGTGTTCCTGCTCCCGCTCCCGTCAGCAGCGCCACTGTCCAGTATTTCCCCAAACAAGCGAAAAAGTAATTAAAAAAAAAAAAAAAAAGTCTCCGCAGCGTTTTCTAAAAATTATTCATCCCTGTCACAAGTGGTAATATCCTTTACCATGTACAGTACTGAGGCGTATGACTTGGGTCAAACTCTCGCTGGAGAAGTCATAGGAGGGCGGAGTTGGAGCCACGTGTTTTTGGGAAATATGGGGAAGCAGGACTGACGACACCAGCAGCACCGCTGCATCGACACTTTCTGAAGAAAAACAGTTCTTCATCCCAGCAGGTTTTCAACTATTATCTTCCTCCTCTCTGGCTGAAGACGCTACTGACTTTAGTGTTTGCTTAAAAGCTGGGAAACGACTTAATGGGCCATCCATAATAGATTAAACACAGAGTGATGCACTTAGTAATCCTAATATGTTAATGCTGCCAGATTCAAATGAGGTCTGATTAAGTGTCCTGGTACAACAGGGTCAATAGAGGATGTGTTCATTAATAAGCTAATGTAACAGAGGGAATCAAACAGTCAGCTCACTGTGAAGACTTGTCTCCTATCCAAACTTCCCTTCCAACACACAAACCATGTGGCTGGGTTACATAAGGAGCAACGATAAATGAGAAACAGGCTGAAGTTATCTGGGCTGAGCTGCTGCAGTATCTGGGTAAAGTGGAGCCTGGCTTGTCAAGAAAGTCTGGGTTAGCAGTGACTGTTCCCACGGACCTGATCTGAGGATATCAAGTATCAGCTGAGGTACTCCACGCTGTGAGGTGGGCATAGTGTTCATGCTTATTTTACAGCCTTTTTAAACATTTTATATTCAACTGACGCGCCAGCATGCTGGGCCCTATGCAAGCTGCAAACAATTTGAAAAACACCGTAAAACCACAACGTCCCACCTTTTTTTTTTTTTTTTTTAGTCACACCAGTGTGTGCCAAGTGCCTTAACTTCTAAACTAAAACATCTGTAGTAAATGACCTCTACCTCTGCACAATGGAGCTGAGCCTCACTATGTTTACAGAAGGCTGGATTCTGTTTTGAGTGTTTCCAAAGTAGTGCAGTTATCGGTAGGAAGTCTGAGAAATGGGGCACTATTAAGAATACTGTTACACAATACACCTTTGGCTAAGTGATCACAAACTTTCCAGCCTGTAGTTCTTACATCCTGTTAAAGTAGAAAACACTGACTGCACCTGGAAACTTGTAGGAGGTACTAGTGCATCTTAAAAAAAAAGTATATATTTTTTGTAATTTAATTTAAAAAGATAAACTTTCATATATTATATATTCATTACACATCAAGTTAAATATTTCAAGCCTTATTTGTTTTAATTTTAATGATTATGGCTTACAGCTCATGAAAATCAGAAATCCAGGGACAGCCCAGTTCAGCTTTTTCCAGTTCCAATCCCATTTCGATACCATGGCTGTGGGTGATCCAATACCAGTGTGAAATTAATAATCTGAGGGTACCACTTAGCTCACTAGGTTAAGCAGGCCACCCCTATGCCACAAGACCAATGCAGCAGCCTAGGTTCAAATCCACCACAGGTTATATGCTGTGCGTCCTCCCCCTGCTTGCTCTCCTACTTTCTTGTCATCTCTCGACTGCCCTCAAAAGCTTTATCTATATTGCTCACTGTGAAGAAGAGACTCAAACTCATTCTTTTATGTGTAACCTCAAATTAAACAGCTTTCCTAATTTTGTAAAATAAAATGTAACAAGTAAATACATCCAAGCATATAAATTCACTCAATTTTTGTTATTTATTAGTGAAATAATAAATGAAAACAGGCCTGGGATAAATATAGTGAAAAAATAAATAGTATAGGTGCAAACTGCTGTTATTTACAGTCATTGTAGCTTCTCCTTTTTCCTCTCTCTCCCTCTCTCTCTCTCACACACACACACACACACACACACACACACACACACACACACACACACACACACGTGGAGCTGACAGGAGACCGCTGAAGTAAAATAATATTTAACCACACTGACAACAACACGTTATGTTAACATAAGTACAATAAAAACTTACAACAAATGATACACCTAACCAACACCCTATCTTCTTAGATAAGGTCTTGGAAAACACGGCCGGAGTGAAAGTAAACGAGAGAGAAAAAGCATTGTTACTGATCTTTTCACACGTCAGCTCGCTTTGATCAGATTTTGCAGTTTAGTACAACACGTGCAAATATTAAAATAGAAGCTGTTGGCGCAGCAAAGTCAAAGACCGAACTGTTATCCCACTGCTGTTAGCTTCCCACTTCTGAACTGAATGGATTGGACCATGGAGCAGCTCAATTATCACCAATACTCAATCTGCCTTTTGGGGCCTGTATCAGACTGATATCCAATCCAAATATCGGATTGGTACATCCCAATCTGGAATAATTAGAATATTTCCAAAGATCAATCCAAAAAGTATTTACAAATTCTGTATAAATGCTTATGTGTTAAGTGACATTTGGTTGGGGTTCCTCTATCAATAATTACTGCATCAATGTGTCGTACCATGGAGGCGATCAGCTTGTAACGCTGCTGAGGTGTTATTGAGGCCAAGGTTGCTTCCATAGCAGCCTTCAGATTGTCTTTATTTTTGAGTTGGGCACTTCTCATCTTCCTCTTGGCAATACCTTATTGATACTCTCTGGGGTTCAGGTCAGGTGATTTGGTTGGCTAACCAAACACAGTAATAACATGGTCAGCAAACAATGGCTTGGTATTGTTTTTGGCACTGTAGGCAGGTGCTAAACCCTGCTAGATAAAGAAACTGGCATCTCCACATCAGATGGAAATACGAAGTGCTCTAAAATGTCCTGGTAGACGGCTACATTGACTTTGGACACAGTGAAATAACCATTAGCAATGCCGCCAGATAACTTGGCACCCAAATCATCACAGACTGCGGAAACTTCACATTGGACTTTGTTTTCCAAATGTTATCTGAAAGGAAGACTTTGGACTAACAGTCCAATTCTTTTTCTCCTTAGTCCAGGTAAAGACACTTCTGATGTCCCCCAAGATCTTGAATCAACTTTTCTTGACGATCCCCTCAAGACTGTGACCGTCCCTGTGCCTTGTGTACATTTTCCCCTCAGTCAGATTTCCATTAATATGATTCATTACAGCACTCCTTCAACAGCCAACCTTTTCGGCAACGATTTCTGTGACAGTCATCTGGACAACTGTCAAGTCAGTATTCTTCCCCACGATTGTCATTGCAGGTACTGAACAAGACAAAGAGATACACAGTACTTCTACTGTCTCAGTAGTAATTTACTCAAACTCCAAATTAAACAGTAATTTGAGGTACCGGATTTCTAATTTTCATGACCCCTAATCCATAATTTCCCTGCATGCCCATAGTGATCCCTGTCCAACAGCAAGATTATCTACAATGAGGACATGTGCAACAGAACTGGAACACTGAGCAATGGAGATGGTCTGGTTTGATGAATCATGCTGTCTGTAACATCATGTGGATAGCCAGGTATGTAAGTGCATTGATTCCTTGAGAAAGAGAAGGCAGCAGGATGCACCGTGGGAAAAAGGCAAGCTGACAGAGGCAGTGTGATGTTCCAACTTGCTTTGAAACACTGGATCCTGGCATTCATGTGAATGATACTTTGACGCAGTCCATCCACAGACAAACAATTGCAGACCACATACACACACCCCTTTCATGGCAATGCCCTCTTTCTGCAGAATAATTCACTGTGGACTCTGCAAAAATAGTTTCAGGAATGATCAGGGAACACAAGTTCAAGCTGTTGACTTGGTCTCCAAATTTCCCAGATTTCAAAGCAATCAAGATTTTGTAGGAAGGGCTGGATCCACCGAGATCCCACCTTGCAACTTACTTAAAGGATCTGATGCTAAAGTCCTTGATGCATGATATGATAAGACACCTTCAGAGGCATTGTTCTGGCAGAACTGGAGGGACTAACACAATATTAGGGAGCTAGGCTGTTCTGGCTGATTGGTGTATGTTCTAGGTCCATGAAGAAACCTCAGCAGTGACACATCTTCTCTGAAATGATTACGACATGTTATGGTCTGGTTGGTGCATCTTGTCTGACTGAGCTCCTCTTTTCACTTTTTTATGCAGTACTCAAACATATCTCATGCAACATTTCCCAAAACACAAATATAGTGATACCTTTGCAAGAAGTGAATGACAAACTCTTTAGTAAAGCTAAACTCTTAACACTGAATGTAAACACAGGCCAATGTAAGTGATATCTGAAGTAATTAAAAGCACAACCCTAACTTACTTCGGTCCAGCAGCAATGCTACAACACAGACAACATGGCCAACCTCCCAGCTGCCAGTGTGTGTACGTGCCGAGAGCTCTGATTAAAATTACGTATGAAACAAACACACCTACACTGGCCCTCCTGTCCTCACACTACACTTTGCTTCACCTCAGTGTCCCACTGACAACTCTTAGATCACAAGGCAGGTTGTGTGCTCAAGTGGTCTTGTCATGTGGTTCTGTTTAGTGTCATCGAATTTACCAGCACCCAGTGCTATCGGTCTGTGGCCTGGTAACCTGAGACCATGTTGTGGTGCATAGTTGAGATGTGAACAAGTTGCACAACTGTTTTCCGGCTAAACATCTTCCTTTATTACTTAAAAGGGAATTTCAAGCTTGAAAACAAACTAAAGAATGGCATGGCCTAGAACGCCTGAAGTTTAAATGTTTGCTGAATACTGAGCCCAGTCAGCTCTGAACAGCCGTGTAAGAAAGACAAATATGGTTCTGTTAAGATATTAAACAGTAAACCAAACATATACTTTAGATAAGGACAAGCTGCAAATAGGTGTGTTAATGAATTTAACCTTGAACTTATTTCTGTAAATGTAGCTGTAATGCTCTTATATTTGTAGTGTCATATCTTGGATTGCTAAGTCATATATGTTGTACTTAAAGAAACAGCTATGACTCTTCTGGATTTCCATTTTTCCAATTGTTACATCACAGAATTTTTGCTACGGAGGCTACATGACTGATCCAGTAAGAACTTTGTTCCTGAGAATCCTTTTCCTCTTAATGAAATTTTAGGTTCAAAAGAAAACTCACCAGGGCCTGCGTAGTTTTCCTGTTATTATAATCTAATCTCTCCATTTTACATTTGCACAATTCCCATTAAATTTGAAAAACTGAATTTGATGAACAACTCTCCACAAATTCTGCATTAAGAAAAAAAAAAAAAAAAAAAAAAATCAGATTTTGTGCATGCAGTATGTTTTGTGCCACATGGCAGAGTGTCTATGAATGAAATACTGCAAGTATAAAACTGTGCTCTGCAGTCTTTTTGTGGTGGTGGGAACATGCTGTATACGCCCACATAGTCACTAATCAAGCTCTCAATGTTTAAACAGCAGGTGTGCTGTAGGAAGACAGAAGGCAGGTGCGGTATACAGTGCAGGGTATAAATGACACATAACAGCTTATGAACTTGTTTCCACATGAGAAGCTGCTGTTTAAAGAGTTTGCAGTTAGCTTGGTGTTGATTACTGCACCTCGCCCTACTTGTTCCAAGAGCAGGCCTGATGAACCTGCTCTGCTTGTGTGCACCTGTTTGAGAGCTTCTGTGTGACGCAACAGCATGGATAGGCAACAGAAGAGTTACGCAATACAAGGAATGTCAATGGTCAAGGCAGCATTAATTATGAATATTAACAGTTTGGATAAACTTATTTTGCCATTCAGATTGTTTTAGGGTTTTTTTGTTTTCCAGGAAAGGTCTTGATTATTTTCGCACGTGTTAACACAGCAAGTATCTGTAGTACAAACCTCTGGGTGCTAAACTGGCCCTGCTCCAGTCCTGATCTGTCACCCATTATAAAGTTGCCACATTTTCAACAGAAAACATAGCGAAGCCAATCATGCGCTGATGAGAAGGAGAATATTGTTGTCTCTCGTCAGTTCTTAACAATTATAAAATGTCTTAATTGCAAACCTTTTTATTTCATTTACACTGATTTGATAATATCTTCAATTACATGTAGTGTTCAAACTATTCAGCTTTTATTTACATTCATAAAGCAGCCCAACCTTTTTTGGAAATGGGGCTGCAATACAATCGCCTGTTTTGCACGCAGTAAAAGGAAATGTTACGCAGCATGGACACAATGGAGACACGAGGTCAGGAGGAGGGCTGCTGAACAACAGCTGTCTTTCTTCACACAAGCTTTTCTCATCCTCAGCCTACTTTTGACTACAGTAGTCACAATACACTGACACAGCTCTAACTAAGGTGGCACTTGTGTTGAAACATGTGGCACTTAGTGGACTGCAAACCAAACAAGGAAGAGAACATTAAGCCATCACTGCAGACATCGCAAGTATGATTTCCTGATGCTTATGTGGGTTAAAAAATTTGGGTTGTGCACCTTAGCTTTCTGAGTGACAGCTGCAAGATTGAACAAGATTAATGAAGCAGGAAAGATCAGAGTTAATATCCCTGCAAAATGTTTTCTATATTAGGTTGCATTTCTTCTGTGCAAAACATCAACTTCTATACTGAACCCTACACAACACTGTAATGGATATTCTTGCACGGCAGAGTTAAAGTGAATGAATATTAAACCATTAAATGCATAGATGGTGTGTTTACTAGACTATTAAAAACAAATCTGACCAAACAGTGCATTTGGCAGTGTTGGCAGCTGTGGCATGATACCTGATATCCCTGCAAATGATCATTAAAAAGGATAGGAAGCACCTCTTTCATGCAAAAACCACAGTAAAACACAATTCACCAACATTTCTCAAGCACTAACAGATTTAGTTAGAAGAATAATAAACTTCAAATGATGGTTGGGTAACTCTGGGTAGGGAAAAAAAAAAAAAAATTTTTTTCTAACACTGTCCTTGACAGTCGGTGTCAGTCCTAAGGCAACGGTGTGTGGCAGAGATTCATTATTGCACTGCAGCAATATTATCCTTCACTGGTGTGGTGCAGTGGGTAGAGATAGCTGTTTCTATGTGTCTGTGTGAAAGAGATGTTGACTGAGAGAGAGAGAATATGAGAGCGAGAGATGCAGTGTGGGAGTCGGTAAATAGTCGACTGAATAAGCAAAAAAAAGGAAAAGAGACAAAAAAAACTGGAGAAGTGCAAGAAATGGCGATGGAGAGAAAAATATTACTGCAGTGCAAAGGCCAAAGCCCTTCTCAGTCTGAATGGCTCCGATGCAATGTTATTGGCCCACGCGGCTATGTGAAGGCATACGTAGGTTGGGGAAGTGCACAGTTAACTGAACCTCTGCTCTGATGCAAAACACATTGGGGGTCACTTAGCGAGGCCGTTGGCTGCACCCTGCATGACTGCAGTGACTCTGAAATGGCGAGCTAGCTAACAGAGCCAAATGGTAAATGTGTGCGTGTGTGTGTGTGTGTATATATATACGCTCATCAATGCCTATGACTTCACTTCTGCTTTGAGCTATTACCTAACAAATAATTGGGACCACATGTCCTCGTAGTCACTATCGGGCTGTGTTTACAGTAGAAATGATGTCACCATGTTTCAGTTTTCAAATATATGTGACAAACCCCAAAATTCTTTCATATATGTTCCACACTGGGATGAAGTCCGCTCTGTTCTGAGTTAACAGTATAGCTGCTCATCATAAGATACTTTTCCTGGACCTGACAAAGGGTTTGTCCATGAGGAAGTTGCGGTGCAATCCAGACGTAAACAACCCTGTTAAATGAATCTTAAATAATCATCTGTTCAGTTAGCACATTTCTATGATCTACCAGAATGTCCAAAAAAATGTTTCTTATTCAACACACATTACTAAACTGCACATAAAATCGGCTCAGGGCGCTGTTAAGAATTCCTGATATTATGCATTTTTTTATCCTGACGGTAAGTGCACATTAGCCCGCTGTATGAATGAGCTCAAGATTGAACACTCTGACCTTCCTAACGACTGCCAGAGCAGCAGGACCCTGAGCAGCTTTTTTCATGTGAATTTCATTTCACCGGCCGAGATCTCACTGGGGTCAATGTAGCGGAAAGGGGTTCGAGACATGCTTGAATTAAAATCAGTGTGATTTGGAGCCACGGTCAAAGCACAAAAGTAAAGAAAGTGAAGAAGAAGCAGTGGAGAAGCTCGGTCTCACTGAACTGCTTCTTAGCGCTGCTATTCAAAGACAAGAAAACACTAGTACAGACCGGCAGGTAGCTGTTTTTTTTTTTATTGACAGGCCTCCAGCTGAAATCTGTCATTATCTGGTGTTTCTGTCATGCCTCCAGACAGGACGCTCAGACCAGCCCTTCAATCTGCACTGACTGAACTGTCCATCTCAGGCTGAGCTCAACACAGCCGGAGTATATCTGTGCGGTTTAAGTGCAGTGCATCATCACCTGCTGTATTAAACAGCACCTACAGCAGTGACAGGAGCCAACATAAAAATATGAGTTATAACCAATAAAAGCTTGACATAGAAAATTAAATGACAGACACACTACTTAGATTGCACTTCAAAGTTTAGATTAGTCTACAAAAGGCCTTTACAAAGTCCATTAAAGACGGCAGGGCTGCACAGGCTTTGATGTTCCACTCCCTCTTTAATGACGGCACTAGTGTCTCCGACTGTAATGCAGGGAGAACATGTGAAGTGAGTGTGGTATCTTGCGTACCCTTGTCTCCAATGAAGAGAAAATGTCTGTGGTGAACAGCAGCTAGTAGCAGGCCAAACACAGCACAAAGCACGTTTCCAGGTTCTCCTCTGTAAAGTGAATTTCATTTCAATTGTGAACAGGGCCTTGGCACAGGATAATCACCTGAGTCACGGAAACAAAAAGACAATAACAGGAGTGACGTCCTCATCTTTTATGAAGACACAGGTACACACGTCAAAAGCAAATCAGCTACACCACAACCCTCGCTCAGAAAGATTCAAATTTAACCACAGCCTGCGACATGAGCGGGAACGACCAAATATTGACATAAAGTGCTCACAGAGGTGCCATTTGTTTATCCCAAACACACCCCAAACAAACAGGAGGGCTATTTTTGTTATATCAAAACACTCTTGTGTTACACAATGTAAACATATAAATCACTTTCAGCACCGTGGCGCGGTGCTTAGCACTGTTGCCTCACTGTAAGAAGGTCATGGGTTCAAATCCGCCATCTGGCTGGGGGCCTCGGGTTTGCAAGTTCTCCCCGGGTACTCCAGTTTGCTCCCACAGTCCAAAGACATGCAGCTTGTGGGGTTAGGTTTAATTGGTGATTCTAAATTTCCCATAGGTGTGAGTGTGAATGGTTGTTTGTCTCTCTGTGTTAGTACTGGTGACCCGTCCAGCCTCTCGCCCTATGGCAGCTAGATTAGGCTCCAGCCCCCCCCCCCGCGACCCTGAATTGGATAATGGGAAGAAAATGGATGGATGGACTTCCAAATTTAGAATGAATGGCAGGGTCTTGTTGTTTTAGCAGGATACTGTTCACTGTTAAAAGCAGAGGAAATTTGGCACTACAGTGCAGGAACCATACGAGTCACATTTAGGAATAAACAACAGGAAAACAATTTCATCCGATTCACATTGATACATTTCCTTTGATTATACCAAGACTAGAAAGAGTCGGTGACTTTTTTTTCTATTGTTCCTACACATGAAAATGCTGGTCTTTGAATAAAGTGTTGCTTTAAAAGTGTGTGTGTGTGTATAAATATAATGTAATGTCTCAAACTGGCAATAAAAAAATGTGCTTAAGCACTTTTGAGTTAAAAGTGGACAATACTGATGTACAGTCTCCCCCTAGTGGCCTGACATTCAGCCTACAGTTTGTATAGCTCCTGTTACCTGGCAGCATCTGAATGGAAAGATTAGTTCCAGGAAACTAGAAACAGAGTAAGACAAGAGAGAGGGTGGTCTCACCTCCTGAGATGGGAGCGACGGTCATCCTCGCCACTGCCCGACTCCTGGTGAAGCAAAAAAAAAAAAAAAGTTAACAAAGGGGAATATTTATTTAACCCTTTAATCACCTTCTCCTGATAGGAGCAGCTTGTATTTTAGAAAGAATAAACATGTAATGACCAAACAGACTTGAACAGGCATTTGCACCGCATGCTGCATCAATGAATCGTGCATTAAAGGAACGTTAAGCGGTTGGCAGTGAGGGCTTCTCCATAAAGCTTCTCATCTATGACTTTACTCACAAGACAGGGCCAGCACTTCAAGAGAGGCTCAGAGCAGGGACAGGGGATGAGGCTGAAACACACTGAGTGACCATGCCTCCAATACTCCCCACACCCTCGGGCGTTCTTTTCCCAAAATGCATCCAACGATCCTCCCCCACTACTGCAACCAGCACAGTTTGCCACACACACGTACACATTTTTAATCCCAGCCTTTTTCACTAATCCCTCACAAACTCAGGGAACTTTCTCTTTGGCATCAATCTGTCAATCCCGGGCTGCTACAGGCCAAAACACAAGAACATGCAATGTGGACAGACACGTGAAACTGAACTATAATAAAATGCTAATGCTGGCGGAGATGAATGATAATGGAAGATAATGATGAGTGGGTAAGAGAAGGCTGAGAGCTGGAGGCTGCAGGCTGGAGAAGTAGGATTTTCATTTGTTCTTGTGTCCACGACCACAGACGTGATTAAGCCTCCAGTAAAGAGGCATCTGGCTGAATGGGTGCTCTCTGCATCAGCAGCTTAACAGCCTGGATCCAAGGCAAAAATATCTTGACATAGGTGAAATAGGAGCGCACAGATGCATAGTCCACGTATATATACACACACACACACCTGACACAATGCTTCGCTCAGCAGATTTCAAAGGCAAATGTGATACCAGTGCACCCTCTGCAAAGCAATGCCATATATTTCTGTGTGTAGGTACTGTGAATTTGCGTTTAAAACAAAATAACATAATAATGTGGGTACGAGCTGTGGTTACCATTCTACTGCACAGATGTGTAGGGAGTGGCTGTATAGCCAATGAGAACAGGGGATTCATAGTGCTGCTAGGCAGATTACTGTACACTGCCACAGTGGGGGAGACTATTCCCTGCTGTGCTGTGTTAAAAGTAATGCTATCTGTATTAACACAGGGTCAGTCTTAAACCTTTGTTTGATCCTGCGTGGATCAGATGTTTAGAGGGCAAACATATAAGGAAAAGCTTCTAACTTGTATGCTCAAGTGGCATTCAAGCTGCGAGCCTCATGATTGTTGAGCTCTCTCATAGGAGTTTTATTCCCAATTCTTTCCCCATACAATACGGCCCCTTTTCTCAGGGTTCTGCCCTCTCAGCAGGATACATCTCACAAGAGTCCTCACATGGCTCCTTCCCATCAGAAATGGGTCTCATGACAAGCAGCTGGTAGCCTCAGCCTGCGACCCTTTCACCGCCTGGTTGATAAATTTGTTATCAACGAGAAGTCGTGCAATGCATCTCTCTGATTCAGCATAGGCTGGATTTTATTAGGGCATCCAAAATGTGCCAAGCACCATCCGATACAAATGTTTGTAACTGTTAATAGTGAGTTTAAAGATGTTTTTTTAAATAATTAACTTTTTTTTTTTTTTTTTTTTACACCAAATTCCTTCACCACCCTGATCTATTCAGGAGAACTGCACAGCAGTTCATGTGATTCTACATCAGGCTGCATGCCTTGTGCTATCCAGAAGTCAGGATCTTCAGCCTTTCTAGTATATACATATAATTGTTTTCAGAAAACAGCCTACCAGGGTAGTCAACATCAGTGCCCACAAATATCACTTAACACAAGGCAGAGGTCTTATCTGTGGCAGCCACAGCATCATCCTGCTCTCAAGATCTTGAAGCCAGCCGCTGGAAACCTCAGGCTGTCAGATGGGATAACAGGACTGCCCTCCTGCCTCCAACCGGCTCTGACAAGCCTGCCACACTAACCCGCTTTCCAGGCAGCTCCTTTCCCCTCACTGTCACTCAATTAAGGATGAATCCGTTTAAAGCTGCTGTGCTCCCCTCACTGGCATCCTATCCTATATTTCATATCACGGAATACACAAAAGTAATGATGTCCTTTATTACCAGTTCATGCTATGTTTAATAAATAAATCATTTAAATAAAAAAGAAAACGCTTTTGTTAGCTGGACTGCTCTGAAACGACTTTGGTTTCTTCGGGAGGAAGTGAGTTAGCAAATATAAGCTCCACCTGCTAGCTTTGCTGGTGCTAGTTTCAAAGAAAATTGAAAATTAAAAAAAACTTTTCACATTTAATATGAAACTGGGGCAGTAACCTGTACGTGGATAAATAACTTGAAACTCAAGCCTCCATCTCTTCACCTCAACGTCAGAGCTCACTTTGAGCTTACAGTAGGAGGCTAGCGGCTAGTAAAGTTAGCCACCCATGTTCGTGTAGGCTGAGTCCAAACTGGGCTAACGGGAGTATCACCGTGTCACACCAGCCGAAGTGAGGCAAACCAGTTCACAGATACTCACAGACACGCAGGGGCTGGAGGTAGTGCTCGGTGTCGGAGACCGCTGGACGGTAACCAGCGCCATCCCGACTGCAGCTGCTCGGACCTCGGTCACCTCGGAGAGTGAAACGCCGGAATACTGGACATTATTTTGGGGCAGAAACTACAGTGCACCGAGCTCCCGAGGTTATTTCTCTGGAGGTTGCTTAGTTGCACCGCTTCTGTCAAGTTGTAAACAATAATTAAACTTTTGTGGTATTTTTATTTTTCACAGTAAACGTCGTATTCAGAAACTGTTATACCAACTAAAAAACACAGCATTTAGTTATTTTCTAGAAAACCAAAAGTTCAATAGTCATCACTAAGACGTCTAATTATTAATGGGATACTTTTGCCAACTTGCAGACCCGTTTAGATAAGAATTAACACGCTCCTATATGGAGGGTCTGATTGTATACTTTTATTTTGATAGATAGACGTCAGAACTTCCTATGGAGGCTTGCCTAACATCCGTTAACTAGACATATTAGGTGGCCTTGCCGGTGCCATGCGCATGCGCCTTGTAAAACAGCTGTCAAATGGGCTGCTGGCTTCATGATAAATACATTGCAATTTATCTTAAGGTCAGTACGATTCGATAAATTAAAATAAAATTTCAAAGAGTATCAGTAAACTGTAGAGTTTATTATCTTTACCTACCATGTTGATACTCCGACTTAAACTGTAAACTTAATGTCTAGTAAGGCATTGGATTGTCACACTAATCATCTGTGTTCATGTGTTCCTGTGGGATCTGCTCCAGAGGACCTGACCTTACATCTCCGTGCTCCCACATTTTTATTTTCTTTTTTCTTTTAGGCTGTACACTTCCTCTGTAGTGTAGTGGTGTGAAAACAGGGGGAGGCACGTGTGTGTGTGTGTGTGTGTGTGTATGTGTGTGTGTGTGTGTGTGTGTGTGTGTGTGAAAGATGATGGTGAAGGGAGGGTCAGAGGGGGGTCATAAAGAGGAGGAAAGAAAGGTGAAGGATAAAAGAGGTTTAAAAACAGTGTTAAATCAGAAAGGCAGATTACCAAAAGAGCACAGATGTGTGACAAATTAAAATTAAAGGCAACATAAAGTGCCAGAATATAACAACTGAAGTGGTCTCACAGGTTTCTGAATTTCAGCTAGAGAATACCTGGGAACACCATTTAGACACCACCTTTAGATTTTACTCACTCATAGCAGATGTGCAAGGGTGGAGCAGGTGTTGGTAACAGGAAGGGGAAGGATGGGCGTGAAACTGAGGTCTCTGTGAGGACAGGAGGCTCATTTTGATTCACTTCATTGAATTATCTGGGTCATCGCCTCCATTTTTCACTCCCTTCTCAGCCTTCCTTCCCCTCCTCCATCCTTTCTCCTCCTTTCCTTTCCTTGATCATCCAATTAGATTGGCATCAGAAGCACAGGAGAAAGAGGCAAAAAAAAAGGGCAAGAAAATAACCTAGAATATAATTTAGAGGAGCGGCTTTGAAAAAAAAAAACTGTGATTGTATTGCACTTGATGAGCAGAAAAGGAAGTGGGTTAAAAATGTTAAGAGACTGGAAAAAACTGAAAGTGGATCAGAAAAAGGCAGAGGGAATACATAATTGAAATGATTGCAAATAAAGGAGTGACAGAGTGATTGATGACTTGTGCTTCTAACATCCCCCTGTCTTCATAGCCAGCCCTGCAGGGTAGGGTGTAGCCCATTAGGCCTTATACACACTGTGTGTGCGTGTGTGTGTGTGTGTGTGAGAGAGAGAGAGGGAGAGAGAGGCAGCTGTGCATATAAATCTACCTCTGTTTTGTTTTCAGTTGTATAGCAATATCGCAATTCTACTGGCTAAAGTGTGTTTCTTTCTGTGTGCACGTGTGTCACATGATCTCTTTCATCACTGAAAACAAATTCCCCACAACTGCAATCATGACAGTAAGGTGGCCAGTACAGCTGAAGATAGAATCGTAGAGGGGGCAAAAGATGAGGAGTGGAAACAGTTTACCACAACAGTTAAAGACACCGAGAAAGTGAGAGCGCAGGCACAAACGAGATTAGGCTTAGAGCAGAGGATGATTCCACCTCAGGGACTTAGTGTCAAGATAAAGACAATAGGACTAAAGACAGTCCTCCTTGTAATTAAAGCGCTGATCTCTGCAAGAGATCGGATCACAGTGTGTGTGTGTGTGTGTGTGTGTGTGTGTGTGTGTGTGTGTGTGTGTGTGTGTGTGTGTGTGTGTGTGTGTGTGTTTGTATAGTTGACTGTATGGATAGTAAAAGAACAAAATCATGAGGGAAGTCCCAATATTACCTAATTTCTACAGTTCAAGGTGATCAGTTATTACATAAAGTTTATATTCAGCATCATCCGTCTATTGACGGTGAATATTTACACATTTTAGTGCAGGTGCATCTAATAAACTGGGTAAATGCAATTAGCCTAAATGAAGATTTTCCCTTACCTCATAAATTCACACCCTCCTGTACTCCAAGGAGCCCCCCCCCCCAATCCCACCACTATCCCTGATGTCAGTGCCTTTAAAAAAAAATAAAGCTACTCTAATTCTGATGTCATGATGCTTTGAAACCAACAGGGGGTGATATGACCCCATTAAAAACAGTGGAAGTACAATCCACAGTTGATTAAAGACATGTTCTTATAAAATTAGAATTTTTTTTCTTGTTTGTAAGCTGCATTTATTTATTTTTTTTTAATTCACACTGCTGCTCACCTGTGTGAAGCTGAAGTACCCTTAAATTTGGGACAGCTGTTCTCACATAAAAACCAATGTGGCCATTTCTTTTGCCACATGTTATTACTAATGATCAGACCTGTCATTATTGTTATTAACGGTTTCTGATTTTCTCTGTTCCTCGGAGTGATTACGCACTGATGTTCAGTTTGCCTGAAAAACATTAGTGAGGGTTCTTGGTAGTGAGAGGGGGAGTCATAATGGATTCTTAAACATCAAAGAAGAAAAAAAAGAAAAGCAATTAATGAAACTGGCCTTTGACATTTTGTTGGAGCTTAGAGATCTTTTAGAGTCTGTCAGTGCGCCATTGAAAGGAGGCCCAGACTGCTCACTTTGCAAAGATAATCTCCTCTTCTGAAAGTAATCCAAAAATTTTATTTGACACTATTAATAATAATAATCCAATCTGCTCTTCTTCCCCACCATGTCTAATAAGTTCCTTACCTTTTTTTCTTTTTTTTGATAAGGTAATGACTCAGGGCTGGTATTCATCCTGAGACTTCTGGTCTAGTTCCAGCCTACCTCCATCTCTTATTGTTCTGGATTCCTTTCAACTGATCAGCTTACAAAATCTGATAGTGATGATCACTAAAACAAAGTAATCTTTCAGCCCTCTGGATGTTATACAGGTTTCCTTATTGCTAAAATTCTTGCCAGCCATTAGCCCTGCAGTGTTAATTCTTCACTGTCTGCAGGACGCTATTTTAAGCATGTAATAACTCAGACTGTTTGGAAGAAACCAAACTTGGACCCAGATGTTCTAAAAATGATAATAATAGGCTTATATCAAAGCTACTTTTTTGTATAAAGTTCTGAAGAGTTGTGTGCTAACAATTTACTGCTGCACTCAATATTTTTTAAAATTCAGTCTGGGTTTTGAAAAAGGTACTCCCCTGAAACTGCACTTTTGAGAGTTTCAAAATTTCTTATAATATCTTCAGATGTAGGCAGTTTGTTTAGTGTTTATGTCTCTGATAGCCTCTATTGAAAACTTTGTGTCTGAGCTGTCCTCACTGTGCTGTGTCCCACAGGGCGCTGTTCTGGGGCCTCTGTTGTTGCTTTATAGTTAATGCACTTGGGTCTTTGTCCTCAGTTGTGCTTCAGCTTACTGTATGAACGTGCATAACGTAGTGCCCCTCATCTTCAGCCACTGTGTTATGCAGCTCTCCAGGTCCTTTTTTTTTCCACCTGAGAAGTTTTATCAAATTGAAATCCATAGTTTCAAAAGAGGAGCTACAGATGCTCATGCATGCATTCATCACACTGGGAATATTTCACTTTTTTTCCCACCGCTCAGACAATGTCCCATTAGCTGGCCTTCTGTGGTGTTCATGTTAACCCTGAACACCACACAAGCGCAGGAGAGAGTGTTTCATCCTCTCCTGCGTTTGTGGCCAATTCTCTTCAATATCCCTGCTCAGCTTGATCATTTAGGAAGACTCACCTCTCACAGTTTCACCAAGGAAGCCAGGACCTAACAATAGCTGCTCTTACCCTTAAACTTTGCTATTGTCCCAGCTTGGTAATTCTATTCTGTGAAATAATGACAGTCAAGCACTGTGCAATTCTAAACAAAGCTGCTTATTACACCACACTATGAATAATTATGATCAACACATGTTTTGGAGAAATCCCTGTTTAACAAAGCAAGAAAAACTTTGAGCCTGTTGACGACAGCAGGCTGTGACTGTAATGAACAGGATGCTTCAGCAAATTAAAATTTTCCCCCTGGTTGTGTTAACATGTGCGAGGCTCTTTCAGGATAAGGCTGTAAGGATTTTTATTCAAAAAAAAAAAATGTTCAGCTTGTTAAAATTTTCAGCTGTTTTTTTGCTGAGTTGGCTTTCCTTTTTCCATAGTCTCGGAAAAAATCTGTTCCCACAGCACATTTGTTCCCGGTATACATGGGCAAATTTTCTTTCACCAAGATATGAAGTTGCGGATACACAACACATCATTCCTGCCAATAAACTAGTGCATCATGTGCCCTTGGAGCAAATGCATCAGTGAGGTATCTTTTGACCTCTCCGGTGCCATCGGCAATTACACTGTGGGTACAGTGGGTTACACTAACCCACCTGCCAAAAATTTCACACAAATGTTTGCTGTGGCTGCTGCTGCTGACTCTTAAGCTTTAAGCAAACTCTGGAAGTTTGCAGTGTCATCAGGTTTGCTCTACACTCTGTCAAACCTAAAAGCCACCTGTCGAAACCGGGGTGAAATGCACCAAGACCTCAATTAGCCGTGGTCATGTGAAGTGGGTGTTTTGAACCACACTTCTGAAAGGTGTTTCGAAACATCTGCACTTCATAAGCTGGACACAGCATCAAAGCGTCAGCATCGAGCAGCCCATCCCTAACCAGAATGTCTTGTGCTCTTCATAGTGAAACCTTCCAGTGATTTCTTAGTGTTTGTTGTAGTCCTCATGTGTTGATTATTTTGTGTGTGACTGTTCTTAGCTCTTGACCTGCTCCTCATATGGACTGTCACGCTGACTGGTATCCTGTTTATATCCTTGACCTGTGACCTATGACCTTTTTTGGTTAAAGATTTGAATTTTAAACTTATCTGTTCCTCCGTTTTTCTAATTTTCTGTCTCTCTCTCTCTGGATCCCTATATTATAACTTACATCATCCTCCAGTATATGAGCTTTTCTGTTGTCGCCCTCTTCATCTGATCCAGCTGATTTCATCTACTTGCTCATGCAGAGTGGTGGTGGAGGTGGAACACCTGATTCCCATTTTAATGCATCTAATACACGCTAAATGTTATAATAGCACATCCTCTTCATTCCCTCCCAAACTCTTTGTGACGGAAGTGCCATAAACAAAGAGAAAATGTGGTTGCATATTGCAGACAGATGTCTGAAAGTTTTAAGAAAGATCTGAGGCAGAGCAATCTAAACGAGTATTAAACTCAGTGTTTTTTCATTGTGTTCAAGGCTATTTTACACATCTCAAACACTTCCACTTCTACATATATTTTAATGCAAGTATAATAGAGCCAGTGCATTTCAGAGAGTCTATTAAGCATCACTTCCTTTGCTTGGTCCCTGTCTCCCTCATCTCCTCATCTATAATGAGAAGACAACAGATCAAGGGCCTCTCAGTGTATCTTGGCAACAATTATATGAACTAAGCACACAGGATAAGTGAGAAATGGAGGAAAGAGAGACATAGAGAAAGTGTGTCAGAGAGAGAGAGAGAGAGAGACAGAGAGAGAAGAGGGCCCACTGTGCAGAGATAAGATGGTATTCTCCCTTCGTGCAAAATGAGTTCATTAGGGGAGGGAGAGACAGTCATTGCAGGGAATGAAGGTGTCTGTGTGATAAAGGGTGGGAGCGACAGATTGGAGGGAAAAAAGAGTTTCATTTCCTGTTCTTCAGAGGCAGCGACGGTATCGTTGGATCAGCAGAGAGGCTGGGTAGAAGGGAAAAAAAATGGAGAGATGTGGAGAGGACAGGCCGAGTGTGCAAGAGAGGTAAATGCCAGGATTATTTGTCAGGGAAAAAAAAAAGAAAAAAGAGTGACCCTCTGGAAAAAATATAACTGAGGGGAGGCTGGCGAAAAGAGAGTTGAAAGATATGTCAAACTCTGCTACTCTGCGAGGAGTGGAAAGCCACTATGATGAAATGTTAGGGTGCAAATCGAATCTTGTGAGGGAGTTTTCAAATTGACAGCAGCCCTGAGCAGGTACAGAGACGTGTACACAAACTCAGAGCCCAGGCTCGCTCGCTCCAAATTCATGTGAGAAAGAGGAAAATAGGAAGATATGAGAGCTGGAAAAGAGATCAAATGAGCTGGAGGTCTTGATAGACACCTGATAGTGAGAGAGGCTGGCAGACGGGCAGCTCTGCAGATGCTGAGATGACAGGTACAGCGCGGTGGAGGGATACGCTGGCTGTGCTGCGCTGTTTAATATAGATCCACAGCGATAAGCTGAGCCACCGAATGCAGGATGTGTCCATCAGCCAGGGTGGAGGGAGTTCAGAGGAAATTGCCACAATAAAGCGTACACCCTCACACATCTAGGAGGAAAGCCTGGCACACAAGTTAGCGTGCAGATGCACTACCAGGGAGGTGCAATTATTTATTTATTTTTTAAAAAGAGTCCATTTTGAAGTTCATTTAAAGCCTGTCAGATGGAGCAGCTGATTTGTGCAAAAGCTGAAAAACATACGGACATAATCACACAAAAAGTTTCTGAGTTTCTGTTCCTTACTATATGCTGTACTCACTGCCTATGCACTGCATAACTGCTCATGTGATGCACATTCACAGCTCAGACGGGTGAACAACAGAACATCATCTCAGCGTTGCAGAAATCAAACACACATGCTTCCCATCACACTCTAGTGTGCACGTTTGTGTGCGTGTCTCTCTGTGAACACAAGACTGCTGGAGCTGCTGATTGCAGATTTCAGTTGCAGGATTAATCAGCGATGACAAGGAACTATCACCTCCTCCGTAAATGCACACACAGACACGCACAGTTTGATGGACACGCCCTGAGTATCCTGACGGGCTGGGACAGCCAGGGTTTAATGAGGCTCAGTGCAACAGATGACTTGCAGAGCCCTTTGATACTAATGCTGAACCTACAGACACTATGTTTTTTCACAAAACCTTATTACACTGTATTTTGTTTATCAACAATTTTATCACGTGTATCCTGGGTCTGAGCTATTACCTGATTATACTGTCAATATAATACAACCATAGTAGCAGTACATCCATGTTTTTTAGTACTTTTGATCTTGTATGGATGAAAATCGCCTCCTGTTTAATGTGAATTGTTATACAGTGATGTGAAAAAATAAAGTTTTGTGAAATACCCAGTACACCATTACTGCTACTGTGGGAGATAAGCAGCCAGGTGCTGCTAATCACATGTAACAGATTAGCTGATCATGTAAGGCAGCTTTAAAGTGAGATGAGCTAAAACAGCTTGTTTTCAGACAAATAAAGATCATTTTGAATTCAGCTACTTCTTCTTTCGACTGCTCCCTTTAGGGGTCACCACAGTGGATCATCGACCTCCATGGCATTCTATCCCTAGCATCCTCCTCTGTCACACCAACTCTACTCATGTCCTCTTTCCCTACATCCATGAATCTTGTATGTGGTCTTCCTCTTTTCATCCTGCCTGGCAGCTCTAATATATCCACTATTGCTCCTCTGTACATGTCCAAACCATCTCAGACTCACCTCTCTAACTTTGTCTCCAAAACTCTCAACCTGAACTGTCCCTCTCATATGCTAATTTCTAGTCCTGCCTGTATTTGTCCCTCCCAGTGAAAATCTTAGCATCTTCAGCTCTGCCACCTCCAGCTCTTCCTCCAGTTTTTTTTTTGTCAGTGTCACAGTCTCCAGACCACACAACACAGCAGGTCTCGCTACCATCTTGTAAACCTTTCCCTTCATCCTTTCTGCTCTCCTTCTGTCACAAATCATCCCTGGCACTCGTCTCCACTCACTCCACCCTGCCTGTACTCTCTTCTTCACCTTTCTTATGCACTGTCCATTGCTTTGGATGGTAGACCCCAGGTATTTAAACTCGTCCACCTTCGCTGTTACACTGTCTCCCTCTCATTCACACGTTTTCTGTCTTGTTTCTATTGCCTTTCATTCCTCTTCTCTCCAGAGCGTACCTCCACCTCTCCAGGCTGTCTTCCACCTGCTTCCTACTCTCACTACACACCACAATGTCATCTGCAAACATCATAGTCCATGGAGTTTCTCGCCTGATCTCATCTGTCAGCCTGTCCATCACCACTGCAAACAAGAAGGGGCTCAGAGGTGATGCCTGATATAGCCCCCCCCCCCAAACCCATCTGTCACTCCTACCATACATGCCAACTGTCTCACTGTCCTCATACATGTCCTGCACCACCCTCACATACTTCTCAGCCACTCCTGACTTCCTCATGCAGTACCACAGGTCCTCTCTTGGCACCCTATCATATGCTTTATCTAGCTCCACAAAGACATAGTGAAACTCCTTCTGACCTTCTCTATACTTCTCCATCAACACTCTCATTGCAAACATCACATCTGCAGTGCTCTTTCTCAGCATGAAGCCATACTGCTGCTCACTGATTATCACCTCTCTTCTTAAACTAGCTTCAATGACTCTTTCCCATAGCTTCATGGTATGGCTCTTTAACTTTATCCCTCTGTAGTTACTACAGCTCTGCACACCATCATTATTCTTGAAAATTGGTACCAGTGCACTTCTTCTCCATTCCTCAGGCATCCTCTCACTCTCCAAGATTGGGTTAAACAATCTGGTTAAAAAGTCCGCTGCGTTCTCTCCTAGACATCTCCATACCACCACTGGTATATCATCTGGATCAACCGGCTTTTCACTCTTCATCCTGTCCATAGCTGCCCTCACTTCCTCACTAATCCTCTGCACTTCCTGATTATGTTTGCATTATTTACAAGTAATAACTTTGAACTGTAAATAATGCAAACAAAATCTAAGAGAGTCCAAGAATAAAAAAAGAGCTGAAAATTAGCATAATAGACCCAATTAAATATTAAATTTAAGGCTCCAGCACCCCTTTGACCCTGAAAAGGATAAGCAGAAGAAGATGGATGGATGTTAATAAACTTATTATTCTGCAGATCTACACTATTGACCTGTAGTTTATTATTAGTGTTGTATTAGTCATGTACTTAACAGGTCAATTAATGAGAATCTTAATTATGATAAACATTAACCCCTCACTAAATAATCATGGACAACCTTCAGATTTTTTGCTACTTAGTGTACACTATCCAAATTAAAATCCATCAAATTATGAACAAGAGTGGACTGAAAAAGGCGTAAAACAATCAACTCACAGATGACAAGATGACAGGATTCATTATTTATTTCCATATATCTTTATTATCTGTTATTTCCCATATATTTATTTATATATATATATATATTTATTTATATATCTTTATTCTATACAGTTGTAGTCTCAATAGTCTTTTATTGACATACATGGATCGTACATAAGCTTGAGAGGTACGAGAGAGCGAGGCAAGAGAGAGTTTTAATTTCTTCATAAGATGTTTTGGCATTTAACAAGACAACAAGAGACCACATCACAGACACCCACCCACACATTTTTAGCACATTTGTAGTACACATACACGCCACTGCATGCACACATTAAGGGGCTGAACACCTCTAACCCGTACAACATACTACCCGAGGTGTATATACACACACACACACACACACACGCAGACGCAGACATTCACACGTCAAGGAGAGAAGGAGACAGGCATTCACACAATAGATTACATTAATACCAGACTGACTAGTAAATACACATGTACATGTACAGTACTCGCCATATTTTAATTCCTGCTCCTACATACACACACACACACACAGATATTCTCCAGAGCGCACGCACACACACACACGCACACACGAACACACAGATTCTGGATAGAAAGTAAACAGCAGTAGCGCTGACTTTCAGACCGTGATACTGGTAATGTTATTAGCTCTGATCCATATTTGGCTTCTATTACTGACAGTTACGCAGTATGACGACAAAGTGCAGAACATGGGTGTGATTAAACAAAGACCATCAGCACTGAGTCCAGTAAGGTGTGATGAAAGATGCAACGACAGCACTGCCACATTATAAAACAAACTCGTGTTATATTGCAGTTACAGAATGAATACAAGTGGTTACTTTCCACTGGTTATTATAACAGTCTTTCTTCTACATAACCACACACAGTTACAAACATACACATTCATATCACTACCAGACAGTGTTTCACAGTGTAGGAACCTCATTGCAGATCTGTCCTTCCTCCAAGATGCCACCAAATAAACACAAGCTGACATTCAACACAACCGAACGACAACAATATTGAAACGCCTTTAGAAACAAGAACAGAACAGATATCATATATTTGGCTTCAGTAACAGATGTAAAAGATACCTGAATTTTGCTACATATTAGAATGCATAACTTAACAGCATTAAATAAAAATACAACCATAAACAGTCAGAGTGGACTGTCGTGTAATTATCTGGCCTTTTCTGAGTTCATTGTACAGTATCTCCAAGTTGAGTACATGTTTTACTGTCTACATTAAACAGATTGTATCATACTTTATATAAAATTATTGTTAGAGCTCAGCAACCTGAAGAAAAACCCGGTCACTCTGTGACTCTGTTGATCCTTGTAGGTGGGACAGAAATAAGAAGATGACCACAGAAATTCTTCAAAACCAAAAAAACCAGCATGAGGATCCAATCTAAACCAAGCTAAACAAAGTTACGACAGCCTGGCTCCATCTAACGCCATCCAAATTCCTAGATCGTGGTTGGAACGAGTGTAGCAGATGCACGAAAAGAGGCAAAGACGGTAAAAGGTAGCCCCCTTGTCCTGTAGTTTTGCAGTATGTCCAGAAGAGGGCACTCCAGGTTGGTAGAGATGCACCTTCTTTTTGGTCAGGGTTTGGTCAGACTGCATTTGTGACGATAAAATCCCTGTGGTTGTCACTGCCGGGCACTGGGGTGATGCTTTTTAACAGACGCTGGGAAGAAAGACAAAAAGAGACAGAGGACAACAAAAAAAAAAAAAAACAGAAAAAAGTAAATCACAGTGATATATGCAGGAAGTATACCACTTTTTGTAGTGACAGTGTCATAATCAGGGTTGAATGATTTTATTATTGATTACCCTGCCAATAAAACATCAAGAAGTGTCTATTGTATGAAATACACACTGTCCAGATCTCAAAATGACATATTTAGATGTTTTGTTCTGACCTTTCAGATGGCCGAAAACCTTCAACATAACCACCTGTTTTGTTAAAGGCACATTTTGACCCCGGCTGGCCCCATCCGTCCTCCCAACTTACTTACATAGTCTACACAAAAATATAACTTGTGTTTGTCGATCTGTGTCAGTGTCATTGTGCACCCTGGCAGCAGAGTCAATACAGGGCGACAGCCACAGAAGGTCTGTCGAGCAGCCTCTTTGATGTCCTCCTCCCCCCTGTCAACCCTTCATGCAGGGTTTAACAAGATTTTAATATTAGTCATGACGATAACGATGCACACTTTTGCATTCACAGTGCATTATGCACATTACACAATGTTAAACAACCTCACAGGAGGAGGAATTGAAAATACTCGACATGCGTCTCTTGAATACATTTTGACGACTGATTCGTTTTGATGCCACAGCGCTGCTGATGGATGGGGTCCGGTCACCTTTCAGTTACAGCAACGTGACAGTCTACACATCCGCTGCAGAATGCGTGCGTGTGTGTTTGTATGCCTATTCTAGTTGCCTTTTTCTTGCTAATCTCTGGCCCGCGCCTCCTCCTTGCTCCTTTGATCCTGATCTCCAGTCATGTGTTCACAGGAGAGGGAAGAACCTGACAGCGCAGGGAAAAGAAAAGACCAGAAGCAATCCCTGTGGTTGGAGAAATATCAGTTGGTCAGGAGAGGAGACGGGATAGATGGAGAACGGGAGAGGGAGAGGAGGGAATGAGGAAGAACAATTCGATAATTCTGCACCTGTTTGAAGGTGCCCTTAGCGTTGAGCAGGTGGTAGACCATGTAAGAGGGCACGCAGATGAATGACGACACCCCAATGCAGTAGCCAAGGACAGTGGTCCAAGGTGGGTACAGATAATCAAACAACCTGACCTCTGGAGGGAAGGCCAGGAAGCTGATGATGATGAACTGAGAACGGAAGCAAATCAGAGATCAGACATAACAACAATTAAATATGACAGCTGCTCAAACTACTGCACCTTCAGGGGCTCATTCCAGCAACTGATACAACTTAGTGTATATGTGTAAATGTTGCACGTGCTACTGACCAACAGAAAGCAGGGGCAGATGGCCACCCAGCAGACCCTCCAGAAATAACCCGGGTAGAAACCAAGCATGACCTGGACGTCATTACAGAAACGGTTGGTGCCTGCGGTACGAACACAGACACACCTCAAAGTCAAATATCAGGAGTAATGTGAACTGCACCACAAAAAAAAGCTCAGAAGTACTTCATACTGCATACAGTCATAAATTTCCACCATCACCACAACAATCACCACTCACCATAGAACCAGGACACAGCAATGACTTCCAGCAGCACCACAGTGATGACTGCAGGGCCCGTGGCATACTCCTCAAACAGCTTCACTACAAATGCACCTCCCTGAGACACGACACAGACGTACGGAGGGCGAGTTATTTTTGAAAGGTCTTCCATAAATGACTTGTGCAACTTTAACTGAGCAGAAATCCATGGTGGTCACTGTCTTACTTTAATGAGGGATGGAGATAAATGGATTACTGCTCTAATCTGATTTCAGCTGGTTGTTAACTGTGACACATTGCACTGCATGCAAACAGCAGCAAAACTCAAGTTTCTTTTTCCAGTTGTGTGATCATATTTTTATAATCTTACAATCAAATGAATCAAATGAATTTGGGGAATTATGGAGAATGAATGTCTAAATGACAATTCAGTGGCTGAAAATGCACTCGGGTGCAAACTCCAGGAGTGTACTAACTGTAATAGAAAGCATTTAAAAAAGGTTATTCCCTTTTGATAGTAACCTTAATGTAATGTAATGATTCCCAAATATACTTACATATGTGAGTGTGGAGAGAGCCCCGAGGTAACACACACACACAAGGCCAAAGACAAACCACTCTCGTCTCTTAGCCAGGATATGAGGGAACTCATCTAGCATAGCTGTGATTACCCCCTCCAAGCCTGCAAACTGGGGACAAAAGATATAAGAAGAAGATGAAGCCGGGGCAGAAGGAAAAGGGAAAAAAGTTAGGGCAGCTGTATGTGCTGTATGGGAAACTTTCACATCTGTGCTTTGTGCTAAAAATCCGGTGTTTGAGTCCAGGAGCAACGATGTGTATGAGACAAACTACTGAACCAGCCCAGCACAAATTCAAGTATATTTTGCAGTAATATCCTCAGTCATAAAATCAAACAGCAAACCCGCAGCCGGTCCTACAGTGATTATCTGCTTGTGATAAGAGCCGTACGGGTATCTCCACCTGGCTGCCTCGGAGCAGATAAACAAAGGTTTATGGAGACAAGACCACCACACAGCAGTGATATGAAACCCCTATCACTTTGTTTTTGTCGAATATTATTCATAATGGAACAGAGAAGGCAAAAAAAAAAAATGCCCAGCAGCTTAATGGAGAAATAAGCACAACAGTGACATACTGCCTTTACAAGACGACATGAAACCACCTGAGAACTGGGAGCCAGGACACAACTGAATGTTTTAGATTAAAAATAAAAGTCGAGGGGCAGATGTAAAGATAAAATACTGACTGGTTTACCACTGACATGAGTCATCAGCAAACTAACCGTGCTATCCAGACCCAACATGATGATCATGAGGAAGAAGATGATGGCAAAGAAGGTGGCAGCAGGCATGTTGGCTATGGCTTCTGCATAAATGATGAACAATAGACTGGGACCTGGGGGGAAAAAAAGACTTTTTAAGTGAGACCTGAACTCTGGAACTTACACGGTGTCCAAAAACTTAGTGTTCAGTCATTTTCAGGGATGAATAAATTTCGGATAAGGAACTTCTTGCAGTGTGTTGGTGCGGGGTCCTACCTGCATCCTTTGCCACAGCGTCCACATTCTGGTGCCTCATCTCAGCCATGTAGCCCAGCACGGTAAAGATGACAAAGCCAGACAGAAAGCTGGTCAGACAGTTCACCGAGCTGGTGACCAGCGCGTCTCTGATCGAGGAAACAATATTAAGCAGGAAGATGACAAAATTAGGGATCCTATGCAAAGTATTTAGACTTGTGATGGTTCCATCAATAAAGATATCTCAATGTTCATACTGACACATATTTCAAGTAAAGGATTCAAGAGATTAAACATTTTTGCTGAGTAACAGGAAACACTGAGTAGCATTGTGACATTGAGTGAGCAGATGTCACTGATTTATTAACTCAGTAACAAAAGTTTTTACTTGTAGCAGTTGTTGTGAAATGGGTTGTAGCTGGCAAAGGCAAGGAGCACGCCGAACCCCGGACCCAGAGAGAAGAAGATCTGAGCTGCTGCATCGATCCACACCTTTGAGAGTGTGAGAGGTGACGACTAATAATGAATTATGAGACTGAAAGACGTGGGTTTAAAATCATTGAGGAGTAAGAGAAAAAAATGCAGGATCTGAGGCTGTTGTACATGTTAAGGATGGATCTTGTTACAACGAACCAGCAGACTTACAGTAGTGGTAAGCAGCTTCTCCCAGTCAGGTTTGAGATAGAAGACGACGCCCCTCCAGGCTCCTGGCAGGGTGGCCCCACGGATGAGCAACACCAGGAGAACCAAATAGGGAAAGGTAGCAGTCACCCAAACTACCTGATACAGAAAGGAAAAAACTTGATTTACTTTAATCTTAATAAATCTTTATGTCTTGTGCTGAAATCAAATGTTTTTAAGAGATAAGTATGTAGTATGTAGGTGCACATTCACATGCAGCCTGAATCTTTTTTTAAGCTCATTCAGTTTGTGGTGTTTACAAAATAAAACTATGCTCCTTTATCTGACTATTCTTGATATGTTTAAAAGGATTTATGGGAAAGAACTTTATGTTTAAAAGCGCTTCCATGTTGCCTTAGCTCGTTTCTGATATTCCTTCTTTCTAATCAACTTTTCCATACTCGATGATGAATGATAATGAGGGTAAAGAGATGACAGGAGGACCAGTGTTCTTTTCTCTGCCCATATGTCTCCATCCATCAATCCATCCATCTGCTCTAACTGACACCCCCATCAGCCACGCAGGCACCCCTTCAGTTACCTTTCCAGACGTCTTGACTCCTTTCCAGATGCTAAAATAAACGATGGTGAAGATGAAGAGCAGACATAGGGCCAGCTGCCAGCTGATAGAGCCCAGCTCGTGCAGACCTGGGGAGCGATGGACCTGCAACACCTGCCGGCTGGAGACAGAAATTTGAGATTTGAGGTTGGAAGAAATGTGAGAAGGAAAGACAAGAAAGTGAGAGAATGAAAACAAACATAAGGAGATGAATTGAGGAGAGAGGACAGCAGTCACAGTAATCAAGGTAAGGTGAAGGAGTACAGGAAATGGAAGAGGAGGAGAGTGAAGAGGAAGGTAAGGGTAAGGGTATCGTGGCGAATGGATAAAATGCAAGAACAATACAAAGATAGATTGGAGAGAAGGGATGTTGGAACATTAAGGAAAGAAGAGGAAAAGGAAAGAGCATGGACAGAAGGAAATGTGATATGAGGGGACCATGAAGGAGGAAAAAAACATTCGGAGGTTAAGACAAGATAATTACTATTTAAAATGGTTTTGACAATCTTAATAATAATTTGGGTTAAAAGGTAAAAATACAATACAGTATTGAGAAAGACGGAGTCAGAAAAACCGTACAGTCAGTGTGGGGTCACAGGTTAAGCAGCCAGGGCTCAAATGAAAAAAACTGAGACATGATTTATGTTAAAAACAGGAAATTCTGGCGCCAGACTGAGTTGGGGAATTTGTTACGTTTAAACCCGTATTAGGGAAAAGTCAACTGTGAATCTGTCTCAGTAGTTGGACTCAGAGTAGGAGCAGCTGATAAGAGTGAGCCAGTCGACTGCTCAGAGACCCAGAGCAGTCAAGAATAACAGAGACATTGTTTTTAAAAGACTTAATCACTGTAAAAACAGCACATTAAAACTGGGTTAACTCTTGGAGGGCATATATTTTGTTACTGATTAATATTGAGCATTGCTTTTCTTTAATACTTTATATTTTCCCACAACCCAATAATTCAAAAGCTTTTTCTCTCACCCTCTGCCTGCTCCTGTTCATAAAACAGTTACTTCTGTGTTACTTATGCACTCACACGAATCTCCAATCAGTGATTTATACTCTGAAACAGTCATAAACTCTCTCTGCACTGTCTTCACAACCATCGAAGGAAGTGGATTTTTAGGGAACAAGGTGATGGGAAATCTGTCCGGGCTCCTAAACGCCAAAAACAACCCTGGGATCGAAGTCATCCTCCCTCCTTCACTTGACGTCTCCCTCCTGCGTACAGCTCCCCCTACGCCTCTACATCTGACTTACATGCACTTACGTATAGAACTCCTCGGCAGGTGACGTAGAGGAGTTGGACCATGACACGTTGTGGTCTGAGGACATGTAACGATTACAGTTGGCTGTATTCCAGGGGTTGTTGCAGGTGGTCCAGGGTAAGGTGGGCCGGAATGATGATAGTAGGTAGTACAAGGCCCAGGCCATGATGGTGTTGTAGTAGAAGGCTATGTAGAGGGCTATGATACAGATGGCGAACCCTATCCCTAGATGAGTTGAAACAAAGAAATACTTATGCGACAGCAGTCAGTCACTGCCCACATCATCCACAGACATCAGTGTTTTTTTTTTTTTTTTTTCTAAGCTAATTCAAGTTCTTATTGGGTGAATACGTGACATTTCCAAACAACAACAATTTACATACTATCAAATTTCGGAGCATCTGGCATTTGGCATGAAAATGTGACAATTTCCATAACAGAGAGTCAGAACATCTCAGTAGATGTACAGGAAACCAGGGAGGCTCTTCAAGGGTGAGGGCAGGGAGGTTAAATGAGCTGTCTCTCAGCCTCTGATGATTTGAAACTGTCCCTCCTCATCTTTTTTGTTTGTTTTTTTTTTGTTCTCCCCCTTCCAATTTTCCTGTTCCCTCTCAAGTTTTCTTCTTCCGTGCTCTGTCCGAGCTGTTGCTTTTGACTTTCTCCCTCTGCTCTGTTTTCTCTCCGCTGTTACCTTTGAAGATGGGACAGATGTGTTTCCAGATGGAGATGCAGCCACTGCGATGAAACTGGCCGAGAGCTAGCTCCATGTAAAACAGAGGCACCCCTCCGAACACCGCCATCAACAGGTAGGGCAGCAAAAAGGCACCTGAAGGAAGACATTGGAGAAATGTGGGAAGGCATGCAACAAGAGGGACGTAAGAGAGGGGACCAAAATGAACATATGGATGTGGAAAAAGTGAAAAAGAAGAAAGAGCTATGCAAGAACAGCAAAAAGCACTCAAGAGAAATTGGACTCTTTCACGCACTATTTAAGGAAACTGTAAAAATCCTAAAAACCAAGTGCCATAGCTTATTATTTATGTTTCACTCTATTCAAAAACAACAATTTTACATTTATTGTGCTTTGTGGAGTTGTTTTGCTTAAATTCTATAATAAAGTATTTCTATCTTTATGGCTTTGTTATAAAATATGAAAGTAATAAAATTAAAGGCTTAACACAGATGGGCAGAAGAACATCAGGACGGCAGCCAGATTTCTGACTCTCCAAGCTTATGCCCAGTGTTTGATAACACATCTCTCTCCTTCTTGCTATCTGATCATAAACTTATTTCATGTGCATGTGTGCATTTGTGTATGCGGACGGGGCGGTGTGTACATGCGTGCTTGTTCCTCTTTGTGACATGAAAGCAAAGATAAGGGCTGATTGAGCAGCTGCCTGGGAGACAGGTTATTAAGCAAGGAGAAAGACGCTAAAAAAGAAAAAAAAAAAAAAACACAATTAATACTGTTGCCTCTATCGAGTGTGTCCCTGTCTTCATCTCTACCTCGCTCTATGAGACACACACACAGAACACAGGAAATTGCAAAGGTTTTATTATTGCAAATTCAATAAAAAGAGAGGCCATGTTTGCCACTAGGTGAGGATTGGGTAGTGAAAGAGCAGGGCAGACAATGCAGACTTTTGTGAACACATACCTTTTTGTACCTCCAATTGCGCAAGAAATGAGCTACATCAAAGCGCTTTGTTAACCGTGGCACTCCTTGTGGGCTTGCTTGAGCTATTCATACTAAAGCATTTATTTTCTCAGAAATTAGAAAGTACCACAAATAGTCTTAATCTACCTCAATCTTTAATAACGGAAAAGCTAGAGAGCAGTCAGCTAGCTTCAGTTGCTGCATACAGGCTATAATGTGAATTACAGTATATGCTGTAGTCAGTATGAAAGAGCCCTTTCTTCTTTCTAATCCTTCAAATCCTGTTTGCTTTAGCATGGGATCATACGTGCCCTCATCTCCATTCCACCGCACTTTTTATCTCGTCCTTCCACTTTGACACGTTTCTCCCCTCCAAACATATTTTGCTTCCTCACCTCCTCCATTTTGGTAGCAGATGTATGGGAAGCGCCAGACATTTCCCAGGTCCACAGCATAGCCGATCACAGACAGCAGGAAGTCCATCTTCTTGCTCCAGGTTTCTCTGGGCCTGTCCAAGCTTGTTTGTTGGACCATCAGAGTCCTTAGGCCTCCCAGAGGTGCTGAGGATCCGGTACCACCTCCGGGTCCCGAGGCTGTACCTGCAGCACACGCTGCAGTTCCTGGGCCCTCTCTGGGGCTCTGAGGGGTGGATGTTGTGTAGCCATTGGACACCTGCTGGCCAGAGCCAGATGTCATGCTCTTGGGTCCTCTGTCTGCGAGACCATCAGCAAGCATCAGTCTACCATTTTCCCGCTGTGCCCCATCCTCTTCTCCCCCCATGTCCTCTCTCGCTTTGTCCCTCTCTTCCTCATTCTCTCCTTTGTCCATTGTCAGCATGCTCATCATCATCATATCTTTTGTCTCCATTGGGTTGTGTTGATATTCGTGTTGGCAAGGTAGTTAGGGGTGGAGAGAGGTTCTCAGTGACAATGAAGGGAATGTGGTGCTGCTGTCTGATATGGTGCCCATTAGGGGAAGAGAAGCTTTAGGAGAGGGGTGCAGTGAGAGTTTGGGACAAGACTGGGGAAGACTGTCCTTCTCAGGCAGGTAAAGGAGACAAAGAACTGGAAAGCAAAGCTAAAAACAAAAAGACAAAGGGGCCTGAATGAGGGGAGGTGTGTACACGGGGAGAGAACTGAAATGTGTAAGGGTCTGTTGAGCAAGAGAGAGTAAGAGCGGGCTGCAGGACAGACAGAGGAGGGTATATGAGAGGAGAGATGTGTTTGAACAGGATGTGGCGAGCAGAAAAGTTACAAGAATCTTGGATCTAGTCCACAAACAGCTCGTCCTCTGAGGCCCACACTGATGGTGCAAACTGCAACACACAGAAGGAAAATACACAGATAAATCATGGGATAAGAGCTGATCCTTTTTTAATTACATTTTCAGTAAACCAAAATAAAATATAGGAGCCTTCAGGGCAGTTTGGGCTGTCTGAATGACACCATGACAATGGCTGTAATAAAACAAAACAAACAAAAAAACAGGATAGTGTCTTGTTTTACATGTTAATGAATAAGAAGATAAATCCGAGGAATAGAGGAAATTGAGGGGATTCGGCTGTGACATGTCGATTCACTTACTGGAGCCTTCTCCTTATGGTTCTCATTTTAAGCTATCAGTTGCGTAACTTGTTTTGATGCTTATCTGACAAAAGTAAACTGGGAAGAAATTAGAGAGTCTAAATACCAGCGCCTGCAGGATAGAGGCGCCGCATACATCTGAGGGCAGGAAACACACATACAAAAAAAAAAAAAAAAAAAGACCATCTGTGGACATGTGCTAGGAAAGATGTTCTCTAATTTTTATAGTGACTACAAACACTGAGATACAACATCAGTCAGATGCTCAGCAGGTTGTTCTTTGGCTGCTGTGGTGGTGAAATATGTTCAGCAGCTATACAGAAAAACTAAATTCAGGCAGCACAAGAATCAAGTTTGTCTCCTCAATTTCTAATGTAAATGTTAAATTTTAAATTACTCACAGTAAACACAATTCAACCAAAATAAAACTCAAAGTGCATTTTTTTTCTACAAATGCGTCAAAGTTGTTTTTATTTTTTGCATTGACAACAAATTCTAATTAAAAAAAAAATCAAAGATGCTTCCACATGAGCGACGGGTCAAACTACGACATCTGTTCAAAAGCAGATCAGGTCGTTTGCAGTGTTAGCTCAATTAGTAATGAACTGTAAAATGTGGGAAGACAATTTACGTGGAATGCCATTACCTTAATGAAGAACGAGTGTCCAGCAGTTGTACACGGCACGAAATTCATTCCTCCCTAACATCTGACTACCACACAACAAGACGCTGTCAGCTATGTGGACTCGAGCACTAGAACACTTCCATTACACTCAAACTTTTTTTTTTCCCCCCCTTGCAAACCACATTTTTAATTTCCAGGGAAAACAACCTTGATTTCTTCATCACAATAACTTCCATCTGAATCCTGTGCTTCAGGAGGAACCCACAGTGCTTCAGCCTGACAGATGCGCTGTGGGTTCCTCAGTGCGTTTTAAAAAAAAACTTGATGGAAATTTGGTTTTGACCTGCGGCAACATTAAAGATCCAAGAAGAAAATCATCACACACACACAAAAACCCCCCAAAAAACTCCTCAGCTACACTTCACTCATACAGAGCACACATTTTATCAGCTGCCACACAATCTCACAACAGGTCAAGAAAGTCAATGGCAAAGGTCTTGATGAAATACTATTTTATGTGCAGACAAACGTAATCACCAGCAAAACAAACAAAAAGACCAAAAAATGAACAGTTCATTGTTAAAGACTGAAAAATCAACACTGCAGACTGATGCAGTGATGTAAACTTAAAATACACTGCCCACAACAGGAGATTTTTTTTTCCTCTTGCCGTTTCGCTCAAGCCATTTTTAATAAAGAAAAAGACAGTAAGATGATAAAATCGAGATTTCAGCAATGATAGACTGAAAGAATACGAGATGTGAGAAAAATATCAATGAGATATTATAAAACAACCTTAATTAAAAACAGAAAGACTCTCTTGCTGAACTCTGCTTAAACAATTATGCCAATACTTCTGAGGTAAAAAAACCCCACAAAAAATCAAACCGCAACTCTAAAGTTACAGGTTTTCCCCCCAATCTGCGTGCAAACATTACCTTTCAGAGATGATTACAGAGGTCAAGGAGAGCATGTGGCGCCTAAGACGTATGTGAAGAGCAGCAGCAGGAACTTCTACCCAAAACTTAAAGAATCCCGTGGTATGGCAAAAACTTGCCAGAGAAACAGCGTGCCCTAGCACATCAGGACACCGTGTTTGCCCATTGAGCTCTCAAACCCCTCTCATTTCTCTCTCTCTCTCTCTCTCTCTCTCCCTCCCCCTCGTTGTCCCTCTCTCTCACTAATTTGCAACCACACACACACACACACACACACACACACGCACACACAGGCTGGGTTCGCAGAAGCACAGCCGTGCAGACATATGCACAGATGGATGCATTGATGCATGCAATCAAACAGAAGATAATAAAGACTCATTAGGCAAGCACAGACCTGCAGATCACAGTATCAAGTTTTGCTTTGATACAGTAATAATATAAACAGAAATAAAGAACTGGAGGACAGCTCCAATACAGCATAGTCATGGCAGAACTGTAATTAATGCACAAACACGGCCACACAGTGCAGACAGGGGAAGTCCTACCCTCAAGTAGTTATTTGGCAGCGTGGGGCTCTGCGTACTTGCTACTGTTTTACCTGCACACACACCCCAACGCACAAACTGTCAAACACTGGTAAAGCCCTGCTGTGCTGCAGTCCTCGTACTCTCCCCTTTTCCATTTTCATTTTTATTCTTTGCATTTTACAAGTTCTTCATGCGCACCTGCTCCGAAGAAATTAGGTCTTTGATGCTCTGACCTCAGTTTCACAGATTTTCAGCCGTGTTTTGTAACCAATTTGGTTGCACAGTTGATATCAAATATTTACAAAATTGTCTTTCTAGCAAATGCAATATTTGATTCATTTACAAGCTGACGTCTATCTTGTGTTTAAATTGCATTAGCAATCTTTGAAATTAAAAACTAAATCGCTTCACTTAAACACTCTACACACCACCTTAGAAAAGCAAGCTTGCCGCTGTAAGGTCAAGACTCTGAGTCTCTGAATCATCCTGCTTACTGTACATGGTGCAAGGCTGCAGGAGGACAGGCTGCCTGTAGCCCAGCCCGTTCTCTGTATCTATACTCCCCCAGGTTATTGCTGCAGTTTAAGCATTTTTGTCTATTTGAGCAACAGTTCAAAAGTATGATTAAATAAAGAAAAGACAAAGCTGCAACACAAAATTTATATTTATCATCTGAAATATTAAGTATTTTAGTTTAATCGTCCTTAGCTATTTAAATGCAACCATCTGAGAATTTTATAGAAGCATACTGTTTTAAACGTAACCTACCACCACTGTCATTGTTCACACACAGTCCAGACAGACACAAGCACAAGCACGCACAAACACTTTCTCACGCACACCCATGTAGCATAAACCATATCTGCGCTCACACAGTTGAGGTAGCGTGATACTTGTTATGATTTAGCTGTTATTTAAGCGTTAAATACATAATTATCTGATAATAGAAAGTTCCCCTCCTGGTGAACCACATTTACGTTAATAAGCATGTTATTTTTTTTCTTTTTCAAAAATCCCAGAGACCGTCTCAGTGAATCTTTTACTCAAAAACAACTCAGAGCTTTGGGCTCTGTGCCAGCTTTTAACAGCCTATAGTCTGGACCTTAGACGACAGGAATGTGTGAGTAAAAATAATGTGCAGTATGCTTTGGCAACTCTCAGGGGGTTTCCTGAATAATTTTGGACTCTAGACTGTAGAACACATTCAACACTATTAGCCAGCTTTCCTTTTGTGTTAAGATTTAATCTGCATGGAAGATACCTGACAGAAGTGAACAATAACAAGACCAAAACTGGAATTTAATCTACAAAATAACCTGTACCCAACAGCCAGTTTTTCTGACTAACTAAATCTATTGGAAATTATGAAAGTTTTGATAAAGAACTGCAGACTCCTGCCACTATCTGGCTGACATTTATACCTATATGGATTTGTCCATTCATCCATTTCCTTTCAGTTACAGTTGGGCTGGACCCTATCCCAGCTGCCATAGGGCAAGAGGCAGGGTGCACGCTATCACAGGGTTAACACAGACAGACAACCATTCACCGATGGCCAATTAAGAGTCACCATTTATTTTTATTATTTTTACAATGTGGCACTATAATTCCACTACTTTAGCTAGAAACAAGTCCTGCAATTAAATACATTTTCAAATTAAATAACACAGTCTCTAATATTTTGTTAGAACCGTTAATCATAACATTTGTCTTGCCTTTAACTCCATGGTAAGCATCAGCCCAGAAACCCACTGAACTCATGGTGTCACAGCTTTGATACTCTAATGTGAAGGTAAGTAAAACACAAACTGATAACTGTAAATACAATGAAGACCACATCAGCAAGAATAAAGTCCGTTATTTGCTGTTATAAAACCACAGCTTTCCTCACACGCTCACTCAGGATGCTACAAAATTTAAATTATGGATTTTGGCTTCACCTGTGACAATGTAAAATCTGTTTTGTCTTGTCAGGCACCCAAACACAGCACAAATGCACAACTGTCCCTCTCAGACTGTCACCATTAGCAGAGCCACACAAGTAAATGACTTTCTATAGTACATTCACCTGTTACTGTACTTTATGCTTGCTGTGTAATATATGGCTGACTGGGGTTTGCTTTAGTTTTTGCTGTACTTCTGCGATCCTGTTCTTGTTATTTACCAAACAGAAAAAAAAAACAAAAAAACAAAAAAAAAACCCAACACATTTCTAATTCACAACTCCCTGCCTTGATTTGTCTGCTTTTTTTGGCATCATCAACTCAACACATTTCCTCATCCCAGTCTGTACCTCTGACCTCTCGTATGTTTGAGCTTAAATTTGGAAATTGCAATCCAAGTCATCCAATAAAACAACAAGTGGTAATCTACGAGCTGACAGATTACACATTAAGCAGAATACGTCAGACACAAGCACAATGAAAACTGCTACAACGACTGAGACATTTGGACTGAGTCCTGTTTGCACCTGCAGTGACACCTCTGTTACAGTCAAGAGGAGTGAAATACAACAACAGGCAGAACTGCAGCTGTTTAAACAGCCCACACATTCTCTTTTATAGGTATATGTGCTTTGAACTTAATACTCCTAACCCTCTCTACAGCCTTTAATGCAAGTTGCAAAACATACAAATGTGGTCAGACTCCTCAAACTAAATTTTGGTCTATAAAAGTCTGTCTATCTAAATACTTCAGTTTGCTGCTGTGCTATAGGATTATAATATGTGCCTACAACTGATACATACTCCAAATTGCTGAATATGATGAGGCAAAACCATGCGGACATTCAGTTTTATTTCCTTTATAAGATATTGCCTAATTATTGTGCAGAGCCTGTCGAGATATCAAATGTTCTTTTAGGCAACCATGAGAAAAGAACCCCATACACACAGCAATATAATGACATGTGATGGTGATGGATCAATGAGACAGTGACACACAGAGGCTATGACCCATCTCTAAACTTTTTTTTAAACAATAAATAAATATGAAAAGTGAAAAGTAAAAAGCAGCCACTTGGCATGGCGGATAAGATGCATCACAATCTGTGATCACAATGTCACAGGTTAAATTCCAGCTGGGACACAGGTTACATACGGTACCTTCCACCTCTGTCTCTTCTTCACACTTTCCTGTCTGAGTCTTCGGTGTGATTTAGTTTCACAAAGGAAATAAGATAAAAACTAACAACAGGGATATAAGATAATAATACATGCTGTCACCAGGAAAAAAAGGCCCCTGTGGACTACTAGACTGCCAACACTTCCTGCCAAATAAATACTTTGCCAGCACAACTTAGGGGCTTGACTTCTTACTTATACCTCAATTGGTGACATAATCTCTCCCTCAGATGGTGGCACAGCCATTAAAGCAAAGGCAGCCCTGAAGGTGTCCAAGGACAGATTATCAGCCAGGTAAGGACAGCAAATTTGGCAAAAACAACTACAGGTAACAAGTACTGTAGACATTATGCAGTCATACTTTAAAAGTAAACACAAAAAAATACAAAAATGCCACTGTCAGATTCTGTCAGTTATTATTAGAAAATAAGAATGGTTTCTATCAATTTAATGCTTCCATAAACAGCAAATGAGCTTCATCAAGTTATGAAAGCAAATTTTTAATACTAATTCTTAAAAAGCAAGCTTGAAAATGTAACATGAAATACTAGCAATGGAACTGAAACAGTCCAGCTGGAGCAAAATATATATATTACTGTTATACTGTTAAATATATTTTGTACCTATGGGTTAAAACTAATGGAGTCGCACTCATAATCTGACTCACATTAGAAACGTACTGATGACACTGAACACAGCATCTTTGAGATGTTGCAGATATTTTCCAGGGAGGCTAAAAAAAAAAAAAAATGAGTGCCTCATTATTTATTTGATTACTGATTATTAAGGTTAAAGGCTATCCACGCTGGATATTCTTCACAGCTGTGAAAGGACTGACTAAACCCAGCTTCCCTTGGAGCTGAAAACTTGAATCTAAAACAGCGAGCTTCAACTTCAAAATTGGCAGAGTTATAATCTGTGGGTGGTTAATGTTTGTGTTAATTATTTGGGGATTTTCTCAAAAATGAGCAGCTTAATGCCCTCGAGGGAACAGCGGGAGCTGACCTGTTGAGTAATGCCACACATTATGACTGGAAAAGTTGCAACCCCACATTCTTCATTCAGTGTTACAAAACACCTGTCGAGGAGATTAAGAGCATGAAATAGAGAAGAATGCAAGAGGAGCTAAAAAAAATCATAGAGTCATTTCTATTCCTTGTTTTTCCCCCTTTGAAGAGAAGCTTTAATTTGGCTTACATCATGCCTTTCGTGAAAATATGAAGCCATTATCAATAATTACTTCCATATTCATTAATCCATAAAGTGAAAGTCTGTCACAACTCTGGCTGTTTCAAAAGTACAAATCCACATAAAAGAGATTAATAACAGAGATGAGGATGAACCCCTGATATCAGAGGTCCCAAAAGGAAATTAAACTACTCCCACCCAACGCTTACATAAAAATACAAAACAAACAAACAAAAAAAAACACGCCTCCCATCTCCCAAATCCCTCCTTGTGCTGCTGAACATTTACACACATGCACCAGGCCTACGTAAAGCTCTCACACACTCGTTGGATATGAATTTACAGCTGAGAATTGATTACGGTAAATCGCACATGTTGAACCTGCTGGTGAGGATTCCAGGCAGAGTAGTCTTACCTTGATATCGTTAGCAGGACAGCAGCGCGTTGCCCGTGGAGCATCTGGTCATCTGGATCCCCAAGACGTCGCCTACCAACGCCGACTAAACCCAATCACACAAATCACACATGCCTGGGCTTACAGCGGGCCGTTTTCTGCTCCGCCTGGCTTGAGACACAAACACTCGAGCATGCAAGTGCCAGCTCACACCCAAGCACACACGCTGAGCTTTAGAAAAGGATCCTCGACCCTAATCCAGAACTCCTCGGTGCATATTTATAAGGGTCAAAGAGGAATGAGAGGGGAGCATGTATACATTAATTAAGCTGCAAATGTTAAAAAAACAAACCCAGCATGATGAAACATCAACATTATGAAGTGAGTGTGTGTGTGTGAGAGATTTTTGGTATGTCCCAGGCTGTCTGTGCCCTGGTCTAACTAACCCATTTACAGCCACCTGCAACCTATCCTGCCAAGTGGACCAGTGCCAGGTACAGTAGTACAGTCAGTCTACGTGGCCTTTATTTTGTGTGAGAGACGTGAAATGAAAGAGATAAAAGGAGGCATCCTGAGTGGAGACAGAAAACACAGTCACAGACATGCTGATATTAAATTATAATCACCGTGTCCTCGTTCCTTCTGTCTCACCAACTCTCTCACACACACAAACTCTCCTCCTTGCTGAAGGCCGGTGTTGAACGTCATTCCAATCAGCATCAGCTGATGTACTAGGTTAATCCTCACTGCACACAAACCACACACAGGCGTGCAAACACACCCACCCACACACACACACACACACACACACATTACTAAACGAATGCAGTAATGAGACCGGTTGTGCGATGACCATTCCTGTATGGTTCAGCGATGGGCTAATTCTTCCTGTCAGACACAAACGGCTGCATGTGGAAACTATCATAAGACTAATTTTGATGTCAGGACTTGTATGCCTGGGTGCACAGGTTCAGAAGTTCACGGTCATGCTTTGTAACACACCTGAGAACAAGAAAACCTTCTAAAGAGGCAACAGGTTGCAGAAGGGGAAAGCACTCAGATAGCATTAACCTCTGCCAAGCCGAAATAGCTTTATTTCCAAAATACACTAATATTTATTGTTAAAGAGTATTGTCCTGACATGAACTACAGTTACTCAGGCTAAAAGCAGCTCCTCTGGTTTAACTGATCCAGTCCATTTAATGGTAACTTACGTAGCTTATCTACTCCGAGTCTTTAAATTGTACTACAAGCCTCATTTACTCAAATCACACACACATTCATGCAAGCACTTTCTTCTATACCTAAGCTTTTATCTGACATTCGCGCATGCAGACTGGAGTTCCTATGATTTTGTGTATTTTCTATGAGTAATCCCTTTGATTATATTGGTAAATAAACTGCAGTCAACATGATTGATGAATGGGTTTTATACATAACCCATTCATAAATGGGTTATATATAAAACCCATTTATGAATGGGTTATATTGTTTTGTATTTACTTACAAAACAGAAATGACCTGTTTTGTAAGTAAATATATGAGTCTGCATTATTGTACCTACACTATAATCAATCCATCTTTATTTAACTGTGATGTTGTATTTGTTGCAATTTCTGCTGCCTTCTTGGACAGATCGCTCTTGAAAAAAGAAAGACATTTTTAATGTCAACAACACTTTTTACTCAGACTAATAAAGGATATATATATATATATATATATATATATATATATATATATATATATATAAAAGTAACTTGCCAGAAACTGATTGCATCTTCTACCTCCTGACAGGAATGCTATTTCTGGCTTAAAATGTCTTTATGAGAGATTTGTTTGACACGTGTTTCACAGATTATAGGCCAGCAAGTAATTTATAACAGTTTAAAAATGGACTGTTGTTATTTTTTTTTGGCAAATCCTGGTGTTGCGCCAAAAGTGATGTGTGATGTTTCTATGTGTTTTTTATGCGTAATATCTATTATTATTATTAAATAGACTGCAGTCAACAGGATTTGTGAAGGGCTGATAGTAGCATTGTCCAAACTATTGACTGGTAATGTACATATAAAATAATGGCCTCTGTTGCAAGTATCTTTATCACTGCGTTATTGTACCAACATTATAATCAATCCAGTCCTTTTTGGCCACTTTAGTGCTTTTCTTTCTTTCTTTTTTCTTTTTTTTACCGAAAACCACTTTTTGGTACAACTCCCGGGAATAGACTCCGGGAAACTCCAGCTCAATTAAACACTGTTCCCACAGGGACACACAGGTGTGTTACACTCAGTAACGCTGACGTCAGAGACATCCACAGTGCGTTTCCTGCCATTAAAATCCCCATTCAGCTCTGCCAGTGTGACTCTTTCAATGTAATACGTGAAAGGAGGAAATAACTGATTACACACCAAGTTCAAAAGTTGAAAGCAGTGCCGGAGTTTGCAAATGAACCCCCTTGAGACTGAAAATATTCAGCAGCGTTTTATTTGACAGAACAACAATAAACACCAGTGCTTTAGCGTGGCTAGTTTTGCACAATAACTTCAGCAACAGCTTGCCAGTTAGCACCTGCATGCAAATATAAGCTATAAGCTAATAAGAAAAGAAGAAGAAAAAAGCACCCTTCAGATAACTGCCCACTATTATAAACACAAAGTGTTAAGTGAAAATTGCACAAACCGTTCATTTGTCTTCACAAAATGGTTGGTGAGTGTTGAAATCCTTTACTATCTATATCTCTCATCAAAGGGACAGCACTCTTTACCTGCCATCAGCAATTAGGTTACCTGTTGAACCTTGAAGCCTCCTGACTCCTGATAGGCTGTTTGATGTCCCGAAGCTCTGATTAACCAATGAAAATTTATCATTGCTGCATTAAAAAAAAAAAAAAAAAAAAAAAACTGGTACCAGGGATTCACACTTATCACTTCTCTGCATGCAGAGACCTCTGTAATAAAAGGACACAGACTGCTGTAATAACCTAATGAAGGCCTGCTGCATGTATAAAAAGTTTGGAGTAATGATATTAAAAATAATTTTTAATGCCAGTTCTGTCCTTTCAGCTTTACTTTTTGTAAAATGGATGGATCGCTACAATAACAATTACCCTCCCCTCCGCTCATGAATATATTGTGAAACCAGGAAACCTTCCAGCTAAGATTTCCACACCTCTCTAAATCAAACCCAGATAAAAGGCGAGTCCTCTGAGGGATGACTTCTAGGGAAAAAAATGCTGGGCATGTTATTAATATAGTCAGCGGTTAAATTCCATATCATCTATCAAGAAGGACTGTAGTGTACATATTTCCAAACTCCTCCACTGTTGCTATAATTCACATCTGACTTAATCGAGGGGGGGTGCAAGTCAACCTGCAGCCATCTGGCATTTATGAATGAGATAGATGGAAGAAAACTGAGGGGTAAGGAGAAGTGAAGAAGTGTAAAAAGGAAATATAATCTGCAGATGAAGGCCAGAAAACTGGAGTGCCAGACACAGGACATAACAGAGACACAGGCAGAGGAGGGAATAAAACGATTAGAAGTGAAAATAAATTAAAGAAACGTAGACTGAATGGTAGGAGGATGTAGGGGTAACGGTCTACGCTTAACCTTTGAGCGCACATTTCAAGGATTGTTATCCATTTGCTAATTTGTCTCCAGCATGCAGTGCAATGTGACAGGGAAAAATGCAGATGTGGCAACAGCTGTAGTTATTAAAACTGTAGCAAAAATAAGGCTTTATCGGCAAATCAGACATCCGTCACAATAACTACACTCATGTACCAGTTACGCCACCTTCAGCCATTCTGTGATCGTCATCCCAGGAGTTTTTCAAAACAGTTTTATGCCTTATCAGTGATCTGGATTAGGAAATCCTACATTGTGCAATCTACTAAGAACAGGTGATGTGTCTTACTTATCTGCTGTTTTTTTTTTTTCTTCTGGAAGAAATCACCCTGATCCAGAAGCAAACTTTTCAAAATCATCACATCCCCTAAATAAGACGTAACCCAGTGTATAAGAACATGGGGTCACCTTAAATTCTATTTCTTTTAAATAGCCAGACTCTGCAGCCAACCTGCAAGAAATAAATACAAAGAAATATACTATAAGTTTTACTGCATTTGCTTTATGAAATCCTGTCTGAATTCACTCGTCCCTTGCATCAGATTAATCCTTAAACACAAGCTGAAGGTATGATACAGATCTAAAAAACTGCTTTACATAATGAACTCTAATTTCATAATCTCTTTTGAAAAAAACTCAAAGGGCCTCTGAGCAACCAGCAGGGTGGATGGATGTTTTGTTTGTTTTTGGTGTTAGCAGCCACACTGCTGAGGATGATGAGTAGTAACTCATCTGACAGACCACCTGCTGGGAGGTCAAAGGTCCTCCTTAACTTGAAAGGTGTGTTTTAAAACAGGGAGAGCAGAGACTATACTGAGGAAAAATGACAAAACCTGCACAGGAAACGTGGATATTTTTTTTTTTAACCTGACTCTTTAATCTAGACATCCTGTGGTGAAATAAGTGTTTCACATGTACCAGTTGGGATGGAGTCAGATGGAAGATGCAACCCCCCCACCTCCCAAAAAAACATTAATGCACATTCACAACCACAGCTGGGTCAGTTTTTGTCATTTTAGCTGTTTCTGTAAATCCACAACATGTGGTAAAAGAAGTTCTTAACAGAACACCCTCAGGCTGTAAAAAGGAAAACAGGATCGCAGGAACATTAGGAGTGGTCAAATCAACAGTTTGGTACATTCTGAAAAGAAACCTGATGCAGAAAACTGGTGAATTGGCCATAAAAGGGTAGACTTCACGAGAGCAGGTAGCGATGGGTCACCACAAGCTGCAAATCGTCTATCAGCTTTGAGAAAAAGGGCAAAAAAGACTTTGCAAAAAACAAGCACCCCCCCCAAAAAAACAAAACAAAACAAAACAAAACAACAAACCCTAAAAGCTGTGGAACAGCACTGTTTTGACACATGGACCTAAGATTGACCAGTACCAGTACGACATGAAATTAAAAAAGGAGGCGGCTCACGATCAGCAAAAGTGCTTCTTGCTCAAGACAGAAGTGAAAGCAGAAAGACCCACAAACAACCTGCTGACATCTGCAGCAAAGAAGGACACCCAGTCCTTTGTGACGTCCGTGGGCTTCTGCCTGGACTTTTTGTGATCACGTCATACCGTACCCCCTAACATGGTGAAGTTTGCATCAAGTTGCCTCTAATTCTTAAAGGATTAATGCAATTTTTTGTTCAGTCTTTTGAATTTCAATTACATAATTTTCATTTCAAATCTGTTTCATACTGCGGCTAAATTATAAAAACTGTCACTGTCCAAAGATTTCCAGACCACTGTTTGCTATTCAGGCATCTGTTTATACTGTGTAGATTATAGAGACAGGAAGTTATGATAAGACTGCGTTACCAGTGTGTTTCTTTGAGTGCAACTCTATGAACTGCTGTTTTATCCTGGTGAAAGACATCTGCACATGAGTGGAATACATAAACCTCAATTAAAACATTCAAACAAGACTAACTGCCTTGCACAATATTTGCCAGCATCTAATCCAAATCCAGAGCTGAGATTGCAGATATGCACTGAATTGCTTTCTTGCGCAGTGTGTATGTAACAGAAAAAAACTGCAGCAGTCTGAGAAAATATACAAAAGACAAAAGCAGTCTGGTAAAAAAGAAAACAAAATCTTTATTATTTTTCTAGAAGTACAGGCTGTTTTGGAAGGAGGTGTCAGGGAAATGTTGGAGAGGTAAAAGCAGCTGAGGAATAGGGCGGAGTCAAATTGACCAGAGGGCGGGGCTAAAACCTGGATTTCTCTAGCTATGCCAGGGATCCCATCGGGTCCCAGGCAGGAAGTACGATGGGCTCCTTTTGCATCACTTCCAGGACCTCGTCGGAGAGGAACCTCTTGTCTACCACCACCTCGTACACATACTCAGAGAACCAATCATCTGTCATTATCAGGTAGCCTGCAGAGACAAAGAGAGACAGGACGACAGTTCAGCTGCTTGGTTTCCCCATGTGATGGCAGTACTCAGCAGAAGACAACAAAACAAAGGAACACCTCAGTTAAGTTCAGGTCGAGCATCAGACAGATCTGATGGTTCTAGTGTTCAAGTTCACCTAGCGATATATAGATTACTCGACTGTTTAAAACAGCAAATATCAGAAAATAAGAAACGTCAGAAAGATGGCTCAGGACTCTCCTTACTCACAGGCATGAATCCTGTCCAGGTTTTTAATATAGATGCAATGAAGGTATGTGATGCCTAGTTTATGCTGTCATTAAGATGCTATACAATTCTGTATATATTTATGTAAAAAAACAAAACATGTACCACTGTATCAGTGTTGTGTCATATATTTGATGATGATCGTAACTGGTATTGATGGGATCCTTTCCCCTGCAGGATATTATTTCACAGTTAATGTTGGTATTGCCCACTAAAGCATCTTCAATAGTTCTGAGCACAGTCCTGTGCACAAAGTTCAGTATGTCTCCTAAAACAGAATTTGAAGAAATGGTGAAAAGCAGGACATTTCAGTGGAGGAATAGCACAAAAAGGCTAGGCTAACTAGTCTGTGTTCGAGTGTTCCTTCAACTTTTGCATTTAACACCGAAGACTATGGCTGAACATGTTAGAAAACTGTACAACGGCACGTTCATCCGGCCACAGTTTCACCGACTCCCAACATCTGTCAATAGCAGCAGCAGCTACACCCAGAGCAAGCTGGATAAGAAGCCTACTCGCTTAGTGAGATGTAAAACTTCCATGATAATGGAAATTGTTGATTAGAACTCAGGAAATGAGGCCAGTTAGCATCATTCCTCAACAGCTCTTGTGTGAGATCACCAGCAGATAGAGTTCTATTTTTGAAATTTGTTGAAATCTGTTTTAGTATAAAATAACTGAGACAATGCTGCAAAGGGTCCACTTATTTATTTTCAAATAATTCTTGCAGGTAGACTGCACTCCATAAACACACACGGCTTAGTTTTATTAATCTAACGATACCGTGATTTTGAACCTGAACACGAACGATTACGCGTCGTTCATTGAAAGGGGAGGGGTAGAGAGGAAGAACAGTTCAACAGAGTGGTCAAATGTACTTTGTTGATGCATGCATGTTTCAAATCCTGCTAAGTGCTCTTTAGTATTAAACTATTGTTTAGCAGACAAAAGGGTGGCAGACAAGAAGGACCCCCACCCCTTATAATTCACACTGTCCCACCCTTAAGTACAGCATGCATTCAACACTTTGGCTATCAGCTCTGCACGCCCACCCTGATAAAACTAAACAATGTCCATTTCCCTGTCCCTGTGTGAATGCGTGTAGTTGTACAAGGTCAACATGACTGAATTCAGATTCTTATGAGTGTACCTTGAGGTTCCACTGATGGAAAGGATGTTGGGATAACCTGATCACTTTTTGGATGAGAACCGAGCCCCATACTGAAATGATTCATTAAAATCAAAGATGTCTGTGTGCGTCTTTCACATAAATAAAAGTGGCTAGAAGCTTTGTGAAACCAGAGGAGCTCAGACCTCGCACTGAACTGGCCCATATGGGAAGCTGGATTAGAATTGGAAACACGGAATTCAAGTTAATTTACTTTTCTTCCCTTCCTCATACCACCTTTTGCTCCAACTCTTCTTTTTCCCCTTCTCGTGTGTTCGGAATTGAGCAAACAAGAGCGTCCCTCCAACTGTCAAGTTGACTTATCAAAGACGTCAGGGTAACCGCAAGAACGTGCGCAGTTCAAAACAATGTATCGGAATGGCGTGTGTGCTGTGTATCCGTGTTCTTCCAAGTACGCAAATCTCACATGGCATATTGCCTGGTTCTCACTGCGGCAACCATGTGTGTATTGATGTGAGCTTCCTGGAACCCGCGTGTTGGGTGGCATAGTGTGTGTGTGAATGTTGGGTGTTATTTGTTTTTTGGGATAGGCTGAGTGTCCTGTCTCAGACCAGATGGGTGTAGTGTAAGCGAGCCACCTTGAGCTTCAGCTAGTTCCAACATAGGACAAGAGCCGGCCAAGAAGAACGGTGATTTTCATCCATTTTTTTTGTCAAAAAAGGGGAAGTGACAATACTTTAGATATATTTTCCCCATTTTTCAAATTCAAACAACTGAATTAAACGGCTGAATGCCTAAAAGCAAGACTAAGACTATATACACTGTGTGTGTACTTGCATAATGAGGGAATTTTACAGGGCAGCGGCTCAAAAACACAGCAAACTGTACACTTATCAGGAATGACAACTGCAGCATTTTGTTACACTGGCTGTTGAAAACCTTACGCCCGTGGCTCCCAAAGTCAAGAGTGCTGTAGCCCATTTAAAAACCTGTGAAATTTTTCTGGCTAAAACATCTCATTCTTGATCCATAGAGTTTAATATGGTGTGGGCCCACCCTTTGCAGCTATAACAGCTTCAACTCTTCTGGGAAGGCTTTCCACAAGGTTTAGGAGTGTGTTTATGGGAATTTTTGACCCTTCTTCCAGAAGCACATTCGTGAGGTCAGACACTGATGTTGGAGTGAAGGCCTGGCTCGCAGTCAGTGTTCTATCAGTTTGAGGTCAGGACGCTGTGCAGGCCAGTCAAGTTCTTCCACACCAAACTTGCTCATCCATGTCTTTATGGACCTCCTTTGTGCAGTGGTGTGCTTAAAACCACTGCATACAATGCTTTGCATTGCCACTGGTGATGTAAGGCTTCAATGCAGCTGCTCAGCCATGGAAACTCATTCCATGAAGCTCTCTGCACACTTTTCTTGAGCTAATCTGAAGGTCACATGACATGAAATTTGGAGGTCTGTAGTGATTGACTCTGTAGAAAGTCGCCTCAGCAAACACTGACCCTGCTCTGTGACTACTACTTTGTGGTTGAGTTCCTGTTGTTCCCAATCACTTCCACTTTGCCATTATACCAACTAACTGTTGACTGTGGAAAATTTAGTAGTGAGGAAATTTCAAACTGCACTTGTTGCACAGGTGGCATCCCATCACAGTACCACTCTGGAATTCACTGAGCTCCTGAGAGCGACCCATTCTTTCACAGATGTTTGTAAAAGCAGTCTGCATGCCTAATGTAGGTGCTTGGTTTATACAACTGTGGCCATGGAAGTGACTGGAACACCTGATGAATTCAATGATTTGGATGGCTGAGTGAATACTTTTGGCAGTATAGTGTATCAAGTACAGTAGAGGTTATTTCAGCTTTCCTGATTTTTCAGATATTGGGTCATAAATTACAGAACAAGTGAAAGATAATGGATGGATACACACATATGTGGCCCAAACAGTCTTAAATGGTGTAAAAGTATGAGTTGTAGAGTGAGCAGAGCCATAGCAACATCTGTTTGATGAATTAAAAATGGGGAAACAGAAAGTTAAACCTCTCATGAGAGATCCTTTTATGGTTAGGAGGAATATTAAAAAGATCTTAAGGGAGACATAAAAATCTTTGGAAAACTTACAAGCACTTCACTTTCTTTCTCTGCTCTTTCTTCCAATCACTATTCATCAATTTCTTCAATTCTTTGTCATTTTTCCAAAACTGTCTCCACATCTGGGTAGGCACAAGTAGTTAGAAATGTTCACGTCTCCTTTCTAACTACTTGTGCGTTCTTTTCTCCACTCAGCTTTTATCAAACAAACAAAGCCCCCAGATTCCCCCAGTGAACTCCACTTCTCAAACATTTGTTCTAAAAAGAAAAAAAAACCTTTATTAATTTGGCTGCGGAGGGGCTGGGGGCCCTGGCCTTCCCCCATCTGCTGGTGTTTATGGAATAAGATATGCATGAAATACATTTCATTTGACTGAGGGGTTTTCACATGTTTTCCCAACAGTCACCAAGGTTTGCGGGTTCAAGCAAATATTGAGGGCATGTGTGTGTGTGTGTGTGTGTGTCTCACTGTGTGTACATCTTGCACTGCATGTGTGTCACAGGACAATCCACAACTGACCTTAGATACTCTCCTAAAATCTGCAGTGGAATCTCAAGCTCAGAAACAGGGAGGTAAAGCGGAGAAGGGCCGAGGAAGATGAGAAACAATGAAGAAAAAAAATAAATAAATAGTGGGCATAGCAACAGTGATCTGGGGCAGTGGTGTGGAGTACCTGCTGTGTTGGGAGGGCTGTTGCATAAAGGAAGCCAAAACTACTTACTTAATGACAGACATCCTACAGTTTTCCCTGATGCTTCAAATGCTTTGACCAAGACTGACTTAGGTTATAAAAATGAATTTTAATTTGTGGTTTGAAAATAAAACAAAAAACAAGTGACCACTAAAAAATAAAATGTGGTTCAAAAGTTCACATTCTTCATTCGCTTCTGGTGTGTTAGAGAATAAAAGCTCTGTGTGTATGTCAACAGCTCAGGACCAAAATACACTTCACACTATATTTTACTACATTTCATTTTTGAAGCATTTCAGCTCCTCAGATTCTGTTTTTTTATGTTTCTAGTCTTAACTTACCTTTTAGGTTTCTAATAACTTAACGTGCATTTTAATGAGCTTTATAATCACTCGTGCACAGTGCTGGAGAGGCCATTAAGAGCATTTCCAGTGGGCTGCCAAACTGCTGGGCCTGTGATCCAATCATACTCATGGGATAATTTAACATAATCATGTCTTTAAAAACAGGCAACATGTTCCTCCATCCACAGCTGTGAACCCAGGTCAGCTGGTGTTAATGGATCGAGTGGATGTTACTCCTTCAGGGAACCCCCCCCCCCTGCAAGTCCTGTGTGGTTCGGCCCACACAATTCAGCTTTAGTAACTTCACTGTGGACTTGACTTGTGTCTTTATGTCCTTAAATGTCCTTTTCAAAAAGACAACCAAGTGTAAACTGGTGAGAGACAATGATCTGTCTAGTAGATGTAAGTGAATGTGATATTCCTGATCAAAATGTGCCCAGGAACAATGCAAGTTAAAGTTAAAAAAAAAAACTAAACAAAAACATTAAAACTCAGTCATTAAAGTCAACGGCCAAATTCAGAAACGGGCGGCCGTAGCTGGCAGGTGTCTCGAGTGATTGGAATGGACCTCTCAACCACGTTTCCGGTGTTGGCGTCTTTTGGAGCATTTTTACCGGAATTATCTGACAGATAGCTCAGCCTGCTGGGTGTTTCATTGCCCTGAGCAGCCTGTCAAAGAAGTTTGTGCTCCAGTTTTGGTGAATCAAATTCTATAATTTTATTTGTATGTTACTTCATATTAATTAGTGGATGCTGAGAAATACTTTATCATATTTGGGAAATTCTTTTGTTAGCTATCGCTGCCTGTGAGGAGCCCACATACAGTCAAAAGGAAGCCTGCTAGCTTTAGCTAATAGTTTGGCCCTTAAATATTCAGTGCTGAATTAAAAAAAAACATGCAAGGTCCCCTGTGCTTCTGTTCCTGTGAAAAAGGACAACCAATTACAAGTTCATAAAGCAGCAATCCAGGGGAATCACTGTCTTACCCTGTGTTTAATTTAAAGAATACAAACAGAAAGTTTATGGTTTATCACACCAGAGGGTTGACCAGAGGGTTGACAGCCGACAGTCAGTGTCACATTAAAGAAACCAGGCTTCTACTGTGAAGAAAGAGCGGTTTGCGTTACCTTTGTTGCCACGGTCATCGCCCCAGGAGTTTTCCACCCGCCACTTTTCATAGCCTTCTTTTCCATCCTGAGAAAGAGCGAGAGAACAAGAGCCAGACGATGGGAGATAACAGTGAGACAAGAGGAAAGAAAGTGTCCTGACAGCTGGGGTTACTTACAAGGGGGGAAACTGACAGCGCCACAAAAAACTGCAGCAGATTAAAGCAGTGTAAACACACAGCAACGACTTTCATACAATAAACTCTGGGAAATTCTGAGTGTGTGTATCCCTGTTGGACAGTTTGTATAAGTACTGCATGCATACATGAGTGTACCAAACACTCGAATACCTGTACTGCATGTTTATATGAGTGTACCTTGTCTGTGACAGCAGTGAGGATCATAGCATGGGTCATGAGAGAGTCGCCGTATATCAGCCTCTCTGCCTTTGAAAGGTTCTTCACTGAAATCCCAAAAACAAGCTCATGGTTGAACCTGTATGAAATGCACAAGAAGAAAAAAAAAATTCTCATCTGGTAACTCTGCTTCACCTGTACACTTATGACAAAAGACGGTTTAATAAATTCACTGGTAATTTATCATAGTCCACCAATTCTAAAATCTCTTTTTCACATGATGTAATGGCCCTAAAAAGGCCAAAAAACAAAAAAAACACTGCCTTCATAAGCTGGGATTTTACTTGTGCTTAAAAGCAAGCCCAGTGTTTCATTTCCACCTTGAGCATGTCTGCAAAAATGAGGCTACATTAAGCCTCAGCCTCATTCTGATTTTAATGTACTGTTACAAGAAGAGATCTGTCTGAAAGATGAGCTTCAGCACAAATTAAACCAGACATTCGGCACCATGCCGTTTTGGTTCAGTGGGCAAATTTAAGCCTGGCGCCAGCAACGCAGACACAGATGCTGCTGCTGCACCTGAAGGGCAAAGACAGGCACTTTTCCTGTGTGGGGAGACAGACACCTCAAAAAGGCACGTCATCTGGTCCGGTTAAGTAAAGATGTGGCACAAAGAAGAAAAAAAAAAAAAAAAGACATTTCTAAAGGTTTTTAAGCCATCTTAACAACAGTAAAATGACCATAAGTGCATGAAAACAGGTTTTGTATGCTGTAAGCATTCCTCCTGTCCCTCCAATCCCTTCAGTGTAAGGGAGAACAATCCAGTTTCTGTGTTTTGTATTCCAAAGTTTCTTAGGTTAAATAGTGGTTGGAGACTTTTTTAGTTTCCACTTTAACAATAAAATAACTGCACACTGGATATCCTTGAGGTATACTCACACATTCATGTCGTTAATGCCCAGCTTGCTGTGGAAATGTTTCCCAACGTCACAACCAAACCACACGGCCTAAGAGGGGTGGAAAGAGAAAACTAAATAGTCACAATTGCGCGCACATCTGTGTCTACAGTTGTGCCAACTTGTGCCCACTTACCTCTCCGTCCTTGATGGACTCAGCTGCAGCTTTTTTAAGTAGTTGGATGGGCTGGTTGTTGTACAGAGTGCTGCGACCTTCAACCATGTTACCCAGGAACTCCACACTGTACAGTTTTCCATAAGGATTCTGGGGTCGAGGGTCATTTACAAGGCAGACCTGAGGAGAGGGAGTAAATCATACAAGATCAGAAACACTACAGCTACACAAAGACCACAGAAACCTCACTTGCAGGCTCTGTCTGTGGTGTCCAAGGGGTCACGTACTTTGTCCTGAATGTTGTATAGGGGTTTCACATGATCCCTGTAGAACTGCTGAGGAGTGAGAGGTCCCATGCGATGGAAGTTCTTATCCTTGTCCCTGTACTCCCAGCAGATGGTCTCAGGAGGGCTACCTAGACAAACACTGGCCACTCGGAAAACCTGCACAGCACGCAGACAGTTAAAATAAAAGGTTTGGCTTTTAAACCAAATAAATCCATGTTGAATTTACAAGTCTATTTAGCATTTATAGGCAGTTGAAAGCAAACATGACAAGTTTTCAGAGTGAAAAAAGTAATGTATTAACTCCACATTTTAATAAGAGATTTCAATATATATGAGATTAAGACTCCTGCTATTTCACCTCAACTTGTAGAGAAGGGAACCACCAGTCTTACTTGAGTCTGCATTTTTATATTCCTAATTTGTGAACATCTGTTGTCCATCCCTGAATACACTCAATGAGTAAGACCACCTCTCCCAATTATTCCTTCTCCATTCTCTTCCATTTGCATCATGCATCCTTTGCCCTTCCACCATGTGTATCTTCATGTGTAAGTTCAGACTGAGTTCTTGTGGGCTAAATCAGGTTGTTTGGACTGGACCGTCTGTCAATCTGGCCCTCCTAACCCCTGATATAACTATCTCTGGAATTTCCCCCTTAAGCTTTTTCAGTTCTCCCATCCACTGTTCTTTTCCCAAGACCAAGCACATGCTTTTCCTATCAAATATGATTAAGAAGGGACTGAGAAATTAACCATTGTATCGAGGCCATTATTTGTGGTAGATAAAAAAAGGACCACAAGACAGTGATACATTAGTCTGGCAATGTATCAGTGTTGTGTGTGCGTATTAAAGCTAGGCCTGGAGAAATGTAGCTACCATTGCAGCATTTTCCTGGTCCTTAACACATTAAATATGCCATTATATAAAGATGTTAGTCCTTATTTTTTTTGGTAAGTGCAGTGTAGTGCTGTTACCCCAGTAAGGCTCTCACACTCATGCTCACACACGCTCACACACACACAAAAAGAAGCATAAATTCAGGCCTGTCTTGCACAAGCAAACCAATCCCTTTTTTTGTTACAGAAATGCGTAAAAATCACAAAAATACAGACACACACAAAAATACACACTTGCACTGAGTCAATAAAAAGCATCTGCTCAACCTCCCCCCTCCCCACACATCCAAACTACTTTGTTCCCAATTCAGCAACTTTATTTAGACTACTCTGTGGGCATGAGGACACACCAAGGTGTCCATCCACTTGTTGGGTCTTCTAAAGTCGCCCGCTGACCTTCACTCTTCTCTCTCAATTCCTCCATTTAGTCTCTCCTGGTAAATTTAAACATTTCCACTTGTTTTACAGTTTTCTTCTTTCGATGCCCCGACACATACAGCAAACGTTGCCCTCAATGCCGGTCAGCCTTGTAACTACTCATCGCACCTGGCAAGGCAAATAAAGTAGCTTTGAGGGCAAGCCTTAGCTGACAGAGAGAGGATCAATATTGAAACACCTGCTGCTTTAGTGACAGATATACATGATGGGGAAAGAGGAGCAGCAGAAAAAAATAAATAAATAAAAGGTGAGGGGGATACAGAGGGGTGGAAAGAAGAGGCAGCTAACAAAACAGTAACAAACACCGGGTTTTCTTTCTTATCTCAATGTAATGTGTCTGATTTGATAATGTAAGCTAGAATTTGATTTGCGTGACTCCCAAGTTGCATTTTTTAATTAGACTCTCAAAAACCACTTTGACGAGTTAAACTGTCTAAAGATTTGTGATTTCTATTTTGAGACAGTTTACAATGATTTGAGCCAAAGCCCTCAATTTTTTTCCTATACCCAACATGCGTTATTCATAAAAATCTGCAGAGCTCAACTCATGTTTAGATTCTAACTTCAACAGCCATGTCATTCATATCTTAATATTCTAAACATCTGAACTGTTAACAGGTTTCAGGAACCAGCTGTTGTAAGTGATTATGATGGAGTTTGTCAACATGCGGCTTTCTTTTCAACTCATCGGTCTCTAGCGGAAGACCCACCTCAGGTCTGTCTCCATTCTGTGACATAGTGAGTTTGCATGTCTTGGTACAAACAATGAGCTGAATGCACGCTATTGGGGCTAACCCTGGCTAACGTTTGATAGCATCTGCGCTCCAGTGTTGAAGACACTGCCTCAAGTTGGCTCAAGTCGAGATGCCAAGTAAAAGGTAAACAAAAACTCAAAGTAGTGATTTGAAAGCCATTTCAGCAATTAATATAATCGACATTTAACAATAATGCACTAAAGTTGGTACATAAACCTTCCCTTAGCAGCTGTTAAAAAAAAGAAAAAAAAAAAAACAAAAAACAGTGCACAGCAGATAAATGTAACTGTAAAAACTTCCATCTATCCATCCATTTACTTCCACTTATCCTTATTGTAAAAACTTGCTCCACATTTTTTTTAAGATACTACAGCAACAGATTTAAAAACAGTAATTGGCGGTTGAAAGTGTTCTCGGCTTGGCACGATTTGCCAAACTGAGGAAAAACATGCACCTCGTTGCTACTCTGAAGTAAATTTATAACTATTGTCTAGAAGCTGGACTTGTGAGTGTAAGCAAATGACACCATGCAAACAATTTGGATAAAAATGAGTGAGGTTTTGATTAAACTTCCATGTTTTGTAAACATGCAACACATATGGTCATTGTTAAATTCTAGCAATTGTGCATGAAAGAAAAAAAAAAAAATTCAAGAAATGTGGGTGGACAACTCCAAAGTGGCTATTCTGAGGCTGCAACGACTGCAGCCAGTAACAAAGACACATGTAGGAACCCACCACATCGAACAACAAATCAACTGAGCCAACAGCCTGGAGCGCGGGGGTGTGTGAGCTATGGCAAAGAGGTTTCCTCTGCGAGTTGATGGCTGTCTCATAAATTAGACTTGTCTTAAGAATCACTCTCTCTGTATTCAGAGCCAAGACCAGAGCCGCACATGGTGTTTCTGATTCCATGACGCAATGGAGCATGGAAAGGCTAGGGTGGTGGCGTGAGGGATACCATCTGTGTATGTTTCATGTGTGTGAAGTGCTGCATGTGCATGTACAGCTTCCAGTGATTGTGCCTTTATTTGTACCGTCTACTCGTCCATACAAGTGACAGAAGAGAAACCCCGACACACATCCGATACAGCGTGAAAGAAGAAGGCTGGCTTTGAAACTTAAAGTAATCCTCTCTGCCTCAACAACACTGCGTATGGATACTGTCATCCTAAAGTGTCACAGAGCACAGCAGTGATTTGCCCACTGTTTCTGCAGGTGCAGTATAAAGTGGGTTAAGCCCCCTTTGCCTGACCAGTGTTAACAAAAAGAATAGTCTTCACACACAAGGCGGTTCATTTAAATGAAGTACACCCTGGTGTACAGTAAGTGGAAGCAGAAGCACTGACCCAGGTTTTCTGTCACGGGACTGCGTGTGGGGCTGGGTGATGAAGACCAGGGCACAATCGCAGCCGCCACATAAGGTGAGTGGACAACATCACTTCCACACACACCCAAGTAGGACTGACATGGCACTTTAATCCTGAGAAACACATGAGCACACATTGATGCAAACACACATGTAGAGGTAACACTAGTTTCCCCACTCTCAAGAGTCCACAACAACAGATGTCTAGAGGTACACAGGGGTTCTCATGTCCACAGTCAGTGGACATGAGTCCACAAATCTCCATTGACTGATTACACCAGGTAACAAATTTCCACTGTTGCCTTGTCTTTGGGTTTGAACTGTTTTTTTTTTCTAGTTCTGTACATGTAAACAAAACAAAAATATTTTTGATCCCAAAACTTTGCTTTTGTGGTTCAGACAATGATTTTACAAATTTGTCATTTCCCATAGTTACTCCTGGGTTTCATCTAGGTTAGAGGTTTAGAGCTGTTTTCTCTTTGAAAATTGCCTATAAAAATGGTAAAAATGTTCAGTTAAAAGAAAAAAACAAAACTCATAACAAAAACTCAATTTGATCAAATCTTTAACTGTTCAGATCAAACAAAATTTCAAGAGATTAGAAAAATTTGCGGAGGTTTCAAAAATCTTCTCAAATATGGCACAATTTTCAACCAAACACTCCCAAGAAAATTTTAATTTGGGGCAAAAGCAAAGTTTAATGGACATTTTCTATTGTTTTACAATGAAAAGAGAAAGAAACACTTGCTTCTCAAAGACAAATATATTATTTAGTGTTATTTAAACACAGTCATTAAATTGGATAAGTGGATGGATGGAGATGAGAATCATTACATAATTTCAGGACATAGTGACAACATTCATCTTTCATATTTCTCACACACTGCAAGTGGAGTCTGCTTCCAGCAAAACAGAAAAAAATAAATAAATAAATTTAAACGACACCTCAAGACTTCAAGTTAATCATCTATACAAATACCTGATATGTCCAAACTGTAATGCTCATCTTGAACCCATTATATTTAAGTAAACTTTAAAATGTAAACAAGTTGATCAACATACAGCTGACATCTTAAATAATAACTAGATTTACACTTTTGGTATAACTTCATCTCAAAATACAATACAAAGGTTTAAGAGGCATTTATTTATTTATTGCATTATGAGCAGTGATTATCAGAATAATTTGGCACCCTTTTGTTTAAAATAAATAGATAAATGTGGTGCTTTGCAAAACAAACCACTTCCAGGTGGACATACAAACACACTGACAACCCTCTGCCCTCCCACTGTATCTGCATTTTTACTCTTGCACAACATATGTTTGTGGATATGCAAGTCGATGTGCTGATGGCTGGACATCCACTGAGGGACTGTTTAAACAAGCAAACAGCCAGCAGCACAATACCACCTAACAGCTGACAACAAAAGCTGCTTAACCAGGCCCAATTGTCTCGATGGAAGCTTGGTTGATGGATTGATTGCCCCACCCACATACACACAAAGCCTGAATAAAAGGTTCACACATACACAGTGCAACTCATCCAGCATTCAAAAACACACACTATGCCCCCATGACTGTAGGCCCTTAACACGTGTTAGACCCGTGACGTGGTGCATGCGTTTGTTTACATGTACCTGCACACCATTTCCCATTAACGTGGACTGCATTGTATTTTTCTCTTGGAGGTAAATGTGTGTTCACCGTTTAGCCTCAGATCACAAACTGTTCCATAAACAAGATCCCTATCTGCAACTTTGTGTTCACTCACCTGCACACTACCTCTCATGTGACAAACAAAATGTAGGCCAAAACACTGTCAGTGTATATGGTGCAGGACATTGGAGAAAGTAAGAAAAGCAGAAGATATGCTTACTGACTTTATAAAAAGCCCAGAATTAAAGAGTGCCAATAAGAAAAACAAACAAACAAGAAAAACAAAACAAATGTCATCATGCATTTGCATGACAAATGTTGGCATTTTGCAGATCCTGTTTTAGGGAAACCTGTCTTTAATTATTCATAAACAAGATGGTGTCGCTGTCATGAACCTGAAGCCAACATAAGCATGTTTGATTTTGTATTGTGTCTTTACCTCGTGTGCAAATGCAAGTTGCTGTCATATTTCTGCAATGTGCGCTACCGTGTTGAACTATACCACTGGGATATAGTAACAGCATTTGATAAAAATTTATCTTTAGGATTTAAAAATCTCCCATTAGATTTTGATACCTACCAACAAGATGTGAACTAGAAGTGAAACTTCTTACAAAGCAAAAGTAAAGTTTTATACAAAATACTGAGCACAACTGCCGCTAATGTTTAATCCATCCATGATTAGCCTTAAAGAAACACTGAATACATGCAGACTCCTTTGAGGGATCCCATCTGGCTGAACATTGCTCATCTTAGTTATGTATTATTTGACAGCTCCCTCTTCTGGTAAAAATGGAACAATGTTACATTTTGGAACATTTTCCATTTGCTTTCAGCATCTGAGCAGTGTGCCTTTAACAACAAACAAAACAAAATAACAAAAAAAATATATATTTACAGTAGCACATATTTAATTCACAACACATTTGTGCCACTGTACGTCTTATTCCCTGTTCCTAAAATTACTGCAGAAAACCAACTTCTGCTCTCTTTTACACACTTCTGCTTTTATTTCCACTGCTACATCAAATTCCCCCCAGTCACAAATCTGATCAATTAAAAATGAAAATGAGAACTGAGAACCTCACTCACACAACCCCCTCAAACCTGTGTCATTAAACCTGCATGATTTACAGGTATGCATCTATTGTGACTTTACTGCATGACCATTACGAAACCATTGATAAATGAAGGTTTATCGCAACTACTCTAGTCATGAAGCTGACTAGACAGCAATTTCAGTGATAACAAATAACGCATGACCAAGCCAGTCCCTTGCCCAAATATTGATACCAGGCTTTATAAAATTGTTGCAACCAGCAAACAAGAACCACATCATTCAACATCCCATGAGCTGCGAAAACCACTGACAACCACGAGGCAGATCCCTCACTTCATTCATGGATAATTAAGAATGAAAACAAAAAATTAACAGTAGGAAATTAGACTGTAATTTAAAAAAAAAAGAATGAGGTATAAACAGACAGCTGAAAGCAGCATTTCAAAGTGGAACCTCAGGTTTCACACAGCTCATCAGTAAAAACTGATTTTAGAACTCACAATGACTTTTTACATACTGCACTATCGGTTTGAAACACAATTTTTGGAGGTGGTGGGGTGTGTAGCTGGGAGGGCATGTGATGCTGACACTTGGAAAAACACCTCGATACTCAGTCAAGCAAACTCAGCCCGAATTTTGGGGAAGTAGCACACTTGGAGGAGTGACTTTTGGGAACCGCTCTAGAGGTCCTACACTTAGACAACAGTTCCTCCATTCAAACAAATTGTGTTCCTTAAAAAGTTTGCAGTGCTCTAAGAAAAACCTCATACCAAACAGAAAACAGCTGCACATGCTGTTTCAGCCTTACCTCCTCTATCATGGTGTCCATAGCGTCGGACAGTTCGGCTTTACTGGCATCACTGGCCACCATGTTCCTCAGTCTTAGGCAGTATTCCCTCAGCTGCAACACGCAGTGAGATCAAAGCAACAGTTAGCATGGGCTCATTGATTATGTGACTTACTGATGGAGCCAAATGTGAGCTTCATCTAGTTTAAACTGAAGGAAATGTGAAAATGTACCTTATGATTGAGGATGTCATTCATTCTGCGTGAGGCCTCTGAGCTGTGTGACTCTGGAAAGCATTTCTTTGGAATGACGCCATACTTCTCTGCAGACAGCATAGCATAAAACAACATTTTTTCATACCCGTCACATGGCTACTGCTCCACTAAACCTATAAAATGCCTCCAACTTTAAAGCAAGCACAGTTCATTTCGTAGTATAAAATTAACTAAGCTACAGCTGAATACTAGAATACACAAGGTACTCATTAACAACATGAACATTGTGCCATGATAAGAACTAACCAATGAGATTGACCAGCATGTCCCACTGCCCTCCATCATTAGTTGGATTGGAGAGAAGAAACTGGACCAGGCGTCCATCTACTGGCTCCTTCCTCTGTGCCGTCTCCACACAGGCGTGGAGGAAATAATAGCAACGTTCAATCTGAGAGAAAACAACACAGAGACTGTCAAAGTTGACAGTCGACCACATGAGACTTGAAAACAAGTATCAGGTTACCTGGAAATCAAAGTAAAATAAAAAAAAATAAAAAAAATGGGTGTATAAGGCAGGTTATTATCAGACTGTTTCAAATATTTAAAGACTTTCAGTCATCTAACTTAAGGAAACTTTTACAGTTTCCTTGTTTAGAACTACTACTACACTAGCTGAAACTCCTGTGCCTGGCACTTGCCACACACGCACACGCACACAAAAAAGAAAAAGTCTTTATGACAGGCGTACTGTCTAAAAATACACACAGCTAGAGAGAAAGGAATGACAGCAATCTGAACAAAAAAAAAAAAAAAAAAAAAAAAATAGAATCAGTAAGGAGTCACTGTGACGTCAGCCCGGGCGGAGCACTGACCACAACGCACAAAAGAGGGTTTTAGGTAGACAATGACTGTATAGTAGAACAGTGCTGCATAACACTACACCAGTGCACATGCATGCACAGTGTCCCAACTGCAAAACAACAAAAACATCCAGTTACCAGAACGTTGCATCACTAAAAACATATATTTAAAAAAAAAAAAAAAAAAAAAAAAGTGAAAAATCCCACAGTCATAACAGGTGTGTGGTTTTTACTGTATGCCTCACCTTGTCCCAGAAAAAGAGATAGGACTGACTAAACTCAAACTCCTCTATGTTAAACTTCTTCATGAAGGGCAGTCGCATGACGTTGAGGCACGAGAAGATCCAACATCTCCCTTGTGATTAAGAGAAAACAGATTTAGAAATATTGCCGTTCAGTAAAGGCTTAATGCGTAAGCAGCAACTGTTCTGCTTATGCCTCACAAGCACACAAGGATAGTTTTATTGCAGTACCACAACTAAACCAACTAATAGGGCTCTACCAAACCAACATTTCTAGGCCTGACACTTTTTTTTTTTTTCGGGGGGGGGGGGGGGGGGGGGGGGGGTCAATGATAAATGGTGGGTGGAACTTTAAGGTTTTAAATTTATTGCCATGTTGAACTAAATGGGCCACAATGGCTGTCAACAAAGGCCGATTCATGAATTCATCAGTTTCTAAACTGCAGTCTTTTCTAATGCAGTTGGCATGGATTGTCTTATAGATGCTTCAAGTCCATCATTTTGTTCTTATTTAATCTATTTTTTGAGGCAAGACTAACTTTTGTAGCCCACACTATACCCACCAACACATGAGTCACTGCAGTTGGATCACTCATGAATGTTGTGAGGCACTGAAATCCACATGCTAGAACAAGATTCAAGTCAAAAGACAGCAAACCTAGGATGAGTCAAGTGCAGTTACTACCAGGGGTTAATGATAAACTCTAGTAGTGCAGCACAAAGTAAAAGGGGAAAACAAATTGACAAAAACCACAAATGATGAGTTTGGTGTACTTTGTATAGACCTAAAGAAACTACAGCAACCAATTTCCCCCCACGCTCACCAAAAAAAAAGACTCACGTGACACCCAAAATGTGTCTGAACACATATGTATTGTACATATATACAGTGTATCACAAAAGTGAGTACACCCCTCACATTTCTGCAGATATTTAAGTATATCTTTTCATGGGACAACACTGACAAAATGACACTTTGACACAATGAAAAGTAGTCTGTGTGCAGCTTATATAACAGTGTAAATTTATTCTTCCCTCAAAATAACTCAATATACAGCCATTAATGTCTAAACCAGCGGCAGCAAAAGTGAGCACACCCCTAAGAGACTACACCCGTAAATGTCCAAATTGAGCACTGCTTGTCATTTCCCTTCCAAAATGTCATGTGACTCGTTAGTGTTACTAGGTCTCAGGTGTGCATAGGGAGCAGGTGTGTTCAATTTTGTAGTACAGCTCTCACACTCTCTCATACTGGTCACTGAAAGTTCCAACATGGCACCTCATGGCAAAGAACTTAAAAGACGAATTGTTGCGCTACATGAAGACTGTTATATAAGCTGCACACAGACTACTTTTCATTGTGTCATTTTGTCAGTGTTGTCCCATGAAAAGATATACTTAAATATATGCAAACACGTGAGGGGTGTACTCACTTTTGTGATACACTGTATGTGTTAAGTAAGTTTAATCCACCCTCTTTCTTTCAGCTGCCCCTTTTAGGGGTCGTCACACAGATCATCTTCCTTCATCTCATTTTATCTGTAGCATCCTCATCCTCCTCTGTCACACCAACCCTCTGCATTCCCTCCTTCACTACGTCCATGAACCTCCCCTGTTGTCGTCCAGGTGGGCCAAACTATTAATAATGCAATATACCGTGCCAGCTTCCTGTTCTTGGATTCCAGCACCAAACAGACTTACCAGAGTCACCAGCCTATGATTCTTTGTGGTGGCACTTGTCCACTGAATGAATGAGGGTGGAGTGACAGAGGTAAAATAACAGTAATAAAGAAAAATCTAACAAGGGGGGTATTGGCAAACAATTATACTGACACTGAATACTGATTGTTATGGCCCCTCCCACTCTGATTGCTCCTTCTCTGCATTTTCTTTCTAGTTGTGTGTAGGAGGTGGGTCCAGAGAGGTACTACACCTGTAAGCACTAAGAGGCAACTGCTATAAAAAGGGTAAGGTGTGCCAACCCGTTTTTTTCTCTCTCCTTCCCAGCAAACAGGAGTGTGTTTGGTTAGGGTTTTCATTAACTCTAATTCATGCACTCGTTACCTGTAGCTACACACTGACCACACTACTGATACAGCTGTTCCAGTATCCTTTATAGCAAGCTTAATTTAATTCAATAAAATTCTGGTTGTTTAAACTCATCTTAGTGCTCTTTGTCTGAACTCTGAGCCAGTTTATGTCACCAGATAAGCAAATTGCTGTCATAATACTAGCATTATTCTGAGACACATATTGTGATAGTATTGCACTATAAGCTACACTGTGATTCCCATCCTTGTGGTTAAAATCACAGTGGGTCCCATGACAATAATGGCATCGCAATATACTGATTCTGTAAATTATCAGCTGCAATGTTTCAACTGTTACAGAATCACTATCATGATCCTGTTATCATCATGGCCTATTGTATTTTGAGTTAACACTGTGGTTCCTACTTCTAACTATAATATATCAAACGTCTGGCCATGAATATCCATTTATGGTCAGTGAAGACACTGAATTTGTTGATTTCAGTGTCTTCAGCACCTGTTTGGATTGACCCAAGGGTACAGTGGTCCAAAGTAGTACACTGAAATGCAAATGTGGACTTTTTTTATGTGCTTGTTCATGTTGTTAAGAAAAATATTACGGCTAAATATTTTTGCACAGAAATTATTATTTATCACCGTCACACGAGGTGTGAACATTTCATTGCTTGAGGCGACTGGCGGTAAGCACAACAAAATACAGTGAAAACTAAAAATGGGAATCATTCCTGATTCAATGATGGCACAGTGGTTAGCACCATCACATCACAGCATGCCCCCATTTTTTGCTATGAGGACAGGGTTCTCCACATTCCACTAAATATCAATTGAAATACATCCATCAGGTAGAGCAAGTCCAACCAGATCTTCCGAGATACCATGGAGCAGTGGTTCCCAAAGTGTGGGCTGCGGTCCCCTGTTGAGCCACGAGTAGTAATAGAAATTCAGTTTGAAATTACTGACAAGTCTGCTTAGATACACATCTATATATATGCATATGGATTTTCTGGTTATTAAGTGGGCCCTAGCACTCTTGACTTTGGGAACCACTGCCATAGAGGATTGGCAATCTGAGGATCATGTTAGGACATCAGTCCTTTTAAGAATGTCAGGTCACTGGCTGGAGTACTAATAGCAGAAGGAGCAGTGAACCTGCATTGATGTACAGTGTTCCAGCAAATCCTGTAAAGTGTTTCAAGCCAGTGAGTTCCTTAACAATCAGTCAAAACTGGTTTGTGACCAAATCACATGTGCTATCCACCTGGCACTGTGAAGGGCACAAGACTGGAAGAACTTGAATCCCTCAGGGGGACAGTCACCCAAAAAAAAACAAAACAAAAAAAACCCAAAAAGAAACAAACAAACTGTCAGCTCAAGAAATCTGCAGAAGGTATCTTGAGGCTGAGCAGATTCTAGCTTCGTGGTGTTCAGATTTGTTTTGCTGTCCTTGGTTAACTGAGTTCATTTTTCCATGATATGTGTCAGAAAACAGGATTTTTTTTTTTTTTTTTTTATAACTCCCAGCTGTGTAGCATGTACAGCATTTCAAAATGGACAGGTCTCTGCATAAAAACAATGGTTATGTGACAATGATTAAACCTTCTGAAATTTTACTCCAATTATAACCAAACCCTAGTTTTCAGGAGGAACTGGGAAAAAAAAAAAAAAGCACATAATTTCAGGACTACCCTACCCAACTGCTTCAACCCTGCTAATACAAACACTTTATCTATGTATCCTGTGGAAAGTGCATGTGTATGTAGCTGAATTGCATTACGTCCTACCTGAGTTTTTCTGGTTGGTGATAGGCTTGCCCTCTGTGGGGATAGAGTGCTGGAAGATGTGCACAGTATCCTGTACAGTCTGCCGGTGAAGACAAACCTCCAACGGGTCGATGCAGGTTGACACATTCTGGGCCAACAGGTAACGTGGCTCGGACCGCATCCGCTTAACAAAGGTGGCTACCTTCTCCTGACTCAAACCTTCAGGAACAAGAAGTGGAAAGCAGCGAGCGTAAGGTTGAAGGAAAAAATTAAAGAAGGGATGGGGGGAAGCACAAATAAAGTTACCAAAGCTTGCACAGCTAGACATTCACACAGATTGTCTGTATCTGAAGGTGGAACTTCCTACTGTTCCTATTCCCATGACTCATCTGTGCGGTTCAGGCATACACACTTCCCACTTAAGAGCCATTGTTCGAGCACTCGTGCACTCAGATGTCAAAATGATGCCTGGAATACCAGATCGATAGTCATAAAACAAGAGCATATGCTTTATTGAATGCTACAACTGCCTGGTGCCTCACCACCACCACCACCCATCAGAGATTATAGTGGCATCTGTAAAAGATACTTAATACAATTAAGATTAGACTTCTGATAAATAATAAAGAATACTCTGGGTATATGGAAAAGCAGTAGCAGCAAAAGAGAACAAAAATAGAGAAAGCTTTCCAGTAGTACTACTATAAGTTGCCTTAGGAAGCTGAGGTCTGGTCAGAGTTGGCTGCTAGTCATCTGGCTCCATCTGGGAGAGGAACACACTGGAAAACCAGTCCAGTCCCACTGGATGGGGGAAGGAGGGGTGTACACATACACACACTTTGACAGAATCAAACTGGCACTAGTGTGTGGTTTGTTATTCCGTCAAATAATAGTGCAGAGTAATTAAACATTGAGAGGGACATTGCCTAGTCATGCATGCTGCCTAGAGTTCAAATCTCTCCCTCTCGCTCAGCTGCATTCTGTTATTTTCCATCAACACAAAGCTGAAATGCACTGACCACTGCAGATTAGGACAGTGTCAAACTTCATTAGCTGCCTTGTTATCAGAGAAGAAAAAAAGAAAAGAAGACAAGCAGAAGCCAGCCTAAGGCAAAGAGTATTCTGAGAGCGGGCCCCGCATGGGGTCCCATGTCAATGCAACCCTCTTTTCCTTAAGCCACAACACCTAAATGTTTTGACAATGATCGGTATGGATTGATGATGAGGAAATAGTAAGTGCCAAAAGGTCAGTCTGTAAGAGTATTAGCCAACGGCTTTAACCTTGCAGCAGCTTATTAGCTGATTGGTGGTGTGGGAGTAGCTACTGGAAAGGCTCAGTCCAAATGAAGCATCACTTAGTAAGTTGGTCAGGTTTTTAGTCAACAACTGAGGACATGAATGGTGAGGACAGACATGGTTGTTTTCTATGGAGAGGGGCCAAGCACAGGCAGCCAGGGTGACTTGCATATTTACACATCAGCGCTCACAACTGGCTTTATATTAGCTAAGCACTTTATTATGCCCATCACTAGTCCATGTGCAAAGGTCTAAACTAGAGCTGGAACACACACAGCCTAAAGGAGCAAACTTAGTAGAGTCACTTTAGCAGACAACTTCCCAATTTAAATGATTATTTTTAAATGCAGCAGTCTAAATGGGAACAGCTGGCTAAAACAGATGTTAGATCGAAGTTCAAAGTCAATCTCTGCCGCGAACAGAGGTGTACAACATGAAGTAGTTCTGCTCAGCTGATCTGTGTGGTTATTAAGATCTGCTGAAAGAGTTCTGAAACATAAATGAAACTGTTCTCCTTTCGGGGGTAAAAAGTAGCGTTTCCCCAAACAAAAACTCTCACTTCCATGAATCGATGCCAATTCAAAGAGCAAGACCGGCGTTTCCAAGACGAGTGAGCTGCTCTGGCTAACATTTCCAGTTCCTGGAAACACTTCTTAACGCCTAAGCAGAGAGGTAAGATTAATGTATTTAAGGCTGTGATGTTGGCACCGTGCTGACAACCCGCCGCGGGTGAACTGTCAACCTAGCTTGGCCGAGAGAGGGACGGCAGAAAGCCGCGCTAGCAGTCTGGAATGCTAACGCAATGAATGCTAACTTTAGCATAGGTTAGCTACGTCAGCTGTCATTCTCCAGCAGCCAAACGCGGGCTCCACTTATCCAGGCGGCCACAGACGCTTAAACGGGACAGACTGACACTCAACTTACCAGCTTCCATGTTGCCGAGGAGCTTGAGGAGTGTTAACTGTTGTCCTGGATAGTCGCCGGCTCTTTGTTTATCTCTTTCACCGACAGTCTGTCAGTGTGACCACAGGGTGCGCTCGTTTATGGACTCCCCGCTAGGTCTTTGACGTGGCGGCTGGGCGGGGTTTGAGAACTGTAGACTAAATGGTGAACATCCCCGTTCCAAACTCACAAATACATCATCAGCTGCCCATATTTTGCGCTTTATCGATTCAGGAATACCTAAATGTCCTGCGCAAATTTCACATAAAAAAAGCTGTTATCTATATGAAAAAAAAGTAGAAAAAACAAATCTTTTTTTCACTGTCTGCCAACATTTCCTGCTTGAAGTTTATAAAGAACTAATTTGATGTAAGCAGTTTTTTCCCCATTCATGTAAATCATGTTTCAGAGAAAGATATAAAACTGGGTGAACTCAAAGACCATTTTCAGCTTTTCTGGGTTTCTCAGAAAATTCTATGAATAATAAGCTGAGCTGTAAATGCAGGCTAAACACAGCTAAAGTAATAACACTTATTACTGCCCGTTTGTACCTTTTTTTTTCACCAAAAGTTACTGTAGCACTGTTCTTACGTTCCTCCACAGAGCGCAGTTAAACGAGCGCTCCCAAAAGTCAAAACGGACAGATTAACTACATACGAAACGTCCGGTTTTCAAAATAAGATCACACGTTGCTGTTTTTGAGCGATCAGGCGCGACCTAACAGAAAATTAGGAATGTGTAAATTTACATAACTTACATACAACTGTATTCTGTACCAGACTATTATTTGCTTAGTAACAATAATAATGTTAGGCTCCAAAAGTAACCAAAGTTTTTATATTTGCTTTATGCTGGGAATCCGCTCGCAGTTCCCGGTTGGGAATGTACTCAGTGTCGAAAATCCGTACCTGCTCTTTATCAGGAAAAAAATTTAATAGTTACAACTTCTCTCATCCTATTTACTGAGAGAATAGAAAGTGGTTTTAAGACATAGAGCCAATTCAGGTGTGTAGTTAGTGTCATTTGAGTCCCTGTGACAGAATAAAGTGTATTTTGTGTTAAAAAGAAACATTATTTATCCTGGATTATGGATTTTTACAATAATCACAAGTATCCTAACGTGCCATGTCTCTAGTCATGTTTGTTCAAGTTCAGTTACCAAAATAAGACAAAAAAAAAAAAATCAACACAATATATTTTTCATTGCTGTTGCATAAGTGTGTGTGTGTGTGTGTGTGTGTGTGTGTGTGTGGAGGGGGGGGGGGGGGGGGATACTGAAACTAAAGTGAATGAATGTGATTCTGTTGAGTTTGCTGATGCTATCAAGTATACCTTTGCCTTTTATTAAAATTCCCCTTTGATCCTGTTTTTATTGGTAAACTCCAAATAACCATCAGAGACCCAAGCATGCCTTAATCCAGGTCTCACAAATCAGGTCACTTGTACAGTGCAATTCACCATAATGTGTAAAAAAAAAAAGTCCCTGACCCAAAACCTGCACAGACATGACACAGATTTGCTAGTTTCTGTTGCGTTTTCTCTCTTTGTGTTGCAGTTCTTTGAAACCAGCCCCTTTCCTGTAGGAAAACTGATCTCCCTGTTCATGAAGTCATTACTTCCTGTAATTTAGTTTTTACACCTATGCGTGCATGTCGCTGCTTGTGTGGGTTAGCAGTTTGTTTCCTTCCCCTCTGCAGGATAAAGGAAAGGCAGGACAATGACTGAGGACAGGAAAAGAAAGTGAAAATTCTGGGAGCCCACTCGCTCACTTCACAACACTGACGGCATTTTGAACAAGCAGTGTCCATTTCCAGAAAGGTCTGACAGTGTTTCTCAAAGTGCCACTCAAACTCTAATAGGGGAAGTGATGAACACTGAGCAGAAGCACCACTGAACAGCGTTACAGTCAGACATGCGTGCCTATCTCCTCAGTGTCATCAGCTTCGTCTCTGTCTTCTGTGCTGGTAAGTAATCTGTTTTGACTTGTACAAATCTGAAATCTGACTCAAGCTGTCATCATATAAAGGAAAATTTCTTTCATTTTTAATTTGTCTTTGTTAAAGTGCTCAAGTGATCTCTCCATCTGCAGTATTTTCCAAAAACCTGCTGTTTCCCACGTGTTTGCCTTAGAAGCTGCGGTAATCACAGACATGCCCGAGTGTACTGAGCGTGTTTGGTTTTTGGAATGTTTGTTAAACTCTGTGCCTTTTAAATGTGGCCGCCACATGTGTGTTTTATTCTGTATGACGTGTGTTCACAGCATATGGAAATTAGGAGATGTGTGTGTGTTTCTTGATTGTTAATACACTTTGGGGGTTATAATCTAGCCAGATTCTGTTGACTGTAGTCTGGACGTAGACTGAAACTCTGCACTTCTGACAAATTGTTTATGCCAATTTGAAATAGGACACAGAAGCGCCAAATTTCCTTGCATACAGATTCCTGTTCAACTACAGTGAGTTAAATGAAAATCCCTTCTTTTAGGTCTCTGTGAGGAAGAATGCCAGATGAGTGTTTTGGCACAGCGCAGAACAATTAATGTGCCAAAAGGGGACAGCTTGTCTTTGTCCTGTGTAGTCCAGCACTGTGGACACAACTGGACGGGTGACTGGAAGTGGGGAAATTCAACAAATGAAGGAGGCAAAACTGTGAAAGAAAGCCAGAGACACCATTTGACCAACAAGGCAATCTCAGCCAATCAAACACAGCTGTCGTTAAACATCCAGAGCATCACCCAATCAGATGAAGGTTCCTATGGATGTATGGTTTTTTGGGCTAAAGGTGTAAGTGAAAAAGGACATCTCACACATGTGAACATCACCACAGGTATACAGAATCATGTATACTGACCAAATGTGCACCACTGTGTATCTGTGCATCTGCATTGTAGCCGGTAGGTCTGATTGCTTTTTGTGTGTCCTCCCCATCATATAGCTGTCCCCTCTACGAGGAATCTCCTGCACAGGGTTTTGATCTGTGCTAATGCCTTTCTCTGCCTTCCCATCATTCTGGGATTGGCACGCTGTCTGAGATTACAGGCCAAACGTCAGCCGCCTCACAGGCCACAGGTCATATATGAAGTTGCATACACAAACCAATCAAACGACTCAGCTCCACAACCTCCACCACGATGCCCGGTACCGCAGAAACGCAAAACCTCCCCTCGCAAAGGTATAATCCTGTATTCTTCCTGTTATCAGCCTGTGTTGAGGCAGCAATAAAGAAATAAACATCATACTTTTCAGAACTGCAGTTTTTACAGTGCTCTTTTTCTTTTTTGTATTTTTTGCAGGTCCTCCCAAAGCCTCACAGAAGCCTGACGTAAGTGAATGTCATGTTTTGAAGCAGTCTTTAGCGGCAGCCTTGAACATCATGATCTCACTGACAGGCTTACATGTCCTCAACAATTTTCCCTTTCACAATGCTGCAGGTGGTGTATGCAGCCATTTCCCAAGATGCACTGAAGCAACAGGGAACCACGAGAAAGCCTGACCAGTCTGCCACCATCTACTCATCGCTCAGGTTTAATGACTGCACAGTGGAAATGAATTGAGAATTGTATTATTTTTGTACCATTCTGCCCAATCTGGGACGACTTCATGAAACGCTGGATGTGGGAGCTTCTTTTTTTTTTTTCCTTCTTTTTTTTTTGCAGAACTGCATCTTTCAGATTTCCAGCTCTAGACTTTTGTCTGCATTATGAAATATGTGTCAGTTTACCACAAAATCAAGCACAGGTTTCCCCTCTGTTCTGTATTTGCTTTTTCTCCATTGAGATTGTTTTGAGTTGCGTAATTTTGGACAAATTGGCTGTGGTGAGCAGTTTTATCTAGAAACAATGTTTTCCACCAAAGTACAACCATATCATCTGACCAAAGCAAGCCAGCAGTAGTTAGTAGGACAACTGAGGTGATGGGGAACCCTGAAATAACCTGAGTTTAAATTTATGACCACCCATTCTGAGTGAGCCTTTCACCACAGACGCATGCTACTTTGCGAAGATGTACTTTGATGAAAGAACAAGTATTGATCTGCTCATATTGAGTTTTGTGGACTTTTTATTTTTTTTGCTTCAAGGTTATTAGGTTATGATTTCTGAATTTCTTGCCACCTTGAGCACCACAGGGTGTCATTTAGTGCCATTATATTTCAGAAAAAGCAGATATCGCTAAAGTTTTGTGAGTTTGCTGGTCTGGAGTGTTCAGGTGTGTGTTAACACAATGCTAAGGAGGAAAGACTTTCTAGAGCCAAATGTGAGGCAATGATCCCAAGCACAACAGCAAATCTACAACAGAAAGCAGCTGAGGTGCTGCAACGGGTCAGCCAAAGACTAGATCCCAACCTGGCTGAAATGCCGTGGTGGGACTTTAAGAGGGCTGTGAATAAAGGAACTTTAATGAACTGAAGCGACGCTGTAGAGAAGAATGGGTGGAAATCCCTCCACAATGATGTTTGAGACTGCATGTGGCTGGTGTAGGTATAAACCAGAAAACAGAGCCAAAAATTCTCCCACTTCAAGTAGTGTTACAGACACCAACTGCTGCACATAATAAGGAGATATCGCCTCCCTGAGCTGGAGTAAGCTTTGCGAGGCAATTGTTTTAAACTGTGAGCCCACATGTTTATGTACGTTACTCATTAAAGTAAGCACAAGAAAAGCGCCCGCGTGACCAGCTTGCATTCAACAAACAAAAGAAAAACAAACCATAATAAAAACAGCAACACACAAATATGACACAAAATACAACATTTTATTTTAGAATAAATTCTCAATGTCACATTACATAAACAAATACATATACCTTATTTTTCGCACTGTAAGGCGCACGTAAAATCCTTAAATTTTCTCAAAAATTGGCAGTGCGCCTTATAATCCGGTGCGCCTTATGTATGAATTCTTGTTGTGCTTACTGGCCTTGATTTTTATGTGGTACACTGCGTTCAAAAATCTGTCAAAATGTTTTAGTGCGACTTTGGTAAGGGACGCTTCACAAATATCGATATTTTCCAGAGCGTACAAAGCATACGACGGGGGGACACCCAGCGTACGCTTTTCAAATAGAAAATGCTGTCGGTCTGTGTAATTTGAGGGCTGCCGTCTGACCACCAATTTGTGCCTAATCTGAGGATCGGCGGCTGGCACTGTTGCCAACTTTTGTGTAACAAAACTCGCTGTCAGCTGTCTCAAATTCGCTAAAGGATGAATCGAGGTCCGAGGGTGTGTGGGCTGTCCCCCTCGGTGCCAAAGAGAGGTCCGGGCAATGCCACAGTGTATGAGGGGACGCAGTACGAGCTGGACACGGTGACAGCGGAGTTTTCAGGTTTCCGGTGTTGTGTCAAAGAGGGATTTCCTTTTTTTTTTTAAATGTTTTTTCTTTGCTTTATATATATATATATAAATATATATATATATATATATATATATATATATATATATATATATAGAGAGAGAGAGAGAGAGAGAGAGAGAGAGAGAGAGAGAGAGAGAGAGAGAGAGAGAGAGACAGGTGCACAGGATTTATGAAGGGCTTATATATGAAATGAAGAAATGACTTGTTCTTACCCTCATTAATAAAGAATATATTGTAGCGTCTGTTAAGACGTTGAAGAAGATAGTGAGAGATTGCCAGCAAAAGTTGCCCTTTTATTAACAATTAAACGGTTGCTGTGGGCTGCAACCAAAACAAAACAGTAGCAACAACGAGACTGACTCAGATAATGACGAGAGGGAACCCGGCATGCTTGATGCCGAAATCGCACAACTGTTTAACTCAGACACTGAAGATGAGGAATTTGATGGATTTGTGGAAGATGAATGATTGTGGGTATTTTTCTGTATCTGTTGCAACTGAACAATATTGTGAGTTATTGTGAATGAGTTGAATAAAGTTCGACTTAAATGATGCTTTTGTTTCGCTCTACATATGTTTTGTCATGCGCCTTATAACCCGGTACGCTTTATGCACCACAAAATAGGGTACATGTTTAGACATCTTTTAACTTAATATATTTCCTTTAATAATTTCACCGCATTAATTAGCGTACTCTGCAGTGACATTTTTACATGACATCAATGCAAAAGAAGTTTAATAACTTAAGCGTATTAACAAAGGAAAGGCTGCAGGGCGTTTTAGGTGATACCTGCTACAAACTATATGACATCTGAACTTCCCTGTGGAGGCTAAGCCAACACTTTAAGCCACTGAGGTGCTGCACACGGGCTAACCTAATTGACGCGCTGGTTACGGTGCCTGATGAATCAAAGTGAGTCATACTTGCCAGTTGAACACTTTGTCCATTTATTTATATCCACAATCATCGGTGTCCATTAAACTTGCGCATGTTTCCAAAAACACTTGAAACATTAACACCTGTAAGTCTCAAAGGTCCTTGCTGCTTCAGCGGTAAACTGTCTATCCTTCCAGGTGGAACACCTGACCAAACAAAGAACGCTCCTACCACATATAGTCAGGCCCACCAATTACCCAGTGATGTGTGATACCCAGTAAATATATTCATATTCTGCATCTACATTCCCCATAGGATTCCTATCCCTGCTTCCCTTACTCGAGGTAATCACTGAGGACAGCATGTGTTAGACAGCACACCAGTCTCTAGTCTGGATACATTAAAAAAAAGGTACTACTCAAGTTAGAACAGCTTCCTGGCAAGCTAAAAGGTGACTTTAATTACAGAGGACACTTGTAATTTGGGTGACCCCAGCTATTAAACCTTTTACACTCTTAGGCCAGCCTAAACTACAGGAACTGTTCCTGACACAGTAACATTACACAACATTCTTCCTAACACATACCATGTTTGGTTGTTTGGTCGCACTGGAAGCAAATATGTGTGTCTTTAAGCTTCATTTCCAGGCTAATGTTAGCTGAAGATTAGACCCATGGTCCTTTTGTGCCTGTGAGCACCTGACTTAGCAGTTTGTATTTTTAGGAGATTTTTGCAATACCTAAATACTTTAAAAAAAAAAAAAAGGCTCAAAGTTTACATTCAAAGTGTTCTTTCCCCACAAAGGTGGTTCAAAGGTTCATTATAACCTGAAGCATCTTTTTCAAGTCATCTTGATCACGCCCACTTCCTGGGAAACCCTTGAGACATTTGCGTTCTAAAGAGCCACAGCACATACACCCATACATCAAGCTAGCAAGTTTCAATGGGAGGTATCAGAAGGTGAAATGGTTTCACTGAGTGCAACATCTATTTTCATCAAATGTGGGTGTTGATCAGCTACCCACAACCTTGTCAGATTATCTTTGGCCTGGGAAGCAGTTCTACAGTGAATTTGTGGTTTTTTTATTTTATTTTATTTTTGATGACATAGGCGGTATGTTCTATAGTTATAACTAAAAAAATTATATGTATCCAAGATTATTGATTTTTACAATAATCACAAGTATCCTAAAGTGCCATGTCTCCAGTCATGTTTGTTCAAGTTCAGATGTCAAAATAACACATATGACATTTTCACTGCTGTTGTGCAAAGGGGGGGGGGGACATAGTGAAACTAAAGAAACTAGTTGCATTTTTTTCTCTTTGTGTTGCAGTTCTTTGAAACTAGCCCCTTTCCTGTGGTAAAATTGATCTCCCTGTTCATGAAGTCAATACTTCCTGTACTTTAGTTTTTACACCTATGCGTGCACGTTGCTGCTTGTGTGGGTTAGAAGTTTGTTTCCTTCACCTCTGCAGGATAAAGGAAAGGCAGGACAATTATCGAGGACAGGAAAAGAAAGTGAAAATTCTGGGAGCCCACTCGCTCACTTCAACACTGACAGCATTTTGAACAAGCAGTGTCCATTTCCAGAAAGGTCTGACAGTGTTTCTCAAAGTGCCACTCAAACTCTAATAGGGGAAGTGATGAACACTGAGCAGAAGCACCACTGAACAGCGTTACAGTCAGACATGCGTGCCTATCTCCTCAGTGTCATCATCTTCATCTCTATCTTCTGTGCTGGTAAGTAATCTGTTTTGACTTGTACAAATCTGAAATCTGACTCAAGCTGTCATCATCATAAAAGAAAATCTCTTTAATGTATGTTGTATTTGACTGGCTAAAGAATTTTTAATTTGTCTTTGTTAAAGTGCTCAAGTGATCTCTCCATCTGCAGTATTTTCCAAAAAACCTGCTGTTTCCCCCGTGTTTGCCTTAGAAGCTGCGGTAATCACAGACATGCTCGAGTGTACTGAGCGTGTTTGGTTTTTGAAATGTTTGTTAAACTCTGTGCCTTCATTTTAAATATGGCCGCAATATGTGTTTTATTCTGAATGATGTGTGTTCCCGGCATATGGAAATTAGCAACTGCACCAGGTTAAACAAAATTGTGTGTGTTTTTCTGGATTATGAATACATTTTAGTGGTTATAATCTAGCCAGGTTTTATCGACTGTAGTCTGAAAGTAGACTAAAACTCTGCACTTCTGACAATTTATTTATACTAATTTTAAATAGGACACAGATGCACCAAATTGTACCATTTTCCTTGCATACAGATTCTTCTCCCACTACAGTGAGTGCTGGAGTCTTGATTTTAGGGGTCCTCGAGTTTCTTTTTGGCCAAAATGAAGTGGTTTTAATTCTGCATAAAACTCAATTAAAATTAAAGTTTCCAAAAAAAAAAAAATAACTGGGATGAGCAGGGTCCAGTGCAGGCTGTTTATTAGCCATACCGGTTACACAAAACACAGCCAGTAACAGTAATAAGACAAGGATATACACACAGACAGAAGGTGAAACAAGAAAAGGAAAGGAAAGGAAAGAGAGAAACAAAAAGACATGGCCAGATGCAGAAACAGGAAGAGAAGAGAGATACATGTGTACATAAGTGAGACTGAGGACCCAGGCATAATATGAGAGTGAATATAACAGGCCTCAGTCTTAAACTACTAATGTAAAACATACAGTGTTCATTAATGCAGTGTATGTGACCACTATAATTATTAATGAATGATACTAAACATGATTACTATAAATACTGATACCAGAGCAATAAGAAATCTCCAACATGAGTTAAATGAAAATCCCTTCTTTTAGGTCTCTGTGAGGAAGAATGCCAGATGGGTGTTTTGGCACAGCGCAGAACAATTAATGTGCCAAAAGGGGACAGCTTGTCTTTGTCCTGTGTAGTCCAGCACTGTGGACACAACTGGACGGGTGACTGGAAGTGGGGAAATTCAGCAAATGAAGGAGGCAAAACTGTGAAAGAAAGCCAGAGACACCATTTGACCAACAAGGCAATCTCAGCCAATCAAACACAGCTGTCGTTAAACATCCAGAGCGTCACCCAATCAGATGAAGGTTCCTATGGATGCATGGTTTTTTGGGCTAAAGGTGTAAGTGAAAAAGGACATCTCACACATGTGAACATCACCACAGGTATACAGAATCATGTATACTGACCAAATGTGCACCACTGTGTATCTGTGCATCTGCATTGTAGCCGGTAGGTCTGATTGCTTTTCGTGTGTCCTCCCCATCATATAGCTGTCCCCTCTCTGAGTAATCTCCTGCACAGGGTTTTGATCTGTGCTAGTGCCTTTCTCTGCCTTCCCATCATTCTGGGATTGGCACGCTGTCTGAGATTACAGGCCAGATGTCAGCCACCTCACAGGCCACAGGTCATATATGAAGTTGCATACACAAACCAATCAAACGACTCAGCTCCACAACCTCCACCTGGATGCCCGGTACCACGAAAACGCAAAACCTCCCCTCGCAAAGGTATAATCCTGTATTCTTCCTTTTATCAGCCTGTGTTGAGGCAGCAATAAAGAAATAAACATACTTCTCAGAACTGCTGATTTTACAGTGCTCTTTTTCTTTTTTGTATTTTTTGCAGGTCCACCTGAAGCCCAGCTGAAGACCGACGTAAGTGACTGTCATGTTTTGAAGTCATCCTTAACAGTGCCTTTGCCGACAGGCTTACATGTCTTAATTTTTTTTCCCTTTCACAATGCTGCAGGTGGTGTATGCAGCCATTTCCCAAGATGCACTGAAGCAACAGGGAACCACGAGAAAGCCTGACCAGTCTGCCACCATCTACTCATCGCTCAGATTTAATGACTGCACAGTGGAAATGAATTGAGGATTGTATTATTTTTGTACCATTCTGCCCAATCTGTGATGACTTCATGAAACGCTGGATGTGGGAGCTTCTTTTTTTTTTCCTTTTTTTTTTTTTGCAGAACTGCATCTTTCAGATTTCCAGCTCTAGACTTTTGTCTGCATTATGAAATATGTGTCAATTACCACAAAATCAAGCACAGGTTTCCCCTCTGTTCTGTATTTGCTTTTCCTCCATTGAGATTGTTTTGAGTTGCGTAATTTTGGACAAATTGGCTGTGGTGAGCAGTTTTATCTAGAAACAATGTTTTCCACCAAAGTACAACCATATCATCTGACCAAAGCAAGCCAGCAGTAGTTAGCAGGACAACTGAGGTGATGGGGAAGCCTGAAATAACCTGAGTTTAAATTTATGACCACCCATTCTGAGTGAGCCTTTCACCACAGACGCACGTTACTTTGCGAAGATGTACTTTGATGAAAGAACAAGTATTGATCTGCTCATATTGAGTTTTGTGGATTTTTTAAATTTTTTTTTTTTTGCTTCAAGGTTATTAGGTTATGATTTCTGAATTTCTTGCCACTGTTGGATATTTTTATCATCTGGTATTGGTATTTTACTATATCATTTATTAGTACCTATATTAATCTGAATTAATGGTCACATTATATATTATTTGTCACCTATATTGTCACTCACACACTGGAACACTGCATGCTTTAGGTGAGTGGAAAGGACTGAGGCCCGATCAGCCAGGGCCTTGGGTTTTCTTCACTAGTAGTACTGCACTCATTCATATTTAGAGGCTCACCTTTGTACACAGTGCACTTTTGACACAGTATTGCCAGAATGAAGGTCTACAGTAAAAGCGGGGAGTGTGTGTCCTGAAAAGGGGAGTTGAAGTCCCACCTTAGCTACTGTAATAATGTAAGGGAGAAAATTGTGTATTGAGAGAAGACCGCCCTAAAAGTGTTTCTAGTAATGTGAAAATATGGTTAGAAGGGCAGGGTAGTGCTCCGGTGGGAGGTGTTTTCACGTAGGAAAGTTGTTTGTTTTGGCAGCCCCCAGAGAACAAGTCATGGAGCCATTGCAGGAGGATCGAACTAGTACGATACATAGTGGATTGGGAACGTCCTTCTATGCCCAATGTTCCTGATAACAGCAGGGGGAGGTGTGAGTTTGGGCAATAAAAGGCAGAGGCAAAGTTGGGAGAGAGCTCTTTTAGCTCCTTTTTTAGCGCACTTTTTGCTCTTCCTCTCTCCCCTTTTGCAGCGGCTCCAAGGCACTTACTCCCGGGAGGGCTTCTTTGCTTTCTTGTACTCTGTTTAACTCTGGACCTCTTCTTTCACCCCATTTTACTCACTTTTTCACTCATTACTTTCTTCCACTCTCTTGTACCTTACTTCTCTCCCCTTACCTTTTAACTTCACTCACTTACGGTCCTTTCCTCTCCTTCTACTCTTTTTGTATGTCTGTGTATTTCTCAGTCTCAACTATGTTACTGTCTGTGTTTTTTTCTTTGCCTGTGTTTTGTGTAACTAAGATGCCTAATAAACAGCCTGCACTGGAACCTGTTCATCCCAGTGATTTATTGGAAACTTTGGATTTAATGGGGTTGGAATTTTTGGCCAAAAGAAACATGGAGACCCTTAAAAATGTTACGAACACCACCTTGAGCACCACAGGGTGTCATTTAGTGCCATTATATTTCAGAAAAAGCAGATATCGCTAAAGTTTTGTGAGTTTGCTGGTCTGGAGTGTTCAGGTGTGTGTTAACACAATGCTAAGGAGGAAAGACTTTCTAGAGCCAAATGTGAGGCAATGATCCCAAGCACAACAGCAAATCTACAACAGAAAGCAGCTGAGGTGCTGCAACGGGTCAGCCAAAGTCTAGATCCCAACCTGGCTGAAATGCTGTGGTGGGACTTTAAAAGGGCTGTGAATAAAGGAACTTTAATGAACTGAAGCGACGAGAAGAATGGGTGGAAATCCCTCCACAATGATGTTTGAGACTGCATGTGGCTGGTGTAGGTATAAACCAGAAAACAGAGCCAAAAATTCTCCCACTTCAAGTAGTGTTACAGACACCAACTGCTGCACATAATAAGGAGATATCGCCCCCCCGAGCTGCAGTAAGCTTTGCGAGGCGAGTGTTTTAAACTGTGAGCCCATTAACTGCAGTCAGAATAATGCGACGGTGCTGCGGTTTCAAAAATGTGAAACAAAGTTCCCTCACATGTTTATGTACGTTACTCATTAAAGTAAGCACAAGAAAAGCGCCCGCGTGAACAGCTTGCATTCAACAAACAAAAGAAAAACAAACCATAATAAAAACAGCAACACACAAATATGACACAAAATACAACATTTTATTTTAGAATAAATTCTCAATGGCACATTACATAACCAAATATACATATACATGTTTAGACATCTTTTAACTTAATATATTTCCTTTAATCATTTCACCGTATTAATTAGCGTACTCTGCAGTGACATTTTTACATGACATCAATGCAAAAGAAGTTTAATAACTTAAGCGTATTAACAAAGGAAAGGCTGCAGGGCGTTTTAGGCGATACCTGCTACAAACTATATGACATCTGAACTTCCCCATAGGATTTCTATCCCTGCTTCCCTTACTCGAGGTAATCGCTGACTGAGGACAGCATGTGTTAGACAGCACACCTGTCTCTAGTCTGGATACATTAAAAAAAAAAGGTACTACTCAAGTTAGAACAGCTTCCTGGCAAGCTAAAAGGTGACTTTAATTACAGAGGGCACTTGTAATTTGGGTGACCCCAGCTATTAAACCTTTTACACTCTTAGGCCAGCCTAAACTACAGGAACTGTTCCCGACACAGTAACATTACACAACATTCCTAACACATACCACGTTTGGTTGTTTGGTCACACTGGAAGCAAATATGTGTGTCTTTAAGCTTCATTTCCAGGCTAATGTTAGCTGAAGATTAGACCCATGGTCCTTTTGTGCCTGTGAGCACCTCACTTAGCAGTTTGTATTTGTAAGAGATTTTTGCAATAGCTAAATACTTAAAAAAAAAAAAAAGGCTCAAAGTTTACATTCAAAGTGTTCTGTCCCCACAAAGGTGGTTCAAAGTTTCATTATAACCTGAAGCATCTTTTTCAAGTCATCTTGACCACTTCCTGGGAAACCCTTGAGACATTTGCGTTCTAAAGAGCCACCGCACATACACCCATACATCAAGCTAGCAAGTTTCAATGGGAGGTATCAGAAGGTGAAATGGTTTCACTGAGTGCAACATCTATTTTCATCAAATGTGGGTGTTGATCAGCTACCCACAACTGCGCCGTAACCAGATCCTCGTCCTCTCACATAGTGAGAGACACGCAGGAACAGACGGAGAGAAGGAAAGAACACGTCAGCGGTGAAAAGGGCTTCTGATAGATTGTAAGGCGCAGCTTTGGCTAAAAGAAGCTTGTGGCAAAATGTGTGTCCCCCCCCCCCCGCTGTGAGCTGGGCTCTTGAGATCAGGGCTGTGAAGCTGCCCTCACGGATACAGAAATGCTGTCCTATAGGAGGAGACATGTCGCATTGATAGTGCAGTAGACACAATGTAGCAGCTAGCAGGATTACAAAAAGCATCTTCAAAATCAAACATGTTCCCTGGAAAAGCAATTATATATGCAAAGAACAAGTTCAGAGAGTACAGTGGAGAAGACTCCCAGTGTCGCCACCTCCGAGGGTTTTGCTACCTTAAGTCTTCTGTACACAGAGTTTTCGTTTCTGGATGTTCAGGGGCGAAGGCAAACAGGGACATCCTGATGATTTTTTCTTCTTTTTTTTTTGTTTTTTTTTTCCACTGAGCACTCAACAGTCAGTGAGATAAAGGTTAACAGTTCAGCCATAAACTCATGTCACAATTCTTCGAAGATCATTGTGTCTCTCTACCAAACAAGAGGCTTAAGGAAAAAGCTGAGGCGGAGTCTAGCTCAGCCCGAACTCACAGTATTACAGCCATGCCAAGACCTTCATGTAAGGTGAACAAGTGATGATGCAGCAAGTACTGACTAATCTGTAGCTAAAAGTTGGTTAGATACCAAAGCCAAAATGGCAGCTTCTTCTCCTCCTATATACTCACAGTAGTTTCAGTTAGATTCTAGTGTGCGGGGACTCGGTAACCTTGTCAGATTATCCTTGGCCTGGGAAGTGGTTCTACAGTGATATTGTGGTTGTAGTTGTTGTTGTTCTTGTGTATTATTTTTTTAAAATGTATTAATTTTTTTGCGGCTCTGTCAGCAGGCGTCGTCCCTTCATTGTGCAAGTCTGTCTTTTCCCCCCCATTCCACAAAAGCTACTCAGACTGAAAGAGAAGAGGGGAAGGAAAAAAAGAGGGAAGAGAGTGTTCAGCACATTACTCAACAGCAGCTTGAGTGCTTCAGTGACATTACAATGAACTAGAGATAATGAGATGTCTATAAGATAGACAAAGTGCATAAAAACACACACACACACACACACACACACACACACACACACACACACACACACACACACACACACACACACACACACACACACAGGGACTTTTTGTCATTGCTTGCCAGCATTCTGTGATAACGATCTTAATTTGAGTGTCAAACTTTCTGTCTTTTAAAGTTTATGAAGTTTCTGTCTTCATAAGTTGGTGATATCCTACCAAAAATTCTCAACAAGACAGTTTTCATGTTTCAGACTTACAGTCGTGGATGAGTGGCTCATTTTGTCAAAGCGGAACTTCAAGTTTGACCTCGGTGAAGTCTTCGTTTTTCCATCTGTGGGGAAAAAAAAAAAAAAGAAAAGAAAGGATAGGGAAATGAAACAAAGGAAATCCTCATTAGAAAATGAACTCTGCCAGCTCTGGCGAGTCATTCTGTTAAAAATTACCAGCTAGTCCTGCACGCTCCACAAATGCAGGCTTACCCGTCGGACTGCGGCACATGATAACAGGGGTACAGGATCCCTGGCTGTCGACGTTCAGCGCAGGGCTGAAGGCAGAGGAAGAAGCTGTGGATGGATGGATGGTCTGAGGGAAGGAGAGAAAGCGGGAGGACGGAAAGGTAAAATTTTTAGGTTTTTGATTCGCAGGGATCATACATCATACATAGGCTGACCTCCTTATTTGAAATATTGGCATCTACAACTGAAACAGTGTATAGATATGCAGATGTGTATTTGTGAATGATTTAAAACAAACTGCATGTTATAAAACTACAGCTGATTAGATGACTAGTTAAATGTAGCATAGAGCCTAAATTTGTGCTACTTGTCCAATGATTATAACCCCCCAAACTAACAATTAAGAAAAAAAAACCTTTTATAAACCCAGGCTAGTTTTATCTGCTGCTTCAAGTCTTTCTACTAAGCTAAGTATCTCTACAGATATAATGACTGTGTTTTTCTTCCCATCCAACAGATCTAATTCTCCCTCATGATACCCATTGGTGTACTTTACTGCTGCATCAGACACTTAATGATTACTTTAACTATTTTCTCTGGCATTTAAGCCCTCTCTCTGACAGTTTCAATCATCTGTGCAAGCCGATCTCAAGCTGAATGCTGGGAGGAGGAGCAATCTCACAGCATTTCTCACATAAGATAAAATAACACCTTAAAGCAGTTCCATCTGATACATGGCAAGCAAGAAGAGCTGCAATCATCATAATTGATGTGCTGACACTTGGCGCTTACTACGAAGCTGTTCTTGGCAATCATACACTAATTCATCCACGAAAGCTTTGACACTACCAACACCTCTCACTCACTCGGATTAATAATGAACTAAATTTTGGACTCACTGTCTCCAGTTCTTCCAGAGCTTCTGTTTCTCCCGTGGTGCTGCTGAAGCTGCTGGTGCTAGACGAAGAACGGGAGATGTTCTGCCTGCCGCTGCTGCTGCACTCCTTCAGTTTGACAAATGGCCTGTTGAGAAGGAAAGAGGGATAAGCTGAAATGTGTGTAGTGATGTCAAATAATAATAATAATAATAATAATAAAAACACCAACTTTAATATAGTATTAAAGTGTTCTTTGGAAAATTTAACTGGGGTCTCACCTCTCTTTATTGGGGCAGATCTCAGGTGAGCTCGGATTGGATGATGTCTCTGACCTCATTTCTTGGGACAGCGGGCAGATTTCTGCAAACTTTTGGTCGCTGCAGACAAAAGCAATGAGTGACAAGATGAGTTTAATCTGTGCTATAGTAACACTGTTGTGAAACATAATCACAGTACTAACTCATGAATGCAGGAACTTTTAACTGACCTGCGTGTGTGTTTGTCTGAAGTGGTTTCTGTGCTGGAGTGGAGACGGGGGAAGAGACCCGAGCGCCGTTTTACGGGGCTCTTCAGAGGAGACTTGGCTGAGAGTACGGGAGGCTGCGGATCACAGAAAAACAAATTTGATTTCTCTTAGCATTGCAGCACTTTAAAACTTCCCAAAACAATTTCTTCAGCATTAAATACGATGACTAAATGAACAAGAACCAAAGTTTTGCGCTCAAGTTACATGATGCACTGATCCTGACCGGACATCCAACTTCCTAATCCCTCTCAGTGGTTGTACTCACGGTGAAGGTGCTCTTTGTGCATTCGCTTGTGCTCTGCGGTAGTCCTCCGCCACTGAGGCTGGCTGGGACCCCACCTCCTACCCCAGGGCTCCTGTGACGGTGAGAACCCACCATGGTCTCCATGGAGTGGCTCCTGACCCGCATGGCTCTCTGGAGAAAGAGGCGAAAACAGAGAATGGCCGGATGAGAGAGAGGAGGAGGTTGAGGTGCAGGCATGGAAGGACAGAAAGCAGAAAAGGGGAAAGGGTGAGAAACAATGAAGTTAGGGGGGAAGAATAATTATGGGGAAAAAGGGGAGCATCAAGAAGGTAACCACCAGAGGGCGCAGTTGTCTAAGCAAAAGCTCAGTGAGTTATGGAACAAACAGTATTATAACTGTGTTATACTCATTATTCATATCATTGCCTTATTGATTAAAAAAAAAAGAGTCAAAAGCCTTTTTTTCTTGAGTTTATAATAAATTCCAGTCAGAAATATTAAAATCAAAGGCAGATCAGTTTTCCACCTTTGCTATCTGCCTCCAGTAATGATGAGCTCAAATTCTTGGAAAGCATAAACACAAACAACATCATATAAGATCATCTTTATTATCATCAAATATTCCCCACTTGCATTTACAGTGACACAGAAAGATAATAAACAGCACCCGCCACGACAGCGATGATAACAGCGCCCCCTGGGACTGACTGCAGAAACAGCAAAGTAGCTGCCCATAATGCCTGCGAAGAGCAATAGAGCCAAATGATCACATTAGTTACACATTTCACGCAGGCAAACAGAAACACACATTCAGAGGGGTCCTTTTAAAGACACTCAGCCTTCAGTAAGCACGTGCAAGATAGACTGAGGTGGCTAGTGAGAGGAAACAAAGGAGAGATTCATGAAGAGAAAGTAACAGACACACATAGATTAGTGCTGCAGTGTTTTGCATGGTCGCACATTCGCATGAAGACACACACACACACACACACACACACACACACACACACACACACACACACACACACACACACACACACACACACACACTGTCTAAGGTCAAAATTCTTGAGCATGGAAGAAATACAGGAGCGGCCGTGATAACAATGGTTTAGCACCTTAAGTCATCTTGCAGACTTGTGACATTTCGCTGACCTACAGCCAGCAAACCTCGCCCTCTTGTGCTATAATGACGGTGATTAAATAAATGTCACAGAGCTGAGAAAAGATTGAACGTTGCACTTTTGTCTGGGCTCATGTTCACCTTGAAGGACTCCAGCAGGCCCCCGTGTCCCCCGTTCTCAAGCTTGTCCTCCTCGCCAACCTGGCCCAGACCGAGCGTGCTTTGACTCTGTCTGTGCAGCTCGTCGTGGAGATTGTCCAGCAGCGCAGCTCGTGTTCGCCCCTGAAATCAGTTCACACACATGAAGGAAGGCATCGGGAAAGTGATTATGGATGAATCGGCAGAGTGATTGAAGGCACGCTGTGGTGTTTGAGTAAAGCTGTGCGAGCGTGTGTCACCTCTAGTTTGGCGAATTTGTCAGATTTGTAGCAGGCGTTTTCAGCATTGATCAGCTTTGTCAGCAGGAAGTCTCGAAACTCGGGACCCTAGAGAGCGAGAGAGGCAAGTGGGGAAGTTGATGAGCAACAAGGATGCGGGTGGGGTTGGGGGTGGGTAACAATGAGGAAAGGAAAAGGTGACCTTAATCAACACAGTACAGATGACACTGCTGCAGCACATCGTGCAGAGGTGATCATGAGCGTAAATGATTTAAACCTCCCATCTGCCTCAAATTCTGCCTTTTCATCCTCATATTCTGCAGTAAGAAGCTTTATTATGGGCTGAATGGTGAAACCTGTGTCTTTTTTCCTTGGGAGTTTCCCCTTTGTGACAAAATCCTGAAATAATTCAAATCTGGCAAATATTAAACTGAGAGATGAAGAAGAGCAGGCAGAATGTGCAGCATGACTAAAGTAAACAATGGGATATTTAAACAGAATAATAAACAGTGAGCTAAACAATACATTTATAGAGACACTGAATCCCTTTGCATTTAACTGTATTTTCTTATTATATTGCCTTTGGATATTTTCTCCTTGCACAGGAGGTCTTTTGCACTAAGCTAAGCTATCCTACTGCGGCCTACATCTTCTTACCTGCTTTATAGATATAAAACTGGCATCAATCTTCTACCCAACTTGCTGCCGGAAAACTAAAAAAGCACATTCTCGCAGGCTGCAGATAACCTTTACTTGAAGGCAGTCCATGCCACAGGTCACCGTATCATTTCTTGCCAAATGCACCACTCTTTTTCTTTATACAGAGTGACTGGCTGCCAGAGGAGGGGTACCAAACAGGGAAATGCTGTGTGAGGATATCAGTGCATTTCCGTGAACCTGAGCCTTTCGTCATTTGCGTTCATGTCAAAAAGTTGATTTGGTTTTCTTCTCTCACGTTACATGACTTTGAGTCTGCCATATGTCTTATCAAATACTGAGATCACGTCTGCCCCTCACCTTCTTGAAGATCGCTGGGTTTGGAAGCGGAGGTCCAAAAGAAGGTACATCCTCCCTCGCCGTAACGGACACCTGTTGGCGTAAAACAGCCACACATTATTATGTTTAAGTCCTTTTTTTTTTTTTTTTTACCAGCTTCCTACCTGACAAAGTCAACACAATGCAGCTTGTGTGATTTTCACTGGCTCACTACAGTTTGCACATATTGCCTGAAGTGAAGAAGTGTCATTATAAAATAGTGGTCTGCTTTGTACCTTGTATGTCGTGTGCTCTGTACACGGGTTCTCAACCTGCACCAGGACGTAAGCATGCAGGAAGTTGGAGGCGATCATGTCCGGAACAAACGGTGTGGACTCTTCCTGGAAGACTGCAGCCACAATGTCGTTTCCTATGTGCCTTTTCCTTTGGAGCTGAGGAGGAAATAATTACAGTTTTTGTTCAGTGGTCATTTTTGAATACTTTCAAAGTAAGAGTGCAGTATATGTCTTCTAATTCTATGACACATAAGCCACTGAATGCAAGAAGGGTTCTTCTAAGGAGGATTTTAGAGACTTCACATCAAACCTTCACTCACAGCTTATATAACAGCAATTTAGCTTTTTATTAGAACGGCAAAGCTCATTGTCAACGAGCAGTTTAAGACTATACAAGCCCACAACAAATGTTTAAAAAGGAAAGATCTTAACATGCGATCTAATAACTCCCACTGCATCAGGCTTCTCTTAGTGCGGATTAGAATGAGAACTGTGTGCTCCATTGACAACAAGTCTATAAAGTCCTTGTACCAATTCTGAAACAGTTTTTATTGTTTACAGTTCATTAAGATTTGCATGACAGAAAGGCCAGAGGTCAGTGGTTTAACACTATGTACAGTTTTTGGTTGTACATCCACTATATTCACATTAGTAGACAAGATGTAAAATAACAGCTTTAGAATAGGACATGTTTGAAGATAAATGATTAATTCGACACGTTTCAGCCCAAAGTGAGAGTTCCAGTGAGGACAATAAAAGCAAAGGTTTCTGTAGCATTTGAACTATTTTTCATCATATCAAAATATAACAGTGGATTGTCTATATTGGGGGTGATGTTTTGACTGTACCATAAGATTGGTAGCGATTTCTTATAATTTGCTCCTCAAACCATTCCCAACTGCCAAGCTCTCCTACACCATTACAAAAGGTTATAGCTTGGATTTTATGCTAAAAAATAGCAGCTTTTTTTTAACTTCTTTTATGAATGAATTTGAAAGTTTTTGTTACTGATCCAGGTTTTTTTTGTTTCTCAATATGCCACAAGAAGAAAGACCAGCCTTGGTAACATATTAACTTCAGATCTGCACCACAGGCATAAAGGCAAGACTGTCCACCTTTTGAAGTCCTCTTTTTTAGCTGCAAAATGATGAAGTGCAATTAACTTAACCATTTTTCCAAAATGGGCATCAAATCTGAATTCAGCTCCTTTAAATTAAAGCAACTTGATATTGATTTTTTGGGGGGTTCAAACTACTTCATTTGGTGGCTAAATCCATACACATTCAGTGTAACAACAATGAAGACAGAATTAAGCTCTGGTACCTGCTGAACATCACCCTCGGTGAAGGGAAGCTTAGTTGACACGTGGAACATAATCTCCCTCTGTCTGAAGACAGTGTAGACAGATTCAGACCCTGTCTGTCCATGGGACACGTCCAGCCCACCACGGAACCTGTCACAGGATCAGAGCTCTCATGTTCTCTGTGCAGTCTCCATCCTACACTTACAAGATTCTGTTTAATGCATTTTTTACACATCCTGTCATCATATTCTCTGCTTAACCAGCTACAATTTCATTCAAATGTGACGCGTCAGCGACAATTTAAACTCGCCTTATGTAAAAGCAACAGGTGTAACCCTATAGAAAAAGCCTGCAGGACGAACACCCCCCCCAACAATAAACCAAGCTCTGATTACCTGTCCATGTGGCACTTTCTTTGCACGGATCTGTTTCACTGAGCAGTTTACCCATGTTGCACGCTGAGTCCGAAACAGCAGGACAAATTGCTCCAAGGTTACAGTAATTAAAGCCTGCTATTTTCTTCACTGCAATACGCTCACGCTTCCTTCTTTTTAGACTGGTGTGTGCCCTTTTTTTCCCCCTCTGGACTGGATTTAACTGAATTCTTCCTTCTTTTTCTGCCACTTTTATTGTACATTACTCTGCTTGTTTTATGTCACCGAAGCACACTTTACAACCCTTACCCTTTAAAATCTTGAAGTTCAATGGTGTCTCCTAAGATACCGAGAAACTCCTTGAAAGCTGGCGTCTCCTCATTGTTTCCAAATAGCTCCTCTTCAGATGTCTGAGAGGAAAACACACACATATGCACAAAATAAGCGATAAAGAATATGAGGATAGAAGAGGTGAAACAGTATATATAAAGTAAGCAGGGCTGCAGTGACTGAAAATAATTAAAATAGCTCACCTGTCCAAACTTCTGGTAGATGACTCCAAATTTGAACGTGTTGTTCACCTCATGTTCATCGTAAGCCACTATCAACTGGGATCCCTGTACATAAACAAACAAAAAAAAAGTCTTCCTCAACATATGGTTATAATTTGAACACTTAAAAAAAAGTGTTTTCCTCTTCTATAACATGTCTCCAGGGCAGGTTTATTGGGTCCTTGTTATGTAAGGCTGTCATGAAGCAAACTGCATACCCCCCCCCCCTTTTTTCCTTCCCTGAGGCACAGGCTGAAAGCATGCTCCATCACACTCCTCCATCAGGCTCACAGGAGGAGGAACAGATCCATCAAATCCATTTTCGAGAGTTGCCGTATCATCAATCGTTTTCTGAATAATGTGCTTAAAGTGCAGGGCAGATGTTAGAGAGGTAGGCGGTAAGAGGAGGTAGGGGCTAAAATGTGACAAGAAGGGTTTTGTTTTTGTTTTTGGATAAGATTTAGAGGAGGTTCGCCCTGTGACACACTGGCGACCTGTGCAGGGTGTACTCTGAACCCACCCCACCCCCACCCCACCCCCACCCCCCAACCCTTAGTTGGATAAGCAGATGAAAATGGATGGATGGATTTACAGGAGGTTGAAAAGTTAATTAAAGTAGAATATGTAGGAACAGTAGGGTGTTGCCAGCAAAAATAATTAAAGCTAAATGTCTAGAAAAGCTCCGGGTCTTAAATAAATGCCATAAAATATTTATAGATATGCAAAATTTATGAAAAGTTATTCATGAAGGTTACAATAAAGTTGTGGCGGATAATATTAAACGTACTTTCAGCTACACTGTGCCCCTTTGTGTCTCGGGAGAAGCAGGGACTGGAAAAGCTACCTCATGTCAGCTTGAATGAATATTTGTCTGGAGGGGGATGGACGAGCTCAGGTCACACTGGGTCTGATGATGGTGGCAGTGCAGGAGCTGAGGATAAACTCACCCGTGGGTACAGGACCGGGTTGAACTTCAGCCCTGTGGCGTCATCACAAAAGAGCTAAAAGACAAAAAAAGAAGCAGAGAAGAATCGCTGTATTAGACTACAGTCATTTAAAAGAACACTCATCTAATGTACCAGAAAGTATCCTCAAGATAATAATAATCTGCGCTCTACATCATTTTGCGATATTTGCTTCTATTCAGTCACATATCAGGGTACAAATGGAGTGGCTGCATTAACCATTTCCAGGGTCTTCATGGGTGGGTTTAACATCAGCCAGCTTTATCGGATGGATCTCCATCACTGGAAGAGTCAGACAGAGCTCGACCACCTGTTTCGAATGTCTAACAAACTAATAATTACCAGGGTATGTTTTATGAGCTTTTGCAAGGAAAGAAGCATAACAGGAAGGCAACAATCCTACTCTAACATTTTTTTCTGTTCCCTCGACGTCTTTGATCTAATGCAGTTTTTGCCTTGCTATAAAGGTTAATCGAAAAATAAACCTTCAAGTGCTGTTATGATAATGTTGAACACACAGGATCACTAAACCCTTTCCTTCACCTTCACGCGCAGTTTCCCAGCAATCTTTCACATGCAGTATATTTGCCATTAGTTTTTGATGTCACTGTGTGCGCGTGGAGAGTGGAAGGAGTTCACAGAAGATGTTGACCTTTAAACCTTGTGTACTTGTAAGCTGCAGCTTACCTTGGCAATCTGTGGCACGCTGGGCAGCTGGTTGATGCCTGCTAAAGAAATTCTGTCGTGAACTGTTTTGGTCCTCGACCTGCAAGAACAACACAAATTAGGCATCCACTTATCGGCCTCTTCAGGACTTTGTTCCAGCAAAGAGATTTCTAAAGTTTTAACTTTTTAAATGCATGCCATCCACTCTCTAGATGGAATTAAGGAAGAATATGGGGAGATTAAATCATCTGAACTAATAATAATAAAAGACCACTGGGCTCATTGACACTAAATGTGGCTCATAACACTAGCGTTATCACAGTCATCTGTCATAGAGAAGATTAGCAATCACCTGGCTACAGTTTTCTCTGCAACACCCACAATGCCTACGTAACAACAAAGCATTATGCTATTGTTTTGCGTGCCTGTTAATCAAAATGTCACCAACTGTGATAATAGCAGCAAATATTATTCACCACAGAGTGACAAAATCATTGGAAATATGACACACAGAGTACACGGAGCTGCAGTAAAAAAGAATGGAGGCCTGGTTTATTAGTAAGTTTTAGCCATGCCAACAATGTAAGTTTATGAATGGCTGTGTTTGTGCGTCTTTAGGTCTTTAGGTGTGTTGGATAATTGGAGCTTAACTTTGGTTCAGACTGAAATGTCCAGAAAAAAAAAAAGAGAAAATAATCAAACGGACTGAAAAATTTTTCAGATGTTTTTGACGTTTCCTCTAACAGCACTATGAGAACGGCATCCGTGTCATTCTCAAAGTGAGAATGCTTCAACATCGGATGGATTGAACGATTCTTCAACCCAAGTTTTCAATTCATCTTGTTTCAGTCTTATCACTGATGATGGCATGGTCGGGATTTTTGATATGGCTCATCACTGACAACATTTTAAAAACTTGTCTGACTTTAAATCCCGAAGTCAAAATACATGAAGTGAAGATGCTCTTTCTGCATTTGCCTCATTCTACCTGAGCATGATGCGCAGGAACTCCTGTCCCTCAGCGTCTTCGTGTTTCAGAGACATGATGAGGTTGCCTATGCTGCTGCCGGTGCAATAGTAGTTCATGTGCTCCTGGGGGTATGGATGTACAAAAGGAGGTGCGAGAGAGAGAGAGATGATTTTATGTCAGAGAACAACAGACTTGCACAAACCTTAATGCACACACACTAACCTTGCCCAGGAAGTGTTTGCGGTAGGCACGGGCTGTGCTGTTACACTCCAAGCGGTAGTTATGCCCCCCACCGGGACTCATGCCCTCTCCTGCATCATCCTCCTCACAGAAACTAGACTCTGAGGAAGACGGGGTTCCTGCTGGTGCCTCTACATCCTCAATCCAATAACCCCCGAACTGGGGCAGGATTACCTGGGGGTATGGGCCACCCTTCTCCAGGACCTTACATGTAAAAGTTGGAGAAGGATTACAAGAAGTAGAAAAAAAGGCTAAAAATGAATCAACTAAAAATGTGGGAACCTTTCATGTTTGGTCAAAGGTTGTAAATATTTGTTTTTTGTATTTTGTTGTATTTTTATGTATTTTGTTAGTGAAAAATGACTCACATCTTCTATCCGTGGGTAGGGTATATAGTCATCCTGTAAAAAAAGAGGACAGACACACAAACGACACCATCAATAAGACTTTTAACTTGTGTGAACTTCACTGACTTTTGCAACGGTGATAAAGATCCAAGCACATCCACAAACACGGGCACGAAAGGGTAATGCAGCTTATGATGCTGAATAAACTGTGGGGCGATGATGCAACATGAAATGCAAAGTCATCAGCAAACATCAGTGAGGGAGTGTGTTTGATTCAGTAGCCCCTGAGGTTTTAGAGCTGTTGTGTGCCTTTGGCAGTCTGCTAGCCCAGCTCCAGTATGACCTCTAAATACTGCTGAGGCCTGTCTGCGCTGTTGGTGGCGCAGGGTTACGGGCAGCCAGTCATTTATATTCTGTGGCAGCAGGAGCCAGCATACTGGCAGGCCAAAGAGGATCAATTGACAGCTGGAATTCATTCAACTTATAATCAATCTGATCAGAGGGCTATTGACTTTGCACTTTGAAAGCCCTGAGAAAAGTCTGAAAAATGTTCACAGGGGTGTTCAGAATCCCTCCACTGCGAGGAGGACGACCACAGAGCAAAGCTGGAGGCATGATGAAGCGCAACATGCAGAGAAACGGAGACACACACTAATGAGACCCACAGAGAAGATATCAACAAGTGTGTATCGAGTCACACCTTCCATTTTTTAGTCTCTTCAGCTTTAGGGACCTTATTAATGTCCGATCGCAGCATGAGAGTGGAAAAGCACAAGGGTCAAAAAAAAAAAAAAGCAAGTTCAGTTTTATTCGTGCAATGTTCAAAAAAAGGTGCAGAAACATTTTTGTTTTCAGACTTCACTGTCTCATCTGTTGACAGATGAAAACAGAGTGAGTCATACATGCTAATACACTCTCCTGCAAACACACACACACACACACACACACACACACACACACACACACACACACACACACACACACACACACACACACAGGTAATGCAGTCACTTAGTCATCCTTCCTCTGACTCCAGCTTCCACACACTAAGTGTTCCTTTCTTCAGTTGTTATTATCGTTTCATGGAACACAGCAACACAGAGATGCAGGCCCAAAGCCTTCTTTGAGTCTGCAGCACGGTGCAAATATGAAAAGCCAATCTAGTAGACACAGTAAATTGGCCAATTATGATACAGGCCTAGTGGAACAGCTCATCTACATGACTGAGAATAAGAGTGAGGAAATAAATGCATGCGCGGAGATTCACAGTTCTCAGTATACACACCGCCACCATCACTTATAGTGCCACCAATCACACCAAGAATCAGACTGAATTCATTTGAAGAGTACAAATATGACCCCAATACACACACAAGTGTTTGCACACACTTCTAAGTCTAGTCTGTAGTGATTTATGTCTGTCTGAGTGCATACTGATGGGGCAGCTGTTACAGTCACCGGGGAATCATTGTCAACAGCATGAGACTGATCAAAAAGAGTATTTAGAGGCTTCAGTTTTCAGTCACACAGAGGAAAACAACGACGAAGAGACGACAGAGGAAGAGGAAGCAGAGAGGGGTGAAAATGGGTGAAATTGGGAAAAGAAGAAGAAAGGAGGGAGTAGATCAGAGGTGGGGGATCAAAAAAGTGACCTTCATCATCACCACCCAGGAACACACTTTGAACACTGAGCCTCAAATGTTCAGAGCTCAAGCGAGAAGGTCGATGCAAGCTGAGTTTCAGCAAAGACCGATGAGCCGCACAGTTTCACTCTGTGTATGTGTGTGTGTGTGTGTGTGTGAGAGAGAAACTCTTTGATCATCCTCTAGTCACACTTTCCAAACAACTCCAGTTATGTCCTCAATCAGGCTGTCCTTTTCCCTCACTCTGACTTACCATCTCACACCTCGTCTCCTCTTAGCTATTGCTATTATTACAAGAATACAGTATACTTACAAAAGTATTCGCTCGTCTGCCTTCACACACATATAAACTTGAGTGACATCTCATTCTTAATCCACAGGGTGTAGAGGCTAGTTAAGTTCTTCCACACCAAACTGTGCCCCCAGTGCACAAAGCAAAGTCCATAAAGACATGGACTTTGCTTTGTGCACTGATGCACAGTCATGTTGGAACAGGAAGGAGACATCCCCAAACTGTTCCCACAAAGTTGGGAGCATGAAATTGTCCAAAATGTCTTGATATGCTGAAGCATTAAGAGCTCTTCTAACTGGAACTAAGGGGCTGAGCCCAATTCCTGAAAAACACCCCCCCACCATAATCCCCCTCCCCCAGAAAGTTGGGGAGTTGCTGTCGTTTCCAATCGATTCCACTTTGTCATAATACCACAACCAGCTCATTGTGGAATATTTAGTAGTGAGGAAATTTCATGACTGGACTTGTTGCACAGGTAGCATCCTATCACAGTACCACGCTGGAATTCACTGAGCTCCTGAGAGCGACCCATTCTTTCACAGATGTTTGCAGCAGCAGTCTGCATGCCTACTGTAGGTGCTTGGTTTATACACCTGTGGCCATGGAAGTGATTGGAACACCTGAATTCAATGATTTGGATGGCTGAGTGAATACTTATGGCAATATAACGTAATTCACAGTCACAAGTGTTATTTTATATCATAGTGCCTTACTTTATATTTCTCTTACTGTAAAGAGACCACGTGCGGCTGCAACCTCTCAGTTTCCACTCAGTCTCAAATGGCAGTCTTTACTGAAGTAAATATTATAATCATACTTATACTGAATAATATTTTCAACAGTGGATTAATACACATGTTATACAGTGAATATTCTGATTGCAGTAATCAGACAAGGTTGTGTACATGAGACTAACCTAACATAAACTACAGAGACCAACATGTCAGTCAATGCTCATTTGTTTTTGAGCAATAGTGGAGCCCTACGGCTGAGGAACAACATATTTCAGGCTTTGGATGCACAGAATTGTTTGTTTTGCTCTATTCATAGGATGCGTCAACAATTATAGAAAATAAATAAATAAATCATCAGCAGTCTTAATCCGTGAAAAGAAATTAAGGTTTGAAATTAGAGGTTTTGTTGGAGGGAACTGGAAGTGCCTGGACTATTTCTATTTTCGGGGGTAGTGCTGCATTCACAGGTTGCTGCGTAAAACTAACTTTGAGTCTCTGGCAAGTTCACACCTCCTGGACTCTGAGCAAAGAAAGTCAAATTAGTTAAATGTAAAGGTCTTTCTATTCTTAACCTATTAACATTTCCACTGTCTCAACCTGGTGCTTTATTTTTATTTATTTAAACTGTTATTTAACCAGGCGAACAGATTAAGAACAAATTCTTATTTACAACTGTGGCCTGGCAAAAGGGGAAGCCTTTTGAAGGGAAAGGAATAAAAGAATTAAAAAAGACCACCTAATTCACATTTTGGACATTTAATCATAAACCTGCATAAGCAATGACCTCTGTCTGGATCTTCCTTTGGTCATGCGCTCCTTTTTGTATTTTTTTTTTTTTCTTTTTCATTTCTTCACCCACCCCCTCCCCCCAGCCCCCCAATCTGTTCTCAGACAACTCCAAGCCTGTGCCCTTAGGGGCCTGTGGAGGGCACAAAGTGGTCGCACACAGAGAGAGAGAGACAGACTTTGTTCAGAACAAGAATAAAATCAATGTATTCCACACGGAGAAGGAGAAAATAGTCATGCCAGTCCAGATCTCTGTGTGGATGTTCTCCTCTGCCCCCTGCATGCCTATTATCCAAGACACACAGTGAACCCACTGTGCTGACTTTCAGTGATTAAATTCATCAGTGCCTGCACCATTCAAATATACATTAAAGCTGATTTTGATCACAGAGACAAAGAGGATAGCCACATCTCTCAGTGTGTTTTGTCTTCTCCTATAAATGTCATGTGGGATAAGGAGCCCCTTATAGCACAAATGTGCTATTATGGTTCAACAGTGCTAGCTGAAGATAGGGGGAAAGAAAAGAGGAAACAGGGATAGTGAAATAAGGAAATGCTAGAAGGACAGCAGTGGAGAAAGAAACGGCATTCAGAGGAATGAAAATATTTTCATACCTGCATCTTTTCCAGCATATCGAAGAACTCTGCAGACTGGAACAGAGACAGAAATAGATTACAAAGCATCTAAAACAAGTTGAAACAGAGCTAAACTCTGACTGTCAGAGCACCAGAATCTACTGACACCATTTACTCAACATGGCCCTTTGGCTGGCTTCTATTTAGACCGTATAGAAGTGTTTTGACACTCAATACTAAAATTAAATGTCTGCATTTAAAGCCCTTACACTGATAACATTTGTCCTGACAGCAGCAGATTGGGCCGCTCCCTCCCCTCCACGGAATAAACTCTGCTGTGTCACAGAGGGCAGGGTCAGCCTCTCACACCCACGTGCACACGCACTGATAAGAAACCACTTCCTGAAAAAAGCATCATGCAGATGCAGGCTCATACACAAACCCGCTTCCTTAAGTGCATTCACACGCCCTGGTCCCACGGGGTCTCCGCCTTGCCACAGTAACAAGCTGTGAAGGTGATAATGGGCCACACGGCCTTTGTGCTCAGATTTTGGCACACGGATCATGTGTAAAAGCAATGTGTGGTGGGTTTAGGCCACAAGTGTGTGTGTGGTAACAAGCACATCTTGACTCACATGCTGGGAATATTGATCTCTGGCTCCAAATTAGACTCGACATTAATAAAAGCTGGTTGAAAGAAGGAAATTAAGCAAAGCGTTGCTCACCATCTATTCAACAACAGCAGTGTTACGCTTCCTCTGCAAACTGCATCTGCTAATACCTACTTTAATTATCTTTGACAACTAGTGTCATACACTAACATGCAGGCACATGGAAAGTAGCTTTTCCATTCTCAGGTTTTCTTTTTTTCTTAATTGACTGCTACATAGACCGGTGCCCCCGGCAGATAAAAAGACATGCTGAAGCAGTTCATCAGTGTCTGAGTGGGATCTTGGTGTGCCGACAGCATGTTCGCCCTCCTATATTGTCCAGACAAGAGCAAACACAATCAAGCTTTATCTGCCTTCCTGTTCCACCGTCAATCTAAAACAGGACCTGAAGATCTTCTCATGCCTCTTTCCCTTTTTTCGTGCCCTCGCTCTCTAATCTCAGTGTGTCATTATGCTAATCTGTCCCCTATTCTCTCTTTAACCAGTCATTTCCCCTTTTCTGTCATTTGTCTTTTTTGTCTTAGTGTTTTCTTGCTTTTTCTCCTTCTCACACGCTTTCCCTCTTTCTGTGCATTCTCTCTCTCTCTCTCTCTCTCTCTCTCTCTGGCTCATCAACATCTGGATATCTTATTTCCCATGGTAACCTGTGGAGGCTGCCCATGATCAGCCTGCATGCCTGACTGAATGACTGACAGATTCATTGGCAGCTAGAATTCACACATACACATAATATAATCATCCAGACACTCACAGAAATGACGACAAAGCACAAAAAAAAGGTTAAATGGGAACTGATCTAGCAGGATATTACTGCCTTGCTTATATTTTTGTTCTGCTTTCTTTGCTCTTTCATTTACTGTGAGCATAGCTCTCCAGTTATATCTACAGCATTTAGCATGGCTTTTTTTTTTTTTTTTGGGCTGAGCAGTCTTTTCTTAGGTTTTCAAAGTGAAACTGCCCTGTTGGATGAAAGGATGGACCGAAACTGGAAGCCCTCACCTCTTGGCCATCAGATGTCCAACTGGTAGAGAGTGAGCACGTGTTGCTAAAACCCCCTAAAATCCTCACACCACAGCTCAGCTTTGTGACACAGTGACTCGCAGCTGAACTGACACACATCTGTAAATGTGATGGTTTAGTTCATACTGTTCTCTGAAGCACGGTTGCAAAAAGTGAAGTTTGCACACTCGTGTCTGAGAGCTTTTTCACACCACACGCGAAGCTCAGTTGCCTTGATGTTGCATTTACACAGAAACAATCACACCTCTGAGCAGCACAATGAAAAACAAAGTTAAGTTATAAATAAGTTGATATCTAATGTACATTCACAGCAGATGTACAAATTGCAAGTAAAACTACACACCAAGCTGATGTCAAACTACTGTTATTTACACACTATTTGGTAATCAGTGTAGACTTACCTTAATGGGAGCAGCTAAAGCATCTGAGCCTTTTAGTGTCCCTGTCTTCCTCTTATTCACACCCTTCCTTCTACATTTTAGAAGAGTACTTCCCTCTCCCTCACAGTAAAAGTGAGGGAGAGGGAACTTTTAATTTGCCTTTAAACACAGAAACTAAAGCTTGAACAGGAAATTCAAGTCAGGCAGCTAAACTGAATTGTCAAAGCAAAACAGGTCATGTCATTGTTTGTGTGTCTAACACACACACACACACACACACACACACACACACACACACACACACACACACACACACACACACACACACACACACACACACACACACACACACACACACGTGTAGGTGAGCCAAGTTGGGCGTTACTCTCTTTGAAGTTTGTTGACTGTGAGCAGCACCCATATAGATTATTAACAAGGCAGAAGGAAGTGCCTGACCGATGAAAGATTTGTACAAATACACACATTAGATCATCTGTAAGGATGTAATTCCAGACAACTCTAAAGATTTTGATTTAACATACACTCCTTAACCCAGACTACTACTGTACAATGGTGTGGGTATTCAAAACCCTTACAGTTAGAGTCAAGTAGATTAAGGGCATCAAAAATCTACTTAAACCAGCAAATGCTGAAGTACTCATATGCAAATTTCTACACCCACTAATGGGCCACTTTGTTAGGTACACCTGTTCAACTGCTTGTTATCTGCAAATATCTCATCAGCCAATCACATGGGAGCAACTCGATGCATTTAGGCTTGTAGATATGGTCAAAATGACCTGATTAAGTTCAAACTGAGCATCAGAATGAGGAAGAAAGGTGATTTTGACTGTGGTGTGGTTGTTGGTGCCAGAAAGGCTGGCCTGAGTACTTCAGAAACTTACGATCTACTGCTATTTTCCCCACACAACCATATCTAGGGTTTACAGAGGATGGTCCAAAAAGGAGAAAATATCCAGCGAGCGGCAGTACTCTGGGTGGAAATGGCTTGTTGATGTCTGAGGTCAGAGGAGAATGGTTCAGACTGCTTTCAGCTGATTGGAAAAGCACTTTGGCCCCTTTAGCACCATCTGAGCATTGTTTAAACTCCACAGCCTGCCTGAGTATTGCTGCTGACCAAGTCCATCTCTTTATGGCCACATGGTACTCAACTAGCTGCTTCCAGCAGGATAACACACCATATCACAAAGCTCAAACCATCTCAAACTGGTTCCTTGAACATGACCGTGAGTTCACTGGACTCAAACGGCCTCCACAGTCACCAGATCTCAATCCGTTAGAGCACCTTTGGGATGTGCAGCACCTTCCTGAATTTGTGCCACCAAGGTTTAAAGCAATTCAGGAGGCAAATGCTAAGGCAATCAGGTAATAGCAAGGTGTACCTAATGAAGTGTCTGAGGAGCGTGATGTTATATTATAGGGATAATAATTTTTTTTATGCATTTATGTATATATGACATGCTGCAGGTGATCAAGAAGGTGTTAATTTGATTTCATTTATAATGCTGGGGAACCAGAGAATATCCCTCATTTCATGTATCAACTAATCTGTATCGTAACCTTTCATCATGCATCATCTATTATTTGTTTCTAACATTTAGCATTTTTTTTTTATCAGAATTTAAAAATACATATGTCCCATAGATGCAGTGTTATATAAACCTCTGAGTGGCTTTTGACTGTAAAGCAGCAGAAATGGAAATACTCAAACCAGAAGTACCTCCAAATTGTACTTAAACACAGCACTTGAGCAAACATAGTTTTCCCATTGGTGCTGAATATGTTTGCTCAGCACCTGTTCTCTAACCTTAAATACTTTTCCTAACCATGTAAAGACCTTAATGAGGAGTGAGTGCACCATCCAGCAATTAAAAACAAAAAGGATAAAACTGAGATTAGCGTCACCACAATGCTACCAAAACAGATTTTATCCACATGTGCGTCGCAATCTGAGAGAGGAGACAAATGTTTCTACACAAAAGCCGTGGATTTGCTGTAAACTGCAATTATAAGAAATTATATGTTTCATAAGTTCTCTATCAGTGTGACATTGATGATGACTATCTCGCCATTAGACCACTCTAGCTCACAGCAAAATTGGAGGTTGCCGTCTGATAATTACAAGAAATCAGCCACACATCAAGAAGGTAATTGGTGTCTTCTGTCTTGAGTTATATTTCTTCCACAATTTCCCTCATATATGTTTCCTGTCTGAGCATATTTTCAGTCAGTCATCCATTTCTCCCATTCTTCTCCGGCTTGCTTCAAGGTCACTATCCTGAACAGGAGCCATCATCTACTTCCTTTATATCACCTTGCTCTATACATTCTTTTATCATGCTGGAGGAAAATGTTAGAAATCTTCAGCTTTAGTACAAGAGACATACAGAGAGAGTGCTGAAAGTCTGACAGCATTGCACCTAACAGCACATGAGTCAGTGTGACAGCACCTGAGGAGGATTATCATCTTCAGTCAGATGGATTTTATTTGGTGTCCAGATATTTAGTTTAGCTATGCTCTGATATTTAGTTTTTCTCTTTTGTCAACGCAGTTTGACTGAAATACAATTAGTCTGAGACTGGTTTAAATGGCAGTTTACACCACAATTCCATGTTTAAAGACACAACTTTCTACTGTATTTGCAAACGGACGGCCACCCAAATGAGTCCACACGGAGCTGAAATTCAAAGCAGTCGACGAAAAGAAACAAGAGAAAGTGAGATTAAGTCCTTGAAAACCACCTCATGGCACTTTATACGGATATTTCTGAGTGACAGTGAAGGTAACAGGAGCCAAGGTGAGGTGTGCACTCAAACGAATAAACATTTCCTTTTATCCTTCCTGATGTCTTGTAGAACTCATCCCTCACTTTCTTGTGAAATTTCCAGACGAAATATAAAGCAAAGATTTAAAGTGCGGCAGCGGCACAGACTGCAGTTCAGCTCCAGTGTGAGCATTCGTTGTATCTCGGGCTCTTATTCCGCCTGCCTCCTGAGGTAATCTCTTTTTTTTAATGGCAAGCAGACACTGGAAAAAGAAGGATTATAGTACTCCACGCCTGGAGGAGCAGTCACAGCAAAACAGGCAAAAGTGGGATTCAGTTTACACAATGACTTCAGCGTGTTTACTTTCTAATAACAAATATAAATATAAATCATGGAGAATATGACTTGAATCTTTCATCCATCATATCCATTCCATCCATCCTGCTCATCCGCTATATTTTTGGTGAGTTTTAATTTGAGCCATGGATTATTAATGTTGTGAAAAGAATAAAAGCCTTTCTGTGTTTGGAGTTCAGCCAGGACAATGAAAGGAACACTGCTGTTTCCATTTGCAATAATTTGTAAGTGATAGCCAGTTAAATATGGAGAAGGATATCAGCTGAGCCATGAGCTGAAGGGGACTGGTACTGAGATCAGCTGATCTGCCGGGCTTGTAGCTGAGCTTTAGCCTGCCTGAACTAACGCTATGCTTTATTTATGAGCACAAATATGTGTCCTTTAACGTTTGTGATGGTGGTGTTTGCTACTGGCTCTGAATTTCTTGCTTGTTAAAGAGATTTCTCACTGAGAACAATCACAATCGACTGATTTAACACGTGTGTGTCTGTCATACCTTCATGCTGGGCGGTGCAGTGCGGGGTGGTGACGGGGGACATTCTCCCAAAGGGACGTTGGAGATGTTCAGCAGCTCCTGTTTCCTGGAGGGAAGATGACAAAACGAAAAATATGTTAATTTTTTTTTTTTGTGGAATACATTTAAATGGGCTTCTGCTGATATAATAATAATCTTAAAGCGAGACAACATTAAAAATATGCAGTCAATTCTGGTAATTTTTCGCTCTTTGGATTCTCGAGGTCTGTCATTGAGAACTTAAAAAAAAGAAGACTCTTGATCTTTTCATGTCTGTGTATCATACTTAAAAGCATGAGCATACATTAATGATCCCAGATGTTCGAGACTGAGCTGTCACTGAGGGACAGCAGGGGGATTAGTAACAGCTTCAGTTGTGATGTTCTGAGATCAACATCTCTCATGCTCAATTTGAGATCAAAATCATGAAGATTTAAGAAAAGGACTATTATTCCCGCCCTGCTTTGAGGCTGCAGAGTGCACATACCAAGTCATATATTTTTTTCCTCCCTCTGCTTCCACCAAGCTAGTCCAATATGGTCCACTAAATACAACATTAGTCTATACCTCACAACATAAACACTCCATGTGAAAGTCTTGTTGTTGTTCTGTCGTTATAAATAATGTGGAACTTTTGAGTGAAGGCTATTTAATTGAGTTACCACACACACACACACACACACACACACACACACACACACACACACACACACACACACACACACACACACACACACACACAAAGATTCGGTTCTAAGTACAAAGACAGCAGAACACATTAAATGCACATTTCTAGTTTTTTTAATGTGCCCCCTCTCTTTGTTCATTAGATGGAGGCATAATAGCTCCTCCATCCTTTCATGCGGCTGTGTCAAGTGGTTGTGAGCAGCAAAGACGTTCAACTGAAAACAGCCGAAAATTGTGAACTTGTGAACGTGAGGCAGCAACAGCTCGCCAAGGAGTAACGAAAAAAACAGTCCTACTCCTTTCTTTTCTTTAGTTTAATCAACAGCGCTCTTTGTAGTTGACAGATGTCTCCCATAAAAGGCTCGTGTTAAAAAAAATCTAAAAAAATAAATAAATGAAAAAGATGGAAAATCACAGCGGCAGCTCCATTAGTCATTTCGGGGCACACCCAAAGACAGCCCCACTTGTTTCTCGGTACAGATGAAAAGCCCAATTCTTTCCACAGGCTCAGTGATCACACAGTGCACCGCTGTGTTCCCCTGCATATGCAGTATGTTAGTTCACAGTCAGTGCATGATGTCTGAATGACAATCATAAGGAAATGCAGACTGGCAGAGTTTTTAAGACTGAAGAAAAAAAAAACAGATTTTTTTCTTGGACATCGTTCATTGTTCTTTCTCTTTGTTCTCTTTAACCTACAGACAGGACGGACACCGTTGCCTTTTTCTTGCCACTGATCTGTGAAAAGGAAAAACTTGTCCAGACCAAAGTCTCTGTGCGAATCCCTGCTGTGTGTCTCTGCAGCACAACAACGACACCTATTTCTCTGTCCTATACACTCACACCTGTGCACAGGGAGGGAGGGAAATCGTGTCTGTGCGAAAAGAAGGGAAAAGCTGTGGAGCCGCTGTCCTTGCAGCCTGGACTGTGTCTCTGAGGCAATAAAACTACAATTACATCACCTCAAATAGCTACCGCCCAGGAAGGGAGAGCACGCATGGGGACAGCAAAAAGGAGGAAACAAAGAAACAAACTAGGAAGGTCACAGAGAATATCAGTGAGTGGGAAGGAGTGTGAATAGGAGGTTGGATGAAAATGTGCAGTGTCATACTCTAGGAAGATGCTATTAAAATCACCCACTATTAAAATGGAATAATGTGCAACATTACAACTCAGAATCCTTAGAAGGGATCTCCACACCCCATAAGTCAGACCTAATACCGGCAGTAAGGATGTGAAGGTCAGATTTTGTGATTGGAAGTCTGCATAATATATCAGAAATTGCATCTCTTTGCATAATAGCTTGCCTCTTTTATTTAGGAGCATTGTTTTCCCAAGAAATCATAAAGGTGAGGGTCAGACTGCGACCACAAAGTGCTATCAAGGAGGTATCGTGCCATTTCCTACACTGGTGTAGATATGCATCATGTTGTTATGACAATATCTGCTATTTGCACTCAGTGAGGACGGATGAACCTCATCTTTGATCTCCCTTTTTGTTTATGTTCATTAGAGCCAATTAAAGTTAATTCAATTAAGGCAGATTATGTATTTTAACACTGCTGGCTCAGAGACGGCCACAGACGGAAATATGAGAAGGAATCGTGCAGGTGTGGATGTAGGGGAGATGAGCTGGCATGGGATGAGTCAGTGATGGGAAAAATGTGTTATCTTTTTGCTGAATCTCCCACTGATCACACAATGCAACTTTTGGGACAACCTCAGGAAGGATGCTGAGTGTACACATCAAGTTTGGTGTCAAATGAAGAGCGATAAAGACTGGAAAAAAAATGGGTTAATCTTTCTGAAAATCCAATTAACAGTACACTTTGACATGTTCAACTTGCAACTTATGATTTGTTTGAACAAACACATCCAAAGATATTAGGTAAAATTCAATTTTTGTCAGTGCACTGCCCTCTAGTGGTTATTTTAGTGGCTCCTCTAAAGCATCCATCCATTTTCTTCCAGTTATCCTTTTCATGCTTGCGGAAGGGTGGGGGGTGGGGGGTGGGGGGAAGGGGCTGGAGCCCATCCCAGCTGTCACAGGTCAAGAGGCAGGGTACAGGGTAGTCTGATTTCTAACACAGAGACAGACTTACACTCACACCTACGGGCAATTTAGAATCACCAATTCACCTGACCACATGTCTTTGGACTGTGGGAGGAAGCTGGAGACACAGGGAGGACACGCAAACTCCACACAGAAATGTCCTGGCTAAGGGGGATTTGAACCCAGGACCTTCTTGCTGTGAGGCTGAGATGTTACAGTTTATGAATTCAAGATATAAGATCACTTCCTGCTTGAGAACTTCACCTGCTGCTTGGATTGGCTGGAAATTCTTTCAAAAAAGAATAAAAAACAAAACAAAACTGCAAAGCTTGGTCTGAAGGCTGTTTTCTTTTTTCTTTTTTTTCCAATATGCCAGGTGGTACAATTTGAAATTGACATTTGGATTCTTTGAACTTGGGCTGATTCAAGAAATATGAAAGGACATGTTCGACATATGGTACAAAGGCAGACATGAAGCTTGGTGAAAAGAATCATGGTGCTGTCCCCAGTCAGAGGAAGAAATCATAAGATGATAAAAACTGCACTACATAAGAAAATGAGACATTATGGGTGCCTTGGCACCAGTTATCAACTGTCAAATCTGCTCCCTAGCCTCTGACTTTGCCACGAGGAAGAGAGAGAAAGACAGAGCAGAGATGCAGCTTTTTAACTTGCAGAGACAGTAAACTTTTCTTTTTATCAAGCAGTGGATGTAAATCTGAAAGAAGAATCTTTGAGATTTCTGGTTATTTCTTTAAAAACAGGACATTTTTTTAAAGGATCTTCTGGGTTTTGGAAATATTGCTGGGTATTTAACTTTGTCACACTGATGCAAAGATAAAGATGAGAAGTAAATTCTGGGGATAGTCACATTTTTTCTTATTAACAAGAACTGTGCTCACAGAAACCTCTGGTACTGACAAGTAAAAGGTCAAAAAGACACAAAAAAGTAAAGAAAGGTAAAAATGCTGGACTTTTAACTACAGTATTATGTAAAAGTATTTGCCCTCTTCCTGATTTCTTTGTTTTTTACATCTCTGGCACACTTACACATTAGACAAAGATAACCTGAGTAAATACAGTATGCAGTCTTAAAATGATGATTTAATTTGTTAAAGCAAAAATGCCATTCAAACCAACATGGACCTGTTTGAAAAGGTAGCAAAAACTGCAATCAAGCGTTTATGATAACTGGCAATGAGTCTTTCACATCGCTGTGGAGGAATTTTGGCCCACTGCAGGGTTTTTGAGCATCGGCAGCCTGTTTAAGGTCATGCCAAAGCATGTGAACTGCACTGGTGTTTGTCGGATCATCGTCCTGCTGCGCAACCTGAGGGTGCTTGGATTTCAGGGCCCAAAGTGATGGCCGGACGTTCGCCTTCGGGATGTTCTGGTAGCAGAATTCATGGTTCAAATACGCCAAGTTGTTCCTGAAGCAGCAAAGCAGCCGCAGACCATCACACAACCACCACCATGTCTGACTGTTTTCTTTGAACAGGTTTATCAGTGGAGTGGAGTTTGCATATTCTCCCTTTGCCTGTGTGGATTTACTCCAGTCTAAAGATATACATGTTAGTGGTTCTAAATTGGCAGTAGGTGTGGGTCTGACAGTGTGTGGTTGTCTGTCTCTTTGTGTTAACTCTCTGAAGGACTGGTGACCTGTCTCGGCGTACCCCACCTTTCGCCCTATGCCAGCTAGGATAAGATATAGCCTATCACCTGGATAAATCTTTAAGGAAAGGGATGGAACGACATTAACAACAAGCACTCGGGCTGTTACGTGAGATCACAGGGCCAAATTGCATTCATTCCTCTGGCTCCAAGCTAGCACAGATACTGTGCAGTATACATTTCTGAGTGAGCAAATGGGCAGTGGCTGCCACACTGTTAGATTCTTTTAATACTGGTCAGGAGGAACACATGACAGCTGTGTAGGCCTGTGGCTCTCTCTCTGAGTGGGTGCTCTTCCAAGAACTGGGTAGTCACATCTGAAAAATCCATTCAACCAGCCACAACAATAAATATGGACTTTAATTTGCACAAAAAAAAAAAAAAAGGTCATTGTTGGATAAATTAGGTGCACTGTAACTTAACTTTTGCCTTTGTCACCTGGAGCTAAGATTAAGTGGTTGTAAACTTGCAGGGAAAAATAGGACAGATCGTGCTCCACATTTACATCAAAACTAGCACAAGCTGTACCTTTCTTGTACAGCAGTGCGTGTTTATAATCCTTCTTGCATTTGGCTGTTGCTAATTATGGTTAATTCAACAGTAATTACATCTACACAGTCATCATGTTTATCTAATGATGATGTTGGTTGTGTGTGTGTGTGTGTGTGTATCAGCGTGAGTTTGTGAGAGCGGCTGAATGAAAGGCACATTAAAGCAAAGGGCTTTAATACATCTCCGTTATTGATTAAACCCTTGAGATAAGATTTGGAAAGCGGGACAAAGGGGCGAAGCGGGACACAGGGAGGATAAGAGTGTGTTAGAAAGAGAGGGGAAAAAAGGGGAACAGCTCCTCCACACGTGTCCACATGATGGACTGATACTGGGAAGGAGATAAGGAGATGAAAAGAGGAAATCAGGATGATGGAGAGAGCAGAGATGATAAAAATAAAAGACAGCGGACAGAGACAGAGAAATCGGGAAGAGGGTGAAGTACGGGTCTCTGGTATGAAGCCTCTCCCAAAAGCTTATGAGTCAGTACTGTTTCCAGTTAGTCGTAATATTTGTTAGGAAACTTGATAAGGAGCCTGATCTTCATTCTGATTGGCCAATTACATGACTGATGGTTCCTCTAATGGGGTTAATACAACAGTAATTGGACACACACACACAAAAAAAGGAGAACGATGGCGAAGGATGGTGGGTGTAGGGGGCAGGGAACACAAGAGAGCATGCTGTGGAGGGTAGGACCATCAACCCTAATGTGTATTGCAGTAGTAAGTAATCATACCACACAGCAGAATCTACTGCAATGCCACATATTAGACCTGACAGTTACAGCCCTGATAAGTACTTATGTTGGCTGATGTTACAGGTGGCATGCAGTTTCATATAACCTGTAATTAAGTAAGGAAGTCATGCATCCTAAAGGAAGTATTTAATTGATAGACCCTAGAATTTAGATTAGCAAACACAGTAGCTAAGTACAGCCCCGGAAAGGTGCTTTCTGTTTTCTTTTCCTTCATCTAGTTCTCCATATTAGTTGTCTACTCCACATATAGATTTCAGAAATGGATGTATGAGTCAGTCAGCTGTCCACCATTAAGACTACAGGCATCCCAGATATGCACAGATACGTGAAGAGGTCAGGAGATAAGTAATTATGAGGCAACTGCAGCCCAAGTCACCGGCTGTTTCCTGCTTCGCCCTCTCTGTCTTACTGCGACATGAATAGACACAAATTTGGCAGCAGGCCGGAGATTAGACCGTCCAGCCAGACAACCTGAAACACTCTCATTATCAATAAGACTCAGAGACAGATAGCGAGGGGGTGATAAGAAGGAGGGGAGCAGCATGTCTTGTGGCAAGAAAAAAAAAAAAAAGAGAAATGTGGCTGCATTTCTAAATTACTAGATAAATTTGTACAAAAATAATGGCTCCTTCGTCTACAGAGTTGGCGCACGGGGAGGCGAGGAAGTAAATAACCTTTTCATTTAGCTGTTCTGCTCATAGAGTACAAGAAAGTAAATGGATTCGGTGTATGCGTGTGCCTGCATGTGTATGTGTGACACTCTTCAGACCCTATTTTAGCAGCAAACACACCTGAAGATGCACTCTGTCATTATCACCCTCACAACTTGTTTTTGTGACAGACTGAAACTCAGGCTGAGGGGCACTCAGGCATTCAAACACACGAGCTAAAAGCTCTCCGGGTCTGAAGAAAAGACAGTTTGCTGTAAAAGTAGAGTCAACTGGCTTTGCATTTTACAGACTAATCTATAGGTTCAGTTTTAATCTATCTGTCATAGCTTATATATATGAGTCACTTCATTAGGTAAACCTTGCTAGTACTGAGTTGGAACTAATTTGCCTTCAGAGCTGCCTTAACTTTTCATAGTATAGATTCAAAAAGGTGCTGGAAAGATTTCTCAGAGATTTTGGCCCAGTCTGGTGACCGTGGATGCCGTTTGGGTTCAGTGAACTCACCGTCACGTTCAAGAAACCAGTTTTGGGATGATCTTGAATTTTTTAACATGGTGCACTATACTGCTGCAATCAGCCATCAGAGGATGGGTACACTGCGCTTATAAAGAGATGGATTGATATGGTCAGAAACAATACTCAGGGAGGCTGTGGTGTTTAAACAATGCTTAGTTGCTACTAAAAGGCCTGAGTCTGCCAAGAAAACAAGCCCCGCACAATTGGATCCCCCACCAGCCTGAACCGGTGATACAAGGCAGGAAGGATGCATGCTTTCAAATTCTGACCGCATCATCTGAATGTCACAGCAGAAACTGAGATTCATCAGAGCAGCTGTAGCCTCAGCTTCCTGTTCTTAGGTGACAGGAATGGCACCCGCTGTGGTCTTCTGCTGCTAGCGCATCTGTTTCAAGGTTTGATATCGCTGTGCATTCAGAAACGTTCGTCTGCATACGTTGGCTGTCACGGTTATTTGACTGCTTAAAGCAGTCTAGCCATTCTCCTCTGACCTCTGTTACAGCCCTAGCAGGGCCTGCTGTTTTTTTTATTTTTTTATTACCCAATGGGTGTGGCTTGCTCTCCCACCTTAGGTGCCACACCTTTTGTACAGCTGACTCAACTCAGCAATTAAGCTGTTGTACATAAGGCAGGAGAGAGGAGAGCTTTGGGGTTAGAGAGTGCCAGAGAGAGCCTTTGTGATGCAGCTTGTGCGTGCTCTGTGTGTTGTGGCTGCTTATTCCTGCTCAGTGGACAGGAGGGTGTTTTAGCGACTGTTGTTTTGGGGACTAACTTCTGTGTTTTGTTTTGGGTTATAGGTGATAGCGGCCTGTCCGTCTCTTTTTGTTGAGCCATTAATAAAAATCTTTTACTTTAACAGTTTTGCCTCCATGTCTCCTTTTTGTCAACCTGGACACTTTTCATTACTTCCCCATACATCCATGTGACTCATGCATGGAGGTGTGACCCATGTGTCCACCTCGAGATGGTTATGTGGGAATATGCCAGTAGATCAGCAGTTTCTGATCAGAAGTTCAAACTGTTGCTCATATTGAACTTCAGCAGGTCCTCTTGACTATGTCTACATACCTAAACGCATTGAGTTGCTGCCATTTGATTGGCCGGTTCACGTCAATGTGCAGTTGAACAGGTTTATTTAAGAGTAAGTGTAACATATATCTTAGATATATTTTTCTTTTTACAGTATTTGCTACAAATATTTTTAAATAATTTGCACAATTAAAGACCACAGTATTCTGGAAGATCTAAAAAAATATCAACCTTGAAGAGAAATTAATCTGCAATAGCGCACAGCCCCGTTCCATTAACACCACTTATACAATCAAAGATACTCATTCAAAGCTTTCGGTCTTCATTGTTTAAGAATCTTCTTTATTTCTGGCTGTCTTTCTCATTTTGCTCGACTCTTTGGTTCTCTCCTCTGATTATTTCTGTATTTAATGCAAGCATTAGATTAAGGCAGACACCAGTGAAAGTCTTGCCCTCTTGAGAGCCACTGAATCTCACCCTGGGAAACTATGACATGTCAAGGAAACTGGAGTTTAATATGCTGCAGTAAGTTTGCTACCCTGCAAAAACTCTACTGACTTAGTGTAACCGTGCCATTTAAAATGCCTACCACACGCTGAAACCAGAGGTCATGACGTAAACACTGACTTCTAAGATGACAGACGTGCTATGAACCAGTGTGTCTGACACACAAGGACACTGTTGCTTGACACTGAATTAACCATCTTAACACCAAAGGAAAACACTACAAGCCAGTAAAAGGTTACATATTGTAGCTTTTGCCTCTGAAATGTCAGTGTTGTTCTCTGGCTCACTGCACCAGTGCTGCCGCGAGAGCTCCGGTGGACATTTATGTGTATTTACCTCCCAGCAGCAGAGTGACACTGATAAAGGCCACGGGCTGAATCATGTTTGTTTCTTTGTCTTCAGCCGTGCTTCATGCAGTTAATTACACTCAGTCTGGAAACCCCAGCAATGATGATAGTCAGTGGTCGGTGAGGCGAGGATGTATTTTGCAAATGCATTAACATGCAGCCATTCAATCCAGTAAACACATAAATATCAGCACAGTTTCAATAAGAAAGTGCAGTGCAAAGTCCTCACTGAATGAAATGTCATTTCATGTGGGTTCAGAAAGGGTGTCCTGTCAGTGCTCTTTTTAATTGCTTTCTGTTTTGTATTTTTTTTTACTTGCACATCCCCTGGTGTTATCTAATGATGTGTCCCGAGAAAGACACACCTCTCTCTCTCTTTAGTTCTTTTTTGTCATTTTCAAACACACTTTTGCAAACAGCATGTATCAGTGCCTTCATCTGAGGCACAGAAAGTGTATTAATGACACTGAAAATGCATTTTTTTCTCTTTTGTTTCGGCTGATCTGCATGAGCTTTGGTTTCAAAACTTGTGATTTAAGCAAACAGCTTTGTTTTGTTGTCTTGCACAGTACTGCATTGCAGTGAAAAACGCAGTTGCCTGCCATCACCGCTATCTCTGTCATATCAGTCGAAATGCCTTAAATCCTGCCTAATCCTATTCATTTTCTGGGGGCCCACTTCCTCTTTATCATTGCCCAATCGCACCCAGTGTCACTGACTTCAGTCAAAGAAAAAACAGAGTTAAGCATCTGCCAGATGACATTGAACACGTCTCTTCTCCGCTAGCTCTATCACATCAGACTCTTGATACCCACACCAGAGCAGAAAGGTCCTGGAGAAAAATGGACAGATACGAAGACAGAGAGGCAGAGACGCAGCATGAATGGACGCCAGACAGATCGCTGAAAGAGAGAAGGCCAAAGAGCGAGGTATGGAGAGTGAGAATAAATGAATCTGCAGACTATAAATAGCTCTCTCAATCCCCTGTGCAGAGCTGGGTAAATAGGGCTGTCTTGGGTGGGTCCCTGGGTACTTGTTAGAGACAATACCATCTCATCCATTACACTCTAAGACAAGGCTGTCTGTCATACACGCACAGTATTTGTTCACACAGTCAGCAGGTGTAATAGAAAACATATAGGTTTTTGCCAAGTGGTCCATGAAGCGTATTGTTTTTTCAGCTTCAGAAATATTTTTTATTTAAAAAAAAGGCTCAAATTATTGTATAATTACAGAAAGGTTTAGCTATACCTCCTCATAAAAAGACAGCTAAATGGCCTCTACTGTACTTTATGTCATGTCATTGAGTGAGTGCAACCCAACATGGTCCTTAACATAATTTTTAACAAGAAGCAGCTCGTTAAAGGCAACCCCTGCCAATAAAAAGGCACTCAGCTGGTATATTCACAAAAAGAGTGAAACACGGCTTAAAAAGGGGAATAATTGTGGGTAGAGAGGAAAAACAGGGCAAGAAGGACGGATGGAAACACGAGTGAGTCAGTGAATAAAAGTGGATGTGTTAAACAGCAGGAGGAGGAGAGTTTGACAGCGAGCAGAGGGAAGGAACTACAGCAGAAGGAAAAACGTTGTAAGGTTGTCAAGAAAAGCAGCATGAGAGACTGCACTTTTAAACAGTAACTGCAGTTAATCTGTCTAATGAGGATTTACTTCTGTTAGCGCAAATGTTTCAAGTCTGTCTGAAAGACATCGTTTGGGAGCACCTTCCAGGGGTTTCTGATTTTTTTCCCCCTGCATTCATAACCAGAAAAAAAAACACTTAGCTCGGAAAATAAGGTTTGTCATTTCTGCATGGGACCCTTATAAGAACAAAACTGAACATTTAAAGCCTCTGAAAGGTCATTTGTTTGAATTTGCCTTTCCGAAACCATAAAAGCAAAACTGCAAGGAATGAATGTAATGGTTATGTTTATCTCACTGGAAGCATTGGAAATGAATTGTCAGTGCTACCACATCTAGCTAAGCACCTGCTAACTTAACCTGTTACTTACAAAGCAAATTCATATTTAAAAAGCTAACCAAATTAGCAGAAGATACTTGTAAACTATGAAACATGAGTCTTGTGTGTACATCCACACAATCATATGGGGTTATATTAGGATGACACAGACAGGAAATGTAAGGTCAGACTGTTAGCACTAGCGTCTTTGCTCTCCAGTGTAAGAAATATTTTCATTGATTCTACAGGGCTTCGATTTTAGCTTCACTTTATTTTCACGTAACTATGAAGCCACCTGGTTTCTTCTGAGACTTTACAGAAAAAAAAAAGCCAGTTAGCATTTTCAGCAGAGGGTCAGCTTGACAAGTTAGCTAAGCTCAACAGATACTTTGTTAGATACATCTTGTTATTGCAGGGTTGGACCACTTTTGCCTTCAGAACTGCCTGATAAATATCCCATTCCACCACATCCCAAAGGTGCTCTTTTGGATTATGATCTGGTGACTGCGGAGGCCATTTGAGTACAGTATTCAAGAAGTGGCCCAAGTGGGCCAAGAAAATATCCCCCATACCATTACAACACCACAATCAGCGGCCTGAATATTGGTTGTGCCAGATTCTGACCCTACCATCTTAATCTTGCAGTATAAATTGAGATTCATCAGATCAGGTAATATTTTACCAATGAGTTCTTGTCCAACTTTGTTGAGCCCCTAACTGTATCCTCAGTTTCCTGTTCTTAGCTGACACGAGAGGCACCTGATGTGATCCACTGCTGCAGCCGGTCTGCTTCAAGGTTTGATGTGTTTTGAGTTCAGAGATGCTCTTCGGCAAACTTTGTTTGTAACGAGCAGTTGTTTGAGTTACTGTTGGTTTCCTATCAGGTCAAAGCAGTCTGGCCATTCTTCTCTGACCTCTGACATCAACAAGGCTTTTTGTTTGTTTGTTTTTTGATCATTCTCTGTAAACCTTAGAGATGGTTGTGTGGGAAAATCCCAGCAGATCAGTGGTTTCAGAAATACTCAGACCAGCCCTTCCCCATTCTGATACTCAGTTTGAACTTCAGCAGGTCATCTTGGCCATGTCTGCATGCCTAAATGCACTGAGCTGCTGCCTTGTGATTGGCTGAGTAGATATTTGTTTTAATGAGCAACTAAACAGGTGTACCTAGCAAAATGGCCAGTGAGTGTTACAGCTAATATCTGCCAGTTAGAGATTTCAGTGAGCAAAATTGGTGGCTGTCAAAATGGTCTACCTACTTAGTGTATCCTTCTCTGAAAAATAAAATGACAACAATGTTTTGTAAAGGAGGAATCTTCCCTTTATAAGAAGCTTGTCATGTGCAGCAACAGGAACTAAGAGAGCTTGGCGAACATTAAATTTGGCCTTTAGGCATAAAACATCCCTGTTTGCTTCATCTGGTTTTTGAGATGTCTTGTATTGTTGGTACAGCTGTAATTTTCTTCTTCTGGATGGCTGCCTTGTGAGCTGCAGAATCACTGGCTGACTCTGTGTGCTAAGGAAGTCAGGAAGGTTATTCCTGACGGTTTTAATCTGTTACAGGTTACAGTGTGATTTATTTTGTCAGTTGCTCTGTCCCAAGCACTTCAACCACCACATGACCTCTGCAGGACACAGCTACCTTGACTTGATGAAACAAAGCAGGAGGCTTGTTAAAAAGCAACACAACTATTTTAAAGTGCATCTTGCACTTTAAAAGGGAGACAAGCTCTTAAGTTAGTTTTTGCTGTCCACATCAAGTACCCTCAAACAGATGTATCGGGCCACTCAGCAGTGTTTGATGAGATTTTCTCTTAAGGGACATCAAGTGTTGAGATACTTCAAATCAAATTAAACCTTCTGGGTCCAAAGGGAAATACAAGGGTTTAATATAACAACACAAGTTAGACAACTGGGATAATCATAGAAAACTGCAAGACCATAGCAAATGATTAAAAACAGTAGAGATAAGAAATAACAGCATTCAAGCCATTTTAAAATGCTCGAGTGTACATGTGGAAGCTTCCTAGACATACAGGCCAGCTACTAATGTATATAAAAATGTTTTAAATGTCAATGCTCAACCATACAAGGACGGCATTCATTCAGACATTCACACCAATGCCTAAATGTAATGCATGTTTCTCCTGCTTAGTGCTCTCACCCTTAATAACAGTCTGTGCTGCAGCAAAAGACAACCAGGTGGAATCAATACTCGTGTCCTTACTTTTTTGTTACATCGGACAAAATGAAGAACTTGTTGCACCGTGACACAAAATCCTCCTCCACAGGTCGGCAATCTTATTCCACTCAGTCCTTGTAGGCTGACTAATAAGCGACTCATCAGCACATTTTGTTATGTGTCTGTTCTCATCATTCCTTTGACAGTTGTTCTTATAAATAATAAATGTGAGGTGAGAAAGACCTTGCGGGGATCTGGAAAGAGACTGGATTTTAAGGGAGACTGTTTACAGTCACTCTGATGTGCTGGCTGAATCAACAGTTTGAATCAGAAGGAACAGAATAATATGAGATGCAGGTGGAGGCCTATGGGGAATGATAGACTAGACTAATGATTGACTAAGCTTTTATTGTGGAATTTCTCTAAGTTGTTTAAGACCCTGTGGAGATTGGAAGGTTAGCCATACCTGTTGTCTAAGCCTGACATTTTAACATGAGAAAGATCCAACTGGGGCTGAATTGTCATTTTTAATAATTGTGTTGGAATCAATGTGCATGCATTACCCTTTTCATTGGTAAAGGAATAGCCTGACATTTTGAGAAATATGCTTATTTGCTTTCTTCTTTAGAATCAGATGAAAATAATAAGATTATTATCATTTTGTGCAGTAGGGCTAAATAAGAAACTGGAGCTTTTAGGCTTACTTTCACAAAGAGTCGAGAAACAGACGGGAATCTGTGAGGCTGGTATCAAAATCTGCAAAAAAAACCCACCTCTTAATAATGTGTACACAAAAACAATCGTCGAGCTTTTCCTTGTTTTAGGCTAAGATAGGCATATGAGTGCTGTCTAGCTTGCATCGTCCGTCAAACTGTTAGTGTATATAAAATCCAATCCATTACATTAAAATAATAGATATGGACAAAAGTACTGGGCCAGCTACACATTACACCTACAGGAGCTGCTTGGCCATGGACACCCCTACCACAAAGCTCCCAGATTTTATGCTGATGTTAATGCCAGAGGAGGTTTGGAGCTCTGCAGTTACTGAGTCACGGTGACTCTGCTCTGTAACCTTACACGGTCTGGTATTGCATGGCTCAGTTGCTGTTGTTCCTAAAGACTTCAATTTTGCAATAAAACGTACAGTAACTTACATGTAAGCATATTTAAGCATATTTCTCAAAAAACTCTTGAAACCACTTACAGTTCATTGTGGAATATCTAAGAGGGGAAGAAGTTTCACAAAAAGACTTGTTTGTAAAGGCAGACCTCGTGGGTTGGTGTTTGATTTTATACAACTATTTTAAATACAGTAATTTTATACATAATGGGACTGAAAACACCTGAATTCAAAGATTAAGAGGCGTGGCCCAACACTTTTGCTCATACATGACGATTTGATTCAGTAAGGATGGATTTTACTGATCTGCTTCACAGATGAAAATCTTTTTTTGTGCTACTTTATTATCATTTTGCGAGACAAAATGCAAACAGGGTATCACAAAAGAAGGGATGATGCTATTGTTACTGTGGTGAGTCAAGCTAACCTTGTAGACTGAAAGACACCAAGAAAGTCTTTAACATCCTTGAAAGATTTGAATAACAGATGCAAAGTAAATGGTTCCTTTGGACTTTTAGAAAGCCTCGAGAGAATAAAATTCGGGATGCTATTATGAAAGACGTGTTTGTAGTTGTAAATCTAGATAGCAGTAATGTCGATTATCAGTGAATTAGTTCTTCATGCATTTTTTTGGTCAAATTTGAACTCACCCCTCTTGTAGTTGTAGATAAACTATTTGGCATGAATAGATAGACCGACATCATAGATCGACATCATATATCTTTTCAATGTTGCTATTTAAAGCTTTTGATCTTGGATGGGGGAACACAGTTTGAACAGGAAGCCACATACTGTGATTATGGATGAGGCCTAAATAAACACTCGAGCATCATCCATCAGGCTGTTGCTCACACACACACACACACACACACACACACCCACACACACGCACACACACCCACACCCAGACAGACGGGACAGCAAACGCATGTAGACACTTCAGAGCTGCATAGGTGTTTGTATGGTAAGTGTTTTTAATAGTACAACTCATGTGTAGCTATGCATACAGTATAATGGATTAAACAGCACAAACACAAACATATGCACACAAAGACACAACAGGTCTGCAGCTGGAGATAAATGAGCTGTGGAGTACATGAATGTATAGCGAGTAATATAAATATTCAGATACAAGCAGCAGACCTCATGCTGTTTATCCTAACGGGGGGCAAATATGCAGTGTGACTCTATCAGTGCAGAAATAAAGAAATACCATGAAGACGGGCATGGAGAAAGATTATATGTTCGCAGCACATGCTCTTAAATAAACTGGAAAACATATTTTGAAAAAAATTCTTTGCTACAAAGTAAAGCAGTGTAAAAAACACAATAAAATACTCTTTTCTAGCAATCTATGTAATTTTACCTATTATTAAGTAGTTAGGCAAGCTCAGCTCGAATAACAGTAATTAATCACCTTTTTAAGTTTTTTACTTTTCCTTGTATTAATAGTAAGAATATCTCTGCTTTAAGGGCACTGAAATCACAATGGCTCAGGTACAGCTGGGAGAAATAGTATAAGAAGTCTGAATGGATGCAATCATGCATGTAATAACCACACTTGGAATAAGACACCTTAAAAATTGTTGGCAATTGTGTCTAGATCATTTTGTGACACAGCCACTGTAATGGAAGTAATAGCAGTAGAACATTGTTGTGGCAGTGGTTTGAGGCTATTTCCACTGTCCAGATGTGGTTTTACTGTTTTCAATTGACAAAAGGAAAAAAAAACAACAACAAAAAAAAAGGCATAAATTACCCCCCAAACAAAACAAAACAAACAAACAAAAAAATACTGAATTAAAATCATAATCACATGGAAAATGTGCAAAACATGTGTATTTGTGGTGCATGCTTGTGCATATCTGTGTAACAGTGCAGGGTTGCTGCATTCACAAGCAATCGTTACTTTAGGCATGGCTGGACTGATGAATGAACGAGCCCCTGGGGCAAAAATAACTGTTGGTGTCATTGTGTATTGGAACCCTGTTGCTGTCAAGGGCTGCTAAAATCAACAAATGATGGTATTTCCCCCAAAACCTACCCCACGTTTGCCAAGGTCAGTTAAGTTGTGCTGACATTTTTGGGACATATCCACAATATAAGTGGATTAAGGTGTTGGTCCTGCAACAGAACCCCCCCCACCCCCCCACCCCCCCCACCCCTGAATTGGAAAAGTGGCAAAAAATGGATGGATGGATAGTATAGGATGGTTTCTTAGAAGATAAAGCAGTCAAGATAACATTAAAATTCTTCATCATTCCTGCGTCGAGGAGGTCTGAGGCAGTTGCCAGATTTGCATATTTGCTAATCCAGTCTCGCCCCTTAGGGTTAATTTTACACTAAATGTTAAACTAAATTACAGAGGGGAGGGGGGGGGAGAGAGAGAGCGGTCATAGAAACTTTTGAAGCATTTGCAAAGTGACTTACAGTCTATTTTAATACAGCCTATTTTGGTCCAGACCATTACAACAAAGTAGCAAAGTGCATCTAGTGCTGCACACACACACACACACACACACACACACCACTGTGAAACCCTCCGCCGAGGCTGGGGGCTGTCTCGAGCCAGCCAACCTCAAACACTTTTTGTTACCAGGTGAAACATTCTCAGGGGTCTCATTGACAGCACTCAACTAAAGGTAGTATTAGCAGTAAGTTGATCAGTCTTCAACACAGCATGCTGGGAAACCCCCCCAAATGCAGGTCCATTTGGATGGGCAGTTTCTAGGGAAGTAAGGTTTTAAAAGCCTTCTTAAAGGGTAGGTATTACTTTCACTGTGCAAATTTGACAGAGAGGTTTGATAAATGATACATTCATTCAAGACCTGCTTATATTCTATTATATGTGCACGTTACTGAGCAGGAAAGCTGCACTCTTGAGTTTGACAGTCTAAAAACATGTGCTCATGCTGCCCCCATGCTAAAGGAATAAAACAGTACCCACTAATGTTTTTGTGTGCAGCAGTAACTGCTGAGGTCTGGATATAGAAAACCAACACAGAAGTAGGAGTGGACAACCTCTTTTTTCCATGTTCCTCTCCCTTCTTAGGGATGCTTTCATTCTCACAGCCCCTCTTGAAAAGCACCCAGAGCACACCTCAGTTCACCTAAACGCCTCAAATCCTTTCTCTCGCATTCCCTACTGTCATTCAAACTGACCCAGATACAAATGTGAGCACAGTCAACATGATGCACGCTCACTAACACGCACTCACACACAAACAGACTCTTAATAAAATGGACCTACAATAAAACTGCACTGAACCATACAGAGCTCAAAGTGCCCCGTGGCGCTGGAATAACAAAGACATTACAGGCTAATAAAGTTTTCCACACAATCCCAGCTTGACACTGCACTGCGGACTGCCTGCTTGTCCCCAGCATTACCTACCCAGCATGCCTCCCTCATTTAATGTGCAAACTTCACCCACCCTTCGCTGTCCTCTTTCTCTTTCTCCCTCTCCTTCTCCTTGACTTTGCGAGACTTGTGCAGGAGTCCGATCAGGATCACGGCAGCCCGAATGCCAGCTTTTTTGTTGTGGAGCCGTCCTCCGGTCTGAGACATGCTGGACGTTTCTGCTGGTGCCAGGAGGGGCTCAGGTGATAGCTGGTCCAAGGTCAGGCTGCCTTCAGGTTTCCTGGGATGCAGGACCTGCTTGGTTGTTGCTTTGCGGGGTTCCAGTTTGATAGTTGATGTGACAGCCTGTTCAATATGCTGCCCGGTTTGAGGACAGCTGGTGAGTCTCTGCTAAAATGAGAACCTGTTTGAATTCTGGCCTCTGTCTCTAAAGTGAGACCTTCTGCTGCGATTCTGGACCAGTAATCCCAAAGTTGAAGAATCTGGCAGCCTGTCAAGCCTGGTCAAATCTCAGTTATTCTTGAGTGAGTATTCCTTGTAATCCCAGAGGTCCAGAGTGGCACTGCTGGACTCCAGCTCAAGGTGAACTCCTATCTGCATTCCCTGCTCCTGCAGTGAATCTGTGCATCATAGCTCCATAACACACTGTGGTCCCTGATGATAGGATGAAGAGTTGCAGCCTCGCGGACACGCTCACTGTTGCGCTGCATCTCTCTGTCTGCCTACCTCTACCTTCCCACCTCTCCCTCTTTCTCTAACATGCTCTTCTTCTTCTCCTTCTGTGTCTGCTGCTCCTCTGCTCCCTCCTTCCTGTCATCTAAGCCCCGCCTTCTCCCATCTGATAGGCTGGAGACAGCAAGGTACCACCCCCTCCTCCTCCTCCTCTACTGTATGCCTCCCTCTCTCGTTCCCTGTCCTTGTTTCTACCTTGTTAATAATTTCATATCAATCTTCCTGACCTTGTCCTATCTATGCTTGATTTTATGATTTCATTTCTAGGCACAAGCACCCACACCCACACCCACACCTACCCACTCCTCAGTACATACTCACTCAATCACTCACTCACTCTTTGTCTCAGCGTGAAATCTCAATTCAAACAGCCTTATCAGCCTATTGCCTGCTGCGCTGTTGCCAAGGACATCCAAATTGAAATGTAAAAAAAAATAAAAAAATGAAGGGAGATCCGATGAAACCGCATGAAAAAAAATAATTTTAAGAAATTCTGCATGCTTCTTTTTTTGCACTCGGACACATGCGGAAACATATATTTCACACCACACTCCTTGTTCTTTGCCTCCAGGTATGCTTTTCTGCTATCTATTTTAATTCACCTCTTTTTTTTTTTTTTTTTTTTTTTACTCATCCCGCTAATAAACTGTATGTCACCCTTTCAGCGAATACTTAATCTACTGTTCTCCCCGACTTTACCCAGAGCCAGTTCCCTTTCAGTTGTCTCACTTCAGTAAACACCACTAAATCAGTCATCTTCCCAGAACATATCGATCCAAAATGTTCTGTTTCCATCTTTGGCCACCTGTTCTTCTTCCTCTGACTGACTGACTGTGAGTGAGTGAATGGCTGACTGAGTAGCTGCATCAATTTTAGAAGCATATTAATTTAATTTCAATAGCATGTCTTTACCCACTTTACTTCCTTGGACTTTGCTGGCTCATCACTTACCCTTTTGTTCCATCATTCGTGGTTGGTTGTGATCTGTTATTTCATTAAAAGCTCTCTGGAAAATGTGTGAATTTCTTCGCTCTCTAATGACTGAACAGAGAAATGAAGCCACAGAAGGAATGCTAGCTTTGTTTAGAACAAAATCCAAAAACAGGAAACAGGAAGCAGGAGTATTCAACATAAGGAAATAATGAGTTATGGTTTTTTTTTTTAATTCTTCAAAACAAATACAGGCAGCAGACAATCATGGGCTTAATACTACAGTCACATGTTCACATGGCAGCGTAGATAAAACTTTGCGGACAGACAAGGACACACACATAAAGCTATACAAGTAGTAGCCTTGGAAAGCAATGATTCATCTTGCACATCTGCTGCAGCTTGTCTGGGTCAGAGTGGTGATAATAATAAAAAGATGAATGCTGCTCGCTGGCTGAAATGGACTGTTTCAGGCTCCGATTACACAGGACAATTAGAGAAATGCAAAAAATGAAGACAAACAAAACAAAGACGTTCGAGCAGGTAAGATGCTTCAGTAATTGTTTGACATCAGCCAGGGAATCGCAGCAATAAACACGCTAGTTAAACTGAAGCCCCTCACCCTCTTTTCTCTTCATAGATTGCTTTTCCTGTGCGTGTGATCAGTGCCATAGCAACCAGACAGCTGCCAGAGGATATGCCCGAAGGACCCCCTGAGGCTGTACCCCCCCTTGACACCCATGCGAGAAAAGACTGGGTACATTTTTTTTTTTTTTTGAGGGGGATTAATGACCTTTCTGGAATTTGCTTCCAAAAAACATAATTTACGGTTTTTGATTGACACAATCTGCGATTATGACTCCGCTGCACAAAGACACCTGAGGATTTTCCCAGCTCCCACGTGGAGCCGCACAAACAAGCTCACAACTCAACTGGACTGTCAAACGTCCTCGAGAGACAGACTGTTATAAACACATATGGTGCATGCGCACATACATGTAGGCGCTCGGCCTTTTCCCTATTGTGCGTCATCAAGAAGAGGAAATGAGACACCTGTATCTATTCACTTTCAAACACAAACGCACTCTCACTCTCGCGCTCTTTCAACCCTGCTTTCTTCCTTTTGTCGAACACGCACGCCCTCATACACAGGTGCAACACTGCTCCCGTGCCATGTGCTGAGGTAAACTGCTGCACTCTGAGTGTGAATTCATCCACAGCAGATATTTTCTCTTTTAACACAGTGTTTCCAACAGGAACTTGTGATGAATTTCTTTTTTTTTTTTTTTTCCATCTTTTTCCTTTCACTATGTTAAATGTTCTGTGTTTCTTTTAAGGGAGCAGCCACAGTCCCCATAGTTTGGAAAATATCTTTGTTTTTCCTTTTCTTTAAAGAGGCAACCAACCAATGTTGAAGAGCCAGTATCTTCAACTGCCTGAATGGCCGTTTGAGGTTCACATTAAAACCAAGTGACATGTTTACAGCCCTGTATAAGGTCTTTTGTTTTTTTAAAAGCATATTAAAAAAAAGTCATGGTAGCAACGTCCATCTTTTATACTGTCTATGCACAGAAAGAGCTCTCTAACCCTCTTGTCCAAATATGGTCATATAGATTTAAACAAAAACCAATATGACAGTAATGAAAATGCCAAACTGTGCAGTTTATACATTTTGCATTTATACATGTGCAGTTCATTGGGTTACTGTTTCTGTAGAAGCTCTAGAACACTAATGTCGGGTAGTTCAGCCAAGTGAAAGTGAGAGTGATGGTGTTACAAAACTCATGTCAGTGTTCAAGGGTTAAACTTAATGTGTTTTGTTCCTTCTCTGCACTGGAATACAATACTGTTGAATAAACACCTGAGGAATAAGGGTGTCATTTATTCTGCCGGTCATAAAATCAACAAATTTTAATTTGTGGATGCAAAACAGAAGACTTGTTGCAGTTCTGCAATAAAACAGCACGACAGACCTGCAAAAGAAAATCAATGTAAACTCCTGAATGTACAGTTACAAAGTCTTGCTCTTGGCGTTTCTCTTTATTACACACCCATACACTTGTGCACATACTTGTGTGTCCCTTAATGGTGCCAGGCAGCCTTTCCTGTCACTTCACAGGTCCTCAAGTGTCTCACAGACAAACAGATGCCAGTCTACAGCGTCATCTCACTTTGCTGCTCCTTCTATTACAGGACACACACGCATACACACACACACACACACACACACACACACACACACACACACACACACACACACACACACACACACACACACACACACACACAGACACACACACGACTCTAAAATGCCCTTTGTAGAAAACAAAACTATAATGCAGCCCATCTAATAGGCTACACCCACAAGGCCAGACACGTGTACACACACGCACGCACACACACACACGCACACACACACACACACATTTTTCAAACAAATGCTTGACCCAGCTATGAAGCCACTGCAGAAGATGACCTTCACAGCTGCTGCTGAGTAACTAGTTTATCCACCCAACACACACACACACACACACACACACGTTCTCTCCCCCTACCTACTATCCTTTTCAGTTAAATTCCCTTTTTCAGTATACTCTGTGTCACACTATATTGGTGTATCACTTCTTGCTGTCCATATCATGCATGAAATAGCATCCACCATGTAGTGGTCTGGGCCAGGCAGAGGTGTCTGCTGTTTATGAAGAAACACCAGCTAAAATGGAAACAGCAAATGTGCCATAAATAAGAGCTTAACTCTGGGATGTCATGTTGTCATATAAATGAAATGAGGATCCCTTAGAGTAAATCCAAAGAAACGCCATGACTCACTAGCTTTAAGGTCATCCATAGTCTGATGGAGAGAAAATAGAGCATACATTTGATGTGGTTTAAAAAGATGCAGACTCTGATTATGTTACAGTAAACAATTTTTCAAATGCTGGTATGTCACACATAATACGCATAGATCCAGATCTACACTGACTGTACTGTAAGGCCCCTTCACAAAGCAAGGCAGTGTGTTCAGCATTTATAAACAGTAATTAAGGCTTTTTAAGCTGCTTTGATTGCTTTTGAATGTGTCTTTGTAGTGCCAAGCATCACCATAATTCCTACAAAAGCTGAGAGCTGAGGCATGTTTTCAGCACTGCTTGTCTCCCTATCTAAATTTTGTGAAACCTGGTGGAAAGGCAGAGTGTGGACAAAGAAAGAAGCCTATAAAGGGTTAGCCTTGGTGAAAGGAATTCTTCTCTTAGTGAGCTGGTGTCGTTTTACTGAGGCTCGCATTTGTTGTAATGAAACCAAACAAAGATTTTCAGATTGAGCCTATGTCTGCTTTGGGTTTTTTTTTTTTTTCCATGTGCCCCAGTTTCTTTCCACAGCCCAAAGACAGGTTAATTGTTGACTCTCTCTGTATACATATACTAATGACCTGTCTAAAATGAGTTCCCTGCTTCCTGACCTGTGTCAACTGGGACTGGCTCCAGCTCCCTATTAGGATAAGTGGGCATGGCTAATGGATGCATCTGCTCTGCCTGTATTGTGTGGTTTCATTTATCAGCTGCTTGATCCAATTTTTTTTTTTTTTGTTCTGCAATTTCCTCTTTTTTTGTGCCCCTGACTTTCAGTGAGTCTGGATTCCAGCTGGAATGTTTTAATCCACATTTGGCTTTCAAAGAACAGGAGCTGTCTGCGGTCTGCAGCCTGCTGGCTCCCCCCATTTCTGTCACTGCTTCGGGATACCTCTCTCCTTAGTAACAGCACCACTTCTCGTCCCTCTAGTATCTGCCACCACGCTATCTCTCTCTCACTTTCCCTCTTGTCGGTGTTATTTTCCATGAACCCTTGTTTTCTTTTTCCTTCCTTCTCTCCTTTCCCTCACTCTTCCTTTCCTCTTGTTTACCGAACTAGAGGATATAACTGATCATAATGCAGTAACAATCACAAACTCTGTGGAAATAAAGATATAATTTGAGGATTAAAGAATTTAAACCCACTAACACATCACTTTTGGCAGAATAACAGATAACACTGTTCACACCAAAAAATGTCCTCTGGATGGGCACATTCAATTTTACAGTAAAGTAATAATCGCAGCTTGATAAATCATTTCTGATGATGTTCAATTTAGATAATCAGTAATCTGTAACTGATTACCTGCATCATCTCAGAAGTTAAGCCTCTCATTCACAGCTTTCTGCCATTTAGTCTCAGTTCATGTCACATCTTCCCTTTATCGCCTCTGTGTGTGCTCTCCTGACTGCTTTCATACATGATGATTTCAACAATTCGGTAGTTGAACCAAACCTCTTTATTTATTTTTTAAATCAAAGAACTAGAGAGCATTATTATTACAGTGACTCACACGGATGCAAACAGATCTATACACAAAGAAAGCTGCACATATGAAACTTGAAAACAAATGTATGGACACAAACCTTAGTGGAACAATCACGCTTCTTCTTATGAGATTAAAAAAAAAAAATAGCAAAATCTTGTTTGTTAATGTTCCCTGCTAAAATCATATCTAAAGCTGCACATTTGTTGCCACATAGCAAGAAAGCTCTGGGTCCGAAACTGCTAGCCTATTCTCCCTTTGCTTGTGTGTGTGTTGCATCCAGCTTCATCCCAAAGTCCAAAGATCTACATTGTAGTTTAATTGGTGATTTTAAACTGGCTGTAGGTGTGAAAATGTGAGTGTGAATGATTGCCTGTCTCTCTGTGTTGGCCCTGCGGTAAACAGGAAACCTGTTCAGGGTGTGTCCCACCTCTTGCTCTGTGACAGCTGGGATAGGCGCCAATCCCACCATGAATCTAATTGAATAAGAAGTTAAGAAAATGGATGGAAATCAGATTCATTCAACTTAGTTCCACCCCAGCAAACATGGTTGAAACCCTGACCCTGTACAGCACCATAAACTGAACCACAGACAGACGGATGTCGCCATTGTTTCTAAGTAGAATAGAGGTCGTGTCAGGCCGTCACTTACAAAGTGAGAAATAGAGATCAGATTATTGCAAAGAATGATTTAAATGCATTTGTCTGTGTGTGTGTGTGTGTGTGTGTGTGTGTGTGTGTGTGTGTGTGTGTGTGTGTGTGTGTGTGTGTGTGTTTTAAACATCTAATATGGTTAGTACATTAGTACATGGTTGTGAACAGATGTCCACACAACGTCTTCTCTGCCTGCACAGGATAGTATTACCAGGGCCTGCTTTTTTCTTCTTCTTCTTCTTTTTTCAAATAAACACCTTTCAACTGTTTCCAGCTGTACGTCTAAATTGTTTTTGATTTGCTGCAGGATGAACTTTACGCATCATAGACTCAGACAAGTAGCCCCTCTCTGTCCATGATGTTAACATAAACTCAGGAAAGCCATTTAAATATGACGTCAGCTCAGTCAGATAACTTTGTCGACATACACACACACACACACACACATATATATATATATATATATATATATATATATATATATATATATATATATATATATATATATATATATATATATATATATATATAAACATATACATATATTTTTTTTAATTGTTTTAGTCTAACCAATAAAGAAATAGGAGAAAACAATTCTTGAACACAGACTTTCTCCTGCCTGCCAGCTGATGCTGTTTAACATCTAAATGTTTGCTGCAACTTCCTTCTTGCCTTTCAAACCCCACCTGCAGTCACACCAACCAATGTGATCCGTCCCACTGTTTAAGGGCTACTGGCTCAAAGTGAGGCTGGAGAGAAGCTAAAACAGCTTGTTGAGGGGCCGCACAACACCCGGTATAAAATAAATAAAGATTATTTTTAGCTGACCTCAATAGGTCCACTTGATTTGTGAAGCTGTCTCCTATAAAATTCTGCTCACAAAACAGTGAACTGATTTATCCGATCAGGTTCCTCATTCTGTGCCGCTCGTGTAATTTCTCACTCACAGCAGTGTGTTTGTGGTCAGGTTACTGTCGCCCTCTTGTATTTGCTAAACATCTAAAACTGTGGGACTGTTAGGTAAAGAGGAAGCAGTCCTAAAGAAGCGGTGGTGTGAACGCACTGGAATTAAATCATTAGTCTGGCGACATCCTGATTTTCAAACTGTCAATAAATCCCTTTAAATGACAAAAAACTAACAATGAATAAATCTTAGTAAGTAAAGTGCCCGTTCAGTCAAGCCTATTTTTTATCACATTCTTCAGCCTCCATTGTTGTCATAATCCGTTACACATGAATGAACCACATCACTGCCATGTTCCATTATTATGATAAACTTGAGCATTGCAGTTTATACACACCATGCTGCTGCTGCTGTAAAAACTTACTAAAGCTTAAATGTGCATTAGTACCCTGCTAAAAATAGTCCTCAATAAATGGACTTTTTATTCTTATTTGTTTCAAGTTTGCTAGAAGAGCTACACCGCGCAGCTCTTTAAGAAAACAGTCAGAAAATTTACATTTACTGGCAGGTTTTATAGACTCGAGATTTAAAACGTTTTAACATGTGTGATAGAGGTGGGATTCACCAAACACACCACAATATGATGTTATCACAATACGTCACTAACAATAGGATATTATTGCAATTTTAACCTTTTTCATTTCCTGTTCTGTATAAAACCAGAGCACAGATAGCTGCCAATAGCTGTGCCCACTGACAAAGACTCATTCAGACTGATGGCAGGATCTTGGCAGTCAATTATTTGCAAACCTTCAGCAATCTCTCTGAGAGGGATTGTCAGTCAGTCCAAGTCAGACTGCGACTGTCTGTAGAAAGGTTGCCTCTTTTCAAGCAACCCATGCAATCCGCTTGTGCAACACCCTCCAGCAACAAACTAGTCACCACAAGTTGCATTTGGCTACATAATGTAAAACAAAAATTAATATAACAGCCAGACAGTCATTGATTGTTTTGTAGATGCAAGAAGTTTGCTGTCCTAGTTTTACTTAAGTTACTGAGCCCTTAGCTTGCTCTGAATTAGGACGGTAGCTTTGTCAGGCTAAGTGCGTTCAGTGTTGAACGCTTTTTTGGTCGAACTGATTTAATTTAAGTTTGCTCAGCTAACATTAGCTCAGAATGGCGGTGCACGAGATGAGCGCTCTTGTTCGTAGTATTCCCAGAGTATTTGAATTTATTTCATAAAATAATCAATATTCATGTCCATTTATCAATACAATATCGGCATGCAAAATATTGCGATACTGCGGTGTATCAATTTTTTTCCCCCTAACCCAAATGTCTGCTGTCATCTGACATGTACTTTCCCATCCAACACTAGTTTTCAAATCTGTTAAATCTGTGGAGCCTTCTCTCCACAGTACAGTGGGGGGAAAAAAAGGAGACAACAAGTTGACGGAGACGTCATGTTTCTCTTCAGCGTGCTCGTCTCGCTCTGTCCAGTTAATCTGTTTCTTTTGTCTTGAGTTTCTGTTAATAAAATTTGAGTGTCTCTGGGTGGCTTTTGTATTTCTCTGGCAGCTGTAGCCTCTCATGCAAACTACCATTTCCTCTGCAGGCAACATAAAATGAATCATCAACTGTTGTGATAAAGGATTTTCCCAGCCCAGCTTGACAGCTGTTTCTAAATGTGAAAGCTTCATGAATCACTGTTGTGTCATATCAGCTACACAACAGCGAAACAAAGCGCAGAAAGTGGTGGGTTATTACTTTAAGATAAGTTTACTACAGCCTGCTGTCTGTACTTCTCAGACAAGGGAGCAGAAGTGAGTTATTACTCCACATGGGGGGGTGCTCTTATCAAACACCTAAATTAACACTGTCACGCACAGACGTGGGCAAACATGTGTCCACATACAGTGCTGTATATCATGTTAAGTAACACGGAAAGCTCAGCAGGGAATGCAACTAAAACTGTGAGGCAATGGAAAACAAGTGTCTTTTCTAATGGGACACAAAACAGAAACGTGTGAAACAGGCAATCAACTCCAACTCAGTGCTGGTGTTAACAACACGACAAGAACAATTTAGACAGTTTTAAGTGCAATATAATGAGAGAACTGAGCTCTACAGTCAATATGAATATGTATGTTATCATAAGGATTTAATTCACGTCACACAAAATTAATTAAATGCAATAGTACAGATATTGCAAATAATACAGAACGCCTCGGCTCAGCCACACAAAGCCCCAGTTCACGCTCTTTTTTTTCTCTCTCTGTTTTAGTCATTTTCCCTGCACGTGTTCTTTGAGTACACGATGCGTACTTCAACAGTTCATGCGAAATTAAACAATGCAATTAAACTTAAAAAGGCTGTGTAGAACTACAGCATGAGGAAAAACAGTCCACTTAACTTTCATATGACTGATTAATAACACACTACATGCCAAATATGGAAAACCTAATAAAGGTTAATCAAACAGGCTGCATATAAAAGGCAGACGTGGCCATCTGTGCTACCACCACTGTTCACGGAGGACATTTGAGGCACTTCCTTTTTTTCGATCTTTAATTAGAGCCCAACTGATAGAGCATTTTTAGACTGATACCGATACCAATATTTGGTGATTTAAAAATCCAATATATCAGTTGATTTTTTTTTCTTTCAGACACATGGAACATGAATAGATTTCCCTAATATTTGTTATGTGTATTTATTTATGAAACCTTACTAAGATAATATGACAGCGCTGTTTAATATTCATCTTGTTTTTTGTTATGGACTCAACTGCCCAACTCTGATCAGATCAGCTGACTGTTGCGTTTGTGGCGTTTCAAACACGTGTTGCCAACAGTGACGTATCGGTCGGACTCTGTTCTGAATCTCGTTCTCTCAGTAATGAAGTGTTATTTCTCTAAAAACCTGGACTGCTCTTAAGCAGACCTTTAGCACCCAGGTGCATTCGTGCACTCTGCATTTCAAATACTGTTCCAAAGTGCGCTTAATGCATGCATTAAGCTGTTTGGATGACAGTGTCACACAAGCCAACTGACGGGAGCACACCTGACAGCATGATGACTGTATTGCACCACAAGCACATCATCATGTCACAGAGCCACACTGGAACAGCAGCGACTATAATTACTCTGCCCCTAACTGACTCCGGCATGTGCGACTCTTACATGCTGTTAACGCTGTACATGTGATTATCAGCTTAACACTCACCAAGAGATGGAGCAGGCACAATATGTTTATGTTACTAAATCTATAACTGACACCACGCTGTTTTTCTAATCTCATCTGATGTGTTTTATTCATTAAACACCAATTTTAACTTCACATATTTAGAATGAATTATAGATATTTGGAAGCATCACCAGTAGGATTTAAAAATGTTGCACTAATTAATCAAAGAGCAGGCAATTATTTTCTGGAGTTGAAATATTAGTTATTCAGAGAGCGTCCACATTTAAATTCTGGTTTAAATATCACTTTGAGAAGATCCCAGGGAAAAGATTTGAGACTCACACCCATTAAATGGTCCCCAAATCTTTCAACCACTTTAAAGAGAAGAACTTCTACTGTTCACTAAGGGATAAAATGTCTCTTTTTTTTTTTTACATCCCACACAGATGTCTGCCTACCTGTGGAAGGTGGGACCAAAATATATTGTTAACAAAAAGCCAGAGTCAAGTTTTACCCTCGTCAGCCGATTTCACTTTCTGTGCCCATAATTAACAGTATTTATGCCTTCTTTTCTTCAGCTCTGTGTCTCTTATCTTCCTCCACTCTGTTGTCTCTTCTCTTCACATCTCACTGGACTATATTAATACCCTGGCACAATTTCAGGGCGCACAGTATGAACCTGCTGACAGCTTCAACTGAATGAACCACAGTCTGCTCCCTAAAATACCATTTTTAAAAGTTATCATCCTGTTTTATCTTTTTTTTCACTGACCTCCACACTTAGAAATTAGGTGCCCCAGTGATGCATAAACCTCTTCATACAGTCTGCCTCACTTTTGGGAGGCCCACAACAATGCACGAGAGATGGTAAAGTGCGAGCATGTGTGTTTGTGTGTGTGTGTGTGTGCGCACGTGTATTTGCAACTATATATGAAGCCCACAGAGCCGGGGGCCTTGCTGAGTTGACCAAATAAGACACCATGTGTTTGTCAAGGGGCGACAGATGGAGAAGGAGGAGAAGAGAGAGCGAGAGAGGGTGGAGAGAGACAGGAAGTGTACTGTATGATGGTCACTGCACGCACTTGTACACACACACACACACACACACACACACACACACACACACACATACACACACACACGTGCACGCGCGTGAGCTAACCTTAAAAAGTGACAGACAGAATATGAGATCATTAAAACTCAGCTGCTGTTAGCTTTTTCACACTGTACAAATCTGTGCTTCATATGTCTGCGCCTGGAACAAACTGACTCACAGCTGAGGCTGGTCAAACTTTAAACCCGTAACAACAACATGGTGCAAATATATAACTAGGCTGCCCTAAAATGGCAGTTCAAACTGTTTCTAAAGCACGTAACATCACATTGGTATGCGTCGTAAAGCGCTTTGCATGCTGTCTCACTGTGGAAGGACTGCATTTTTATCACAACTGTTCAGTTAAGAACTTTTACTTTGTGTGTTTGAATTTTATTTGTAGTTGTGTCTTTTGTGTTTCAAGCATGTATGAGCCTTTAACTGTGAAAAATTCATTACCATATAATGTGCAGCCTATGATGTTTCAACTCATCACTGCAGAAGAACCTCAAAGTGAAATCAGTGCATGATGACTAAATAACTATTCACTGGAATCACTAAAATTCAGCTCAGGTGGAAGTATTGATGGACAGTAAAGAGATATATTAGTATATATTATTATATTATTACATAATGCATCATACCAAGTTAAAGTAATAAGGGTTAAACAGTCACTACTTTATTAGATTCTGGCTACTATAGGATTTTTAAGATCAATACTGATATTTGGTGACATAAAAATCAGTTTCTCCAATATACTGGCTGATAATTTTTTTTGCCAGACAAAACAAACATAAACACATTTTCCTAACATTTGTTTATATGCAGCTTTTAATTTACTCGTTTATGCTCTAATTGGTTTGTTGTGTTTGTGGCATTTCAAACGTATGCTGCCAACAGTTGCAAGATGCAGAGTGCCCTCTGGTGGGCAAACTATCCAACATAAACATTCCTAACATGGTTGAAGGGTGTTTCTCACATTGCTTCTTCAGATTTTTTTTTTTTTTTAATTTTCATTTATCTGCAAGCGGAAGAGAATGGATGGATGGATGGATTATCTGCAATTATACATGAGTTTGTCAAATAGCTAATATTGGTTGATAATACTGGCCTGTCAATTAATTGGTTGGGATATACACTTTATAGTACTTAACCTGTAATTACAGAGAAAAAAAAAACACTTGGGAACTTGCTATTTTTGCGCATTCTATTTTGAGATGAAAAACAGAGGCCGAAATATAGATGAAGTGCAATGAGTTGTACTCAGAAATCTACGCACACTGGAAGGGTAAACACATATTAGACTTTGGTATTTCAGATGATTATTTTAGTGCTATATGTGTAGTTAGCTATTAGAAAACTAATGTTAACATGCATCTTTGGTTAGCTAAGCCACTTGCAGACAAACTGCTATAGCTTTCATAATTATTCCACTGTAATACATGCTTTAATTTAAATTATATATATATTAGCCTTAAACTGATATAGGTATATTTCATTAGTGTTTGCATGTAGACTTGTTAAATGTGAAGTAAAATAGCATATTTATAGAATGCTGCAAAAATGTGTTATCCCATCTTCTCCCAAACATCCAGGTTTCTAGGCTATATGAGCATAATGTTCAATGCACAGAATAAGATCCTACTAAATATAATGGAAATTCATTTATACAGCACTTTTTATAGAAAGAAAGTCAATGTGCTTTACACAGAAAGGAAGAAATTTCAAATCAGCAATCAACCTAACACGGAAATCTTTGGGTTGCCAGCTGGTCTTATACCAAATACCTACAGTATACAATGTTCCCAAATTCCCAAACTGTTCTCATGTTTTTTCCATGCTGAAACACACAGTATGTTGTTACAGTCAGTACAGTAATACCACAAATACATACACAGTAAAGTTGGATTACTTACACTGGATGCTGTGGGCTATATTTTAAAGCATTAGCAAACAAAGTGCAATGCAAACTTCTTTGTGGCAGAGTCTGCTAAAACAAACAACACTCATTAACCATGAGGTGTTTAAAGCAATAACTGGAGGAGCTTTCATTAAGTAGCTGGAAAACATTACAGTTGTCCTATTTCAGTGGGAAATAGACTGAAGCAAAGGTAATTTGTAAGAAATTGTTGTGTTATTGCTTTAATTTAAGCTTGACTGCAATAAGTGTTCTGACTTGCTAGTTTTGCTGAATTCAAATGGGATGACTCAGTCACATTATGGTCCCATCCTGGTTGCAATTTAATCTCAAACTGAACATTAATGTGTGCAGCAGACATGTAGATTAGACTGGTGATATACAGATCCCCCAACACTGCTGTAAAGAGTGTTTTTACATTGCTGATAATGACAGGATTGGCTGCACTACACAGCTTTGTCAGAGGGTGATTGTTGACACAAACACACACAAATGGCAGCATACTTCCCTCGACACCCAGCTGTGGGAAATAAGGGTGATAAACTAAAGAGGAAATAGCGATAAGACTGTCTTTGAGTGTGCTTAAGTGTGTGCGTGTCATGTGTGAAGAAGTAGCAGCAGAACCTGTGAACAGTTCTGTGAGATTCAGAGCAGAACGAAGAGGAGAAGACATTTTCAAGGGGCAAATACATACACACATACACACAGACACACACACACACACACTTAGACACATATACAATCATTCATGCTGCAGCACAGCAGCCCAGACAGCTATTTCAAACTGCTCTCTTGTCCCCACAGCGTCCAAAGTGGCGGCTGATGGATGATCCATCATCAGGACTCTTGGTGTCTGGTCTGCAGATAGGCTGTGACACGGACAACCTAGCCAGACCACAGACACCACCATGGCTGGAATCTGTCAGCATCAGGCAGGAAAGGAGAATTTATGTCGAATAAAGCAGCAAACCTGGGCTCCTTTCTCAATTACTGTCATCCCCAAAGTGAAGATGATCATACAGAGGCAAGAAAAATGTGACCGTGACACTCCGAGATCGAGCAGAATCAATATCTGGCACATTACGTAATGGCTAAATGGTTGTCATACACGTTGGCAAACCTCCAATGTGCACTGCATCTATCTGTTTCTTCATTAAAATTTGTGGCAAGATTGTTTTTTTTGATTGTTTGTTTTTGTTCCTGTTTTCTTAAGAGAGAGCCTCATAGCAAATGAATGGAAGAATCACTTGCTGCCTGTAGTGGCAATGGATATTTTAAATTTAGACAATTACTCAAGATTCAATTCCAGTTTTCAAGGACACCAAGGGAAACTGGAAAATTGACCCTGAACCTCAGACTTCATCATGCAGTCACACGTCTCTTCATGGAAAATCACTGATTCGACATAAGTGAACCAGTAACAGCTGTGTAGAGAAACACCACCCTGCATCCGCACAGTTTTAGAAAAATCTGAGACTGAAGTAATGGATGGTGGTTAGGGAGGATGGAGAGGATGTGCTTCCATCTATCCTCCTATCTATTCATTTTCTAAACCACTTATCCATTTCAGGGTCACGGGTGCTGGAGCCAAATAGCATCAAGAGAGAGGCACTGAACACCCTTCTCAGGTCACCGGTCTAACATAGGGCTGAGGGGACATCTCTCTCCAGATTATTAGAAACTGTCAGCACCACACGCCAGTTCAGGATTACAACTTGTTCGGCCAGCACCAAGTGCATGTTACAGCCTCCGGCCTGCTTCTGCTGCTCACTGAGACAGAGATACTGCAGAAGAAAGTACAAAACAAACCGTGACGGGGAGCATAAAGAAAACACAATCCCAAACTGAAAAGAATACATTAAGAAAAAGCATAAAAACATGTGAGTAAAGGAGGTTGAGGAAAGAAATCGGAGACACGCTGCAAATAAGAAGATAAATGAGCAGAGGGCAGACAGAAAATGCAAGTGAGAGAACACAGTCGGAAGAGAGAAATAGGATGAGCGATGCAGGGCCATGCTGAATAAGAGATATATCCGTCTCTTTTGTGAGCTCTGATTACAGTGTCAAATCACAGGCAGTCCTTTGTTAATCACCAAGCACACTGGCCTTGACTAGCTCTCTGCTCTGTGCTGTCATTTCACTGCAACAGAAATGTCATCAGACAATTATTTTTACACACTCTGGGCTATTTGAAGTGCGATTGTTTATCTCCGCTTGTGATGTGCCTGTAATTTGGCTTTGGGTGAAATTTTTCCTTTCTCTTTCTTGCTCTTGCATACACACAAAGTAAGTGCATTTTTTTTTTTAAACCTAATCGCTGGAATGACTGCAAATGGATTTCTGATAGGTGTGAAAACATAAGCGGGCAAATGCAACAATTTTGGAAAAACTGAATCATGTGACACAACAGAAAAACTGAGCGCCTTTATTTTAATTACGCTCTCTTGTTCTCTGTTCAGCTCCGCTATAAAGCGCTGCTCAGTCTGGGTTTCTGGAACTCTTTTATCCCTTTGTTCCTCTCTGTTTCCTCTGGGACCGTAATGTCATGCGTAACATCAGAGAGGTAAATCAATTTCCTGCTTTCTCAGTTTGCTTGGTTGAGTAGGATATCGGCTGGCAGCTGGGTGCCCCCACAGATACACAGAAATACACATTTATATGTTTAAATATGCACCTTGGGAAAGTGACATAGAAGGAAGAACTCAACAAGAAAGAAAAGCAAGGGAAAAACAAATGCAGTCAGGAACCATATGTAATGCTGTTTGTCGTTGTATTCTGCACTTGTACTAAAGGTGAAGCCCGCAGTGGAGATCTTCTGCATTCCCTTTCTGGCAGAAACAGTGAATCCACAAACACAGCAGCTGATAACATATGATGAATCCCTATAAAAGGAAACACAACACTGAGTATAATCTGTGTTTGTTCCCACCTTCAATCGCTTTCAGTTTATGACTGTCGTCTTTCTTCTGAACAGTTTCCTTTTATTATCTGAAGTATGAGAAATTTTTGTTGGAATCTTGCCCGGTTTTTCTGCTCTGTTATATTCCCACTTTCTGTAACCTATACTCCTTCTCCCTCACTATTGCTCCAGTCGATTGTGTATAAAAGATGGACAGCCCCACTGTGATGCCACCAGCATCACTCAACATCCTACAGTACTAAAGAGTGAGCCCCAACAATCAGACAATACTCTGTGAGCAGCACTTAGTGACAGTGAGAAGGAAGAACTCCCTTTTAACAGGAAGAGACCTCCAGCGAAAACAGACTGAGGGAGGGGCGGCCTTCTGTCATGACTGTTTGGAGGTTGCAGTAAAAGAAAGGAGAAAATAGGAGGGCATAGATAGGCCAAAGCACAAAACACAAACTATGGCAGAGGCCAGGCAAAGGTTAATGAAATATGGTCATTAGTGAAGGGGTGGGGGTGGGGGGGGGGGTGGGGGCAGTGCTAATCTATAGCAGCATAACTAAGGGATGGCTCAGGGTCACCTGATCCAGCCCGAACTGCAAGCTTTATCAGAAAGGAAAGTTTAAAGCTCAATCTTAAAAGAAAGGAGTCTATCTCAGACACTGTATGGCGCACACACACAGATACGTGCTAATTATTGCTAAGTAACATGCCACATGCTAAGTAAAATACCAGAAAACAGCAGCACAGACTTCTTGGTTAGGCTTTTAATACAATTAACTGCATAAGAACCATATAAATTGTCAGATAATTCAATTATAATTGCTCCAAAGGGCACCAAGACCACAAACGCTTTCAAGAGATCCAGGTCAGTGACTTCAATTAGCTGAGGTGAAGCCCAGCAGTTTGCTGCCAGCTAAAGCCATCTGTGTCACCATCAGCCTGTCAGTTAAAGTGGCCACCAATTATCATCCATAACTTGAAGCCTTATTACAATGAACAGGTGAATTACAGGTAGATCCATAAGTTATTGGACAAAGACACAATTTTTGTAGCTTTGCATCTGTACAGCACTACGGTGGATTTTAAATCAAACGACCGAGATGTGACTGAAGTTCAGACTATCAGCTTTAACCTCCTTGCCCACTGATAGGTGGTGTGATTATGTTTTTGGCAGCGTTTTTCTGTCTGTCCATTAGCAGGATAACTTAGAAAATTATGGATGGATGGTGGTACAAGAAATTATTGATTAAATTTTGGTAGTCTGGTCAAAGGTCACCAAAGTTTTGAACCAAAATTCATAAAACTTTCCTTAGGCACCCAAGAACATACAATTTCATTTTCAAGGTCAAAGGTCACGGTCACCAAAATTTTTCTAAAATTAAAAAATAATTCCTCCTTCATCATTGACGAGATTTTTTAATTCATAGCTCAGTAAATTTCTCATCTATCACGATGCTGTGTGGTAGTCACATGTAAACAGTTACTGTTGATAATTCATTGACTTTTTATATATTATAGTAAAATACTCACAATAATGCAAAGTGAACTACAGGTACTACACAAAAATGACACACACATACACAATTCATATCTCAGCAGATGTCTGTGTTTCTTTTTTTCAGACTATATATTTCATTATCTGTTCATGTGGATCACATGTTTTAATAAAAATATAAAAATCATATTTTGCAGTTTTTAAAAGCCAGTAAAAGAAATTTCTAGTCTTTGTGTTCTAGTGATTTTGTCTACCTCTAACTTACATTAAGCAATTTCATAATTATTATTATTATTAACACGTGAGAACAGAAAGCTGGATGGATCTCGCATAGTAACAAAATAGGGTAAGATTTAATCAACCTTTTTAATGGTCTCAGGTCTGTCATCTGTTTGTTTTTAATTTTTCTATCAGTCATGTTTTACAAATAGCTGTCACTTGGTGTATACGATGTGATTTTGTAGTGACCTGAGGTAAATTGCAAAGATCTATCAACACAAGTCATTACCATTTCAGCTGCTGGCAACAACATATGGGCCAAACAAGCACAGATAAGCTGAGGGTATCAGCAGGTTGCTCATATGGAGGTGGATTATTCCTTTGAAAGACAATTGCATTTGAGCTGAGCTCTGACAGAGTCAGACAGGATCTCGCTCCCCGCCTCTGACGTATGTACAAAATGGACACGCTTAAAGGGAAATTGGGTTGGCATGTTTGAATGAGGGCTGATGCCTTGGTCAAAGGCATTTTAAAAGAGAACATAACCTCTCCTGTTTTGTAATGGAAACCAGAGCTCCCGGAGGAAATCCGCAGAAGCAAAGGGAGACTATGCAAACTTCACACTGAGCCACCATGATGAGTCACTGAGACTCACCCAGATTAAGAGACGGTCTGACACTGAGAAATAAACAGTTAATAGTTTTGCCAAATCCTCCAAAAATGCTTCTGAATCACAGGAACATCAGTGGCCAAGTGCTGAACCATCTGTCAAGAGCGTTTGCGGATATACTCACAGGGGCCGAAAGAAGCGACTGACACATGCAGTTTCTCACAAGCAAACTTTTATCCACAGAGGTCAAACTTTATGAGAGAGAGAGAGAGAGAGAGCGAGGGGGGGTGGCTCTTTCACGACCCCCCTGCACCCTCATTTTGCCCTCTGTGTTATTTTTGCTCTTTCCTTTTTCACTGTTCACAGCTCATTGTTCCCAAGAGAGAAGCTATCTTGTTTTTCTGTTCCTCCATCCTTCAGTTCTTATTATTTTTCTCTTCAGTCTTTACTCTTTCTCTCTTTTTAGATGTTAAGAGCCTCTCCTGCGTGCAGGGCGGACAGCTGTGCCGGGAAGGAAGTAAGGGAGAAAGGAAGGAAGGTCGAACTTTCTACTTTCCTTTCTATTTGTTCGGTCTCAGGAAGGATCTGTCTCCCCTGCTCTATTATTGTCTCCTTGCTCTCTTCTATCGCCCTTGATCCATCTTTCACTCCTCCAGACAACCCAAAGTCTATCTCCATCCTTCACTTACTCTCTTTTTCATTTTCTATCCTTGCCACATCATCACCCGCTTGCTTTGAAAGGCTGAGGAGATGGGCTGTAATTTGCGCGTATGTACGTCTTAAGTGTTTGTGTACAAATCGTCAACAGACAATCCTAAAAAAATCCTTCTGAGTTTGTTTCTAATGGCAACACTGCCAGGCAAAGACTCCTGGAGACACAACAGAGAGTGAGAGGAAAGAGTACATAACACATATCATTCAGTATAGTTAAAGGGGACCTAATATGTTCTCCATATTGTTATTCTACCAGAGTATCTTTGCTCCGGTGTGTACCACTCCTCTTAGCCAATGACCGCTGTGGCAGGCTCCAGCCACCCCACGACCCCAAATTGGATAAGCAGCTGGGAAAATGAAAGGATGGATTTATAGAGTACTTTTGTCTAATAGTTCAAAATATTCCATATTTATCTTGTACTGGGCTTTCGTGCAGCCCCTGCAACTTGCTTTTTTTCTGATTGGCTTGAACAGCAGACAGGTGGGGCTCCTGTGCTCATAGCCAGAGTGGTGCAAGGTTATTATCATGAACGAAAACGAACCACAAACGCATGGCACACCATAGAACATAGAACATAGAACATAGAGCCACCACGACAGGACAAGACTCAGCTGTACATCCGCATCTAAAGGTCAAAGGGCACTATTTCGGGGATGCCAACGTTTACATTTTGGACTGAGATTACAGATGGTTTTAAAGAGGAGTTAAAGGAGCATCTATGCCCACTGTGAACAACCATTATTGAACAGAGGAGGTGGATTATGTCACCAACCTTCCCCAGTCTACAATGCTGTCCTGAGCTCCCTCCCCAGGCACCTCAACCCCCATTCACACCTTTCTTCAGATGACCTCAATACAGTAGGTCACTTGATAGAGTGGGGCGAAGTCCCAAATTGGTTTCACCCGAAATCACTGATTGTAATGACCCACGCCTTCTTTCACACCTTGGTGCATGTGATTATGCACATGAACAATAGTGGGTCACAACCACCTCCAGGGGACACTGCAACTGGGGTTTAAATACCTCCAGAAACTACTATGACCTGGATGACTGAGAGCATCCATAAACACCATTTAGTGTCTGTTGTATTTTGCAACAGCAGAAATGACACTAAAGAAACTTGAAGAAGCTTGAAATGAGGCCGTTGTCGGGGACTATTTTCGGCAGATTAATACTGATAGGTGGAGGATTATCTAATGCAGCAGGATATTTAGCAGACTGCGCTTTTATGGCACTGAGGAAATGTAAAGGTTTTTGGACTGAAGCAAAGAAACAGACATTATTTTATAGTAGAATCAATTAGCATCAAATGAGTTGTTACTTTTAGTTTTCTTATGAAATTCATTAACAATATGACATCAACGCAATATCACCAGACTTATCTTTAAAGCCCCCCCCCTTTTTTCTTTTTTTAAATGTAGTATACTCCCACAGTTTATATACTTGTACAATAGCTATGACCCAAAATGACATAAAACAGTAATAATTTTAACCCCTTTCATGTGATGAATAATTATGTCTTGGAATTGAAAAAAAAAAAAATCAAGCCCATGCACAAAGTTGTCAGCTGTGCATCTGTATCAGGACTGAGTCAGCTGTAACTGTAGGGTCAGTTTGGAAGTTTGCTGAATCAATCTCTGTTTATCTTTATCCTCAAAGAGAGTCAGTGAGGGCAGCAGTTATGAAGACATTCTCAGAACAGGACCAGGTACATCCTTTGATCCTCTCACCTCCTACCCGTCTCACCTCCTACATCCCCACTGGATGCGAATGTGCGTGTGCGTGGGCAGATGTATGCAGAAGAAAAGTGTGTGTGTGTCTGTGTGTGTGTGTGTGTGTGTGTGTGTGTGTGTGTGTGTGTGTGTGTGTGTGTGTGTGTGTGTGTGCTGTTTTACTTGCCCAGGGAGCCCTTATGCCTCTAAATAGGTGAGGGTCTACTTTTATGAGCCCTTAACAGCCCGCACTCAGGCCAGATGGTGTGCTATCAGCTACTTTGTGTGTGTGTGTGTGAGTGTATGTGTAGTATCAGAGAGAAGGCAAGGAGTAAATATTTGTCAAAAGCAAAGAGGCAGCTGGCTATCTGGGGGGGACTTTAGAGTAACAAAACTGTCCCTTTAACAAGCAGCAGAGCACATGCAGTGACAAAACATTTCAGAGACAGCGAGAGAGAAAAGAGAAAAACAAGTTAACAGTAATTTGTTTTTTCTGCTTATTTGTTACTAATGAAAGGAAAAGCTTTCTAAGTAAAGCCTTCAGGACAGATTTTCATTTGCTGTCAGCTATTTAAGAAAGTAAAACAAAGCGCACAAAAAACAAACAGAAACAAGTTGGTTAAGTTTACTCTTTGTGCGCTTATGGTTAGTGTATGTAAATTTGCTATAATATACCCAGCATATTGGTGATAACAATAGCTCACATGGCTATATGCTATTCAGGTGTTTCATGCATTTCATCAAAATCTGCACATATTGAGCTTTTTTCATCTCATTGTTTTTGGGTTTTATGACCCCCAATGTTCCTGCTTCCTCAGCAGTTTCCTTTCACTGCTCTTAGATTAGCAGTAAAACCTGGAACTGAACTGCAGACAGCAAAAAAAAAAAGCTGGTAAACATAGTGGAGGGTGATGTAACAGAGCCGGGGGGGGGGCTTTAAACAGGACTTAAAGGGGAGTAAATGCTTGACTTACATTACTCCAGTAACCAGAAACATAACATCTGACGAATGCTGATTTGGTGATTCAGTGATCGTCACAGAGGTGCAGTCTAATGTTGGCCTGTTTAAGAATAATACAACTCCACAGTGTGGAGTGATATCTTTTGGAGAAGCCTACTCTGCCCCCCCCCCCCCCCCCCCCCCCCCCCCCCCCCCTCCCCCGCTGTAGGTAACACATCATCTTTCCATATGTTGTTTATGTTGTTTGTTACATATGTTTCCAAATGTGCTGTGTGTGCCGTTTCTCACTAATACCACCTTAAGCCATGTGTAAGACAGCAGGCAAATGTGAGGAGGTGCTTATTTTAGCAAATGAAGTGCAAATATAAAGAAACTAGAGCATGAGAAAAACCAGTAAAATAGGATACTGAGTCAAAACGAAAAGACCCGCAAGATTTTTCAGACCCACACTGCAGTCAACACACCAGATAAAGTTTTTTTTTTGGCAAAAAAATAGCAATAAGTAATCACCATAAATAATCAAATCATAAAATGTAATAATAGCAAGCAAATGCATGAATGAAACAAAACTTCCCTGCAGTTGGACCGAGGACCCACGTGCACTGTGGCCACTACAGGTGAAAACTTGCACTACAAGTCACAGCATCTTTCTGCTGGTTATACTGTGATGTACTTGGCGATGAAGTCTGGCCCGCAAGGCGAGACAACCGAGGTTCGTCACCATGGTAATGAGCCATGCTGGACCATCAGTGGATCATCAGTTCTTGCTGCCATGGCAACAGCCGTGGCTCCCTATAGGCTGCTGAAGACAATATGGCTGTGGTTTTGTCTTGCAGTGGTACAGAAACGAGTCTTCTGGGTTTAATGTGTATATCAGGATAAATTTATTTGGAGGATGCCATCATGCAGAATTGTGGCTTTAAAAAAACAGGCAGAGAGTAACATAATAAATTTATAAGTGCAAATACTTAGGCAAAAGCAAACTAAAACATGGCTCCACAAGACAGAAGGCAAATAAATAAATGAATAAAAAAGCCTCCAATTCATTAAGCATGACTTCTATTGCTTTAATGACATAATATTACATGAAAAAGTCTCTTCACAGCGAATAATTGATTCTTATGTCATCCCCAGTAGCACTTTCAACAGGTCTACATGATAACAGGTGGGACAGCTCTCTGCACTGATCTAGTGAGGGTGACAATAGAGAAACTGTTCCACCCAGTGGATCTTTTACTTCACTTCAGCTGGTTTCATTGCAGTGCACTGATTGCTTTTGGTTGTTGCTGTAGGAGTCAGTTTGTGACAAACGCATGGACTCAGCTCCCTCTTGTGGCGACAGGGGAGAATGAAATATGTGCTCACAGCACACACACACAAAGTGCGAGGATATCAAGGTTTCTAAATAGGTGACTATGTCCTACAAAGACTTCAACTTCTGAATCAAGAAAAAGATCATTTAAGTGATTTTAATAGGTGCTGTTACGTTTGCTGCAATGTCAAAGTTAATCATTATTATTTTCATTACAATAGAATCATTTATTATTGTGTAACTTCACTGGAATTAGAGGTGTGAGATGAGAGGAAGTGCGACATCCTTTGCTGAGCACACGAGGATGGGTGGAGTTCTACCACTTCCCACACCAAACTGCTAGTAATGCACCCGCAACTGTGTGGTTGCTTTCTAAACCCTTTTTTCACACGCTCAGAGGCAGAGGGAAACAAAACACACAGGCAAGGCCTGAAGTTGTATTTCTGGAAGAAGTGAACTGAAACTGAACCACCTGATCTATTCCAGCTTGTGTGTATGTGTGACTGTGGTTATATTGAATCCTGGTTCCCAAATTAACCCTCGCTGAAGGTCACAGTCACTGCGGGCAGTTGTGCATTAGATATTAACTGAGTGAACTTCTGTCCTCGCTTTTTTTCCCCCCTCTGTCGGTGATTGCAGGCTTATATTAAATTACGTGGCAGACTGTATTGTGTACACTGCATCAAGCACTTCCAATAAGCAAAACACAATAAAGCTGACAGCTCATTAAGGCTGCATACAGCCTTCCTGTGACTAATCACTGCTTCTTCTCCTTGTGCTATAGAGCAAAGCCTCGAGCTTTAATAAGCCATCACCTAAAGTAAATATAATACCAGAAGACATTCAGTCTCCTGTTTGTTCGGTGGTCACAACTCGCCACCGTTCCCTGCAATATAGAACGTACACTAAGAGAGAGATTAAATGCCAGGCTCCAGAAATAGCAGCGGCCCATTTGCTCTTTTCCATGATGCTGGCAACCAGATAACATTTACACCTGGCCCCAAAAACTAGGCTAGACAATGATAAGAGAGGGGAGCTTTTTTTTTTTTAGTTCTTTTTAAAAAGAAGAAGACGTCTCCTCTTATCATGTCCACTTTCACATTTCCTCGTCTCTCGAACCTGTCAGCCTTATTTCTGCCACTCACCCTGCTTCTCAGTCTGCACAATAATCCAGGGGGACGATAATGTAAACGTCTTTTATATTCGCAAAAGCAAAAAAATTAATTAAAATAAATGTACAAGTGCAGGCGCTGATGAAGTCTAGTTACAGCCTTGGAGAACACCACAGCTCTATCTGCATCACATCCACAATAAGCCGTCCATATGAGCTGCTTCAGATTTAAGCAGCTGCTCCACTTAAACAGAGCAGAGAATGAATGGAAATGAAATATAACAATGTATAATTAGCAACAAGTGGCTGTAGCCTCTGTGCAAACACACGTATGCATGCTAACAACAGTATTATCAAGAAGCCAAGCAGACAGCTGGCTGTGACAATAAAGCAATCTGTGGTTAACCATGTTAAACAAGATATCCACATAATTTGTTCTGGTTTACTGCACTGTGGAAACATTCTCCTATTGCGGGAAAAGAAAGCGGCTCTTACAGGAGAAAGCTGGGAGCTATGACTGTGACACAGAGCTTCACTAACAGAAACAGACGGATCAATCCTTTAGACTGATTTCACATCCTGTATATCCACCTCTCTCACACACACACGCACACACACACACCAAAGCAATCATCCGATCTGTATCAAACAGTGTGATGAGCAGCTCTATGACTGAAGCATCAAATATCCTGGAGTGACACTTTTATTACAGTCTGCTCCAGTACACTCTGATCTGTCCTGCTGCAGTCCACACTCCTTTACTTCACCACACGTGAAGTTGGAGTAGATTCCTTTCACACCCTGCTATAGTATAAGGATGCATGTTTTTACTGGGTCAACAGAGTACTCACAGCACCTTCAGGTTAAAAAAAAAAATCCATGCAATAATATGAATATATTCATAGGGATCAAATCACAAATCCACTTTTCAGACTTTAATAACTTCTCAGCTGGGGAAGAAACTACTCTACTGGTTTCATGAAAAAAAGTGGGAGGTAATATAGGGGGGAAAAAATCTGATTTAATAATGTAATAAGGAAAAATATACACGCTAGATAAAAAAGACTGCAGCTACTCACCACAGCTTGCGCGGCATCGTCACACAATATTAAGAAGCTGATCAGGTGCAACCTTACCCCCTTTCGTCCTTTCTCTCCTCTTTTATCCCTGTTTGTCCACTTGTGATATTCACTCACCCTCAGCACCACTTAAAGACAAAACAGATGCATGTGCTTGCTCACACGCACACACACGCGAGCACACACACACACATACACACACACACACACACACATGCACACGGGCTTGATTATGCAGTTATTAATGAGGTGACGGCTGTCCGGTGAAGGAGGAGAGATCTCTTTGTAGCAGCCGTGAGCAAAGAAGAGGCAGAGGGAGACCGGGATTAATGGCAGAGGAGAGATGAGACACGGGGAGAAAGGGTTGGAGCAACAGAGGAATAAACAGCGCACTCAGAACCAAGGGCAGACATGACAGAAAGGGGAGAGGAGAACAAAATAAAACCCTCACACCTGCTGCCCTGCAGCTGCAAACTTTGAAGTGTGCACTCCAGCTGATGTTTTTGTGCTTTTGGCCTTTCACGTTCTCTTGGTTCCTTTCCTGTTCCCTTGTGGCTTTACTCTCCTGTATGTTGCTCTATGTAGTCTTTTTCATGACAGAAATTTAGCCGACCAATGAATCAGGTATATGACCAATGTCCTGAGTATGAAGTGTGGATTTCAGAAAGATCCTGCTTGTATTCAGTAGATTATTCCAGCTGTCACAGGGCATTTCCTGTGACCCATAACCATATGATTCGCCATGACTACAAGAGTAATGAACTCACCTGTATCTATTCATCTAGCCCTGCTTCCTTATCCACAAATCAATGACATACTGTAAGATATGAACATAAGTGTCTTCTCCTTTTTTTTTTTCCAACCCCATAGTTCCTGCCTCTGCACTGTTTTCTTGCATCTAATGCTTGGATCAAACACACGCAAGCACACACACGCACTTACACACAGGTCGGCGTTATTCATTGCTCGGGCAGAGCAGGAGCTCCAGCAGAAGTCACGACTCACTCATTTATATTCAGACCCACTACAGAGTAGATGATCTAATGACACCTGGCCATGCAGGAGACACTGAAAATGTGTTTGTGTGCACAGCTGTTTGCATGCGTGAAAACAGATAAAAGACGAGTCCCACTTTACATGTTGCACACTAACCTGATTTATTTTTCTAGATAGACTACAAATTATAGCAGCATCTGCAGCCCTATTCCAGCATTTTGATCCTGTGTTTCTGGGCATGCTCTAAGTTATTATAGTTTGTAGTAAGTAGTTAACAGGCAGCCGTTCAAGTACTGTGCATGCAAACTTTTCACACCGTCATAAAACATCTTAATACCCAGTACTATTCTTGGTCCTCTTATTCTGGAGAAATTCAAAGCAATCACTTGATTAAACAGACTAAAAACAACTCTCCACATAAACCCAGACCCTGGATCTGTAAAACAGTAAAGTACGCTTGGAAAAATCTCTTTTCACACATTTAGTCTGTAATCTAATTTAAAACAAGGAACAACATGACTGCTTGTTTCTTACGCAAATCAACTTGTTCCAGGTATTTTGTCAAATCAAGATTACTGATCCTCGATTCTGCTAAATCCGCATGCTTTGTACATTTTATACTGTAAATAGTCCGGCCTGTTAAGGTTCAACACACAGGCACATCATGTACATTGTATATAGTGTTATTATTAGTAGTAGTATTAAGGTTAATATTGTTTGTTGATTTTATATATATTCTTTTCTTAATAGTGTGAATTATTATATCTTTATTTATATTTATAATAACTGCAGCTGCTGTTACACCCAAATTTCCCCTCTGTGGGACAATAAAGGCTGTTTCTTCTTCTTCTTTTTGTTTAAAAACAAAATCAGTTCTTATGAGTCTTGGAAAGAAGCCGACCTCTCGTAGCATAATATGGAGATTTATTTTGCTTGTCAGATGATACGTGTAGAGAAAGTCTTGACACTCAACTCACTGACCACCATCCAGACTAGCAAAAGTTTTTAAAAGTCTTTCCTGCATGTAAAAATCTGTTCAGTGCTCTAAAACAATCCATTTGGCATAATTAAATAGATGGCGCCATCACGGCAACTACGGACAGCGAGGCACAGGAGGTGAACACAATAGGTTTAAATAGATACATTTTTATAAGATTCAGTGAGAAAAGTAGAGTTGTATTCACACACACAAAAGCCCTTCACCTCTCATCACTACGGCACCCTCCTTTTGTGAGGCTTGCTGGCTTCTCACACGTAATATCCTCAGATTGGAACATGAAGGATGTACACAACTGTGCAAGTGACACAACTGTGGAAGTGACACAACTCTGGAAGTGACATTCACATTAGTGCTCTGCACCAGCCCAGAATAAATGAAGGTAAATGCAGCAGCAGTCAATCTACACCTCAAAAATTGCTGCACTGTGTAATTTCCACATCACCAGATTGTTTCTCTAAACCTGCAAAGTCGCTGCACAAATTTAAATCCACGTCAGTCAGCATCAATCGTCGCTTTCCAGCGCTGTGAAATATAAATGAAAATAATAACTGCTTGTTGAATGCTGTTAGTTCTTGTTAACAAAATGTAGGCATCCAGTCTAAGACCGAACAATGCCATCTAGCCAGTCAGCCAAACAAAAACAAAGCAAGTGGTCAGACAGCTGCAGCTACGATGGGTACTTATTGGAGAAAAATAAGGGTGTGTTATGGTACATGCGACCAAATTTCATGCAGCCACTGAGAAGTAGACCTCCATACGGACCAAAACAAACCAAATCCAGACAGAAAACATTTCAGTCCTCAGTGGACTTTGGGGGGTTCAACAAGCCAAGAATTTCTTGTTGTGATGGCAGCAGCCACTGAATTACCATGCTGCTTGCAAACAGTCTGAAGTGATGCACAGCAGTTCTTCATAGTATCATCCTTCAGCTGTAGGCTTGAACAATCTCAAAAAAAAAAAAAAAACTCAATACAATGTTAATGTCAGCTTACAGGCTTTTATACTAACCTAATGAAACTAGTCTTTGTAATGCCTTCTATAACTCTAGCATGTAGCAATGTGGCTTAAATATCTGCATTTCCAGTGCACCAGACCTATAATTAGTTATTATCAGGCCGCACAGTCCAAACAAACTTCACTGACCTTACCTGACTGGGTTTTTCCTAAGGGGGAAAAACCCAGAACATGCTGCTTAAGCCAGCATGTAGCATTCATAAACCGCATTCATAAACCACATTCATACCTGGGAGTCACGGTACAACCACACAATTTACATATGACAAATAATTTCCACTGGAGCAGGAGTGTCTCACTCAAATACTTGGCAATACAACTATTTGAGTGAGATGCTTCCTCCTTGTACAGGTATTACCTGCCAACAGGTACATGCTGGCAGTGACCGGGAGTCGGAGATTTGTTTGGAGTGCAGTGTGAGAAAGAGGTGTTCATTGATAGATGTGTGAAAAAATCCGTAGATCTATAGTGAACGGACCGCTGAGATTTGTAGTCAGAATCCATCAGTGTGATGGAAAATAGGCTTATCTTACCTTAAGTTAAGCTTTCAGAGGGTTTTTGGCTTAGGTGTGTTTACACAAAATATGGCTTTGTCCTTGACTAACAAAGTTTAGAATATGTGACTGAGTTTAGAAAGGAGAAGAAGTTTAGCAAAGCCAGACTCTGTCAGAGTGCCTGTGAAAACTACAGAAGGAACAGAACTTACCACAGCAGCCCGGGCGCTTTGCTGTATGTCATTCTGTCTCTAAATATTCAAAAATAACAAAAAACAAACAAACAAAACACTTACCGTGCTTTCAGTGCTGACAAAGTGGGCTTGTCAATCCTGGAAATGAAGCAAGAGAAGGCAGACACACACAGAGAGGGAAAACATTATTGATCATGCCTGATATCAATATGTCCAAGCAGCAATTCAGTTCTTGATTCTAATTACTCTTAATTTACAGTAATAAGGACATAAACACAGGAAGATGTTCAGCTAAAGATGGTAAAGAGCGAGATTCATGTCTCCACTGTGCTTCCTGCGCTTCTGTGGCTTAGAAAAAAAAAAAAAGGTCATTAAAAATGTGCTTGCTTCTGTTTGCATTAATAGATGCAGCAGGGTCAGTGTAATCCACTGCAGAGAGCGGAGCTTATGACAGACAGCTCCATTTAACAAAGTCGCCTCTCCACAAGCTGCTCAGACCATTTATGAGACGTCTCAGTGCTTCACTACATACTGGCCATACTACACATGAGAAACTGCTGTTCTGGTGACATTGGCGTGAGTCATCTGAGGTTTCTCTATAAATGAAACTATAAACATGTCGGGTCTCATTTTAATTTATTTTGTGTACGTGTATTTCAGAGGCAGCTGTTCTGTTATTAATTCTTTAATCCCATCTACATGGAGACTAAACCAAGGAGAACAGTGTCTATTTTACAAAAATACTGTTTATATTCTCATCAGCAAATGCATGCGTTACCACAACGTGCACAATACCCAGCCCGAAAATTTGAAACATTATTTGAATGTTTTCCACTCGTTTTGAATGATATCAATGATAGTCAACGATGATCAGAGTTCTGTGACGTTACATGGTCATGCAACACAACAGATAGTCAAATGTCAGAAGAAAAAGTTTCCATTTAGCTTCAGTTAGTTCAATATCTACCTACAATAACTACTGCATTTTATGCATAATTCTCTTCAATGCATTTTAAATTGATCTCTGTTAAGAAATCGAGTACAACAAAAGAAAAAAGACCCAACCATTTGCTGCTCTGCTGCAGCAGCACTTTACTGCCACAATTGAATCCTGCACTGCGCATGCTATGATAAATGAGTTAGCCTCAGTCATATTGTACTAGAGCAGCAGCCTGAGCACTTATAGAATTGCAGCTGAAAACATGCACCATCCACATTATGGATGAATAACTCACTATATGATACAATCTATTTACTCTCAAAGTTTAGAGCTAAGAGAAATAATACCATTGACTGTGTGGGTATGTATGTTAAAATACATTATGGGGCCAAAATCTCACCCCCAGATGCTGAAACAAATTTTAGCAGTAACTCCGCTACTTTATTAGGTACACCTTTCCAGCACTGGGTCAGACCTCATTTTTCATGGCAGTGCTTCAACAAGATGCTGGAAACATTCCTCAAAGATTTTGAGCCATGTTGACATGATATGATGTGGCGGCTGCACACCCACAATACAAATCTCCCATCCCACCACATCCCAAAGGTGCTCTGTGGGACTGAGCGCAGTGAACTCATAAAGAACTGGATGGGATCAGCATCAATACTCAGCTAGGCTGTGGTAATGGTACTGAGGGGCCCAAAGTGTGCCAAGCAAATATCGCCCACACCATTACACCACCAGCAGCAGCCTGAACTGGTGATACAAGCCAGTATAGAGTCATTGTTTCATGTTGTTTAGGCCAAAGAAAGAAATCAAGATTCATCAAACCAGGCAGCGTTTTTCCATATTTCTATTGTCCAGTTTTTGTGAGTGCATGAATTGTAGCTTCAATTTTCTGTTATTAGCTGAACAGCACCCAGTGGGTCTTCTGCATCCGTGTACCTAACAAAGTGGCCAGTGATTACATACAACAACATTATATACCATAGTCTGTCAGATTTTTCTCCAAGGAAAGTCATAGATGTCACAATTGTTTGATATAAACTGCAAGTCCCGCCTCTTCCTCACCTCTACATTTGATTTTACATTTACTTATGAACCAATCAGCAGATGTTTAAGCAGCTTCCGTGCATCCACGACTAGATGGACTAATAGTTAAATTAAACAGATGGACGGTAAATTTAATGTGACCAACATTTTGAAATTGTTCAAACACAATCCTGAAAACGTTTGCATTTTAAGGAACTTTACAATGAGCGCGATGCCAGTTTGCATCTAGATGCTGCGACATTTAAGCTCATACCCAAAATGAAGAGGGATCACCTTTCTTGGAAGCATCAGGGTGTATAACTGTTCTTAGCTGACAATGCACAAGAATTTCACAGGATGTCACAAGTTCAGCACTCATCATCACACCAGAGAGGTGCATGTTCCTGCCACACCCTCCCTAATCTGGGCAGCAAACAAAACATAATCCTGTAAATTTCTAATAGTGCTCCAAAAGACAAGAAGTATAATCCGCCTTAACATGTCCTTTAATCTCAAATTCAGCTTTCAAACGAAGACAATCCAAGACATAATTCCATGCACTTTAACACAATTTTTTATAAGAATTTTGTGAGTCATACCTTATCATGCCATATTCATCTTGCACTAAGCCTGTGGATAATTAACATTTAATCTTCAGTCACAGGGCATTCAAACATGTGCTGAGCCTGTACAGTGTATCGGTCACAGTAACACTGAGCTACTTGAAATAATTAATCCATTATTAGTCAAAACTAAAGCAACAATCGTTAACTTTTAGTCATTTTTGACCACTAAATTGTACTTTCTCAGAATCACCTTTGATTGGTGTCTACCAGTGAATTTTCTCACATCCATCCTGGAAGTTGTAAACCGTGATCTGTATTAAAAACTAAAACAAAACATGAAATTCTCTTTGCAAATCTGGTGCAGCACCCTTTTAAGAAAAACAAACAAACCAAAAAAAACCTCTTTTCGTGCTTGTTTTTTTTTCTTCTGCAAAACAACATATTGCATGCAGTGCTGCTGCTCCTCAGCTCTGTCTGTCAGAGGCTATTTCAGCCTGTCTGGCCTGTGCTGCATCAGCCCAGCTGGGAAGGCTAAGTGCTCTGAAGATGTGCTTCAGTGTCAGAACGACTAACAGCAAGGGAGCCAGCACAAAAACCCTCCATCTGACTATGTCACAGCATTCAGTGCTAAATGGGCTCCCTGGCAGCTTCATCATGGGAACTTCTCTCAGCCAATAGCGCGAGAGAACATTAGCAGAATGAGCTGCATCCCTTACCAGTAGAGCAGCAGCAGCAGCAGCAACAACAACAACTGCCAGAAGGCAGAAACAAAGCAGCCTGTTGAATATAATCCCTCCCTCAACAGAGACAGCACAGGGTGAAACTGTACATTATCACACACACACACACACACACGCACACACACACACACAAAGGACAAAGTGTTAGAGGTGTGACACAGAGGAGCAGCCTAAGCCCTCCACCCATCCTTCCTTTTCATAAAAAAAGTTTACATTTCTGCTCCACACACACACACACACACACATACCGTAACAACACCTAAAACACACTGCAGCTGACTGTAAAGCACAATGGGAGTGATTCAAACTCAGTGTAGAATTACATGTAAATGGGCTCAAATATGAGCATGCACACACATAATTCAAACTTTCACAGACACACACATGAGCATTCAATGAAAAAGGCAACATACCATCCAAATCCACCAAATGACAGACTTCTCCTCCTCAGCATTTTGTCAGTCTGACCTTCTCAGCAGTCTCTCCTCTGGGAAATGTGTACCCTGCTGTCAGTCTCTCCCTCTCTCTCTATATATATACTCTGTATACTTGCACTTTGTCTGTCTCTGTCTGACCCAGGCTCCCTGTCTCACTCCCTCTCTGGGCTCCTCTCTATTTGCCCCCCCTCTCTCTTCTTGCTCTTTTCCACCTGCCTCTCCAGAGCTGTTGTTTTCCAATTTGCCACTTGACCTGTCAACAACTTTCCTGAAACACCAGTCCTCAGGCTGTCAAACACAGGGGCAATCTGACACACTGACACATACAGGTACACACATTTCAGCTGGGGTGGGGGGAGGAGCCAAATGAGGAGGGGCCACAACCACCCATCTGAGTCTGTGGGTTTATTTCCCACACAAGCACACATAAAGAGCTACACATGCAGCACAGTTTTAATCTCTATAATCACAACAAAACACCTTCACACTGTCCACCAGGAAACGTGATAACTGCCTGCACTTTGTGTCCCCTGCTGAGCGTACTGATGCAATGGTGACACACAGTTTACACTCACAAATGCAAAAATGCTCCTGAAAGAGCAAAGATGTGCACGGGTATAAAAAAAAAAAAAAAAAGGCAAATAACTTGTGCATTTTGATTGTATAAACTTCAGGCTAATGCTGCACCAACCAATGTGTTCTATGCCATTTCCATTTGTAATCTATTAAAAGTGTATTAAAGGGGTGTGTGTTGAGTGGAAAATATGCCAGTTGCTTAACAGAGGAGTCAGACTGGTTTATTTTTGTTGCACTACTTAGCATTAATAACTCCTCTGAAGGAGAAAAAAAGAGCAGCACAGTTGTGCAGAAAGACTGCACTGAAACCTCTCATGTTGTGACCAAAGGGAGTGTCCTTCCTGACGCCCTTCCTTCTCACTCTGTTGACGGGTCTCACTCTCACAATTAATATGCATACAGTGTAGTGAAAGAAACAAAAAAACGGTTTGAGCAAACCTAATGGGACACATAGATTTCTTTTTTTTTTTTTTTAATTCCCAGACTCACTCCATGCACACCTATAACACACAGTTCATTTGAAGCACAGCTGCATGTACAAAGCTTTTGAGGGAAAAACAAACCTACATGCCTCATCTGTGGTTCTCTGTGCAACTGTCTGCAGAGGTGGCAAAATAGAAACATTCTTCACTTCAGCAGAAGTGCAGATGCTCGTGTTAACACAGGTAAAAGCTTTTTCCTGAAGAAAAAGTGAAATATACTTTAAAAGCTGCTATTTGAGGGACATTTCTAACAGCTATTTTTGTGCAGAGGAAACTGAACTTTGTGTCATATTAATATAATAATATTAATACTCAGGAATCCAAGCTCTGTTTCAACCTAAATTCTAATTCTAATGACTTTACTCAGCTTGAACATATGCTATGTAGAAGACCAGCAGAAAAAACAGATAAAAAATCTAGCTCAGTTTGCTGTTGCCTACATTGTAGATGGGCGATATATATATATATATACTTCATTACTTCCGACCTCTGGTGATCTGTTACTTTCAAACTTCACAAAGTTACAAAGAAAAGCAGCATACACACTGCAGCTTTATATACTCAGCAAACAGCCAGCATCACGAAGCTTTGCTTTGCATAAACTTTAGCTCAAAACCTGAACTGTAAATGTTCATGTTTACATTGTACTCTCGGTCCTATTGTTAAACTGAGCATTACTACCAGGTCTCAGACGGCCCAAAATGATGCCCAAGGTTGAAACTACTAATGCTTTGGTAAGGGCTACCACACGACCTTCGGTGGTGATTCACAGATTATGTAAGCGATGAGGTACTACAGGCTGCTTAAGGTTGCTGGTGAGGTTTTTTGTTATTCACCCGCGCAAAATAAAGTGGGAGGATATGCCACCATACCCTCCATCCAGCCGGTGTCGGTCCGTGAGGGTTTATCTTTCCGCTCTATAGACTCCAAAACCACAAGGAGCTGAGCCGTGAAGTTTGGCACGTGTTCTTTAGTCTTCAAATATGTGCAGCACGATATTCGTATTCCTGGATGTTTAGTACCCTTCGTACAGTTTGGTTTGGATGTGTTTATCTGAAGTGGAGAGTAAAGACACGGAGGATTTCAGGCTGCTAATGTTAATACGATGATAATATATGCATATGATATGCAACCTTTTTCTCATGCCTGATTGGCTTAGCTTAATCAAGTGATCATATTGTGCTGTGTGATTGTCTTTTTCTAATTTCTTGGACATTTTTTTTGTGTGTGTGTCTGTTCTATATGGAAGCTTGTTTCCGCCACTAAAAAAATTTCGACTTCTTTTTCTCAGTGGCGGCTCCAGAAATATTTTTCTGCAGGTGCTAAGGGGGGGCTAAGCGTTTTACTGAGGGTGCTATGAAGGATCATTTGTTATTTCAGTTCTCAACACACACACAGACACAAGCTATTTTCTTGGGGGTGCTACAGGGGTGCTATGACTTTTCCAAGGGGAGCTATAGCACCCCCTTGCACTCCCCCTGGCGCCGCCACTGCTTTTTCTCGATGTTATCTTGACATCTAAATTTATTTTATATTTTCATTAATTGCAGGAGGATACCCCATTGGTGATGGATCTTGTTTTGTTTGCTTTTTTTCTTGTAGTTGACAGATGTCAATATCTTAAGTTTATGTTTCATAAAGTGGGAGCTGCTAAGCATTGTGTACTCATTAATTGATTGCTGCCACTGACATTTATCAGAATTCAGGAGCTGAAAAAATATTTCTGGAAAATTTTTTGTGGTGTGTCACGGCGCAGTTGTGGTGATAGCAGTCATACGTTACAAAACAGGCAGATGTAAAACTCAACACTTTTGTTTAAACTTAAACCCCAGATGGGGCTAAGCAACAATTAACAAAGTCAACCCCCACACTAGTTAAACGCCTTCATCTACGGCAAGTGAAGTGACAACATGATGAACGAATTGTGCAACAGTAGAAACATAAAAAGAAAGTAATCCATGTAACGATGATGTAAAGAGCTGAGGAATAATTCCAATTATGAGCAAGTAAACCAGCTAAGAGATTATTTTAATTTCAGTTTAACTATAAAATAAACTTAATAACAGCTTTCTAATTTCACAGGTCCTGGTTAGTGCTTTCGTGATGCCTGTTCCCAAACAGAGATGCTGTTTGCAAAAATAAAATTTGCCTTTTTGCTAATCCAGCCACCATCCCAGTGCAGCCCTGTCACAAAGCATGCAATCACTACAACTAATAACCTACACCTCTTCAGACAAATATTGTATCGGTTCACTTACATTTTTATTCTTTTAATTTTCAGGGTCTTTCTTTTGGATTGTAAAAAATTGTTTCACTTATTCTTTTCCATATTGAAACAAATATCACATCCTTCTGTCTTTGACGAGAGCCTTACTTTCATTTCCAGTCATTTCAAAACGCAGAACAAGAAACTAAACACGCACTTTAGAAGCCTGTTGAATATGATGACAGTTAAACGCTTTCACAATGAAACCGACATGTTTTGTCTCCTTAAGTTTGGCACTCACTCTCCCTCTAGTGGTTTAGAGATGAAACTATAAATACAACCGCAACAGCAGCAAAATGCGAATATGAGAAACACGAGAGTTAAAAGGAGAGAAAAATTGTTGGATCTGAAACTTGAACTGTGTTGAAATTCTTGGTTTTGCTCACGTACTGTAAGGAAGAAAAACTTTTGGATATACTCATGGAGGACAGTCCATAGTGTCATGGAAGATTAAGCAGAATAAATGCTTAATGCTGAAGCATCTCATGCCACTTTATGATACACAAATAAATTGGTTTTGGCCACAGGAATCTGTTTTCTGCAAAAATGATTCAAAATCAAATGTACTCTACCCGGCACCTAGCTGCACACAGGAACAGTTAGACACGGCTGGTGACGCAGCAGCTGGAGAGCCAGATGTTACTCTCCTCTTTCTGTGGATGAAAGAGAAAAAAAAAACCCTACTGAACAAATGTAAAATAACAACCTTTTGCACACCCCCCCCCCCCCTCAATTTCTGTTAATCTATTTCTAAGAAATACTAATTCCACATATTATAGCAGGGGAGGAAATAAGATTAGTGATTGAAGACTATTTCTGTTTTTCATAAATGTCTCAAACTTAATGTGTCATTAGGATCGAAAGTATAACATAAGCCATGAACGTGAAAGGCTGTCACTATGGTGATGACATCATTTAGCCGGTGTGTCAAGTACACACCCTGTAAACAGTATTGTAAAACTGTATGGATCTTTCTCTTGGTAAAAATAGCTTTAATAAAGCATCGTCTGGAGGGACAGTAACTGCATGGTGGGCAGTTCTTTGTTTTAATTACTTGCTGCCAGAGATAAGTCAGAGGATCATCATCTCTTTGTTTAGTGTTGCACAACTTCATTTCTTCAGTCTAATGCCAATATCTATTTATACTGTAGCAATTGTACCATGGCCAGTTTTCTGTACCTTTGAGCAACAACATTGCCGCAAGTGCAGTTTTATGAACATTTTGAAATAAGCATCTTTATGACGGCCATATTTCCCCACAGTTATAAATGCAGCGCATCCAGTTTGTCCTTGAAATCTGAAACTTGCATTCGCACCACTACCGCCACAGTTTCTGTTACCGCAGATGTTTGTAAGTGGGTTGGGTGACATCACCCGACAGCAACCAGTTGGCTGATGTCACTGGGTCACCGCAGTGTGTTTTCTACTGATAAACAACACCAAGTGCATGGCAGCTGTTACACTACATGAATTTGTTCAAACTGTTTCAGTATGAGGAGTTTATCAGCAGTAAAGACTGATAATGGCACTGCTTTGTGCCACAGACGTCACGCTGTAAAGAGAATACATGGCACTCAGACAATCCTGGAATTTATCTGAGCCTTCAGGCGTGCTAAAGATGGCGATTTTCCCATCCCTGCATGAAATCAGTAGCTGAAATGGGAAACATTAGCCAGTCACGTCGATGCACTGATGATTGCTCACACTGGAGGTTCACGACTGTTTTAGCTGGGTGGTGGGGTCTGTGCTTGTTATTGGAATAATGATATAGAGAGATGTGAATTCGCTTGAGTTTTGTTCAGTGCGCCCATGTGATGAGCATTGATTGAATGACTGATCGCATTGTCACTTGTGATTGAGCCTTTGATAAGATAAGATGGCATTACTTTGGCCTCCAGTAACACTGTGAGAAATCTTGGAGTCATTTTTGACCAGGATATGTCCTTCAATGCACATATTAAACAAATATGTAGGACCGCTTTTTTGCATTTGCGCAATATTTCTAAAATTAGAAACATCCTTTCTCAGAGTGATGCTGAAAAGCTAATTCATGCATTTATTACTTCTAGGGTGGACTATTGTAATTCATTATTATCAGGCTGTCCTAAAAGCTCCCTGAAAAGCCTTCAGCTGATCCAAAATGCTGCAGCTAGAGTACTGACAGGGACTAGAAAGAGAGAGCAGATTTCTCCCATATTGGCTTCTCTTCATTGGCTCCCTGTTAAATCTAGAATAGAATTTAAAATTCTTCTCCTCACATACAAGGTCTTGAATAATCAGGCACCATCTTATCTCAAAGACCTCATAGTACCATATCACCCCAACAGAGCACTTGGCTCTCAGACTGCTGGCTTCCTTGTGGTTCCTAGGATACTTAAGAGTAGAATGGGAGGCAGAGCCTTCAGCTTTCAGGCGCCTCTTCTGTGGAACCAGCTTCCAGCTTGGATTCGGGAGACAGACACCCTCTCTATTTTTAAGATTAGGCTTAAAACTTTCCTTTATGATAAAGCTTATAGTTAGGGCTGGATCAGGTGACCCTGAACCCTCCCTTAGTTATGCTGCTATAGGCCTAGTCTGCTGGGGGGTTCACATAATGCACTGTTTCTTCTCATTCACCTTATTTACTTTGTTTATACTCCACTCTGCATTTAATCATTAATTGATATTAATCTCTGGCTCTCTTCCACAGCATGTCTTTCTCTCCCCTCAGCCCAACCGGTCGTGGCAGATGACTGCCCCTCCCTGAGCCTGGTTCTGCTGGAGGTTTCTTCCTGTTAAAAGGGAGTTTTTCTTTTCCACTGTCCTTTCCACTGCTCATAGGGGGTCGTTTTGACTGTTGGGTTTTCTCTGTATTATTGTAGGGTCTTTACCCACAATACAAAGCGCCTTGAGGCGACTGTTTGTTGTGATTTGGCACTATATAAATAAAACTGAATTGAATTGAATTAAATTGAATTGAATTGAATTGAATTGAATTGAATTGAATTGAATTGAATTGAATTGAATAAGATAAGATAAGATAAGATAAGATAAGATAAGATAAGATAAGATAAGATAAGATAAGATAAGAGTTTCAACAAAATGAAATAGAAAAAGAACAAATGAACTGTAGCAACAGATATTATAAAAAGATTATGTACAAGAAGAAATAGAATATATTTATTTAAATAATGCACAAAAGTCTTGAGCCACCCCTCATTTCTTTATATTTTGCTAGGAAAATGAGAAATAGGTGCAGTGATTTAATGAAACATGGAAGGCTCTTCTTTATTTTAGAGATGGCTGCAGACACTAACAATTGTCCAGCTCTCCTGACCTCCTTTGTACATACTGACAACAATTACAGTCCAAAATTTTAAATTTGGATTCATCACTTCAAAAGCTCCACTGACTTTTCAGTCCAGTTCTTGTGTGATGTGGCATACCTCAGCCTTTTCTCCTGGTTTCCCCTCATTAAAAATGGCTTCCTGACTGCCAGCCTTCCACTGAGACATTTCTGATGAGGCTTCAGTGAACAGTGGATGGATCCAATGAAGTTCATTGCTGTTTTTTTCAGACATTGTTCATGTGCTGTAGATTGATTTTTATGCCTGTGTCTTCATTTTTTGTCCTCCAAATGTCCAGTTTCCTCAAAAATCTGAAGGACACCGTGCTAAGATATGCCAAGTTTTCAGCTCACAGTGCTTTGGGAATCACCTTGTTGGCGTATTTTATGCCTGTCATGCTGTGCTATGTGTTTTTGCATCACACTGCTAGTAATAAAGTGCCCAAAGGCACAATTTAAAATTGCCTCTTTGCTAAGTTGTGTGTTATGTGTAGATACAACACTGGCCCCTTGAGTTAGGTGCCATTTATATGCTTGGATGATTCATACTTCAGTATTAACTGTCCTAATAAACAACCTTTGAAAATGGTCAGGTACACGGACTGGACTGAAAATGAGTAAAAAAGCAGCCAATGTCCAAAGAAAAACTTTGAAAGACCTTAAAAAAGCCTGGAGAACGAAAGTCTGTCTTCTTGGAAGTATACACATACAAATGAAATGTAAAATATTTATTAGAAAACTGAATATCAATATAGATATCGCATGTATTCTGTGGTAAAATATTGCAAAGAAGTAAATGCTTAGAAAATATAGATCGGATTGTGGTACAGTGCATCACTTTAAACTGTATTCTAATGAAGCTGTAAATGTGAAACTTTGCACATGCATAGTAGAAATATGATTTATGAGGAAAGATTTAAATCTTATTTTAGGAAAAAGTTGCTCAACTTTTGAAGAGTTTTTTTTTTTATTGAATTTTTACATATATGCACTTTTTATGACCTGGTGACCATTGAAGTGATGACTCCATCCATTTCCATCCATTTCTATAGTAAGAGCTTCAGCTCTCAAATTTTCAAATCTTCTGGATCTGATAGCCGTCAGGTTTCTGTGATATATAAATGACTTGGCTAATACACACAGGCACAACACATTCTTGTCATGCCTGCTTGGTGCATTTTCTTTGCTGCTTATGTAAAGCCTGATTTGACTGCGTAGTTAAACCCAGTGGGCCATCTGTGTAACAGGCCTTGAGTCATTTCATATCTTAGAAATATCCCTGATCAGTGTCTAATGTCACAGCACAGGTTTTCTTTGCACACCAGCTTTCTAACATGCTTCTGTTAATGTGATGCTAATGAAAGAATATTGACTCAAAAGCAGCAACAGAGCATTTTGGATGAGGGATACGAGGGTGTGTGTTTTTTGCACTTACAGTGTTGTGTGTGAGTTGTTGAGGGAGAGGTGAGAAATACTGCGTAAAGAAGCAAAATGTGCCAAAAACAAAATTAAACTAGAACTAAACATAGCATCAAATGGGACATTAATGTCATCTTTCATTTCATAGTCCTGTATGTGTCACACTGTGTGCATAAAACTATTTACCAAATACTGAACATCTCACAAAGGTAAAAACTATCTTACACCAAGTTGTATTACATCATACTCCTCGGTAATATTCATCCATTAAATCTACAATAATCCTGTAAATTGACATATCTTATAATTGCAGATCCCGGCAGTAATAACACTTCTTTTGGAAAAAGAAGACGGTCTTTATTTCATACATGTTTCTGATATTTGCAATCGCAAGGATGCATTCAGGACTCTCCATGCTTTTCTCAGAACTGTTTGCACAAAATACCATTTTCAAACTATAATTTCTTTTCTCAGGACTGTTTCAATATGAGACCCCTTTGCTGGCAAAACCAAACAATCCCATCAAAACAGCTTTTATCTGTGTTGAAAATAAAATGTTTTCATATTATATTCACAGCCTGTATACTGTAAATAACACTTAAGAATAAGTACTCGTTACAAACCCTAATCAAGAAAAATGTGTGTGAGGCAGGTGTTTGTAGCCATCAATTGTTAGTTTAAAAAAAAAAAGATGTTTACAACCTGGTAAAAAAAATTGATGTTGGTCTCTATACTGTGAAATGTATTTTGCATATTTAGCCACACTTATATGTTTGAGATCATCAAAGAAATTTTAACATTTTAGATAACCTGAGTAAATACAAATTGTAGTTTTTAAATGATCTCATTTTTTTAAAGGAAAAAGGCTGTTCAAAACTACTTGAAAAGTAATACCCTCACTTGTTAAATCACAAATTAGCTGTGAATAACGGCAAATGACCAAAATGATCCAGAACACAGCAGCAAGTCCACCTCTGAATGTCTCAAAATAAATAAAATATATAATAATCAAAATGGAGGTTTTGGAGTGGTCTAGTCAAAATCCAGATTGAGATGCGTTAACATGAACTCAAACAGACCATTCATGCTGGAAAAGCCTCCATTCATTCATTCATTCATTCATTCATTCTCTTCCACTTATCCTTTCAGGGGGGCTGGAGCCTATCCCAGCTGTCAAAGGGTGGGAGGCAGGGTACACCCTGTACAGGTCACCAGCCTGTCACAGAGCTAACACAGCCTCCAGTGTGGCTGAATTAAAACTATTCTGCAAAGTCCTTCAAAATTCCTCCCCAGTAATGTGACTGCTTTTTCACACAGGGTCAGGTAGGTTTGGACTGCTTTTTGCCTTTAAAAAAAAAAATAAAAAATTAAAAACTGCATGTGATATTTACTCAGGTTATATATATTGTTTGTGCAAAAAAAAAGTGACCAAAACACTAAAATGCTGAGCCTTCAAAATGTGGAATCCAAAACAAATGGGTTGCGTCACAACAGCTATGGCCATCTTTTATATACAGTTTATGATGTCATCTATGCATTTTGAACTCACCTATTTCAAAATATATACAACCATGAACAATGTTGCATTATTTTGTGTTAACAGTGGCATGTGTGCAGTAACTGTGATTATCTTCTTCCATCTGTCGCAAGTGCATAACAATGCAAGGTGTTTAAGTGAGTAAGAATGTGTTAAAGGGGGTTGCAAATAGAGAAAACAAGATACGCAAATAGTGTCTATATGTGTAAACTGCCAAAAGGGTGATATATTCAGTAAATGTGTTCAGCTCACTCAGCACTGGGTTCAGAGTTTTAGCAGTCAGAAAAACTGTAAAGCAAACAATGCAGTGGTCAGTGAGTATGTTTGTGTTGTATGAAATTAAAGCAACCATATTTATGTCTCACAATTTGTTCTTCACATGCTTGATGAATTCAGTTTCAGCCTTTTCTCTCTTCCATCAATCCAGTTTAGTTTATTTCACTTTAGTCCCTCATGTCTTCCTAGATAGCATTCTTCCCGGCAGCCGGTGGCAGTGGGACTCCACAGGAGAGGCAACATTTCCATCTTTATTTCTTCTGTGTCGCTTCTCCCCTCTTTTATCTCTTTCACAGCCATGTAATGAGGTATTTAGTCATTAGATGGATTCCCAGGAGAGGTGATACACAGACAGATGCGAAAGACCTTTCTCTTTTCTTCAGCTAACTCTCCCTCCCTCCTCCCAACCTGCCTCCCCTTCTGTTTCTAATAGGTTACTTAGTCATATGAGGTTTCACCAGAGGGTTGCTGATTTAGTAATAGAGCTGATGCTCTGCTTGATGGCTCCTGCCTCATTCCCATTAATCGCCATCTGTTATAACACACACAGAGCATAGAAGTACTAAAGCTGCCTATTGATCAGCTACCAGAGAATATATGAATGTGTCATAGCATTTCTTTTTCTTTGAATATTTCCTGCACACAGATGGTTTCTAGTGATAAGTTTTTGATGCATGTCTGCTAAAGGTTTTAGTCAGTTTTTAAAAAAAACACCTTTAAACCCCAAAGCCACTTTATTACTGGTGGTATACCTTTTCAACTGCTCATCAATGCAAACATCTACCACATGGTAGCAACTCAGTGAATTTAGGCATGTTGACATGGTCAAGATGACCTGCTTATATTCATCAGACTCATCACGAAATATGATTTAATTGACTTTGAATGTTGCATGGCTGTTGGTGACAGACGAGTATTTCAGGATCTGCTCATCTACTGGGATTTTCCTGCACAACAATCACTGATTTTAATGGTTGGGGATATTTTCTTGACACACTTTTGGCCATTTTGTACCATCTGAGTACTATTTCCATGCCACAGCCTACCTTTGGTGGGCTGTGGCAGAAGATGGCTGCAGCTTAGGGGGTAGAGCAGGTCACCTACTGATCAGAAGGTCAGTGGTTTGATTCCTGGCTGCTCCAGGCCGCATGCCAAAGTATCCTTGGGCAGGACACTGAACCCCAAGTTGCTCTGATGCAAGCGTTGGAGTGTGAATGTGTGTGAATGTTAGATAATAAAAAAGCACTTAGCTTAGTTAAGTCATGGAAGTGCTTGTATGAATGGGGTAAATATAAACGTGTTGTATAAGCACTTTGAGTGCTCAGACAGAGTAGAAAAGCTCTATATAAGAACTAGCCTTCTTCTTCTTCTGAGTATTGCTGCTGACTATCCCCATCCTATAAAGTCCACACCACAGTGTGCCCTTCTTCTGATGGCTGCTTCCAGCAGGATAACTTGACATGTCACAAAGCTCAAATGATCTCAAACTGGATTCTTGAACATGACAGCGATTTCTCTGGCCTTAAATGGTCCAAAATATCTGAGGACTGTTTCCACCTTGTTGAATCTGTGCCACAAAGAGTTAAGGCATTTCTGAAGGCACAATCGGATCCAACCTGGGACAAGGAAGGTGTACTGTGCCTAACAAAGTGGTCATGAGTGTACAAGGTAGTGTACAGCTCTTGCTGGTCTCAAGCCAGGTTAAATGGGAGGTGAAAAAAAAAAATCTGTGCCAAACCAATTATGCAGATTGACCTGCTGAAAAGAGTAAAATGTTAATGACCAGACTTCTGTTTCCTTGTCTGAAAATAAAACATAAAGTGATGTAGAATTTCCATGTGCTGCTGCAATCTGATGCTGCACAGGTTGGTACTGGAACAGTAGTTTGAGTATTTATTATGGGGCCAGATCACAACGGGTTTTAAGAGCAATACATCAAATCTTAAACTCAATACTAAATGCAGTGGGTAACCAGCATCTTGTAAGAAGTCTTTGTCCAGCATTTTGAACACGGCATTTTGAACAATCATAAGTCTATTTAATCCTACCTGATTGAAACCTGTTAAATAACCATTACAGTAATCTAACCAAGAGGAAGTACAAGCATGAATGATAGTCAGAGTGTCACAAAAACCCAGTACTGATTGTATCCTTAGATAATTCTAGTAGCAGGGCCGGGCAACCTTATTTAAATGCTTTTCAACTCAGGACCAAGGGAGGACTTGGTACTTGGATGATTGTCTGAACCAATGATGAGAATTTCTGCTTTATCTCAGTTCAAGTTCAAAAGAACTGCACACATTCTTCTCTTAATATCAATTATATATCAGCCTATATAATGAAAAAATGATATGTCCCAGTGTAGACCCCTGAGGGACTCCACAATTCAGGGTAGAGTGAGGAGAGCTGTGGAAACAAAACATTTTCATTTGTTCAGATATGAGCTATTCCAGACATACCAAACTTCATCCTCTTTATGATCTACTGTATCAAATGCTGTGCTTGAGTCAAGTAACACAAGAGCAGAACATGTGCTGGCATCAGCAGTTCTTAAAATGTCCTTTGTCACGGTAATAAGTACAGAGATGCTGTCAACCATTGGCCACACAAAAATTATGTAAAAATCAGGAGCTGTTTTGTTTTTTTTTTCTTTTCAGCACAGTGGCGTGGTGATTAGCACTGCTGCCTCACAGCTAGAATGACATCTAGAAGGTGTGGGTTTGATTCTAGCTTGGTCCGGGCCTAGCTTTTTTGGATCACATGTCATTAATTTTATCTTCGAAAAAGTTGTTGCTGCTATAATATGATTTGAAACTACAGGATATAAAAGATGATCCCCTGTGTTAACTGGAGCTCTGGGTCTGTGCTTATAGGTATGAATTAAAGTAGAGTAAATAGTTGGCTTAATTGCCTTCTTAAACTGTTCATTGAAGGAAATAATTAATGCTTTTTATTTCTTGATAATGTACCTGAACATTTGTTGTCTTCCATCTCCTTTTAACCCTCAGGCATTTGTGAATGAACATTACTTGTGCCTCTCTAAAGTAACTGAATTACAGTGATGCACTGCTTATTTATAATGAAAATAAAGAAAGATATTACAGAATGTTTTAAGGGGAAATATTTGAATATGTTTAATAAGCAGTTTAACTAATTAAATGGAATATTAAATATAGCATGTAATTAAAATATTTACTTTGAAAGATTTTACTTAAAAGTCACATCTTTCAAAGCAACTGAAAAACATCCTTTTCTTTAAAAAAATAACACACACACACACACACACACACACACACACACACACACACACACACACACACACACACACACACACACACACACTTATTGTTGCTGTGTGTGTATATATATATATATATATATATATATATATATATATATATATATATGTTTAAATAGTAATTAAGCTAGTAAAAATATAATTTTGTTTGGACTGAAACAGATGAGGTGAATAGTGGAACTTATTGCGCTTTATTGTCTGAGAAAATCAATTTGGAACTACTTTATTCAACATATGATAAAAATCTCATAAACTTTATTTGATTGTTAGGAAAGGAACCCCCTCAGCTGTGTCAGCTGTAGATAGATATATATAATTTTGGTGCAGATTTATTTTATTTTATTGCATTAGCTTGCACTGATTTTAATTTCCTTCTCATATCTTTCCTTTTCTTATTTTCCCCCATGATCTTGATTCTATCTCTGTGCAATAAACCCTCCTCTTTCTTGCATTCTATTTTTATTTTCCTATTTTTTTCGCCCCATGGTTCATCTCTTTGTTAGTAGATTTTAGTAAAAGTGACAGCGAGCCCACCCGTACACCCACTCTTCCAGATCACCCACGCAGAGAAAGGGGAGCGCACATCCATAAACAGCAGGCATCACATGCACCCATGCACACAAGCACACAGACAAGCATTCATAAATTTCAACACATGTACAGTACAAATTCATGTTCTCAAATTAATAAACTGTGACATGTGGACACCTCCTCCACCCACGGGTCCCACAGTGCTGCCATTCCTTTTATTTTTTTATTCCCATTATTCAAAAACATTGATCAGGAAAAAAATGCACTTATTAACATACTTTCCTTTTACTGCCCCAGAAGCTCAACAAGAAAGACTCTGCAAACACAATGTGACACCAGCAGGGGCAAGTGCAATTGCTCAGCCTACATAAAAGCAATTTAATCAGGTGTACTATGAGAACATGGCAATTTCCTCACAGCATTTCATTTTCCACATAATGGGAACACACAAAAACAAACACGGGCTGCAGAAGTTTGGAGCAAATCCCCTCTGCAGCTTATGACTCATGTGTTTCTGTATTAAAGTGTACATTGATCTCATCACCAAAAAAGGTAAGGGAATAAACAGGAAGAGCGTAATCTTTTCTGGGGGCTAAATGCGGCTAAGTTGGAACCAAAGCAAGATGGAAAATGGTAAAATGAAACTGAGTTAAAGGGCAATAAGTGTGAGTAAAGAGCTATAAAGGGGGAGGAGGAACCATCAGAGAACTGAGATTTAATGATCAGAAAATACAGTTTGGAGGGAAAAAAAGTTTTCAGTCTTTAGAATCATGAGTTCTGCATTGATTACTGATGAAATGTGGTCTGAGCTACATCTTTATACAATTTTATAAAACCACTATCTGTCAAAAGGAAGAACACACAGAGTTGTACTTTTCATTCATTTTTTTTAAACACACAAAGAGTAACAACTCTCTAACAACTCTGGTAGAAGTCAGTGAAGCTCTGTGCTAACAACTTCTCTAAAAGCTGCTTAGAGTGAGATGTTCCAGTCGGGGAGATGAGATCACCACTCACTATAAATAAGTGCACACAAAGCCTGGTTACCGACAAAGTCTGCTGCTCTCAAGAAAGATTAGATGGTGTGAACTGTGCAATGATTACAACATCACAGGACCAGAGAAGATGCACTACAGTGATGCACAAAATCGCTGGAAAGCATTTCTAGGATGACAACACCATGTGTACAAATGGGGGGGGGGGGGGGGGGAATTCAGGACTGTTGTTACTCTACCTACAAGTACATGCCCTGCAAACATCAGTGAGGGGGAGGGGGGGGGGCAATAACATCCAGCATGTCAGATGTGTGCAAAAGACCACCTCAGGCATTGCTGATGAGCCAAAAGTTGATCTTTCTGGCAAAAAGGTATGCCAGATGAATGCCATGCTTGATGGGAAAGGGCAGGGTGCATCTGTGACGCATGATGGAGGGATCATTGTCACTGGGGGCTGGATTACAGTCATTAAGGAAACAGTTACTTCAAAGTGACCCAAAACACACGAGCAAATCACCAGCAGAATGGTTAACAGAGAAAAAAAAAAGTCATAGAATGAAGTCAGAGTTCTACACTGAGTGAGATGTTTGGGCATAACCTGAGACTACTCAAGGATTTCAGTAAGGAAATTGAAATGTTAGCATGCTATTATTTTAGTGTCTCTCTTTGTCTGTGGTTGTGACCTTGATGAAGATTAGGGTGGATTGTGAGTGATCAGTACAGAAATCTTGGGGATTCCAACCAGGTTGCAAACTTCTTGCAACTGAACAAAGAAATCATGGAAGTGGAAGAGGGAAAAAAAGAGAGAGGGGGAGAGAGGACTGTGAAATGTTGATAGTTTGAGGGATTCATAGACGTGATAATAACGGACAGAGAAAGGAGGAGAGGACAAGAAGAGTTGAGTCGTGAGGAAAGAAGGAAGTCTTTAAGTGCTGTTTGACTTTTACAAGGCCTTTAATCAGCTCAAGATAAAATGGGGGCAAAAGATATGAAACAGGCAGCATGGGCACGATAGATAAACGCAGCAAAATGCATTAACGATTTACAGTAACATAAATAACACACTCTGAATTGCGTTTTTTTCTGAAACACTGACTCGCCATAAGAATGTATGCATGATGCACAGTGTGCAGTTTGTGTTTGCTCACAGAAAATGGGACGAATCCTGATGTCTCTCCGTCTGAGATGTACAGATTAGCCACCATCCATTTGAACTGAATCATCAGTAGATTGTGTGAAATGCTGCCAGCAGGACCAGCCGTCCACTCGACACTGCAGAACTGTGATTTGTAAAGTGTTTTAGTCTGGGACTGCTGTGTCAAGAGTCTCTTTCTGACTTTTCGGTTGATGTGACGATTGTGAAGCTCCAAAGGCTATAAATATCCCAAAGTCTGCTCACTGACCATTCATACTCGGGGCGTTGCAGCTGGGGGTACAGCTCCTGACATCCTGGTCAAAAATGCATTGCCAAGTGGTCTTTGTGCTAAAGCAAAACACTTGCAGATTGCTAACTGCTCGTTACATTTTGTTAATGTTTAGGTGCTCACCTAAACATTAACAAATATGAGAAAAATATAATTTAAAAACATGTCAGTCAGATCCCACAGTGGAAATATGCAGGTTTATGTAGTCTTTTGAGGAATATTATAATAACCGTATAATCTCTTGCAGAACGTACACAGAGTGCTGTGGACACCATGGATGTTTAGTTGGCTCTATTATAATACTGTCTATTCTGCTTAGAAAAAGACAGGAAGAAGCCTTTGCAAGTTGGTGCTCTTGAAATTATCATCTATTGTCTGATGACCCACGAGAGGCAGGAAAAGACTAGCAGTGGAACGGCAACCACAGACCCTGTAATGTCAACATAATTCGGCAGCTTGTAGTAATAACAGGCAAAAAAAGAGAAGCAAAGTGGGAGGCCACAGAGGGGTTCTTTTGTGTGTGATTTTTAATTCACCCTTATTGATTCTGATTTCTATTGACTGTTGTTACAGCATTTTGTTACATCATTTTGTTACATCATTTTGATCTCAACAATTACACAATGTATCTCAGCAAAGATTTTCTACTATTTTCTACTCTAATATTGAATATTGCATCGTGAATCCTGCTTCTATGTGTTGGATAGTCGCCTGGGCACCTTTGCACAGTCTGTAACTTGGGTCCTGTCAGCTGTGGTACACTCCTGGATCTGGTGCTTAGGGCCTGTTCTTGTGCTGCCATGCTCAGAGCCTCTGTGCTGACCCTTAATCCCACCTTTTCTAGCCACTGGTAGAATTTCTTGATGTCAGCCACTTCCTCTGTCTGTCAATGGTGTACCCCATGCAGGGGCTTCTTCATGCATGATAGTTTATCTTCTGTCTTCAGGCGCTTGAGGCATTCTTGGAGAAGCTCATCTTAGGGAGGCCATCTTCACAGCTTCACGGATGCTCCGTGATTCATCCCATCGTGGCTCCAACACTCACTAATCCTCGCTCTCCCTCTTTCCTTTGCTCATAGAGCCTCAGGGTGCTGGACTTCGGGTGCAGACTTTCAATGCGTTGTGAGTTTTAGTGTCTTGACGTCAGTGCCATCTATCTCCTCCTGTGGCCAGCTCATTATTGCAGGACCTGTCTTAGCTTCTGGAGGCATTTGGCTGTGCATGTTTATTATGGCTCCTGTTGACCTATAGGATACCCAAGTGCTCTTCTGTATATCTACTATTCTGCCTTCTGGCCACTCCACCCCTTCAGTCCAGATCACCTTCCATCTTTTCACAACCATTTGGCTACACTTATCCAGTCCGACTGGAATCCCGGTATCCTCGCTGAGGTGGATCAGTGAGTTAATGTCTTGCTCACTCCTGGCATACAGCTTGATGTCATCTGTGTACAGGAGGTGGCTGATGGTCATTACGCACGCACGCACGCACACACACACACACACACACACACACACACACACACACACGCTCTATGTTCCATGCTCAATCAATCAGAAAATATCATACAGATTAAGGTGTAAATAGAAGTAGAACTGTAGTCATTATAAAAATAAATAAATACAAAATACATGAATAAATAAAAAACTTTGGCCTATTGTTTCAACAAAACAACATTGTGATGATGCCACTGCTATGAAACCTAAAGCTTTATTCAGTTGTTCCCTTATTTACAAGGCGTCCCCACAGCAGATGGATCCATAAATTTCATTTAACGTTTTTTTCTTTTGACAGATGTTTATATCCCAGTTCCTTTTGTGTATTAGGCAAACAGCTTAAACACTATGCCACAGAACCACTGGTGACCCTGCTGCGTGACTGATTTTAAATTTCTGCAAACTATTCAGTCAGGGATGTAAAATCTAAATTTAGACATTTTTAAGGAGATACCCTTCAACAGAAAAGCACCATAAAACAAACAAACCATAAAACAAGCAACTTGGCCAAGCCCACATCTGACACGTTTAGCTGCCATGAGACTTCTAATTCTAATTCTTCTCATTCCCACAGCACCATCATGCTGAAATATAGCAGGATGCAGCATCTCTCCAGCTGATCCAGGGTTTTTATTGGCTGCTGCCAGTAGAAACTCTCCTATGGTGTCATGCATCATGCTTCCTAAGGACAAAGAGTAATGATCCTAATTTTATCCTCGTATTTCTCCTTTGCCACTGCATTCAGTAGGGATCATGTTTCCATATTAGACTCACACACATACACACTGTATACATACACATAAGCACAAATGAGTTCCCACTGGCACATGGTTGGAAAATTCACAAGTGAATTACGTGTACCTGTTGGCTCATACACAGGTCAGAAAAGTAACATATCAGAAATGATTCAAATGCACTTGTTTTCCTCTCCTTACACTTGTAATAGATCAAAGCTACTTGTTTTTTTTAGCGTTTGAACAGCAGTGTCTTTTTCTTGCCTTGAATTTCCTCCTGTGGCATGTATATTGGTGACGTGAGATGAATTTATGAAAATATTAAGAAACACTGTTCTTGTCCACCCACTCACATATGCAGAACTTCATGCCCCCACTCACCATCCCCCAAACACACACACACACACATAAACACAACATGGTGTCATAAACCACCAGAGAGTGCACCACCATAAAAAGACATTGCAGCACTGTTGCTGCATTAGAGGGAAGAATATCTGCGTGCCATCAGATTCCCAAAGGCTTCTTCTCAGCACCCCCTCTATGCACACAGACAGATTTCTCCCAAGTTTAAGAAAATACAAAGAAGACAACAAGTAAATGAATAAAAAAGGGAGCACGATCACTTTCCCTTTATTGCGTGCATGTCTGCAGATCACAAGTGTCAGATCGAGCCTAAAACCAACAAAAGCCTGTTACTCCAGCTGGAGAGTTCACACACACACACACACACACACACACACACACACGCTCTTCCCATCAGCCATTTGGCTCTCAGTTAGCTGTTGTCAACAGCAAACAGCAGCAGCAACATCTCGGCTCCAGAAGAAACGAGGGTGAAAGCCTTACCTCGGCTCCCCTGCAGATCCTTTAAAAGCTGGAGTGAACATCTCGCAGTCAGTGGATGGTGCAGCATTAGCAGGAGACCAGTGGACCAGAGGAGAGGTTGAGTGTAAATGTGAGAGAGAGAAAGAAAGACAAGGAGAGTGAGCAAGAGAGAGAGAGAGAGAGAGAGAGAGGAGAGAGAGACATAGAGGAAAGGGTAAGGGGAGAGGGAAAGCATATAGGGAGAGGGTGCAGCGATAAAGCACAGGGTAGGGCAGAATTATGTGATGAGAGTGAGAGTAAGAATGGGAAACAGTGTTACCATGGAGAGGACTACACCCAATCTCCTTTAAGCTTATTAAGAAAAGGTTAAAAAAACAAAAAAGACAAAAGAGAAAGTAGCGCTGAAATGAGAGAAAATGGCAACATTTGTTTTGGCAAAGGCAGAAAAGACAGAAAAGCGAAAGATCAAAAGAAATAGTTGGTAGAAAAGGAAATGAAAGAGGAAGTAACAGCGTAGCGGGGTGAGAGGTAGACCTGGGGCAAGGTAAGCTCTTACTCATCAGTGCTAGGAGCAACAGCAGAAACGCTCAGGTCAGAAACAGATGCATGATGCAGATTTATAAAATACAATCAGATTTTTTTCAATACATTATAAAAAAATATTATATTTTTCAGTTATTACTGTAGTTCAGTGATTAAATGCATCTGTTTTTCTGTGATGACTCTGCTGGCCCATATCCTAATAAGATTTACAGTATAGTGAATACAATGAATACAGTAATTAAAGTGAAAGTCAGTGAATTAAAGGGGATATGTGAGCTCCAGCTCTATATTTATATATTTATATCTATATAGTAGCTTTGCCTGACTTGGACCGACTGGACCTGGATTAAGCTGCCATGTTTTTAAGGATTCCCTTCTTAAAAGCCTGCTTTCTCATTGATTGGCTGTGCCCTGCTGGGCTTCCACAAACCTTAAACATATAGGGAACTCAAAGCTGGCATGAGGTCACAAGAGTAGGAAAACGTTTTAGAGGAGAATTGTTAGTTTACGGGGATCACCGTCACATATGCTGACATCATTATTTGCAGCCTAAACATGAGCTTGCCGCAGGAATCTACCAGAACCACTTCCAATCAGAAACGTACTTTTGATTTTGAGCACACCTGATTTGATAAATTAGCTGGAGATTAGCTGCCTTTTCTTCTCTATATCATGATTTAAGTATCTGTGGAGCTTTTCCATCGAAGGACTGCCGCTCTTCTTCACTGAGTCTATTTTAAACCACAGAAGGAGTTGTTCTTCGGTGAGTCGATGTGCTGAGAGATTTGGGTAACCTTTGCTGTAACCCAAGCACAGAGGTTACTCTTCTGTTCTTCCCCTTGTCCTTTTGTGTAATAAAAATAGAAGCAATGTCCATGTCTCCACTCCTCAAAAGCTGTAGCTCACCCCACCATTTTCCTTCACACAAACTGAAATCAGCTGATTATAGCATAAGTGCACAGGATGAAAAAAAGCATGTTTGTTTGATTTCTTTCTATCCACCGAGCATGCACATAACTGAAGAACCTTTCAAACGCAGGAAACAACATGACTGCAGCTGTAATGTAATTACTAAATTTAGTATGGTAATGTGTTGCATTACTGAAAAATGTAATTTGATTATGTGTTGCACCCAACAGTGAGGGCTGCTCAGCACATTTCAAAAGGTGCAACTTTTCTGGTTTGTGTTGCACTTTTTGCAGTTTCACTACTGCTTGGAGTAGCTGGTGAGCGTTTGCTGGTTTGAAAAGTGGGTCTGGTACCAACCTAATGCTACTGTATGATTGACAAGTGCCTGTATCCTGTGTGTGCAGTGCCCTTGGTTTCTCAGTCAGATCCATCCTTCGATTTTGATTTTGCAAATCAACATGGCAACAGAAGAAAATGTTCAACTAGAGGTTTTTAAAAAAGAGGCATCACAAACCATTGAGTGCAGGCTAATGTCCATGATTTTTACAGGGTCTATGAGTGCACTGAGATGACATTTTTACATTAAAAACCTTTGATTTTGAACACATGGTTCCTGTTTCAGCGAACAAAAGCCTTCTCTCCCTCACAGGAGTGTTATAAAAGGGTTTCAAGTAAAGGTCATCGATTTAGAAGTGTGACACACATTTTATCTCACATAGACACAGATAGAAATACAACAATCCACCAACACCATGAGATCATGGGTGTCGGTTATTCAGTAAAGTTGACCCCCCACTGTAGTACAAAGGCTGTCAAATCAATCTCAAACACATACATACTGCCCCACACAGCATGGCGTGTGATTGATGTGCAGCTCAGAGGCCACAGTGTTCCACTGATGACCCTAAAAAAAAAACAAAAAAAAAAACACTGGCCTCTCTAAACTATTTCTTATTGATCTGGTTTCCTGCCTGCAGCTCTACTAACACACATAAACACCCAGCAGTCATACACAGTCATACAGAGAAAGACGCTAACTGGGAAGGGGGGTGGGGTGGTGGTGGTGGTAAATTGGCTTAATTAAATTCACCTCCTCACTCCACCTAATTGAAAGACTGAAGCAGACACAAATGAGCCTACAGGTGCATCCACAGTCACTGCCCCCCCATACATATAGACACACCCACCTATCATTTGTTGTGTTTGTCTTCTTTTCCTTTAATCTCCAGGCAGTTTGATGCTTGCAGATCCTTTGTCAGTTCTAATTGGTCCTGCTGGTTGGGGTTGCCTTGGAAACCAGTTTAGAAAGTGTTGGCTGGAGGTCTGCCAAAGGTTGTGATAAGATTTGCTGTAATGACCCACTGTAACCAACACTGTGCCCTTTATGCAAACAGAAAGTAATTCCAGTGATGCCGTTTGTTGTCTTTTTATCTATTTCAGTAAGAAAAAAAAAGTAAATGCAGCTTTCTTAATTTTAACATGAAACATGGTGCATGATGGTACTGAACAGGTAGGGTGTGTTTCACTTTAACTGTCATCAAATCATCCATTCTTTGCACAGATTAGGGAAGAATTTCTGTGATGCAAAATGGAAGAGCTTTGGCAGCTGTTGGTCTATGACAGCGGGTATCACTGTTGCACGCTGTCTACCATAGTAACAAGTCCCCCACCAAAGGCCTAAATCTGTCTTTGTGAGCTTTGCTAACAAGCAAGATGTCAGAGTCTTTGTCAGGGTGAGCTTATGGCACATGCCGGAAGCTTCTATTCAAATTATGTAGTCAGCTATATATATATATATATATATGTGTCTGACACTGTCTCTCTCTCTCTTTCATCTCGTGTCCATTCACTCAGGGCAGTGACCCCCAAACTGGGAGAATGACTCCAGCAGATTCCAGGAACGACATCCGAGATGTCTGTGTGTGTATATGTGTGTGTGTGTGTATATATATTATATATATATATATATATATATATAGCCAATGCCTCAGTTTCCCTGTGAATGTTACAAAACAAGGCTTACACAATCATATTCTCTCTATGATTTTCTTATTCTTTCCACTTGGACAAGTATTTTTTCATCACAGTCTCAATATATTAATACTTGAAGTTATGTAGAAACCATTCCATATCAAATTTTCTGAGACAAAGCTAAGTGTATAATAGCCAGATAACATCTTGAAAGCGACCCCTTTGAGATCTTCAGTGTAATACCAGATTAATGCCTGGGTCAGAGTGCTGTAAATAGGAGACAGGAGCATGTATCATCACAAGTAGCACCAAAGTCTACTGCATTAAAAGTGCATGGTAATCTTAAAGGTCATACGGCCACAAATTAGGTTAACTATATGCAAAGAGAGGAAGAATGAAGTGGGACAGAAACAGGATGTGTATGGGAGAAGGAAGAAGATAAACTCTTACTCTTTTGTATTCAAATTAAGAATCAGAATGCAGTATCATGAGACCATAAAACTACATACCTTTACTGAGTAATACACTTTTATGTTTGCTGAAATTTGTTTTTATATTTTATAGTCAGTATTCAGTATAATAGTTAAATCCTAGACTCAGAAGAACACAGTTCAACACAGCCAGGCTTTCTTTGCACTAGCTGGCCTCCCAAAACCTAAAACAGTTGGAGATAATGAGTTTCATGACGGTGATTATCAACTTTCTGTTAAGGCAGGCTTTCAGCTTCACACTGCACACTCATATAAAAAGGGGCATTTCACATGTCATTTGACTCTTCTTCCACACAAAGGGATCCCTTTGAGTGCTGCTTACTCCAGTCAGAGACATAATGATAAAATGGTGATTAAAAATCTATAAAGAACATAAGAAACAGTAAAATGCAACACTGTTGCAAATAAGATAGGAAATAAATGGTGCAGAAACCTGTTAATCTGGTGATTAACTCTGAGTACACTCTCAGTGCTGCTGTTTATTTCTAAGGTAATGGCTGCACATTAGAGCTCTAATACTTTAAACTGGATACCTGATTAACTCGATGTTAATCAGGTCAAAATCACGAGCTGACGTGATGCGTTTCAAATCTCCAACTGTTTGTGGATTTCAGCGCAAGTGAAATTACCATAATAACCACATTTTGGCTTTGAAGTGTACTTTCTCAGCTTTTAGAAACTGTCTCGTAATTATGGTAAATGCAAAGTTCACTTGCACAAACATGTCGGCAGTGATAAACTCCGTGTTTAAGGCTGTTAAGAGGAGTATCGGGCTGGAGCTTATCCCAGCTAACCCCAGTAACTGCATGTCTTCAGATTGTGGGGGGAGACCCATGCAGACAACATGCAAACTCCACACAGCAAGAGGCCCGGGCCAAGGTGGAATCAAACCCAGAGGTTATGCTGTGAGGCAGCAGTGCTAACCACCGTGTCACCGTGCTGCCAAACATATCTTCAATCCAATATCATCAATTCAGTCTGTTAAAACTGGTGTAAACTAGACTTTTGGAAGGTGCAAAACCTGATGATATTAAGTTGTTTGAATTCAAACACATAATTACAATAAGATAGACCATTAAAAAAGTACAGTCTACTCAGAATTGATCAGTAATGTAGCAAAATGACAGCTGTTTAAGTAATATAAACTCAGTTTATTTCAGTAGAAGCTGTTGATTGGACTTGAAAACACAATTACAATAAAAAAGGACATGAAACAGCTCGGCTTACTCAGAATTAACAAGCAATATTCACATATTAGGCAATTTTAAGTAATATGAACTCAATATTTTTAAGTCGAATCAAAATCTGGGTTTACAGTGTGCAACATGATTATTTTATAACTTACACTGTCGCCAAAAGTATTCACTCACTCACTGAAATCATTGAATCCAGGTGTTCCAATCTCTTCCATAGCCACAGATGTATAAAACCAACCCCAGGTGTTTGACCTGCTTTTGGACACAGCTGACCGTCTTCCATATCATGCACAGTATAAAGCCTTCATTGCATATTTGTGAATCAGTTGTATTATACTGAGCTATTAAAGAAGAAATAAAAAACACAAGGCCAGACATTGCATTTGCTTTAAACAAGTAATCCATTTAATAGCTTTTATTCTGAAAAAGTGCAAATGTGCTTTAATGCAACATATGTGCTCTAAATTACTTAAACAAACTTGGCAGTGGTAGTGGTATTGGTATTATAACAAAGTGGAAGCAATTGGGAATGACAGCAACTCAGCCACTAAGTGGTAGGCCACGGGAGAATCACAGAGCAGGGTCAGTGGATGCTGAGGCGCATGGTGTGCACAGGTCATCGCTCCAGACCTCCAAGCTTCATATGGCAGGCAGTTTTCAGAATAAAAGCTTGACGTGTAATCTCTGAATATACATTATATTTAAGGGTGCCTTTAACTCAGGGGTTAGAGCAAGTCACCCACTTACTGGAAGGTTGGTGGTTTGATTCTTGGCTGCTCTATCCTTGGGCAACATACTGGACCCCAAGTTGCTCTCCGATGCGTTCACTGGAGTGAGAATGCTAGAAAACAATTAGGTGTGAAAAAAGTGCTTCTGTGAATGTGTGAATGAGGCATGTTGTATAAAGTGCTTTGAGTGCTCAAGTAAAGTAACAAAAGAAGATAAATAGTGGCTGTGCCCCTTGGTCCCACTCTCACTGTTTTTTTGTTTTTTTTAAAATCCGAGATGGCAAATGCATCGGAGACTTCAGAAGCAGGACATCGTAAATCAGTGGGTGATGTCACAGTGGCTTCTTCCATCTTTTAGATCCAGTCCACATGCCAATGAAATTATGGCAGGTCTGTGTGGACAAACAGTACCACCCAGTCCACTCAGTCAACTCTAACAGAGGCAGCACATCAACATTGTGGTAAGTAAGGCACCTTAGGTGAAGAACAAAAAAAAGTGGCACCTGATAAAAATCTAACTCTGATAATATGAGACATATACAGCATAGTTAAGCAAAGTTTCTGTGCACCAATCCAGAAGGACGAGCAACCTCAGAGCCCCAGAGCATCTTTTGGTACGTTGCAACCCAGCAGTGCATTTCCAGCTTCCAGACACACCGCCACACACAGTGCTGAAAATAAAGCAATATTAAGCACAAACACTGTAAAATAAAAAATAAGATAAATAAATAAATATTTATTAGTCTTATTACCCTTCTGAGCACAGAGCCATGATGCAGCCTTCATGGCCAGAAGCTCCCACTCGTCTTTTGCATCCATCTTGAAACCATGAAGCCAGATCAGAGCCAGAATGGTGGCCCACACTTCCTTATTGGCCTAATTCAACAAATTAAAAGCAATGCTTATGCTGAGATTCCAGACCATTTCTCACATCATATTGCCTTTATGTGAAACTACTAATGAACTCTTTCTGTCTCTGCATAAATTGTATATACCAAACCTACCAATGCAGGTTTCAGGTTTTCCACCTCCTTGCTCGTCTTTCCCAGTGTGGAAGCCAGAGCTGGATCTAGCAACCAGCATCCAGAAGTCTCCTGCAGTGATACCAGCTGCAGCAAAGGGTCTTTGACTGGCTGCTGAGACTCAATGCATTCTGCATTCCCGCATAAAGATGGTTTTGTCATTGACATGTCATTGAATAAATTATGCAAAGAGGCCATAGTGACTGTGAGGAAAGCTGTTTTTCCACACATACAGTATAAACACAGATACGCAATAGAAATACTGAAAAATGGCCATGGGCATGAATGTGGTGGTAATTTTGGGCTTGGCCAAGAAGTGTGGTCAAATATCCAGCAAGAATGATGCCAGAAGCTTGTTGATAGTTACCAAAAGTGTCTACTGGAGGTGCAACTTGTTAAGAGACATTTAACCAGATATTAGTGAGGGTGTGTATATATTTGAGCCTGTATGTATACATCTGAGTCTGTGGATTAGAGAAAATCCAAAATAAATTTAAACTAGTGCACCCAATTCTTGTTTTTTTTAAGTCATTAAATATGTATGATGTACAATCATTCCACCCTGGAAAAAGAACAGTTCAAAGAAATTATTATAGCCCAAAATTACCATGACATTCATGCCCATGATGAGTAAACTTCTAACTGTGCATACTGTAGGTTACAGAGTCCAGACAAAGCAATGTCTCTTGTATTGCACCGAGTCTTTGACATGCATATTTCAATAACACCAGTGAGAGAAAAAAATGTCAACATACCACCTGCTGTCTTACTCTTCTTCGGAGGTGAGGCACTTTGAGCACGCTTGAAGCGCGACCCAATTCTGCCGAAGGCTGTTGATAGAGAAGAAATTTTAAGCAAATCACGACAGTCTAATTTTTCTGTTTTCATACATGTATAACAGGCCTGAACAATTTTTTGGTTTTTGGTTTCCAAAAGAATAATCCAAATATTTTTGAGAGATATATATGCAAATGATCTTGTTGACAAGAATGGAGGTGTGATGATGCTGCTCACTCTGCCTGCCCTGTCCTTCCTCTTTCTGGTTTTGTGTAGGAGTTGGGCAGGGTGTGAGAGGTGGGTCCTGAGATGAAGCATGTCTGCTGGCACTTGGATTTTTATTTATTTATTTTTTTTTATAAAGAGCTTGGTGCGACCATTCTCCCCCTCTTCTCCCCAGCAGGATTGCGGTTTGTTTGGGTTTCCATCTTTTAGGGACCTCCAGCACCCGGCTGCATTCACGCACTTGTCCACAGGACCTCTCCTTTATTTTAATTAAATAAATTCATTAAATAAATTTTTGCTCCTGTGTGGTCTCCCTGTGTTGCCTGAACTTTCAGGCTGTTCACAATGGAATGAGGGCTTATCCATTTCAAAACTTGACAAATGGGACCTCGACTGGGATATTTAAACCCACTGGTAAGATTGGCGTTTGAGTCAGTGTTGGTGGTTTACTTAGCTTGATGTTGTTTAGCTGAATTTCTTTTTTAAGTACAGCCTGAAGTAACTCTGGTACTTGTGACTTAAATGCAAGAAAATTTATTTGACATAAAACCAAGTCAAACATTAACGTGGGGTGAAAAAGAAAGAGGCTGAGCAGTTCATCTGGACCAGCTTTTATAGCCAGGAAGGCCCAGGTGATCCATATTACCTGATGACCCTCATATATCATCGAATTATCAGAAAGAACAGGCCAGAAGACAGTAGGTGGGGTGTCCAAATTTGAAGCAAGTTTAAAAGATGATTTTGTAGCTGCTTTTTGGTGGGGCTGTTGTGGTCGTGGCTCTTGTGGTAGAGCAGGTCATCTACTAATCTAGTCCAGCCTGCGTGCTAAAGTATCCTTTTACCCACTGTTCTCAAGCTCGAAGGGGAAGTATTCCAGAGTCTGGTGGCCTAGAAATCAAATGGAACAACAAGGTGTGACTCTGGACAGAACTGTCTCAAGGAAAACATTGAAACTAAAAAAAAGGCAATAACTAGCAGGAACAACATTCTTGGCAAATTGGCAAACTCCTCGTGGTAAGCAGATATGAAGACCCTAAAATCAACTGGATTTCTACAAACTATTCCACTGTAGAATACTGCACTCAGGTGCGGAGGAGGTCAGTCCATGCCAGCAAGATCAACCTGGAGTTGAATAGTGCATGCTGAGTCATCACAGTGCCCCTTCCTGCTTTGCACAGGCTCTCTGGTATTGCACCTCCCAACCTGTGATGAGAGACATTATCAAGAACTGAAAGATACAAACAACTAAATGACATATGGCACCCACTGTTCAACCCCTCAACTGCAATCCTGCAGCAGTTTCATGACCATAGAACCTCTCCGTCCTTGCCAGTCTAAGACATATGACTGCAGAAGTGAGCATAGAGCCACCAGAGCCCACCCAATCATCCCCTTCAACAATTACCTAGTGGAAAATCATTATATAGGAAAGACTGGGTCACCCTCAACGTAGCCTGATCAAAAGTGGGCAAAACCAAGGATAATATGGACAAATGGGGCCCAACAACAAGCACAGAAGGCTCCTATAACAAACCAACTCAAACAATGGAGCATATTCTTCATGGTTGTCCTCGAGAACCTGTATGCACCAATCAAGATCTTAGGGATGCCAACAACAATGCTCTCTCCTGGATCAAGCATTGGTGTGAAAAGATATAAAAGAAATATACAACTGAATGTCATCTGTATTGCAGTGATAAGAAATGGCCTTAAAAGTGCTCAAAATATGCCGACGAGAGAGCAGTTAAAACAGAAACAAAGGACCTAAAACAGAACCTTGTGGCACACCATAGATGAGAGAAATGTACTCAATAGCAGCAGAAAAGCACAGAAGAGGATTTGTTTTACGTAGGATTTATTCAGTTAAATACCATGTATATACTGTATAGATTTGAGTTTGTGTGAATGAAAGGCGCATGCATCTGTGTGCTCTCGTACACAGGTATTCAATATCTAGAAGAAATCCTTTACCTGATCTTACTTTCTCCTTAACAGAGGTCCCTGCAGAGTGGAAAAATCAAAAGGTTAGGCCTTGTTTGTGTTACTCTATGTCCTTAACATTAAATTGGTGCAGTGTGGCTAAAGATCAGTTATATCTTTTGCTTGAAGGAGAATGATTGCCCTTAACATTTCAGAACCTCGATGGTTTGGGTGCAACGCATTGGTTGGATATTTGTGCTACCTTGACCACTGCTGGGCTGACTTGAATTCACTAAATTAAAGTCACGACGGTTTAAATCTGTTACACACAAAACAATCATCTTGATTATCATCATTTAAAAACAGTACTGAAGTTCAGACAAGCAGAAAACTCAATTCAAATAGAAAGCCATCAAGGGCAGAACAAAACACAATAAAATAAAATGGAGGGGGATGTAAAAAGGCAAAGAAGTCAACAAAAGCATGAATACCAGCAAAATACAAGAAAATTGAAAAATGATGCGGCCAATTTTATGAAAATTCATCTTATTTTGTTTTAATTATTTCTATGATTTGAGCCCTCATAACTTCATAAGTACATTAGAATCAAGAATGAAATTTTCAGGGTCAAAAAAACCTCATTGTGTGCAATTTTTTGATAGTCAATATTCAAAACATTTAATATCTGGACGCTTTATTTGCTTCTCTCACAGGAGAGAACTTCAAAAAGCTTTCTTTATCAGTTTATAGAGTTTGTGTCTGTCTCAAGCTCTGATGCTGTTCCCCCAGTAACATACAAAAATACTTTTAAAGTTTAGTTTTTACAGTACAAACTGAAACTAGGTTCAGAAGCAAAATCCTAATTCCAAAAAAGTTGTAACACTGTAAAATGTAAGGAGTAACAGGATGCAATGATTAACAAGGCTCATATCCATCTGCTCCCAGGGTGGTTAAGTGCATGTGTGTGTGTGTGTGTGTGTGTGTGTGTGTGTGTGTGTGTGTGTGTGTGTGTGTGTGTATGCGCCAAAAAATAACATAGAACCTACCTTGACCACTGCGTGGCTGAGGCCCCGGTGAACCCAAACAAAAATAACGAATATTTGAATCTGTGTCACACACAAAAAAAATAATCATCTTCATTATCATTTAAAAACGGTACTCTTGAAGTTCAGACAAGCCAAAGTAGAAAACTACATTCTGGAATAAAGAAAGCCATCAAGGGTAGAACAAAACAAGACACAAGAAAGAGGAGTGGAAAAAAATTCATCCACCAAACTGTGGGCTTTATTATACGAGCAAGAGCATTTCACCAACATCAGAATACACCAAAACCCAACCAACCTGTCTTAAGAAAAAAGAAAAAGTGACTAACCAGATTAATCAAAGTCTGGGTGTAGAAAACCAAATGAGAACCAAATAATCACCAACACCAAACAAAATATAACACAAAGAAGGAACATTTACACATATACAAATTCCCATAGATAATTCCATAAAGTGTGTTTTAATTGATTTTATATATCTATATTAAAAACACCTTAACCTAAATGCCCCTAACCTGGCACTTTGGTTTGTTCCAGGGGCTCATAAGCAGGTAATTGAGCTCCTTTTGCTTCACATTCTGTTGAGGAGACAACCAGGAGAAGGTGAGCACTGCTAACATTAGCACTAGTGATGGTGAGGTGAAGCTTCATGAAGCACTGAAGCTTTTCATTCAATTGGTGAACCCATGGGCCGAAGCTTCATTTGGTCTACTGCGCCATCAAGTGGACTAAATGTAAAACAGCAGCCAGTCCTCCTCCATTTCTCCATCTATCATAACTGTCACTTTAACAATAGCACCAAAAATATCTAACTCAGCGAACTCATCCTCAGTCAATCCTCAAACCATAAATGTCTAGAGTTTTTTTTTTGTTTTTTTTTAATCAACCCTTCCTCAACTAATATAAATACAGATAAAGGTAATGGAACCCCTGGACTCCATTACACCATTTCATAAAATTCAGCTTATTTTTGATGTGATTTGATTTTTCTACCTTTTTTCTGAGTGCTCAAATTTCAGGGTTGGAAAACAGCCAAAATCTCATTCTTGTTGAGCACATTTTTTTTCATTAGTCAGTGCCCAGGCACAGTTGATTTCCAAAGCTCATAAACCCATCTGCTCCCAAACACATCTAAAAAAAAAACATTTGGAACAAGACTATGTTTACGACTGTGCAGCATCCCCTCTTCTTTTAACTGTACGTAAACACCTGGGAACTGAGGAGATCAGCTACTGGACTTTTGGGAGAAGAACATTGGCCCACTCTTATCTGATAGTAGATTCTAGCTATTCAGCAGTCCTGGGTTTAATTTGTAATTTGTGTTTCATGATGCGCCAGATGTTTCCATTGATGAAAAGTCTGGACTGGAGGCAGGCCAGTTCTGTACCTGGACTCTTCCATGAGGGCACACTGTTATAATGGATGGTGTAAACAGCATAGCATCGTCTTGTAGAAATATGCAAGGGCTTCCCTGAACAAGACATGTGGATATGTTGCTCTAAAAGCTGTATATATCCTTCATCACTGACAGCGCCTTTTCTCAGAATAGCAATTCCACAGGCACTAATGTACCCCCAGACCCCAGAGATGCAGGCAGACCCACGGCTGAGGACCTTAGACTGTTCATGTGGGTGAAGCAGGTCGAGAAGGGCACTGAGGTATTTGCAAATGAGAAGAAGGATCTCGTAAGTAACGCGTGACTTGACCAGGAGCCAGATGAGATTTATGAGGGTGAGGTGGGGGTGGCCAAACACAGTTGCTACTTGACCAGATGCACTTCACATAAAAGCTGAAACACTGGCAGCACCTGTGCCATAGAAATGCTCTGTTTCACATTGTTTATATGAATTTACTGTATTTATTGAAAACACAGCTTTTTACCACAGTGTAGTACAGCAGGCACCTGCGCGGAAGTAAAGACATTACGGTGCTTGACTTGATCTCTTATCATGAATCACAACAAGTAGTTTAAAAAGAGTAATGAGGATGTTCAAATGTTCAAAATGTGAAACTATTTGAACGTCTTACACATAACATGTAACCACATAGAGCGATACACACAGACACACACACACACACACACACCACCTGTCCTGTCTCCCTTCTCTCAGCCACTCACATTGATGGAGGACACAGCCCTGTGGGAGAGCTCAAACTAAATGCTGGTTTTTATGTAACACAACATCAGCAACAGCGCAATATTGCTCATTTGCTACTCTAGGTGATTCTGCATTTCAGTTACTTGCTCAGGACGCCCATAACAACTCCAACTTAGCCTGCAAAACAAACACAAAAGCAGGAGATTAAGTAACTTTTGGTTCACGAGTGACGGGAGCAAGAGACTGACAGACGGATCGGGGCTGCATCTGCAGTTATGCAGACGCTGCTCCGGTCTGTCGTGGTAAAGAAGGAGCTGAGCGTGAAAGCAAAGCTGTCGATTTACTGGTCAATATATGTCTCTACCCTAACCTATAGTCACGAGCTTTGGGTAGTGACTGAAAGAATAAGATCGCAAATACAAGTGGCAGAAATGAGCTTCCTCCAAAGGGTGGCTGGCCTCTCCCTTAGAGATAGGGGGAGGAGTGCAGCCATTCGGGAGGCGCTCAGAGCAGAGCCGCTGCTTCTCCACATTGAAAGGAGTCAGTTGAGGCAGCTCGGGCACGTGACTAGGATGGCTCCTGGGTGCCTCTTGGGTGAGGTGCTGCAGCCCCAGGTAAGTGGAAGAGGGAGGGAGGATGGATGGATGGATGGATGGATGGATGGATGGATGGACAAACACAAAATGACAACAACAACAACAAAAAACTCTCCAGATTCCCCAGCATAGTGCTTTGGGGTCTTTTTTTTACTTTTATCAAAAACACTATAATCCACAAAATGACAGTTTAAAAAAAATGAAATTCCATTTAAATCTCATCTGTCTTACCATAATTCATCTTATCAATCATTAAAATAAGTTTCTATTATGAGGCGCAACTCTTCATTACTCAGAAACATCATCTATCATAGATTTAAGATGAGAAAAAGAAGAACATAAACTTCAGACTTTACATGAGAATTATTAAACAAAACATATCTGGCCTCTGAGGTTATTACATTAACCTACAAAAGCTGAACTGTCTGTGTTATACTTTTAAGATCCCTTAATTTTTTTTTTTTTTGAGCAGTGCAAATATTTATTTTACCCCTCTGTTTATTTATAATATCATGGCTCTGATAGAGCTCTGAAACTGTAAGCTTTATCCATCCTTTAAACACCAAAGGCTATTCAGTTTTGCTCTGGCGCTGCCCCACAGCTTAATAAAGCCGACATGGAAATCACTTTGGTCTACGTCAAAGTTAAATAAAAGTCATTGATTGAATGTGGTCGGTGAGGGCCTACAAATGTAATGTATCTATTTTCTAATCTGTGTTCTAGTAGTGTAACGTTCAAGGACGTCAGGGACAAGATTGTAGACCTGCACGAGGCTGGAATGGGCTATAAGACCATCAGCAAGAAGCTGATTATTCTGAAATGGAAGCACTATAAAATGATCACCAATTGCCCTCTGTCTGGAGTGCCATGCAACAAGACGACAAAGGAATGGCTATAGAAGAAGCACGTTAAAGTCATGGAGTGGCCCAGGCAGTCTCCAGATCTCAATCCTATCGAAAATCTGTGGAGGGAGCTGAAGCTTCAAGTTGCCAAGTGGCAGCCAAGAAACCAAAAGGATTTAGAGTTTCTGTAAAGAGGAGTGAGCCAAAAATCCCTCCTGTGATGTGTACAAACCTGGAGACCAAGAAGTGTGTTACTGTTGTGTTTGTCAACAAGGGTTTCTCCACCAAGTACTTTGCTTACTTTGCTTGGGGATCAAATGCTTATTTCACTTAATGACACACAAATCAATTTATAACTTTTTTCATATTCTGTCTCTCTCCATTAAAATGAAAGTACCATAAAAATAGAGACTGTTCATTTCTTTGGAAGTGAGCAAACTTAGAAATTTAGCAGGGGATCAAATAATTATTTCCCCCTCAGTAACAGCAAATTGAGAATAAAAAAATATGTTTTCTGCCTCATGAACTAAGTGCATGCAGTGCACATTTCATGCTGCTGTGACTTTAGGCCTGACTTCCTTCAGTGGTGTTAGGTACAGGTCTACAGGCTGCATGTGTAAAATGTATCTCTTCAGCAGAAAAACATGTTTTATATGTTTTAAAACATATCAAATAAAATAATCAGAGAAAATGTTCTGCTTCTAGACAACTTTATGCTGAAACTTTGAATATAACCTGCTCCAGACCAGGTAAGTGTTCGATATATGTTACTGTGGCAATCTAACCTAGTTAAGAGAGCCACCTCGGTGACAATGAAAACTCTGCCTCAGAGGTTAGAATATGTTGCAAATAATAATGCTTCATAGTATCAGTACTCTGAGTTTGCTCTGTGCTATTAAAGTAGCACTTATAAGTAAAACCCATTTAAGCAAATACTCACTGCTTAGTGGAATATATCTGGATATCAGGGGTCCTTGTATAGCCTCGCCACTGCTTTTGTTGACAGCAATGAAAGCAGTAAAGGCACTGATCACTACCGACTGGATACTGAGCTGCACCACCTTATTCTTTACTCCTCCACCTTGTTGTTCTCTGTGCTTTTTCTCCTCCCTCTCAAAGGAGTGAATCAGAGCGCGAGCAGCCAACATGTGGACTGTTAATCTGCAGACAGGAGAAAGGACGAAGTACTGTTGGGATTTAAATTAAATTTCCATCCTAGTAATGGATCAATAAGGACATATTTACTACAACTATTTAATGACTGGAAATCAGACATGAAATTAACTGTTTTTCTCACTGCTATGAAAAGACTAGCATTTAGATGTTGTGCTCTGAGTTAAAAGGAAATGTCATCATGTTGACATACTCACTGTGCTTCACTTTGTAGTCAGTATCTAATTCTACTACCAGACTAACAGCTCATTTACCCAGTGTCTGCTGCAGGTCTGAGACTGAAGTGCAGCTGGTTCTCAGAGGGATGACCTGCCAGGCTGTACTTCACTGTCACACAGCCCTCTGCTGCCTCTGAGCTCTGAGACAGAATTACAGTGTTTGAAGTCATGTTAATGACTGTCATCAAATACCTAAACAACAACATGACGGTGCTGCTTCTACCTGTCCAGTGAGCTGGGCATAAATCAGTGACCTCTGACCCTGGAAAAGTGCTGTGATTGGTGGAGAGAGGACAGTGACAGACACTTCCTTTGGTAAATCCCATGTGACTGAGATGTCGACCACAGTCGGCTGCAGAGCAAATCGCAGCAACTGCATCACCTGAAAAAGAATTAAAAAATTAAAAAAGACTTGTTGTAATTATTAAATTACAGTTTCTTCTGAAAAACAGGTTTCTGTGGTGGTGTTTAACTTGACTTTGTATTTTAACTTGAGTTTATTGTCTTACTTTTGGTTGCATCCTGTCAGTCCCTGTGATGAACTGAGCGTGACCTCCTCCTTGCTTGGCCATCCCATTGATGAGAGCAGAGCTGGCCCCTTCCCCAATCCCAAAAGAGAAACACCTGCAGTACAACAGTTTTCTTGAAGTACATTGAGGACATGTTGGACATCCTCAAAATTGTGTAGATATAGTTGTGTGTTTGTGGTTCCACCTGTGAGAACCTGAATTCTTCTTCACCAGATCTATCACTTCTTTGGTGTTCCCCACCTCTCCATCAGTAAAGACAAACAGCTGAGAGGAGAGTTGGTACATAAGGGACAGAACATCAGACCCAGAAACACACAGTTTGTGCTGAGAGCTGAGTTAGCTTTCAGAAACACAAATGGTTTTTATGATAATGTGCAAACAACAATGTACAGTTAGTATGAACTCCAAACAAAAGTGTTACCTAAACACCACATTAACTTTGTATGCCTCTTCCAACTGGACATGAAAATGAAGCAATAAGAACAAACTCTCATCCATGGTGTCTGCAGATGTCTGTGTACCTCTTGATAAGATAATATTTTCCCGGCCTTGATCATGTTGTGGGCAAACTGCCTGGTTCCATTATAGGAAAAGAAAGTAATTCACTATACCTCACCTCCTCATATTTTAAGGTGTTTTAAGTTTACGCTTAGATGAGTATTCACTGTAGTTAAGAAGTCATTGTATTGTGTGCGTGTGTGTGTGTGTGTTACCTGTCTAGTCTGATTGGGAATGCAGGGCTGGCTGTAAATATGTTTGAGGGGCTGCAGGATCTCCGTTCCTCCCAGATTAGCCTCCATCTGCTCAACTTTCTTCAGAGCCTCCTTCATGGTCTGCTGGCTGTACTCCACACTCTTACTGCCATCACACAAACATGCACCAAAACACACAAACATGCAGATAATTTACCAAACAGAGACTTTCTTGAGCTGACTGAGATGAGGGTGAAACTTACCGAAAGATGTGTTCATATCTGGACCCAAAACTGTAAATGTTGAAATAGCAGCCCATTGGTAAACTCTTCAACAGGAGCAGCAGAGTATCCTTAAGAGAAGAGGGAAAACATGGTGAGGTGCTGAGACTATAATTTGATAACTGTAACACCACATTATAAATACCTTGGTACTGCGGATGTTAGTATTACTCATACTTCCAGATCGATCCACTAAGAACACAAACTCTCCACATGCAGGTGTTGAAGACATCACAGACTGGGGGAACTCAGGGTACAGACTCACCATCACCACTGGATCACCCATCAGAGTGCCTGAAAAAGAAAAGGGAGAGAAAAATTACACAAATTTTATTCCAACACATTTAACTCCTGACATGAAGAATGACAATGAAATTTTTATTTGCAAACCAACAACTTCACAGTTTTCACTGACCTGCCTCAGCAGAGGCCTGTCCTGCCTCCACCACAGCAGTGGGCTGGTGGACGTCTTTGTAATAAATCAGCAGTTCAACATCTCTGTCAAACTTGTGTCCTGCAGCCAACTTGACCTGCAGACCACAAACACATTCATATTTAGTTCTCAGTAATCAGTAACAACCACACACAGCAGACACATCAGCACTCTACCTACCGTGGCCTGGGTTTGATCAGTGATGAGGTACTGGAGAGGGTCCAGGGAGCAGTTGGACTCTACTTTAGAGACTGGACGAGGAGAGGACACTCGGGCAGAGAAAGACAGACTGTAGGGCACCAGAGAGGCTGGAACAGAAGTCACCTGGACACCTGCACCTTCACTACCTGCACACAACATCAGGTTAGAAGTCAAGTCTCTGTTCCAGTTACAACTTTAAATGACACAGAAAGAGGAGAAAAATTACATTGCAGTTACAATAATAAGTAAACATGCACAGAATAGTCATATCTCAGTGAGCATCAAAAAATCACTACTTCTGGATAAGGGTTATTAACTTATTTTATGTATTCATTCAGTCTCTGTTTCTTTTTATTGGTAGTTTAAATTTGAATAGAGTGTAGCTCTTCTTGTAGTAATAATAAATTAAGACAAAAAAAAAAAAAACTTATGTAGAGATGTAGTACACACTGAGGTGTTTTTTATGGAGTAGTCTAATAGTCCTTTAGAAAAATATTTAGTCAGCCACTTATTGTGCAAGTTCTCCTACACAGAAAGATGAGAGGTCTGTTATTCCCATCATAAGTACACTTCAACTATGAGAGGCAAAATGAGAAAAAAAATAAAAATAAAAAAATCCAGGAAATCACATCGTAGGATTTTTAAAGAATTTATTTGTAAATCATGGTGGAAAATAAGTAATTGGTCAGTAACAAAAGTTCAACTCAATACTTTGTAACATAACCTTTGTTGGCAATGACAGAGGTTAAAAGTTTCCTGTAAGTCTTCACCAGGTTTGCACACACTAGCTGGTATTTTGGCCCATTCCTCCATGCAGATCTCCTCTAGAACAGTGATGCTTTGGGGCTGTCGCTGGGCAACATGGACGTTCAACTCCCTCCACAAATTTTCTGTGGGGTTGAGGTCTGGAGACTGGCTATGCCACTCCAGGACCTTGAAATGCTTCTTACGGAGCCACTCCTTTGCTGTCCGAGCGGTGTGTTTGGGATCACTGTCATGCTGATAGACCCAGCCATGTCCCATCTTCAATGCTCTCACTGATGGAAGGAGGTTCTTGCTTAAAATCTCACAATACACGGCCCCGTTCATTCTTCCCTTAAACAGCCCCAAAGCATGATGTTTCCACCCCCATGCTTCACAGTAGGTATGGTGTTATTATGATGCAACTCAACATTCTTCTTCCTCCAAACACAACGAGTTGAGTTTTTACCAAAAAGTTTTATTTTGGTTTCATTTGACCACATGATGTTCTCCCAGGCCTCTTCTGGATCATATGCTCTCTGGCAAACTTCAGATGGGCCTGGACATGTACTGGCTTAAGCAGGGGGACACACCTGGCACTGCAGGATTTGAGTCCCTCTCAGTGTACTGTGTTATGGTAGCCTTTATTAATTCGGTCCCAGCTCTCTGCAGGTCATTCATCAGGTCTCTCCGTGTAGTTCTGGGATTTTTGCTCACCGTTCTCATGATCATTTTGACTCCATGGGATGAGATCTTGCGTGGGGCCCCAGATCGAGAGAGATTATCAATGGTCTTGTATGTCTTCCATTTCCTTACAATTGCTCCCACAGTCCATTTATTCACACCAACCTGCTTGCTTATTGTAGATTCACTCTTCCCAGCCTGGTGCAGGTCCACAATTTTCTTTCTGGTGTCCTTCAACAGCTCTTTGGTCTTGGCCATGGGTCTGACTGTGTGAGGCTGTGAACAGGTGTCTTTTATACAGACGATGAGGTCAAACAGGTGCCAATACTACAGGTAACGAGTGGAAGACAGAAGAGCTTCTTAAAGATGAACTTACAGGTCTGTTAGAGCCAGAAAGCTTGCTGGTTTGTTATTGAACAAATACTTATTTTCTACCGTGATTTACAAATGAATTCTTTAAAGATCCTACAATGTGATTTTTCTGGATTTTTTTTTCTCATTTTGCCTCTCATAGTTGAAGTGTACCTACGATGGGAATTACAGACCTCTCTCATATTTCTGTGTAGGAGAACCTGCACAATCAGTGGCTGACTAAATACTTTTCTGCCCCACTGTATATATATTTTTTTTCAACCCTCAATACATACCCTGAGGTTGGTATTGAGGGTTGAGCACAGCAGGCAGACAGAACCTCAGCCCATCATCAGCCTGCACAGCCAGCTCAGTGACGTACTCCAACCTGATGGAGGCGCTCTCTCCTGGAGGCAGACTGCCCACACTCAGAGAGAATATATCTGGACTCTGCTCACTCTCCTCCAATAGGAAGACCTGCTGACCGGAGCTCAGAGCATCATCATACTCCTCACGAGCCTGAAGGACGGAGACACACGTCAGTATCATTCACTGTGTTTATTGTTGTCTTTAATCTTACTTATAATGAGGTCATATTTACTGTCCAGCTCACCTCCTGTTTCTCCTTCACCTCAGCTACAATCTGTGTCTGTCCAATCTTAGCACTGAAATGACAGACAGCAGCATCTCCAGGCAGAGGGAAGACAAAAACAGCCTCTAATGGTTTGTCCTCCTTGTTCTCGTAGTTCAGAGTGGAGACCACTGTAGCCACATGGTCCCTCACCTCCAGCTCCACCTCAATGCTCTTCAGAGGAACTGACAGAGAAACAGAATTAAACCTACAAAATCATAATAAATTAAAGTCAAACCAAAAATGTCTGTCCCTCCTTGTCTCCCTGACACCATCTTTATTAAATGTTGACTGCTCACATCTTACCTTGTTCCTTCTGGACAGTTAGCAGACCACAGGGCACCATCTTATTACCTACGCACAGCTAAACAAGGGATTTAATTTTAATATAATTGTTACATTTACATGTCACTGTCATTTACATGTCTTACAAATAGAGACAGACAATTCACTCAGACATTGCTGAATGGTGTAACATCAGGTCTTTTTCAAAAAGCTTTCAACAAAACACCAAAAGTAATAAATAAATGAACTAATACAAATAAAAATAATTCTTTAAAAATATATGAAATATTATTATGGGAAATACTTAAGAAGAAATGTTTTATTGTCTTGTATCAAATCATTTATTTTATTTTCAAATAATATAATTGTCATGATTGGCTTTATGGCAGACAGGAGATGGACCCAAGATGCAGGACTCGGAAGCCAGGATGTAGGCTGTATTCCAGGAAGCAGGTTTAGCTAACAACTCTCTTTGTTAACCCTGAAATGAAGGAAACTTTTTTGTTCCAGAAACAGAATTAACTCTGAGTCAGTTACCATCGTAACAGGTTCTGTGACCCTAACCTGGTCACTGGCAGGTTTCTCTCTGACTCCACCCCTCCTGCTGCACCTGAACCACCTGTCTGACACTCCGATTCATTTCCTCATTCATAAAGTTGCTGTCAGAGCGAGCAGAGGAGCGAATTCATCTGCAGACATTTTTAAAAGTGCTGAAATCTCAGCTTGATGTCAGTTCATCATCTTTTGTACGTAACATGAGTGCTTTTAGAGTCATTCACTTATCAACAGGCTGTAAGGACGGAGACAGCGACAGTGGTCAATCATTTGTCGTGATGTAAAAGGTCACTGATGGTAAAATGTCTGGATCTTGGAAATTATGTGAATGTTTGAAGTTGAGGCTGAAATGTTTTTAGGACTTGAAAACTGAAGTAAATATATTTAAAGTGACTTGAATACTGTCAACATTTTGAGAGTTATGGTGTCTGAAATTCAGAGTATGAATCTTGACATATTTTCCACTGAAAATCACCTACATCACTCCTAGTGGGCCTACCCAGAATCGGATCAGCAAACCATGTCTGAGTCCACTTGCACAGCAGGAGGGATCCAAAGCGGATCAGGTGCATGAATTTAGATCATATTATTCCCAGATCTAGTTCAGACTTCAGTTAGTTCATCCCATCCAGAACCATTTATAATGGCTTAATTTTTCCCGATACAATCTGCATTCTTTTTTTAAAATGGCTCATCCTCCCAAAACTGTACTGAAACCTGTAAAAGCTAACAATATTGACTTTCTTAAACCTCGGTTGTCACCATTAAGTGTTAAATCAAACGGACACATTGGCACATCGCTCGATCCAGAGGATGATGTCATCATCTTACAGTACGATATAATGCCTGTGCAGAGGAGCGGTGATGTTGTGATCAGCTTTCATGGTCTCTCCGCAGGCCTGACGTGCACGGAGCAGAACTTCATCACCAAAGCCGGCAGTCAGCTCGTCGCCGCGGTGCACGGCATCATCATCGTAGCTCCGGACACCAGCCCACGTACGAACCCACTCTGACCCAAAGCACCTTAACATGAGTGCACTTTCTCTTTGTGCTGATGTTGATTCCCACGCTTTGTTTTGTAGCCTTGGTTCTGCTCAATGAAATTTTTGCGGAGTATAAAGGCTACAGTTTGTTCAGTGGGGTCTCTTCAGCGTTCTTCGAGCATTTGTGTTGATCTTTTTTCTGAGATGTGCATCGGCCATCTCTCGTCCTTCCTTAGGTGGATGCAACATTGAAGGGGAGGATGAGAGCTGGGATTTCGGGACTGGTGCTGGTTTCTATGTCAACGCCACCCAGGAACCGTGGAGGACCAACTACCGCATGTACGCCTATGTCACAGAGGAGGTGTGATGGATTTAAGTCTTCCAATCACTGCAAAAGCCTGCAAAATTACTTAAAGCCACTCAGTGTTTTAAATGATCTTCTTGCCTCTGTCAGCTCCCTAAACTGATCAACGCTAACTTCCCCACCGACCCAGAGAGGATGTCCATCTCCGGCCACTCCATGGGCGGCCATGGGGCGCTCATCTGTGCTCTGAAGAACCCTGGGAAATACAAGGTACTGTGTGTTTCACTTGTACAAGAGGACAGTTAGTTAATCTATATATTCTGTAACAGACATCAGTTTTCATTTTCCCAAAGATCAGTCAAGGTCTACCGTATGCATTTCTGCCTCATTGTGCAAATGAGGAGGGCTGCCTTCTTGCTGCAGCTCCTCTACTATTGGTCAATAAACAGGAAGGGCTGCCTTCTCCAAGAACCTCTTTAAAAATCCGACAATCATGAAACTCCATTTCACATTTGTTTCACTTTGTCTCCGGGAACCTCTGTGTAAACATTTTAATGCCACAGATCATCACCTGCAGGCTCGCCTCGCCTCTCTCTTCACTTCCCATTGGTAGAAACATTTTGTGAATGACTGAACGGTGCTGATGGATTCTGATGTGTCTCCTGCAGGCTGTGTCTGCATTCGCTCCCATCTGTAACCCGATGCAGTGTCCCTGGGGACAGAAAGCTTTCTCGGGATATCTGGGCTCTGATAGGTCCACATGGGAGGTAAGAACACTGCAGATTGTGGCCTATGAAAACATTACCTCCACACTGCTGGATGAAAATCTCGGAGGATGAGAATTCAGCCACCTGAGGAGAAGGAAAGGGCAGTTACGGTCATCACACTAATTCTCCAACTCTTTCTTTCAGGCGTACGATGCTACTGTGTTGGCGGCTTCGTATTCTGAACCTCAGCTCGACATCCTCATCGATCAAGGCCAAGACGACCAATTCCTGTCAGCCAGCCAGCTTCTCCCCGACAACCTGATTGCCGTCTGCTCCGAGAAGAAAATCCCCGTCGTCTTCAGGCTGCAGCCGGTCCGTTCCTTAATACAGCAGCTTGTCATTGTAACCTTTTTATTTGAGAGAAGTTTGATTGGTTTATCATTTCTGATCGTCTTGTATTTATGCAGCTATTTAGTGTTATTCAAAGACAGTTTAAAAGAAGTAATGCACATCAAACTTCTACAGCTTGAGTTAAAACGAGGTGTTTGTCTCGTGCAGGGCTATGACCACAGCTACTTCTTCATCTACTCCTTCATGAACGACCACATCAAGCACCACGCCAAGTACCTGAACGCCGCAACTGCCACCACAGTTTGACCCGTCAGTCCGGTCCACTCTGAGCCTGCTGCTCTGCTGCCATCACTCACCTCTTCTGTCTCATTTCTCTTCTGACCTCCTGCAGCACTGAGCGTGTTCAGTACCCGTTTCTCAGAAACCCAACTCTGTAACCAAGCATGTCAGGTCACTGACGTTTCATCCCACTTGGAAGCCTTTGTGCCTTCACTCTAAAAAGCACTTACCTGAAGTCTGAGATGAGAAGAGAAACGTCTGTTTTTAGTATTTTGGGGGGAGCTGTGGTTACAGCAACAATGTCTCTAAGATCAGGAAACGTTCCTGTGACTGCCAGCATGTGGGTTTTCTTCAGGCTCTGAGTCGGGGCAGAGGTCTGTCAGTTTTTCATCAGAATTAAAACAAAAACTTGATCAGATCCATTTTGGTGTTTTGTCCTCATTGAATTCCCGTTGGATGTTTTACAGCTTATTCAGTCAGAGAGGATCTGCAGTGCAGTCACAATTACGCTGCAACTTAAGTACAAAAGCAGCATTTTAGGAATTTACACATTTTTGCCTGGTGGGGTATCATCATCATCATCATCATCATCATCATCAGGCAGGCAAATCAGGAAGGATACCATACAGGCTGCTCTTACTGAGAGCTACAATCGCTGACACTTTGTAATTTGGAGATCTTGATAGAATTGATGCACCTTTTTATTTTGCAGGTTTCCCGATGGTGCAGTTTTATACAGACATGGACAAATTTATTGGTATCCTTCCATTAAAGAAAGAAAAACCCACAATGGTCACTGAAATAACTTGAAATCAGACATTGATTTGAATTGTGGTTCAACAGAATTAATGAAACTGGCCTGGACTCTTAGAAAAGATGGAGAATCAGCTGACCACAGGGACATGTTAAACTAAGGTGTGTCCTGTAATTAGCATCACAGGTGTCTTCTAGCTTGTAATCAGTCTATTTAAAAGGTGAGAATTAGTCACTGTGCTGTCTGGTATCACAGTGTGTGCCACACTGACCACAGAAAGCTCAGCACAGAACTGTGTCTGGAGATGAGGGAGACAATTATTGACAAGCATGTCAAAGATAACTTGAAATAGATCTTTATAATCACTGTTTGGTCATGTGTACTTCATGCCAGTGCAGGTAATACAACATTGTGCTTCAGCATTCATACATGATGTTTGCTTCTGGTGATTCGGGTGTTTCAGGGCAGGGATTTTTAACACTGATGAGCATTTGTGGCTGTGACACCTAAAAATGTGGCTTTTGAAGTGATTGTAAAGGTTACTTAGTTTTGCCACTAAAAACTTAACTGCTTGGTCATTTCAAGTCCACAAAGCAGCGTGGTGTCGGTCACTGCACACAGACTGGTCATATACGTCACCTCCCATAAGAACCTTCATCGTTTCTCAACCTCAAACATTTCTTCAGTGTTCTTTTGTAATGAAGACCGTGCTGCATGTTTGAGGTAAGACATCACACAGCTGATATACTAATAATCTCTTTATTTTATGACCACCCAGCAAAAATGGCATCAAAAAGGTGTTTCAATCACAAACAGCCAGGCCTTTTGGGACGGATAAAATAAGAATTTTGCTGGATGTGTGCTTCAATGTTATTTCCATGGCATATAAAGCTAACAAGTTATCGAGTTAAGTATAATATTAGCCAGAAACCCCTATGGTCATACAGGAATGTCTGACTACGGTTCTTACCATAATAATGCCAATCACAGAAAGTGACAGTGTTTTTAAAACTACAGTCAGGTGCAAACTCTCGGATGTGTAAGGAAGCATGTTTTACTGCACAACTATATTTACTAGTTAAACATAAATGCTTATAATACAAGGATATATTATAATGAGTGTTATTGGACCCAGCAATATCTCTTATGAAGTATTCTGTTGGCTTTCAAGGTAAGAAAATGCTTTTGGTCAAATTCTTGTTTGTTGTTCATTGTTTATTTTCTCTGCAAAAGAGAAAAACTCAAAAGTGCATACAGGGAAAGTGTGAAACCACGCCATTAGGTACAAACTTTTTTTTCCTTCATATTTTTAGTTTTTGGAGCCGTAAATATATCAAGTGAACATGCAGTTGAGCCGCAGAAGAGAGATGGACTGATCTGCTGATTAAAAATATTGCTACAACTGCCGCATGTAATTGATTCATTCATCAAAACCTTTACTCATTGATGGCAGATTGCTTTGGGTGGGGCTGTTGTGAGGCTTTGCCTTTTGCGTATGTTTTTGAGATGTCATGTGACCAAGTTTCACATAGGCATCAGCCTTTCAGTGTGTCACCGATAAGCGGCTCCAACCAGCTTTTGAATTCAGGGTTTGATTCCCGCTCCTTTCTGAGTTTAGACTGTGACATGCTGAGCTAGCTGGACGCTTAGCTGCAGTGATCGGTGCTTTCACAGGCAGTATATGTACTATTCCCCACAGACTTGAGTGTTTTTAATCTAGCTTTTCCCTGACACCTAGTGGAGACTGAGAGAACACGTGTTGTATGATGAATATGTTTGAAAAGAAAAAAAGAGTTAACTAAGGTTTGGAGTGTTAAAAATTGCAATTTCAAAACTATTTTTGTGGGGGCACTCAATGGGATCATTAAAATACTGTGATAAACAGCTATAAATAAAATGTTTATTACTACATTCACGAAGCAATGAGGCTACACACACAAAAACACAAGTTAGTTCTTCCTGTACCTGCTGTGCTGCTGTACATACTGACAGAAACCTCTTTTGTTTAGTTTTCATTTATTTAAGGATATGAGGAGGACAAAGATAAATTAACAATTTAATAAAGGTAGCAATTTAATAAAGTTAAGTTAATAAAGGTAACAAATTAACAATGCTAACAAATGAATAAAGGTAACGAGTCAATAAAGATAACAAATTAATAATGCTAACAAATGAATAAAGATAACGAATAAAGGTAAGAAGTTAATAAAGGTAAGAAGTTAATAAAGATAAGAAGTTAATAAAGGTAACAAGTTAATAAAGATAAGAAGTTAATAGTGCTAACAAATGAATAAAGATTAAAAAAAAAAGTTCAGTTACGCTAAATTATAAATTCAATAAAGTCTCCAGTAGCATGAACAGTGGACTGCTGAGGCTCTGTAGCAAAAGCACAGGGACTGATCTATTTCAGCAGTGCCAAGAGGTCTTCTTCAGGGTCGCAGAAGAAGGCAGACATGGGTTTGATTAAGACTGGAGAGGCCAGCAGAGTGGATGTAGGGGAATCCACAGGAGTAGCAGGACCCAAGCAGGGGTCTGAGTGAAGGAAGACCGGCTCCTCAGGCAGTGGAGCAAGAAGAAAGGCATCGAGGTGGTCAAACGCTGATAACAGGTCTTCAGCAGTGTCGCCGACAAACGTGGCCATGGGTTCAGTTGGTGCAACTGTGGATGGAGGGGAATCCACAGGAGCAGCAGGACCCGAGCAGGGGTCTGAGTGACGGAAGACAGGCTCCTGAGGCAGTGGAGCAGGAAGAAGGGGATCGAGGTGTTCAAGCGCTGATAACAGGTCTTCAGCAGTGTCGCCAGTGAAGGTGGCGATTGGTTCAGTTGGTACAACTGTGGATGGAGGGGAATCCACAGGAGTAGCAGGACCAATGCAGGGGTAAACATAAGGAGAGTATGATGTAGATGCAGAGGGGTTTGTATGAGCTGTAGGGGGGACATGATTTACTTGCGGCAAGTGGAATGTGCCATACGCAGGCACGTTCACACTTGGCCACTTGACCTGTTCAGGTTCCTGCACAGGTTTAGGTGCAGATGCTGCAACACAAACAGAAACTCAATGAGTCTTCAGAGACTTTTAAAAATACCTTCAAGACAAGCTGTTGATTCTTAAATCTGCAGTAAGCAACATACAATAGAAATATTGAATAATTGGCATTTGAGATGAGTCACAGCGAGATCAGTTTTTCAGGAAATGAGGAGGTTCTGTACATCAGTTGTATTGTTTTGGAGGACAGTTGTTTTGTCATTGTAACATTTCCAGTGTTTTGAAAATCTGTAGTAACACTGAGCTTCACTTGAGGTTCTGAGTGAGCAGGTTTCTCTTGTTTTAATTTGAATGTTCAGTAGCACTCAAAACTGAGACTAGTTTAGCGTTTTAAGTGCTACTGAACATTCAAATTAAAACAAGAGAAACCTGCTCACTCAGACCTTCAGGTGAAGGTCAGGGTTATAAGTCTCAGTAAGGCGTAAAAATATTTCCCAAATAGATTTGTCATCTGTTGAAATGCACAGAATTTACAATCTTTGATCTGATCTGGTAACACTGCATTTTTGTCTTGTTCTCATTTCAGTCCATATGAAAAAAAATCTTCTCTTACCTGTGCTGCAGGGCGCGCCCCGAATTCTCATCCTCTTTTTGCCCTAAACACAAACACATGAGATGAGCTTACACAAACTGAAAGTGCAGTGATGTGGGCATGTATGTTTTCACTTTGGACTTACATAATTGTCTTTAGTAGACCAGCCTGGATGTTGTTGGCTATGGAGCATTTTCTCCTCATTGGCCTGCTCAAAGTATTTGTCCTGTTGGTCCTTTGACAGGGACTTCCACTGTGGACAGAAGAACACACTGTCAGCATATACACTACTACTACGCATAACTACAGGACAGCTGGTACACATGCACAAACATGAACATAAAACATTAACAGATGCATCAATCTATGCAGAGTTACACACTTACCCTCTCTGCCACGACTGCATTCACAGCCGCACTCCCGTTTATTTTTAATTCTGCCTTCACTTTTTCTCTCTGCTCCCTCAAAAAGAGCATGAAGGCGTTCGGGGGCTTTTTAACGTATGGCCTGTCCTCATCCTGGTGGCCATCACGCTTCCTCTTTCTATAGGAGTAAAACACAGAGTAAGAGCGCATGTTACCACTGTGTGCAGCTGTGAGGAAAGTATTTTAAAAACAGGAGTAAATCTGTATAGCTGAATCAAAGCACCATTAAAGGAGGCTGATTACAATAATTCAGGCATCAGCAGATAAATGACAGATAGCTGTAGACCATGAGCCAGTCCCACTAAAAAAAGGTCTAAAAGCAGCAGAGCAAACTTACTTTGGAGAGGGTGTGCGGAGCGGAGGAGCAAAGGACGCAAAGTCAGACACCAAGACTCCGTTCCTACGCAGATATGAGAGAAAAGAGAGAGTTTATGAAGATACAGGTGTTCGGTAGCTGTGTTCTCTCATGTATGTGTTTGTGTGTTTTACTTACATTTCTCCGATAGGACGGAGGTACTCGACCACGTAATTCGGGAGTTTGAGCACATTGTTACACTGAAAACACACAAACCACAGAACAGGTGATCAGACAAGCTGCAATAGTATCATCTACTGACCAGGTGGCAGAAGTTACCCTGCCTCTTAGATGTGAACACTGAAGCTGAACATGTGAGAGAGCAGTGTGAGAACGCAGTGTGAGAACAGGAACTTACCAGGTTTGAAGGAGCAGCAAGACGAATGATGGGTGCTGCTGCTGCTACTGTGGGGACACAATTTACAGGCCACTGAAACAGTGTGGGTGTTTGCCCCAAAAGGTTAAATGTTGCATCCTCTGCAGTACAGTTAACCATTGCTCTGTCCATCTTCGTGACGGAGGTTGAGGTGCTCTTTCTGTATTTTGGTGTAAAATATTCAAAAAAGTTTGTTTGGAGCTCTTCAAAGTAGGTGTTGACACAGCGATGTCGGTTGGTGAAGTGAATTATTTGAACCTAAAGAATCTTTTTATAAGGTTCTATAGAACAGTTACATCAGTTCTGAACATTCCATTCCACTCCTGTCTGTTTGCAGCATCTCCTCAGCCACAGTCTTCAGTGCCGGATCAACCTCCTCAGGGACCCCAGGGCAGAAAATAGTTGGCAGGCCCTCACTGAGCCTGCAGTACATATCAGTTCACTTCACTTCAATTCAATTCAGTTCAGTTCAATTCAGTTTTATTTATATAGCACCAAATCACAGCAAACAGTTGCCTTATGGTGCTTTTTTTCATTGTAAGGTAAAGACCCTACAGTAATACAAAAATATAAAAATGCTTGTTCCCTTAGAAACCAAATTATAAGTACACAAACCAGTTCTCAAAAATCTTAATATTTGTTTTCTTTTTGGAGCAATATTTTTCTCAATATTTCTAATACAATATGCAAAGTAGCTCATCAGTTATTGAAGAAAACAAATGAACCTAACTCCACTAACTGCATGTGTTTGGGCCATGGGGGGAACCTCTCTAAAAATAGGACTGTTTGTTCAAATAAAATCACCTTCTCTTTAATGACTTTAAAAAACAGGAATTGGGTGCACAAGTTTGTTTTTTTTTTTCTTTACTCCTCACAGGATCAAAAGTATACATACATGAACCTCCACTCATATTTGGTTAAATAATTCTGACTGGATATGTGACCACTTTTCAAGCTTTTCAAAGTGGTTTAAAGACAGTTGGTAAGTTATGTCAGTGTATCAAGAGGAGGCTTTTAAATATTCAGGTTAGTTTAAATTACTAGTAATAAAATAACAGGTGTATGAATGTATTTGCATACACCTCAGAAAGTATATAGCTGCGCCCCTGAATAAGAGACAATCGTACTGGAGTCTCCTCCATCACCGGGATGGGCTCATTGCATACAAACATATTAAAGAGGAAAAACAATGTAATTTATGTTCCATATAATATACAAACAGGTCACCTTGCTGTACTGTATTGACAGTAAACCTCTGTGCTGGACTGGTGCACAGTGTCTGTGTTCATGGTCAGAGTTACATGAAGTGTAGCAGAGACGAGTTTGAATCAAAGCTGCTGACGCTTAGATTCATTCACTGAAGTCAACATTTATACAGCCTGCTACTTTTACTTTCTTACTTTGAGTACATTTCAGAGCCTGTACTTTTTTTACTTTTACTCAAGTAAAAAAGTTGAACCAGTACTTCAACTTGGTCGACTGGGGTCTCGTCTCTCCGTGCTCCTTACAGGTGGCTGGGGGTAGAGTTTGGGCTGTGGGCGGCTGTTGACTTTGTGCTTCTGGAGGGCTTTGGCTGTCGTCTGTGGGTCTGCCCTGGTTGGTGATGGTGGGGGGCCTGGGTGGGTCTTGCGATCTTGGGGTGAGGGACCTGGGGTGCTTGCAGTGGCGGCTCTGAGCCGGGTGACTGGCCTTTTGTGCGCCTGTCCCGGTGAGGGGTCTGGTGAGGGAGTGCCTGTCCCCAGTTGGGGGGGGTCGGCCACAGTGAGTATGGCCATCATCATGGCTTTGCTCACTGTGCCGCGTTGCCACCCACCCCTCCCCCTTTTAATTACACTATAGACATTACGGCTAACGACACGTCACCATACACATAAGGCGTCAGGGGGCAGACATGTTCCCCAGAAGTTGCGTGGTGGGACTACTGAAGTGATCCCATTCACTTCTTCGCTGCTGTCTGCCCCTCAGTTTTATCTGCACCTTAGACATTGAGGGTTTTTGGGGGTAGGTGTGGATGAGCACTGCTGATTGGCAGTCGGGTGCTCATCATGCATCTGTCCCCTCAATTTTAATAGCACTCTAGTTTTCATACAGACATATGTTGGAATATGATATATGCTACATACATTTACTTACGTACGTTTACTTCCCTGAGAAATTTGTCTGGAAAATAACTTAACTGATTAAAAATACAGAAGCTTATAATGTTCTGTGTCATCATGAACTTTGTGTTCTGACTGTTAAAAGGAAGCTCTTCCTCCCCACTGCTGCCAAGTGCTGCTCAAAGGGGATCGCTGTTATAGGGCCTTCGCCTTGCAATTTAAAGCACTGTGAAGCAGCTGTTTTTGTGGACTGGCACTATATAAATAAATCTGAACTGAGTTAGCAAGCTTTGATCTTTTTAAACTTCCCAGCCCAGCTTGGTGGACTCGCACCATTGCCTCACAACAAACCCGGGTTCAAACCCAGACAGAGTTTCTGTAGGTGCACATGTTCTCCTGTGCTTTCTAGGAGCTCTAGTTTCTCCTGCCATTAAACCCATGCTAGATTCATTTTTTACCCTGGAGACTCACAATCTAAGAAATCCTGCATCTAAAGAGTATCACTCCTGCCCCCCCCAAAAAAATTCAATGGAGGAGAAAGAAAAAGATCTTACAAAAAGTTATCCAGCAGCAGGTGTTTGTTTCAACAGGTGAGGTCTTTACTGATAAAGTGAAATACAGTACAGTATATACAGTATTCACAGCAGTTAAGGCGACGTTACAGGGATTATTCATGCATGTAGATTTGAGTTGCTGTACAACAAGAATTAAACAAATGTTCACAAAGAGTTACAAAAGGGTATATTACATCCAAATTTGAACAAACCTGAAAATAAGTCATAAAAATTAAATCTGCTCCCAGTCAAAGTACAAAAATGTGAGTACAGGCCATTTCTGGACAATAGATTTGTACAAAAGAAGAAACATTAAGAAAAAAAAAACAATAAAACACTGCTTTAGGTTCAGCAGGCACACATTTACATAATTTACACCAGCGTCATGTTTCAAACTTTAGGATTTAGTGGCATCGAGAGGCGTACATCTCTCCTGCAGTGAGCGTCACTGAAACACCCTCTTTAGAGACAGTGTTTCACTTACAAGTGATCATACAATAATACAATACTATACTACATTTCTACTAGTAGCTCCCCTTAAACACCACACACTGGCCATTTAAGCTCTCCAGCTCATTTTCAAAGGTGATTTCAGATTTTCTCAGTTGCCAAAACAAAGATATAAATACAAGTTTAAAGTGCAGATTCTGTCGGGGAAGCAGCCAGTTTGGTTTTATTGCTTTTTCCCTAAACGCGGTGACATCATGTGGAAAATGACTGAAATCCATGATTATGTGAAGAAATGTAGATACAGATTCAAAATCAGCAAACTGGAATCATCCGGCTCCCTTATTTATATCACAGCTAAAGCTGGCACTAATCCTCATTATGGTAGTTTTCTGACTGTTGGGACTTTAGTAGATCGAAAAGGTTCGATATCAAGAATGTAAGACATGTTTTTTAATAACTGCTGAATCTTTAAGTAGCTCAAGCTTTGGATTCCAAGCTGCACAGAAAACAACAAACAACAACAAAAAAACGAAAACATCATTCCTCATTCACACAAACCTGCTGGTCCAAGAGTGTTAGACGCTTCATGTGGTGGAAGCACAGGCTCGCTTTAAAGGGGCAGGAAGTACATTTGTAATCACACTTATCTGATAAAATATAGAGGGCACACTTTTGGAGCAATCTACATGGAAACATGGGAAATTAAAGCATTTGAGCTTTTCTGCACCTCCGTCTACTGTCCAACCTTTTTTTTTTTAAAAAAAAAAGCAGCTTTTGTCAGTGTAGGGTATTTACTTCTTACTTTGGAGGTATGCAATATATTTTTCCACCTGGTCCCAGATATTCAATTCAATATCGTTTAAAGCATTTTCTCATTTTTATTGTTGCTTCAACAAAAAGTGAACCTCTAAAGCGTAGTTTAAAGTGGCCGCATTGGTTGTTGCACGCGCAAATTGAGACATCATGGTGGCGTACCGAGGCACGCAGGACTCACTGCAGGCTTCTCCTGAACCTCAGCATCAGCGCTGGCAGAGGGAAAGAAGTCAAAACAGGAAGCACAGAGACTGCAAGTTTTTTTTTGTTTTTTTTTACACAAAGTCTCATCTTTTCAAATTGTTGTGATATCTGACAACCTCCCGCACTGATAACACTGAAACGGCAGCGAAGACCGACCAAAGGGCAGCGTGTGGGTGACAGTGGTGACCATAGACGCACCTTGACCCTGATGTTCTTTCGAACTACAGACCTATATCTAAATTACCATTTTTATCCAAGGTTCTTGAAAAAGTTATTTTTAATCAACTTCAAGCATTTTTAAGTGGACATGGAATGTGGGAAAAGTTTCAGTCAGGTTTTAGAATGCGTCACAGCACAGAGACGGCTCTTTTAAGAGTTTTTAACGATCTGCTTTTAACTGTTGACTCTGGTAGCCCCGCAGTTTTAGTACTTCTAGATCTGTCAGCTGCCTTTGACACTGTGGACCACGAGATCCTTCTGTCCCGCCTAGAACATGAAATTGGCATTAAAGGCACGGTTCTGACTTGGTTCAGATCATATCTTACTGACAGGAGTTTCTCTGTCCATCTAGGAGACTGTTTTTCTACCGCAGCAAAGCTTTCTTGTGGAGTGCCTCAAAGGTCCATTCTGGGCCCAATTCTTTTCTCATTGTATATGTTGCCTCTAGGGTCAATTTTTAGGAAACACAATATTTCTTTCCACTGTTTTGCTGACGACATCCAGGTGTATATGCCCGTCAAACTGAACAGCAGAGATCCATGGGAACCCCTGCTGAACTGTCTAAGTGACATTAAGTCCTGGATGAGAAACAATTTCCTAAATCTTAATTAAAACAAAACCGAGGTCATATGCTTTGGCAAATTTGACCCCTCAAGCAACACCTCTGGCACTCCGAGTCATTTGGCTCCTCACTGTCGTGATGCTGTAAAAAATCTTGGTGTCATTTTACATAGCAATTTTAAAATGGAGAAGCAAATAAGTGCTGTTACTAAAATCAGTTTTTACCAACTTAGAGTCATTGCCAAGGTAAAACCTTATCTCCCGCAGCAGGACCTGGAAAAAGTTATTCATGCTTTTATTACTTCCCGCCTGGACTACTGTAACTCCCTGTACTTTGGCATAGATCAATCATCTGTGCGCCGCCTGCAGGTAGTCCAGAATGCGGCAGCTCGTCTTTTAACTGGTATAAAAAAGCATGAACACATTACCCCGGTCCTGTCATCCCTTCACTGGCTCCCTGTCCATTTAAGAATCAATTTTAAGATTTTATTGCTTACTTTTAAAGCCTTAAACGGACTGGCACCTTTGTATCTGTCTGAGCTGCTTCACAGTCACACCCCTGTAAGAGCTTTGAGGTCATCTAACCAGCTGCTCTTACAGAGGCCTAAAACCAGACTAAAACAGAGAGGTGATCGAGCTTTTGCAGCAGCAGCACCAAAGCTATGGAATGATCTACCTCTCCATATCCGCACAGCTCAGACGATACACACATTTAAATCTTTATTAAAAACACATTTTTTTTTCCTTGGCATTTGACTGCAGTACTACCTCCTTTTAGACGATTGCTACATGGTATTTTATGGTATTTGTTTTAAATGTTTTTAGTTGTTTTATGTTATTTATTGTCTTTTAATGTCTTTATTTTATTTATTTTTATTTATTTATCTATTATTATATATATATTTTATTTTATTAATTTATTTATTTTTTTTTTTTAATTTAGTATAGTCTTTGGGGTTATAGTTCTTGTACAGCACTTTGGTCAACGTCGTCGTTTTAAATGTGCTTTATAAATAAACTTGACTAAACTTGACTTGACCTTCAGCCATAACACCAGAGTCAGCGTCATGAGGCAAAATCTGAACAATGGTGTATTTCTTATATGTGGAATTAATGCTGTCAAGTCTGTCATGAGGTTGATTCCTTTGACATTTTTTTGTGTGCTTTTAGGGTATTTGTGTTTGTTTTCCTGAGCCTTATGCTTTCATAGTTTCATCTTTTTTAGAAAGAAAACAGAATTATGAATCATTAAAAAGCTCATCAAGATTATTAGCAACTTATTAGCAACTAATGTCTAAAGGAAATTAATGTCTAACTGAAGTTCTCATTCATCTGGTCTCGTGGGTTTGACAGCCTTATCAAATGGAAGGAAAGTTTCTGCTATTTTACCGCTGACAGATGAGATGAAGTGATATTATTTATATGAAAATCGATTTATAAATCATCATCGGTCGCTTGCATTCTTTGGTTGGTTCTTGCAAACACTACAAGGTCCTCTTGTAGCTGCTGGAATTTTGGTTGGCTGCCTGGAATGACCTTCAGGAGGTGAACGCCACTCCTGGACCTCTTCATTAATCGATCAGATATTATAAATACACTGACTTGATGATGTTTGTGCACTACAAAGCAAAACTGATGGGTTAGTGATTATGCGGAGCCCAGAATTTTAAAAGTCACAATGACAGCTCTGCTTTTAACCTGGTTTAAGTAACTTATTCTAACTAGCATCAAATGATCCGTCCTGTCTCCAACCACAGAAATAAGTCTGATATGTTGCACTATTTGGCAGATTTACTGAACTGTTGTGAATAAATGGAATCATACAGAATAATAATAATACCTACTGCCCCTTTAAAATCTCACTCTGAGTCAGGTCTGTACAACTACATGATTCAAAAGGCCCAATGGCAACTGCCTTGTTTTCCACACACGCACTCAAACTCACACACACAGATACTGATGACAGAGCAGGCTGTGGAATGAAGTGTCAACAGTGTAGTAAAGCCAAACCTACCCTGAGTCACACAGTCTCTGATCTCACACACCGACAGCTCCGGCCTGAACCTCACAGGGTTGAACCGGTTTACCCACAGAGGAGCGTTTATCCCATCAACTACAAATTTACTCTGCAAAGCAGCAAAAGACTGATCGGACTTTAGTTTTTAAACCTGGGTTTGTTTGTTTTTAACATAGTGTTTAAAGAGTTAAAAAAAAAAACAGTGTAGTCTGAGACTGTCTGCACCAGGGTTACAGCTACATGGGGTCTCATCTTCACACCCATCTCACCCTGAAAGTCACATACAGGTGGTCTACGAGCCCAGAAGCTCAGCCATGGACATGATTACTCAACAACAGGCCTCTGGGCACCGACAGGTGGAGCCCCCCCCTTCTACAGAGGAGAAGGTCATCCAGAGCCTCTGTAGTTTTCTGATCCATGACAAGCATTTTTGTGGTCCTTGTGGATGTTTTGTCTGCTGTTTTTGTTTTTTTTTAAAGTCATCATGTGTGTAATACAGCAGAGCTTCTCTGTGGTTTTTCCGTAGTCATCCTGAGCCTCACTGGTTAGATTTTGTCTCTTTTTTTTGGTCTTTTTGTAGTTATTTTGTGTCTCTCTGTAGTCGTCTTGTGTCTCCATGTCATCATATTGAGTCCTTCTGTAGTTTTTGTGCCTTTTTGTAGTTATTTTGTGTCTCTTTGAAGGCAAAATGTCTGTTTTCTGTTTTTTTTTTTTTTTGCTCCAGAGAAAATGAACTGATCGCTTCAAACTGGGGCTCTGAGCGGGGCCACCCTGATGGCATGGGTGCCCGGGGCTGTGCCTGTAGGCCTGCTCAGTAATCCATCCATGACCTCACTGATGCATAATGTCCCCTTGAAACACTGACTGGTGTTTTTGTTTGTTTCACTACCACCACACGTTTTGGCACATTAGCAAACTGCATCTCATGACAAATTCCACATTAAGGACTCCCCCCCCACACACACACACACACAAAAAAAAAGGATGGTGGGTGAGAAAAGGCCGAACAATAATTACCTGGACTTCAATCCATCAGAAGCTTGAACAACACAGATTAGTGTCCCCAGACGAACACACACTCAGACCTGCCTCACATGACTCCACACAGTCATGTTAAAACTTTATAAAAACACATACAATTATACCTAAAATATATTAGAGAAAAATATTTTGGCCTTTTTCTTCTTTGACTGTATACAACAACTCAAGCGGCTTTTCTCTGCATCTCTTTAGATTATAAATAGTTTTGTGTTTAAATATAAACTGCAGGTAGAAGCCGACTCCCTCTAAGTTAAGACTAAACTATTTTGGTTTTATTCTTTTCAGGGTACTGAGAGCAGCGCACTCATTACTCACACGGTCCAAAAACACTTCACCAGAAACCTCAGTACAAAAAAGAAATTATCTGTAGAAACATAACTGATAATTTAATACAAATCATTTAAGAATTTTCTGACGCGTGCATAGACAGCATGATAAAACCTGGTGAAGTTGGTGCTACAGACTGAATAACAGCTCCTAATTTAGAGGATTTAAAACAGCTGGAGCCACAGTCAGAGAACCAAAACTGACTTTGAGAATAAAGTTATAATATCTTTAATATTTTAGGAAATAAATGGACAAATTAAGTAAATCAGTGAATTAATGAATGAATAACCCCTCCCTCCAAATTGCAATATTACTGTATCATTACTTTTTTCTTTCTTATAAAATTTCATCCTCTCTCACATTATTTGTGATATTTTTCCCTAAAATATTACGCTTCTATTCCCAAAATCCAGCTTCTCTTTCTCTCACAGTGGCCTTCATGTTTCAAATGTTTGGTACCCACCAGTGTAAGAACTCCTTAAAAAAAAAATGTGTGGTTGGGTTTTTGTCCTTCAGTGATGTTCACCTGAAGGAGCAGGAATCAAACAGTTTACTTGAAGCAGATTTAAAGGTGCTTAAACCATCAGGTTCTGGTTTTCTAGCAGCGCCTTTTGCTTGGCATGATGGGAAAATCTTAATCGTCCCAGAAATTCCCTCTGATGAATTATTAGACAAACACACTTCTGATGGGTTTAGTTCCCGTAACGCCATTTTTCATCCTTGAATACTATTTTAAAAAACAAAAACAACAACAACAACAACAAAAAAAACCACTCTGTTACTTATGCAGAATAATCAGAGGCTTTTTGTAGCATCATGTGAAACCACATCAGCGTTTTGATCCAGGTGTGTGTTTGTGGTACGTGTCAGTTGGTTGAAGCTCCGCCCGTTTCCACTGCTCACGTCAAGACGGAGTGTTTGGAGGAGGCCTCATCCACCAGAGCCTGCACTGTGATGCACATTTACACCAGGCCTTTCTCCTCCAGGATGTGGTGAGGAAGACACAGTTTGTCCTGGGAGAGCAGAAACAGGGAGGGGGAAAAAACAGGGGGGGCAGGGGGAGAGAGAGAGATGAGAGAAAGGGGGTGGACAGGGAGAAAGAAGAAATGTGGGAGCAGATGTAGAGGCAGAGAGAGACAAAGGCAGCACAGGATTTAGTGATCACTTAACTGTAACGTCTGTTTCTGTAAGCATGCCTGCACGTGCAGTCCCGTCTCAGCCAGTGCTGCTGAACATCTTTCCTACTGAGATTTCTGTTTGAGTTCATGTGTAGCGAGTCTGCACTGATGCAAACAGCGAAGCGACACGTGATGCTAAGTTAACTTTCCGTTACACCTGGACTCGGTTTCAGACATTTTCTTCTACTACTGCTTCGGTGTGATGACCACAGACACCATAAAAGATACCGTGACATCAGCCACTCATTGGCTATTGACAAGATGTTAGTCACAGAGTGTGTATTTTCACACCACAGATGAGCCTCCATTTTGACACACAACACTTAATTTTTTTTATTCAGTATGACCCAAAATGACCGACTGAGCCTATAAACTTAGCCGGATGTTGTTTGTGGATATTTCCCCATAAACTTCCATAGGACTGGAATCCATCTGGCTGCCTGGTTTCAGGCACTTCTGCATTGTCTTCATTTTTCTGTCCACATTTTTTAAGGTCTATGGTGCGGACACAGTGACAGCAGACATACCTAAAATAGTCATCACAAGCACACAGCTATGGCCCCACCCACCATCTGTTAAGACTGATTGTTTGCTTGTAGCAGCCAATAAGAAATGTTGGTTTAAAGGGAGGAGCTGCACCGAGGCCGCTGCAGTGGAAATAAGGGTTGTTCTGAAGATTCAGGTAGACTTACTCAGTGATAAAGATAGTATTGGAATATCATTAGATCTGATCCAGTAACACTGCTGCAGTGACTGTTATAGAAAAGTGTCTTTATGGTTTTAAAATGATGTATCAGTCTGCATGTGGTGAGCCATAAAACGACCTGAGCTCAAACACAGGAACATGGAGATGATGGATGATCTTGGGGTTCACTTACTAACTTTTCTTTTGTTTTGGTGCTTTTATTAAAGCTGTGCAGACCTAAATAATGTCTGGAGTGAAAGGATCACATAAAACCTTCACGTGTTGGACCTGAAAAGGTTATCAAAATAGGCATATCAAATCCTAGTGGGATTAAATTGTCCTATGGCCATCTCCCATTTTACATACATGAACTTCTGCTTTAGGTTCCTATGCTTTCCTAAACAATGACACTGCAGAACAGAAAACATCCCTAAACTGTATTTATTACCAATCTTTAACAATGTCTAATATCATACACAAGTCATAAAAATAATCCTTCTTACATGAAATCTGTGCAGAGAATGTGGCGTCAACAGCAGCTCACATTTACTGTTCAAATCATTTCATGGAATGTAAACAAACCGTCAATTACTTCAAATAATCACATTGTTCAAAAGGTAATTATGTTATCCAGCTTTATGCCAATCATTCATAAATAAAGATATTTACCATACCATCATTACTATAAACCAAAGTACAAGAGAAGACCCCGGTACTCATTCACCCAATGAGCTGACAAGCATAGGTGCATTTTTAGATTCAGTGGGCACATCTCCACATTCCTTTAGTTTAATCCTCCATATGTCAAACCCTCAAAGATAAACTGCTTAAGATGATTAAGACATAACTCATAAACTCATCTGGTTACTTTAGCCCTTCAAATATTCCTCAAAAACAGTTACATTGCATTATCAGGGTGCAGTAGAGTTCAACCGTGTAAATTAAAAAGCTCTCAGCAGGTGCTGGAGTAACGTAAATAAATAATATTCCCATTTTTCTCGAGTTTCAAAACATCATACATCTCATAAATTGAGCTTTTAGAGAATCATTTAGGCAAATAAATACACAAAAATACATCCAACTGATTTCAATAATCAACAAGTGAATTATGGCTTCCGTTTGCGCCTCAAAACTTTACACAATAGAAAAGAGCAAATACTGGTTGTGCGGGTCTGTAATGCTGAGCGTCTCCATTCAGGAAACATGTGCTTCTGCAGTTCACCCTTTCTGTGAGTTGGGATCAATTCAAGCCTACAAGTGCAGTCAGTCTGAAAGAAAAAAAACCCCAAAGAGCAGAGAGCCATCAAATTAAAGTTCATGTTCGAGAAAACGAGACCTCAGCAGTACCCTCGCAGCCAGTTTGGAGGTCTGCAAATTTTTACATCCGATTAATACTTAATTCATCACAGCATTATTACGACTGTAACATTCAGTGTAGTGTGGCATACAGTAAAAATACAGCACACAGAAGTTACATGTCATTTAAGAAGCCATGGGGAAGAATTTACTGTACGTTTGCCTGACTTTTATATAACACCGTTAAGCACATATAATGGGCTAATTGACTGGGTCCGGTTTGTCATTTTTTTTTCACAAAGCCTGTCAGAACCAAGTTCAGCCAAATGTTTGAATGCAGTTGGGTCCATACGTTTTGGGACAGTGACCTTTTTATTGTACACCACTACAGTGGATTTTAATAAATCAATAAACATGTGATTGAAGTGCAGATTTGCAGGGTTCAAATTCAAAGGGTTTATACACAGTCACTCATTCTGAGAGGCTCAAAAGTAATTGGACAAACCTACATAATTTTAAATGTGTCAATACATGAAAATCCTTTGTGATCAGTGAGTGTCTGGAGTCTGGAGCCCACGGGCATTAGAAAATGCTGTTTCCACCCCTGCTATGCCTTTGCTGCAGCCACTTTCATTTGCTGCTTGTTTGTGAGTCTTTCTGCATTCAGCTGCTCTGCTGGGTTAAGATCAGGTCATTGAAGAATATCCCATTTTGTTCCCGTTTCCTGCTACTTCTATCAGCAGTCACATCATCAATAAACACTAGTGGCCCAGTTCCACAGACAGCCTCACCTGCCCATGCCGTAACATTTCCTCCACCATGTTTGACAGATGACGTGGTACGCTTCAGATCAGGAGCGATTTCTCACCCACTCCATCATTTGCTTTTCCCATCATTCTGGTACAAGTTGATCTTAGTTTCATCTGTCCAAAGATTTTTTTTGTCATAACTGTGCAAAAACTTTCTGGCAAAGTTTAATCTGGTCTTCCTGTTCTTGAGTGTAACCAGTGGTTTGAACCTTGTTGTAAACCCTCGATTTACATCGAGGCATCTCTTGATTGTAGACCTTGACAATGACACGCCTACCTCCTTAACCCTTACATATTTTGAATTTGACAACAGTAAACATACCCTAAATGTCATTCTTTAAGCCTGAAATTTGATTGATTTACCTAAAGTGATCCAAAATACACACACACAATAAAAAATAAAATATTTTTGTATATTAAGGCTGTTCTGGGTCAAATCTGGCCCGTATCTACTGAAACTGATTTGAGAGCCACCAATGTGGGTCAAATCAAGAAAAATGACGTTTTTAGAAAATTGTGAAACTCTACATGCTGTGTCTGTGTGTATTTGCTGTTTTACAGCTATTGCCACCACATTTGTCCAGGTTCCCGCAGAGACAGACGCCTGCTGGATGACAGGGAACCTTGAAACAGTAAAACAGCATCGGCGTGATCACATATGGTACACAAAAGGAACAGAGGTCAGAGTGTGCCTTGAGAAAGGATGCCTGATCTGTAACATGGCTGCACAGTGGTTAGCCCTGTCACCTCACAGCAAGAAGCTTCCTAGTTCAAATCCCAGCTGGGGCCTTTCTGGGTACAGTTAGCCTGTCCTCCCTCTACCTGTGCAGGATTACTTTGGGTATTCCAGCTTCCTCTCACAGGTCAAAGACATACATGTGAGGTTGACTGGTGACTCTAAATTGGCCATGGATGTGAGGCGCATAAATGCTCAAAGTGAAGGGAATAAAGTTCTGTATGAACTCATAGTTAATGTTTGACTTGGAGCTACAGTTTTCTAGTAAGACTAGAAAAGCACATTTGCACCTGCAGTGTAACAAACATAATCTAAAAATAAACAAATTAGAATCCATTTATTCTGAGCTAACTGATTAAACAGAGATAAGAAAAGGGGGCAAAAGATTATGAAGGGACCTGAGCTGCCGTGGCAGTGAGTGTGGGAAACACACGGACAAGGTTTCCGACCACTGCTCTGAATGCACAGGTTAGTTCGCAGTGAGCATTCTCTGTGTTCTGTTTTAAATTTATAATTAAAAAAGTTATGAGGATGTTTTTATGATATAGCAGTGAGGACAGTGTTTATTGGTTGTAATGGTTCTACATGGTTCTTGCCAGTTTCACATTGAATAAAATGTAATTAAATAATTGCTGTTATGTTTTCATGTCTCAGGTAAAACAGGAGTGTGATAACAGATAAGAGGTGTTGTATAACCTGAAAAATACACTCTCCCTGCTCTCTGAAACATTGATTAAGGATTAATCATTTTTTATGTTGGATAAGCAATTTTTATATTCTAAATAAATCTGCAGTTCAAAGTTCAGTATGAGGGAACATACAGCGAAGGCATGAATTGTGAACAATTAAGTGTTTAGACTTGGTCAGATGTTGTGAAGGTGTTTTTCTAAACCAATTAAAAAAAATCTGCAATCATCATACAGTCCTCTTTAAGAACGTACCAGATTGCTAACATGGACATTCCTCAATTTTTGCTGTTCTCTCCATGACGTCCTTCAACATCTCTTTGGATCTCACGCTGACAGCTCTGGTAAACAGCTACCCAATCCAAGCTCAACACAGGGAATCAACTCAAAGTCCATCATCTGCTTAATATATCATGAAATAATGATGGAACAGGACTCACCTGAACAGTTTTTCAGTCAATTATCTAATTACTATTAAGCCACTGAGGAGGATGTCTATGTTTAAACACTTAATATATAAATACATAATGTAATACTTTTGTTTGAATTAAAGCTGAAAGTCTGCACTTTAATCACATCTTGATTGTTTGACCTCCGGACCTAACTGTATCTTTTACATTCACAGACTGCCTTCCTCTGACAGTGTTTGGTTCTGCTAAGCCACTGCAATCATGAAGGTGGTGTTTGTGAGCTTATGAGAGGGGGAAAGTTCTTTGGGGTATGAATGCCCATGTTAAGTTAAAATAAATCTTACACTACACTATTTAAATAATTTGACTGTGAGCATGTAATCACCACCACACAGCACATGTGGATGCAGCTGATCACAGGTCAATAAGTGTTGGGAATGGGCTTATAAAGAATTTTTAAAAAAGGGAGAAAGAAAACTCCTGTCTGAAATTTGTCCAATCTCCCCTTCAAGTTCCTCGTCTCATGCACCTCTGGACCACTTTCAGAATACCTGATATATTTAGACTTTTTCTTTTTTTTTAAAGACTTTGCATCAGCACATGCTAGTATACACTACAAATCAGGTTGTTTCCACTGAGCTTTCTCCCTCTGATGCCCAAGAAAGTTTCAGTATCTGATCCTGGAGGATGAATTCATGCAGCACAACACTGCGAACAACCCAGAAAAAAAGCCAGCATGTTCCTGGGTCACGCTTCTAACCTGACACACCTCCTCTGGGTCTGGAAACTGCTCAGTCGTAATCAGAGACCCAGCTGTTATCACCGGTGATAAACCTCCACATGAAGTTTGGGTCAGTTTGAAGCAGAATGTAATGCCGGCTCTTACGTGGTTGAGAACCGTGGTGAAATGTGTGGCGTGTTTACAGTGAAAATGGTCCTAACAGGTCTTTCAGGGAGAAATCTATAAGTAGCAGCTGTGCTCGAGTAGTCGGGAGGTACACTAGACGATTATCTTGATTATCTTGATTTGTTTTTTTGCGGTGATGTTTCCAAAAGTTTTGGATCACACCATTTATATATTCAATATTTTAGACCACTAGACCTCCAAAAGGCTGCAAAATACTGCCCATTATACTCAGCATTTATATATAAATACAAGAATAATCTGATCACTACTACAGAATACGTTACGTCAGCTGTGCACATACTGGCATGTTCACTCCCTTAGGGACAAAAGACAGCAGTTTGTTTGTAATTTCAGCAGAAATTGACCGTTTCGGAGGCCAGACGTGACCCACAAAAAAAACAAACTCTCGGTCCTGCACATATGTGATTATCTTTGCTGGCCAACATGTTGATAAGACATCAGTGACTTTAGGTAACTTACTGCTCTGCATGTCCTGCTTCTGTTAAGTTTTATGTCAGTTTATTGCAAAGATGTCAAACAAGGATAGAGGAAGAGGCATTGGCTCATGCTGATGCTGCATTTGTGTCACGTGGGACGGTGCTGAATAAAACTAACAAATATTATAGAGGCCACGTGGGGAAATTAAATTGCCACAGTAGGTTTTAAATAGTGTTCATTTCAGCTTCTTGCTTTATCAAATCATCATGCTTACATTAGGTGGGGCACACACTGAAAATCACTGACTGCAAACAGGCTTATTTTTTACAGCCACTATGTTCATGGAAAGCATCCTTTTTCTTTTTAGCCCCATAGAAAGCACTTTAACACCTAATTACTGTCATACCGGCCAAAGAATAACAGGAAACTCCTGATCACAAGATGAGTAATTAGAGTCGTTAAACGAGATTATTCTTTCTCACCATGTGACACAAATGCAACAGAATTAAGGAGGAGGAGCCTGGGCAGAAGGAAGGCGGAGCTTGCAGGTGTCACGGTTACATCAGCTCGGTCCAACTATAGGCCACGAAGAGCAGAACAAGGCAGAGGATGTGAATCAGGCTCGAACCAATAAGGTCCCAGATCTGCCAGGCGGGAGGCGGGGTTTGAGTGGTAACAGAAACCAATAAGGGAGTCTCTGACGCCCCAGGGGAGGTGGGGTTTGGAGCTGAGGTTGCCTCCTCCCGATTCCTGTCTGGAGAGGTCAGATCCAAGGCAACCAGCGCTCGAACTGTGGTGCGAACTGGCTGCAGGCGGCACTGGATGATGTCATACTGTAGGGCGAGCAGAGGGAAGACTGTTGTCCCCATTAGGAAGAAAGGGGTGAAGGGGACAGGAGGAAAAAATAGTGGGAAAAGTTGGAAGTAAAAGAACAAAGGAGGCAAAAAAGGAAGCAAAGAAGGAAAAAATGATGTAGGAGAAAGAAGAAAATGAAATGTAGGGAAATAATATTGTAGAAAACATGGGGTGACGTAAATGAGAGGATATGATGGAAAGGTGGAAGATAAAAGGACAAAACAAGGCAGTGTGTGAAGCAGAACATGAGTGTGTAGTTAAAAAAAATGAAGGAAGGATGTTGGGATTAAAGGTGTGCAAAAGTTGGTGGAACAAAAACAGGTGAAATATTCTCCACAAAAAAACAGCAAAAAGAGGAAGAGAAAAAACAATGAAAGGGAGAGGTTTAGGGTGGAAAGAGGAAAAATTAAGATTGGAGGAAAAGTGATGGAAGGAAGTTATTAAAGGGAAAGGTGACAGGTAAAAAAAATAAATAAATCAAAAGTTCATAAAAATAGCGAGAAACAAAAAGAAAGAAAATTTATGGAAAAGGGAAGGATGACGAAGAGGAGACAACACAGGAAAAGGAGGAACACGTGGTGCGATCCAGTCGGAAAGTAAAAAAGAAAGAAAAGGCAGAAGGTTAACCAATGGACATAAAGGTCAAAGGTCACAGAGTGGAGAAGCTGGTGGTGAGGCAGGCAGGGGAAGGAGGGATGCTTACTGAGAGGGTGGCAATAACCTCTGCAGACCCCTTCCTCCCAGTAAGCAGTCCTATGATGAAGAGGTGGCTGATGGGAGAGCCAGTGCAGCAGGCCAGCACGTTAGCATAGAAGCTGTTAGCACGTTAGCGCAGCTTTGCAGAAGCATTACTATTAAAGCATTCAGGCTGCAGCTTAAACGGCGGCTAGTGAACAGCGTCCACACAGAGGCTGCAAAACAGCCAGCAAGCAGTGATGGAGGTCAAAGGTCAAGGTGATTAAATCCTTGGAACTTCAATTTTCTTACAGATAAAAGCAAAACACACATATCAACAGAACATAAAAAAATAATATAACAAAATGATTACACAATAACCAGCTAACCCTGACCCAGTGTCTCACACTTACTGTCACTGAAGCCTCTAAATGTGAAGAACACTTTTTCTGTTGACTCATTCTGCTGCAGAAAAGTAGAATGAGCAGTTTCAGGAAGTTTGCACATTTGTTTTTCCTGGTGATTGATATTGCCCTCCGGTATGGAGCTACAGATAAAAACTGGAAACAAGCACAAACAGCCAGCCTGGATTAGTATAGCGGTAACAAAGTCCACCTACCAGGTTGCCTTGAACAACAGGTGTGTTGGCATGTAACAGCAGGTGCACAGCGTATGTACCCCTCTGTGTTCGCTTTTATTTCCTGACTGTAGCCTTGAACTCAGCACAGCCTGCTAGGCAACATAAGCACCCTGCTGCTCCAAGTCTTTGGACAAATGCTGCATTATGGTCAGTGTATACAGACAGTGGCGTCTGTGCTGGAAGTGTCCATGGACTCATTTTCAGAGTGCATATCTCAACCACTTATTGATACAGAGGGTTATGGAAACCTAGCAACAACGAGCCTAAGTTTTCTCCTCTGTCATTATTTGCAGGGGTGATATTGTAAGTCTTGCCCCTTCTTGCTTTTGATTGGCCGATGAGAGAACAAGGACATTGGAGGAACAGCGGGTTTCCAAATGCTGAGCTACTGAATGTGAAGAGCACTACAGGAAAACAGCTGTGCCCTGACTGGCTTTTGTTTAATGCTGAGGACTCTGAGTGGTGAAACTCAGATTCACAGAATTTGTATTAAAAATAGTATTAAAAAAAGTATGCTTCCTGTGGACATGGACCCATAATCCTGTCAAAATAGCTGTCAAAATGAGAAACTGATGTTTCCACAAACACAGTTCTCCACTGTTTACAGTCTTTATGCCATGCTAAGCTAGCCAGCTGCTGGCTTTAATCTCACATGATGCCTCTGCAAAATGTATTGACAATGTGTATTCTGCAAACAGTTGGCGAGTGGTTGCTGGAAGTTACTGGTAGTCGCAAACATGAAATTGGTGCAGCACCAAAAAGTTTCTTGCACTTGCTTTGGACACCACCAGGCTACAGCAGTTAGCAGTAGTTTGCATGGAAGATGCGGGCATGTCTGCAAACACTTGCAAACTTCTTGCCAAGCACTAGTGAAACTCTGAAAAGTGTGACACGAACAAGAAATGGAGAACATTCTCCTTCAAAGTAAAAGTTGCACCTTTTGAAATGTATCAGTTGTAGTGGTAAGGCACAACTTTTACTTTGAAGGTAAATGTTCTCAGTTTCCAGGTTGTGACACACTTTTTCAAGCTTTATTACAATTTGGAGAGTAAAAATTGGACGAGTTGGTGTCTTCAATGCAAACTATGGGCAACTGCAGCAATCTACTAGCAACCATCCTCTTTGTGGCTGATTTCACCCAGCAACAGGCAGCAACCACTCACCAACCAGTCAGGGAATTCCCATTTTCCCCAAGTGACCGGTCACTTGGGAAAAATGTGATCTCTGGTCACTAGGCCTGTGTGGCCTGACCAGTCTGTAGACCCGTGTGACTGAGGCCAAAGGCCAGCTTAAAAAACGTTGGAATGCTTCACGTGGGTATCAGGTTGGTGTCACTAAAGAGTTTGTGCACCAACTTGTAGCTCAAGTGAGAATAACCAGGACCTATTTCAGGGTGATATGGACTCAGCTGACATCTCTGCATTAGCATCTTAGACACCCTTGATAGTGGTTCTTTCTTCACATCATTTAATTCTAAAAGGTTTTACTTTACTTTTAAGCAAAGAGTTTTACAAAAAGTACCTTCAGGTGTGCAGGTGTACAGTAGAGAGAGTAATAACCATCTGAACATCTAGCTCACCACTAACTTGTTCAACTTTTAGACTTTTTGTTCTTTTTTAAATGATTTCAGTCAGAATCCACCACACAGCAGGGTCTATAACAGAAACCTGCCTCAAGTATCACGTTCTCCTTTTACAGCTTCAGTCTGGACACAAAGACTCCTTAAACCAGTGCAGTGGTGGGGATGTGTGTTCCAGAGGCTCAAATCTAAACTTTTGTTAAGTGTGGTCAAACACATGGAGTAAACACAAGCAGCCCATTCTGCTCCGTACCAGATTGGAGCTGCTATTTTGATTGACTCCTGTCATGATGGAGGAAGCTGTAAGCTGCAGGCAGTGATGACGGTGGTGATGAGTCAGCGTTACATGTTGAAGTTAAACGACTCCGTTTGATAGCCATTAGAACAAAAAGGAGGCAGGATTCAACCAGTCCTGGGAGAAAGCTGAGTGCTTTTCAAGTTTCATGTTAAAAACAGATTTGGGTTGAAACTCACTTATGTTAGACTGATGTATTTCTTATTCAGTGTCATAGATGTAAAAAAAAAAAAAAATTGTAATCAATCAGTTTTACTTGCTCAAGGATGACATTGCAAAAAGTTGCTTTTAGACACAGAGAACCATCAGCTTTCCTTCCATGTCTGGTTTATAATTTAGTGTCTGGCAAAAATCTATAATTTTAGTTTTCACCTCATATACTGACATAAATCAGAAGGAAATTGAAGGTGCCAATGCTGCATTACCATTCATAAAATTATACCTGCGATCCTGAAGAGATCCGTTTTTTGCAGGACACTTTCACAACTCTTTTGACTTCTTACGTCAACAATCAGCCAACAACCAAGGCAACTGTTTGATTTAGGCCAATATGGAGTCAACGGGGACTTTCTCTGAAGAACTGGGGGTGTTTTCAGGTTGGTAGGTTGCTGGTTTACATCCCTGCACTGACTTGCAGAAAGACCTTCGGCAGCAGTGGGGCTGCACGAAAACTGTCATGGTAACACTGGACTGGTCTCAGCGTGTAATAACTTGAAGCAGGTTTTGGATGACATGCAACTTGAAATCAACCCCCAGTTCAGAGAGGCTACGGGGATCTAGTAAAGGGTTTGTAATCGTACTAAGAGCCACATCTTACCTGTGGCACGCCTATTTTTCTGCAGGCATCCAGAAAGTTCTCCACATTCCTCCGACACTTGGCCATGCTGAGTTTAGGCTGGAAGCACAAATATAACAACTTACTGAACTACACTTAGAAACACATTTTAAACATAACAGGAAACGAAACCCTTTCCAGTCATTATTTTAAGGGTCAAAGGTCGCAACTGACAGTAAGACCTACTACTGCAGGTGAGGGGACGTGGATGCTGGCGACAGAGCGTGGGCGAATGTGATTGGACAGATGGCAGAGCACGACGCCGTCCATCAGAGACGAACCGAGGTCTTCAGGAAGGATGACCTTCAGCCTGCTCTCTATGCTCTGAGGAAACAATGCAGGCAGCTATGTGTGAGCAACAGCACTGGATTACAGTATTACACATGATCATCCACAGCACGCCGACGGGTCTCAAGAGCTTGAAAAAAGGCGACTGGACTTCTTTAAGTTTTTGAAGGCGTTTCACCTCTCATCCAAGAGGCTTCTCCCTAAAGGTGGAGCATCCCAGGTATTTAAACCCTGGTGCGGGCTGTCCCCTTTGGAGGTAGTCACTGACGCACTATTATTCATGTGCAGCATCACATGAGCCAAGATGTGTCCACTGTGAACGATCATCATTGAACAGAGGTGAAGGCTTACGACACCAGCTGTCAGCCACCTACAATGCTGCCTTGAAATCCCTTCAAAGGTGCCTCAACCCCCACTCACACCTTACTTCAGGTGACCTCAATAGGTCGCATTATAGGGTGGGGTAAAGTCACACAGGGATTTCACCTGAAACCTGATCAATAGTGGGTAAACGACCACCTCCAAAGGGGACAGCCCCCACCAGGGTTTAAATTCCTGGGACTCTCCACCTTTTGGTTTTAGAACTGAAGAAGTCTCTTGGATGAGAGGATGAAGTCCAGTCGCCTCTTTTCAAGCTCTTGAGACTACCATGACCTGGATTACTGAGACCCTACACAGACACAGCACACTGACAGCTGACTTTAGCACCATTCACGCAGAATGAACATATATTACAGGGGAGGAGGGGAATGAAATATTCATCACTCTCATCTGTAACTGGCTCCAGGCAGCATTTTAACCAGGATGAAAACACTGTGAATCAGTCAGTTGGACTTAGCCTTCCCGATGACATCATCACTTCTTATGTCTATCCAAAATAAACCCACATAACTCCACTTAGAATGATAGAAATTCAGAATTTACTTGAAAATCGTTAGCTTTGATGTGATGGAGCTCAAAGATGCAGTCAAGCCATTTAAAAAACATTCATGTTCATCCAAACAGCAAACCTCTGAGTCACAGCAAATCTGAACACATTAGATTCAGTGCGGCAAAACACTTATTGGAGGTTAGATTACCTCTGAGTTCCATCACCAGCATCACGAGTTCATACAGGAATAAAAGCAAAACATGGAGAACAGCAACAAAACTTCCTGTAGGTGAAGAACCTTCCTGACAGTTGGCAGATTTCACTGAGTTGATAACATGCTAAGCTAAAAACCTCTCTGGTTCAGCACACGGCTCCAACAGGGTTTAAATCAGAAGAGGAGCTGCCCGTTTACTCAGAAACAGGAGGCCATTCCAGCTACAATTCTTACCAGTGAAAAATGACCCAAATCTGTATGTTTATTTACCAAATTTAAACAGACACAGGTCAACACTGAAAAATATTTGTGCTACTGGGCAGCATGGTGGCGTGGTGGTTAGCACTGCTGCCTCACAGCTAGAATAGCTATCTGATAATCTGGGTTCAATTCCACCTTAGCCTGGGACTCTTGCTGTGTGGGGTTTGTATGTTCTACCTGTGTCTGTGTGGGTTTCCTCCCACAATCTGCAGACATGCAGTTACTGGGGTTAGGTTAATTGGTCTCTCTAAATTGCCCACAAGTGTGAATGGTTGTCTGTGTCAGCCCTGCAACAGGCTGGTGAAACTGTATGGGGTGTACCCTGCATCTTACTGCCTTGTCAGCTGGGATAGGCTCCAGCCCCCACCACCCCCACACAACCATGAAAAGGATAGGGGGATTGATTGATCAAAAGACATTTTATTTTTTCATGAACTATAAAAGATAAGTTTGGTCAATTAGAACATACAATTTAGTTCAATTGGAAATTGAGTAGTGGTTACTTAACAGGCTGAGTTAAATAAACTGTTTCATTACTTATAAAATTTAAGGCAACAAGTTACCTTGTTTTTTTAAGTAGATTCAACTTATCCAGGTTTACAGTGCAGGAGGAGAGTACAAAGAGCAGCAGGTCTGGACACAAACCTGCACTGCATGCTTTTCACCTTGTGGTATGCATGGTCACCTGCTCTTCCACTGAGCCACCCCAGCAGCCCAAAGCTGAGATATTTCTAATAACAAATTTTCCTTTGTTGATAAAACTTTACATTCATAAAACACTTGGAAAGCTGCCCTGCATTTTTTCAGTTAAATGTGAAACTTCTGTACTTTTGCCACCTCTGGTAAAAACAGTGTTAAATGCATCACTCAGTAAGGATTTGAAGTAAATGTAAAGCATATAGCAACAAATTATCAAGTGGTGGGGTGGTTCCCTGCAGTTAAGCCAAGTGCAGTTTATCATTGAGGGTGGGGATGGATTTAATGAAGCGGAGACAGAGATGTGCACTTTGTGCTCTGCAGACAGCAATGAAGACGGCTCAGTGCGGAGGTCTGGGAGAGTCAGGTGGGTGAGGCTCCAGCAGCGAGCAAACAAGTGAAACTACTAGCTGTTGCTCACCACTGTGTCTTTAAGAGCCTCAATTATCAGTACAGTTAATCAATATGAATTAAAGAGGCACAGTGAAAGAAACACCCATATAACAGCAATCAACTGCAGTATTAGATTTGTGGGAAGTTCTTAGTGTGTTGCATGAGTCATTTTGCCAAAGTCCCGAGAGAAGAAAACTTATGGATTCAAACTAAAAGCCCTGTTTAATTCAGCTGTTCCAAGAAAAACGTCCAAACAAGCACAGCAATAAAACTGCCTGAAATGATTGCTCACAGATATGCTTTCGCTTCTTTATGTCAGCTCTACTGGTCCATTTTCAGAGTCACGCAGGGGCTGGAACCTTGCCAATAGGGCAACTATCAGGGCTAATACATAGCGACAATCAACCATTCACGTTCACAGCAGCAGCAACAAAAAAAAACAAACAAACTAAATAAATAGGCAGCTTCTCTGTGAGGAGATGCTACTCCCTCAAAATTCTCAGAGCTCCAGGCCACTGCAACAGCTTCCGCACACTCTGATGATAAAGCAGGCTTACTACACTGCTCAAAAAAATAAAGGGAACACTCAAATAACACATCCTAGATCTGAATGAATGAAATATTCTCATTGAATACTTTGTTCTGTACAAAGTTGAATGTGCTGACAACAAAATCACACAAAAATCATCAATGGAAATCAAATTCATTAACCAATGGAGGCCTGGATTTGGAGTCACACACAAAATTAAAGTGGAAAAACACACTACAGGCTGATCCAACTTTGATGTAATGTCCTTAAAACAAGTCAAAATGAGGCTCAGTATTGTGTGTGGCCTCCACGTGCCTGTATGACCTCCCTACAAAGCCTGGGCATGCTCCTGATGAGGTGGCGGACGGTCTCCTGAGGGATCTCCTCCCAGACCTGGACTAAAGCATCCGCCAACTCCTGGACAGTCTGTGGTGCAACATGACGTTGGTGGATGGAGCGGGACATGATGTCCCAGATGTGCTCAATCGGATTCAGGTCTGGGGAACGGGCGGGCCAGTCCATAGCTTCAATGCCTTCATCTTGCAGGAACTGCTGACACATTCCAGCCACATGAGGTCTAGCATTGTCCTGCATTAGGAGGAACCCAGGGCCAACCGCACCAGCATATGGTCTCAGAAGTGGTCTGAGGATCTCATCTCAGTACCTGATGGCAGTCATGCTACCTCTGGCGAGCACATGGAGGGCTGTGCGGCCCTCCAAAGAAATGCCACCCCACACCATTACTGACCCACTGCCAAACCGGTCATGCTGAAGGATGTTGTAGGCAGCAGATCGCTCTCCACGGCGTCTCCAGACTCTGTCACGTCTGTCACATGTGCTCAGTGTGAATGTTACACCCTGAGAAGGGGAAAGGAAATCAATAAATACACTCGAACGCGATGCTTCTCCTTCAGCAGCTTCATTGAGAATGTATAATTATTTTGAAGTATACACATAAATACAAAACATTAATATGGAACACTATAACAAAAGTACACATCAGTCAGTTCTAGGACAGTATCATAAAATGCTCTCCCTTCATCTGTCTTCACAGGTAAGTAACGATTTCAACCAAAGTACAGTACAATTTCCTTGTCCTCCCTTGCAGGTAAACCCAAATATGACATAAACGCCCAAACAAATTATTAACAGGGTTCGTACACCTTTTCCAGGATCAAATTCAAGCACTTTTTAAGCACGTTCAAGGTCCATTTTCAAAATTTTCCAGCACATTAAGGGGTCATTCACAATCATCAACATTTTCCAAAGTTTACAAAGAGTACTCTTTTTCAGACCCCCTCCACCCTCCCCAAAAGTGTACAAAGAAAGTGTTGATATTTTTTCATGACATTTAATTTCTCCTGGTTCTGTGGTATTTTAATGTAATAGGAAGTATTAAAAACATATCCTGGTGTTGAAAAATTCTGGAAATCTTGGTATTAAATATACTCTTACCTATCCATTAAAACATTGTACTGCACTGCATGTACGCAAAATGTACATGCAGCCACACTGTATACAGTGGCAGTGGAGCAATGTACAGTGGTATGCAAAAGTTTGGGCACCCCTGATAATTGTCACGATTTTCCTTTATAAATCATTGGTTGTTCGGATCAGCAGTTTCAGTTAAATATATCATATAGCGGATGAACACAGTGATATTTGAGAAGTGAAATTAAGTTTATGGATTTACAGAAAGTGTGCAATAATTATTTAAACAAAATTAGGCAGGTGCATAAGTTTGGGCACCCTTGTGGTTTTATTGATTTGAATACCTTTAGCACTAATTATTGGAACGCTAAATTTGTTTTGTAAGCTCATTGACCTTTGACCTACATACACAGGTGAATCCAATCATGAGAAAGGGTTAAGGTGGCCAGTTGCAAGTGTTTCTCCTCTTTGGATCTTCTCTGAAGAGTGGCAACATGGGAGCCTCAAAACAACTCTCAGATGAGCTGAAAACAAAGATTGTTCAACATCATGGTTTAGGGGAAGTATCCAAAAAGCTCTCTCAGAGATTTCAGCTGTCAGTTTCCACTGTGAGGAACACAGTGAGGAAATGGAAGAGCACGGGCACAGTTCTAGTTAAGGCCTGAAGTGGCAGGCCAAGAAAAACCTCAGATAGGCAGAGGGGAAGGATGGTGAGAACAGTCATAGTCAACCCACAGAGCAGCTCCAAAGACCTACAACATCATCTTGCTGCAGATGGTGCCACTGTGCATCGTTCAACTATTCAGCACACTTTGCACAAGGAGAGGCTGTATGAGAAGAAGATGATAAGAAGCCTTTTCTGCACACACACCACAAACAGTCACTGAGGTCTGCTAAAGCACATTTGGACAAGCCAGCTTCATTTTGGAATAAGGTGCTGTGGACTGATGAAACTAAAACTGAGTTATTTGGACATAACAAGGGGCAGTATGCATGGTGGAAAAAGAACAGCATTCCAAGACAAACACTTGGTACCCACAGTAACATTTGGTTGTGGTCCCATCATGCTGTGGGGCTGTGGGGCCAGTGCAGGTACTGGGAATCTTGTTAAAGTTGAGGGTCGCATGGATTTCAGTCAATATCAGCAGATTCTTGAGAACAAGAATCAGGGACAAAGTTGAAGTTACGCCGGGGCTGGATACTTCAACAAGAAAACGACCCTAAACACTGCTCAGAATCTACTGAGGCGTTCATGCAGAGGAACAAGTCCAACGTTCTGGAACGGCCGTCTCAGTCCCAGACCTGAATATTATTGAAGATCTGTGGTGGGATTTAAAGCGGGCTGTCCATGCTTGGAAACCATCAAACCTGACTGAAGTGGAGATGTTTTGAAAAGAAGAATGGTCCAAAATACCTTCAACCAGAATCCAGACTCTCATTGAAAGATATAGGAAGCATTTAGAGGCTGTTATTTCTGCAAAAGGAGGATCTACTAAATACTGATGTCATTTTTCTGTTGGGGTGCCCAAACTTATGCACCTGCCTAATTTTGTTTAAATAATTATTGCACACTTTCTGTAAATCCTATAAATTTCATTTCACTTCTCAAATATCATTGTGTTCATCTGCTATATGATATATTTAACTGAAACTGCTGATTCGAACAACCAATAATTTATAAAGAAAAATTATCAGGGGTGGCCAAACTTTTGAATACCACTGTATCATCTGAATACCCGGTCTTGTGCCAAAAAGTGATTTCCAGTATTTTCCAAAGAAATGATTGCTGGTATTTATATTGTAATTTACTTGTTGATGTATGGTATCTCAAATATTATCTCTCATGAATGATGTCATCTCATTTTGAGTCATAAATAACATTCCTGTCACATGGTAGAAGCTGCAATTTTTGGCGACACCAGCGTATAGTGTTGCCAACTTAGTGACTTTGTCTCTTGACTTTTCAGACCCCCCTAGTGACTTTTATTTTTTGTCCAAAAAGTGACTAGCATCAAATTTAGCGACTTTTCCCGGTGTCATTGGGGACTTTTGAAGAGTTTTAGAGATATGTCGTGTTGTGCCAAAAAGTGATTTCCAGTATTTGCCCCCAAAAAATTATTGGTTGTATTTAAATTGCTGTAGATTAATTTTTGGCCTAAAATCTGTGAAACGTGTGACAAACATCTCTCGTGATGATATTATGTCATTCTGAGCGAGAAACAACACTCCTGTCACAGGTAGAAGCTGCAATCACTTCTTGGCAAAGTGCCTTTCATATATTCTTTATTAATGAGGGTAAAAATGATCATTGACATTAAAAATGTCTTTTTTCCTGAGAGATCTGCCAAGATGGCTGCAGAAATTGCAACAAATAAAACATTACAGTTCTATAAAGGGTACCCAAAAACGTCTGGACTCATTATAATGCAGATACAATAATGCAGTCATAAATCTATTTGCAAAACAAGTCATTTCTACATTTTATATATAAGCCCTTCATAAATCCTGTGCACCACAGTCTGAGACAGCCGACAGTGAGTTTTCTTACACAGAACTTGGCAACAGTGCCAGCTGCCGATCACCAGATTGTCATCTATGCTTATATTTGTGCGCAACACGCCAGGAACATGTAGAATTAATGTACATACCTTCTGAATAAAATCCATCATTGTTTTCTGCGGTTTACTGCGTACGGCCTACATTTTTGATTCAGCTTTTTGGAACACTACTTCCACTTCCTTGTTGAATTTATCTTCGGCGGTTTTGGCTGCTTTCCACACCTGCTGCGCCGCACTCACAGGTTGTTCCTGTCTAATATCGTCATTGAGTCTTTCTGTGAATCGATGATGGCCTATTTTAGAAAATTCAATGAAGCCTTTGAATTGACCCGCCAGATCGCTGCAGACCACGCAACGGCGCAGTGGTGTACAAATGAACGAGAGCGCCTCATTGGATGCGCGCAGCTGACTTCTACGCTGTTAAATTTACTTGCGTGGAATGAATACCTGCGCTCGCGGAATGACATTATTTGCGGGGATTATGTTTTTTTTTCCTCGCGCGTAACTTTTGACAGTATGCTACAAGAAATGCAAAAGAAATAACACTTCAAAACATCTTGAACAGTTAGTGAGTCAGTCTACAGACAGTCAAACAAAACACGGCACATATCTCCACAGCTTAGGAGCACAAACACTCATCACATACCTGAGAAGGGGAAAGGAAATCAATAAATACACTCGAACACGATGCTTCTTCTTCAGCAGCTTCATTGAGAATGAAGCACCGCGGCCGGAGTGCCCCCCTCCTGCAGTGCAAGGTATGACTAAATGATCACATATCCCACACATTAACAAAAAGGCTCAACAAGTAGATCACCGATGGAAGAGTGATAGGTTGTATTCTTAACAATTCCCATGGAGATATTTACCTCAATTATGAATTTTGATTAATAATCAATAGAATAATAAAATCAACCTATCACACTCTCCCCTACAAAGTTAGATGTCGTCCCGACATCACATAAACCAAGGGTTTTTAAGTCATTATGTCCTAGTTGGCTCAACCACATGACTGTTTCATATTTAAGTACATGGGAGGGTACTGCCAATTAATCACCCAAATGATATAATCTTTCCCCTTTATTCACCAGTTTTGCATGGTATCTGTGTCTAGTGTCCTTGCATTATTATGGGTTGATAGGTTTGGAATGGATTGGTCCACAGTGTCACTGGTCGAATGTGTTGATATTGTATGGGCTGATGTTGGTAGAGCCTTTCATTTCCATATGCTGTACTATAGCATGTTGGAGTCCCAAGTTGATCATAGGTGAAGACTTTAGGGGCTCGTCTTTCCCTCCTTGGTGCACCATCTGTCTGTTCTCTTTCTCCTCCAGGTGGCTCTGGATGTTGGAATGCTGGAATTTCATCCACTGCTTTTTCAACTAAGCTCTCATCCCTGTCCTGATAGTTCTCTTCCTGTGGCACATTTTCCTGCTGTGGTTCAGGCTCATCTGTGTTTGCTATGAGCCTTCCTTCAATCAATTCATCATCACTCAAATTTTGTTTCTCCTGACCACTGTCCTGTTGTGTGTCTGCACCCTCAATCACTCCGTCTGCATGGGGCATTTGAGACTGTATTACTGGTTTGTAACAGTACACCCATTCCTCTTCATCATCTTCCTCTTCCGCATTTTCTGTCTCTGTCTCGTTCATCTTTCTTCTCTCCTGCTTTGGTGGTGCTTTCGGCTGAGTTTCCAGAGGTAAGTAATCACACGGCAGCAACAGGTTGCGATGCATGATTCTTGACCTTCCTCTTCCTTGCTCAGGCTTGACTTCATACACCGGGAGGCCCTCTGCAACCTGACGGATCACAACATGAATAGCCTGTTCCCAGTGATTACGAAGCTTTCCAGTTCCTCCCCTAGGTGTCAGGTTTCAAACAAGGACTCGATCGCCAGGACATAGCACAGAGCTTCTTACTTTCCCATCATAATGTTTTTTACTTCTCTCTGCTGCCTTCTTTGCGTTCTCTCGTACTATTTCATGTGCCTCCTGCATTTCTTGTTTCCATTTCTCTATGTATGTTCGGTGGTCTGTTTTCCCTGTCTCAGTGGTGAGACCAAACAGGAGATCAATAGGTAACCTTGGGGACCTTCCGAACAGAAGGTAGAAAGGGGAAAAACCAGTTACCTCACATCTCGTGCAGTTATATGCATAGATCAACTTGTTCAGGGATTCTTTCCAGCTTGTTTTCTGCTGGTCAGTAAGTGTCTTTAACATTTGTAATAGTGTTCGGTTGAAGCGTTCAACCTGCCCATTTCCTTGTGGGTGATAAGGTGTTGTTCGGGATCCCACTATGCCACAGTTCTTTTTCAACTGGGAAAAGAGTTGGTTCTCAAATTCGCCACCCTGATCATGGTGTATCTGTGCTGGCAGTCCAAACTTCAAGGCATAATCGTTAAATATACGATCAGCCACTGTTTTGGCAGACTTAGAGGTGGTGGCATAAGCCTGTGCAAAACGAGTAAAGTGATCAACGATTACCAAGATATACTCGTATCCACCTTTACATTTGTCCAAGTGAAGAAAATCTATTGACACCAGTTCAAATGGCTGTGTGGTAACAATACTTGTGAGGGGGGCCCTCGTTTCTCTACATGGTGGTTTTTGCCTCAGGAAAGTACAGGTCTTTGTCACATAATGTTCAATGTCTTTTTGCATGTAAGGCCAAAAGAATCGATCCCTGACCAACGATGTTGTTCGATCAGTGCCTTGATGACCCATTTCATCATGTAATTCTCTCAGTACAGTGGTTTTATACTTCTCAGGTAGTACAAGCTGTGTCTTGGTTGTTGTCTTCCTGCAAAGAATGCCGTTGTCATTGATATGAAGTCTTTCCCATTCACGCAGTAGACACTTACTTTGGGTGCTTAATGCATAGAATTGTTGTCTTGATGGCCTTTCATTCCTTATTTTGCACTGCATTATTGGACTAATGTTTTCATCATCCTGCTGTGCTTGCCTAATCTCTGCCACCGGGAATGGTTTGTGTCTCTCTTCACTGACTGCTGTACACTGGAGAGGGGAAAGCATTGTACAGACATTTGCTAAGTTAGATTCTTGTGTCTCAACAGCTTGGGTTATTGTTGCCACACAATCTGATCCCACTTCCTCTGTGCAGTGTTTGATCATTTCCTCTATTTTAACATTTATTCTTGACAGGCTATCAGCATCCACATTCTCTCTCCCTGGACGATATCGGATGGTGAAATGGAAGTCTGCGAGCTCTGCCACCCATCTACATCCTGTTGCATTGAGCTTGGCACTTGACAGAATGTAGGTGAGAGGATTGTTGTCAGTGAACACTGTGAACGTAGGCGCATAATAGAGATAGTCTCTGAATTTCTCTGTGACTGCCCACTTTAGTGCAAGGAATTCCAATTTTCCTGAATGTAGGTGATAATTCCGTTCAGCTGCAGTCAATGTTCGGGAACCATAAGCTATCACACGGAGCTTATCATCCTGTTGCTGATAAAGAACTGCCCCGAGGCCCTGGTTTGAGGCATCGGTGTGGAGGATGAATGGTTTGGAGAAGTCTGGGAACCCGAGGATTGGTGGCTCAACCAAACAATCTATTAGCCGTTCCAATATGCACTGGTGTTTTTCAGTCCACACAATTGGCTTATGGGATGGCACAGCTTTGCTCTTTCTTGTAGGCTGTCTTGTGTTTGTCCTGTTTTGCGGCACATTATTGTCTTCTGCTGTGCCTTTCAGTAAGTCATAAAGGGGCCCTGCAATACGGGAGAAGTCCTGTACATACTGCCTATAATAGCTTAACAAACCCATAACAGTCCGCAGTTCTCCCACATTACTTGGCGTCTTCTCTTTCAAAGCTCTTACTGCTATGGTGTCACTTGGGTCAATTTTGCTACCTTCTGCTGAAACAATCCTTCCCAAGTAGCGAACCTCAGGTTTAAATAATTCGCACTTACTGGGTTTTAGCTTGACTCCATAATTCCTCAGCAGTTGGAGCACTTTCCTAACATGACTGACATGATCCTCAAATGAGTGACTGTACACTAGAGTGTCATCCAGGTAGGGTACACAGATGTTGTCTCGCACCTCTTCCAGACACTCTTCCATGCAGCGTTGGAAAGCTGCAGGTGCATTCATTAGTCCGAATGGGATCCTTATCCATTCGTACAGGCCCCATGGTGTCACAAATGCAGTCAAAGGCCTGTTCTCTTCATCCATGAAGCCCTGATGGTAGGCCTTTCCCTGGTCTAACAATGAAAACCATGAGTTGCCACCAAGACTGTCAAGGATATCCTGCACTCGAGGAATTGGCTGTCTGTCAGGGTGTGTCTTTTTGTTGAGTTCTCGGTAGTCTATACAAAGACGTAAGCTACCATCTTTTTTTCTCACACAGACAACTGGTGAGGCATAAGATGAGTTGGACTTCTTTACCCATCCTTGTGCAATAAGGTTGTGCAGGTATTCTTTCATCTCCTTATATAGTGGCTTCGGTACTGACAGGTAAGTGCGTGCCACAGGATCCAAATCCTTCAGTGATATTTTCAGTTTCAGATTTTCGATACGCCCAATGTCATCATCTGATTTAGAAAAGGAAGCGCATTCATCACGAAGCACCCCTTGTACTACCACTCTTTCAGGTTCACTCAGATGGCTCAGATCAATTGGTGGATGCCATGGAGTGTCAGGGACCTGCCCACTCTCTGCATCCACGTGACTGACTAACACTGGGGGACACTGATTTGGTTTCCCTAAAATTGTAGCTGGGTACACAGCTTGGACGTGCTGTACGGTGCCCACTACAGTTTTTCCTGATAACTCAATATCATGGTCAGTGGGATTTTGCACATCGAGAGCAATGTAAGGAGGAACACCCTTTCTGAGTGTTATCAAAGTCTCACAAAACTCAAGCCCTTCAGCCCACTGAGGATTTACGTCAGGCTCAAACAGAAGGGTAGTGTCTTTATTCAGTGGCTTGGTCTGCACCCTACAGTCAATCTGCACAGAGGTGTGTTTGGGTACAAGGATTTTCTCTTTTGACGTTCTCACCACATAGTCATGTGATCGGTCAGCAGTCACCACATCAACGAAGGTAGTGACATTTTTCTCTCCGAGGCATGGGAAAGCCACTCTTAATGACTCATGCAGCTGCTCTGTTCTTGCGGTATCCATTTGCTCTACAGTACTGGTCTTCACTATTTGTTCAATGACATTAAAGCCTATAATGGGCTGTGGAATTTTTCCACCTTTCATCACTAACATGGGAATAACAAGTTCTTTAGAGTTGGCTCCCTCAGCAGCCAAACTAAAAGTGACTTCAATGAAACCCTTATAAGGCATGTTCTGCCCATTAGCAGCTGTGATTTTCAAGTCATCAGGTGCATCAAGTAACTCAGAGATGTCTCTTAATTTTTCATGTGGTAAATGTCTCTGTTTCCACTTTTCATCAACAATACACACTTGGGAGCCTGTATCCCATAACGCTTGAGTTCTGCAGTTTTGTATATAACATTCAACCATACACTGCTTCCCTACAAGAGCAACAAGATGGGATTGGCTATCCACCTTTATGGGGCATACAGAACTTGTTTTTGGATGAATGTGCTGGTTTACCTGAGGTTTTGGTTGTTTATTACAGTTTTTTCTGTGTTTTGGCCAATGTTCAGCTTGACAGATCTTAGAACAATAAATGCTTTTTTTACAGGCTGCACACCTTCTGAGTCTTTGGAGTTTCCCATGAACACCACAGTGGGAGCAAAGACACTATTACTAGTTACTCCCTGTCCCGCGGGGGTAACCCTCTTCCGTTTAAAGGACCATCCCAGTCTTGTCTAGGGATTCTCACCCTGCAACCTGCGAGGAAGTGCTCGCTACTACCACATCTATAGCAGTGGGTGCAATATTCAGTTCCACTTTGTTGGCAGCCAACACATTTTCTGAGGCGTGCACGATTTAGAGTGGGATACTGGCGTTGTGGTGCAACTCTCGGCTGATTCTGAGCTGTATCACCTCTTTGTCCCAACCCTGCAGGAGACCAGTTTTGTGGCCAGTGCTGGAACGGAGGAGGAGGAGCACATTCTGGCACCATGGGTAAGGCAAAGTACTGTGTTTGTGCTGAAGTGGGCTGTTGGATTGCCTCTCTGATTTGTGCAACGTCAGCACCCAAGTTTTTCAACAATGCCATATCAGAACGTATTTCTTTGAGTTCATTCAGCAGGTCGGACTGGGGTTTGATGTTGGTTTCAGGATTTTGGGTTTTTCCTTTTTTATCTGCAGGAGTGTCAGACTGGTGTGAGTGCACAGTGGTTGGCCGCCCCTGGGAAAGTGTTTTATTTTTATTTTGTCTCTCTGCTTCATTTGCACAGGCAACATTGAGTTTCTCAAGAAGCAGCTCATCACTAGTTGTTGCTTGTTGGAGGTATGGCTGCAGGTCACTTCTGATGTTGTCATTCTGCAAGCCTGTCAGAACTGTGTGGAGAAACATGCTTTGCACAAGGACAGGATCATATCTTAAACCAGATTCCTCTTCCTGTGAAGCAAATAGGATTTTTTGTCTCAAATCCAGAGCTCGAATTAAAAAGGTTTGTGGGGTTTCCTTACTACTTTGGACCTCTGATGTGAGCTGTTTGTACAGTTCTGTTGCACCTTTTTCTTGATAGTGGGACCTCAGAATCCTCCTCAAGGTAGGCAAGTTAAGGTTGGTTCTGCCCTCCAGATAACTGCGTAATTGTAAGCCTGGTGCTATTGACCTGATTACTGCATCAACTATTTCTATTTCAGGAACTCCTTTGCTGATGGCTTGTTCAATTTGGTGTGCTAGACTGGAGAAGGTAAGTTTGTCCTTTTGGCCTGGCTCACCAATCTGGCCAGCTATTCTGAATTCTCGGCCCCATGGTAATGATAGGCAGGGCTGGGGGACCTGTTTGGCACGGTTATCCTTCCCACTCACAGACTGTTTGGCTCCACTAATTGGATTTGTTTTTTCCAGTCGTGATAATTCTAAAGCCAACTGGAGTGTCTCTATCTCTCTTTTCAGTCGCTCTTCTTCTGAAGGCTGGGTGAACTGCTCTTGTGTCTCATTTGTCAGGTTAGCATCTGAGGTTATGTGTTCTAGTGCACTATTCTGAGTAGCCTGTTGCAACTCAGCGATTTTATCTTTCAAAACCAGGAACTCAGCCATACCTTGATCCTCAAGCTCGCCCAGCTCCTCTCTTTCTAAGTGCCTTATGACATATGAAATTAGGGAGGAGCGGCTTCTACCTGATACATTTTCAAGTTTTGAACCACCAATACACAGAAAATCACAAACTTCAATCAAAGTGTCCTTGTTCAATGTGTACAAAGCACCAAAAACTTCTAATTTCAAGTCCTCCAACTCTGAAGAATCCATTTCAGTCTCTAGTTTTTGCAATGTATTAGTGTGATGCAGGACCTTCTCTTTGCAGAATAGACAGTGTAGCTCTCCTGGTACCAGTAGATGACCTCAGATTGCATGCGGATCCCTCTGCTCGGTCGCGGAACCACCACACCGTATCTCTCAGCCCGTTTGTAGATGGAAGGGGTTGAATGATGACCAGGGCATCTACATCTGGGACAGCGGACCCTCATCACATTCATCCCAGCGGTGCCTCCAAAATGTTACACCCTGAGAAGGGGAAAGGAAATCAATAAATACACTCGAACGCGATGCTTCTCCTTCAGCAGCTTCATTGAGAATGAAGCACCGCGGCCGGAGTGCCCCCCTCCTGCAGTGCAAGGTATGACTAAATGATCACATATCCCACACATTAACAAAAAGGCTCAACAAGTAGAACACCGATGGAAGAGTGATAGGTTGTATTCTTAACAATTCCCATGGAGATATTTACCTCAATTATGAATTTTGATTAATAATCAACAGAATAATAAAATCAACCTATCACATGAACCTGCTTTCATCTGTGAAGAGCACAGGGCGCCAGTGGCCAATTTGCCAATCCTGGTGTTCTCTGGCAAATGCCAAGCGTCCTGCACGGTGTTGGGCTGTGAGCACAACCCCCATCTATGGACGTCGGGCCCTCATACCATCCTCATGGAGTTGCAGGGCTCTGGCAGTGCTCCTCCTGTTCCTCCTTGCACAAGGGCGAAGGTTGCGGTCCTGCTGCTGGGTTGTTGCCCTCCTACGGCACCCTCCACGTCTCCTGGTGTACTGGCCTGTCTCCTGGTAGCACCTCCAGCCTCTGGACACTACGCTGACAGACACAGCAAACCTTCTTGCCACAGCTTGCATTGATGTGCCATCCTGGATGAGCTGCACTACCTGAGCCACTTGTGTGGGTTGTAGTGTGAAAGCACCACCGAGTGTGAAAGCACCACCAACATTCAAAAGTGACCAAAACATCAGCCAGAAAGCATAGGTACTGAGAAGTGGTCTGTGGTCCCCACCTGCAGAACCACTCCTTTATTGAATGTGTCTTGCTAATTGCCAATAATTTCCACCTGTTGTCTATTCCATTTGCACAACAGCATGTGAAATTGATTGTCAATCAAGTGCTTCCTAAGTGGACAGTTTGATTTCACAGAAGTTTGATTTACTTGGAGTTATATTGTGTTGTTTAAGTGTTTATTTTTTGAGCAGTGTACAAAACAAATAGTAAAAAAAAGTTCAGTTCAGTATTTGTTCATCTTATTACCATTCTGAGTATGGAGCCATGAGCCAACCTTCATGGCCGGAAGCTTCCACTCAACCTTTGCATCTATCTTGAAACCATGAAGCCAGATCAGAGCCAGAATGGGTGGCCCACACTTCCTGATTCGCCTAACTGATCAAATTAACTGATCATTTTCTTTGGTCTAGATTAGATTGCTTTATTGTCACTGAATGTTCAGCAAAATTTCCATAGCAGCTTCCATTTAAAAAGACATATATACACTATACATAAACAAAAACAATATTAAAATACACAATAAGTTAGAATAAAATAATAAAATATGCAGGATAGGTCTAATTCAGCTGCATGTGTTTAATTGGGTTTTTGTTTGTTTGTTTTTCTGTGGTCATGTTTGAAATGACTGTGCTGCTACTCTTATCATTTGCCTCATCTAGAATTGTGTGTGTGTGTGTGTGTGTGTGTGTGTGTGTGTGTGTGTGTGTGTGTGTGTGTGTGTGTGTGTGTGTGTGTGTGTGTGTGTGTGTGTGATCGCTGACTGTCTGTGTTTGCTAAAAGAACTCTGCTTGCATTGAAATTTAAGTGAAAACATTTATGTATGGTTTTCAGCTTGTATAGTGTCTACTAGGCAGGGTGTGTTGTTTAGTGTTGCAATCTTGTGACTGACAATTTGAAGCTGTTTGAGGCAGCAGAACCTTAGCAGCTCCCCAACCTCCTTCTCATATGCTGAACATTTGGAGGTATTGTTTTAAAAACATATCACTTCATCGTTGTACTGTATGCACTTATTAACTAAGAATTAGTTGTCAGAGAATAATTGTCTTTGCTGTTTTCTTTGAAAAGACAGGATTTTTTTTAAAAATGCTTAGTTTTCTGCTGAAGTGCAGACAGCCACTTTTGCTTTTAATTCAGTTCAAGTCAATTTTATTTATGTGGCGTGTTAAACCAGAGTAAAAAGATGTGAATATAAATCACCCTAAGCCTATATCAGCATAACTAAGGGATAGTTCAGGGTCACCTGATCCAGCCCTAACTATAACCTTTATCAAAAAGGGAAGTTTTAATCTTAAGTGCTCTATTGGGGTGATACGATACTATGAGGTCTTTATGATAAGATGGGGCCTGATTATTCAAGACCTTAAATGTGAGGAGAAGGATTTTATAGTGTCAATGTGAAAAAATAGACTAAATTAGAGAAAATAGTTTACCTGATTTTAGTGTGTTTATCGCACAGATGTAATCAAGACCCACTGAGTATTTGAAGGTTTTATTTCTTTTCTTTATTATGTTACCACTGCAGTGCAGAGTGGAGGCTCCAGAGTCTCCCTTTCTCCCAGATTAGCACCCATCCCTCATCTTTTTACCAGAGAAGGTTTCATTGTCTTCTGGCTGTACTTTGCGCTTTTACTGCCGTGTGTGGCAGGTACTTCTTAGTAACCACAGATAGGGAGTGATTACTGGGCACACAATTATTTTATTGTACACACACACACGCATGCATGCAAGCGCTTCACAGCTGCTCAGCTTCAAAGCTTTCCTGCTTCTGTGCTCGTTCATGTGGGATGTGGCAGGGTAGCATAGATGTGCATGGTACCCAAACAGTCAGCATGGGCTAGCAACTAGCTGTAAAATGAATGTAAAGCCTCTGTGTTATTCACTAGGCTAGAACACAGCATCTTCTTCCTGTATTTGGATGAACGTAAACAAACTATGAGTGTGAAAATGCCCTTAAAGGTGAATGAAAGCTGAAATGAAATTAAACAAGTCTGTGCCATCAAGCCACAAGAGTTTTATTTTTAAATTTAATAAGTCATGAGTCAGCACAGTTTCACAAACATTCAGATTTGTGTATGACAGGGAACATCAACTGGCAGCCTGCGGACCACATCAGGCCTGCCAGAGCTTTCCATTTGGCCCCCAAATAATACTGTCACAGGTACTGTGGAAATGACTGGAAACTTGCCAGCAGAGGCTGATCTGGAACATCATTGGCCGGCTCGCCTGCCAATCATAATCAACATCGACCAATCAACGCTTCAGTATTCCGGGACTTAACAGAGCAGCAGCACAGGACTGCGATGGAGTGCAGGAGGACTGTGAGAGAGAACAGTAGTTTCAAGTTGTTTAAGCTACTCGAGAGAGCTTTGTGTGTGCGTTCAGCTAACTAAACCATGCACAAAGGAATTGTAATGTGAGCAGAACTAAAATAAACAACAAGAGACAAGTAACGCCTCATCCTTGACCAGATGCCTGCAGCCTTTCCCCCAAGTAACTAAGCCTTTAGTACAGGTACTATACTCCAATCAATCATCATAACCCATTAAATACCCTCTGACTCATCTGAATTATCAAAAGCCTTCAAACATGATTTCCCATTGCCCATAAATGCATCCATGTCCCTAGAACCAGAGAATGCCAACTCAGACCATAAGACTTCAAGCATTTTCTGGCTTCACTGAGGAGCTGGCTTTTATTGGTGTTGATCAGATTGTAAACACGCCTGAAGGTGAGTCTAGCCTTGTTTTGTGTAAAAAAAAATGTTCGGCGATCAAACTTGTCTAACTAAAGGAAGTCAAAGTCGTAACAAGATTTCCATTGGTGAACCTGCAGAAGAAGCGTTGCTGGCTGCCGAGTGTACTGCCTGCCCTTGGTGGAGCTCCATCTCCTGTGCTGTGAGGGTCTCTCACACGGTCTGCTCGCGGGGGGACCGGACAGGTAGGGGGCTCAGTGTGTACCCGGATGAGGTCACAGACAAAAATTACATTGCCAAAGCACCCAACTGTGGTGTTACCAGTGACTTTTTAAATACTCAATACTGGCTTCATTGGGTTGCTTTAGACATAGTTCAGAATGAAACCCAAAGAAGCTGCAGGATAAATCCTGTTTTAGAAGTGGTCAAGACAATAGATACAGTTCCATTTTGAGATTATTATTATTTATTAACTTATTTGTACAAAGTTCAAATATCTTTCTGTAAGTATGACTATGTTGATTAACACATGCAGCACTTTAATCAGATGATCAGCAGAGAATTTCTAGCAGCAGTCTCTTGATAGCAGTTACAAATAGCATTGCCATTGAATACCACAACCAGTTGGTTCTTACATACACTACAGTCATGATTTTTGTTGTAATTATTCTTTGGAAATGGGTGCCATTGAGGGACTGCGTGCTGTAGGACCAATTAGCATAGATTGGCAGAATGCAGGCACTTTATGGGTACAATTAGAATTTCTTATGAAAAATACAATTACATTATTGTTTAATTTTTTCAGTTTTTTTTTCAGTTTCATTTTGGACATTTTGGTCTAGACGCTGATATAAAGATAAACATTTTACAATGTTAAAACCAAATTCTGTATAAATTTAAAATACCAGTTTCCAATAAACACCCAACAGAAATTAAAAATCTAAAATAAGCACATTGAGAGGGCAAAACTTCACCAAGGCAGCTCACGCTCTGGGCAGTGTTTACTTTTAAGAGAATGGTATTTTGTGTATATTCACTTTGTTTTCTTTGTTCTTTTTTAATATGCTTTAAGAAGTTTGTAGTGCAGTAAAAATAACACATTTTGGGGTCAACTCGGAAAAAAAGGACAGATGTGTAATGTAAAAGTGAGATCAGAGCTCAAATGTGACATTTAAAATCCCCATATATCATTCCCTGTATGCCCGTGTTTTCAATCCAAATAATGGGAGTAAGAAACATAGTTTAAATAGCTCTTTGTGGGATTATTATCACTGTGACCTTCAGGTCAATCTATTGAACTTGAAGGAGAGGTCAGAGGTCAAAAGTGACATGATGTTTTAATTCTTTATACAGTGCTTTCTATATGTTGACAATACACAGCACACTTCTAAGTTATAGGGCTTCTTGTCAGTTATCGACTAATAAATAAATCATTGAGTTGACATTGAAGACCTTGGATAATTTCATACAAAACTTTTCAAGCTGTTGTGTTTACAAAATGACACACACATTATAGACACTACCAAAAACATAAACTCCTTGGCGGAGATGAAAAGTATTTAATTATAACAGGGTAGATGATAAAGGCAGTATGGTGGTGGTAGGATTGTTGAGCAGATCTGCTTCTGCTCAACAAACCTGAAGGTAAGACAACTTTAAGAAAACCCTCAGAGCCCCAGAGCTTCTTTCCTCACGTTGCAACGCAACAGGACATTCCCAGCTTCCACACACTCTGTCACACATGGTGCTAAAAAATACAAAACACAGTTATTAAAAGAATGACTGTTGAAAAACAGCTCATTATAGCCGTCACACACTGTTTTAAAAAAGCACATTATCTGTTATTATCATGGTTACTACCATTCTGAGCATGGAGCCATGAGGCAGCCTTCATAGCCAGAAGCACCCATTCGTCCTTTGCATCCATCTTGAAGCCATGAAGCCAGATCAGAGCCAGAATGGTGGCCCACACTTCACTGCTGGCCTAATTCACCAAATTAAAGAAAATCAAATGAAACAGAAAGTACACAAAAACATCAGAATAGACTATCTTTGTGGAAAATGCTATCCTGTGGTTCTGATCTTACTGTGATGACATAAATCATGAAAAATAAACATATAAATACTAGGGGTGGGACTTTAACGCGTTAATTTCAATTAATTAATTACGGGGAAATTAACGAATTAAAAATTTTAACGCATTTTAATCGCACTTTGCACTGTGGAACGTTTCTCAGTGCGCGAGTTCCAGGCATACAGATTATATCGACGCACAATGTCCAAATTCAGGGGCCGCATCCTGCGAAGGACCCGGCCCACGTCCTTCACAGCCCACGAAGACCACAAAGGCCGGAAGTGAGCGGCTAGCCTTCATATCAGCGTCACCTGCCCTCACCTCTGCGTAGCTCATGTCGCCTAGCAACCGTGAGTGTGAAGCACAGCTGTGTAAAAGCAGCTGTTAAACGGAGAACGAACTTTTTCTCCTTTTTGTGGTTTAATTTTAATTATTTTATTGAAAATAAGCTGTTAAAACAAGCATGACACATTTCAACATCAAGAAATACAGTTTCCAACTATATTAAGTGAGACATTAATGTTGAATAAAACTATCCAGTTATGATGCTTAACTTTAATTTCACAGGAGCATTTCGGCCCTTCGTTGGTCTGTGTAGTAGACTGGTGGGAAAATAAACAAAATTTTGAATTTTAAGCTTATGTATATTGATTCATTCATCAACCAAACCTTAATTAATATTTCTCATGTCAAATATTGAAATGTGATTAAAATGCGATTAATTTTGATTAATTAATTACAAAGCTTGTAATTAATTCGATCAATTTTTTTAATCGAGTCCCACCCCTAATAAATACATAAATGAAACAACTGAGAAAAGTTTAAAAGTCACAATATGCTACAGAGAGACAAAAAAAAAAACAGGCAGAGAAAAAAAAAAGCGTTATGGTGAGTTGTATTTTTCCATACACTTCTTATTTGTTTTTGCGGTGTGTCTTATTTTGAAGGCATGTTTAAACATTACCATGGTGACCAGAGAGCATTGGGGTTAGAGAGGATGTTACTCATGTTATGTTGATGGCACAATGTTATGAGGACGCTGCTGATAAAGTTGCATACGAGTATACGAGTATTCAATTCACGTTTACTACTATATTTAGAAAATATTACAGTTTTTATGCCAACAGTATCATTTATTTTGTTGTATTTACCTGCCACACCTTAAAAGCCAGTTCATGAAAATACTGTCTGACATTAAACCGGTCCATGGCACAAAAAAGGTTGGGTACTGCTAGACTAAACTATAAACTCAAAATAAATGTTCAAGTTGTTTGTGTGTGTGTGTGTGTGTGTGTGTGTGTGTGGGAGGGGGGGGGGGGGGGGGGGGGGGGGGTCGAGTGAAGGAGTGAGGGTGTGAGAGTGAGACATGCCTGTACAGTTTTGGTGAGGTTATGGCCAACAGTAGCTGCTGAGTTATGAATGAAAGACAATATGTCTGTGTAGATTCTCAGTCATCCAGGTCATAGTAGTCTCTGGAGCTTGAAAAAGGCGACTGGACTTCTTTTTGTTTCTTGAAGACGTTTCACCTCTCATCCGAAAGGCTTCTTCAGTTCTCAACCAAATGGTGGAGAGACCCAGGTATTTAAACCCCTGTGGGCGTAGTCCCCTGGAGGTGGTTATGACCCTCTATTGATCATGTGTGTGAACACATGTGCCCAGGTGTGAAGGGGGCGTGGGTCATATTTAATCAGTGGTTTCAGTTGAAACCAATTTAGGACTCCGCTCCATTGTTTCCTGTGGCCTATTGAGGTCACTGGAACAAAGGTGTGAATGGGGGTTGAGACGTCTGGGAAGGGAGCTCAGGACAGCACTGTAAGCGGGGGAAAGTTGGTGACGTAATCCACCTCCTCTGTTCAATGATGGTTGTTCACAGTGACGTGCGGTGAGGGTCGTGACTGGTGAGGCACTGACGTCATCACATCAGATTTACAAACATATAGCTTATTCACCATTTGATTGGCAACAGTTGTTTTGTTTAACATTAACATAGTCTGAAGCAAACCTTTTAGCTCCGGTGTTGGTCTTCCTTTAATTATTATCTTCTGCTTCGATTGAAAGTCCAGTTTAGAAAATTCTTTCAGTTGAGTTATGTAATCTTCCATGTTGAACATAAGGCCAAGCAACAGGAAAAACTAACTGGCCTTGCTAACTGTTTATGGTAGCTTGCCGCCGAGGAGTCGTAGAGTCCCTGGGATCACCAGCGCCCCCTACCATGAGGCACGAGAACTGCGTGCCTCACCTAGAGTCTCTTCGCAGCAGTTTCATGATCGCTCAACACAAGAATGCATTACACACACATACAGTTGTTAATGAAAAAAACAAAAAATAAACTGTGCATTATATACACCAGCTAAAATATGGAAATTTAGTTCATATAGTAAAAGTGCAGTGAGACCGGAAAGTAATCCGGTCTCACTGCATAGCATGCCAGCACAGTTAGTAGTCATTGGCAATGACTATACTGAGCCGCACCACGGATTGCGCAATCCGTGGTGCGGCTCGCCGGGCTGGTGCCTCACCGTTCGTCTCTTAGTATTTGACCGGCAAATGCGAAAATTCAGCGATTTTGAAAAAACTAATCTAAAAATGGTGTAGTTAAATGGAAAAGAACTTTAAAATACAAATCACTGAATGAATATAACCATTTAATTTATTTTTTAATTTTATATTTCCACGATGACAGGTGAGGCCGTGCCTCACCTGCCTCCCCTGACTGCACGTCACTGGTTGTTCACAGTGGACATAGATGGCTTCTTTCACTCCTCTTTCAAACCATCTGTTTTCCCTGTCCAAAATGTGAACATTGGCATCCTCAAAAGAGTGCCCTTTTTCCTTCAGATGCAGATGTACTGCTGAATCTTGTCCTGTCGAGGTGGCTCTTCTATGTTGTGCCATTCGTTTGTGAAGAGGCTGTTTGGTTTCACCAATGTAGAGGTCCGAGCACTCTTCACTGCACTGAACAGACAACTTTTGCTGGCAATCTCTCGCCCATCCTTTCAAGGTCCTGACTGATGCTACTGTATCAAGATTAACGCAGAAGCGCATGGCCTTGTGGGATCTCGCAAAAGTAATTTGGGATCTCGGCCCACCCTTTGCAGCTATAACAGCTTCAACTCTTCTGGGAAGGCTTTCCACTAGGTTTAGGAATGTTTTTATGGGAATTTCTGACCATTCTTCCAAAAGCACATTTGTGAGGTCAGACACTGATGTTGGACAAGAAGGCCTAGCTTGCAGTGTCCACTCTAATTCATCTCAAATATAGTCAAGTTGAGGTCAGGACTCTGTGCAGGCCAGTGAAGTTCTTCCACACCAAAGTTGCTCATCCTTGTCGTTATGGACCAACCATGTTAGAACAGGAAGAGGCCATCCCCAAACTGTTCCCACAAAGTTGGGAGCATGAAATTGTCCAAAATGTCTTGGTATGCTGAAGTATTAAGAGTTATTTTCACTGGAACTAAGGGGCCGAGCCCAACTCCTGAAAAACAACCCCACATCATAATCCACTTCGAGTAAACTTTACACTTGGCACACTCTATTTAGACAAGTACCATTCTCCTGACAACCACCATACCCAGACTAATCCATCGGATTGCCAGATGGAGAAGCGTGATTCGTCACTCTAAAGAACACATCTCCACTGCTCTAGAGTCCAGTGACAGCGTGCTTCAGACCACTGCATCAGACGCTTTGCATAGTGCTTGATGATGTAAAGCTTGGATGCAGCTACTCGGCCATGGAAACCCACTGCATGAAGCTCTCTACACTGTTCTTGAGCTAATATGAAGGCCACATGAAGTCTGGAGGTCTTTAGTAATTGACTTTGCAGAAAGTTGGTGACCTCTGCACGCTATGCACTTAAGCATCCACTAAGCCTGATTGGTGTTCTGTTAACTGCTAACCACAGTTTGTCCATGATGAACGCCATGTTCAAACATAAGGATGTCCATAAGTGCACATGGACACCAGGACACCCCAGGTCATACGTCGATGATTGATTTTGTAATTGTATCATTAGATCTCCAGCTGTATGTTCTGGACAGTCAGGTGAAGAGAGAAGCTGAGGTGTCAACAGATTTTTTTCAGATAAAATTGAACTGATCTTGCTGAGTCTCTTGAGTGGCATAAAACACAACTGGCCAATTGAACTGACACCTGGAGGAGTGTGATTGGGAGGAATGGGCTGCCTGATCTGAACCCAAGTGGTGATCAAAAATTACACCATACTGTACCATATTGGCTCAAATTTATTGACAAAGTGTCCAGGACCTACCTGGAGGGCATTAAACACCTGGAGAACTGGTGCCAGGACAATAATCTTCTGTTCAATATTAGCAGGTCAAAGGAGCTGGGGACTGCAGCAAGAAGCGGAAGTGGTGCTATCAGCCTGTCCAGCTCAATCGACCTCGAGCAGAAAGAGTAGGCAGCTTCAAGTACCTTGGAGTGCACATCTCCCAGGACCTGTTGTGGTCTTGCCACACCAGCTCCACAGCAAAGAAGGCTCGCCAGCATCTCTACCACCTCAGACATCTAAGAGACTTCAGACTGCGCTCCAAGGTAATGTTCAACTTCTATACCTGCACCATTGAAAGCATCCTCATGGGGCACATTACAGTCTGGTTTGGGAACAGCACCAAGCAGGACAGAGAAACTCTTTTCAAAGGATGGTGCGTTCAGCAGAGCGCATCATTCGCACTGAACTTCCTGACCTGCAGATCATCTACTACAGGTGGTGCCAGACCAAAGCTAAAAAGACTGTGAAAGACCCCAGCCACCCCGACTATGGACTCCCTGTTAAGGTCAAGGAAGTGCTTTTGCTTCCTGATGGCTAACACAGAGAGGCTGAGGAAGAGCTTCTTCCCACAGGTTATTTGGGCCCTGAATCAGGACAGCTGATGGACCGCCCCCACACACGACTCTCCCACTGATCTGGACAATCATATCAATGCACTGGATTATTTGCACTGAACTATGCCCCCCCCCGCCCACATGCACAGACACACACACACAATCACAGTTTGTCCAGGGGATTTTGACCATATTTTGTTAATTATTCTACTTTCATTTAAATTAGTGTATATTCTGAGTACATTTTGATTATATTCTGTAAATTATTCTATTTATATTGCTTATCTATGTGCTATTGAGTAGTCATCCAAGCATTTCACTGCTAGTTGTACCTTGTATGACTATGTATATGACAAATAAACTTTTATTTGATTTGAGATCTGTCATATACAGGGGTTGGACGATGAAACTGAAACACCTGTCAGTGTGGGAGGTTTCATGGCTAAATTGGACCAGCCTGGTGGCCAATCTTCATTAATTGCACATTGCACCAGTAAGAGCAGAGTGTGAAGGTCCAATTAGCAGTTTTGCTCAAAATATTACAATGCACACAACATTATGGGTGACATACCAGAGTTCAAAAGAGGACAAATTGTTGGTGCACGTCTTGCTGGTGCATCTGTGACCAAGACAGCAAGTCTTTGTGATGTATCAAGAGCCACGGTATCCAGGGTAATGTCAGCATACCACCAAGAAGGACGAACCACATCCAACAGGATTAACTGTGGACGCAAGAGGAAGCTGTCTGAAAGGGATGTTCGGGTGCTTACCCAGATTGTGTCCAAAAAACATAAAACCACGGCTGCCCAAATCACGGCAGAATTAAATGTGCAACTCAACTCTGATGAGTCCACCTTTACTGTTTTCCCCACATCCGGGAGAGTTACGGTGTGGAGAAGCCCCAAAGAAGCGTAGCACCCAGACTGTTGCATGCTCAGAGTGAAGCATGGGGGTGGATCAGTGATGGTTTGGGCTGCCATATCATGGCATTCCCTTGGCCCAATACTTGTGCTAGATGGGCGCGTCACTGCCAAGGACTACCGAACTATTCTGGAGGACCACGTGCATCCAATGGTTCAAACATTGTATCCTGAAGGCGGTGCCGTGTATCAGGATGACAATGCCCCAATACACGCAGCAAGACTGGTGAAAGATTGGTTTGATGAACATGAAAGTGAAGTTGAACATCTCCCATGGCCTGCACAGTCACCAGATCTAAATATTATTGAGCCACTTTGGGGTGTTTTGGAGGAGCAAGTCAGGAAACGTTTTCCTCCACAAGCATCACGTCGTGACGTGGCCACTATCCTGCAAGAAGAATGGCTTAAAATCCCTCTGACCACTGTGCAGGACTTGTATATGTCATTCCCAAGGCGCAAAAAGAGGCCCTACACCATACTAATAAATTATTGTGGTCTAAAACCAGGTGTTTCAGTTTCATTGTCCAACCCCTGTATCTGCATGTCATCTGCATAGGAGTAAAAAGTCACAGCGTGCCTGCAGATGACATGCCCCAGATGTAAGAACAAAAAAGGTCCATAGACAGACCCCAGAGGTACCTCATAGAAGATGACTATAGCATGCTAATGAATACACTAAAAGATCAATCCTGCAAATTACAATAAAATCAGTATAAATCTGAATGAGATGTGCCAGCCCAATGTTGGCGACCATCTATCCATCCACCCATCCATCCATCCATTCTTTTTCTGCTGCTTATCTGGGTTCAGGTCGTGGGGGCAGCTTCACTTCACACCATGTGGTACCTTGGTTTGACTGCACTGGCTAGCTGTGGCCCCTCTGTGTAGAGTTTCAATGTTCTCTCTGTGGTTTCTGTCTGGGTACTCTGGCTTCCTCTCATGGGCAACTGTTTGGTTAATTGATGATTCCAAGTGGCCATAGGTGCAAATGTGCGAATGATAGTCTGTCTCTCCGTATTAGCCCTATGATAGACTGAGGTGTACCTTTCCACTGCTGTTAAGAAAATAGATGGATGAATGTATATTTAATGATAAAAACCTACCGTTGGAGGTTTTAAACTTTTCACCCTCGTCTTGGTCTCTCCCAGCACTGTAGCCAGAGCTGGATCAAGCAGCCAGCAGCCAGATGCCTCCTGGAGGAAGACTAACTGCAGCAAAGTGTCTATGCCTAGAAAAGCGCAAAGATGAAATAAAATTGACTTGATTATGTGCTAAATTAGATTATGTAAGTCTAAATAATGAACCAGTGTATAACTAACCATTATGCACTGAGCACGCACTTTTCACCTCTTATGACTCAGTGTTTATAGCCCACTCTGTATTTAATCATTATTTATTATTAATCTCTGGCTCTCTTGCACAGCATGTCTTTTTGTCCTTCCTAATCTCAGCCCAAGCCGGTTGGAGACAATGACTGCCCCTCCCTGAGCCTGGTTCTGCTGGAGGTTTCTTCCTGTTAAAAGGGAGTTTTTCCTTCCCACTGTCACCCAGTGCTTGCTCATAGGGAACTGTTTAGATTGACTGAATAAAATGTCACATACCTATCCTATTTCTATGGTTTGACAAGCACCTGGACCAGTTACTGTAGGTACTGCTAGTTTTTCACACTGGATTTGACCATGGGCTACTGGTAGATTTCCTTGTCTCCAGAGTCTAAGGAATATGCAATGTTCTCTATTTTGTACATCATATGGGTTTGTAACATATCCTTTGTTAAGGGCCTCAGGCACCTTCCAGCACCTCATGGACTGGGTGGTCCAGCTCCATACTGCATATGTTGGGCCCTACTTGGATGATGTCCTCATTCACAGTAACACTCAGTAACACCTGGGTAGAGCATGTGAAGTGGAGTTCTATTCAGATGCAGGCAACTTCTTCTTTATATGAGTGAAAAATTTAGAATATGTGGTTAAGGCTTGTGAATTAGCAGACAAAACAACTACATACTATATTCAGATAGTAAGAATTCAAAGTCTGTACATTGTTCAATAATATTGAATATAAAATATATTGAAAAGTGGCAACTCAGCCTTCTTCACTTGCAACTTTAGAAAACATATCACTATTGATCCTACTACCAAAGCAAAGGTAAACAGCCACTGTTCTACAGAAATGAGGTGGCTTGTTTACAGCTATTTACTGTATTTATAAAAACTCTGTTTCTATCACATATAGCTTTTTATTTACATTGAGAAAACTCCATGTCCAGTGATTCAGCAAGACACTGGTAAAGACTTTACATTAGAAAAAGTAAGCAGTATCATCTTAAATTTTTACCATGTCTCAAAACAGCAGTTTAAAACATATCTAGAATAAAGGTTATTAAAAGTGCATATAGCTGCACACCTACACTTTTGAGGACACAGAAATTCAACGACACATGCACACTGCCTGCATACATACAACAGTGCAACCTTCTTCACTTGCAGCTCTAAGTGATTGTAGATCAGATCAAGACATTACCTGTGAGATTTTTAAATAAAAATTTTCAGGTGAACTACTGGCTTCTAAGGTTATTACAAAGTCTCAGAAATTACTGCAGTTATTATTTAAAATGTACAAAAAAAAAAAAATGTACAACTTGCTCAATAATATTCACATTCAAAACTATTATTAAATGATCATGGCTGAACCTTCTTTACTTGCTGCTTTAGGAAACAGGCTGTTAATGACTCTAAAAGAAAATGTGGGCAAACACAACTGTTACTACTTTTGACATACTTGTAGAACACACAGACATTTTTTTTTTTACCTACCATATCTAGTGAGATGCACATGCATTGCACTATAATGGTGACCTGCAATACATTTCCAGATTATCATCAGTAGCAAGTATCAGCAGAAAACAGTATTAAATAGAGTTTACATGGATTGATGAAAACATCTTCAAAAACATTTTCAAAATGTCCAGTCACTTGTTTTCAAGCTCTTAAGACTGGCATGGCCTGCATGACTGAGAACCTACACAGACACAGACTTAACATGATTCACAACAAGCAATTTATAAAGTAGTTAGACAGCCTTGTTATTCTAAAAGATGTGCACACATAAAAGCACTGTGAGCTCAGACTAAATGCTGGCTCTTGTATACAAATCAAAGAAATTACTTGACATATTTGAAACTGTGTTATATGAATAATTCATTTTGATATAGGTACACACACGCCTTCATGCATATACAGATTCAAACACATGTGCACACTGCCTGCATACACACAACAGCTCAACATTGCTCACTCCTGTACCAACTACATGCAGTAACTCACATCTGTTTCTATTATAATTACCATATTGAAAGAAATGAGGTGCAGCTCTTCCTTCCTCAGAAACATCACCTGTCATTGATTTAACATGCAAAGAAAAAAACATCACATTTAGACATTACATGAGAATTAGTAAAACATCTGTCCTCTGAGGTTATTACAGTAACCTACAAATTATTACTTTGAATGTACAAGTTGAAACCATGAGTACAGGAACTGATCTTAATAAATAAAGGAAAAAATAAAAGAAAAAATAAAGGAAAATTTACTGTATTTATTTTAAAACACAGTGTTCATATCCATTTATTATATTTGTAATACACAGCATTTTACCTACCAGATCTGCTGTGACCTGTAAGACATTTCAAACAGAAAGGGGAAATATGCTCAGTACTCCCAGAACAACTGCTACATGCAGCTTACATTGTTTCCTCTGGTTTTATTATTATTATTACCATGGCTATAGCCATGAAATAGAGCTGTTTCTCCCCTAGGATATAGTCCTAGAAAAAAAAAAAAGAATATGAGGATACAAGATAAGGACATGACAATTAGTGAACAAACTTACAATACACAGTAACTTAAAAATTAGTAATTGTCAGTCAAATATATAAGTTACGTACATATTTTCACATTGGTTCCTCTGTTTTTAACCATTTATTGTATTTATAGAAATGCCTGAAATACCAGTAAAATGCTCAAGTGTTAACATTATATAACACTTTCTCCCCTATAAAGTATTCCTAAAAAAGAAAACCACTGGAATTTTTTTCAGTGTTTATATAAATTTACTATATTTGTAGATAACACAGATAGCTTTTTACCAGGGTGTACTACAGTGCCTGCATGATATTTCCACATAAAATGGGGAAGTAAGGACATTACAGTACCATGAATCACAACAAGTAGTTTAAAAAGAGTAATGAGGATGTGCAAATGTTCAAAATGTCAATCTATTCTAACTTCTTACATATAACATACCTGTAACCACATGGAGCGTGCGTGCGCACACGCACACACACACACACACACACACACACACACACACACACACACACACACACACTATATTTGTAGCATTTAGCTTTGAACTTACCCCCATATGATTCAGTTGAACAACACACTGGAAAAAGGCATGCATGCAAAGTACTTAGAATAATGGAGGTGTTACTAAAACTAAAACAAAAACAAAATTTGCACCTATACACAACACACTTTATCTACAAATCCAATGCAAGAATAATCCAATTGTGATTATTAATTTTCACAATTGGATTATCAGTCATGCTGAGTCACACCTACTGAGACACATCTCCCTTTTTTTCTTTTGTAATTCATTCTATTTTTTTTTTTTTTTGGTTTTACAAAACAGACAACAAGGAAAAAAAACAAAACAAGGTATATATATATATATATATATATATATATATATATATATATATATATATATATATATATATATATATATATATATATAAAGCATTTAGCTTTTAACTTACCCTCATCTGAGTCAGTTGAACAACAACACACTGGAAAAAATTACAATAAGTAAACAAGTAGCATCATCTAAATTTCTTATCATGACTCATAACCAGCAGCTTAAAAAGTACTAAATCACACCTACTGAGACACATCTAATGATTCTGTCACATGTTAGCTGCATACTTAGACCTCTGAGGACCCACAAACTGAAACACATGCACACTGCCTCCAAGTTATTCTAGGTGAGGTCAATGACATCACATGTGAATTACTTAACCAAAAACTAAATTAAAGAAAACTTTACAAATGTTATTTAAAATCTACAACTTGTTCAATAATATTGACATTCAAAATGAATGTTAAATGATCATGACTCAGCCTCCCCCAGTTGCTGTTGCTGCTTTATACAACAGCCTATTAAAAACTAGAAACAAACCTGGGCAAACACAACTTAAACTGTACAAACTGTATGTAACATTAAAGCTTAAACTGATTGAATAGCAGTGGTACCACAGAAATGTGTTGTGTTTTTTTTTCAGTGTTTATATACATTTAATATATTTACAGAAAACATGCATGTAACCTTTTACGTACTTGTTAATAACAGTACTGGGAAACAGCAACATCGCAGTATACCACACCGGCCACCTGCAAGACATTTCCAGATAAAAAGGGACATTAATATGAATCATGCTGAGTTACACCTACTGAGACACATTCAAATATTTTTGTTGCATTTTTGCTGCACACCTATGCCTTTGAGAGCACACACATTTTCACACATACATGCACACAGCCTGCATACACACATACATACATACAACAGTGCAGCCTTCCTCACAACTCTAAGTCATTGTCGAAGAGATCAAGACATTACCTGTGAGATTTTTTTATAACAAAAATTTTCAGGTAAACTCCTGGCTTCCGAGGTTATTACAAAGTCTCAGAAATTATCACAACTATTATTTAAAATGGACAACTTGCTCAATAATATTCACATTCAAAATTACTATTGAAAGATCATGACTGAACCTTCTTTACTTGCTATTTTAGCCAATAGTCCATTAATGACTCAAAAAGAAAACAACTGTTACTGTATTTATATCCATTTATCATATTTGTAAGACACAGCAGTTTACCTACCACATCTGCTGTGACCTGCAAGACATTTAAAAAAGAAAGAGGAAGTAAAGACATTATATTACGAGTATCAATAACAAACAGTATCAACTAGCTTCTTCCCATCAGCAGTTCAAAAAGTACTTGCTAGTTCTCATGTATAAATCATATAGAATACAATAACAACAAAGTGATCTGTAAATAATTAAAAAAAACATCATTATTATTGTGTTACATCTCTTTGATGGCACTCACATCCTTCATGTTGAGATACCGATTCAAACACACTGCCTGAATACATACAGCAGCTCAGCCTTGTGTGTTTGCTGCTCTAGGTGATTCTAGATTTCATTTATGCTCAGAACAGATGCTACATGCAATTCATATCATTTCCTCTGGTTTTATTATAATTACCCTGTCTGTAGCCACAAGGTATATGTCTTTCAATCCTAGGATATATTCCTAGCGCTAGAACTCCCAGAATTTTAGAACTACTAGAACTCCCATAGGTGGTCATTTGGACCACCATACATAATTTGCTTACATTTATAATAAATCACTATCATATGTACAAATATAATCTATAATCAATAAAAACATCAAAGAATAAATGGATCTGTAATGTTACCAATCAACTAAAGATGGTTGTGGCAAGGAACATCAGTAACCGGAACATATGTGTGTGTAGATTCTCAGTCATCCAGGTCATGGTTTTCTCAACAGCTCAAAAAAAGTTGAGTGGACTTCTTTAAATCTTTTTGAAGTCGGTTCCCATCTTATCCAAGAAGCTTTTTCAGGCTTTTCCACCAAAAGTTGGAGAACCTCAGGTATTTAAACCTTAATAGAGTTGTCCCCTTTGGAGGTGGTCATTGACCCACTATTATTCATGTGCTGCGGCACACAAGTTAAGGTTTAAAAAAAAAAGTGGGGGTCATTACCACCAGGGTTTTGGGCTGGAACCACTGTGTGACACACCACGTAAAAAAAAAAAGGTGAGAGTCAGGGTTAAGGTACCTGGGGAGGGATCTCAAGACTAAACTGTAGGTAGCTGACAGCTGATGTTTCAAGCCACCATCTCAGTGATGGTCGTTTACAGTTGACATTGATGGCTTCCTTTACTCCTCTTTCAAACGATCCTGCCTTCCCAGTCCAAAATGTCAGCAGCTGGAAGTGTGTCCTTCATCCTTTAGGTGCAGAAGTACAGCTGAGTCTTGTCATGCTGAGGTGGCCCTTCCATGTTAGGCCGTTGCAGAGTGGCTGCTCAGTTTTTCCAATGTAGAGGTCTGAGCACTCTTTGCTGCAGTGCACAGCAAACATTAGGATGGAGTTGTATTTGGGAGTTTTGTCCTTGGGACCATTTTTTGTCCTAGAGTGTGGCTGGGATGTCATGCTTGGAGAAAATTCTCCTGCATTTGCTGACAAACCTGCTACATTAGAGATGCAGGTTCCTCTTTCTTCCTAGTTTGCGTCCGACTTTCTTTCCTGTTCATCTTCACTGATTTGATGAAGGCCCAGTTGGGATAACCACATGTCTTCTGAGGATGCCACTGTTCATATTTTGGACCGGGAACAAAAATGTCCACTGTAAATGACCATCATTGAACAGAGATGGTGGTTTATGATACCACCTGTCAGCTTCCTACAATACAATCCAGAGATCCCTTCCAGGTGCCTCAAACCTCACTCACACCTTACTTCAAGTTACCTATTGAGGCCACCTGAAGTGATCAGGTTTCACAGGAAACCCTTTGTGGTAATGATCCACGTGTATTTTCACACATTGGCTCATGTGATGATGGGTCAGCAACCACCTCCAAAGGGTACAGCCCCCACTAGGGTTTAAATAAAGTCCAGTCACCTGCTTTCAAGTTTTTGAGAATACCAAGAACGACACTTTGCCCATCAACAGCAGGTGGCAGCTATCAGGAGTCAAAAAGTATCCGATTTCACCAAATTACACTGTATATGCATATAGTCAATATGACACCTATGACCTTGGCTACGACCATCTTTAGTTGATTGGTAACATTACAGATCCATGTATTCTTTGATCTTTTATTGATTACAAATTATATTTATACATATATTTATTTATCATAATTTTATGTAAATAATGTATTGTGGTCAAAATGACCACCTATGGGAGTTCTAGGTAGAAACACTCATAACCCTCGTGTCTTGTAATTTTTTAAAAAATTACAATGTTAGAATAGAATATACACATATTGAGGAAAAGTCAGGGTCCTACAGTTACATGGGGTTAATAGCAAAAAACATATTGCACTGCAAAATTTGAAAATGGTCAAAATGACCACCTTGGGAGTTCTAGTGCTAGAAAAGAGAAAGAAAAAGGACATGACAATTAATAAACAAAAATATCTAGCCTCTGAGGTAATTACAGTAACTTACAAATTAGTAATTGTCTGTCAAATATATAAGTTACCTACATATTTCACATTTTTACATTGGATTTTCTGTATTTAGCCATTCAGTGTATTTACAGAAATGTCTACAGTACCAGTAAAAAGCTCGGACACATCCACCCAAGTTTTTCTGTGCCCATTATGTTTACTTTAACATCCATCCATCCATCCATCCATCCATCCATCCATCCATCCATCCATTCATTCATTCATTTCCTTCTGCTTATCCCATTCAGGGTCACAGGGAGTGGGGGTAGGGGGCTGGAGCCTATCCCAGCTGTAATAGGGCGAAAGGCGGGGTACATCCTGGACAGGTCGCCAGTCTGTTGCAGAACTTACACAGAGAGACAGACAATCATTCACACTCACATTCACAAATTCACTGTTGTTAACCACCACACCACCATGCTGCCCCCATCTATAATTTACACTGATTAAACAGATTTCATTAACAGAAGACAAGTCCTTCACAAGAACAAAGAAGAAACAGTAGCCTAACTAGATGCACAAAACGTCCACCTGTCTCAGCTTGAGAAATCGTTTTTAACCTGTTTATGCAAATTTAGATTTGAAAATCAATTGGATCAAAACACTCAGCAAAGACTGTATCCACTGTCAAATCGGTTACATCTTCAAGGAAGAAATGACTCTCTCCTTTGATCTTTGCTTTCAACACTAAACCACTTGCAACAGAATAATCTCATTAAAGATGAAGCCTATATGAAGATGCCTTACTCAGTGCCCATATTTCCTCCAAGTGATCAGAGCTTATACACTTACATTTCACTCCACTTATCAAAACATTTGAAGACAGGAACAGCGAGATGAATTTACCATTAAATCATTGTAACTGGAAGAATGCAATCATGAAAATAACAATATTATCCAAAATGAATTTGCTTTTATCAATCCAATTTCAATCCACCCACCACGTGGCTCAACTGTCTGGATTCAATATTTATCTGATGTAGACAATTGTACTAATTTTTACCGTATTTGGACATGAATTTTGTATAATCAGTTAAATAACAAATGATTGACCCTGTAAGTGAAAAATAGATGTCCCAGATAATGATGGGTTGTCATGCTGGTAAAACGTTGTCTTTAGTTCTAAATTTAAAGAAAGCTCTCTTCCACCCCCCTGGCTAACTCCACCTGCATGCTTCATGTATGACATGCATGTTGGATTCGCTGGTGATTGCACTGGTGTGAATGGGAGTGTGCAAAAAATTAGCAACCTAGCCTGGGTATATGCTGCCTCTTGCCCTAGACAGCTGGGAGAGACCTAAGCATACCCATGCCTGATAAACAATTAGGAAAATGGATGTTGTTATGTATTTAGCATTAGAAATACATGGTTCAGTGGCACTATTTTGTGTTTAAGTAGAACAGCACCAAGTGTGGCGTATGTGCGCATTGATCTGCTGTGTTCTTCTGCAAATGGCTAATAAAAAGGAAGTCACGCTCCACTGAAGGTTCCATGGTGTCTAAATAGTTATGTCATAAGTGTAGGACATAACAAATTGGCGACGAGATTAAAACGGATCCCTGATGTGCATGAGACGACAGAGAGGGGGAAATCCTTGTGGAAGTGACGGACAAGACAAAAAAAAAAAAAAAAGAGAAAAAGCTAACCCTTCGTGTGGATGCTAATACCCCTGCTAGCGAACTGCATAGACAGCGTGAGTAACATCTCTTCTTAAGTGAAGGACACTGATAAAGACACAGAAAATGTCGGGCGGTGTTGGACAAATGGACATATTTGATAACTGCACAGAGGATTGGACAACATATGTAGAGCGAGTGGAACAATACTGTGTGGCTAATAAAGTAGAGAATGAGAGGAAAGTTGCTGTGTTACTGAGTGTGATGGGAGCAAAAACGTATAACTTGTTGCGCAGCCTCATCACACCGGCCAAACCAGCAGCCAAAAGTTTCAAGGAGATCACGGAGGTGCTTCAAAAACATTTCCAACCGAAACCACTGGTCATAGCCGAGCGATTTCGATTCCATAAACGACATCAGCTAAAAACGGAGTCCACATCAGAGTACATCGCGGATCTCCGGCGGCTGTCGGAGCACTGTCAGTTTGGGGAGGGGCTTTCAGATGCACTGAGAGACCGTTTCGTCTGCGGGCTGCACAACGAAAGCATACAGAAACGACTCCTCACAGAAGATAATCTCACGTTGAACCGTGCATTAGAGATCGCCATATCTATGGAGACAGCAGCAAAAGATGCAGGAGAGCTACAGGGAAAATACACAGAACCGCGTTCTGTAAATAAAATGCGCATGCAGCGTAATGATAAGTCACAGACCTGCTACAGATGCGGAAAGAAGTCACATGACGCTGCAAATTGCTGGTTTAAGGATAAAGAATGCCTGCAATGTAACAAAAAGGGGCATATACAGAAAATGTGCAAATCAAAGCAGTATGATAAAAAGAAAAACAAAATGTGGAAAAGAGAAAGGAAGCTGCATGACTTAAATGAAACAGACTCAAATGATTCTCAAGAGGATTTGGCATGTCTTGAGCTGAACACAATACAGGGGAAAGATAATGATGCAATATGGCTCACACCAAAAATACAAGGAGTTAAGTTAAAGATGGAGCTGGATACTGGGTCAGCCCTCTCACTAATCTCATATGAAGATTACAGAGATAAATTTCCCAATCTGAAACTAAAACACACCTCAGTGAAGTTAAAAACATACACAGGTGAAAGAATAACTCCCTTGGGAAAACTGAAAGTGAAAGTGGAATATGAGAAGGATAAGTGCAACCTGGAACTTTATGTTCTGAAAAATGGAGGTGTGCCATTATTTGGGCGTGACTGGTTGAAACACATCCACCTCAACTGGAAAGGAATAAAGTCCATGAGACTAGCACATGGTCTGAGTGCACATCCTGTGGATGAAAGACTGAAACAGACACTCGAGAAGCATGCTCAGGTGTTCAAGGAAGGTATTGGCACTCTGAAAAATATTAAAGCACAGATCATACTGGAGGACAATGCAAAACCCAGATTTCACAAAGCACGTCCTGTACCATATGCTGTACGGCCCAAAGTCGAAGCAGAGCTCCAACACCTGGAAGAGCAAGGAATACTCACCAAGGTGGAATGGTCAGACTGGGCCACACCAATAGTATCAGTGAGCAAGAAGGCAAGTGATAGTGTGCGAATCTGTGGTGATTTTAAGGTTTCAGTGAACCCAGTCCTCCGCATCGATCAGTACCCACTCCCACGAATAGAAGACATATTCACAGCAGTGGCAGGTGGCAAACACTTTTCAAAAATCGACCTTGCTCAAGCTTATCTTCAGATGGAAGTAGAAGAGACATCCAAGAAATATCTAGTGATAAACACTCATAAAGGCCTATATCAGTACAACAGACTGGTCTTTGGTATCGCCAGTGCCCCAGCAGTATGGCAACGCGCTATGGATCAGGTTCTGCAGGGCATTCCAGGAACGCAATGTTTTCTGGATGACATAATCGTCACAGGTGTCGATGAGGAGACTCATTTGGCTAACCTAGCAGCAGTCCTGGCCAGGTTAGAAAAATATGGACTGAGAGCAAACAAAAACAAATGTGAGTTCTTCCAGGATGCCATTGAATATTGTGGCCATAAGATCGACAGGCATGGACTCCACAAAACCAAAGACAAGGTTGACGCAGTCTTGAAGGCACCGGAACCTAAAAATGTGAGCCAACTACGCTCATTCTTGGGCTTAATTAATTATTATCACAAGTTTCTACCGAACCTGTCGACAGTTCTGCACCCCCTGCACTTGCTGCTGCAACAAAATGTCAAATGGAAATGGACAAAAGAATGTGAAGAGGCATTTAATGGTGCCAAGCAGCTCATTACGTCAGAGGAGGTGCTGACGCATTTTGACCCAAACCTACCCCTTCGCCTTGCCTGTGATGCCTCCCCATATGGCATCGGTGCTGTGCTATCTCATAAAATGCCTGATGGATTGGAACGACCAATTGCTTTTGCCTCAAGGTCCCTAAATGCAGCAGAGCGAAACTATGCACAGATCGACAGAGAAGCGCTCAGTCTAGTGTGGGGAGTGAAGAAGTTTAATCAGTATCTATATGGAAGACACTTCACCCTGATTACAGATCACCGACCGCTGGTGTCCATTTTTAACCCTCAGAAAAGCATTCCAACCATGGCTGCAGCACGGTTGCAGCGGTGGGCCTTATTCCTTGGTGCACACACTTACACCATTGAATTTAAAGGGACAAAACTGCATGGGAATGCAGATGGACTGTCACGCCTTCCACAAAGGCAAACCACTGAAGAAACCACTGACCCAGCAACTGTGTTTCACGTGGCACAGATGGAACCTCTACCTGTCACCAGTGCTCAGGTGAAAAGAGAAACAAGCCGAGACACAATCTTATCCAAAGTGTATGATTTTACTGTGAATGGCTGGCCATCCTCCAGTGACACTCAATTATCTGTGTATTCTACCCGCAAAGACCAGCTATCTGTTTGCCAAGGATGTGTCTTGTGGGGAACCCGTGTCATCCTTCCACCCAAACTACGTACAAGGGTACTAGACTCACTACACGATGGACATCTGGGTGTTGTTAAGATGAAGAGTCTTGCTAGGAGCTATGTTTGGTGGCCAGGCATAGACTGTGAAATAGAGAACGTGGCTAAATCCTGCACTGGTTGCCAGCAGACACTGCGCCAGCCTCAACCAGCACCTGTACACACATGGGAGTGGCCATCCACTCCATGGCAACGCATTCATATAGACTATGCTGGACCATTTATGGACCAAATGTTCCTGATTGTGGTTGATGCTCACTCAAAGTGGCCAGAAATTTTTCCTGTGAAGCAAGCAACAGCTGCCAGCACAGTCAGCATCCTTCGATCACTCTTTGCACGCACAGGTTTGCCACAACAGCTTGTAAGTGACAATGGCCGTCAGTTTACTGGAGAGGAGTTTCAGAGTTTCCTCAAGAACAACGGTGTACGACATATGACTTCAGCTCCCCATCATCCAGCAACAAATGGACAAGCTGAACGGTTCATTCAGTCCTTCAAGCGGTCAATGAAAGCCAGCCGATTGGAGGGAAAGCCAATGCAACACAAAATCGACAGCTTCTTATTGGCTTACAGAAACACCACTCATGCAACTACTGGACACACACCTGCAATGCTTTTCATGGGACGAAATCTGAGATCACGTTTGGATCTGTTAAAACCAGACATCCGCAAGAATGTCCAGGGCAAACAATCTTCTTTGGTGGAAACAACAAAGAACCGAACCAGATCATTTGACATTGGACAAAAAGTTCTTGCCAGAGACTATAGAGGCCCAAATCAGAAATGGCAGTCTGGCATGATTCTGTCACCAACTGGACCTCTGACATACAACATTAATGTTGGAGACAACTTAATCTGGCGGCGACATGTTGATCAGATTGTAGATGCAGAAACCCACATGGTTCCAAGGCAACCTGAGAGCACATCCACATCTCAGGATTCAGAAGAGTTTATCTTCGCAACACCTCCTGAGGTTCAGGGTTTAGGTGAAACCACTGATGCCCAAACAGCCGAACCTTCCACACAGAGTACTATGGACTCTGGCCATTCTGGCAGACGTTACCCTGAGAGAAATCGCAGAGCACCTCAGAGACTGAATTTATAGATTTCCAGTTCATTTTATAAGGAAACAGTTAAAATGTTTAGAGTGAACAATCTGCCACTATGTTGTAGATCTCAGAGTAGTTATTATGTTTCTGTTACACTCTCTGGAGCAAATTTATTGGGTTACAGCATTTCCTGGAATATATTTTGGTGCTTGATGTTAATTGTGGTTCATCAAAGCTGGATGGGAGGAACTGTTATGTATTTAGCATTAGAAATACATGGTTCAGTGGCACTATTTTGTGTTTAAGTAGAACAGCACCAAGTGTGGCGTATGTGCGCATTGATCTGCTGTGTTCTTCTGCAAATGGCTAATAAAAAGGAAGTCACGCTCCACTGAAGGTTCCATGGTGTCTAAATAGTTATGTCATAAGTGTAGGACATAACAGATGTAACTTGTTTTGACCTATTCCACATGGAGAAATGAACCTTTAAAGTTTACCAAAAATACAGTTTTGTAAGTAGGCTCCAGAATTCTCAGAAAATATCATAGACATCATATTAGAAATTGATGTTTACTTTGGAAAATTTGCTGGAACCAACGTATTCCATTAATGCTGTGATGGTCCTAATGTTTTTGTGGTTAATGGGCTTTGAGTTAGTTAGTTTGCCTTTGTGTTCACTGAGTTGTTTTATGTGTTCTCATTCTGTATCTTTAGTTAAATAGCCTTAAGTTTATATTCATTCTTGTGCCTGCCTCCGAGTGTTGTCAAGTCTACATTCCTGTCTCTGTGTTCTGTTGTTTCCTGTTTTACTTTGTCAGTTTGTATCTCTTGTGCTCTGTGTTTACTTTACTTCCTTGTCTCGTTTTGTGATTATGTTCAGCTGTGTTCCCCACCTGTTGCCTGTTCCCTGATTGTTGTAAACAAGCAGTTGAGCCTGTGTTCCCCTTGCTCATAGTGTTCTCTAGATCCCCTTCCCAGTTTAGGCTTTCTTTAGTTTAGTTATCTACCTTGGTTCGTGTATTTGTTTCGACCACAATAAAGGCTCGTTTTGTTAGTTCACCTCTGCCTGCTCCTGGGTCCTCAGCTCCACACACGCCACACGGTCTGCTCCCACTCACCGGGACAAATGCCCAAAGTTGTTCATAGAACAAAGAAAACATAAAATTGATGCGTTTTTCAGCCCTAAATATGTGTTAGCTTCTGTACTTAAAAATGTATGATGGCTATATGGCAAATCAAAAAGTGTCCAATTTCAACCCACATCAAATGTATTCTGAGGACCTGTAAATGAAAATAATCATAGTATGAAGGTAAAGATTTTGCATGGCTCTAATATCCTAAAGGTTTTTGGCAGAACAAACAAAAATTATATGATTTTGTATAGAATGACCTGGATACATACAGCATATCAACAGTAACTCAGCACAGCAGAAATGATACTTAGAGTGTTTTTCCATTTCATAATCCTATTTGTTTCATTTCTGCGATCTTCAGTCTTATTGTACACTGTAGTGAAGACAGGAAATCCCTTGTATAAGTAGGTGTATCCAAACTTTTCACAGGTACTGCAGATGCTTCTTGATGTTTTCTGAGTAACTTACAAATAACTAAAAAATCCTATATATATATATATATATGTATTTAATATATGCAAGTTGTTCATCTACTCATTGATTCTGTCAGTCTCTCTGACTCTTCAGTCATTCTGTCTGCATTCTGTCTGTCACACCATGCCACTCACTTCAATTCATATAGTGCCAAATCTCAACAGTCACAAGGTAAAGACCTTGAAATAATACAGAGAAAATATTATATATTTAGCTCCACCACCACCTCATCAGTATCATCATCCCTTTTATCGTCTTTTTGCCAGTAAATTTCACATTTTGCTTTAACTTGATTGTTTTTGTACTTGTTCCTGTAGGTCCTCTGAACTGACTCTGATATTCTGCTCTTAAAGTTATCATTATCCTCCTCCCATTCATACTCAGCTGTCTTTATCTTCAGAGCTGAATTTTGGAATAAACTCACTGGGCCTTGGAATATATCTGCACAAAAGAGGTCCTTGAATCTTCTCGCCATCGTCTTTGTTGACAGCAATGAAGGCAGTGAAAAAACTGCTCACTCCTGATTGGACACTGAGCTGCACCATTTTCTCCTTCAATCCACCATCTTGCTGTGGACTGTGCAGCATTTCCTCCGTCTCCAGGGAGCGAATCAGAGTCCGAGCACCCAAACTGTGGACTGTTAACCTACAGACAAGAAAGAAAACACCTACATTTTTGAAAAAAGACAGGACTGAAAGATTTGGAATAAACAACTTTTTGAATAAGGAACATAGGAAAACAAAATGATGCAAAAAGAAATATATATATATATATATATATATATATATATATATATATATATATATACACAAACACACAAATACTTGTCAGTACAACAGCCAAGGAAAGACATATGGGAAACATGTTACTTTGGACCTCCAACCTCTTCTTCAGGGTCAAATGAAGTCAAACTTTCATAAAAAATGTTTTTTTTTTTTAATTGTACTGCATTTGTATATATTGGCATCATTTAGGAAATGGTGCTGGTCTGGAAGGATTCTAAAGATCACATTTTACTTTGCATCCAAATATCATGCCACATTTGACCACTGATGTCACTTTTAAATTTCATATCTGTCTTTCTTTCAAGCGGACCTTAAAATGCATTATTTAAATAAAGTATTTTTAAGAGAAAGAGAATGAGCTGCAGAGTTACTTAGAAATATACTATAGTGTAATAAGTTATTCATGTCCATTTATTTACAAATTGGTGCCTATTATCTTTTTTTTTTTTTGGTGGGGGGGGCCTCAGAGAAAAAAATCTGACAGCTACCCCAGCCATGCAGCATGAACAGGCAGGAAACTGGAAAAACAAAAAAAAAAAAAAATCATTTATGCTATCTGCTACACGCTGGGGTATCTGTTAGTTGATAGTGTTTTAATACATCATTGGCCCTCTTTTTTTTGAGTGTATGTATGTGTGTGTGCTCATGCTTGCATGTCCCTGTGCACATACGTGCCCATGTTCATGCTCTTGCGAAGGCATGCATAAGCACCCTTCCAAATTTAACAGTGAATCCCAACTCATAAGATTTTTATTTTTTTCCCCTTTACAAAATCAAATAAATAAATAAAGAATATAATAAACAAGAATGAAAGCACCTCAGTGACAACCTGCATCCAGACCCCTAAACAAGGACAAAGAGTATCAGAAACCAAATCAGTTAGTGTCGTGAGTCCAACCATCACAACACAGGAAGGCAACAAAAAACCAAGTGTCAGCAACCTGTATTAAACGCCAAGAAGCAGTGGAAACCCCCGTGCCAGGGCAGAAACATGCAGGAATGTCTACATCAGTTTCTGAGGGTCTTTACAAAGTCAACAGAGGCCGAGAGCACAACCCTGTCATGACTAGGGTGTGTGTGGCAGGCAGGATAGGACCCCAGGAAGCAGACTCGGATGAAGGTTCGAAATAAAAGGTGGATTTATTGTCAAAACAGAAAGAACCAAAACTCAGCTGTACAGGAGGTGGATAAGTGCCAGAACTAATACAAAAACCAGGACGCAGGAATACTGACGACGACGCGACAAAGAACAAATGGAAACTGAGGGCTTAAATACACAATGGGTAATCAGGGCAAGAGGAAACAGCAGGGCACAGCAGGTGAGGCAAATGAAACTAATAACACAGAGGAAGCAAAACTAAACACAAAGCACAGGGAAAACCAGACTGTCAAAATAAAACAGGAAGTGACTAACCAAGGTACATGCAGACTCAACATGGGGAACTGGCATACAGGCTCAGGACAGAGACGCAGACTAGTCACAACACTAGGAATAAAACACCATAAGAAACACCGTGGGTCAGAGGACAGACAAGCTGACAAAACAGACACAAGACCACAGATACAGGGGGAGACAGGGACAAAGGGAACAAGAATCAAAACATATTGGGGACAAAAATTCAGGAAATATGAAACTAAACACAAAACGCTGGGCAAACAGCCCAGGACATGACAAACCCGGTCCCACCCAGGCGGCATAGGCACCCAGAAAAGGAGCCCAAAGCACCACACGAGCCAAGGGACAGCGAAACAGACCCAAGAACCCAGGAGGCACAGCAGCACACGACAACCCGGCCCACAGGATGCCCCCCAAGCCCCCACACCCACCGCCCCCGCCACCCCCCGGCAGAGCAAAGGGCGCCCATTATCAATGACCTACTCCTATATTACATTTGGGGTATCACAGTAAACATCTGTCTTGCTACCCTTATCTGTTGTTCTGCACTACAAGCTTCTTAAAGTAGGTTTAAAAAGAACAACTACAATGCTATTCCCTTAAAAGTAAATACTGCCAAGGGAGTGAGGTGCCTTAGCAGAGGTTTGCACTCTTGCAGTGCTTCTTATTAGAACTCCACTTTACCCAGTGTCTGCTGCAGGTCTGAGACTGAAGTGCAGCTGGTTCTCAGAGGGATGACCTGCCAGGCTGTACTTCACTGTCACACAGCCCTCTGCTGCCTCTGAGCTCTGAGACAGAATTACAGTGTTTGAAGTCATGTTAATGACTGTCATCAAATACCTAAACAACAACATGAGACGGTGCTGCTCCTACCTGTCCACTGAGTTGGGCATAAATCAGTGACCTCTGACCCTGGAAAAGTGCTGTGATTGGTGGAGAGAGGACAGTGACAGACACTTCCTTTGGTAAATCCCATGTGACTGAGATGTCGACCACAGTCGGATGCAGAGCAAATCGCAGTGACTGCATCACCTGAAAAATAAAGAAAAACTCTCCAAATATACACAAACAGCTGGAACAGACAATTTACTCACTGCAGGTCTGATCTCAAATACATATCTGCTGCTGCTGCAGTGTTTAACTTCACTTCTAATTGTGTTTAATGTCTTACTTTTGGTTGCATCCTGTCAGCCCCTGTGATGAACTGAGCGTGACCTCCTCCTTCCTTGGCAATCCCATTGATGAGAGCAGAGCTGGCCCCTTCCCCAATCCCAAAAGAGAAACACCTGCAGTACAACAGTTTTCTTTAAGTACATTGAGGACATGTTGGACATCCTGGGAATTGTGTAGATATAGTTGTGTGTTTGTGGTTCCACCTGTGAGAACCTGAATTCTTCTTCACCAGATCTATCACTTCTTTGGTGTTCCCCACCTCTCCATCAGTAAAGACAAACAGCTGAGAGGAGAGTTGGTACATAAGGGACAGAACATCAGACCCAGAAACACACAGTTTGTGCTGAGAGCTGAGTTAGCTTTCAGAAACACAAATAGACAACACAACACAAAGACACACAAAATAAATATACTGTATAAGTCAGTGTAATGTCTTTTGAAGTCATGTATAAAAGACAAGTGCGTGTGTGTGTGTGTGTTACCTGTCTAGGCTGATTAGGAATGCAGGGCTGGCTGTAAATATGTTTGAGGGGCTGCAGGATCTCCGTTCCACCCAGATCAGCCTCCATCTGCTCAACTTTCTTCAGAGCCTCCTTCATGGTCTGCTGGCTGTACTCCACACTCTTACTGCCATCACACAAACATGCACCAAAACACACATGCAGATAATTTACCAAAGAGAGCAGAGACTTTTTATGAGCTGACTGAGATGAGGGTGAAACTTACGGGAAGATGTGTTCATATGTGGACCCAAAACTGTAAATGTTGAAATAGCAGCCCATTGGTAAACTCTTCAACAGGAGCAGCAGAGTATCCTTAAGAGAAGAGGGAAAACATGGTGAGGTGCTGAGACTATAATTTTATAACTGTAACACCACATTATAAATACCTTGGCACTGCGGATGTTAGTATTACTCATACTTCCAGATCGATCCATTAAGAACACAAACTCTCCACATGCAGTGGTTGAAGACATCACAGACTGGGGGAACTCAGGGTACAGACTCACCATCACCACTGGATCACCCATCAGAGTGCCTGAAAAAGAAGAGAGACAGAAAAATTACACAAATTTTATTCCAACACATTTAACTCCTGACATGAAGAATGACAATGAAATTTTTATTTGCAAACCAACAACTTCATGAATTTTCACTGACCTGCCTCAGCAGAGGCCTGTCCTGCCTCCACCACAGCAGTGGGCTGGTGGACGTCTTTGTAATAAATCAGCAGTTCAACATCTCTGTCAAACTTGTGTCCTGCAGCCAACTTGACCTGCAGACCACAAACACATTCATATTTAGTTCTCAGTAATCAGTAACAACCACACACAGCAGACACATCAGCACTCTACCTACCGTGGCCTGGGTTTGATCAGTGCTGAGGTACTGGAGAGGGTCCAGGGAGCAGTTGGACTCTACTTTAGAGACTGGACGAGGAGAGGACACTCGGGCAGAGAAAGACAGGCTGTAGGGCACCAGAGAGGCTGGAACAGAAGTCATCCCACATATTGAGACAATATCCTGCATTTTGATTGGTTCTGCTGTTCTCAAAAGACATCACGGAATATCAAACAGTTTTATAAAATCTGGCTCTTTTTCAGTGGCTGCCAAGAAAGTAGCCAAAGATGTCTTGCCAGTAGCTCTTGTTATCTTGAGGGTCTTGTTGGCCTGCTGTGAACTTTCAGCTAGTTCAGCTAGTGCCACACAGAACCCCTGTGTGACACCTGCATCAGCAGCTCTCTCCACCACAGACTGTGTGCTCTATATCTCTGCACAGCAAAGACGCACATAGACGCATGCAGCAACTCAGTAATGAGTAGCTCCACCATTCTTGCTGATCACTTCAAACAATCCTTTAGGCGTGCTTGATGCCAGTGTTTCCAGGAGGCTTGTGGGAACGTTGCTCCAAGTGTTGAAGATGGCTTCACGAAGGGCATCCACTGTCTGGAGCTGATGTCCATTTTTGTAAACTTCCCTTGCCATCTATCCCCAAATGTTCTCAATCGGATTTAGATCAGGGGAACATGCAGGATGGTCCAAAAGAGTGATGTTATTCTCCTGGAAGAAGTCCTTTGTCAGGCGGGCATTGTGAACTGCAGCATTGTCCTGCTGAAAAACCCAGTCATTTCCACACAGACGAGGGCCCTCAGTCATGAGGGATGCCCGCTGCAACATCTCCACATATCCAGCTGCTGTTTGACGCCCCTGCACAACCTGAAGCTCCATTGTTCCACTGAAGGAACAATCGGGCTATCTTATTGATAGCCCAATAAGATAAGACAGGGGTTATCTGAATCCCTTTTTACCCCTTCAATGGTTCATGCCATGTTTAATGTTGGGGTTGCAGTTGGTCCACACCAAACTGGAGATGCATAGAGGAGGAGGACATGAAACTGCTTTATAAAGTACTTGGTAAATATGCTGGACATGTGTTGAAATATTATTGTGTAAATAATTTATAGAGGTTACCAGTTGACAGTTTAACAAGAGGGTGTATATGTTTACTGCTGTTGAAGTTAGTGACCAATATCTGCCAAGCAGGCAGAAGACACAATGTCCATGTGTAGCAAGATGCCAAGTATGCAATATCCAGAGTGTAGTAGCAAAACTACTGTGAACAACTGTACAGAAAGAAAATCTACTGAAGCACAATAAAAATTATAGTGAGCAGTTTTCTCCTGACATTGAGCCACTACATCCGATCTTAATAATCCCCCACCTACCGAATCCCACTTTAACCCCTGATTCTAGTAATGTTTCTGTTTAGATGTGGAGGCAGAGTTACCCTCTACAATGTAGACAACAGCAAATAGAGCTTTTTTTTTTAATTAATTTTTTCCCTCTGTTCCTCTTCTACATAAGAGTGTTCAAGCTGAGTGTATTCATTAGAATTAGAATTTGGACTGAAATAAAGTTTGTATTTCCATGAACATTAGTTTTTGTGAAGATATGTGTGTGCCAACCAAGACCTTTCGCACATACAGTAACAATAAACCATGGTTCACCCCCAAGTTAAAACAGCTTCGCCAGGCTAAAGATGACGCCTATAGAAGTGGGGACAGAGACCTGTACAAGCAGGCCAGAAACACACTGACAAAAGAGATCAGACGGGCGAAAAGAACATACACAGAGAAACTAAAAAACAGGTTCTCAGCCAACAACCCAGCATCAGTGTGGAAAGGCCTTAAAGTCATCACAAACTACAAGAGTCCACCACCCCCTACTGAAGCACTGACATCTGTGGTAATGAAGTCCTTTGAACGTCTGGTGTTGACTCACCTGAAGAATGTCACAGGACTCCTGCAGTTTGCCTACCGAGCAAACAGGTCAGTGGATGATGCTGTTAACATGGGACTGCACTACATCCTACAACACCTTGACAGCCCAGGGACATATGCTAGGATCCTGTTTGTTGGCTTTAGCTCTGCATTTAACACCATGAAACCTGATATCCTGTCCTCCAAACTCTCTCAGCTCACTGTACCTCCTGCCATCTGTCAGTGGATCACCAGCTTCCTGACAGACAGAACACAGCAAGTGAGGCTGGGGGAAATCACTTCAGATACACTGTCAGCACTGGAGCTCCACAAGGATGCGTCCTGTCCCCACTGCTCTTCTCCCTCTACACCAACGGCTGCACATCGACAGACCCGACTGTTAAACTCCTTAAGTTTGCGGATGACACAACAGTCATCGGACTCATACATGACAGTGACGAGTCTGCGTATCGGCGGGAGGTTGAACGGCTGGTGCTCTGGTGCAGTCAGAACAACCTGGAGTTAAACACGCTTAAGACTGTGGAGATGACAGTGGACTTCAGAAGACACCTCTCATCAATGATTCCCCTCACTATAACCAACAGCCCTGTGACGAATGTGGAAACCTTCAAGTTTCTGGGAACCACCATCTCTCAGGACCTGAAATGGGAGCTCAACATCAGCTCCATCCTCAAAAAGGTCCAACAGAGGATGTACTTTCTGCGCCAACTGAAGAATTACCGTCTACCGCAGGAGCTGTTGAGGCAGTTCTACTCCGCGGTTATTGAACCTGTCCTGTGCTCTTCTATTACAATCTGGTTTGGAGCAGCAACAAAACAAGACAGAAACAGACTGCAGAGAACTATTAGAACTGCTGAGAAAATCATTGGTGCTCCTCTGCCCAATCTTCAGGACTTGTTCACTTCCAGAACCAGGAAACGGGCAAAGAAAATCATCTCAGACTCCTCACACCCTGGACACAGTTTCTTTCAGCTCCTTCCCTCAGGCAGGAGATACAGATCACTGTACACAAAAACCACCAGACACTCAAACAGTTTCTTTCCTCATGCCATCACACTCATTAACAGCTGATCAATAACATTGATCTCTACACAATTGCCTAAATGTTACAAACTTTGTTGTTACACTACAACGCACACTACACTATATTTTATTTTATTATTTATTAGATTTTGAATATTGTTTATTTCTTAAATTACACTGCACCTCCCCTTCTCAGACCCATATTGTATATTGTGTATTGTATATTGTATAGCATTTAACTTAAATTATAGGACACTGTATAATACTAGAGACCACACCATCAACCGGAACCAAATTCCTTGTGTGTGTAAACATACTTGGCCAAAATAAACCTGATTCTGATTCTGATTCTGAACTACTATTGTTTTATTATTACAATAATGTAACACAATGTTCAGTCAGCTTTGCACAAAAATAGCAGGTAGAAATGTTCTCCAAAAAGCAGCTTTTACTTCATAGCATGTACTTTTCCACTTTTGTTTGAATAAAGAAATTGAATCGGTACGTTAACTTTTACCAGCGTTTTTTTTTTTTAAATAGAAGCTAATCTTCCATCAGTCTCTCGTTAGAGCTGAGGCGTTTATCCACAATGCATAAACAACTTCCACTAGACAGGCACTGTTTGACTTGCTTACCCAAACAGAATGCCACCAGCAGACTGGTTTTCCGACCCCAAGGTTGGTATCGAGGGTTGAGCACAGCAGGCAGACAGAACCTCAGCCCATCATCAGCCTGCACAGCCAGCTCAGTGACGTACTCCAACCTGATGGAGGCGCTCTCTCCTGGAGGCAGACTGCCCACACTCAGAGAGAATATATCTGGACTCTGCTCACTCTCCTCCAATAGGAAGGCCTGCTGACCGGAGCTCAGAGCATCATCATACTCCTCACGAGCCTGAAGGACGGAGACACATGTCAGTATCATTCACTGTGTTTATTGTTGTCTTTAATCTTACTTATAATGAGGTCATATTTACTGTCCAGCTCACCTCCTGTTTCTCCTTCACCTCAGCTACAATCTGTGTCTGTCCAATCTTAGCACTGAAATGACAGACAGCAGCATCTCCAGGCAGAGGGAAGACAAAAACAGCCTCTAATGGTTTGTCCTCCTTGTTCTCGTAGTTCAGAGTGGAGACCACTGTAGCCACATGGTCCCTCACCTCCAGCTCCACCTCAATGCTCTTCAGAGGAACTGGCATCGGAACAAAATTAAAATATCTATAGTTACAAATAACTGATATGTTACAGCTTCATTAAGTCAAACTGCATTTTCCAATCCCTTCCTTTCTCTATTAAACTGTGTTTATTCAGTATTGATTAGTAACTTTTTACCTGGTTCCTTCTGGACAGTTAGCAGACCACAGGACATCTTTGTACCTGCGCACAGCTAAACAAGAGATTTAACTTTAATATAATTGTTACATTTACATGTCAGAGAAATACATCCCAGACTGAATACAGAATGTGACTGAAATATGTGAATGTGAAGATATAAATGGAAATATAAAACCAGAATAAAGTTTCATCATATCATAATTAACACAATGTGTTACAATAAGGCTTAAAAACAAACGTATAATCTACAGCACCAAATTATCTGCGCGGTCAAACCAGACCCCTTTTCAAGAAGCGCAGTTTATCATCGGTGGTGGGGAGGGATTTAATGAAGTGTTTCATGATTTTCCCTCATAGGGATCCATCTTTCGCCTCTCTACTATGATGCCCCAGGCGGTTGTATTTCAACATATTTGGTACCGGCCTTTTCTTCTGTTCAGTATCAAACTATTATAACATAGGGGTAAAGATATTATTCTGAGGAGAAACAATATGGAAAATACGCAGCAACTGGGGAAACTACGATTTATGATGAAGGTTATTTTCCATAATAAGATTCGGAAGAGTCTTCTTAACCTTAATAAATACATGGAATAAATGCCTACCTCTGAAAATAAGAATTGTGGTCCAGGAAATACTTTCCTCCTGCTGTATGCGACGTAAACGTGCTCGTTTCTAAAACAGTCCCACGGAAATGGTTCCGTCCAGCTGGAGACAGAGATGTCCACTTTGTGCTCCGCAGACAGCAATGCAGACGGCTCAGTGCGGAGGTCTGGGAGAGTCAGGTGGGCGAGGCTCCAGCAGCAAGCAAACAAGTGTAACTACCAGCTGTTGCTCACCACTGTGTCTTTAAGAGCCTTCCAATTATCAGTACAATTAATGAATATAAATTAAAGGGCACAGTGGAAGCAACATGCAGATAAAGGCAATCAGTTGCAGTATTAGAAAAAGTAACGTAGTTTAGCAGGAAGTTACGAGTCATTTCAGGAAAAGTGTCCAAACAATTACAGTAATAAAACCAAGGGGGTGGGGGGTGTATTTCAAAATCATTAGGTTTGACAGGTCAATTCATCAAGAAATGGTTTGACATTTTATTTATTTCATTTTCCATCCATTCATCTTCTACTTATCCAACAGGCAGAAATGCTAAATGCTTCAAAAACAAAAGAACAACATGACAGGAATTAACATTCAGGTCATTGTTTGTACCATTACATGAACGGTGAATGGACGCAGTGCAGCGCAAACAGTGAGGTTACTGAGGTACAAAACAGAGGAAAGCTTTCACTTTTTCACATCAGGTCAGCCGAAAAACAAAAAACTGATGAAACACACACAGTGGGATAAAGTTTGAGCAGCAATCCTGAAGAAAAACCCTCAGAACTCAGAACATCTTTCTGCACACCACAATGCATTTCCAGCTTCTACACACTCAAGTATGAAACAAGATTAATTAAAGACAAATGACACACACTGTTTAAAAACAAATAGCTGTTCAGTATTTACCACTGAGCACAGAGCCATGATGCAGCCTTCACAGCCAGAAGCTCCCACTCATCCTTTGCATCCATCTTTAAATCATGAAGCCAGATCAGAGCCAGAATGATGGCACACACTTCCTTATTGGCCTAACTGATCAAATTACAGAGATGCAGATGCTAAGTTCAGATTCCAGATCATTTGTCACATTTCCCTTGGACTGAGATGTAATTAGCTGCAGTGAAGATGCAAACATACAATTCTTGTTGTCTTTTTAAGACAAGAGATCACAGAGACTGTGAGGAAAGTTACCTATTTTTCACACGTAACACATTTACACAGTAAGCAACATGAAAAAATGACCAGTGGGATACATACAGTAGGTTACTGTTACAGAATCACAACAAATTCAAATACCAATTGCAAGACGGAGTCTTTGCTGTACATATTCTTATAACATTGGTGAGAGAAAAATGAAACATGTCACCTGTTGGCTTACTGTTACACTGAGGTGAGCCAATTCTGCCAAAGACTGTTAATAAGGAAGAAATTTCAGGCAAATCTTGAAGATCTTAATTTTCTTTTTTTTTGTTTAAATCACCATCTGTTGTAATAGCTCCCTGTTCATATTTCTTTATCTAGCTGTTTGAGGCTACAGTACGCAGTACAATGAAACCAAAACTGTAGCACACATCAATATTGAGGGAAATACTTAAATACATATTTTGTTTCTTGTCTGAGATGTTGCATGTCATTAACAAAGCTAATGAAAACATAAAGCCAATCTGCTGGGTTCCTGTCCACCCCAGCCTGCAGGCTTTAAAGCAATAACTCCCTAATATGACAGCTGGTTTATACATTTCCCTGAATATGTATGAACAACAATGGCTTAATTCACTAAAGTGCTCATTACAGTGTTTTCATGTTAGAATGGCTCAAAACTATAAATTTGTATCAGTTACACAGTGCACTACAAAATCATCATGGCACACCAAAAAACAGACATACACTACAAACAGTAACGACCTCACGTAGTACACAGAGCTAGTGTTGTAGTCAAGACCACCTAACCCGAGACTGAGACAAGACAAAGACCAGTGCCACATGACACAATAAAATGTGAAACATGATCAAAATCACTTATCAAATTGATCTGAAAGATCCACATTCCCATAAAATCATCCTGATATTAAACACTCACAGCTCAAATAAATATTTATTTAATCCTCCTGGGTGACTTCCATCATTTATCACAGAATGTAAAACAATTATTCATAGTTCATCACAATAGTCTTAACTTTTCTCTGCCTTTCATAAACAATACATAAAGTTGTGTTGTTTTTAAAACAACAATCTTTGTAAAAATGGGTGCTTTTTCAAAACCACATAGCTAAATGTGTAAAACTGAAAAAATGGCAAACACTCATCGACAGTAAGAACTAAAGCCTTAAATCTTATACAGATTAAAGCTGCAGGATGTAACTTTTATAAAAAATCTGGTTTTTACATATTTGTTAAAACTGTCACCATGTCACGACAGTATGAGACCAATAATCTGTGAAAAAATGGAGCTCCTCCACCTCCTCCCTGAACCGCTCCCAGTCAAAAACAACCAATCAGAGCCAGGAGGAGGGTCTTAGCACTGTCAATCACTCCTCGTGTATGCTGCTCAATGTAGTTGTGTGCGATACTTCAAGATTTGGTATCAATCCTATCCCAAGTAAACACAGGGCCATTATCACCAATACTGATACCAATATTTATAATAATAATTATGAAGAATTTCCATGAAGTTTAACTGGTTTGAGATTTTTTTCCTTTGGATCATTAATTAGTTAAAACCCAGGATAGAATTGAACAAAGTTTATATGTAAGTAGAAAATACTTTATCAAAATAAAAGTTATTGTTCTGAAACAATAGAATATTAACAAAACAATTTTCCCCACACATTGATGTCTGGATTTTTTTTTATATAAATTAAGTGTACAAAATCATTACTCAAGAACAAATGCAAACTTTTTTCCAGGTAGATCATTCAGTATTATAAAAAAATTTAATAAAAAATGTCCATTCACTAATTTTCTACAAATTTAAATTTGATTTAAATGTTTCATAAAAAAATCCTTTTTTTTCCCCAAATAAAATATGTTATGTGTCACATGCCAGTATAACAAAACACTGTGGGGAGGGGAGGAGCAAAGTGCTCTGTGCTGTGACAGGAGCCACACTTAGACAGTCAGCTCGCATCTTTGATGAAACCGCAGCACTGCATACAGGAGAGAAACTGAAGCCAAAGGATCAATCTCATTACACTGATATTGATCAATACCAATACCAATGTTGGCATCCATATTATCGATATTAGGATCAATCTGCCCACCACTAGCTCAATGTACTAATGGCGGAGAAACAACTTAATTACTTCTCTGCCGTTACCATTGGTGGTGGCCATGGTAACTTCAGGGTTCTAGCAAGAAATATTTCTCACCCCAGTGCTAACGCTAATGCTAATTAGTAAGCTAATGCTAACCGCTAAATGCTGCTCCAACTTGTTAATTGAGTGATGGGGCCTAAGATGTAACTGGAAAGCAGTAATCAGTAATGTTTGCTCTGTTTGTCTTCTTGAATGGGTGTTCTGTTAACTGTAATTTCCCCATTGTGGGATCAATAAAGTATCATCATCATCAGTTTTTTTGGACGTGTAGTTACATTTCTCGAGGTGCATGTCAGGTTTGGTTCAGAGAGGATTTTCAGTTATACACAAAGGATCAATGCAGAACTGTAAATCAGGCCTTATTAGATCGATAGAATGATAATTTTTGCATATAATCTAGAAAAGTTACATTTATATATCAAGCATTTAATGTGTCCCAGAGTGCCGTTTCCTTCCACTGTGCTTGCAGAAATCACATAAAAAAACATACACAACAAAAACATAATCCAGATTCCTCAGCTGCTAAAAGCATTTCCTACATTTGAATATCAGCCACCATATTGTGAGCATAAACTATCACGTTTTTAATGCAACAATAGGAAGTGGCATCATCTTGCTGGGATGGAACTGTAGTTATTTTATCCTTGAAGGCCTCTCATAGCTCTACAGGTGCTGAAAACTAATGTTTGACTATGGCTTTGAATACAAGTAGGGCTGCAACTATCAATTATTTTAGTAATCAAGCATTCAATTGATTACTCCGTCAATTAATCAAGTAATTGGATAAGAAATAATTTTTCATTTTAACAATTCATCAGCATATTTTAACTTCCGTACTGCAGATGTTTCTCTGTGTGAAACAAACAGGGTGGATGGAGCAGCTACAAAGTTCTCTGTTCTTCATGTTGCTGATCAGGTGGTTGATAAAAACATTTTGACGGATCCCCTCTGTACTGAAGGAGGGGGGGGGGCACCGAACGATTGCTAGTGCTAATGGCAGCCCCCCTTTCCCCAGTACACTGTGGTTATACAGTAGGTCTGTTCTGGTGGCTACAGCTGAGGTAAAGAAAAAATAACAGCTGACATCCTCTGCACAACACACGCGTGCACATCCAAACATGCGCACTCACAGCGCAGCGAAGTGGGGGCGTGGAGAAACATTTCAGCGATCCACTCGTGTTAAAGGGTCGTTTTGGGTTTTTTTTTTTTGTTCTTTTCCAAATGACGGAAATCCGTTACAGCGATGGAGAACTAATGTGGAGGAAATGCTCCGCTTACACGGAGACACCTGAGCTGCAGAGTTGAAACAAACCATCAAAGCAACAAATTTGTGTCGAGGATTTTTAATAATCCAATTGCGTTACTCCAAGAATCGTTGCAGCCCTAAAACTTGCATTAAATTTTTAGTTTGTGTATCAAAATACATGAAGGTTGGTATTTACCTTTCATGCTGGGATTTTTTTGTTGAATCGGAAGCCTGAAATTATCCTTTGATCTTCATTTCCCCTCTTACTTCTCTTCGTGTTCATGCCGGTGGTTATTTCGATTTATGCAGCACACGCATGACCATAGTGAGATCAAACATGCACATTGTGAATGAAATTGTCCGTGCTCTGTGGTAGATTTCAAACTGCGGTGAAATGATACAGGCGTAAGCAGCGATAATAGCTCCTTTGAGAGGCAGAGGAGCGCAATCTTTGTTGGATTTGAATCAGTACGTTTTGCATCCAATAAAAGCAAAGATGTTACCAAATAAATTGGACAATATTCTGGCAATTTAGTGATATTTCCAGAGCTGTGGTCTTGACTGGTCTTGAAATAAAATCCCGAGTCCATGACAAGACCGAGACCATCAAAAAGCGGTCTCGAGACCAAGACCGATCTCGAGTACTACAACACTAGTGTGTGAGTGTGTGTGTGTGTGTGTAAGCCACTGCAGTAACACACATAGCATGATGGCCTGTCCCTGTGACCTTTTTTGAGTATGTTCATAAAGTAAACTATAACTTCAAACAAACTTTCACTATCACATCCTTTACTGTTTTACTCGTTCCAGTCTTGATGCAGACAGGACTCGTGACTGTGCAGCCACTACTTAGTGTATTTCGTTAAGCTACACAATATGTATAACACTCCTCTTTGCTTTTATTTAAACAACTAGATAAAAATGTTTAAACTTTGTTCAAACTAAGCTTGAAAGGATGAGCAAACCTTGACTTAAAGTAGCGTTGCACCTGTCAGTCAAAACATCAAATTTACTATGAAGTGGTGCACAGGATTTGGATTTGCGGCTGTTTTATGAATACATTTTCATAATGAATTGCAACAGTTAAAAGTATTAACTGAAATTACAGCATCACAGTAAAATATCTGAATATTCTGCTGTTTAATTTGACCACAATAAACCCTGACAGTTCTGTGAAAACATCGTAACTGCAGGCTCATCATTTTCTAACCTATAACAACACAGGTTAAGAAAAGTATTCCCTATCTTCTGTACACTCCGATAATCAGCTAAAACATATATGCCACTTTGCCCTGTCAGCTGTAAATTGTTTTTATTCATAAAAGAACCTTCAAACAACACAAATCAGTATTTTATAATGCTTTGCTGTCTTTGCTCAGGCAGTTAACGAACCTGAGCACTGCTATTTTCCTAAACACAAAGGATTGCTAGAAATTTAATCACTAAAGACACTAAAGTCTTTTTGTTTCCATGTCCTCAAACCTGCCTGCCACAGCGATGCATGACAGTGATAATCTGCTGCTGCTTCTGGTCGTGCTCCAACATATTAAAGTTTGTATGTTGTAGTGTCTAAATGGTGTTGATGCACATAACCTTTCACTTTGTTATTAATGTCCATATTTTTGACAGTTGTTATTTAAACTGAAATATTGCCACCTTTTTTTCTGTAGAATGGACGCACTTAAAAACATCTTTATTCTCAGTGTGTGAGTAATTTAAACAGTTGAAAAGAAGAGGATGCAAGATCTGAGTCTTGTAGAAACAGCGGTGTTCTTACTACTTTATGAGGGTCAAATAGATTAAGAATATTGTTTCTCAATGTAAAATTGCAGATTTGATATGGCACTTTGTAAAAAAATTTTTGATAAATGCTTTGCATTTTGAGATGAAAAATACACTGCTCAAAAAAATAAAGGGAACACTTAAACAACACAATATAACTCCAAGTAAATCAAACTTCTGTGAAATCAAACTGTCCACTTAGGAAGCAACACTGATTGACAATCAATTTCACATGCTGTTGTGCAAATGGAATAGACAACAGGTGGAAATTATTGGTAATTAGCAAGACAGACTCAATAAAGGAGTGGTTCTGCAGGTGGGGACCACAGACCACTTCTCAGTACCTATGCTTTCTGGCTGATGTTTTGGTCACTTTTGAATGTTGGTGGTGCTTTCACACTCATGGTAGCATGAGACGGACTCTACAACCCACACAAGTGGCTCAGGTAGTGCAGCTCATCCAGGATGGCACATCAATGCAAGCTGTGGCAAGAAGGTTTGCTGTGTCTGTCAGCATAGTGTCCAGAGGCTGGAGGCGCTACCAGGAGACAGGCCAGTACACCAGGAGACGTGGAGGAGGCTGTAGGAGGGCAACAACCCAGCAGCAGGACCGCTACCTCCACCTCTGTGCAAGGAGGAACAGGAGGAGCACTGCCAGAGCCCTGCAAAATGACCTCCAGCAGGCCACAAATGTGCATGTGTCTGCACAAACGGTTAGAAACCGACTCCATGAGGATGGTATGAGGGCCCGACGTCCATAGATAGGGGTTGTGCTCACAGCTCAACACCATGCAGGACACTTGGCATTTGCCAGAGAACACCAGGATTGGCAAATTCTCCACTGGCGCCCTGTGCTCTTCACAGCTGAAAGCAGGTTCACACTGAGTACATGTGACAGGTGACAGAGTCTGGAGATGCCGTGGAGAGCGATCTGCTGCCTGCAACATCAGGCAGTGGGTCAGTAATGGTGTGGGGTGGCATTTCTTTAGAGGGCTGCACAGCCCTCCATGTGCTCGCCAGAGGTAGCATGACTGCCATTAGGTACCGAGATGAGATCCTCAGACCACTTCTGAGACCACATGCTGGTGTGGTTGGCCCTGGGTTCCTCCTAATGCAGGACAATGCTAGACCTCATGTGGCTGGAGTGCGTCAGCAGTTCCTGCAAGATGAAGGCATTGAAGCTATGGACTGGCCCGCCCGTTCCCCAGACCTGAATCTGATTGAGCACATCTGGGACATCATGTCTCGCTACATCCACCAACGTCACGTTGCACCACAGACTGTCCAGGAGTTGGTGGATGCTTCAGTCCAGGTCTGGGAGGAGATCCCTCAGGAGACCGTCCGCCACCTCATCCGGAGCATGCCCAGGCTTTGTAGGGAGGTCATACAGGCACGTGGAGGCCACACACAATACTGAGCCTCATTTTGACTTGTTTTAAGGACATTACATCAAAGTTGGATCAGCCTGTAGTGTTTTTCCACAATCCAAATCCAGGCCTCCATTGGTTAATAAATTTGATTTCCATTGATGATTTTTGTGTGATTTTGTTGTCAGCACATTCAACTTTGTACAGAACAAAGTATTCAATGAGAATATTTCATTCATTCAGATCTAGGATGTGTTAATTGAGTGTTCCCTTTAATTTTTGAGCAGTGTACATCTATTTCATTTATTTTACTCTAGCAACAAAAAATTTCATTCTTCAGGGTGATATTGAATTATATTAATATATTAAATTTTTCTGCAGTGATGCACCCTCTGAACACCGGACTCGGATGCTTTTGAAATAAGGATGTCTAATACACAACTGTGTAACACACAATTTGTTATCGTAACAGTGTTTTGTTGTACCAGTCGCTAAAGAGCACAGAAGTTGCAGGGAGGGGTCTGCTCTGCACTTTGAACTCTGTTTTTATTTTTCTCAGGAAATCTTGTTTCACGCATTAAAGCTTTCCTTCCTTCTTCAGTTTCTGTAACGTAACCACTTTGACATGTTTACTGAGAGATTTTGTTGGAGAAAGAAGAGGAAGACCTCAGAGAAGGTTCTTGTATTTGACGAAGGAGAAGAATACTAGGGACGGGGTGATAGAGATAAGAAAAATGACTACCGTATTTAAAAAGATACAGGCTTTTTACTAAACTTCCATACTTTTTAGTGCCCTCTTCTGAAAAACAATTAAAACTGTGGATGTACACTCATCTGCTCACTTATTTTGTTACTATATCCTGATTTATAGCAAACACTATGGATTTATTCACAATCCAAGTAATAGTCTATTCATCAGATACATCTTAACTAAACTTAAAGTATCTGTGACATGAAGTGAAATAATCAGTACTTTGGATGTTTTAGGGGGAAAAAAACGTATCAGCTGTATAGCTTTTTCATAAACTGTAACCACAGAAAAATGTTATTCTTTTGGAACAAAACTATAGTATCTTATCCAGTACACAGTGATGTATGATTCCATCTTTATGGGTGCCTGTTACATCATGTTCTCTTTTTTTAATAACATGACACAAAACAAAGTAAGACATCAAATATTTTCTTCAAGCAAACATACTCATGTCACACATAATGCAATCAAGCATTTTTGTCATTATTAATAAAGAAAAAGACATTTGTAACTGTAATGCCATAACTCATTTGTTGGTAGTGGTCCCAAACTGTGGGATCCACCGTTCAATTCTTGGGTGCTTGGGCCCTGGGCCCTATTCAGAAGCAAGCTGGGGTGGGTGGCTTCTGACAGAGCCGGCTGCCTGCTGCCTCTGGTTCTCTAGAGTCGTGACCTTTGGCCATGGGGAACTGGCTGGGCTTTCCTATTCTTTCTGCTGGGACGGGCAAGCAAATGTTATTGGGATGTGTGGCCTTGGTTCTTCAGCGCTCCTGGGATATGATGGGATACACTGCTCAAAAAACTTAAAGCAACACTTTTTAATCAGAGTATAGCATCACGTCAATTAAACTTCTGGGAGATTGATCTGGTCAGTTAAGTAGCAGAGGGAGTTGTTAATCAGTTTCAGTTGTTTTGGCGTTAATGAAATTAACAGGTGCACTAGAGGGGCAACAATGAGACAACAGGAATGGGTTTACACTTGCCTTTTCTAACTCCTCCAGGGTTAGGGTTGTCACATCAAACGTGCCATTGCCAGAAGATTTGCTGTGTCTCCCAGCACAGTGTCAAGAGCATGGATGAGATTCCAGGAGACAAACAGTTACTCTAGGATGGCTGGATAGGGCTGTAGAAGGTCTTTAACCCATCAGCCGGACCGGTATCTGCTCCTTTGCGCAAGGAGGAACAGGATGAGCACTGCCAGAGCCCTACAAAAATCACCTCTAACAAGACACTCCTGTGAATGTACTATTAAACCCCCCTGGACTAAGCATTTTATTGCACTTCTGTATCTATACTGCTCCTATCATATGCTCTTTTTTTTTTTTCTTCTGGTTAGATGCGGTATATAATTTGTTGCACTATACTTGTGACATGTGCAATGACAATAATTTTTCTAACCAAAGTTCATGAGCCTGCTCTCACAGATGAGAGCAGGTTCATCCTGAGCATGTAACATATGTGAAAGGGTCTGGAGAAGCTGTGGAGAACATTAAGCTCGATCACTGATGATCTGGGGAGGCATATGCATGGAGGGATGCACAGATTTGTACAGACAAACAGCACCCTAACTGCCTTTAGTGTATAAAAACCCATTATAAACCTTAATTCATGCACATTGGTTCAAAACTTTTTGAGATAGGGATTTCCTTGTATCACCTCCAGCAACTCCAGAAAGTTTCACTGAAACGCTACCTCTCCACTTATTGATGGGGGAGCTGAAAATCTTTTTAAAAGCATACACAGTAAAAATCTCATGCTAGTTTGAATTGAAAAAACACACAAAACTTTATGGTTGCTGTTGCTCACTTGTGTTGAAAGTTTTAATAAGATTTTTGCCATAAAGTACATTCACTGTGAGGTCAGCAGACTTTGTGAAACAATATTATTTTATAGTCCCTCTGCACAGATACTTGCATATCTAAATGACCAATAAACCAAATACAGCTGCACTATTAGGTGCATACGTCACCTTCACTATACTTTTCATCTATTAAATAGCTGTTTTGTAACTTCTACCATTTAAAATTTTATGTTACACTAAATATTCAAAATCCTCAGTCCCTCAGAAAAATCAGTAATAATTTGGGATTGACAGTTTTTTGTTTTAAGTATTCAACAAGTTTTTAAACTTGTTAGACTACAATGTGGCCCCAGCTGTATACTTACACAACATAAATGAAACAATGAAAGATTATTTCAATACAAGTTAAAATTGAACTTACAATACAAGCCAATAATCCCCAGTCCTCTTACACAGCTGAGCCTGGATAGATGCAGCATACATTAAGGCACATTATAAATGAAGTTAGATGATGCTAAGAGTAATGTGGATGAAGAATGGCGTAAATCTGCTGCTGTGTATTAATCGTAAAGGAGATGTTCAGTTAATAAAACCTCAGATGCCAAGGGCAGTTTTTTGCACACTGCAACCCAACAATGCATTTCCGGCTTCCAAGCACTCGGTCACAGATGGAGCTGGAAAAAAAAAAAGCAACACACAAAACAAAATAACCAAATTAGCATTAATCTGAATGTAGCAACTCAGCACAAGCTCAACACGTATTTATGTGCTTCCTACCATTTTGCGCATTGAGCCATGACACAGCCTTTGCAGCCAGAAGCTCCCACTCATCCTTTGCATCCGTCTGGAAACCATGAAGCCAGATCAGAGCCAGAATGGTGGCCCACACTTCACTGCTGGCCTAATGTGTAAAATCAACAGGTGTGTACTTTTGAAAATCAGCTTTCAAAACCATGTCACATGTATGTTTCAAACCCCCACTATTAATGTATCTCATGATGTTTTTAATAACCTACCGGTGCAGGCTTTGACTTTTCCACCTCCTCGCTGCTCTTTCCCAGTGCAGCAGCCAGAGCTGGATCAAGCAGCCAGCAGCCAGACGCCTTCTGGAGGGAGACTAACTGCAGCAAAGGGTCTCTGGGTGGCTGCTCAGCAATTTCAGCCTCTTCATTCATAATTACTCAAGGGGACAATTGAAAAATAAATAAATAAAAATCATTTATGTTGATCACTATGAGTTTAATAAAATAGATCAGATGATTTGGTTAGCATCCATGGGGCAATTTGTCATAATCAAGTTAAGAAAATTACATTTTTAAATAGTTTTATATTTATGGGTATTTGATGATGTTTGTTCTTTTCTTGGTGTAATGCCGAAATAAATTGCTGTGTATCTGATTTCTGCTTCTAAATGCGGAACTTGTCAGTTTTCTTTGTGAGCTAATGTCAATTTCTTCCTTGAAATCATCAATTCACACATATTTCACCATTGCTTCAATTTTAAATATGATTTCTCCATCTTTACTAACAGGCTCAGTACCACAGGATTCTAAGCTTGCAGTAATTGAACCATTAATTAAAAAGCCCTTTCTTGATCCAGTTGTGTTAGCTAAGTATAGACAGGTTTCTAACCTTCCTTTTATTTCAGTGCAGCATTTAATACCACTGACCATAGTATTTCACTACAGAGATTATAACACACTGTTGGTATTATAGGAACTGCACTGCAGTGGTTTGTCCATGTAAATGGAGTCTTGTTCACACACAAACGTTAGGCACAGTGTTCCACAGGGTTCTGCGCTGGGACCAATACATTTTACATTATGCATGCTTCCCTTAGGCAATATTATTAGTAAATGCTGCATACATTTTCATTGCTATGCAGCTATCTCAGTTTTATTTATCCATGAAGCCAGGGCTCAGTTGTTCTAAAGGTGTAGTCTGGTTTAGTAATCCATTTATTTTGTTCCATAGATCATGTAATCCAGCTCACTTTTGTCCTGGTTGTTCAAAAACTGGACAGGATCCCCCTGATTCAGGAACAGAGTTTTAAGGATTACCAAATCCAGATTATTGGACATGCAGGGGGTACCAAAATTCACACAGAATAAAAAAGATCCTTAATTAAGTTCATATAAAACTCAATATAGTTTTATATTAACAGTCATTTGATTGAATATTTCATTGGCAATAAGATCATTATGTAATCTACAACCATGTTCACCTGACCATCATTGTTATGATACAGTTACACTGTACAGCACGAAATAAACAACTGCACAACCACAAAGTAAGAGAGAAAAAAGTTGGATACTGCTTTCTGTTAGCTAGTCAAACAAAGGGTCTACACGACAGGATTTTGGCTTATCCAGGTAACTTCAGGGTTAACCCTGGGTTTTCTGTACTATGAAGGTGGTTCACTTCTTACCGGGGTAAACTGCCATGGTTACTTATGCTGTAGACCTAGCCTGGGTCCTATACTACAAAGCGAGTTCAACATACCCAGCAACTTCCATTACCTGAATTCACTTACCCTAACATTGGCAATCAGGAGCAACAGTCACAGAAAACTGGTCATGAACTTTCTATGTTCAGGGTTTCTCCTGCAGGTTCACATGAAAGGGGTGGTGTTTACGACATCTAACCAATCTAAAAGGAGCATTTCAGGGATCATTACTTTTCTTCCAAAGAAAATAATCCGTATGAGTGTCACCTTCAGAGGCGTTATCAACTAAATATCTATAAAGAACAAAAAAAAAAAAAAATTATACCAGTAAAATGCCAGAGCAAATCATTAGTCTGGTAATATAGCATACAAAGTGGTTAAAATAAGCATTTTACTTCCAGCTAATTATTTTCTGGCTGAGCGCACTCTCACTGCTGCTACTTATTTCTAAGGAGATGGCTGCTCTGAAACTTGAAACTGGATCATTGAAATATTGAAGCTTACTGTCCCACAGCCTGATATAGAAGACATGCAAATCACTTCAATTTCTCTGCAGATCAAAGTGAAAAAAAGACAATCATTCTCTCGCCCTCTAGATCTATACCTATATATGAGAGGGGAATTAAAAAGTCAAATTATATTTGAAATCCTGATATTTTATATCAAAGTAATCTTTATTCAAATGTTTTGAATGATGCAGACTGGAGACTTGATCTGGTTAAAAACAAATCTGGATTGCATTATTTGATCTCATTGTGTCATCTTGTTTTCCCTTTGAACAACCGGATTTCAGGATTTTATCCTCACTGGATGAATCCTACTGAATTACTTTGGAACAACTGGTTCCTAATGATACAAAACAAACACCTGCAGGCATGTCTTAAAGATTTAATTTCCTGCTTCTTAATTTAGACAAAACTGAGATTATTGTACTTAGACCTAAAAATCTTAGAAACATGCTATCTAACCAGATCCTTACTCTGGATGGCATTACCTTGGTCTCCAGTAACACTGTGAGGAATCTTGGATTCATTTTTGATCAGGATATGTCCTTCAATGCACATATTAAACAAAATATATAAAAATGCTTTCTTGCATTTGCACAAGGCCTAGAAAATTAGCAACATCCTGTCTCAGAAAGCTAATTCATGCATTTATTACTTCTAGGCTGGATTATTGTAATTCATTATTATCAGGCTGTCCTAAAAGCTCCCTGAAAAGCTTTCAGTTGATCCAAAATGCTGCAGCTAGAGTACTGACAGGGACTCGAAAGAGAGAGCAGATTTCTCCCATACTGGCTTCTCTTCATTAGCTCACAGTTAAATCCAAAATGGAATTTAAAACCCTTTTTTATTTATTTATTTATTTATTTTTTACATACAATGCCTGGTATAATCAGGCCCCATCTTATCTTAAAGACCTCATACTACCATATCACCCCAACAGAGCACTTCGCTCTCAGACTGCCGGGTTATTTGTGGTTCCTAGGATACTTAAGAGTAGAATGGGAGGCAGAGCCTTCAGCTTTCAGGCCCCTCTTCTGTGGAACCAGCTTGGATTCAGGAGACAGACACCCTCTCTATTTTTAAGATTAGGCTTAAAACTTTCCTTTATGATCAAGCTTATAGTTAGGGCTGGATCAGGTGAACCTGAATCTCCCTTACAGTAGTTATGCTGCAGTAGGCGTAGGCTGCTGAAGGGCTTCCCATAATGCACTGGATGTTTCATCTTATTAAATTATTAATAAGAATTATTCAACTATGGCTCTCTCTCCAGTAGTTTGCCTTTTGTCCTGACTTACTCCCAGCCAGTTTCAGCAGATGACTGCCCCTCCCTGAGCCTGATTCTGCTGGAGGTTTCTTCCTGTTAAGTGAGTTTTTCCTTCTCACTGTTGCCAAGTGCTTGCTCATACAGGTTTGTGTGGTTTTTGTGGTTTCTTTCTAATACTGTAGAGTCTTTAACTTACAACATAAAGCACCTTGAGAAGACTGCTGCTGTGGATTGATGCTTGATAAATAAAATGCGTTTGAACTGAATTAAATTATCTCCCCCAAATTTTTTACTACACATTAAATACAACAGTTAAAATTTCAAGTACAAAAATACAAAATAAACTTTGTATACCTCCATCAGTGCACAGCTCGGTGTAGTCATCATCCATTTCATCCACTGCATCTTCAAAGGACATACTTTATTACAACAGTGATCACACCAAAACATTTTAGATTTCTAATCTGAATTAAAACATTTTTTTCAGTACAAACTAAATTCATTAGCAAATGAAAGTGATGCAGGATCGCGTTGCTCTTGAGCCTGAGTGCAATGTGTGAATGACCTGAATCGTTCATGTGCAGCTTGAACCACTCATTTGACATCCTGTGATCCAAACAAAGTTATAAGGTCTCATCTGAGTCCTCACCCAGAAATGCAACTCCATAATTTACATATAATACACATCTAATAATATCAGTAATAAGTGAATTTGTGGCTTTGATTTATTCTGGTGACATATAAGACATAAGAGGTGTTTTAGCCTTAGTCTCTGTGCTCCAACATGTTGCTGAACTCTTTGACAGCAATTAAAGAACAAAAAAAAAAAAAAAAAAAGACTCAAGCACCAAATAAGCTCAAGTGTAGTTTTTTATGAAGTCATCAAACACAAGGCTTCTGTACATGCCTGTAATCATCTATGAGAAAATGAGACTGATATGACGATCCCAGCGACCTGAGGGTTCTTTACATAAGTCACCCTGCTTCATCTAGTAATTAAAATTAGCTCCAGGATCAGCATTAAAACAATGTAAAAAGTAATGGATCGATAATTCCATTCAATTTAAATATTGCATATAATTGGGAAACAGGTCATTTTTAGACTAGTGCAGCACCATCATATGTAAAACCACCTGTGTTAGAGCAGAGGTGATGACATGCAGCTCTCATTACTGCTAGTAGTACTAGTAACTAGTCTGGTATCTGCTGTATCAACACACAGGGTTAGCCTACAATATAATAACTTAGATACTATTAAATCAAATTATTTGCCAATACTGCTTAACCTGGGAAGAAAACAAGAAGGATTTGAAGGTGGTTACTGATGTAGTACTCTTACTGTGTTTGTAAAGGTACTGAACCTTGTACTCACCTTCACAGAGATAATAGGTACGCATCAGACAGCAGGGGGTAGCAGCAAAACCCAATACACCACCCACTGAGAAGATAAGGATTACATTGATGCCACAAGCACAATATGGTTGAACAGGACAGGGTTCCTCCTTGTTGCTTTACACTCACTGGGTACTGGAATATCTCGGTGCAGAAGAGGTCCTTGGATCGCCTCGTTTTTGTCTTTATTGACAGCAATGAAGGCGGTGAAAGAACTGCTCACTCCTGATTGGACACTCAGCTGCACCACCTTCTCCTTCACTCCTCCATCATTCTCTCGCCTGCTGTCTCCCTCTTCCATCTCTAGCGAGCGAATAAGAGTGCGAGCAGCTAACCTGTGGACTGTTAATCTACAGACAGGAGCAGGAAGCACAGCTGGAGTTCATTCTGTATTTCAAGCCTTTGAAAAGGTCTATAAGCACATAATGACAAAGATCTCAATGACTGGAACTCAGACAACATAATCCTACAAAAAGTACTTACGCAGTGTGATGCTTTAAGCTCAGTGTAAATGTCAGTATTGTCCACATGCTGCCAGTTACACTGCTAACATGTACAAACTAAGTAAACTGAGCACTGTAAAGTCACCATTTAATTCTGCCAGCAGACTAACAGCTCATTTACCCAGTGTCTGCTGCAGGTCTGAGACTGAAGTGCAGCTGGTTCTCAGAGGGATGACCTGCCAGGCTGTACTTCACTGTCACACAGCCCTCTGCTGCCTCTGAGCTCTGAGACAGAATTACAGTGTTTGAAGTCATGTTAATGACTGTCATCAAATACCTAAACAACAACATGAGACGGTGCTGCTCCTACCTGTCCACTGAGCTGGGCATAAATCAGTGACCTCTGACCCTGAAAAACTGCTGTGATTGGTGGAGAGAGGACAGTGACAGACACTTCCTTTGGTAAATCCCATGTGACTGAGATGTCGACCACAGCTGGCTGGAGAGCAAATCGCAGCGACTGCATCACCTGAAAAATAATGAAAAACTCTACAAATATACACAAACAGCTGGAACAGACATTTTACTCACTGCAGGTCTGATCTCAAATACATATCTGCTGCTGCTGCAGTGTTTAACTTCACTTCTAATTGTGTTTAATGTCTTACTTTTGGTTGCATCCTGTCAGTCCCTGTGATGAACTGAGCGTGACCTCCTCCTTCCTTGGCAATCCCATTGATGAGAGCAGAGCTGGCCCCTTCCCCAATCCCAAAAGAGAAACACCTGCAGTAAAACAGTTTTCTTTAAGTACATTGAGGACATGTTGGACATTCTGGGAATTGTGTAGATATAGTTGTGTGTTTGTGGTTTCACCTGTGAGAACCTGAATTCTTGTTCACCAGATCTATCACTTCTTTGGTGTTCCCCACCTCTCCATCAGTAAAGACAAACAGCTGAGAGCAGAGTTTACACACAAGGTCACACCTACAAGCTGAAACAGAACTCTCTGAGAGAGATACATCCAAGCTGTCAGTAACACAACTTGTTTAAGATTTTAGTTGGAAGTTGTGAGAGGAACAGTACGAGCCAGTCAGCAGATCAACCAGTATATTATTAGTAGATTGTGAATTGATCAGTCTCAACATATATTCTCCTTCTCTATGGTAATGATGTTTGAGTAACTGTGAGAACATTGAAAAGAGGGTGTTACCTGTCTAGGCTGATTGGGAATGCAGGGCTGGCTGTAAATATGTTTGAGGGGCTGCAGGATCTCCGTTCCTCCCAGATTAGCCTCCATCTGCTCAACTTTCTTCAGAGCCTCCTCCATGGTCTTCTCACTATACTCCACACTCTGACTATGAAACACAGAAGTGGTGGATGGTTGCAAAGCACTGCCAAACTCTGCACTGCTGCACTTTCAAAACTGACTTTTAAAAACAGAACAGTAGATTACCCAAAGGAGCCTGAAATATTTTAGAAATATCTATTTCAAAATGTGACGTCTTGATTTTAAAGTTATCAAACTTAATCTGGAGTTTTGTAGAATCATCAAATGGCAACATCTTACTGTATATAACAATAGGGCAGATATATTTACACACAAGTGACAACATTGACTTAAGCACATTTTTGTGAATCACTCACGGGAAGACGTGTTCATAACTGTCTCCAAAACTGTAAATGTTGAAATAGCAGCCCATTGGTAAACTCTTCAACAGGAGCAGCAGAGTATCCTTAAGAGAAGAGGGAAAACATGGTGAGACCACTGTGTGAGAGGGACACTGAAAGATTTTTATGATTGTAATAAATTATTATGGATACCCTGGCACTGCTTATGCGAGTTTCCTGCTGCTTGCTGTAATTGGTAGCACAGCCCATACTTCCAGATCGATCAACTAAGAAAACAAACTCTCCGCATGCAGTGGTTGAAGACATCACAGACTGGGGGAACTCAGGGTACAGACTCACCATCACCACTGGATCACCCATCAGAGTGCCTGAAAAAGAAGAGGGACTGAAAAATGATATGAATCTACAGTATATTCAAATACATGTAATTAACTGGAGGAGGATGATCATGGACCTTTTTAATCCAAATTACTAATTTTCACTGACCTGCCTCAGCAGAGGCCTGTCCTGCCTCCACCACAGCAGTGGGCTGGTGGGCGTCTTTGTAATAAATCAGCAGTTCAACATCTCTGTCAAACTTGTGTCCTGCAGCCAACTTGACCTGCAGACCACAAACACATTCATATTTAGTTCTCAGTAATCAGTAACAACCACACACAGCAGACACATCAGCACTCTACCTACCGTGGCCTGGGTTTGATCAGTGCTGAGGTACTGGAGAGGGTCCAGGGAACAGTTGGACTCTACTTTAGAGACTGGACGAGGAGAGGACACTCGGGCAGAGAAAGACAGACTGTAGGGCACCAGAGAGGCTGGAACAGAAGTCACCTGGACACCTGCACCTTCACTACCTGCACACAACATCAGGTTAGAAATGGTGTAAATATTGAAGCATTGGACACTCAAGCCATTTTGTCTGTAAAGAACCTGTGGTCCACATGATGCTGGAGCTCAAACAAGGAAAATAAGTCTTTTGTCAAGGAGTGGACAGTGGATCAGTGGACAACCAAAAATATTTTACAGCTGTTCTACTTTAAAAAGGCAACAAATATGACAGAAAATTTATGCAAAAGCTTCTTTTATATTTCCATGACTTTAACCTATAAATGGTACTATGACAAATATCGGTACAATAAGGTAAACCTAATAAAAAAAATTATTTTTGATATACAAGTTGATATAAACCATGCAGTGAGTGTGAAGTAGTTTACTGTGTAGGATTTTACACCAAAACATAAGTCAGCCACACAAAAGAACTAAACCTCTGTTTGTGTGCAGGCCCTGGTTGTTGGTGGTGGGGGCTTGGGTGGATGCTCTTATGGCCTTCAGGTTTGGTGTGTTAGATCCCACAGGTATTTGCCTCTGTGACAGCTACTCCGTCTCATAGGGTCCAGATCACTTCTGTCAGTGGGGTATTACCCTCTCCTGTAACTCAGTGATACTACTTAAGCTGTGGCGGGGCTGCTCGTCTGGCTCTAACTGCTAATATCAATCACTTAATCCTGATCAGAATGCTTACTTATGAGCTGGGTTTGATGAAGAAGGGGCTTGAAATTGTCCAATTCTGTCCTTAAATCCTTTTTTGAAGAGACTGCATTCAAGTGAGTCACTCGGCCGAAGCGACCACCCAAAGTCCAGTCCGTTTAAACTGCCTCCGTGAAGTGGAGAAAAAGGGGAAGTCCACAAAAAGATATTTTCTGTCCTTCGGTCCTCTCTGTAATCCTCACTTCTTAATTCAGAACTCTTCTCTGACTTAGTCCAAAGTCCAAAGATAGAAATTCTAAAGCAAGGTCACATCCAACTTCAGTAGGCAGGGAGAATCCAGCAGAACTGTTCAAAGTCAAATTAATCCGTGGAGGGTTTGGTCCGGTCCTCTCAGCGGAGCAGTTCTAGTCTGGGGAAGAAGCTCCTGAAATTCTCCTGTGCATCCTCTTTATATATCTTAATTCTAAGACACAGCCTATTTCCTAAACATCATCAAGACAGTTATCACCCCGTTCCTGATATCCTTTTAGGGTGTTTGACTTAAGACATTACTTCATTTCTAGTTATCACCCCACTGTCCATACCCATTTAAGGGACGGTTGGGCTTAACCATTACTTCACTGGGCCTTTTAGGTTCTTTTCCATTCGGAACAACATGCCTGGACATGTTTCTAACTTTGCTCTGTGCGTCTCCAGGCAACAGCTTTCAGTTCCTCATTTTACCCTTAGCTCAAGGATTTCGCAATTTCCTCAACACACTGCTCCAGCCATCATTTCTGTTACACTTACACACATCATTTGATCGTAAATCATATACTTCATTCTCTAACGGTTCTATAAATTTGAATTATGATTGTACATTCAGCACCAAGCTTAGGCTAGCAGGCAATCAAGATCTCAATCTTCACTTGACATCATTTGACAGGTGGCTGTGGTGTCCATGGTGGTGGGTGCTGGCCCCGGTCCATGTGGCCGACCTCTTCTGTGGGGGTCAGGGGGCGGGGTCTGGCGTCCGGGATTGCCCGTTTCCTGTTGGAGTCCCTTCCTGCGCCAGAGAGGTCTGCACCTCCTTGGGTGCACCACCACGTGGGGTGGGTTGGCCTGCGTCAGGATGTCTGGTCGGCATTCCGGGATTCTGGGGTGCCCCCTGATCCTGTGGGGGGTGGAGGTGGGGGGGTGTTCAGATGAGGGAGCAACAGTTTTCCACAAGGTGCCAGGTGGTCCTGTATCCAGGACCACCATGTATGGGTGTGGGTGTTCATGTGATGTTTGCTGTTGTCTTCTGTGTGTGTGTGTTTCTGTCATGTGTGTGTCCTGTGTGTGTATGATGTTTGTCTACGGTGTGGGCAGGGGGTGCCGCCAGGAGTGTGGTGGTGGTCTGGGGTGTGGCCACTTTAGGCCCTGGACCTGCCTTTCCTGCCCTGCGGCTGGGTGTAGGGAACCGGGGTGCTTAACAAGCCAGCAGTTAGCTGGCTCTCTCCCTCCTGGGGTAGTCTTCTACCTCTAGTACCTACTAGTACCACAGTGAGTAGGGCCACTTCCTTGGCTCTGCTCACTGGGCTGCATTATGTCCCATCCTTCCTTTTTAATTACATCATAGACATTACAGGGGGTGGCTGTAGCTCAGTAGGTAGAGCAGGTCACCTACTGATTGGAAGGTCAGTGGTTCAATTCCTGGCTACTGCAGGCTGCGTGCCAATGTATCCTTGGGCAAGATACTTAACCCCAAGTTGCTCTCCGACCGTTCCGTCGGAGTATGAATGTGAGTGAATGTTAGACGATTAAAGCACTTAGCTTAATTAATTAATCATGGAAGTGCTTGTATGAATGCGTGTGCATGGGGTAAATGTGAACGTGTTGTGTAAGGGCTTTGAGTGCTCATATCTGAGTAGAAAAGCGCTATATAAGAACTAGTCCATTTACCATTTACCATTACGGCTCATGACATGTCACAGTCTACACAGGGCCTTGGGGGGCAGGTGTGTCACACAGTGGTTAGTGGGTGGAGCTGCTGAGGTGGCCCCACTTGTCTCCTCACTGCTGCCTGCTCCTCAATTTTATTTACATCTTTGACATTGAGGGTCTTGGGGGGGGCGGTGTGGATGAGCGCTATTGGTCAGTGCTCATGTTACATCTGTCCCTCCAATTTTAACAGCACTGTAGCTTTCACACAGTCATAATCATTCTTCCCACTACATACACTCACACATAACAGTACATACACCCAACACACTGGGTGGGAGGAGGAGATGGGCAGGTCTTCCCACACCCCAGTTTCCTGCACCTTTCCTGGGGTCTGGGTAGTGGTTCGGGGCTGGGTCGGCTGCTTACCTGGGTTGCCGCTGGCTCTGCGCTGATACCCGCTCGTCCACAGTTCGTGTCCATGTTAAGGGCTGTGTATATATGCATGAGTGTGCGACTGGTATATATGTGTGTTTGTGTGTATGACTATATGGTCAGTTATGCCCCTCCGGTGTGGGGGGGGGGACCTGCTGGAGATTGGGCGGCTCTCAGGCACCAGAGGCCTTGGGGCTGTGTTCTTGGCTCATGCTGGGGGGGCCGGCCTGTGGGGGGTGGGCTACTCATTGCCTCTGGCTCTCTGGGGCTCTTGCCCTTTGGCCATGGGAGCTCCATCTAGGGTCTCCCTCCTTCCTCCTCTGGGTTGTGCGTGCTGCGTAAACCTCTATCATAAACTTCTTTATGATCTAACTTGTAGCAAAATAAGGGAAACCCCATATAAAATTTGGTTTACTGTCATTTAGTTAACACAGTTTCATAACAGGGAGAGTCAATATTTACACACAAATGGTGTCCTGTGAAAAATTAAGTACACCCCATGATTTAAGAGCTCGTACAGCCACCTTTAGCAGCAGTAACTCAAAGTAACTGCTGTCTGTATCTGTTTCTGATGTCATTGTGAAGGAATTTTGGTCAATTCATCTTTACAGAATTTTTTCATTTCATTGAGGTTTTCACACACTTGCTTATTAGCACCTCTCTTCAGGTCCAGCCACAGCATTTTGGAGGTTGAGGTCTGGACTTTGACTGGGCCATTGCAGCACCTTGAATTGTTTATTTTTCAGTCATTCTGTTACAGATTTGCTGCTGTGTTTGGGATCATTGTCCTGCAAGATGAACCAGTTTGGGGTAAGTTTTAGCTGTCGGACAGATGGCCTCACATTTGACTCTAGAATACTTTGGCATACAGAAGAGCTCATGGTCGATTCAAGGACTCCATGGTGTTCAGGTCCAGTGGCTGCAAAACAAGCCTAAATCATCACCACTGTGAAATGGTATCAAGTGTGTGAAAACTCTTTTTCACAGGACTACATTCGAAAATCACAGTGTGATGACAACTGATTTCTTTTTCTTGTAGAAAGTCAAGTTACAACTTGATTTCATTATTGCCCAAATTTTTCTCACATCTGTGTTTCCCTGTATGTGGCAACAGTTGCATGTCTGGTTCTGTGTTCACCCACAGAGAAACTGGCAAAGTTTGAAGAGTTTTTTTTTTTTTTTAACACTTTGTGTTCCATCAATGATGGAAAGGTTGGTTTAAGACTTTCCCTGGTGTAGCTTAAGGATTTCTGGTCCAAATATTTTGAAGTTTTCCTACCCTGAGGTTGGTATCGAGGGTTGAGCACAGCAGGCAGGCAGAACCTCAGCCCATCATCAGCCTGCACAGCCAGCTCAGTGACATACTCCAACCTGATGGAGGCGCTCTCCCCTGGAGGCAGACTGCCCACACTCAGAGAGAATATATCTGGACTCTGCTCACTCTCCTCCAATAGGAAGGCCTGCTGACCGGAGCTCAGAGCATCATCATACTCCTCACGAGCCTGAAGGACGGAGACACATGTCAGTATCATTCACTGTGTTTATTGTTGTCTTTAATCTTACTTATAATGAGGTCATATTTACTGTCCAGCTCACCTCCTGTTTCTCCTTCACCTCAGCTACAATCTGTGTCTGTCCAATCTTAGCACTGAAATGACAGACAGCAGCATCTCCAGGCAGAGGGAAGACAAAAACAGCCTCTAATGGTTTGTCCTCCTTGTTCTCGTAGTTCAGAGTGGAGACCACTGTAGCCACATGGTCCCTCACCTCCAGCTCCACCTCAATGCTCTTCAGAGGAACTGACAGAGAAACAGAATTATGACAAATATATAGACCATACAACAAGATATTATTATGTGCCATTATAAATAAATACACATTCAAAGATTTCATTAATCATTAATGAAATGAGGCTGCAGAGAAAACAGAAGTCTCTTTGTTTTCTATCAGTACCTGGTTCCTTCTTCAGAGTTAGCAGACCGCAGCAGTTCATTATTGTACCTGTGAAACAAGAACATTTAAACTCTTAATGTTGAAATTTTACTACTGTGTATTCTGGGTATTCCTTACCAATAATAACGAATATTTATTGTTGTCATTTATAAATATTTCCACGTGAATTTCATCACATGATGTCTTCATTCTGATTATGATGAAGACAGTGAGCGTGACCTGAGGGGTCCATTAGGAACGAAACTCAACACAGCTTTCTTTGCCTTAGCGGACTCTACCAAACCTAAAACCCAGCTGGAGATAAAGGCTATTATAATTATGGTTATCATCTTTCTCTGTTTCAGGTCTGAGCGCACTCACATAAAAAGGGGCGTTTTGCGGGTCACAGAACGTCTTCCTCACAATATGATCCCTGTGCGTGCTGCCTACTCCAATCAGAGACATTATCAGGTGATGATGATAAAAACGTATTTAAAAATCTAATGAATATTAAAAATAATAATAATAATCAGAACACAGAGCGGTAAAATAAACAGTTTACTTCAAGATTATTTTACTCAGATCTTGGTTCTGCTGATTATTTCTAAGGTGGCGGCTGCACATCAGAGCTCTGAAACTCTAAACTGGATCCATTTAATGTTTAAATGTCACTGTCCCGCAGCCTGATGAAGGAGATGAGGAAACTTTTGTTTTTAGGCACAAGTGAAATTAATTATCGAACAGGTGTGTTTGTGTTCTAGTAGTTAAAATTACAGCTGTGCAAAACAGACTCAGCAGCAGATTATAATAAACTTTAACAACTCTGTACATTTTCCTGCATCACTGACTAATACACACATTTCCGATTGCAGCTTCCGATTCGGGAAATGGCTAAAGGGCCATTCCACTTAATTTTTCGCTACCTTCAGCATCTTTAATCTGCTCTAGTTAAAAATCTACAACACCTACACACTTCAAACCTGGACTAGATTATTCTGCACTAATAGTAGAGTATTTAAAACCAAGTGTGTGATTTGTGAAACCTTGATCTGATTTGTGAAACTTCAATAAAGGGCGATTTCAGCACCTTTTTTGCATCTAATGTGTAGGTGTTGTAGATTTTTAACTAGAGCAGATTAAAGATGCTGAAGGTAGCGAAAAATTAAGTGGAATGGCCCTTTAGCCATTTCCCGAAGCGGAAGCTGCAATCGGAAACCAACTTCAGCTTCGTCGACTATACACCGTTTCATTCTATGGGCTTACTAAAGTGCGGCGTATTGGCCTGCGCAGATAAAACTTAGACTTTAAGCTCGATATAGGCCGTGACAGCCCCCAGGTTGCTGTCTTTTTCAGGTTTGCATGTCAGTGCGCAGTGATATGATTCTGAGCAGTGAGTGACCGGGCTGCTTGAAGACATGCACGTGGGAGCTTACCTCTAAGGACAGTCTGATATGTCCGTCACAGTTTCACTACCGTCCCCTCCTCTTCTAAATATGAGCGGAAACTGTTTGCGGTACTGACCTCACCGAGACGACGGTACTGACCTCACCGAGACGACACTACTGCCGGGTACGCTCAATTTGCTTATGAGAGAGCACCGGGTGTGTGGAGCTTTGCCTTTCAAGTATCAAATCGATCCACCCCTCCCGCCACGCCTCGCTGCACTAGATTTTGTGCACATTGATCCCATTTATCTGGGTTGTTTCCTCAATTCTGAACATGAGGCCACGTAAAAATAGCCAAATATTAGCATAAAAAGATTTAAACATAAAAAAAAAATCACAAAGAAGGAATAATAGCATAATAAAATAATGTAATATAATCTTTAGATTGGAATCAGAAACAGCTGTTACATTCACACACAGTTTTTCTTTTAACCCCTTTTTTTTGTTGTCCTTATTCTTTGGACACAGATTCATGGATATAGTGGAGGAGGACATGCAGAGGGGTGGTGTGACAGAGGAGGATACTCAGTATAGGGTAAGATGGAGGCAGACGATCTGCTGTGGCGGCCTCTAAAGGGAGCAGCCGAAAGAAGACTGGAAACAGGTGCTGCTGCAGGACCGTGTGCTGCTGTAGGCTTTAACTAAAGATCAGTCAGCATGGATTATACAATTTGATTCTAAAAATGACAGTGGGGAAAAGGCTGATTGTAGCTTCAGTGTTTTTTGTTTTAGTTTATTTTACTTTATCTGCTATAATCATAGTTGCTTTTTAAGAACATTTTATCAGATTATTATCAGACTTTGGTGCAGCTCAGTGGATGCCTTATGACCTCTGTTGGGGTTTTATGTTTTTTACCCAATGAATAAAATGGCAAATAAACTGATCATGCAGTGAGGCAGGCCTGCGTTTAGTTTGACTAAATTTTTATTTGTTAAATTTTGTGTTAAATTACGTCCAGTGTTTTCATGTTATGTCATTTGTTTCACAGTATTTCACATTATTTTTTACTCCTGTGTGCTCAAATATGGGACTTTACTGGACAGCTTTTTTTTTGTTGTCATAGTGTTGGCTAAAAATGTTGGCTAGTTAAAACTAGCCAACATTTTTTGATGTATTTGTCCCAAATTACTGACAATGGTTCTTTTTACTGAGTCTTTGGGAATGGGAGTCAGCGAGGGACTATGTGCTGCTGTGGGACCTTAAAGGAACAATCGGCATGCATCAGCAGAATGCAAGTATTTTATGGACAAAATTGTCGAGAAGCTGGACTGAATAGATCTATTAGCTGTTTATTTCCATTCACTGCTCTTCATTGACAACAATCTCATGAGAACTGTGAATTGTATCAATTTTCAGAACAAGAACAGGAAGTGGAACAGCTCTCCTTAACCTGGCTTTGGTGAAACAAGTCAAAAGTAACCAAACATGAACATCATCACCATCCAGTGGGAGAGAAAACAAATGAACACACAATTTCAATATATTTTGTATACTTTACTTTTTTTTAAGCTGTCCAGTCTTTACTGTGCATATGTGTTATGAGTATTCAGATAATTCTTCATATGCTTTTTTTTTTTTACAATGTTAAATCCAAATTAGGTATGACGGTAAAATACCACTTTACAATAAAAGAAGATTTTTTTTCTTTTATAGCAGTGACAAAAAAAAAAAAAAAAAGTAGGCTACACAAAACAGCACTGAATCAAAGGCAGTATGGTGAGAGTAGATCTGCTTCTGTTCATCAGTCCTGAAGGTGAAGCCACTTTAAGAAATCCCTCAGAGCCCCAGAGCTTCTTTTTTCATGCTGCAACCCAACAGGGCATTTCCAGCTTCCACACACTCTGTCACACACCGTGCTAAAAACACAAAACACAAAGAGATCATAAGAATGAATGTGGGGGGAATGCTGACTCCAGTATCAAACAATGTTTGTTTTGTTTTTTTTTAAAAAAGCATTTTATCTGTTATTCTCCTGGTTTCTACCTTTCTGAGCACGGAGCCATGAGGCAGCCTTCATAGCCAGAAGCTCCCACTCATCCTTTGCATCCATCTTTAAGCCATGAAGCCAGATCAGAGCCAGAATGGTGGCCCACACTTCACTGTTGGCCTAGTTCAAACAGTCAAAGATGATCAAATGAAACAGAACACAAGAAAATCACAAGCTTATTTTCTACAGCTGTGATAGCATAAAGATACTTTAACAGGAAAATATTTTCTGCTGGTTTGTGGTTCCTGGATAATATCAGACAGCGGTGCAGCTCAGGGGGTGCTTAGGAGTCTGAGTGCCACCAGTGATTTTCATGCAGTGAGGCAGGCCTGCATTAGTTTGCCTTCATTTTTATTTGTTTCATGTTCTGTTAATGTTCTATATTTTAAGTACCTTCAATATTTTCATTCAAATGATGCTATGGAATGTGTTATACCGTATCGCACATTATTAGTTTGTGTTACTGTTTCAATGGATTAAAAAAAACAAAACAAAAAAACAGCCCACCTTTGCAGGCTTTGACTTTTCCACCTCCTCGCTGCTCTTTCCCAGTGCAGCAGCCAGAGCTGGATCCAGCAGCCAGCAGCCAGATGCTTTCTGGAGGGAGACTAACTGCAGCAAAGGGTCTCTGGGTGGCTGCTCAGCAGTTTTATTCATCAGCACTCAAGGGGAAAATTGAAAAATAAATGAATAAAAATAATTTATGTTGATCACTATGAGTTTAATTCATAAAATACTTCAGATGATTTGGTTAGCATCCATGTGGCAGTTTGTCATAATGAGGGCTGTTATTTCTAGTTAAGGTAATTAAAATAGTTTTAAATAGTTTTATATTTATGAGTATTAGATGATGGCTGTTTATGTGATTTCTGCTTTTAAATCTTGCATTTGTCAGTTGTCTTTGAGTTAATGACAATAATTTCTTCCTCAAAACATCAGTATGCTAAGAAATTTCACCATTAATTAAAAAAGCCCTTTCTTGATCCAGTTGTGTTAGTTAATTATAGACAGGTTTCCTTTTATTTCACTGCAGCATTTGATACCGTTGACTGTAATATTTTACTACAGAGATTATAACACACTGCTGATAATATAGGAACTGCACTGCAGTGGTTTGTTCATGTAAATGGAGAGTCTTCTTCACACAAAACTTAGACATGGAGTTCCACAGGGTGCTGTGCTGGGACCAGTACTTTTTACATTATGCATGCTTACCTTAAGCAATATTATTACCAAACACTGCATACATTTTCATTGCTAAGAAGATGATACCCAGCTTTATTTATCCATGAAGCCAGGGCTCAGATGTTCAAAAGGTGTAATCTGGATAAAAATTATCTGCTTTGGTAATCCTTTGTTTGTTCCGTAGATCATATGATCCAGCTCACTTTTATCATGGTTGAAATACACAAGATCACACTGATCCAGGAACAGAGTTCTAAGGATTACCATATCCAAGATTACCACTACTTTAACTGGATGTAGGGGGCACCAAAATTCACATAAAATAAAAAAATATCCTTAATTAAATTCATATAAAACTTAATATAGTTTTATATTAAAAGTCATCATGGAATATTTACTTAACAACAATCTCATTTAATTAAAAATCTGTTTACCTGACCTACTTTGCTATGATATGGATGCATTATACTGCATGAAATAAACTGTACCCCCCCCCCCCCCCCCCCCCCACACACACACACACACACACACACACACTCCAACCTGTTTCAGCAGATTACTGCCCCTCCCTGAGTCTGATTCTGCTGGAGGTTTTTCTTCCTGTTAAATGAGCTTATTCTCCCTACTGTTGCCAAGTGATCTGCTCATACAGGGTTGTGTGATTGTTGGGGTTTCTTTGAATTCTAATATAAAGCACGTAGAGATGACTGCAGCTGTGGACTGATTATTGATAAATACAACTTAATTGAAATTAATTGAATTATATCCCAAAAACATTTACACATTAAAACACACATTAAAAACAACAGTTAAAATTAGAAGCACAAACTTACAAATTACACTTTGGAAAGAATCAGTACATGTTTATAAAGTGTGTGCACCTAAAGCAAAGAGGTCAAAACACATACCTGTATCAGTGCATTCCCCTCTGAAGTCCTCACATGTTTCAAATAAGGCAAAACCCATATCATCGTTGCTTGAATAGTCTTCATCTTCATAAGACATGCCTTGTTACAACAGCGATCACACCAAAACATTTTAGATTTCTAGTCTAAATTAAAACAGAATTAAAACACTGTTTTTTTAAATTACACACTAAATTCAGTAGCAAATGAAAGTGATGCAGGATCTTGTTGCTCTTGAGCCTGAGTGCAATGTGTGAATGACCTGAATTGTTCATGTGTAGCATGAGCAACTCATTTGACATCCTGTGATCCAAACAAAGTTCTAAGGTCTCGTCTGAGTCCTCACCCAGAAATGCAACTCCATGATTTACATATAATAGACCACTAATACTATCAGTAATAAGTGACATGGCTTTGATTTATTCTGGTGGCATATGACATAAAAGGTGTTTCAGCCTTATTGTCTGAGCTCCAACATGTTGAACTCTTTGAGAGAAAATAAAGAACAACAAATAATAACAAAAGATTTAAGCATCAAATAAGCTCAATAACACAACAGGGGCCTGTGGATTGTTTTGAATAAGTCACTTTGCTTCAGCTAGTAATTAAAATTAGCTCTGGGGTCAACATTAAAGTGATGTAAAAGGTAATGGATCAATAATTTCATTCCAATAAATTATTGCATATAATTGGAAAACAGACCATTTTTAGACTCTAGTGCAGCACCATCATATGTAAAACCACCTGTGTTAGAGCAGAGGTGATGGCACGCAGCTCTGTTGTTAATACTTATTGTTGTAATCTGGATAAATTTCCTTCCAAGTGAACACAGTGGCCAAATTTCTTACTAGTCTGGTATCTGCTCTATCAACACACAGGGTTAGTCTAAAATATAATAACTTGGATACTATGCAATCAAATTATTTGTCAATGCTGCTTAACCTGGAAAGAAAACAAGAAGGATTTGAAAGTGGTTATTGATGTAGATGTACTCTTATTGTGTATCTAAATGTAATGAACCTTGTACTCACCTACAGAACTCAGACAACAATGGACAGCACCATCCACTGAGAAGATAAAAGATTACATTGATGCCACAAGCACAATATGGTTGAACAGGACAGGGTTCCTCCTTGTTGCTTTACACTCACTGGGTACTGGAATATCTCGGTGCAGAAGAGGTCCTTGGATCGCCTCGTTTTTGTCTTTGTTGACAGCAATGAAGGCGGTGAAAGAACTGCTCACTCCTGATTGGACACTCAGCTGCACCACCTTCTCCTTCACTCCTCCATCATTCTCTCGCCTGCTGTCTCCCTCTTCCATCTCTAGCGAGCGAATAAGAGTGCGAGCAGCTAACCTGTGGACTGTTAATCTACAGACAGGAGCAGGAAGCACAGCTGGAGTTCATTCATTTAAGTCCTTTAAAAAGGTTTATAAGCACATAATAATAATAATAATAATAATAATAATAATAATAAAGCTCTCAATGACGAAAAATAAAACAAACAATATAAACCTGCTAAAAGACAGAAAGTACTTAGGCAGTGTGATGCTTTAAAATCAGCATAAATGTCAGTATCCCCACATGCTCTCAATAGTGAAGTCACTGTTTAATTCTGCCAGCAGACTAACAGCTCATTTACCCAGTGTCTGCTGCAGGTCTGAGACTGAAGTGCAGCTGGTTCTCAGAGGGATGACCTGCCAGGCTGTACTTCACTGTCACACAGCCCTCTGCTGCCTCTGAGCTCTGAGACAGAATTACAGTGTTGGAAATCAATTTCATCTTTGCAAAACATCACAAGCATAAATGCAGAGCTCTTTCACTGTGTGCTGCTCCAACCTGTCCAGTGAGCTGAGCATAAATCAGTGACCTTTGACCCTGGAAAACTGCTGTGATTGGTGGAGAGAGGACAGTGACAGACACTTCCTTTGGTAAATCCCATGTGACTGAAACACCCTCCACAATTGGCTGCAGAGCAAATCGCAGCGACTGCATCACCTGATAAGTACAAGAATTTGAAAAAATAATTAAATTTGAAAACCCGTCTCCTCCAAATAAAAACATAATGTTGCATTTTTACTGTAATTGTTATGACTTATTGTCTCACTTTTGGTTGCATCCTGTCAGTCCCTGTGATGAACTGAGCGTGACCTCCTCCTTCCTTGGCCATCCCATTGATGAGAGCAGAGCTGGCCCCTTCCCCAATCCCAAAAGAGAAACACCTGCAGTACAACAGCTTGTTTTAAAAACACACAGCTTTGGTGCACAGCACATGTCATCATGTTACTGGTGTTTTACCTGTGAGAACCTGAATTCTCCTTCACCAGATCTATCACTTCTTTGGTGTTCCACACCTCTCCATCAGTAAAGACAAACAGCTGAGAGCAGAGTTTAGACACAAGGTCACACCTACAAGCTGAAACAGAACTCTCTGAGAGAGATACATCCAAGCTGTCAGTAACACAACTTGTTTTAAGATTTTAGCTGGAAGTTGTGAGAGGAACAGTACGAGCCAGTCAGCAGATCAACCAGTGTATTATTAGTAGATTGTAAACTGATCAGTCTCAACATATATTCTCCTTCTCTATGGTAATGATGTTTGAGTAATTGTGAGAACATTGAAAAGAGGGTGTTACCTGTCTAGGCTGATTGGGAATGCAGGGCTGGCTGTAAATATGTTTGAGGGGCTGCAGGATCACCGTTCCTCCCAGATCAGCCTCCATCTGCTCAACTTTCTTCAGAGCCTCCTCCATGGTCTTCTCACTATACTCCACACTCTTACTGTCACGGGAAACACAGAAGTGAGGGATGGTTGGAAAGCACTGCCAATCTCTGCACTGTTACACTTTCAAAGCTGACTTTTAAAAAAAGAACAGCAGCTTAGCTAAAGGAGCCTGAAGTATTCTAGAAATATCTATTTCAAAATAGTTTGACTTCATAATTTTTAAAGGTATCAAAGAGTCAAAAGGCAACATCTTATATACGTAACAATTAGGCAGATATTTTATTACACATATTCACACAAGTGACAACATTGACTTAAGCACATTTTTGTGGACTAAGTCACTCACGGGAAGATGTGTTCATATCTGGACCCAAAACTGTAAATGTTGAAATAGCAGCCCATTGGTAAACTCTTCAACAGGAGCAGCAGAGTATCCTTAAGAGAAGAGGGAAAACATGGTGAGGCCACTGTGTGAGAGGAACACTGAAAGACTTTTATGATTGTAATAAATTATTATGGATACCCTGGCACTGCGGATGCGAGTATTACTCATACTTCCAGATCGATCCATTAGGAACACAAACTCTCCACATGAAGCCAATGAAGACATCACAGACTGGGGGAACTCAGGGTACAGACTCACCATCACCACTGGATCACCCATCAGAGTGCCTGAAAATGAAAAAGAATTTTTTTGTGTGTGTTTTTAAAAAGACATTTAAGTGCTGATTAAATTTTTATTTGCAAACTAATAACTTCATTAATTTTCACTGACCTGCCTCAGCAGAGGCCTGTCCTGCCTCCACCACAGCAGTGGGCTGGTGGGCATCTTTGTAATAAATCAGCAGTTCAACATCTCTGTCAAACCTGTGTCCTGCAGCCAACTTGACCTGCAGACCACAAACACATTCATATTTAGTTCTCAGTAATCAGTAACAACCACACACAGCAGACACATCAGCACTCTACCTACCGTGGCCTGGGTTTGATCAGTGCTGAGGTACTGGAGAGGGTCCAGGGAACAGTTGGACTCTGCTTTAGAGACTGGACGAGGAGAGGACACTCGGGCAGAGAAAGACAGACTGTAGGGCACCAGAAAGGCTGGAACAGAAATCACCTGGACACCTTCACTACCTGCACACAACATCAGGTTAGAAATGCTGTAAATACTGAAGCATTGGACACTCAAACCATTTTGGCTGTAAATAGGGCCGGCATAGGCGACATATGCAGCTGTATAAGGCCCGCAAGCTCACTTAAATTTTTCATCCATCCATTCGCTTCCGCACATCCTGTTAAGGGTTGCGGGGGGGCTGGAGCCTATCCCAGCTGTCATAGGGCGAGAGGCAGGGTGCACCCTGAACAGGTCGCCAACCTGTTGCAGGGCCAACACAGAGGGACAGACGACCTTTCACACTCACATTCATGCTCTCATTCACACCTATGGGCAATTTAGATTAGCCAATTAACCTAACCCCAGTAAGTGCCTGTCTTTGGCATGTGGGAGGAAACCGGAGTACCCGGAGGAAACCCACGCAAGCACGGGGAGAACATGCAAACTCCACACAGAGAGAGGGAGAGGCCTGGGCCAAGGTGGAATCGAACCCAGGCCTTCCAGATAGTATTCTTACTGTGAGGCAGCAGTGCTAACCACTACGCCACCATGCTGCTTAAATTTTTCATGAATTTTTTTTTTTTTTTTTTTTTAATTTTTCATGAATTTTTTTTTTTTTTTAACATGCCGATGTCCTAAATGAAAGGAGAATCTATTCCAGCACTACAGGATTGTACAGTTATAACAATACTAATTTAATGAGTAGGCTACTTGCTGACTGACTGCATGTGTTTGCGTGCATTAAGGTAGTTTGGGCAGGCATGCACTGACAGCACTCTAGGTGACATGATGGCACATCAGTTACAGTCATTGGTGTGTGAAGCTACCAAGCAGAAATGTCACAAAAAGTACCTGTCCCTCTGGCACAGAGAAGAGGAAAAAAGCAAATGGACTAGTTCTTATATCGCACTTTTCTACTCTGAGCAGGGCCGTATTACCGACCGGGCGAGTGGGGCTGGCGCCCCGGGGCCCATGGATCCAGGGGGCCCAGGGGGGGCCCAACAACAATCCAGATACCGATGTCGATGCTGATTGCGATAGAGCCCTCTATTCTAGGATCTTCTTTAGTTGTACTTCTTTAGTCTATAAGGGTTAACTGAAATGGGCTGGGGGGAGTGACAGCAGTCAGAGGGCCCTCGGCCACAGGACATAGGAACCAGAGGGCCCTTGGGCCATGTCGTACAGCAACCTGAGGGCCCCTAGGCCACAGAGGACGGCAATCAGAGGGCCCCTGGGCCACGGGGGATGGCAAAGGGCCCCTGAACCACGGGATATGGCAACCAGAGGGCCCCTGGGCCACGGGGGACGGCAATCAGAGGGCCCCTGGGCCACGGGGGACGGCTATCAAAGGGCCCCTGAGCCACGGGATATGGCAACCATAGGGCCCCTGGGCCACAGGAAACGGCAATCAAAGGGCCCCTGGGCTATGCGGTACGGCGACTAGAGCGCCTAGGGGGACAGCAATCAAAGGGCCCCTGGGCTACAGGATATGGCAACCAGATGGTCCCTGGGCCATGCAGTACGAAAACCAGAGGGCCCCTGGGCCACAGAATATGGCAACCAGAGGGCCCCTGAGCCATGATGTATGGCAACCAGAGGGCCCCTGGGGCATGGGGGACGACAACCAGAGGATCCCTGGGCCATGAGGAACGGCAGCCATTGTAAGAGAAAAACCAATATGGATTTTCCAGTGGACTCAGTCCTGCTAAAAATCACAGAAAGTCGCAATTGGCTCTCTGAAAAGTCGCTTAAAGTCACCAGATGACATCATGACATTACGTATGATGTCACAGCACCATGCACGCAATGCCAATCTCTAGAAAACGTGTGGGGACGGTTATGTCTGTAGTAGAAGAAGACAGTGCTAGCGGATTTTTACAGATCAGAGCTAATCTGCAGCACTGATTCACCATTAGAAATGCTTCTGACAGCGGCGCAAAGCTACAGTTATGTTGAGAACAATAATTTTTGTCACTTTAAAGACGAGCAGCCAGATTCACCAAAAGGTTGCGAAAGTTGCTAAATGTTTTTTTGTCGCTAGGGATGCCCACAAGTGCGGACGTTTTTCCTTTCCAAAACCCCGCCACTCCGAACGGGGTTAGGGTTAGGGTAAGGGGGTAGGGATATGCACCCCCGGTTTCGGGTTTCGGAGTAGCGGGGTTTCGTAATGGAGAGGTGTAACCCCCACAAGTCACTAAATCTAACGGCAAAGTTTCTCAATTGACAACACCTGCTTCGTGACCACAACGTATCCTGGGCCTAACGCTGGCCCCAGTAGAGAGCTAGTAGAACTTGTATCTATTTTCTGTGGGAAGTGATTTCGATGGTGATTCACTTGTCATGATACCTATTAGTTGTCTTCGGGGAGAGTAATAGACAAGTAGACATTCACCTTCGGAACACCAGGTTTTGTACCACTTCACTTTGTAGATTACGCTTCCATATGTCCCACATTTAAGTGAAAATTGAATCTAATATTCTTAAATCCATTTATCGAAACTTCTATCAATATTATTTTATTAATATCTCACATATCAGATTTAGCCACCAACAATTTGTTTAAAAGCTCATAGACATTTACATAATATTATAACTGTAATGGAATAAATTATATTGTACTTAAAGACTTATGTCATTGAAAGAGCAACTGTATTTTTTCAGTGAACAAATTTGGATTTCCAATGTCGATTTTCCAGTGGACTCAGTATTGTTAAGAAAATCACAGAAAGTTGTTATTGACTCTCTCAAAAGTCGCTAGAAGTCGCCAGATAAAGTCATGACATTATGTATAATGTCACAGCGTTATAACGGGTGCACGGCTACGACTATCCTACAAGAAGGCAGTGGGATTCATGTCGCTATTGCGACATGCTGCTATGCCGACAATTGATGTCTATTGTCGGCATAGCGATATGTGCCTAACCCAAAACTATTCCTAACCTTAACCATCAGTGAAGAAGTGTCGGAATAGCGACATGTCGACATAGCGGGATGTCGGAATAGGTATTGCTAACCAAGGCAGTGCTAGCAGCTTTTTACAGATCAGAGCTAATCTGCTGCCCTATTTCTCCATTAGAATGGCTTCTGACAGTGGCGCAGGGCTACAGTTGTGTTGAAAAATAATGCTTTTGTCACTTAAAAGACAAGTAGCCAGATTCGCCATAAAATCGCCAAAGTCAATAGATGGTTTCTTTTATCGCTAGAGATGCGCACAAGTTACTAGACCTAGCAACACTGTCGCTTTGTGACCACCACATATCCTGGGCCTAACGCTGGCCCCAGTAGAGAGCTAGCAGAACTTGTATCTATATTCTGTGAGAAGTGATTTTGCTCCTGCACAATATTGTTTGCACACAAAATGACATGGTGATTCACTTGTCATTATAACCTATTAGTTCTCTTTGGGGAGAGTAATACACCAGTAGATATTCACCTTAAGAACACAAGGTTTTGTACCTCTCAACTTTGCAGATTTTGCTTGCATATGTCCATATGAACAAATTTGGATGTCCAATATGGATTTTCCTGTGGAAATCACAGAAAGTCACTATTGGCTCTCTGAAAAATCGCCAGATGACGTCATGACGTGACATATGACGGCAAAGCGTCATACACAACGCTCACCTCTAGAAAACGTGCATGCATGGCTGCGTTCATAATGCAAAAGGGCAATGCTAGCAATTTTTAAAGATTAGAGCTAATCTGCAGCACTATTTCACCATGAGAAACACTTCTGATAGCAGCACAGAGTTACATTTATGCTGAAAAACAATGACTATGCCAGGTGCATGTCGCTATTGCCATTGATTTCTATTGTCGGCATAGCGGTATGTTTTGGTTTTGTTTATTACTGACACACTGTTTAATTAAATGTGCCTAACCCAAAACTATTCCTAACCTTAACCGTCAATAAAGGCATATGCCTTACCCTAAAACTATTCCTAACCCTAACCGTCAGTAAAGGCAAATATTTATTACATTAGTTGTCGGAATAGCGGCATGTCGGGATAGCGAGAATCAACGGACAATGCCACTGAAAAGATGAGTTGAGTCATCAGCTGACCAAAAAGTTGCCAAAGGCGCTACACGACATTTTTAGTCGCCAGGGACCATCAAAAGTCACTGAATTGGCCACAAGTAGTGGACTGAAAGAAGGGGCGGAGACTTTGGCTCTGTCTCTATATATATAACCCCCTGCATCACTTCTGTTCACTCAGAACTTGACCTTGGCCTTTTTAAAGGCTTGCATTCATTTGTATCATATTATATTAAGCTATACTATATCATTATACGTATAGTTTAATATTCAACAGCCTTTTTAAAGGCTTGTATACATTTATATTATATTGTATTATATTATATCATACTATATCATCATATGTAGTTTAATATTCAACAGCCTTTTTAAAGGCTTGTATACATTTATATTTTATTATTGTGTACTATATCACATTATACTATATCACATTATACGCATATCACATTACACCTTTAAAGGTTAAAAGCCTACCTTAAAAGGCTAGTGTATTTCGTGTTTAAATATAACACCTTCCGAACTTTAAGGAGTGTTGTATTGTATTTGGCCATTCTCTGGCAACTTCATTTAGTGAATTTAGCGACATTGCCTATTAGTTTTGATATGTAAACAACAGCTACTTTCTGCCTTTAAGCTTCACACTGCAACTTTTGGCCATCTTTAATAACTAAAAAGCTGATAAGCGACTTTTTCCCATTTTAATCATTTCATCATATTCTGTTCTGTCTTAGGAAGTCTTACACGGTTGAGATATTACCTTTATCTAGCTTCTGCCCTTAATCATATATCGTGTTGTCATCAAGTGACTTTTCACAGAGCCAGTGGCGACTTGGTTTTTTGTTTGTCTTGTTTTTTTTTTTGTTTTTTTTTGCAACTGTCATTAATAGTAGGCCTATGGATTGCAAACAAAAAAGTGGCGCTTCAAAGCGAAGAGCCAAAAAAAACAGAGAGGCAAAACAGGCTGACTTCTTAAAAAATGTGCCTTCGATTTCTGGCTTTTTTGATAAGCCAAAGGATTCCAATGTTGATAATGTCATCAGTGGTCCGAGTTGCAGCAGTGTAGAGAGCACCACTGATTTGATCATGCCGGAGCCCACACAGATCCAATCCGGTGTAGACCTGGCCTCTCAGGCTCAGGCTTCAGGGCCACACACAGAGCTCAGTTTCCACCCAGAAGCTGGGGACACCATCTCCAGTCATGGATCTTCTGCTTCATGCTCAAATACCACAGCCATTCCAGACTCGTGTACTCTTACAACAGCAGACTCACTGTCAGACCAGGAGGAGTACACTGAGACCAGTATCCCATTAGCAGCTAGGACCTCAAACTCCTGGTGTGAAACCGTTAATGACCCTGCTTTGTGGCCAAATGCCATTACTGAACAGGCTAAGTCGATTCTGGTTAGTAGAGGAGCAGTTGCTTTTCAAAATCGGAGTGAAAAGTACCCTGCCTCAATTAGAGATATGACCATGGGGGGTGGCACTAGGAGTTTCACAAATTCCTTAGTCAAATGCTGTCTACCTAATGGTCAGTCTGTGGAAAGGCAGTGGCTCCTTTACTCACCTTCCTCTGGTTGCATTTATTGTTTTGCTTGCAAACTGTTCTCAAGTAAGTGCAATGCATTTGTCAATGGGTTTTCTGATTAGAAACATTCTGAGCTTATCGGTGAGCATGAGAGGAATGAGGAGCATAGGGCTTGCATGTTAGCATTACACAGTCGTTCCAAAGACACAGGAAGAATTGATTCTGATCTTATGAAACAAATTGATGCAGAAAGGCAATACTGGCGGGACGTTTTGAGAAGAGTTGTTGCTGTAATTCAGTTTTTGGGAGAGAGGGGCCTTGCGTTCAGGGGAGATGACGAGCAGTTTGGATCACCTCACAATGGTAATTTCTTAGGCATTATCGAACTGTTGGCCAAATTTGACCCTTTTCTAGCTGACCATCTCCAAAGGTTTGGAGGCAAGGGCAAAGGCTCTGTGTTCTATCTCTCATCCACAATCTGTGGGGAATTTATCCACTTAATGGGAGAAAGAACAAAGGAAGCGATTATCAGTGAGATAAAAGAGGCCAAATACTTTTCTGTTATCGTTGACTCCACTCTCGATCTTGCACATGTGGACCAACTCACTTTTATTTTCAGATTTGTTGAAGCTGGGGGAGACGTTGTTGAGCGGTTTCTGGGTTTCGAGCCTATTGAGAATCATAGCGGGAGCAATTTGGCTGAATGTGTTGTTGCAATGGTGGGGAACCTGGGCCTAGACATAAGTAACTGTCGTGGCCAGTCTTACGACAATGCAAGTAATATGTCAGGAAAGTACAATGGAGTTCAAGCTCATCTGAAACGCATAAACCCATTGATTTGTTATGTCCCCTGTGCTGCACATTCATTGAATTTAGTTGGTGTCAATGCTGTTGACAGTAGCCCAGAAGCTGGGCGTTTCTTTGACTTCCTGCAATCTTTGTACACATTTTGTGCCTCTTCAACACACAGGTGGGGAAAGGTTTTCAGAAATACAAATGTGAAACTCACACTGAAGTCCTTGTCAGGCACTCGCTGGAGTGCAAGAGCTGAATCAACAAATGCTCTGTGGAAATATTATGCACAACTGAGAGATTCACTGAACAATATTTCCAAAGATCCACAGGAGAAACGTGACACTAGAAGTGCGGCCTCTGCACTTTGTGGCAAGCTGGACACCCTAGAGATAGCTGTCATGGCATACTTTTGGGATACAATACTGCAGCGGTTCCAAGCCACAAGCCTGCAGTTACAGAAGCCTAACATCAACATAAATACGGCAACACAGCTTCTCAGTTCTCTTTGTGATTTTGTGGCAGCACAGAGAGACAATTTTGCCCATTTTGAAAGATCAGCCTTAAGTGTTACTGATTCAGTCTCCCAAGACTACAGACATGATCTCCAGCGCACAAAGAAGCGCAAACATATGGCTGATGAAAGTGCAGAGCCACATGTTAAATTAGGTGGAAAAGAAAAGTTTCGAATTGAAACGTTCAATGTTCTAATTGACAAGCTTGTGTCCTGTCTTGACCATCAGTTAACTGCATACACACACTTGACCAATCTTTTTCATGTTCTTTTCATGCCTGATAATATGTCAATCAGTGAGCTCACTTCAAGGGCCGAAGCACTTGCTGCAGCATATCCCACTGATCTAACCATGAGCCTGGCAGATGAACTTGTTCAATTCAAATCATTCATTCCAAAAGAACAAAGATGCCCAAATACAATGCTAAAGACCGTGGTAAATTTGGATTTGCAGTCCACTTTTCCAAGTCTTTACATCGCACTTCGACTGTTCTTGACTCTGCCAATTACGAACTGTGAAGGGGAACGGTCATTCTCCAGAATGGCTCGAATAAAAAATGAGCTCAGGATGAAAATGACCCAAAATCGTCTGAACTCCCTCTCACTTCTTGCAATTGAATCACAGTTTGTGCAACAGCTGAACTTTGATGAGTTGGTAGATGATTTTGCACGAAGGAAGAGCAGAAAGAGACTTTTGTAGGGGAGTGTGTGTCGGGGGGGGGGGTTGGTATGGGCTCGGAGCGGGGGGGGGGGGGGGGGGGGGGGGGGGGCTTGCAATCTCCTTGCCCCGGGGCCCAGACCCACCTTAATCCGGGCCTCACTCTGAGCACTCAAAGTGTTTATAAAACACATTTACATTCACACCCATTAATACAAGCACTTCCATGATTAACTAAGCTAAGTGCTTTTATTATCTAACATTGACACACATTCACACTCCAACGCTTGTGTCGGAGAGCAACTTGGGGTTAAGTATCTTGCCCAAGGATACATGGGCATGCAACCTGGAGTAGCCAGGAATCGAACCACCGACGTCCCAATCAGTAGGTGACCTGCTCTACCTCCTGAGCTACAGCCACCCCACCACAAATAAGGTTAAAGCAAGAAAAATGACAAGAGCACAAAGGTATGTATCCATGAGTAATTAGTTTTGTTGTTAACCAATTTCAAAGTGTTGCATAGTCAGCTATCCCTAGCTGATGCAGACTGAAACTGGTGTCTCTATCATGTTGCTAGATCATCCATATATAAAAAGCAAACAAACAAAAAAAAACCCACAACCTGTCGGCCAGGGTCCCCAACCTCAGTGTGTTCTACTTAATATACATTTTGCTTGGATCTTATTGTCATGGTCCTGCGACCCACTGTTTTCAGTTTTTGTTTTTTTTTATATTTTTTAAGGTTACTGTTTGATTCCTAGTGTCTTGTGTTTTTCTTTTTTTTACTCCCAGGCTTCTTAGTTTTATCTGAGTTCTGTTCTCAGCCGTTGTTCACTTTCTATTTAATCATGTGTTTCAGTTCTCAGGCTTCCTGTTCACGGCTCAGTTTGGTGTTTTATTGTTTCTGGTTGGTTCTCCGGTTAAATAGATTTAGTCCTGGTCTCAGTTCCTTGTGCTGTAGTTTAAGTCCTCCAGTGGTGTTCCACCCTTTTCTGTCTAGTACGTGTTATGATCTCATTTCTTTAGTATGGTTTGTAGTCTCTGTGCTTCTCTGCATTGTGTCAAGTCAGCATTTTGTCTTTCCATGTCTACTTCCTGTTTTACTTTGGCAATCCTTTGTATCGTATTCAGTTTTGCTTCCCTTGTCTTGCTCGCTGTTCTCCCTGGTGTATCTCCCCAATTACCTCACGTGTATTTATTGTCCGTGTCCTCCTGTTCTTTGTCACATTGTCTCACTTTGATAGTGTGTTTCCGAGTTTCCCAGTGAATTCTTAGTTGTTGACTTATTAGCTCCAGCTGAGCTGTCCAAGTTTCCTTGTACATGATGTGCAACCACCAATAAAGCTAAGTTTTTCTGCTTTCCCTCCTGAGTCCTGCGTTTGGGTTCTTATCCTTCCTGCCACACTGCCGAATTATGACACTTAAATGTCAGGTCTGTTGAATATTTACAAGGTTCAGTGGATGGGACATGTTAGCTGGGCATATCTTGGCTTTATTCATGCATGCATGTTCAGGAATAACTGTGTACTTGTGAGCTGGTTTACTCACTGTTCCTGTGGTGACAGCATTTTGTTGTTTTCACACTGTGATCAGGTTGCATGGATAAATTAGTGGACCTCACTTTTATGCTTCATTTGTACTCTTGGGGTGCCACTGCGCCATTTTTTGGTATAATGTTGTAATAACATATTTATGGGAATTCTTGTAACACTGGGCCCAATTCCTGACCACTTGTATTCAATAATATTCCACTGATGCTCAGCAATTGTGTATGCTGAAAATTTATTATTTATATATTACAAATGGTTTATTTAGCAGTCTGTAATTCAGTGCATTTGCATAGTTATGCAAAAATATTCATCGTTTGGATGAATTTAGCCTAGGTCCCCTTCAAACCCTTTGGTTGTAAAGAACATCTGGTCCACATGATGTTAGAGCTCAAACAAAATAAGTCTTTTGTTCAAGAAACATCAGTTAACAACCAAAAATATTTTACAACTGTTCTAGTTTAAAACAACAACAAATATATATATATATATATATATATATATATATATATATATATATATATATATATATATATATATATATATATATATATATATATATATATATATATATATTCATGCAAAAGCTTTTGTTCTTTTCTGTATTCCCATGACTTTAACCTATAAATGGTACTATGTCATGTACTGGTACAATAAAGTAAACCTAATAAAGACCAAACAGTGAGTGTGAAGTAGTTTATTGAGTAGGATTTTATACCAGAACACGTCAGGCACACAAAAGAACTAAACCTCTATCATAAACCTCTTTATGATCTAAATTGTAGTGAAATAAGGGAAACCCAGTATAAAATTTGGTTTACTGTCATTTAGTTAACGCAGTTTGATGATATAGAATTATAACAGGGAGAGTCAGTGTTTACACAACAAATCCGTCTCTGATGCCATTGTGGAGGAATTTTGGTCAATTCATCTTTACAACATTTTTTCATTTCATTGAGGTTTTCAGGCATTTGCTTATTTGCAGCTCTCATCAGGGCATAACAAGCCTAAATCATCACCCCTCCAAAACCATGCTTGACAGTATGATGTGTGTGTGCTGATATGTTGTGTTTGGTTTTCTGCAGAAGTCTTGTGGTTTGTTGAGATGCAACTTTGCAAACCTAACCTCTGCTGTCATGTTCTTTTTAAAAAGAAGTTGTCTCCTGCAACCCCAACAAAAAAGCCATTCTTGTTCAATCTTTTTCTAATTAAACTGTCATGAACTTTAACATTTAACATGCAAACTGAGGCTGGTAGAGTCTGAGATGTAGCTCTTGGGTTTCTTTTTTTTTTCAGTTTCCCTGAGAGTGTACTAATTCTCCTGGTTCTGTGTTCACCCCTGAGTTTGAAGAGTTTATTTTTTATTTTTTTTACATTTTGTGTTCCATCAGTGATGTGAAGGTTGGTTTAAGACTTTCCCTGGTGTAGCTTAAGGATTTCTGGTCCAAATATTTTGAAGTTTCCTACCCTGAGGTTGGTATCGAGGGTTGAGCACAGCAGGCAGGCAGAACCTCAGCCCATCATCAGCCTGCACAGCCAGCTCAGTGACGTACTCCAACCTGATGGAGGCGCTCTCTCCTGGAGGCAGACTGCCCACACTCAGAGAGAATATATCTGGACTCTGCTCACTCTCCTCCAATAGGAAGGCCTGCTGACCAGAGCTCAGAGCATCATCATACTCCTCACGAGCCTGAAGGACGGAGACGCATGTCAGTATCATTCACTGTGTTTATTGTTGTCTTTAATCTTACTTATAATGAGGTCATATTTACTGTCCAGCTCACCTCCTGTTTCTCCTTCACCTCAGCTACAATCTGTGTCTGTCCAATCTTAGCACTGAAATGACAGACAGCAGCATCTCCAGGCAGAGGGAAGACAAAAACAGCCTCTAATGGTTTGTCCTCCTTGTTCTCGTAGTTCAGAGTGGAGACCACTGTAGCCACATGGTCCCTCACCTCCAGCTCCACCTCAATGCTCTTCAGAGGAACTGACAGAGAAACAGAATTAAAATATCTATATTTACAAATGATTGATATGAAACTGTGTTTATTAAGTATTGATTAGTAACTTTTTACCTGGTTCCTTCTGGACAGTTAGCAGACCACAGGACACCATGTTTGTACCTACACACAGCTAAACAAGAGATTTAACTTTAATATAATTGTTACATTTACATTTCAGAGAAATGCATCCCAAACTGAATACAGAATGTGACTGAGTTGAACCCTCGGTTCTTCAACCAAAACACCAAAATTAAAGCAAAAGAAATAATCCTTAAAGATATAAATGGAATTATAAAATCTGAATAAATATTTATTATTCAGTAAATGAAATCATTTTCTTTAATTTTTTTTTTATATTGATATAGCTGCTTTATTGGACAACCTGACTGTAAAAGAGTGAATTTGACAGTATTACATTTTTTTTCTCATTCCAGACTGAATGCACAAACGCAGTGTGTGTAAACCTTCCTTGCAGAAAAGGAGACTACAAATGCATCACTTGTTGAATAAACGGACGTTATGCAGACATCCTTTCCATCTGCACAACGTCCTATATATACATTTATGTGTGTATATTCTTTTTTAGCCACAGCGGCTTTTGTTGGCAGTGGAGAGAGACAGGAAATGGGGGAAAGATACCGGGGGAAGACACGCGGGCAAATTGGCGACAGGCCGGGACACGAACCCGCGCCGCCTGCACCACAACGCGGCATATGTAAGGGCCACCCAGGCGCACCTTTTTTTAAATCTTTTTTTTCAAGCCTGTCATGTCTGGCAATTTTCGCAATCGGAACGATGATCCGAATGCACTGATGTTCGAAGCATGTATTGAAGCTTCAGTTCACTAGGGTGTGGGCGTATTGGACACTACAGGTATGCAGTAATTTGTAGTTTTCTTTAGTGATTGTTTAAAATAAAGAGGTTATTGCATTTAGTAAGTCTTATGTGTTTGTTTGTTTGTTTTTTTTACAGTTTATGACTGTTTACCTGCTGTCCTTCTTGGTTTTGTTTTTTTCTTTTTGTTTAGTCCGCCCAGCGTTGGGCTATGGTTTTTCTTAGTATGTGTGAGGGCGGACTAACTATTTTTATAAATCTTTTGGTTTGTATGTCCCGTACTGTGTCCCTGATTAGGCAGACATTCCATGTTGCTGTTAATCAGAGGTGGGAAGTAACGAAGTACAAATACTTCTTTATTGTACTTAAGTAGATTTTTCGGGTATCTGTACTTTACTTGAGTATTTATTTTTCTGACTACTTTTTTACTTTTACTCCCTACATTTTTACACAAGTATCTATACTTTCTACATCTTACATTTTCAAAACAAGCTCGTTACTTTAGGTTTATCGCGTCTGCATTTCCGGTCAGTGCGTTCTCAAGCATCAAACGATCTGAGCCTAAACGGAGGAATAATAACATATAAGAGACAATCGTACTGGAGTATCCTCCATCTTATCGCATACAAAGACATTAAAGAGGCAAAACCATATAATTAATGTATCATTTATAGCGCTATAATCACTACGGTCAAGTGAGCTCTCATTTTCGAAGACGCAGTCAAGCTAGCCGCACGTAGAATTACGTTGCGCATTTATACCATATTACGGTACGGCTGTCGGTCGACCTAAAAAACACATCAGAAGTCTTGTTATCCTTCAGTTTCCACCGTTGCAATGCATATTTCATAATAAAAAAAATATTTTCAAGCCTCTAAATACTCAGTTTTGTAAAAGTGTAATTTATTTATCATCTCGAACTTTTAATACAAAACTGAATTAATGTATGCTGCACTGTTTTACTCAAACTGACATTTTTGAAGTGTATTTATAGGAGCACTGTGAAAGGTGACTTGACCGCAGTCTATAATCAGGGGTTACAGGGGGCCAGACCGCCTATGTCGGTAAGTTGTGCTCTTGGTAATTCAGTATTTAGCTAGCGCCGAAGAAGAGGAGCGAAGATAAAGAGAGTAACGTGCGGCAGGTAGTTTTAAATGCAACGTTTCTAAATGCTCAACAAATATCAGCACAAAAAGTGACTGCAGTTTGACACACAGTATGTATGCTAGCTAAAAGAGCAGCTGCTGTATTTCCAGGGAGAGCAAAGAATGAGCGATAACTTCACTCAGATGGAGAAAGATGTAAGACAGAGGACAGGAGAGGAAGGAGAGAGCAGCAGCAGCAGGTCAGCTGATCACAGCCTGCACACCAACATTATTTACTGCAGCTCACAATAGAAAGTTGTGATTCTTCTCCCCATGCAGAGCCACTACAGCTGATCTTAGGGTTCCTCCACCTTCTGAATCCCACTGTAACCCCTGAGTATTTGTGTTTGGCACAGTCACCCTCTACTATGGAGGACACAGAGAACAGAGCTGTGTTTAAATTCTCTTTAACAGTTTGTGTCCTACATAACAGATTCAAGCTGAGTGCATTCAAATACAATTTAGATTGGAGTAACGTTTGTGTTCTCATGTATTATTTTATATTACAATAATGTATAATAGGTTCAGTCAGCTTTACAGAAAAATAGTTGGTAGAAACGTCCCCCAAAGAGCTACTTTTACTTTCTTACTTTGAGTACATTTCAGAGCCTGTACTTTTTAACTTTTACTTAAGTAAATAAGTTGAACAAGTACTTCAACTTTTACTTAAGTATTTTTAATACAAGTACTTGTACTTCTACTTAAGTACAGAATGTCAGTACTTTTGCCACCTCTGCTGTTAATCGTAACCCTGAAACCCGATCCTGTTTGCAGTGTTATCTTGGTGTTTGCATGCAATTGAGATGCAGTGAAATGTATGCATCATATGGGTTGCAGTGAACAGTTGTAGTGTTCTGATGCAGGTGTGTCCGCCTGAAGTGGTGTTCCAAGTTTGGGTCAAATGTTATTCAGTTAACAGTGAATGGAAAAAAAGTTCGAAAGGGAAACCCCCCTATTTGTGGGACATTAAATACTATTATTATAAACGGCATTTATTCTTGTCTTATTCAGGCCGCGGGGGCCATAACATTAAAAACATACACATAGACATTAAGCAGAGCCGTCCCGAGGCATAGGCGACATATGCGGCTGCATAGGGCCCCCTGACCACCAGGGGGCCCCCAAACTCACCCACATTTGTCATTAAACTTTTTTGGTTTGTTTTAATTTTTTTTAAATGCCAATTTCCTAAAAGAAAGAAGAGACTATTCCTACTGTCCAGATTTTTACACTTGTAACAACACTAATTTAATTAGTATGCTACACATATTTCTGTCTCAGACTGATGCTAAAAAGCTAATTCATGCATTTATTACTTCTAGGTTGGACTATTGCAATTTGTTATTATCAGGCTGTCCTAAAATCTCCCTGAAAAGCCTTCAGCTGATCCAAAATGCTGCAGCTAGAATACTGACAGGCACTAGTACCGTATCACCTGAATAGAGCACTTTGCTCTTAGACTGCTGGCTTACTTGTGGTTTCTCGGATACTTAAGAGTAGAATGGGAGGCAGAGCCTTCAGCTTTCTGGCCCCTCTTCTGTGGAACCAGCTCCTAGTTTGGATTCAGGAGACAGACACCCTCTCTATTTTTAAGATTAGGATGACTGTTGGGTTTTCTCTGTAATTATTGTAGGGTATTTACCTTACAGTATAAAGTGCCTTGAGATGACTGTTTATTGTGAGTTGGCACTGTATAGATAAAATGGAATTGAATTGAAAAAATGGAATTGAAAAGGCTGAAACAATAATACATCCTAAAAAATTAATAATCAACTTTTACCCTCCAACGATTAAGTTCAGGGGACAATGAAATGGTATGAAGGGGGCCTCAAATCAAATCTTGCTTAGGGCCCCTTCAAGGCTTGGGCCGGCTCTGACGTTAAGAGCAAAAAACAATAATAGTCAAGATGTTGAACGGATTAATTCTCACGGCGGAACAAGGAAATTAGCGGGTCTGAGCAGTTGAGACACGTAAAACTTTAACTTTAGGCTCGATAAAGCTCACTGAGGCATTAATGTGACTTCGTTAAACAGGATTCAGGTTTATTCTTATTTTTAATCACCAGCGGCAATCCCTGACTTTCACTTTCACATTAAAAACAGCGCGTCTGTTGTAGCCCTATTGACTTTCTTTACTATTTCTCAGTATTGACATTTAAAGACAGTTCATACTGAACTTCAGGGTAACAGCACCCAGATTGTTGTCTTTAAGTTTTCAGGTTTGCATGTCAGTGCGCAGTGATATGATTCTGAGCAGTGAGTGATTGGGCTGCTTGAAGACATGCACGGTAGGAGCTTACCTCTGAGGACAGACTGATGTGTCCGCGACAGTTTCACCTCCTCTTCTAAATATGAGAGAAATTCCGCTAAACACGAAGTATTGTCACTCACAGAGACCGACCTCACCGGGACGACACTACTACCGGGTATGTTTGAGTTTCGAAAGAGAGAGTACCGGATGTGTGGAACTTTGCGCTGCGTTAATGAACTCAGTCCAGTGTGGTTATATTTTTTATAAGGCCAATAAAGCTTATCATTGACATAAAAAATTTCTGTATATTCAGCTTCTGCCTTATCCACTCTACCTGGGTGTGAAATTTCATCTAAGGCTAGTTAAGGACTCCACTTAAATTACAGAACAAATCTGCACAAACTTCACCAAGGTTTGTTCAATATGGAAAATAGCAAATTTAAAAATTCATAAAAAATCAGCAATGGAAGTTGACGTGGAAATCTCAACAGATTATCACTCTGGCTGACCCCCTCTGCACGTCGACCCAGTTTCATCTCAAATAACTGCAGGAATCCACAGTAATCAAGCGACAAATACACTCATTTTCACCCAGGTCCATGTAATATGGAAAATATTTTAAAATATTCATAAAAAATCAGCATAGGAAGTTGACGTCGAGTTGTCAACAGATTATCACTCTGGCTGACCCCCTCTGCATGTGGACCCGGTTTCATCACAAATAACTGCAGGAATCCACAGAAATTAGGTGACAAATACACTCATTTTCACCCAGGTCCATGTAATATGGAAAATAGCAAAATAAAAAAATTCATACAAAATCAGCATAGGAAGCTGACGTGGAAATCTCAACAGATTCTAATTTTGATTCTAACCATAACCAAAAATAATGGATTTGGATCTTTTAGGTATTTTGTTCCTTCTTTATTAAAACTCTATGACCTGATGCCACCCTTATACAGTCACCTAAATGCTGGCGATGTCAGGCTGAGACAGGCACACTGATTCACGTGCTATGGAAATGCCCTGATGTCCAAGACTTCTGGGATGCAATTTATAAATATGTCAAATTGATTATACAAAAAGAAATCCAGTTTTCTCCCAGAGTGTTCATTCTGGGGGACTCGTCCCTCCTTAAACATTTGCCATCCAACACTGCTGAATGGGTCCAGACTCCATTAATGCTGGGGTGCAAACTGATTATCTCTCAGTGGAAGGCCACCTCTGTCCCACCCATTACTCCATGGTATAATCAACTAGGCAGATTAGCTGCATTGGAGCGCCTTTCATACAGATTACTAAAAGAGAATGGAGCTTTTCCACCTTAAATGGGACCCATACCAACTTAGACTGCAGGGGCCAAATTAAGGATCGCGATGGTGGAGGCACGAAGCCCCAGTGGGGTTCGACTTGATGGCGATGAGTGGGATACGTAGTATGCCCCACATAAATAAAGGCTGGCCAAACTGTGCTACAAAATATCTTCAAAACAAAACAAAACAAAACCAAAAAAAAAAAGGGGGGGGGGGGGGGGGGGGGGGCTGTTGACATTAAGATATTTTGTAGCACAGTTTGGTTGGTATGGGTCAGAATTGACGGCTCACTTGACCGCGGTAGAAAAGACGAGTGGAAACCCATTCCTGTTGTCTCATTGTTGCCCCTCTAGTGCACCTGTTAATTTCATTAACACCTATAGGCGTAGGAACCTGGGGGGACTCTTCCTACGCCAATATTGGAGACAGGTGCATTTGTCCCACCCAGAAATTACACCGCGGAGGAGAAAAAAATTTTAACTCGTGTGCTTTTATTTTGAAGGCGCAACATAGCGTCATGCCACTGCGCTCCCCGCCCCCCGCCCCCCTCTGAACGCTCCGAGTGTTTGGGAGCCAGAGACAGCGGCAGGAGTCAGAAACTCTGAATGAGGTAAAACGGTCTGTCGGGAATGTTACCATAAATATGGTTGTTTGTCAGTTTACTTTCATACATAGGATAAAGTTTACTTACTGGACAAGAAGCCAATTTGCAATGAATTTCAAATGAGAGGCGGGAAAATCATTTTGGCTCTTCTGCTTAGGCCAATGTTTTTAACCTTTTGTGTACCTGTTTGGCTAAATGCAGGGCTGTAAAGAGGCACACAGCTTTTCTATTAAATGTGAGAGGTATCACTTTTATTTATTTCTTTTGCTTATTATTATTTTTATTGATATTTATTTTGATTTATTAGATTAGAGTTTCAAACTTAATAGGCATATTTTAATAACTGTTTTTTTTTAACTTAAAAAGTGAATAATTTGTTCATTACATCATCTGTGAGGATTTTTTCATGTCAGAACGTTGTTTGATTAAAGAACTAGTTCTGTACCATTGAGCCATGACACAGCCTTTGCAGCCAGAAGCTCCCACTCATCCTTTGCATCCGTCTGGAAACCATGAAGCCAGATCAGAGCCAGAATGGTGGCCCACACTTCGCTGCTGGCCTAATGTATAGAATCAGGAGTCAGATAATTAAATACTAAACAAAGAGACACAGCATACAGATGTACTTTAAGATAAGTGTTTTTGAAAATCAGCTTTTGAAACCATGCCACATGTATGTTTCAAACCCCCCATTAATGTGTCTTATGATGTTTTTAATCACCCACCGGTGCAGGCTTTGAATTTTCCACCTTCTCGCTGCTCTTTCCCAGCGCAGCAGCCAGAGCTGGATCAAGCAGCCAGCAGCCAGATGCTTTCTGGAGGGACACTAACTGCAGCAAAGGGTCTCTGGGTGGCTGCTCAGCAGTTTCAGCCTCTTCATTCATCAATACTCAAGGGGACAATTGAAAAATAAATAAATAAATAAAAAATTATTTAAATTGATCACTATGAGTTTAATTAATAAAATACTTAAGATGATTTGGTTAGCATCCATGTGGCAATTTGTCATAATCAGGGCTGTTATTTCTAGTTAAGGTAATTAAAATAGCTTTAAATAGTTTTATATTTTGTTGTTCTTTTCTTGATGCTGCTGTGTAATGCCAAAATAAACTGCTGTTTATGTGATTTCTGCTTTTAAATGCTGCATTTGTCAGTTGTCTTTGTGAGTTAACGTCAATAATTTCTCCCTCGAAACCATCAATATGCTCAGAAAGTTTGCCATTATTTAATGCTTCAGTTTTAAATATAACCCATCTATCTTTACTAACAGGGTCTGTACACAGGATTTTAAGGTGACAGCTGAACCATTAATTAAAAAACCCTTTCTTGATCCAGTTGAGTAACCTTATTATAGACATGTTTTTAACCTTCCTTTTATTTCAGTGCAGCATTTGACACCACTACAGAGATTATAACACACTGTTCGTATTAAAGTTACTGCACTGCAGTGGATTGTTCATGTAGATGGAGAGTCTTCGTCACACACAGAAGTTAGGCACAGAGTTCGACAGGGTTCTGTGCTGAGACCAGGACTTTTTTACAGGGATGTAGGGCGCACAAAAATCACACAAAATAAAAAAAGATTCTTAATTAAAGTTAATATAAAACTTAATACAGTTTGATACAGTTTGAGGCATTTCATGGAATATTTCAGTAGCAATAAGATCGTTAATTAATCCACAATCATATTTATCTGACCTCTGAACTAATGATAAATAAAAGTTAATTGAACTGAATTAAATTCTATCCCAGAGAAAACATTTAGTCACACATTAAAAACAGCAGTTAAAATTAAATTGGAAAACAATCAGTACATCTTTATAACATGTGTACACCTAATGCAAAGAGGTCAAAGCAGATACCTCCATCAGTGCACCTCTCGCTGAAGTCCTCAGACGTTTTAAAGCAGCCTGCATGGTTATAGGACATACTTTGTTACCACAGTGATCACACCAAAACAGTTTAGATTTCTAATCTAAATTAAAACAGAATTAAAACTAGTTTTTTTCATTACACACTAAATTCATCAGCAAATGAAAGTGGTGCAGGATCTCATTGGACTTGAGCCTGAGTGCAATGTGCGAATGACCTGAATTGTTCATGTGTAACATGAGCCACTCCTTTCACATCCTGTGATCCAAACAAAGTTATAAGATCTCGTCTGAGTCCTCATCCAGAAATGCAACTCAAAACGTTTCTTGCAGCATCCCCAAAACTACCTAGAAGACACAAACCAGCCCAGGCAGTTTCCTCAGGCTGTAAAACTGTGGAAATCATTCTCTACATTTTACTAATAAAATGGTTAATGGCAAAAAAATAAATTGAAAATTGCTAATAGACATCTAATAGTATCAGTAATAAGCAAATTCATGGCTTTGATTTATTCTGGTGGCATATAAGACATAAGAGGTGTTTTAGCCTTAGTCACTGTGCTCCAATGTGTTGTTGAACTCTTGGAGAGAAAATAAAGAACAAATAATAACAAGAGATTTAAGCATCAAATAGGCTCAATAGCAGTTTTCATATAGTCAAAAAACAAACAACAGGGGCCTGTGGGTTGTTTTGTATGAGTCACTCTGCCTTATCTAGTAATTAAAATAACTCCAGGTACAACAATAAACTGCTGTAAAAAGTAATGGATCAATAATATCATTCCAATTTAATTATGGCATACAGTTGGAAAACAAACAATTTTTAGACTCTAGTGCAGCACCATAATATGTAAAACCACCTGTGTTAGAGCAGAGGTGATGGCACGCAGCTCTGTTGTTACTACTTATTGTTCCTTCCAAGTGAACACAGTGGCCAAATTTCTTACTAGTCTGCTATCTGCTGTATCAACACACAGGGTTAGCCTACAATATAATAGTATGATGTAATAATATGAAATCAAATGATTTGTCCATGATGCTCAATCTGTGGTGAAAACAAGAAGGATTTGAAAGTGGTTATTGATGTAGAAGTACTCTTACTGTGTTTGTAAAGGTAATGAACATTGTACTCACATACACAAAGATGAAAGATACACATCAGAAAGCAGGGGGGAGCACCAAGTACCTTTGTACCACCCACTGAGAAGATAAAAGATTACATTGATGCCACAAGCACAATATGGTTGAACAGGACAAGGTTCCTCCTTGTTGCTTTACACTCACTGGGTACTGGAATATCTCGGTGCAGAAGAGGTCCTTGGATCGCCTCGTTTTTGTCTTTATTGACAGCAATGAAGGCGGTGAAAGAACTGCTCACTCCTGATTGGACACTCAGCTGCACCACCTTCTCCTTCACTCCTCCATCATTCTCTCGCCTGCTGTCTCCCTCTTCCATCTCTAGCGAGCGAATAAGAGTGCGAGCAGCTAACCTGTGGACTGTTAATCTACAGACAGGAGCAGGAAGCACAGCTGGAGTTTGTTCTGTATTTCAAGGCTTTGAAAAGGTCCATAAGCACATAATGACAAAGATCTCAATGACTGGAACTCAGACAACATAATCCTACAAAAAGTACTTATGCAGTGTGATGCTTTAAGCTCAGTGTAAATGTCAGTATTGTCCACATGCTGCCAATTACACTGCTAACATGTACAAACTAAGTAAACTGAGCACTGTAAAGTCACCATTTAATTCTGCCATCAGACTAACAGCTCATTTACCCAGTGTCTGCTGCAGGTCTGAGACTGAAGTGCAGCTGGTTCTCAGAGGGATGACCTGCCAGGCTGTACTTCACTGTCACACAGCCCTCTGCTGCCTCTGAGCTCTGAGACAGAATTACAGTGTTGGAAAACAATTTCATCTTTACAAAACATCACAAGCATAAATGCAGAGCTCTTTCACTGTGTGCTGCTCCAACCTGTCCAGTGAGCTGAGCATAAATCAGTGACCTCCGACCCTGGAAAACTGCTGTGATTGGTGGAGAGAGGACAGTGACAGACACTTCCTTTGGTAAATCCCATGTGACTGAAACACCCTGCACTGCTGGCTGCAGAGCAAATCGCAGCGACTGCATCACCTGATAAGTACAAGAATTTGAAAAAATAATTAAATTTGAAAACCCGTCTCCTCCAAATAAAAACATAATGTTGCATTTTTACTGTAATTGTTATGACTTATTGTCTCACTTTTGGTTGCATCCTGTCAGTCCCTGTGATGAACTGAGCGTGACCTCCTCCTTCCTTGGCCATCCCATTGATGAGAGCAGAGCTGGCCCCTTCCCCAATCCCAAAAGAGAAACACCTGCAGTACAACAGCTTGTTTTAAAAACACACAGCTTTGGTGCACAGCACATGTCATCATGTTACTGGTGTTTTACCTGTGAGAACCTGAATTCTCCTTCACCAGATCTATCACTTCTTTGGTGTTCCACACCTCTCCATCAGTAAAGACAAACAGCTGAGAGCAGAGTTTAGACACAAGGTCACACCTACAAGCTGAAACAGAACTCTCTGAGAGAGATACATCCAAGCTGTCAGTAACACAACTTGTTTTAAGATTTTAGTTGGAAGTTGTGAGAGGAACAGTACGAGCCAGTCAGCAGATCAACCAGTGTATTATTAGTAGATTGTGAATTGATCAGTCTCAACATATATTCTCCTTCTCTATGGTAATGATGTTTGAGTAACTGTGAGAACATTGAAAAGAGGGTGTTACCTGTCTAGGCTGATCGGGAATGCAGGGCTGGCTGTAAATATGTTTGAGGGGCTGCAGGATCTCCGTTCCTCCCAGATTAGCCTCCATCTGCTCAACTTTCTTCAGAGCCTCCTCCATGGTCTTCTCACTATACTCCACACTCTGACTATGAAACACAGAAGTGGTGGATGGTTGCAAAGCACTGCCAAACTCTGCACTGCTGCACTTTCAAAACTGACTTTTAAAAACAGAACAGCAGCTTAGCTAAAAGAGTCTGAAATATTCCAGGAATAACTGTTTCACAATGTGACATCTTGTTTTTAAAAGTTATCAAACCTGATCTGAAGTTTTGTAGAATCATCAAATGGCAAAATCTTATAGAACAATTGGGCAGATATCTTATTACACATTTACACAGAAGTGACAACATTGACTTAAGCACATTTTTGTGAATCACTCATGGGAAGATGTGTTCATATGTGGACCCAAAACTGTAAATATTGAAATAGCAGCCCATTGGTAAACTCTTCAACAGGAGCAGCAGAGTATCCTTAAAGGAAAAGGGAAAACATGGTGAGACCACTGTGTGAGAGGAACACTGAAAGATGTTTATGATTGTAATAAATTATTATGGATACCCTGGCACTGCGGATGTGAGTTTCCTGCTGCTTGCTGTAATTGGTAGCACATCTCATACTTGCAGATCGATCCATTAAGAACACAAACTCTCCACATGAAGCCAATGAAGACATCACAGACTGGGGGAACTCAGGGTACAGACTCACCATCACCACTGGTTCACCCATCAGAGTGCCTGAAAAATGAAAGAGAATTTTTTTTAACATTTTTTACAAGACATTTAAGTGCTGATTAAATTTTTATTTGAAAACCAACAACTTCTTTCACCCACCTGCCTCAGCAGAGGCCTGTCCTGCCTCCACCACAGCAGTGGGCTGGTGGGCATCTTTGTAATAAATCAGCAGTTCAACATCTCTGTCAAACTTGTGTCCTGCAGCCCAACTTGACCTGCAGACCACAAACACATTCATATTTAGTTCTCAGTAATCAGTAACAACCACACACAGCAGACACATCAGCGCTCTACCTACCGTGGCCTGGGTTGATCAGTGCTCAGGTACTGGAGAGGGTCCAGGGAACAGTTGGACTCTACTTTAGAGACTGGACGAGGAGAGGACACTCGGGCAGAGAAAGACAGGCTGTAGGGCACCAGAGAGGCTGGAACAGAAGTCACCTGGACACCTGCTTCTTCCACTACCTGCACACAACATCAGGTTAGAATGCTGTAAATATTGAGGCATTACACACTCAAACATTTTACCTGAGAAGAACCTGTGGTCCACATGATGCTGCAGCTCCAAACAAGAAAAATAAGACTTTGTTCAGGAAACATAAATATTCTGCAAAAGCTTTTGTTCTTTTCTGTATTCCATGACGTATCCTATAAATGGTAATATGACAAAATTGGTTACAATAAGGTAAATCTAATAAAAACCCAACAGTGAGTGTGAATTAGTTTATTATGTAGGATTTTACACCAGAACACAAGTCAGTCACACAAAAGAACTAAACCTCTATCATAAACCTCTTTATGATTGTAGTGAAATAAAGGAACCCTGTATAAAATTGGTTTACTGTCATTTAGTTACAACAGTTTGATGATATAAATCGTAACAGGGAGAGTCAGTGTTTCCCACAAACACTGACCTGTGAAAAACTAACTACACCCCATGATTTAAGAGCTCGTACAGCCACCTTTAGCAGCAGTAACTCAAAGTAACTGCTGTCTGCATCTGTCTCTGATGTCATTTGTGGAGGAATTTTGGGTCAATTCATCTTTAAAAGATTTTTTCAATTTCATTGAGGTTTTCCACATTTGCTTATTCGCAGCTCTCTTCAGGTCCAGCCACAGATTTCAGTCAGGTTGAGGTCTGGACTTTGAGGTTGACAATTTTTATTTATTGGCTTTATTGTTTCTTCGTGTCTCTCTTTCTACTGAAGACACTGGATGGCAAAAGGCTTAACGCTGGTGCTCTCCACTGACCCCTCCCTTTCTCATTTCCTTAGCGTAAGGGTGGGAGTAAACTATTGCGTCAAGTAGCCAGCCGAGGCGCATCGTCTTGTACGTCTGCAGCATTAGAGCCCCGTGAGGAGTTAGCAAACTAAAGAACGCTATTTGATATTGGGGGAGAAAACCCAAAATGAAATTGGTTTCAAAGTCGAACGCAACAGCAGCAGTGTGGGAGCACTTCGGATTTAAACCAATGACCGAGGTGAACCGCTGAACCTTTGCGAGCCGGTATGTCGCATTTGTCATAAAACAGTAGCACCTAAGAGCAGCAATACAACCTACTTGCACCTGCACCTAAAGCACAATCATCCAAAGCAGTTTTCCCAGCTGGGGAAAAAAAACTACAACCGGTGGGCCGTCTCCGTCTTCAAGTTCCCGACAGTCCACATTGGAGCATTTAATTGACAGACAGCATACAAAAAGGATAGTGCGAAAGCGTAATTCGCTTAATCGTTAAAGAGATGCTGCCCTTTAATATTGCTGAAAAGCCGGCTTTTTGTTAGTTTGCACTTTTTGTTTATGAAACTGGCAGTTTTGCCCATCATCTCTATTTAAAACTAATGATTATTATTTTTTGAAGGGCAATTTGGTTTACGGACTTTTGTTGAATGTAGTTTTTATTTCAAGTTTGTTTTTTGTTGTGTTTAGTTTGTATTCAAGTGCATTTTTTGTTAACAGATATTGAGAGTCCATTTTAGTTTTGTTTTTATTTTTGTTTATTTTGTGTTTCAGTTTAAGTGTTCTTTTGAAATTAAAGTTTTTTGATCTTTGAGAGGATGTACTAACATTATTATGTCATTATCATTACTAGTTTAAAATGGTCTCCAAACAATATTATCGTTTATCGCAATACTTTTTGAGACAATTAATCGGCCACCAAAATTTGTTATTGTGACAGGCCTACTCCACGGTGCTCAGGTCCAGTGGCTGCAAAACAAACCTAAATCATCACTCCTCCACCACCATGCTTGACTGTATGACGTGTGTGCTGATGTTGTGTTTGGTTTTCTGACACTGTGCATTATTGTCAAATATCTCCATTTTGGGGCTTGTCAGTCCAAAAGACTTTGTTCTAGAAGTCTTGTAGTTTCCTCAGATGCAACTTTGCAAGCCTAACCTCTGCTGTCATGTTTTTTTAGAAAGATGTTGTCTCCTGCAACTCTCACAAAAAGGCTACACTTGTTCAATCTTTTTCTAACTGTCATGAATTTTAACATGCAAACTGAGGCTGGTAGAATCTGAGATGTAGCTCTTGGGTTTTTTTTTTTTCAGTTTCCTGAGAGTGTACTAATTCACCTGGTTCTGTGTTCACCCCTGAGTTTGAAGATTTTATTTTTTATTTTTTTTAACACTTTGTGTTCCATCAGTGATGTGAAGGTTGGTTTAAGATTCCCTGGTGTAGCTTAAGCATTTCTGGTCCAAATATTTTGAAGTTTCCTACCCTGAGGTTGGTATCGAGGGTTGAGCACAGCAGGCAGACAGAACCTCAGCCCATCATCAGCCTGCACAGCCAGCTCAGTGACGTACTCCAACCTGATGGAGGCGCTCTCTCCTGGAGGCAGACTGCCCACATCAGAGAGAATATATCTGGACTCTGCTCACTCTCCTCCAATAGGAAGGCCTGCTGACCAGAGCTCAGAGCATCATCATACTCCTCACGAGCCTGAAGGACGGAGACACATGTCAGTATCATTCACTGTGTTTATTGTTGTCTTTAATCTTACTTATAATGAGGTCATATTTACTGTCCAGCTCACCTCCTGTTTCTCCTTCACCTCAGCTACAATCTGTGTCTGTCCAATCTTAGCACTGAAATGACAGACAGCAGCATCTCCAGGCAGAGGGAAGACAAAAACAGCCTCTAATGGTTTGTCCTCCTTGTTCTCATAGTTCAGAGTGGAGACCACTGTAGCCACATGGTCCCTCACCTCCAGCTCCACCTCAATGCTCTTCAGAGGAACTGAGAGAGAAAAAGAATTATGACAAATATATAGACCATACAACAAGATATTATTATGAGCCATTATAAATAAATACACATTCAAAGATTTCATTAATGATTAATGAAATGAGGCTGCAGAGAAAACAGAAGTCTCTTTGTTTTCTATCAGTACCTGGTTCCTTCTTCAGAGTTAGCAGACCGCAGCAGTTCATTATTGTACCTGTGAAACAAGAACATTTGAACTCTTAATGTTGAAATTTTACTACTGTGTATTCTGGGTATTCCTTAGTCACTCCATTCAAGGCAAAACAATTGACATGCACAAAGAAAGCATTCAACAACAAGATAAACACTCTCCCTACTCACGGATTCTGCATGCACCACACCAGAGATCAGGTGAATATTTCATACTCATTCATTAAACACCACCACTCCTAATCCAAGGAATACACATGCAACACCACATGGCTACCAAATACCGTTAACTGCATATGGCTTCTATATTTAGCAATAATAATGATAATAAAAAGAATTTGATGTAATTTATAAATATTTACACGTGAATTTCATCACATGATGTTTTCATTCTGATTATGATGACGTTAGAGACAGGCCCGGATTAAGGTGGGTCTGGGCCCCGGGGCAAGGAGATTGCAAGGGCCCCCCCTCCGCTCCGAGCCCACCCCCCCCCCCACCCCCCCCCCCCCACCCCCCCCCCACACCCCCCCCCCCCCCATCTCCT